>NC_059197.1:40186754-41455504 GCF_020615455.1 Coregonus clupeaformis
CTTTGTTGTCCTTAAGCCATTTTGCCACAACTTTGGAAGTATGCTTGGGGTCATTGTCCATTTGGAAGACCCATTTGTGACCAAGATTTAACTTCCTGACTGATGTCTTGAGATGTTGCTTCAATATATCCACATAATTTTCCTTCCTCATGATGCCATCTATTTTGTGAAGTGCACCAGTCCCTCCTGCAGCAAAGCACCCCCACAGCATGATGCTGCCACCCCCGTGCTTCACGGTTGGGATGGTGTTCTTCGGCTTGCAAGCAACCCCCTTTTTCCTCCAAACATAATGATGGTCATTATGGCCAAACAGTTATATTTTTGTTTCATCAGACCAGAGGACATTTCTCATCTTTGTCCCCATGTGCAGTTGCAAACCGTAGTCTGGCTTTTATATGGCGGTTTTGGAGCAGTGGCTTCTTCCTTGCTGAGAGGCCTTTCAGGTTATGTCGATATAGGACTCGTTTTACTGTGGATATAGATAATTTTGTACCTGTTTCCTCCAGCATCTTCACAAGGTCCTTTGCTGTTGTTCTGGGATTGATTTGCACTTTTCACACCAAAGTACGTTCATCTCTAGGAGACAGAACACATCTCCTTCCTGAGCGGTATGACGGCTGCGTGGTCCAATGGTGTTTATACTTGCGTACTATTGTTTGTACAGATGAACGTGGTACCTTCAGGCGTTTGGAAATTAGTCTCAAGGATGAACCAGACTTGTGGAGGTCTACAAATTGTTTTCTGAGGTCTTGGCTGATTTCTTTTGATTTTCCCATGATGTGCATAGAGGTACTGAGTTTGAAGGTAGGCCTTTAAATACATCCACAGGTACACCTCCAATTGACTCAAATGATGTCAATTAGCCTATCAGAAGCTTCTAAAGCCATAACATCTTTTTCTGGAATTTTCCAAGCTGTTTAAAGGCACAGTCAACTTAGTGTATGTAAACTTCTGACCCACTGGAATGTTGATACAGTGAATTATAAGTGAAATAATCTGCCTGTAAACAATTGTTGGAAAAAGTACTTGTGTCATGCACAAAGTAGATGTCCTAACCGACTTGCTAAAACTATAGTTTGTTAACAATACATTTGTGGAGTGGTTGAAAAACTAGTTTT
This sequence comes from Coregonus clupeaformis, assembly GCF_020615455.1. NCBI lineage: Eukaryota > Metazoa > Chordata > Actinopteri > Salmoniformes > Salmonidae > Coregonus > Coregonus clupeaformis. Next base: position 40,187,873 of record NC_059197.1, read on the forward strand.
AATGACTCCAACCTAAGTGTATGTAAACTTCTGACTTCAACTGTATGCTTGTGTCTCACTCTTGACTATCACCCAACGCTGCATCAATCCAACAGACAGAGGCCTAGTTAGAGAGTGTGGTTTACCTCTGCATATCGCTTGCAACTGAAGGCCCCCTTCAACAGGAAGCTACTGTGGTCTTCTCAGTAAGATTGCTCATCTCACCACACCTCATCTGTGCTACTGCTCAGGACTTTGTTCCGTTGGCTGCAGCTACAAATAGTATTACGGTGAATACAGTAAAATAAGCATTCATGAACCTAAATTAACTAAATCATATGTGTCATGCACATAAACCAGGTTATTTTAGTGCATGAACATGCCTCATAGTTGTTTATAATCACAGAGAGAAGTAAATAAGACCTGCTGTATACATGCACATAATCCAAGTACGTGAGATTGTTATAACATGTGAATAACATGTAATAACGTTGTTAAACATGTTATAACATATCAAATGAATCAAGTACCAGTTCAAACGTAACACTATATTCAATGTTTTCAGAAACGTATAAAAAGAAATGGGAAGAATCTAAACAGGCACAGCTGCTTAGACAGGAAGTGACCTAATTGATTGCCTCTGTGTCTGAACTTAGTTGTAGAGGTTTACCCTTTACCTTGCTCATAGAGTAGCTACTGGATACTTTCACTTACATTTCTGGTACCACTCACTGCCATATATTAAAATACGGAAAATGTTCTTTGTCAAAACTGAAGGCTGTTTTTTCTGGATGGTATTATATTATACCTCTGTTGTTTCAATGGGTAAGTGCTTAAGAGAATGATAACATAGATATAGCATTTTATGTAGAGATCTGAGAGAATAAATGTAGAATAGGAGAGTAGAAACGTAAGAGAAGCTTCCTGTCGTGAATGTCTTGTGCATCAGGAAAATAATGGTGTAATTTTTCAAATCCTGTTTTTAGCTTACATTAGAAAAATTTACATACACTACAGGTCAAAAGTTTTAGAACATCTACTCATTCAAGGATTTTTCTTTATTTTTAATATTTTGTACTTGTAGAATAATAGTGAAGACATCAAAACTATGAAATAACACATATGGAATCATGTAGTAACCAAAAAAGTGTTAAACAAATCAAAATATATTTTATATTTGAGATTCTTCAAATAGCCACCCTTTGCCTTGATGACAGCTTTGCACACTGTTGGCATTCTCTCAACCAGATTCATGAGGTAGTCACCTGGAATGCATTTCAGTTAACAGGTGTGCCTTCTTAAAAGTTAATTTGTGGAATATCTTTCCTTCTTAATGCGTTTGAGCCAATCAGTTGTGTTGTGAGAAGGTAGGGGGGTATATAGAAGATAGCCCTATTTGGTAAAAGACCAAGTCCATTTTATGGCAAGAACAGCTCAAATAAGCAAATAGAAACAACAGTCCATCATTACTTTAAGACATGAAGGTCAGTCAAAACGGAATATTTCAAGAACTTTGAACGTTTCTTCAAGTACAGTCGCAAAAACCATCAAGCGCTATGATGAAACTGGCTCTCATGAGGGCTGCCACAGGAATGGAAGACCCAGAGTTACCTCTGCTGCAGAGGATAAGTTCATTAGAGTTACCAACCGCAGAAATTGCAGCCCAAATAAATGCTTCACAGAGTTCAAGTAATAGACACATCTCAACTGTTCAGAGGAGACTGTGTGAATCAGGCCTTCATGGTCGATTGCTGCAAAGAAATCACTACTAAAGGACAGCAATAAGGAGAAGAGACTTGCTTGGGCCAAGAAACATGAGAAATTGACATTAGACCGGTGGAAATGTGTCCTTTGGTCTGGAGTCCAAATTTGAGATTTTTGGTTCCAACCACTGTGTCTTTGTGAGACGCGTGTGGGTGAACAGATGATCTCCGCATGTGTTTTTCCCACCGTAAAGCATGGAGGAGGAGGTGTTATGGTGTGGGGGTGCTTTGCTGGTGACACTGTCTGTGATTAATTTAGAATTCAAGGCACACTTAACCAGCATGGCTACCACAGCATTCTGCAGCGATACGCCATCCCATCTGGTTTGGATTAGTGGTACTATCATTTGTTTTTCAACAGGACAATGACCCAACACACCTCCAGGCTGTATAAGGAGAGTGATGGAGTGCTGCATCAGATGACCTGGCCTCCACAATACTCTGACCACAACCAAATTGAGATGATTTGGGATGATTCGGACCGCAGAGTGAAGGAAAAGCAGCCAACAAGTGCTCAGCATATGTGGGAACTCCTTCAAGATTGTTGGAAAAGCATTCCAGGTGAAGCTGGTTGAGAGAATGCCAAGAGTGTGCAAAGCTGTCATCAAGGCAAAGGGTGGCTATTTGAAGAATCTCAAATATAAAATATATTTTGATTTGTTAAATACTTTTATGGTTACTACATGATTCCATATGTGTTATTTCATAGTTTTGATGTCTTCACTATTATTCTGCTATGTAGAAAATAGTAAAAATAAATAAAAACCCTTGAATGAGTAGGTGTTCTAAAACTTTTGACCGGTAGTGTATGCCGCTGAGAATTTACCATAAAATGGCTGTATATTTTAACCATTACATTGCAACGTTTTGTCTATGAGCCTGATAACTGTCCAAACCCAAAACTCCTCCTCTAGGTAACAAACATTGCCATGACTCCTGTAAAACATCCACCCTCCAGGCTCCACTGGGCTCTGTGGTGCTCTTGTCATGCAGCTTTGGGTCTACCTCTCTGGGCATCAGCCCTGGCCATGGCTGGGTGGTGTGGAACCATGGCTCTGGTTCTGGTGTCAGCCTGGTCAACATCACGTCGTCTGGGAAGGTTGTTGCCTCCTTCAGTTGTCTGCGTATCATATACAATACTATACTTATTTTTTGCTTTGAGACGTTAGCTTTTTTAAAGCATTTTAACATTAATTTTGATGTACAGCTTTGTAATTTCTGCATGTAATGAAAAGCGCTCTTCAAATAATATATAAATCAAATCTGAATGTATTATTATCAGGTGGACTTTCTGGACCCCAGGCAAGGCAGAGTGAAGGCTTTCCCCAATCAGGGAGTTCTGGGGAACTTCTCCATCAGCATCGATGCCCTTCAGGCCTCAGACCTGGGTTCCTACTGCTGTGAGCTACAGAGTAATGACCAGTGCCATCGAGTGGAAGTTGAGGAACTTGATCAAGGTAACACTATGCTAGTATCTACAGTAGTATATTGTTCCAATGGCTCAGTTGGTGCTTGTAACAATTCCTGAGTTGTAGGTTTGATTCCTTCTTGCAACCTCAACCAAATATTTGTATCAAGAGAAAGTCACTTTAGTGTTACATTAGAACAATAATCTCTTATACTTTTGTATCCGAAAATATAGGACCCTTTCAAGTCACCAGCAATGAGTCAAAATAATTGGTGCAGGCTTCATACTGTATATGCAAACTGCAGAGATGCACGCTGTATACACAGCATGTGGTTGGTTTTTACTTCCACAGTCACTTTCTGTAAAGGTCAACCCATTTCTGGTCAGGTTAGACTTAGCAGCCCTCTTGCTTAATGTTTCCTATAACATGTAAATAAAACCTCCTCTTCCTCTCTTCAGACAGTACAGATCTGCAAGTGTTGTTTTTCAGCATCTGTGGTGTGGCCGTCCTCATAGTGCTCCTGAGTGGCTGTTTCTGCTGGGTGAAATGGACACGTGAGCACCTCCATGTTCCTCTGTCTGACTCCCTCAGTCTTACTTCAGTATTGGAATGATATGGATGAAGCCGCTAGCATGGCATACTGCACACTATACAGTATAATACACGGAGTACATTGACAGTTATTTGGGCTAATCCGAATCTTCCTATGAGCATTAAGCAGCATCCTTTCTTTCTGATGTAAATGTAATGAGGCTGATTGTGCAACTTTGCAAGCTGCTTCCATGTCAGTTATGTAGCTACATATCCTACTAAAATGATGCACATTGCACACTTTAAACAGGCCTAAACACATGTCTTAATGCCACCCAGTATGCACGGTAGAAAGAGGAACTGCACCGATGCAGTGGTGGAACATTTCAAAGTAGCCTGATTTGTTTGTGAAATGTGATGTACACTACGGGTCAAAAGTTTTAGAATACCTACTCATTCAAGGGTTTTTCTTTATTTTTAATATTTTCTACATTGTAGAAAAATAGTGAAGACATCAAAACTATGAAATAACACATATGGAATCATGTAGTAACCAAAGAAGTGTTAAACAAATCAAAATATATTTTATACTTGAGATTCTTCAAATAGCCATCCTTTGCCTTGATGACAGCTTTGCACACTATTGGCATTCTCTCAACCAGCTTCATGAAGTAGTCACCTGGAATGCATTTCAATTAACTGGTGTGCCTTGTTAAAAGTTAATTTGTAGAATTTATTTCGAGCCAATCAGTTGTGTTGTGACAAGGTAGGGGGAGTATACAGAAGATAGCCCTATTTGGTAAAAGACCAAGTCCGTATTATGGCAAGAACAGCTCAAATAAGCAAAGAGAAACAACAGTCCATCATTAATTTAAGACATGAAGGTCAGTCAATACGGAACATTTCAAGAACTTTGAAAGTTTCTTCAAGTGCAGTCGCAAAAACCATCAAGCGTTATGATGAAACTGGCTCTCCTGAGGACCGCCACTGGAATGGAAGACCCAGAGTTACCTCTGCTGCAGAGGATAAGTTCATTAGAGTTACCAGCCACAGAAATTGCAGCCCAAATAAATGCTTCATAGAGTTCCAGTAACAGACACATTTCAACATCAACTGTTCAGAGGAGACTGTGTGAATCAGGCCTTCATGGTCGATTTTCTGCAAAGAAACCACTACTAAAGGACACCAATAATAAGAAGAGACTTGCTTGGGCGAAGAAACACGAGCAATGGACATTAGACCGGTGGAAATGTGTGCTTTGGTCTGGAGTCCAAATTTGAGATTTTTGGTTCCAACCGCCATGTCTTTGTGAGACACGGTGTGGGTGAACGGATGATCTCTGCATGTGTATTTCCCACTGTATGTCACGATCGTCGAAAGGAGTGGACCAATGCGCAGCGTGATAAGCGAACATACTTTTATTTTTTATTCACCACACGAACAAAAACAACAAAACGATACGTAAAGTCCTTGGGTACATACACAAACCATACACGGAACAAGATCCCACAAACACAAGTGAACACAAGGCTGCCTAAGTATGGATCCCAATCAGAGACAACAAGCAACAGCTGAATCACGTTGCCTCTGATTGAGAACCACCCCGGCCAACATAGAAACACATGAACTAGATCCTAACATAGAAATACAAACACATAGAATCTACACACCCTGGCTCAACATATAAGAGTCCCAGAGCCAGGGCGTGACAGTACCCCCCCCCCCAAAGGCGCAGACTGCGACCGCGCCAAACATAAACCGAACAGGGGAGGGCCGGGTGGGCATTCCTCCTTGGAGGCGGATCCGGCTCCGGGCGTGACCACCACCCTCTAATAACCCCCCCGTAGTGCCCCTGGTCTGGTCCCGCTGGCTGGAGCTGGACTGGACATCGGTGGAGCGGATTGCTTAGGCTCCGGTGTGGAGCAGCTGACCGGTACCTGACCAGGCACCGGTGAACCGGGCACGGGCTGTGCCGGACTGACGACACGCACCCCAGGCTTGAGTGCGGGGAAGCAGGAATGGGCCGGACCGGGCTGACGACGCGCACCCCTGGCTTGGTGCGGGGAGCAGGAACGGGCCGGACCGGGCTGACGATGAGCACCACAGGCTTGGTGCGGGGAGCAGGAATGGGCCGGACCGGGCTGACGACGCGCACCCCTGGCTTGGACCGGGCTGACGACGCGCACCCCTGGCTTGGTGCGGGGAGCAGGAACGGGCCGGACCGGGCTGACGATGCGCACCACAGGCTTGGTGCGGGGAGCAGGAATGGGCCGGACCGGGCTGACGACGCGCACCCCTGGCTTGGTGCGGGGAGCAGGAACGAGCCGGGCCGGGCTGGCGACGCACACCATAGGCTTGGTGCGGGGAGCAGGAACAGGCCGGGCCGGGCTGGCGACGCGCACCATTGGCTTGGTGCGAGGGGCAGGAACAGGCCGGGCCGGGCTGGCGACGCACACCATAGGCTTGGTGCGGGGAGCAGGAACAGGCCGGGCCGGGCTGGCGACGCGCACCATTGGCTTGGTGCGAGGGGCAGGAACAGGCCGGGCCGGGCTGGCGACGCGCACCATTGGCTTGGTGCGAGGGGCAGGAACAGGCCGGGCCGGGCTGGCGACGCGAACCATTGGCTTGGTGCGAGGGGCAGGAACAGGCCGGGCCGGGCTTGCGACGCGCACCATTGGCTTTGTGCGAGGGGCAGGAACAGGCCGGGCCGGGCTGGCGACGCGCACCATTGGCTTGGTGCGAGGGGCAGGAACAGGCCGGGCCGGGCTGGCGACGCGCACCATTGGCTTGGTGCGAGGGGCAGGAACAGGCCGGGTCGGGCTGGCGACGCGCACCATAGGCTTGGTGCGAGGGGCAGGAACAGGCCGGACCGGGCTGGCGACGCGCATCACAGGCTTGGTGCGAGGGACAGGAACAGGCCGGACCGCACTGGGAACACACACCACTGGCCTTTTACAGGGATCAGGAATGGGCCGGACCGGACTGGCAACACACTTCAGTACCTCTCGCCGTGCCTCTACACTTTCCCTCCCTCTAATCACCAATGGCTCCCGTAACCCGGTGGCCTTCTCTCCTCGTCCACAAACTCGCCCCTTATCTGCCTCCAGCAGCCCCGTCGTCCATGCCATGTGCCCCCCCCTAAAAATGTATTGGGGTTGCCTCTCGCCTGTCCGACGACGACACTGTTGGCGCCGTACCTCCTCTCTCGTCAAGGCTTTAACCTTTGCCCATGGTCCTCTGCCCTCGAACATGTCCTCCCAGGACCACCATTGGCCCACCTGGGCCATCGCCAACTTCTCCATCTCCTTACCCGGCGTTAGCTCCGAAACACGCTGCTTGGTCCAGTATTGGTGGGATCTTCTGTCACAATCATCGAAAGGAGTGGACCAATGTGCAGCGTGATAAGCGAACATACTTGTATTTTTAATTCACCACACGAACAAAAACAACAAAACGATACGTGAAGTCCTTGGGTACATACACAAACCATACACGGAACAAGATCCCACAAACACAAGTGAACACAAGGCTGCCTAAGTATGGATCCCAATCAGAGACAACAAGCAACAGCTGATTCACGTTGCCTCTGATTGAGAACCACCCCGGCCAACATAGAAACACATGAACTAGATCCTAACATAGAAATACAAACACATAGAATCTACACACCCTGGCTCAACATATAAGAGTCCCAGAGCCAGGGCGTGACACCGTAAAGCATGGAGGAAGAGGTGTTATGGTGTGGGGGTGCTTTGCTGGTGACACTGTCTGTGATTTATTTAGAATTCAAGGCACACTTAACCAGTATGGCTACCACAGCATTCTGCAGCGATACGCAATCCCATCTGGTTTGGGCTTAGTGGGACTATCATTTGTTTTTCAACAGGACAATGACCCAAAACACACCTCCAGGCTGTGTAAGGGCTATTTTACCAAGAAGGAGAGTGATGGAGTGCTGCATCAGATGACCTGGCCTCCACAATCCCCCGACCTCAACCAAATTGAGATGGTTTGGGATGAGTCGGACGGCAGAGTGAAGGAAAAGCAGCTAACAAGTGCTCAGCATATGTGGGAACTCCTTCAAGACTGTTGGAAAAGCATGAGTGCCAAGAGTGTGCAAAGCTGTCATCAAGGCAAAGGGTGGCTATTTGAAGAATCTCAAATATATTTTGATTTGTTTAACACTTTTTTTGGTTACTACATGATTCCATATGTGTTATTTCATAGTTTTGATGTCTTCACTATTATTCTGCTATGTAGAAAATAGTAAAAATAAGAAAAACCCTTGAATGAGTAGGTGTTCTAAAACTTTTGACCGGTAGTGTATGTACTTGTACTTTAATAAAGTCCCTTTTTTTGTTTTAGGAGTTTCTAGTGAAAGAACACCCGACTACATCAACACCCATTTCTATGCAGGTTGGGCCTCTATGCTCTTGTTCTAATCCTCAATGTTAATTTTCATTTTTTTTTTGAAAGATAAAGTTTTACACTATGGCATTTGAGCACCCCTTTCAAATCTGATTGAAGCATAAAATGAATGTAGAATTCTGTATAATATGACAGGATCCAGTGCACCTCCTGAGAACGTCACATGTAGTGACAATGTCGGGAGAGACGTGGCACAGGAGAGAGGTAAAAAACTTACACACACGTAGGCTACGCACGCACACACACACACACACACACACACACACTCACACGTACACACACACAGTGTCTTGTAATGGATATAATGGATATAATGGATAAGAGCGTCTGCTAAATGACGTAAATGTAATAATGTCCATGTGGTTAAGATTATTATTATTAACATTACAACATCACTCTATATTTACCAAAGTACACAGTCATGTTGCATTTACAGACTGATGCTCACATCTGTTTTTTTGTCTTACTTTAGGAGCCGGCAATGAGCGACCTATCTATGGTAGGTTTATTATTTTATATTCCCCATTTTCAATCAATGGACTGGAATATAATTTTTATGTTGTTGTTTTCTTTTCTACATGGACCTACAGTGGGGAAAAAAGTATTTAGTCAGCCACCAATTGTGCAAGTTCTCCCACTTAAAAAGATGAGAGAGGCCTGTAATTTTCATCATAGGTACACGTCAACTATGACAGACAAATGGAGGAAAAAAATCCAGAAAATCACATTGTAGGATTTTTTATGAATTTATTTGCTAATTATGGTGGGAAATAAGTATTTGGTCACCTACAAACAAGCAAGATTTCTTGCTCTCACAGACCTGTAACTTCTTCTTTAAGAGGCTCCTCTGTCCTCCACTCGTTACCTGTATTAATGGCACCTGTTTGAACTTGTTATCAGTATAAAAGACACCTGTCCACAACCTCAAACAGTCACACTCCAAACTCCACTATGGCCAAGACCAAAGAGCTGTCAAAGGACACCAGAAACAAAATTGTAGACCTGCACCAGGCTGGGAAGACTGAATCTGCAATAGGTAAGCAGCTTGGTTTGAAGAAATCAACTGTGGGAGCAATTATTAGGAAATGGAAGACATACAAGACCACTGATAATCTCCCTCGATCTGGGGCTCCACGCAAGATCTCACCCCGTGGGGTCAAAATGATCACAAGAACGGTGAGCAAAAATCCCAGAACCACACAGGGGGACCTAGTGAATGACCTGCAGAGAGCTGGGACCAAAGTAACAAAGCCTACCATCAGTAACACACTACGCCGCTAGCGACTCAAATCCTGCAGTGCGAAACGTGTCCCCCTGCTTAAGCCAGTACATGTCCAGGCCCGTCTGAAGTTTGCTAGAGTGCATTTGGATGATCCAGAAGAGGATTGGGAGAATGTCATATGGTCAGATGAAACCAAAATAGAACTTTTTGGTAAAAACTCAACTCGTCGTGTTTGGAGGACAAAGAATGCTGAGTTGCATCCAAAGAACACCATATCTACTGTGAAGCATGGGGGTGGAAACATCATGCTTTGGGGCTGTTTTTCTGCAAAGGGACCAGGACGACTGATCCGTGTAAAGGAAAGAATGAATGGGGCCATGTATGATGAGATTTTGAGTGAAAACCTCCTTCCATCAGCAAGGGCATTGAAGATGAAACGTGGCTGGGTCTTTCAGCATGACAGTGATCCCAAACACACCGCCCGGGCAACGAAGGAGTGGCTTAGTAAGAAGCATTTCAAGGTCCTGGAGTGGCCTAGCCAGTCTCCAGATCTCAACCCCATAGAAATCTTTGGAGGGAGTTGAAAGTCCGTGTTGCCCAGCGACAGCCCCAAAACATCACTGCTCTAGAGGAGATCTGCATGGAGGAATGGGCCAAAATACCAGCAACAGTGTGTGAAAACCTTGTGAAGACTTACAGAAAACGTTTGACCTGTGTCATTGCCAACAAAGGGTATATAACAAAGTATTGAGAAACTTTTGTTATTGACCAAATACTTATTTTCCACCATAATTTGCAAATAAATTCATTAAAAATCCTACAATGTGATTTTCTGGATTTGTTTTTCTCATTTTGTCTGTCATAGTTGACGTGTACCTATGATTAAAATTACAGGCCTCTCTCATCTTTTTAAGTGGGAGAACTTGCACAATTGGTGGCTGACTAAATACTTTTTTTCCCCACTGTAGTTTGAACTGTTCTCTTCCCTCCTTTTAACAGAAAACAATGAGCACGATCCAACCAGAATGCAGCATGAACCGACCAGAATTCAGCATGATCCAACCAGAATGCAGCATGAACCGACCAGAATTCAGCATGATCCAACCAGAATTCAGCATGATCCAACCATTCAGCATGATCCAACTGGAATTCAGCATGAACCACCAAGAAACCAGCACGAACAAGCTAGATACCAAAATAAACCAGTGAGAGATTTGAGTGAGAAAAGAAGACAGGGGTTTCATAGAGGTGAGCTATACTGTATGTAACATACAGTCAACATTCTATAATAATTTTCCCTTGTTCAATGATACCAATATTTTCATCCCTGCTTGGTATTCACGTTGAATTCAGAAGTAACTGAACTATGGACTTTCCTTCCCCAGAACTGATGAGCAGATTGCGCCAATCAAGTCTCGGACGGCATTACTATGGTAAAGTCAGAGCTTTGTAATGAGCAATTTACAGTATCAGCTTGCAGTGATCCTTTTATGAATTACATTGACTTGTCGTGAACTCTGACAGCAAACCAAGCAGAGATCAACCAGCAAGCCAGAGCTCAGATGGACAACCACCAAAGAGCAAATGAAGCAGAAACCAACCAGGAGGGAAGATCCCAAATGGCCAACCGCCAAAGAGGTATCCTACGCACTATGCTTTACAGTAACCTCTGATACAAATCAATATGCACTCTAGCATTTTGTTATTAAAGCCTTGTTTCCTTCTCATTGCAGGAAGCCTTTGGAGAAAGAAACCCAAAGAGAGTAAGTTGGGTTTTTTCTCACAACTTACTGTATAATCATAATCATTATAACTTATCTTACATTAAGACCACTCTCTCTCTCTCCCAGAATGTGAATTTAAAAACCCTATCTACAACAACAGCACAGACCAACTCAACAACCTGTAGACAGGGATGACGAGGATACTAGGTCTCAACTCCTTGGTCTCGCTTCTGTTTGGGTTGTACTTTTCTTTTTCTTTTTTTGTAAATAAAGTACAGTTGAAGTCGGAAGTTTACATACACATTAGCCAAATATATTTAAACTAGGTTTTTCACAATTCCTGACATTTAATCCTAGTAAAAAATTCCCTGTCTTAGGTCAGTTAGGATCACCACTTTATTTTAAGAATGTGAAATGTCAGAATAATAGTAGAGAGAATGATTTATTTTAGCTTTTATTTCTTTCCTCACATTCCCAGTGGGTCAGAAGTTTACATACACTCAATTAGTATTTGGTAACATTGCCTTTAAATTGTTTAACTTGGGTCAAACGTTTCCGGTAGCCTTCCACAAGCTTCCCACAATAAGTTGGGTGAATTTTGGCCCATTCCTCCTGACAGAGCTGGTGTAACTGAGTCAGGTTTGTAGGCCTCCTTGCTCACAAACGCTTTTCCAGTTCTGCCCACACATTTTCTATAGGATTGAGGTCAGGGCTTTGTGATGGCCACTCCAATACCTTGACTTTGTTGTCCTTGAGCCATTTTGCCACAACTTTGGAAGTATGTTTGGGGTCATTGTCCATTTGGAAGACCCATTGCGACCAAGCTTTAACTTCCTGACTGATGTCTTGAGATGTTGCTTCAATATATCCACATAATTTTCCTTCCTCATGATACCATCTATTTTGTGAAGTGCACCAGTCCCTCCTGCAGCAAAGCACCCCCACAGCATGATGCTGCCACCCCCGTGCTTCACGGTTGGGATGTTGTTCTTCAGCTTGCAAGCACCCCCTTTTTCCTCCAAACATAACGATAGTCATTATGGCCAAACAGTTCTATTTTTGTTTCATCAGACCAGAGGACATTTCTCCCAAAAGTACGATCTTTGTCCCCATGTGCAGTTGCAAACCGTAGTCTGGCTTTTATATGGCGGTTTTGGAGCAGTGGCTTCTTCCTTGCTGAGAGGCCTTTCAGGTTATGTCGATATAGGACTCGTTTTACTGTGGATATAGATACTTTTGTACCTGTTTCCTCCAGCATCTTCACAAGGTCCTTTGCTGTTGTTCTGGGATTGATTTGCACTTTTCACACCAAAGTACGTTAATCTCTAGGAGACAGAACACATCTCCTTCCTGAGCGGTATGACGGCTGCGTGGTCCAATGGTGTTTATACTTGCGTACTGTTGTTTGTACAGATGAACGTGGTACCTTCAGGCGTTTGGAAATTGCTCCCAAGGATGAACCAGACTTGTGGAGGTCTACCATTGATTTTCCCATGATTTCAAGCAAAGAGGCACTGAGTTTGAAGGTAGGCCTTGAAATACATGCACAGGTACACCTCCAATTGACTCAAATGATGTCAATTAGCCTATCAGAAGCTTCTAAAGCCATAACATCTTTTTCTGGAATTTTCCAAGCTGTTTAAAGGCACAGTCAACTTAGTGTATGTAAACTTCTGACCCACTGGAATTGTGATACAGTGAATTATAAGTGAAATAATCTGTCTGTAAACAATTGTTGGAAAAATTACTTGTGTCATGCACAAAGTAGATGTCCTAACAGACTTGCCAAAACTATAGTTTGTTAACAAGACATTTGTGGAGTGGTTGAAAAACTGGTTTTAATGACTCCAACCTAAGTGTATGTAAACCTCTGACTTCAACTGTATATGACATTGTCTTGAAAGTGAAACAAATATGAAATAAAGTTAAATAATTTTTGTTTCAATGGTTTGAGATTCTTTCATGCACCAATGTATTATCCAATGTGAATCAGAAAGGCTCTATTCAAGGCAATTAACCCTACTGATCCCCAGCTGTGTCACCCCACCAGTGGATGGTCACCCAGGCCCAATGTCCACTGTTTGCTGACCATCAGAGATGAAGAGATTATTTGTTATTGTTACTCGAATCTGCGCGGAGCGAGAGGTATATAATCCATACTTTCAACCGCACTGACCATCTGAAAGGTACAGTATGAACTAGAGCTGCAGTTTACAAAGACATAAATGACACTGTGAGCTGTCATAATGTCACGAGTTGCTAAGCCAGAACCCAGAAGCAGACCAGGACAAGGTAAGTTGAAACGAAGGTGAGTGTTTATTTACAAGTTCAAGAGTGATGCTGAATAATCCAGGGAACAGAGCGGGCGGCGTTGATTAGTTGTTGGGGGTGCAGTGGTTGATCCCATCCTGGGTCGGCAGCCGCCGACCACCAGGCAGAGGTTGGAGGAAGGTTCCGGACGGGTGACTGCAGATGGAACAAAACGGGGGTAAGTAAGCAACAAACCAACAAGGTGCAAAAACAACAAAACTAACGCTAGGCTCTAAGACTGATACTCTGGTAAACCTACTGTTCATGGCTAACGATCCGGCAGGGAATGGATGTTAGGCCAGAGCCTAAGAAGGGTGATGATCAGGACCAGGTGTGCAGATTGCTGATGGGATGCAGGTGCGGAAATCAAGAGAGCTCCCCGGAGCGTTCCAGAACCCTCGGGAAACTGGAGATCACGAACATAACAACTAGTCCACAGACAGGACCCGACTCAGACTGCCGGGATCGTTACAGTACCCCCCCTCCGACGAACGCCACCGGGCGGACTCCCGGAGCGCCAGGATGGAGGCGGTAGAAGTCACTGATGAGGTCAGCATCTAGGACCTGTCGCCGCGGAATCCAACTCCTCTCTTCAGGACCATACCCCTCCCAGTCCACGAGATACTGGAAACCCCGGCCCCGCCGTCTGGAATCCATGATGCGACGCACCGTGTAGGCAGGACCACCTCCGATCATCCGAGGAGGAGGAGGAGGAGGCGGAGGAGGCAACAGAGGACTGAGGAAAACAGGCTTGAGGCAGGAGACATGAAAGGTGGGATGGACTCTGAGCGTCCTCGGGAGTTTGAGTCGAACTGCCACCGGATTGATCACCTTCTCCACCACAAACGGACCAATGAACTTCGGTAACAACTTCCTAGACTCAGTCCGTAAAGGAAGATCCCGTGTGGCCAACCAGACCCTATCTCCGATGGTGTAGGTGGGAGCGGGGATCCGGCGACGATTCGCCTGGAGCTGATACCGGTCCGAAACTCTAAGGAGTGCTTTTCTGGCCCGATGCCAGGTCCGGTGGCAACGACGAATATGGACCTGAACAGAAGGCACTGAGAGCTCCTTCTCCTGAGAAGGGAACAAGGGAGGTTGGTAGCCATACAGGCACTGGAAGGGAGACATCCCAGTGGCAGATGTAGGGAGAGTATTGTGGGCATACTCAACCCAAGGCAACTGAGAGACCCAGGAGGTGGGGTTGGAAGAGGCCAGACAGCGTAGCGTGGATTCCATCTTCTGGTTGGCTCTCTCCGCCTGACCATTAGATTGGGGGGTGAAAACCAGATGTGAGACTGACTGTAGCTCCAATGGCCAAACAGAAGGACTTCCAGACAGCAGAGGTAAACTGAGGGCCACGGTCGGAAACGATATCACTGGGCAACCCGTGGACCCTGAAAACCTCCCTAACCAGGATCTCGGACGTCTCCGAGGCAGAGGGAAGCTTGGCAATAGGCACAAAGTGGGCGAACTTGCTGAATCTGTCCACGATAGTCAGAACGACCGTGTTCCCCTCAGAAGCGGGCAACCCAGTGACAAAGTCCAGGGCCAGATGCGACCATGGTCGCCGGGGAATAGGAAGGGGGTGAAGTAGTCCAGAGCTGGGCCGATTGGTACTCTTATTCTGCGCACACACTGGACAGGCAGCAACATAACCCCGAGTATCCTCGGCCATGGCAGGCCACCAAAAACGTCTGCGAAGAAACGCCATTGTCCGAGCCACGCCAGGGTGACAAGCCATCTTGCTGGCGTGGGACCATTTGAGGACAGCAGGACGAACCGACTCAGGCACAAACAACCGACCGGGTGGACCGTTACCGGGACCGGGCTGAGTCCGAAGGGCCGCCAGCACCTCCTCCTCAATCTTCCACATAACTGCTCCCACGACGCAGTTCCGGGGGAGAATTGTCTCGGTCTTGGACCCACTCTCCTCCGTCTTGGAGAACATCCGGGACAAGGCGTCCGCCTTGCCGTTCTTAGATCCAGGTCGGAACGTCAGGGAAAACTTGAATCGTCCGAAAAACAACGCCCACCTGGCCTGACGGGGAGTTGAGACGTTTAGCCGATTGCACGTAAGCAAGATTCTTGTGGTCAGTCCAGACAATAAACGGTTGCTCCGCCCCTCCAACCAGTGGCGCCACTCCTCCAAGGCAAGTTTCACCGCGAGAAGCTCCCGGTTACCCACATCGTAATTCCTCTCCGCAGGCGAAAGGCGACGAGAGTAGTAGGCGCAGGGATGGAGTTTACTGTCCGTGGAGCATCGCTGCGACAGGATGGCGCCAACTCCCACATCAGACGCGTCCACTTCAACGACGAACTGACGGGCCGTGTCCGGTTGAGAGAGAATCGGTGCGTTGGTGAATCGCCTCTTCAAATCCAGAAACGCTCGATCCGCCTCCGGATTCCACTTGAAGGTCCTGATACTGGAAGTCAAGGCAGTTAACGGAGCGGCCACACGGCTGTAATCCCGGATGAATCTGCGGTAGAAATTCGCAAACCCCAAAAATCTCTGGAGCTGCAATCTCGTACCGGGCTGGGCCCATTCCAGAACCGCTCTAACCTTCTCCTGGTCCATCCTAATCTCTCCCCTGGAGATGATGTACCCGAGAAAGGATGTCGTGTGGGCGTGAAACTCGCACTTCTCGGCCTTCACGAACAGGCGATTCTCCAACAATCGCTGCAGAACCTGCCGGACATGCTGGACGTGGTCGGAAGGTTCCTTCGAGAAGATCAGAATGTCATCCAGGTAAACAAACACAAAGAGACCGATCATATCTCTCAGGACGTCGTTCACCATACTCTGGAATACCGCTGGAGCATTGGTCAGTCCAAACGGCATCACCTGATACTCGAAGTGACCCATCGGTGTATTGAAACCCGTCAACCACTCGTCCCCCTCTCTGATCCGGACCATGTGATACGCATTGCGTAGGTCTAGCTTGGTGAACACCGTAGCACCCTGTAAGGAGTCGAAGGCAGAACTCATCAAGGGCAGGGGATACTTGTTCTTGACCGTGATGTCATTCAACCCCCGATAATCAATACACGGTCGAAGAGAGCCATCCTTCTTACCCACAAAGAAGAATCCTGCCCCCAGGGGTGATGACGAGGGACGAACGAGACCAGCAGCTAGGGACTCCTTGATGTAGGTCTCCAAAGCCTCACGTTCAGGTCGGGAGATACTGTATAACCTTCCCTTGGGGTAGACAGCTCCAGGGAACAGGTTGATGGCACAATCATATGGTCGGTGGGGAGGGAGTGACAGAGCCTTCTGCTTACTGAAAACTTCCCCAAATCGTGATATGTCTCGGGAACCAGGGACAAATCTGGGGGTTTAGCCTCAATCACCTGACTGGGAACCGAATGGGGGCAGGCAGTCTTGAGACAGTTAGCATGACAATCAAGGCTCCAACTCGTTACCTTGCCCGTCACCCAATCGAACGTGGGATTGTGTTCCTTCAGCCAGGGGTATCCAAGGACCAGAGGAACCTGGGAAGACGGCAGAATGAAGAATGAAATCATCTCAGAATGATTCCCCGACAACCGCATCTTAACCGGTTCAGTCCTCATCGTGATACGTGCCAGACTACTGCCGTCCAGAGTGGTAGCTTCAATGGCTTCCGGCAATTGCTCCTTGGAAAGCCCCAGCTGTTCCACCAACTCGGCATCTAGAAAGCTTCCATCGGCACCTGAATCGATAAAAGCGTTAATCGCTAAGCTCTGATTCCTGTTCATAAGGGTAGCCGGGAAACGGGGTCTGACAGAGGTATTGAGAGGTCGAAACTGGCTCGCTAAAAGTCCTCCCAACTTTAGCGAGCCGCGCAGTTTGACGACCCGACTGGAACCTGAGAAGCTGATCGGTTGGACGGAGCCCATTGCTTCTCCCTCCTTCGCTCTCGGACTCGATTATCCACCCGAATAGACAAGGCTACCAAGCTGTCCAGGTCACTAGACTCGGATAGGAGATCAACTCATCCTTGAGCTGCTCCGACAGACCCTGGTAAAAGGCCGCTTGCAGAGCCTCCTCATTCCACCCACTCTCCACAGCCAACGTCTTGAACTCGATCACGAAGTCGGCCACGCTGCGAGTTCCTTGGCGAAGCGAAAACAGGCGCCTAGCTGCGTCCCCTCCTCGGACGGAATGGTCGAAGAGCTTCCTCATCTCGGCCGTGAACCCCTGGTATGAAGCCATGCAGGGATCCTGTCGTTCCCAAACGGCTGAAGCCCACTCCAGCGCTCGACCACGCAGCAACTCAATCACAAAGGCTATCCTAGCCTTGTCTGTGGCATAAGAGTAGGGCTGTAGATCGAACACTAATCCACACTGCATAAGGAAGGAACGGCATCTTCCCAGCTCCCCCTCATATTTATCCGGTGTCGGAACCTTGGGCTCACGGAAGGACACAGCTTCAGAAGCGGCAGGCGAGATGGGTGAAACCGGTAGTGGATCTTCCACCGGACACTTGCGTTGGTTCTGGACCTCCGTCAGACCGGTAGAAAGGTTCCGAACTGACAACGCGATCTCCTGTAGTACCGTGCTATGATGGCCCAACATCTTCTCCTGCTGGGTAATGGCATGGCGAACAGAGTCCAGGTCCGCTGGGTTCATTACTGGCCGGATCGTTCTGTCACGAGTTGCTAAGCCAGAACCCAGAAGCAGACCAGGACAAGGTAAGTTGAAACGAAGGTGAGTGTTTATTTACAAGTTCAAGAGTGATGCTGAATAATCCAGGGAACAGAGCGGGCGGCGTTGATTAGTTGTTGGGGGTGCAGTGGTTGATCCCATCCTGGGTCGGCAGCCGCCGACCACCAGGCAGAGGTTGGAGGAAGGTTCCGGACGGGTGACTGCAGATGGAACAAAACGGGGGGTAAGTAAGCAACAAACCAACAAGGTGCAAAAACAACAAAACTAACGCTAGGCTCTAAGACTGATACTCTGGTAAACCTACTGTTCATGGCTAACGATCCGGCAGGGAATGGATGTTAGGCCAGAGCCTAAGAAGGGTGATGATCAGGACCAGGTGTGCAGATTGCTGATGGGATGCAGGTGCGGAAATCAAGAGAGCTCCCCGGAGCGTTCCAGAACCCTCAGGAAACTGGAGATCACGAACATAACAACTAGTCCACAGACAGGACCCGACTCAGACTGCCGGGATCGTTACACATAATGGGTATATGTCTCTCTACATTCCTAAAGAGCAAATCATCAATTTATGTCCAAGGTAAGTAACTTATATATTCCATCCTGATCAATTAAATGGGAACATCATTGGTTATATGTGTGGTTTTTACTAATTACTAATGTCCTGTGTATTAAAATTCACACAGATGAACATGGTGGACACTATAGGGCAATAGATATTGCTCTTCAGAGAGACAGACCGGATCCTTGTCTTTCTGTTCCCTACTATGGCTGTCTCGTCAAAAGTCAAGTAGGCTAACTATTTCCGCTAATATTCAATCTCTTTTTGTTGTTGTTGCTGTTTCACATAAAGGCTGACGTTAAACCTCACTTTTATTCCAATGTGCCAGGGAGATATTGCCAGTTTGACAGTGGTCATCAAGGCTATGACATCCTGAAAGGTAACAAAATCTTTGCGTTACCGTTATATAATACAAAAGTTGCATTGTGGAAAGAATGTATTCAGTGGCATTATAGTGTGAGATTATATCAGTTATCAGCAGTCTGTAAAAATGCCCTTCAGAGGAAATCAGCAAGGTTGACAATCCACCATCGAGAAGTTCTCCTGGGCTCTGCGACAAGGAAGGGTTTATCATCCCCATCTTCCAGAATGCCACATTCCCCCCTCTGAACCTGGACACAGTCCAGATCCCCTCCAGCCACAGCCATAATTGCAAGCCCAAAACCAGGACTCACCACTCTATTACCTTTTGCTTTTTCATTCACCTAGTGTGGCACTCAATCACAGGTGTGTACCATTTAGATGGTCTATTTCTCTATCAGATCTATTTCCCTATCAGGTCAAATTGATAATTTTCCTTGGGCCTACTTTCAGTTTGTTGATGGAAAAATAATCTATTGGCTGATTCCACACCAGCGTAGGCAGAAAATATTTTTGGTATCACAGATTGTTCTGGCAATTCTCACAATACTTCATTGGGAGGAAAATGTTTACATGGCTTTTACATTTGTATCACACAAACAATTTATTAGAAAATCATGATGAAAGTGGCAATTTTAGGCCCTTTTAGACCTATACATGCCTCCTGTAAGACCCTATGATCTGTGAACCAACATTCTGGTGTCATCATACTCCTTATAGTGTGCTCTCAAATATAGAGTATGTCTAGACTCTGAAATACAATTTTTCACATTCATTTATTCAACATTTAAAATATTAATATCTCAAAAGTACCCTTGATTTAGATTTTTTTTTTTTACATTTTCTATTGGGTAAATTATCTATTGGGTGAACGTTGAGGCAGATAAACTTTTGCATCATAAACAAGGATCTATATTTCGAGATACCCCCTTTAGGTAAAAATTACAGTGATCCAGATTGTCATTTATAGTGTGGAAGATATAATGGAGTTACACCTGTACAGTGAGGGAAAAAAGTATTTGATCCCCTGCTGATTTTGTAAGTTTGCCCACTGACAAAGAAATGATCAGTCTATCATTTTAATGGTAGGTTTATTTGAACAGTGACAGACAAAATAACAACAAAAAAATCCAGAAAAACGTATGTAAAAAATGTTATAAATTAATTTGCATTTTAATGAGGGAAATAAGTATTTGACCCCCTCTCAATCAGAAAGATTTCTGGCTCCCAGGTGTCTTTTATACAGGTAACGAGCTGAGATTAGGAGCACACTCTTAAAGGGAGTGCTCCTAATCTCAGCTTGTTACCTGTATAAAAGACACCTGTCCACAGAAGCAATCAATCAATCAGATTCCAAACTCTCCACTATGGCCAAGACCAAAGAGCTCTCCAAAGATGTCAGGGACAAGATTGTAGACCTACACAAGGCTGGATTGGGCTACAAGACCATCGCCAAGCAGCTTGGTGAGAAGGTGACAACAGTTGGTGCGATTATTCGCAAATGGAAGAAACACAAAATAACTGTCAATCTCCCTCGGCCTGGGGCTCCATGCAAGATCTCACCTCGTGGAGTTGCAATGATCATGAGAACGGTGAGGAATCAGCCCAGAACTACACGGGAGGATCTTGTCAATGATCTCAAGGCAGCTGGGACCATAGTCACCAAGAAAACAATTGGTAACACACTACGCCGTGAAGGACTGAAATCCTGCAGCGCCCGCAAGGTCCCCCTGCTCAAGAAAGCACATATACAGGCACGTCTGAAGTTTGCCAATGAACATCTGAATGATTCAGAGGAGAACTGGGTGAAAGTGTTGTGGTCAGATGAGACCAAAATCGAGCTCTTTGGCATCAACTCAACTCGCCGTGTTTGGAGGAGGAGGAATGCTGCCTATGACCCCAAGAACACCATCCCCACCGTCAAACATGGAGGTGGAAACATTATGATTTGGGGGTGTTTTTCTGCTAAGGGGACAGGACAACTTCACCGCATCAAAGGGACGATGGACGGGACCATGTACCATCAAATCTTGGGTGAGAACCTCCTTCCCTCAGCCAGGGCATTGAAAATGGGTCGTGGATGGGTATTCCAGCATGACAATGACCCAAAACACACAGCCAAGGCAACAAAGGAAGAAGCACATTAAGGTCCTGGAGTGGCCTAGCCAGTCTCCAGACGTTAATCCCATAGTAAATCTGTGGAGGGAGCTGAAGGTTCGAGTTGCCAAACGTCAGCCTCGAAACCTTAATGACTTGGAGATGATCTGCAAAGAGGAGTGGGACAAAATCCCTCCTGAGATGTGTGCAAACCTGGTGGCCAACTACAAGAAACGTTTGACCTCTGTGATTGCCAACAAGGGTTTTGCCCCCAAATACTAAGTCATGTTTTGCAGAGGGGTCAAATACTTATTTCCCTCATTAAAAATGCAAATCAATTTATAACATTTTTGACATGGGTTTTTCTGGATTTTTTTGTTGTTATTCTGTCTCACTGTTCAAATAAACCTACCATTAAAATTATAGACTGATCATGTCTTTGTCAGTGGGCAAACGTACAAAATCAGCAGGGGATCAAATACTTTTTTCCCTCACTGTATGTTAGCGTGTGATTTCTCCCTTCCTAAGGATGACCTTCCACTGCAGCTATGCATTGACCAGTGTGTCAGAACTCAGCATGGAGACCCAAAAAGAGGAAGCAGAGGATTACCCACTACCAGCACTGAAGAGTGAGGAAATTCTACGGGCTGAGCTAAGCTTTGCCAAAGGTGCTATGAGTTTGTGTATGCAAGCTCATCAGTTCAACATTTAGTTGTATTGTGTGTTCAAGGGTTTTTATTTGTCATGTTTTAATACAAAAACATGAAATGTGTCTTTCCAGTGCAACCACATTAAAACAATTTAATAGGTAGTGTTTGTTCAGCCAATTGCTATATATTGTGAGCAATTTGATTCTTGGTTGTGTTTTCTCCTCAGACTCCTCTTTCAGGTACTTCTACTCTCCATGACGGGACCCCCCATTGACTGTGTGCTCTTACATGTTTATTACCAAAACCAACAACTACAAGCCAATTGCAATTGTTCACAGACAAGCAATCCCTATTGACTTATTTCTCAATGGTAAACCACTGTGTTCAGGACTTCTTGTTTCCATTGTCAGGTGTCCCTACAGTGCTGACAGCCACAGGACTGTGTTTCTGCCAGTGGTCTGCAGTAAGGGAGTCAAGTCAATTAGTCTTTTTTTTTTTAGCAGACACTCTTATCCAGATCGACTTACAGGAGCAATTAGGGTTAAGTGCCTTGCTCAAGGGCACATCGACAGATTTTTCACCTAGTCGGCTCGGGGATTAGAACCAGCAACCTTTCGGTTACTGGCACAACACTCTTAACCACTAAGCTACCTGCCAACGCTCTTATCCAGATCGACTTACAGGAGCAATTAGGGTTAAGTGCCTTGCTCAAGGGCACATCGACAGATTTTTCACCTAGTCGGCTCAGGGATTAGAACCAGCGACCTTTCGGTTACTGGCACAACGCTCTTAACCACTAAGCTACCTGCCGCCCCGGCCCCAGTCAAGTATCCGTCACATCACAATTAGTTTGTGGTCAGGCTATTCTCCTTTGTGAAATTCCATGAGTTTACAAAGTCTGAGTGCCTGTTAAATCATATACAACTCAAATTGCATTGTGTGAAAATTATTAGATACTTTTCAGTAACTGAGCGGTATTCATCACCACTTTCTGGGCACAGAGGCTTGAATGCTCCTGTTTACAGTGAAAATAATATACATATTGTGGACGGACACTTTTGTCTGCCAATTAATAACACTATCCCCCCCAGGTATACGTCCATTGTGATACAGAAGTCTGTAAAGGAACCAGCTGCTCAATGCCATGTAACATAATCATTTATCATATAAGCGAAGCCAAGTGTTTACTTTGCTTTGGAATAGGTCCCATTCTCTGGATACATGTCTTATCAATAAGTCCCATGTCTATTCTCCCTAGGGAGGAGGTGAATGGGAGTGCTGAGAGAACACCATAGGAAGAGTGTTCTGCAGCACACCATTGACTCTGGTGGACCTGTCATCCTTCGGGTGTAAATAATTTGGGACACAGTTACTCTTGTTTTATTGATGTATTTAATTTTGACTGATGTGTAGTGCTTGAGACTAGGGAGCTCCCCCATGCAGGTGCAGAGGATCTACCAAGATGCTGTCCATGGTTCCGAACATCTCTTATCTGTACATTTACTGTCATAAAAGACTGACAAAATTGACTCATTGTCGCAATCGAACCCTTGTATGTTAATGCTATTGTACGTTTTCTCATCAATTCTTGCATATTATTCCATTTAATCGTTGAAAATTGTGCATAAAAGCAATACTTCAGCAGTGGCTTTTCAGACATGGGGGAGCGGCTTCGAGTATTACGTCAGGATATTTGGCCGCGACAAGGACCAATGAAAACGCAGAATGCATTGTACCCGGAAGTCGCTGTGTTTTATCGTTTTGTCGATGGAAACGTGTGTAACTTGGAATCTGTACGACCTAAAAGTTAGAATATTGTGGCGGAGAGTCAGACCTACAACTCTATATAAGTAAGCAGTTATGTGTTTACTCTTTGTTAGTGTATACGTGTAAAATAAGTTATTGGAACCAGCTTTTGTCATCATTCCCCTTCGCATAGTTGAACAACAATAGAGTCCATCATGTCGAAAAGGGCGAAGTGGAGCAAGGGAGATTCAGACGAATCAAAGAACCTGCCGATATATCAACATAAGGCCAAACTTCAACAGGCTGTCAAAGACAATTCATTTTTGGTTGTCACTGGCGAGACTGGCAGTGGGAAAACGACTCAACTTCCCCAATACTTGCATCAAGCAGGTAAGCTTGTGCCATGGGACCTGTGTCTACAGAATTCAAAATTGACCCCAAACTTCTATACCCTTTATTATAGCCTTCGTCTATGAGCTGCCCTTATAGAGTGGTCTGAAAGGTTTGGATAGGTGTAAACTTGTATTTCTTGTGTAGGATTTTGGAATAATGGTAAAATTGGCATCACCCAGCCTCGGAGAGTAGCAGCCATCACTGTAGCCCAGAGGGTATCACAGGAGATGCACTGTAGTCTGGGTAGAGAGGTCGGATACCAAGTGCGCTTCGATGACTGCACGACACAGGTGAGAGAGCTCCAAGACACCTACCTACTGGACCAGTGTTTCCCAACCCTGGTCCTAGAATCTCCCAACAGTACTCATTGTAGCCTTGGACAAACGCCTCATTCAACTCATTGAGGGCTTGATGATTAGTTGACAAGTTGAAACAGGTGTGCTTGTCCAGGGTCGGGAAACACTGTACTAGACTGCTCAAAGTGATACTTCACATAAATTATTAGATACGCTTATGTGTTAGGCACCTTGAAAGTGTTCTATAGGTCTACGTATTGTCACTGAAATGTAAAGATAATTAGATTGTAGTGTATATCAGCAAATGTGTGTCTCTGAAAGGAGATTTGTGTTTGTGTGTTGTCAGGACACGGTGGTGAAGTACATGACAGACGGCTGTCTGCTGAGAGAGATCCTGGCAGACCCTGTTCTGTCTCAGTACAGTGTGGTCATTTTGGATGAAGCCCATGAGAGGAGCCTTAACACGGTCAGTAGTAGACTCAACTACTTCAAAACAGTAATCTGATTATATCCCCAACTCCATCCCTCAGTTGTATACCAAAGCAAGTGGTGGGGCTGCTGTTTTGCTGAGAAACAAATCCCAGATTGTAGCTTTAAACAGTTGTGTAACGTGTTTTACTGCAGGACATTTTGCTGGGTCTGTTGAAGCAGACCCTCTCCAGTCCAGATAAGGCCTCTAAGGGTCGCTCTGTCCCCCTGAAGGTGGTGGTAATGTCAGCCACCCTGGAGACAGACAAGCTCTCTGTGTTCCTGGGAGGCTGTCCTGTCTTCACCATCCCTGGAAGAACCTTCCCTGTCACCTCCAAGTTTGGCTGTGCTATAGGACCAAAAGATACAGAGAGCTCTGTTTACGTTAAAGAGGTAGGGAGTGAGCTTGCTTTTACTGACAGGCCAACTGTTAGTATGATGTATGATAATGAATAAATTCAGTGATTGTACCATCCCAGGATTTAGCTCATTTAAACTCAGCTAGTGATGCGCAGGTTGACTCATAACCCACAGTCCCAGTGGATAACTGCGGGGTGGACGGGTTTAGGGTCATTAAATATTGTGTGGCTGAAGGGCAGGCGGGTTGAATAGAGAGAAACAATACCTTTAAAAAATCAATAAATGTATAATTACTGTGCAATTTATATAGTCTACATTTAGGTTTTTATTCATTATTTTAGGCTATCTGGTATTAGTGCATAAGCCTAAACTTTAGGGCTTAACTGTATGCACACCAAATTGCCTACACAGCCAATCGCCAGATAATGCTTTTGGGAACTGGCAGAAAAAGTTAACATCAATCCACGGAGGCAAAAAGGACATTGTCGAAGTTTAATTCAGTGGTTTGGTATGGTTTAGCAACTTTCACAGTGAATGCTTTCGTTTATACGTTTTGTGCGATTGAATTGAACATCGCCAAATGCATCATTACAACATGTTGCGACTATTTAATGCAACTCTTGCTGTTAATAGATCGCAAAGCAGCGTACAACTGAGCTAAAATAAAAACTCCCGCAGAATTAAGCATTTCTTGCAGTAAAATTTTACACCAAATGTAGGCAAATGTGGACTTGGGAACAGGAGTGGAGAAATATTATGTATTTATTTCTGCATCTTGAGTGACGCAGTGGTCTAATTGTGCCACTAGAGATCCTGGTTCGAATCCAGGCTCTGTCGTAGCTGGCCGCGACCGGGAGACCCATGGGGCGGTGCACAATTGGCCCAGCGTCGTCCAGGTTAGGGGAGGGAATGGCCGGCAGGGATGTAGTTCAGTTGGTAGAGCATGACGTTTGCAACGCCAGGGTTGTGGGTTCGATTCCCACGCGGGGCCAGTATAAAAAAATAAAAAAATAATGTATGCACTCACTAACTGTAAGTCGCTCTGGATAAGAGCGTCTGCTAAAATGACTAAAATGTAAAATGTAATACGATCTGTAGAGGTGCTGTCTTAATCATAAAAGCAGATAGTATTTCAACCACATAAAATATGCATCGAAGCCGAAGTGAAATCTTATCAGAAACACGAGGGTCGTTTTTACAGCTTTCTTTTTCCTTACAACCGGTCAAACTGATGTCATTTGGAGATTTTGCACAGAAAATCTTTCCCGTTTGTTTTTGCTTTATTATATTTTCTCCCCAGTCCCTAAAGGTCTTTGCTCCGCGAAAGATGACAGAAAAAACTTTGATGTCAACTAGATTGAAGCATTCATTCTATCGATATATTACATTATTCTGTTGAGCAAGTGTTTATTTAGTCTTCTAGGACAAATAGCCTAACAAAATGTCGGAAATTCTAAGCAGAAACATATCTAAATCAGGCAAAACAAAATCCTGCACCTCCTGTCAGATTTTCACTTTATCACATGCGGATGGGTTATTAGAAAGTGCGGGTGAACAAACAGCTGACCGGCGCACCACTAAACTCTGCTATCAACACCATTTAACAACTCCTGAGTGGCGCAGTGGTCTAAGGTACTGCATCGCAGTGCTAACTGTGCCACTAGAGATCCTGGTTCGAATCTGTCGCAGCCGGCCGCGACCGGGAGACTCATGGGCGGCGCACAATTTGCCCAGCGTCGTCCAGGGTAGGGGAGGGAATGGCCGGCAGGGATGTAGCTCAGTTGATAGAGCATGGCGTTTGCAACGCCAGGGTTGTGGGTTCGATTCCCACGGGGGGCCAGTATAAAAAATATATATGTATTCACTAACTGTAAGTCGCTCTGGATAAGAGCGTCTGCTAAATGACAAATGTAATACTGTATACTGTACTCCTTGCTTTACATTTATGTCATTTAGCAGATGCTCTTATCCAGAGCGGCTTACAGTTGGTGCATTCATCTTAAAATAGCTAGGTGGGACAGCCACATATCTTAGTCATAGTAAGTACATTTTTCCTCAATAAAGTAGCTATCAGAGAAGGCATTGCTGGTAGAAAAATAAATACAAGTCATGTGCGGTTGTTAGTTCACAAAAGGCAAAGTTGTTTATTTTATAATTTTTTGCTACTAAATGTATGGGGGGAAAACTTCGAGTATGAACAAACCTCTTGTCTGTGACAGGTTGTCAAGGTGACATTGGATATACACACCAGTGAGATGGCTGGGGATATCCTTGTGTTTCTAACAGGTAAACCTAATGATAATCTACACATAATCTCCAGAATATTAATGTTCTGATTACAAGTTAATACTTTTTCCATACAACTGTTTATAACAGGGCAGTCTGAAATTGAGAAGGCCTGTGACATGCTGTATGAGAAGGCTGAATCCATAGACTATCGTTACGATGTGCAGGACCGTAAAGTGGAGGGGCTGCTGATCCTGCCCCTGTACGGATCTATGCCCACTGGTAAGGTTTGCGGCACTGTCCGAGTACCCCTAACTGTGACATTCACATATAGAAAAACAGATTGAGTTCCCTTTCACACTCAAGTGGACACGGTTTAGCATGTCATTGGCTTGCTAAATCAAAAGTATAAAGTCATGACTCATGACTGAATTTAAATTCATTTTTAAATAATATGAATGATTTGTGTCCTTTTCACAGATCAGCAGAAGCAGATCTTCCAGCCTCCCCCACCGGGTATAAGGAAATGTGTGGTGGCCACCAACATTGCAGCAACGTCCCTCACCATCAATGGAATAAAGTAAGTCACCACAAGGCATATCAGAGCAGCATAGAGCTGTTTTTATCCATCACAGAATGGCAAGGCCTCAAATTTCATGACTGTAATTTGTTCACTGCAGGTATATTGTTGACAGTGGGTTTGTGAAGCAACTCAACCACAACTCAAGGGTTGGCATGGACATCCTCGAAGTGGTTCCGATTTCAAAGTAAGTCCCGGAAGTCCCTGTTTCAGTCTGCTTCCTTTTGTTTCATGCCTAATGAACAGGACTGTGATGTTGTGTGGTGTTGTAGGAGCGAGGCCCTGCAGAGAGCAGGCCGGGCAGGGAGAACCTCCGCCGGGAAGTGCTTCCGGATCTACAGTCAGGCGTTCTGGGAGAAGTGCATGCCGGAGTACACAGTACCAGAGATCCAGCGGACCAGTCTCACCGCTGTTATCCTCACACTCAAGTGCCTGGGAGTTCATGATGTCATCAGGTAGGTACAGCTCCACTTCCTCAAGTGCTCAGAGAAACCAGTGTCCGTTTTCAAGACTGTTGATAATACAAAACAATCCAACAAGTCATTTGAGGCCATGGTTGCTTGGTGTGTCTCTCGAAGGTTCCCTTACCTGGACCGTCCAGAGGAGAGGTTCATCCTAGAAGCATTGAAACGGCTTTACCAATGTGACGCCATCGACAGGTGAGAGATGTAGACATACTGTATATCCGTGTACATCTCTCATTCTTTATACTAATCTCCACCAGCTACATCTACAACCACATAGGGATACAACTCTGCTGTTTTCACCATCAAGAACAGAGGGAACCTACCACATACAGTATTTTGCAGTTCTTCATGACTATCACTCAATCTTTAATAGCTCTTGTTAGCTCTTATCAATAACCCCCTCCCCTATGTGGGGTCTATAGGAGAGGTAAAGTGACCCGGCTGGGTGAGCTGATGGTAGAGTTCCCCTTGCCCCCAGGGCTGACCCGGGCCCTGCTCCAGGCTGCCTCCCTGGGCGTTGAGGACCTCCTGCTGCCTGTAGCTGCCATGCTGTCTGTGGAGAACATTTTCATCAGACCAGGTAGACAATAACGGCCTGAGGCCTGGGTTTAGCCAATGAAGATGTGGTTATACATTTACATTTACATTTTAGTCATTTAGCAGACGCTCTTATCCAGAGCGACTTACAGTTAGTGAGTGCATACATTATTTTTTTCATACCGGCCCCCCATGGGAATCGAACCCACAACCCTGGCATTGCAAACGCCATCCCTGCCGGCCAAACCCTCCCCTACCTTGGACGACGCTGGGCCAATTGTGCGCCGCCCCATGTCTCCCGGTCGCGGCCGGCTACGTTATGTCAGGAATACACGTGTATACATCATGGACTTTATCGTTTTATTCCATTGGATTTCAGTCGGACATAATCCCAAGTCATAGTTCTAATCAAAATGTTTGGCATTGCTCTCTCTGCAGGACATCCAGAGAAGCAGAAGGAGGCAGATCAGAAGCACAGGCAGTTGGGAGTGCAGGCGGGCAGCTGTAATGACTTCACCATGCTGCTCAGTGTGTTTGAGAAGTGCAAGGCCAGGTATACAACCTTCACTCCTCTTAATGTATTTAATAAGATACATTATATTCACTGCATTCATGTTCATGGGTCTCCATCTAACATGAGTTTGTTTTGCTGTCTACTGTAGTGATGCCCCATCAGCGTGGTGTAAAGACAACTATATACACTGGAGAGCGCTAAAGTCAGCCTTCAGCGTGGAGACCCAGCTCAGAGAGATCCTCCTACGACTACAACAGGTCAGTTTGTTGTTTGTTTGTTTACTTATCTTATTAGTTTTAGTGTAGCTAAAACTATGATGTGAAGCTCTGAGCATGTATGTACAGATTTATAATCATGGTATGTCTGTTGTTTCCAGAAGAGAGATTTCCCTATGGAGAAGTTTGATGGCAATAAGAGTGAGCTGTTCAGGAGATGTCTATGCGCTGGTTACTTCACCAACGTGGCAAGAAGGTACGGCTTTTATCCCAGTAATGTTAAAAAGTCAAGAAAGATAACTAAGATGTTGTGGTTTTCTCTCAGGTCAGTTGGGAAGGTGTTTTGCACGATGGATGGGCACGGATCCATGGTTCACATTCATCCATCATCAACGGTAAAGACTTCCAGGACTATATTCTGTTCAATTCAGAACAATCCATAAAATCCCCAAAATGCATATTAGATTCACCATCTCTCCTGCATGTTAACCTGACTCCCCCTCTCCCATAGCTCTTTGACCAGGAGCCCCAGCTGGACTGGGTGATCTTCCATGATTTGCTGGTCACCTCGCGGATCTACATCCGGACGGTGTGCCCCATCCGCTATGACTGGGTGAAGGACCTGCTTCCTAAGCTCCATGAGGTGGATGTGTACGAGCTGAGCAGCGTGGCCAGAGAGGAGGTGACAGACGAGGAGGTGGCCAAGTGGGAGACTAAGGAAGCAGCTAAAAGACAAACAGGTGGGTGATGGACTCTGGTGATGAGTATTAATTTACTGGTATAGAAAGAATTGTATAACATTTGATGTTTCTGTAGTTGCTCCTTTATTATATACAGTACAGGTGTCATTCAAAATCCTCTAATATGGGCAAAGTTTTTTTTAATGGAAAATGTAATTGAGCATTCCTATTGGACAAGATAAGTTACTGTAGTGCCTTTTCTGTTCAAGCCCCCCAGGTGATTTGAATGCTTCGTATGCTTGTTTTGTCTGCTTGACAATCTAATAGAGGTCATTCTGTGTGTTTGGTTTATTTCCAGAGGGGTCTGCTGAAGACGCGTTCAAGAAACTGGAGAAACGGAACGATGAAAGCTCTGTGAGCGATGCCCGTGCTCGCTACCTACAGAGAAAACAGGAGCGGCAACAAGGCAAAGCACCGTGAGGGAGGAGGAGGACATTGGACACTTATCCTCAGGGGAAGAAGGACTCCGTTATTGGACTGACCAGGACAGAAGAATCTCCACTCAGGGATTAAAAGCCTGTCTGTTATAATAAACTGCACAGGTGATGTTCTAAACAATGTTTTACAACACAGGAGTCTGAGAGTTCAGGGTCAAACATGGTCCTTTGTAGCTCAGTTGGTAAAGCATGCTGCTCGTAACGCCAGGGTAGTGGGTTTAATTCCTGGGACCACCCATGCGGAAAATGTATGTATGCATGACTGTAAGTCACTTTGGATAAAAGTGTCTGCTAAATGGCATATATTATTATGTTTAAATGTACAACAATAATGGACTAGGTGCAGATAATGAATCCTCGTAGTCATATCAAATGTCTACTACTGCATATATTTTATGCTATGTTGTCTTTTAGTGGTATATTTATTTTTTAGTTTCATACCAATAAACGTTTATGTCTTGAGAGAACATTTTGCCAGTGGAGGGCCTCTGCAACCATTCTCTTCTGGTTCTGGGACAGTTACAGAATTACATTTACATTTTAGTCATTTAGCAGACGCTCTTATCCAGAGTGACTTACAGTTAGTGAGTGCATACATTTTCATACTGGCCCCCCGTGGGAAACGAACCCACAACAATTGCGTTGCAAGGGCCATGCTCTACCAACTGAGCTACAAAATCACATACAGTTTGTCAATATGTCACCCAACAGTGTTGTCAAATCAGCACATTAGAGAACAACCACAGGCCCTTTATTTTGTACAACTCTGCCTCTTATATAATAAAGGTTAATTTCGTAACTTCCATTGCTTCATGATTTAAAAAGTGTTTTTTGTGTCCTCCATTTGTAGTCATACAAACCAGATAAGACTCATGTCCCACCATCCGTTGCGGGAGAGGCGTCATTCACATGCGCTTGTGTTGGTCCATGCGCGAGCCAAACGTGGCTTAACAGAAATTGGCAATATCCACCGGTTACCTTCTAAACCTACACATTTGATCGATTCAATTAAGTCCGTTAACATCTCATGTTGATAAGTCATCTGACAGGTGAGTGAAGTTGTCGTCTCTGCAATGGAATGAATGTTGCTAGCCGTTTTGACGTATGGCCGCCAAATACTGTAATGTCTGAAACGCTAGCTAAGGCTAGCTAGTTACATTAGCTTGTTCAATCAAGAAGCAGGTTAGCGTTGATTTAAGCTTTTCTGGAATCTACTGCCAGTACCGAAAAGCATCAAACTAGTCTAGAGACCACTTATTCTAATACACGTGCGTTCTTGTTTACTTGCTCACTTAATGCATTACAGTTACCGTTACAGTGCTGGTCAAGCATGTTCGCTGAGGAGGATGAGTGGAACGATGACCCAGAAGCCAAAGCTCTGACCAAGACTGTCATCAGCAGTTTCAAACTGTCTGGCAGTACCAATATCACGGTGAGATGCCATCTCAATCTTCTTTATAATTAAATGTACCTATGTAGCTAGCAAGCCAGGCATAACTCATGCTGCCAGTGACCACAAATTCAAATAGAGGGTTGAATTCTGGTTTACACTGGTATTCAGTTTGACACTGTCATTCTGCTTTTTCGAACAGAAAAGTGTTGGGAAGAAGAAGAGTTTGTTACGGACCCTCCAAACACTGGGGTCAGTACCAAACTGGAGCAAGAGCAATGGTGCCCCTCGGGAAGCAGGCAGTGACAGTGAAACAGAGGCCATACTGACACCACACACCAAGAGGAAGAAGAAAAGAAGCAAAAGAGGACGCAAGAGAGTAGCTGCTTCAGGAGAAGAGACTGAGAAAGACAGTGGAGATCTGGGTGCCAAGGAGGCTGCAGTGCCTTTAGCTAAGAAGCCAATAAAAGCAGGTGAGTTGTTTCACAAGCACAACTGTCAATTGATTGTCTTAAGTTGAAAAGATGTTTGAGGTTTTCTTTCTCATTTTCCTAGTGTTCAAAAAGGTAAAAAATACAGAGTCCATTCAGGGTGGTAGTAAACAAGATTCAAAATCTATCAAGGATGAAGGAAAAGCTGCAGCAGATGCTGAGATTGAGAGATTAAACCGAAAGCAATGGAAAAACAAGATGAAGAACAAGAAGAAATGTCAAAACAAATTCAAAATTCAAAATGGAGAGAATACCACACCCCCAAAAACCACAAAAGCAGTGACCACTGTGCAAAAGGATACAGAAGATGGACCAAAATCAGCTTCTGATGTGAACAGGGAAACAGCGGTTGTCCAGACCCAGCAACGCCAGACAAAGAAAAACAAACAGGAGAAAGAGGGTGAGTGTAAAACACAGAAAAGGAAAAAGGTCCCAGAGGGAAAAGGGATGACTTTCACTGAGACTGCTTCCACTCCAGGCACAGAAATAGTCCAAAACAATAAGAACTTTTCAGAGAAAAAGACAAAGGGGGGCAGTCAAGTAAAAGCAGTCCCACTAGGTAAAGAGTTAAAGACGGAAGAGGAGAAACCTCAGGAGGTGGTTAGGGCGGAGCAGCACCCGGAGCCGTCTGGCAGTAAGAGAAGGAAACGGGAGGCGAGCAAAGGGCAGGACCGTAGGAGAGAGAAGCTCAGGAGAATGCTGCATGGCCAGAGCCCGGAAAAGAAAGAGCAACCTGCAGAGCAGGAGGAGGAGATACGCACCACAGAGGAGGTGAAAGAGGCTCCTGCAGACCGCTCGGCTGCTCTGAGGTCCCGCATGGAGCAGCGTTTGGAGTCAGCACGGTTCCGTTATATTAACGAGGTTCTGTACACCACGTCTAGTGGGGAGGCTAAACGCATGTTCAGACAGGACCCCCAGGCTTTTAGCATCTACCACAGGGGCTTCACGGCACAGGTACAGCACTGGCCAGCTAATCCTGTCGACGCCATCATCTCCTACATACGCCACAAGTGAGTTGTGTTATGCTTTTATCTGACTAACGTACTTTCAGTATTTAAAATGTCTGTTTTCATAGTTTTTGTATTTTTCCTGTATTGGTTCTGGGGTGGGGGATCCACATTGAAATAGTGTGTGGCTTTCTTTGTAAGACCATTTGTGTTGATTCCAGGCCTGCCTCTCTGGTGGTGGCAGATTTCGGCTGTGGCGACTGCAAGATCGCTCTTAGTGTGAAGAACAAAGTGCACAGTTTTGACTTGGCACCTATCTGTGACCGTGTAACTGTCTGCGACATGGCTAATGTGAGTCCAACTTTACCTTGATCCTCAATCTGTTCTTTCATCCGTGCCTGTTTACTATGCAGTCTGTGTTTTTTATGTAATAATGATGTATTTTGTCCCATCTGTCTGCAGATACCGCTCAAGGATGGCACTGTGGACATAGCTGTATTCTGTCTCTCTCTTATGGGGACCAACCTTGGGGATTTTCTAGTTGAGGCTAACCGTGTGCTGGTGATGGGGTAAGAGATATTATGCAGAAAAACAGAGCTACAGTATGTCAATATGCTGGAGTAGGTGTTCCCATTTATTTTCCCTATTTATGTAATCATTATCATTATTAAACACTGTAATTTTTTGCAGGGGTATCCTGAAAATTGCAGAGGTGGCAAGTAGATTTGAGAATGTGCGGAACTTCATGGGTGCTTTGTCCAGCCTGGGATTCAAGTTGGTCACAAAGGTAAGGCTGTAATCATAGTAAACAGTAATGGCCATGTTTTTGTCTTTGGCTTTAAGAAATGCATTGTTACAATAACCTACCGTATTCATTTTGCTTCCTCCTTAGGACACAGAGAATAGCCACTTTTACTCCTTTGAGTTTGAGAAGATCGCAGAAGCTCCAGATAGGGTAAAGAAGGCAGGAGGACTGGAGCTGAGGCCTTGTTTGTACAAGAAACGATGAGGGCAACAGTGATGAGAACATGGGAGAAACAGTTCTCCCCCCAGGAGAGAAGTCAAGCAGGATAGACAGCAACAGAAAATGTATCTTCTGCTGGATGTAACTGTAAATATGAAAATAACTTTCATAGATAAACTGGTGGTTTTGACCCCCAAACAATGTATCAAGGATTGTTGATATTGTCAATAACCTTTTGTGGGCTTTCAAATGTCTGTTTCAAAGACAAAACATGTTCAAAAGTTGTTGACATCATTGGTTATCTTTTTTATTAAATCAAAACATAAATGTATTGCATTAAATCTTATCATGCACAATAATTTAAGATTTGTAAAGCAAGAAGAAACATTCTTAGAAGATGTATTATATAAAGTTGGTTGTAAAAACCTTGAGTCTAGAAATAAGTGCTTCAGCATAATCGCTGCATTGCATTCTGCAGTCTAGTCTCAAAGGGTACTCACAAGCCTCACTCTTCTCAGTGTACATAGCACAGGATCTAGCTTGGCCACTAGAGGGACACGGGTGACAATGTTATTCTCAGCCAGTTCCCAGTATCTACTGTCCCCATGCTCTTTGTCTAGATAGAGGGCACAGTGGTAGAGGGGCAGGGAGGAGGTGTTGCCGGGGGGGCTGTCTGGGGCTCGGACAGTGTCTGTGTTCCTCGCCCTTGCTCTGACCCAGAGGAGGGGGAGCAGGCAGGGCTGGGGAGAGAGCGTGTCCTGCAGGGCTCCTAACCATGTATCCCACAGTGCCCTTCTCAGTTCTAGTACACACCGCTCAGGGGAAGATGTTGCTGATGTCCCTCTGCTTAGCATTGGCAGCCTCCCTGATTAACGTGCCCTGAAAGCCCCTGGCGTTGGAGAAGGCAGACAGGCGGTAGGCATTGGATGGACCACTGGTGGCCTCATCACATGGGTACGCCTTGAGCAGCTCTGCTCTCCTCTCTAGGCGGAACAGGCTTGAGAGAGTCAGGAGAGAGGAGATGGTAGGCTTGCTGTTTCGCGTGGGCTGGTTGAGCTCAAAGTGCAGGGAGGAAACCACTCTGCCGTCCCACTCTGCCTGGAGGAAGTTGCGTAGGGGCCCAGGGATGGAGCTCCTACACTCACGACCCTGATGTCATCCTTGCATCCCAGGCTGTCCTTCAGGACCAGTAGTCAGTCCCGGGCCTGGGTGAAGTCTGGCAGCAGAGCAGGGTGGGTCAGCTCGTTGGTGCTCCTGACCCTGCCAAAGGGCTTCTGGGAGTCTTGAAGCAGGGTGTTCAGGGTGCGGCTGTGAACCTTCACCAGCTCTCCTGCCGAACCAGCACTAAAGCCCAACGACAAGGGGTCGCTGGTGTTGGCCAAAGCCTGAACACGTTGCTCCAGGCTTTGCAGCAGGCCTGAAACGTCTGCAGAGATGGCAAAAGACAGTCAAAGAAATGTAAGTAGGGTAATGTACTTCAAATTCATAGGATATGAGTTATAATCTTTTATGTAGTACATACACTACCAGTCAAAAGTTTGGACACACCTACTAATTCAAGGGTTTTCCTTTATTTTTTAAAATGTTTTACATTGTATAATAATAGTGAAGACAGACGGGGGGGGGGGTATACTGAAGATAGCCCTTACACCTCCAGGCTGTGTAAGGGCTATTTTACCAAGAAGGAGAGTGATGGAGTGCTGCATCAGATGACCTGGCCTCCACAATCCCCCGACCTCAACTCAATTGAGATGGTTTGGGATGAGTCGGACTGCAGAGTGAAGGAAAAGCAGCCAAAAGTGCTAAGCATATGTGGGCACTCCTTCAAGCCTGTTGGAAAAACATTCCAGCTGGTTGAGAGAATGCCAAGAGTGCAAGCTGTCATCAAGGCAAAGGGTGGCTATTTGAAGAATCTCAAAAAACGTTTTGGGTTACTACATCATTCCATATGTGTTATTTCATAGTTTTGATGTCTTCACTATTATTCTACAATGTAGAAAATAGTAAAAATAAACAGGACACTTGTCTGTCGCAGGACAGAGTCGAGGATGGCAGCGCGTAGCAGGGGTTCAATGGTGCAGGTTGTGACACCAGAGGTTGGGGCAGACCGAGTAACAGACACAACCTGACACAGAGAAGAGCACAGCTCCTCCTCCACATCCAAGGGAGAGTCACAGACCAGACGCAGAGCACACACTCTCATCGACGCTGCCAGTGGGGAGAGGAGAATTAGTTCCAAATGGCACCCTATAGAGTCCATATAGTATTTATGTCTTGGACATGCATCCCAAATAGCACCCTCTTCCCTACATAGTGCACTACCTTTGGGGCGCCAGGTAATGATTAGAGAGGCGAGCCAGCAACCGAAGGGATGCCAGTTCGAGTCCCAGGTCTGATTGAAAAAATCTGCCGGGAAGTAAACTGGCAACCGGAGGGTTGCTGGTATCAAATCCTAGATGCCATTGCCTGCCGTTGTGACCTTGAGCAAGGCACTTAACCTCCACTTAACCCCCCACAGCAACTGCTCTACAGGCACCCAGTGTGATAGAAATGTAAAGATAATTTCCGATTGACCCTCCATATGCAGCGTTTACCGTGAATGCAGTCTCCGCTAACGCGGGAACATTGCCTTTAAATTGGGCTTTTGCGCAGACCTTCTGCGATATAGATTGAATAGAGGCCTTAATCTTAGACCAGGTGTCCAGAGCTCTGGTCAAAAGTAGTTCACAATACATGTTGTATAGTGTGTCATTTGGGATGCAACCTAACACTTAACATTCATAGAAAAAGAGGTTTCTGTGATAATATGTTGAATTGAGTGGTGGAAATATGAGTACATGGGATCGAGAGTGGGGTGTATCCTCGCACACAGCCCAACTGGAATGAGGCCCTCTGTCTCCACATCTATTTGGTGCCCTGAGAATTATAATAGGATTAAATATGAGATTACATATTTTAAGATTACACAGGGTGGATGAGATTGGTGATTATTATTGTGATTCTCACCTTTGGCTATACAGGATATCAACTGATTGAGTTGGCAACACTTCGTCATCCCATTTGTCCAACAGATGATAGTTGTTAAAGACCAACCAATGGCCATCTTGAACAGCTATCTTCAGTGCTGAGAGGATGGCCTCCTTCTGGCATTTAGCTCCAAAAAACTTTCACCAGTCATTTAGAAGATTATTACACAAAACTGGAATGTTTGATATAATGGCAATCTGATTTAAAATGAACACAAAACCAACTGGTCACAGACGTCAATTTAACATCTATTTCACGTTGATTCAACATAATTCCATTTAAATTACGTGGAAATTCAACCAGTGTGTGCTCAGTGGGAAGGTATGTTTGTGTGTATGTAAGACAAGCATTACCCCTCTTTTGTCAGCTTGGTACTGGGTCACTTGTTTCAGCCAGTGAAGTGGTTGGATGCTAGCCCATCCATCTCTGCTTGGGCCTGGGAGCGTGACTATGACTGGCCCCTCATGTTTGTTCAGGAAGCGGGAGAGGGCCTCTGGGGAGCCGGTGTGAGGGGCCCCAGCCACTGCTGACCGCAAGGGCTGGCCCAGATGACAGGCAGCCAGGTCCTCAGCCACGGCAGCCAGCCAGTGGGAGAGCCCTCATAGTCTTCCAGAGGAGAGCCCTCTGCAGGGTGGACAGGTGAGAGTGACAGGGGACAGGCCCCGCCACTGTGGTGGAGGGGAAGCGCAGGGACTCCTGACACTGACTGGGAGAGATGGCCAGGGATGAGAGCAGCCCTGTGAAGGCTGGGATGTTTTGCAGCCGGAGGAGCTCTGTGTGGGTGTGAGGAGACACCCAGCTGGGGAGCACATGATGCTGAGATGGAGAGGTAGAGGGTGGAGGTAAGGCTGGTGTGGAAGCATCTACGGGGAGGTCCATATCTCCTAGGCTCCTGAGGAAAGCCAACCACTCCACCTCTGAGCAGCCCTCATGTGCAGGAACAGACCCACAGACACCAGGAGCCTCAGCAGGGTGGCATGGCTCTGGAACGGGCAGGGCCAGTACTGGGCCAACAGGTGAGATACCATCCTATGTGTGA
This sequence comes from Coregonus clupeaformis, assembly GCF_020615455.1. Classification (NCBI taxonomy): domain Eukaryota; kingdom Metazoa; phylum Chordata; class Actinopteri; order Salmoniformes; family Salmonidae; genus Coregonus; species Coregonus clupeaformis. Next base: position 40,226,390 of record NC_059197.1, read on the forward strand.
TCTCTGCCATGACCGCCCCTGTCACTACCTCTCCACTAAAGGTGACATACGGCCGGCCCTTCAGGAGTAACGTCCTCCTCACAGCGAACAGGACGTTCCTCAGGGGGAACAAGTAGAAGGGGGAGAAGTGTGCCACTTCCTGCAAGGCCTGGAAGTCAGCCAGGAGGGGCTTGTGGCGCTCCAGCTCCAGGCTCAGCTCCATGATCTCAGCCTGCAGCTTCTGGGAGGCTGTCTGACAGGCAGTTAGGGTTAGAATTAGTGTTAAAGGTTAGGTTCAGGGTTAGGAGTTAGGGTTGGCGTTAAGGTTAGATTTTGGGGTTAAGGTTGAATGGGAATCAATTGTGTCCCCACAAGGCTAGTGTGTGTGTGTTTGTATATGATGTAGTGATGTAGTGTGTGAGCTGAGCCATAGGGCAGACTGAGCATGTACCACTATCAGATTAGGGGGGGGGGGCAATTTATGTTCTTGTCCCCCCACTTTTATCTGAAATCCTCATCACCCACTGATTAATTTGTCATATAGCAGATTAAAGTGTTTTGAGCTACAACTCATCCAGAATGCCGCAGCCCGTCTGGTGTTCAACCTTCCCAAGTTCTCTCACGTCACCCCGCTCCTCCGCACACTCCACTGGCTTCCAGTTGAAGCTCGCATCTGCTACAAGACCATGGTGCTTGCCTACGGAGCTGTGAGGGGAACGGCACCTCTGTACCTTCAGGCTCTGATCAGTCCCTACACCCAAACGAGGGCATTGCGTTCATCCACCTCTGGCCTGCTGGCTCCCCTACCTCTGCGGAAGCATAGGTCCCGCTCAGCCCAGTCAAAACTGATCGCTGCTCTGGCACCCCAACGCCAGGACAGCGGAATCACTCACCACCTTCCGGAGACATTTGAAACCCCACCTCTTTAAGGAATACCTGGGATAGGATAAAGTAATCCTTCTACCCCCCCATGTTTTTTAAAACATTGTAAAGTGGTTATCCCACTGGCTATAAGGTGAATGCACCAATTTGTAAGTCGCTCTGGATAAGAGCGTCTGCTAAATGACGTAAATGTAATATGTCAATATTTATCTTTAGAAATTAGCTATAACAAACATAGCGAAAAAGCGAATGGTGTGACTGTTTAAAGCAGAACTACCAAAAACATTTTGTATGGTGAACCTGGCAATCAAACAGTCCCAATCAGCAGTTATGTGCAATCAGTAAGATGTGAGTTGTGTTCAGGGGCGCAACTTTCACTAGGGACAGGGGGGACATGTCGTCGTCGTAAAAACACCAGCAAATCAGCTCCACGTGATTTTAATTTTGGAAATCTGTTCCAAAGTTTTCCCACGCATAATACAGAGATATACACTGAGTACACAAAACATTAAGAACACCTTCCTAATATTGAGTTGCACCCCCACTTTTGCCTTTTAGAACAGCCTCAATTCATCGGGCATGGACTCTACAAGGTGTTGAATTTAACAAGTGACATCAATAAGGGATCATAGCTTTCACCTGGATTCACTTGGTCAGTCTATGTCATGGAAAGAGCAGGTGTTCTTAATGTTTTGTACACTCAATGTATATAGGGAATAGGGTGCCATTTGGGACACCTCCCAGGTCTCTCATTAGCATCCACTGCTCACTGTCTAACCCGGGGGATGGACTCAGTCAGGCTTTTCAAATTCCGGAACTCAGTCGGGCTTTCAACTTACTCTTGAAAGTTGTAATAGTAGAATGCACAAGGTGCAATTTTGACATTGGGTAGTGCATCAGCAGTTTTCCTCTTGTCATGTCAGTCATTGCAGACCTTAGAGAGCTATTTATAACTTGTCAGAAATGTCCAGTTGATCAACCAGCCCATGTCAGCTAACGTTTTTTAGCTAGGTTTTTTCAGCCCATTGATTTTGTTGTAATGTTTGAGTCACTCAGATATCACAATTGCAGGAAATGAGCTTTAAACTGCGGAGGTTGCATGGGTCCTGAGGTGGCGATTTGTTACTATGCCACACTACTACGGAAGCACTGGTTTAACTTTTGAAGATGTTCCTCCAGTGTTTGTGTTTGAGTGTGGGGCTGCTGAGTTTGGCCAGCACAGGGAGCTGCTGGTTGAAACGCCCAAGGATCCCCAGGGTCTCCTGCAGCACAGCATCTCGGGAAGGGATGGTCCTGGCCAGGGATACCGCCTGCTGCAGCCACTCATCCACTTTCTCCTGGGCTCTCGACACAACAAACTGACACCAAACATTTATATATATATGTTTTACTTTTTTCATTTAGCAGACGCTCTTATTCAGATCAACTTACAGTCGGAAAAAACGAACACATAATTCTTGCAAGTAGACTCACATTAACATCAAATTAACAGTAGATGAAAATATGAGTCCTTCCCATATCATATTCAATAAGCATACTAGCTACCTGTTGTCACGTATTATTATGTTGTTGATCAACAGAGAGGCTATTAGAATAGAGAATAGAGCAACCAGACACCATGCTGAAGAGCAACAGCCTCCACTCTTGGATCTGGGCGGTGGAAACAGTAATCACTACTCTCGACGGGTCTGACCTAGAGTATGTGGACAACTACAAATATCTAGGTGTCTGGTTAGACTGTAAACTCTCCTTCCAGACTCACATTAAGAATCTCCAATCCAAAGTTAAATCTAGAATCGGTTTCCTATTTCGCAACAAAGCCTCCTTCACTCATGCTGCCAAACATGCCCTTCGTAAAACTGACTATCCTACTGATCCTTGACTTCGGCGATGTCATTTACAAAATAGCCTCCAACACTCTACTCAGCAAATTGGATGTAGTCTATCACAGTGCCATCCGTTTTGTCTCCAAAGCCCCATATAATACCCACCACTGTGACCTGTACGCTCTTGTTGGCTGGTCCTCACTACATATTCGTCGCCAAACCCACTGGCTCCAGGCCATCTATAAATCACTGCTAGGCAAATCCCCGCCTTATCTTAGCTCATTGGTCACCATAGCAACACCCACCCGTAGTCTGCGCTCCAGCGGGTATATCTCACTGGTCATCCCCAAAGCCAACACCTCCTTTGGCCTCAATTCCTTCCAGTTCTCTGCTGCCAATGACTGGAACAAATTGCAAAAATCTCTGAAGCTGGAGACACTTATCTCCCTCACTAACTTTAAGCATCAGTTGTCAGAGCACCTTACCGATCACTGCACCTGTACACAGCCCATCTGAAATTAGCCCGCCCAACTACCTCATCCCTATATTGTTATTTATTTTGCTCATTTGTACCCCAGTATCTCTATTTGCACATCATCTCTTGCACATCTATCATTCCAGTGTTAATACTAATTGTAATTATTTTGCACTATAGCCTATTTTATTGCCTTACCTCCATAACTTGCTAAATTTGCACACACTGTATATATATGTATTTCTGTTGTATTTTTGACTTTGTTTTGTTTTACCCCATATGTAACTCTGTGTTGTTGTTTTTATCACACTGCTTTGCTTTATCTTGGCCAGGTCGCAGTTGTAAATGAGAACTTGTTCTCAACTGGTTTACCTGGTTAAATAAAGGTGAAATAAAATAAAAATAAATAAAAAATCAGCTCCCACAGCCCTTTGCGAGCTTCCATCTTCTGCCTGGCTTCTGTTACAAAAGTCAAATCCAGAGGGTTTCCTACAGAGGGGACACAGATAAGAGAGTGAGGAAGGAGCAATGTAACCACAGGGCAGGCACCCTCCCTCAGTCCCTCTCTCATTTCACCTCTGAGACTTTTACTGGTACTGCTGAGCTCTGTCAGGCGAGCAGAGACAGCATACACCTGTCTGCACATGATCTTGAGCTTGTTGAGCATCTGCACTGCATTCTGAGTGGGGTCCAGATATGGTCCAGAGGTGGCTTTGGTCACTATCTTTTCCAGGCCGTGGGCCAGGGAGAAGAAGGTGTTGTCCAGGGTGTCAGCCATTGAGGGAAGACGCTGGCACACTGTCTCTGCTCCCATCTAAACACAGAATAAATCAAAACAAACAATATCTGAAGGTAGCTCTTCTTCTGATGACTCAAAATAGGTACAAAGAAATAATTCAGACAAATCAAAAGCTATGTGTTTAACCTGTTCCTCCAATAACAGCTCATCTGGTGTCATCTGTCTGTAGTTGGTGCGAACGGTTTCCTGGAGCGAGTGTAGGTGCTCCATTTGTTGTTGCATGTCATCAGACATTTTCACACAGTGTTTCACCTGAGGGAAGAAATCCAATGGGGTCGATAAAATATACAGTATTGATTAAAGGAAGCAAATAATGATTAGATGACCATACACAGCAATAACTCCAGAAAGGTGCATGTGTAGGCAATACCATGCTGGCATAGTGGGTGAAGTCGTTGAAGTCTGTGGGTTCCAGCCTAAGACCTTCCACAGCTCTCTTCAGTTCTAATATCAAGTTCTCTGAGCGCAGCTTCAGCTCCTCAATCAACAGAGTCAACACATCCTCCTCTATGGAGTTCAACAGAGGCCCTGCATGGAGAAACAAAACCACACATTCAGGATTCTTCCCAAATGGCACACTATTCCCTATATAGGGCACTACTTTTGACCAGTGCCGATGAGCAGAGCCGCACAATCAGATAACAAGACTACAAAAAGTCCCCAGTGATACCAGTAAAACACTGTCACACACTCACACACACATCACACACATGCAGTAACTATATTGGCCTAAAGTCTTGCAGCACACCCACAGCCACACACAGCCACACCCACAAACCTATCTTCTCCTGGATGTGGGAGCAGTTGACGATGAGCAGCTTGTTGAAGGTGGTGAGAGACGGGGGCACTGTGCGCACCCTGTCAGTCCAGGAGCGCACCTTCTGAATGTGTTCCTCGTGGTGTAAGGCAGGCATGCCCATCATGGTCTCCAGAAAGGCTGGACTCCATTGACTGGTGAACAGATGGATGTCAACCAACCAGGAGTGACCCTTACACAGCTGCTGGATCTCAAGCCCAGCCTCCAGTGGGTCAAGGGAGAATCAACAAACATTCCATGATTCAGAAACCAAACGTGATGAAAGGATAGTTAGTTAGTGCATCGTTGTAGAGCTTTTCAGTGAAAATAGTTTTAAAATAAAGTGTGATTGACGTGTGATCCTGGCTTGCTCTCTCTGGACCTCCTTAGCCCCAGCGTTGAGGCTGAGCTGCCATTCCAGCTGTTTCCTGGACAGGGGCTAGTACTGCCCTCTCAGCCTCTGTCCCTGGACCATCAGAGGGGTCAGCTTGGGCAGCACCAGCCTGGGAGCTGATAGAACACAATGAGGCTCCCGCTTGGAGGAGAAGCTGCTGACACCAGTCGGCTCACTGTCATTCTCCCCAAAAGCTGAGAACATACAAACACAGGCGATCAGCGTAAGAAAATGTATATCTCTGCCTGTTTTTTCCCCAGTGCTTTAACTCCTGTTTACCATTAATTAGACATTTTTCCTTGACAAGCCCAGTTATGGGATGAACAACATATTCTATCAAAAGATGGACTGTGGTACAACTGGGAAGATAGCTAATCTCCTGTCCTGTCCAGCATTACCTGTGATACAATTAGTTCCACTGGTACAGGCCAGGTTCAGGTCAGGGCTTAGCTTCTGAGCAGCACTGGTGAGGGAGGTGCTGCATACACACTGTCCTTGGCATCAAGAGAGTGCCAAATACCTACAAGAGCAAAACCACATTAGTATGTAAGACTTGCTGGGACACGCAACTGGGAATTCTGTGATGAGTTAATCACAACCTTGACCTAAACGAATGACTGCATCCCAAATGGCACCCTATTCCCTATTTAGTGCACCACTTTTGACCAGAGCCCATCCTTCAGTGTGTGGTTAATTACATGATCTCACCCGAAGGGCAGAGTCTGCCACTGACAGCAGTGCCCCTCGCAGCACCTCCTGGAACAAGTGCATGGGTGGGAACAGGGTCGGCTGACCGTCTGCTCCAAATATCAGCTCTACTTGGAACAGACTCCCCTGCTGTGGCTGCTCTCTGTCGAGAATCATGGAATCAAAAATATTAATACAATTACCAGCAAACACACACAAACACACATTAGAGAGAGGGATGGAGGCCAACAGGCCAAGCTCTTGGCTGTGTGGACTGTGGTTCTTCAATCAGACTGAAAACAGCAACATTTAGTTTTTTCCATTGTGTGAATTTCCACATAAATGAAAAAACACTAATAAAAAACATTCCAATGTTAATCATGGAACAAAATGAACAATAAGGACTCATGTACATGTGACTGTAATGTTGATGTACAAATCTATTGTCTGCATGCCAGATGGCACCCTATTTCCTATATAGTGCACTTATTTTGACCAGAGCCCTATGGGTGTCCCCTATGGGCCCTGGTCAAAAGTAGTGCACAACATAAGGAGTAGGATGTCATTTGGGATGCAACAATAATGTGATGCAGAATACCTGGAGAATTGAAAGAGAGGGGTACAGCCATGAGTAGCAGGACCTGCAGTACTTCACACTTCCTCTGCAGTGTGATCTTACACACACTTCTGTGCCACCTGCGACACACAACAGCAACATAAAGTTGACAAATAAAATAATTTAAGTCAAGAGAGAGAAAACACGCCAAAAAAGTGACATGATGCAATAAATGTGGACAGTTAGGATGTGTTCCAAAGTCTGTCCCCTATGAGCCCTGGTCAAAAGTAGTGCACTGTGTAGGGAATAGGTTGCCAATTGGGATGCAATCTTAGCCTACCTGATGAATGCCTTACAAAGTAAATAGTCCCTGAAAAATGGGATATCCTGCAATGCTCTCCACAGTACGGCCTCCTGATGCCACTCTGCCAGAGAAAAGAGCCCAAAACTGCATCCATCCTGCACATGCAGCACAGAGGTGAGGGAGAAGATGACATGCTCAGTGCCTGCTCTATTGGACGGTCTACAAAAAAAAGAAAATGCATACAATGAGCAAAATGTATCTGCAAAATAGTGTGAATGCTACAGAAGAATGGCAAATCCACTGTTATTCCATTATTATTGTAAAAAAAAAAAAAAGTTATAACATTATGGTGTTCACTACCTGAAAGGGCCATTGTTCACAGCTTGCAAGTGGAAAAACTGAAGCTTTCCCAGATGTATTTTCTTTGCAAAGATTCTCTCTGTGCTTGACATCTTTTCCTGCTTCTGTCTCTTTGTCTTGATCAGCCGTCTTTACCCGGAACACGTCTCCATGATCTGTAAAGCTGAACCAACAACGGACACCACAATACTAAGTGTTCTACCTGAATTTTTTGGAAAGACCAATGTCACATTTGAACACAAGAGTGAAATGAAGCAGCAAACACACATGCTCACTGCTTAACCTACCTGTCCAGTGCAGATTCCTCGAATGACACCTGAGTAGCTTTGACAGGGATATCAGTCCCCAGCGCTGAAGCAATCAGACGAGGTCCCTCCATCCACAGTGACTCCTCCATGGCCAGCTCCAGACCCCCCTCTGCCACGAGGCGAGGGAGCTCCACCATGGACAGAGGAGTGGGAGCAGGGGAGAGGTTTCCAGTGCTGAGGGCTCGACCTGGCTGGGGCTCATACATGAAGGCTGGTGAGAAGGCATGGTGCTCCTGAGACTCCACTGGTGGTAGTGAGACTACAGAGGCCACATTGGCTGCTGGGATAGGGTCCTTTTTCCTCCCTCCGTGATCCAGGAACCATCCCTTGGCCTTGCTGTGCTTCTTGCACGGGTCCTGTGTTGACTATCTCTTTTTGGAGCAGGCATAATTGCAGGTTGTTTTGTATCATTAGTTCTGCCACAAAACTGCAAGCTTTAGCCATTATTTGCTGAGATCATCTTCATATTCCCTGCAATAAATGAGGCAAAGAGCACAACCTCTCATTTAAAGGGATGTCAGATTTTGCAGATAAAGAAGACATTGACAGAAGCAGAAGAAATATAGTTATGGCTAGAAACTTTGTTGTGGCCTCCATTATCTTTGACAGCTGAATTTTTTTTAGGCAAGAGAAGATATTAGAGAAGCAACAAAAACAGGAAATACCTCTGACAGCTTTGCTACCTAACTGTTAGTTAGTTAACGTTACATTTAGCAATTATGGCTAGAATGCAAAAGAAATCACTGCGTGTAAAAGTTGATCTTATTGGGGGAAAAAGTTGGAAAGAAGCGAGCTCGGTACCCAGCTAACAAGGAACGTAACTGAACATTTGTAACATTCCCCTTAAGTCTTCCAGAGGTACTGAATGTCATTGCCCGTTTGGGACATTATAGGCACTTTCATAACGTTTCTAATAAGTATTATAGAGGTTATAAAGATCACGTCGCTATACAGACATCATGGGAACATTAAAAACGTTACTTGGTAGTCCATGAAAGTTTCTGAATATCATGTTATTTTGGAGATATCCCAGGAACATTTCATAACGCTACATTTAGAGCTATAGTTTCTCTTCATACGACGTTACAATCGGAATGATATAAATACATTTTGGAACATCGTCTGTAAGTTTCACAATAACGTTATTATGACTTATGTGGGGACTAAAATAACTTTGTGGTCACGTCCTGGAACGTAATTTTGTTAGCTGGGTAGCTGGCTGCTTGCATGAATATAGAACTGTACATTTATATGGGAAAGGGGCTAACTAGCTTTATTAGCTATCTAACTTAGCTATCTAACTTTTCAAACTTTCTCATATCGTGAAGTTGGTCCACGGCAAAATATTAGCAAGGTCTCGTTCCCATTGTTACATGGGACGCTACGTCAATTTCTATGGCCCATGTTGTGGGATCTCGTATGTTCCACAAGAGGGCGCTAGAAGATGCTAAATAAGTAATTGGAGAAACTACCAGTAGTGTGAAATTTTGTTTTTGTCAATGCAGGAATAAATGCTCAAAATAAGATGTCAAGGTCCACGTCTTAGTTTGGGGTAGGGAGAGAGAGAGTCAGAACTATTTGTGACGCTTTCATAATCCAAGTTTATGCAACTATGCACAGGATTTGGTAATTGTGCAAGTGATAACTGATGTTGAACTCACAGGACAAAAAGGGCACACTGTTTTCTATAACATTCATAACCTGGCAGTCACTATAATAAGGAATGGACGTATACATTTTAGTTAACTTTAATTTATACAATTTAACATGGACTAACCCTATACCAGGATTTAAAAGGCATTATTCACAACCAGAGTAGTATAACATTTAGTTAATTGCCCCAGTATTGGTAAACAAGACACTCATTTCTTACTAGCATCGGTATAAAGAAAATTGCCACATCACACATTTATATTAAACTCATTACAGCAAGGTGCAGTCTGTATTGAAATTATGCAAATCCTGATCCAACCTGATTTACTTTATTCTCTAAGGTGAGAATAAATATTACTGCTCTTCTGCAAGTGATGAGATGAGCTCTATTAGGAGTGTCTTATTTCCCGGACACCCTCAGGGTTAGTGCGAAGAACTTCATTCTAACTGTGTCTGTGTGTGTGTGTGTGTGTGTGTGTCTGGACGTGTTTAACTTTACTTGTGGGGACCAGAAGTCTACTCAACAATAGTAAACAAACAAAAAGTTGACCAACTGGGGACATTTTGTTAGTCCCCACAAGGTCAAATGCTATTTCTAGGGGTTTTAGGGTTAAGGCTAGAATTAGTGTTAGAATTAGGTTTAGGGTTAGGAGCTAGGGTTAGTTTTAGGGTTAAGGTTAGGTTAGGTTTTGGGGTTGAGGTTAGGATTAAGGTTAGGTTTAGGGTTAGGGGTTAAGGAAAATAGGATTTTGAATGGGACTTAATTGTGTGGCCCCACAAGGTTAGTTCTACAAGACTGTGTGTGTCTCTGTGTGTGTGTATGTGTGCACACTTATGTGTGTCAGTTAATTTACTCTTAAACCTGTCAAACAAGGCAGGTTTAACAACAAGATACACATTTACAGTAACTTTAATGATTATGCTCCGGATCTTACAACATTAGATAACCAAAATGAATAACCTTTCAAAGTTTAGCATAAGACAAAACAGTAAAACAAACAGAAGCTACGATCAACATAATTTCTAGCAGTTATACAATACATTTCTTAACAACACATTACAATTATTGAAAACACCAATGCATGAAATACAAAAAAATACACCAATAAACAAAACTAAAAATCATGAAAAATTCACAAAATAATGCATTTTAATGACCTGGCATTAGGAGAAGCTGCATCATGAATCCCCTAAGAGTGATGCACAAGATACTGTAGCTGGGTCACCAGACCCATCTGAGTGGTCTCTGACATATATGCCTGTGGTTGCGTCTAAAGTCAAAAGCTTGCTAATGATCGAGAAATAGAAGGAAAAAAATGTCTGTATCTATGTAATGAGTCTGTATCTACGTAATGTATCTGTATCTACATTTTAAGTTGGAAGTATACATACACTTAGGATGGAGTCATTGAAACTCGTTTTTCAACCACTCCACAAATTTCTTGTTAACAAACTATAGTTTTGGCAAGTTGGTTAGGACATCTACTTTGTGCATGACACAAGTAATTTTTCCAACAATTGTTTACAGACAGATTATTTCACTTATAATTCACCGTATCACAATTCCAGTGGGTCAGAAGTTTACATACACTAAGTTGACTGTGCCTTTAAACAGCTTGCAAAATTCCAGAAAATGATGTCATGGCTTTAGAAGCTTCTGATAGTCTAATTGACATCATTTGAGTCAATTGGAGGTGTACCTGTGGATTTCAAGGCCTACCTTCAAACTCAGCGCCTCTTTGCTTGACATCATGGGAAAATCTAAAGAAATCAGCCAAGACCTCAGAAAAAAATGGTAGACCTCCACAAGTCTGGTTCATCCTTGGGAGCAATTTCCAAATGGCTGAAGGTACCATGTTCATCTGTAAAAACAATAGTACGCAAGTATAAACACCCTGGGACCACGCAGCCGTCATACCGCTCAGGAAGGAGACGCGTTCTGTCTCCTAGTGATTAACATACTTTGGTGCGAAAAGTGCAAATCAATCCAAGAACAACAGCAAAGGACCTTGTGAAGATGCTGGAGGAAACAGGTACATAATTATCTATATCCACAGTAAAACGAGTCCTATATCGACATAACCTGAACGGCCGCTCAGCAAGGAAGAAACCACTGCTCCAAAACCGCCATAAAAAAGCCAGACTAGGGTTTGCAACTGCACATGGGGACAAAGATCGTACTTTTTGGAGAATTGTCCTGATTAAACAAAAATAGAACTGTTCGGCCATAATGACCATCTGTCGTAGCTGGCCGCGACCGGAGACCCATTGGGCGGCGCACAATTAGCCAGCGTCGTCCAGGGTAGGGGAGGGAATGGCCGGCAGGGATGTAGCTCAGTTGATAGAGCATGGCGTTTGCAACGCCAGGGTTGTGGGTTCGATTCCCACGGGGGGCCAGTATGAAAATGTATGCACTCACTTAACTGTAAGTCGCTCTGGATAAGAGCGTCTGCTAAATGACAAAAATTTAAAAATGTAATGTTTGGAGGGAGAAGGGGGTAACTTGCAAGCCGAAGAACATCATCCCAACCATGAAGCACGGGGGTGGCAGCATTATGCTGTGGGGGTGCTTTGCTGCAGGAGGGACTGGTGCATTTCACAAAATAGATGGCATCATGAGGAAGAAAAATTATGTGGATATATTGAAGCAAAATCTCAAGACATCAGTCAGGAAGTTAAAGCTTGGTCGCAATTGGGTCTTCCAAATGGACAATGACCCCAAGCATACTTCCAAAGTTGTGACAAAATGGCTTAAGGACAACAAAGTCAAGGTATTGGAGTGGCCATCACAAAGCCCTGACCTCAATCCTATAGAAAATGTGTGGGCAGAACTGAAAAAGCGTGTGCGAGCAAGGAGGCCTACAAACCTGATTCAGTTACACCATCTCTGTCAGGAGGAATGGGCCAAAATTCACCCAACTTATTGTGGGAAGCTTGTGGAAGGCTACCGGAAACATTTGACCCAAGTTAAACAATTTAAAGGCAATGCTACCAAATACTAATTGAGTGTATGTAAACTTCTGACCCACTGGGAATGTAATGAAATAAATAAAAGCTGAAATAATTCTCTCTACTATTATTCTGACATTTCACATTCTTAAAATAAATTGGTGATCCTAACTGACCTAAAACGGAATTTTTACTAGGATTAAATGTCAGGAATTGTGAAAAACTGAGTTTAAATGTATTTGGCTAAGGTGTATGTAAACTTACGACTCCATGGAATTAGGGACCACAATGGAAATAAGTCTCTGACTTTTGTGATATCCCTGTCAAGTTTTTTAAATGCATGTACTGTGAGTATGTTTTTTCTAACCTACCAAATAAAATAAATCAGTCTCAAATGGAACCCTATTCCCTATACACAAGAAGTGCTCTATATAGGGAATAGGGTGCCAGTAGGGGATGCAACCTGTTGTTTACACAGTGGATCTGGCATCAATGACAATAGAGTAGCTGAGCAGCTGGTTGTACTCCTGGCCTCCTCCTCCTCCTGGTACTGTCACTGCTGCCTTCCCCTTCCTCAGCTCTGGAGAGCACAGGTCCTGGGTCAGAGAGGTCAGGGCTGCCAGCGACTCCCGCTGCTTACAGGAGTTCAGAGACAGATCAGTGAAGATAGGAGACAGGGGGACAAAGCATGTTGAATAAAGACCTAGATAGAAACTAAAGGAATAGATGAATGAAGGCAAGAGGACCATTCTCAATAATTCAAAGCATGCATACTGTTTTTTTGATAGCTCAAAGTTAGAAAAAAAATCTAAGAAAGACTGACCTTAGGTGCTGGGCGGTCTCCATTTATTTTGCTGCAAAACAAATGAACAATTAATTGTCATTTGAGTTACAGTGACAGACAGCATTTCAAATATTGTCTAATTCTTCTGTTGTTTTTATACAGTTGGGTATCATCCTCACTAAGGGTGCGTTTGTAAATGCAATCTGGAGTGCCAGAGTGCCCTCTGGGCGTTCGTAAATTCAGAGCGTTGTCAGATTGGCACACACTGGACGCTCTGACCGAGGAGTAGGGTTGATCCGAGCGTTCTGGCCTCCCAACAGCAGTCAAGTACCCAAGCTAACAGGCTAAGGTTGGCTAGCTTGCTAGCTACTTCCAGACACAAATGAGAGAACACCTCACTCTGACCATTTTATTCGCCCTAGCAGAGCTGGTTAGGCTGTGTTTATGTTATCCAGAGCAATGGTGACTGTAACTGCTGCTGGCAACAATTTAATTATACTTTTTTGCGACAACGGCCATATTCAATGAGTGTTGAGCATTCGTAAATTAGTCTGTTTTACTGCGATCTGCCACACTCAGACGAGAGTGCTCTGAAATCGGAGTAGATAGCCAGAGTGAATTTACGAACGCACCCTAAGAAAGTTGCATGGCCAAACTTACCTGCATGGCCAAACTGCACCCCTTGGATGCGCTGTTGTATGAGTGAACAGACTTCCAATGAGCCACTGAGTGTGTGAACTATGACTGCATTATGCGACGGGAATATATAAGCAGAATGATGGTGACCCCAGACATCATCATTGATCTCTCTGATGTCAGAAGCAGTAGCTCTCCTCATCCCTCATGATCCCCATGACACCAACCAGGCCAATGAAGACCTGCTCTTTTCAGAAAGTGTTCCTAGTGCTGGCGACCGGGGGTGACGCATATCCCGGAATAGCTATTCTCCTGGGGAGTCATGTTTTCTCTGTGTATGCTGTCCGACTGACTGACCTTTCGAAATTAGCCTGATGGGACCTTCCCACAGGAACCAGGGATAATGGGACAGTGATGCTCATCGCACCAATGGCACCTTGACCAAATGTACTGACCAAAGACACAATGATTCAGCCTCTGAACTAACACTGAAGTGTGTCAGTGTGTCTGTGTCTATATATTTACCACCCCTTCTCACATGAGTCATGACAAAGAGGAAGTTAGTGTGCGTCCCAAATGGCACCCTATTCCCTACACAGTGCACTACTTATGACCAGAGCCCTGTGGGAGAGTTTTCATGGAACATTAGTGGATTTGTGGATCAGATGCTTTTAGAGACATTTGGGATCCCAAAGTGTATCCAAACACTATGGTAGTGAGACACCTGGCTGATTATCTGATCAGATCCAATGACAGCAAAAAGAGACAACTGCTTTATGCTTTTTTCTCATTCCAAGCATTGCGACTGGAATTGAATTACAATATGAATTCTCCAGCTGTGAAGTTTTTGAATAGCTTACCTTACTTTCTGAGTAGTCACTCAGTATAGCTCTATAGTTGCCCTATGATAACATTAGATGGAAAATAAATCTGTCTTTACCACAGAGACAGAGAGAATCAGACCGTGTGAGTTGTCTGGCAGAGCTGTGGTGGCAGACGTAACTGTCTGCTGCAGCCACAGAGCATCCTGTTTTTTGAATAGCTCTGTGCTACTTTGGTCATGCTAAACTGTAGTCACCATCAGATACACAGACCTGGTTTCCTGTTTGTCACCTGCCAACCTGCTGGTTGCCGGCAGCCTACCTGTAAACATGTCACCTGTTGAGATGCTGTTTGTCTGTCTGTCTGTCAACTGCAGGAGGAGGCCTTTGCTCTGATCGACTCACCAGAAAACACACAGAGTGACGATGAGGAGGATCGTGATGGCTGCAGCCGAGGAGAAGCAGACGATGAAGACCATAACTGCACAAACACACAGGAGAAAGACATCAGGTAACACAAAATGGAAGTAAATACAAATTATAATATGCCAACCATTTTGGGATGTTCACCAGAAAGCATTGACATATCTTACATATTGTTGTATCACTGATGCATGATAAGGTGAGTGTACACCAGTGGAGGCTCCTCAGAGGAGGAAGGGGAGGACCATCCTCCTCAGTGAATTTCATAAAAATATATATTTTAAACATTTAAAAAGTTAGCATTTTTAGATAAAACTATACTAAATATAATCACTTCACCAAATAACTGATTAAAACATACTATTTTGCAAAGAAGGTCTACAGTAGCCTCAACAGCACTCTGTAGGGTAGCACCATGGTGTAGCCGGAGGACAGCTAGCTTCCGTCCTCCTCTGGGTACATTGACTTCAATACAAAACCTAGGAGGCTCATGGTTCTCACCCCCTTCCATAGACTTACACAGTAATTATGACAACTTCCAGACGATGTCCTCCAGCCTATCAGAGCTCTTGCAGCATGAACTGACATGTTGTCCACCCAATCAAAGGATCAGATAATTAATCTAGTACTGACAGCATAAGCTACAGCTAGCTAGCACTGCAGTGTATAAAATGTGGTGAGTAGTTGACTCAAAGAGAGAGAAAGACAATAGTTTAACAGTTTTGAACAAATTAAGTTCTTCCAAAATGAAGGAGAAGCAAGAGAGAAATAGAGAGAGTCATTTTTTTTTTTACTTTCAGTTTCACCTACTTAGCTAGCAAATGCAGCTAGCTAGTTTAGCCTACTGAAACACCCTGCTCAAACCGAGGGATGCTATGTTAGCTAGCTGGCTATGACTTTCCAACACAACACTGGAACTTCCAAGTCAAGGTAAGCTTTTGGTATTACTAATTTATTGCCACGAGGCCCGCCGTTGTGTAACTGCTTACTGACTGTACACGAACGTTACTGCATGATTGTAGCGGGTTTACTAACTCGTTAGTTCTATTAGCTATGCTGACTATGACGTTACTTTAGCTAATATGGTGACAACGTTGTAGGCTGTGTGTAGCGGTTTGGCTTGGAAAGTTTTTTTGCATGGTTACACAGCTGATGTGTTGTGCATTGAAGTCCACAAGTGAAGGGAAGAGAAGGAATACAGCGTGGCATTTATGAGAGTGAACTCTGTTTACAAGTGATCAGAGGCGTATTCATTACGTCGATTCTGTTGAAAAACGTTTTTTAAACGGAAGGAAACGGAACAAAACGGGGATAAACATACCTGAAACTCTCGTTTGCAACTGTTGGACTAATGATTACACCCTATATCAGCTAGATGCAGGCAAGAGTGTTCAAGGCGGTATTGAATGTCACTGTCACCTCAAATTTGTCTCTCGACCTGTGTGCACCTATGTTTAAACTTTAATTCATAGGCTAGGTTGTAGCAACCTCATGATGGGTATAGGGAACATTTGAGTATCATGTAGTAGCCTAAACCTATCGATGTTACATTGAACTGGGTGAATGGAATATGAATGAGAGTCATCCAATATGCTGTAATAGAAATAAGGCCATGCTCATGACAAAAAAATAATCCTCCCTCATCTTAAACGACACTGACTGCCACTGGTGTACACTCACTGAGCTGTTGATTTTCACTGGTGACCTCCACTTGAATGAGGACTGAGGCCTGATGGTGGTAGAAAGAGGCGTGGCAGGTGTAGAGGCCCGCCTCCCGCTCTGTGACCTCTGATTGGAACAACAGAGCCTCGCCATCCATCTGGACCAATGAGCCGTCATTTCTTCAACACGCAGCAGGAAACAGAAGGTCATTACAGAGTATACACGTTTGTCTGATCTGTTTATCAGCTAAGTGGCAACGAAGACAATCATGAAGAGAGAATAAGATAAGCAAATGAGGGGGGAAACTGCTTTCCAAAAGGTGTGGAAAACAAAACCACTGCTATAGTTGACATTAAGTGTTAAAAATATAATGAGACGTATTTCGTATATCTACTTAAGTGTATAACTAAGTAACTGTATCATCCACCTTTGCAGATACGAACACAGCTTTACACAGAATAGCTTGACAGAATAACTCCTAACACAATTTATGTGAGCCTGTGTATGGGAGGACAGGAGAGTGTCAGGACCTGCTTTATGAGTCACTCATTGTCCCTGATAAAAGGGTTCTTTAGTGCCACCGACCGCATGGCCTGCCAGTCAGGACAACCTTCTCCGGGCTCCACAGCACAGAAGTCCTGATAGTATCTTAAGGCATAATGGCAGCTTTACGACACTGCACTTATTTGATTGTCTAGTTAAAAGCTCTCATAAAACAATACAAATCAGAACTTCCATCTGGACAAGAACAATGTTTGTACAAATTACCGTCCCTGTGTGGTGGTAATATTACCACAGACAGGGCCCTGCCCTACTCTGTCTTCCATCCTACTGTAGCTGTTTCAATTAGCCTCCACAGTTCAGAAGCTGAAGGGAAGGAATACAGTAGTAAAAGAGAGTCTAGCAAAGAGTATTACCTGTGACAGGTAAGGCTGTAAGTTGGTACATTGCCATTGACCTTAAGCAGGATCCTCTGGTTGTGGAAATTCTCCTTTAGGGACATTCGGTGTATGACAACCTCATCTCCATAAGGTTTGTACAGGGGAGTGGTTTGGTTCAGCACTCTGACAGATGAGATGTCTAAGAAGGGGAAGGGAAAGTGGTCAACAGGAGGCAAAAAACAAACCACTCCCTAAATACATACAGTCAATAGACAGGTAGTTGTAGTTAACTGTTGAATGGGATGTTGGAGCTTGGCATGTCTGGCAAATACTGTATGTCTATGAATGTCATGACAGAATTGTCAGTACACTCTTAGAAGTAAAGGTGCCATCTAGAACCTAAAAGGGTTCTTCGGCTGCCCCTATAGGAGAACCCTTATTGGTTCCAGGTAGAACCCTTTTGGTTCCAGGTAAAAACCCTTTTGCGTTCCATGAACAACCCTTTCCACAAAGAAACCAAAAAGAGTTCTACCTGGAACCAAAAAGGCTTCTCCTATGGGGACAGCAGAATAACCCTTTTGGAACCCTTTTTTCTAAGAGTGTACATTTAGAATGTATGTGTAGTATAACAAGTACGATCTTTTGTGGTGCTGGGTGCTTTATAGAAAAAAAGAGAATCATTGCTGTTTCTATTTATTCCCTATTACACTTACAGTATCTGGGGACATGGACTGTCCTCCGCTCCTTAAGTCCATGGTGATTTTGAATGAGGCAGGTCAGGTCCTGTCCCTCGTGGAGGGCCAGTGGGAACTCATAGGTGAGATTGGTTAGCACTCTCACGCCTTCATACCAAGAGCGGAAGGAGATGTGGCCTGTGGTGTTGTCAGGTAGAACCCAGGTGAGGTGTGCTCCGAGCCCGTCCCCTCTGTACTCACACACAGCCAGCCACAGAGGAGATCCCCTCTGCCTCGCAACAAAAACACGCATCACAGGGGAATCTGAGGGGAGGGAGGGAGGGAGGGACAGTGTGTGGGGGTTGGATACAATGGATACATCCCTAAATGACACCCTATTCCCTTTATAGTGAATTACTTTTGAACAGGGCCTATAGGGGGAATACGTTGTCATTGGGGACGCACATAATGTATTGTGGAGATACATGATAGCTACAAGTCATAAAGTAACTTACCCAGTACACGTAGCAGTATCCCTCTTCTCTCTGGAATCTCAAGACCCAGGTGATCCGCCACACAGGTGACATTCTGACCAGAGAACATTGAAGTGGGGAGCCTCAACACACTACGGACCGTCACAGAGCCATTGGCATGGAGCTCAGGCTGCCCCTGCACCTGCAAGCCAAAACATATGTCAGAGTGTGCAATTATATCCAAATGATTGCTGGCCTTTTTTTCATTTTTGCTGTATCTATTTTTGGTTCCAAGCACCCTTTCATTTGTTCTTTCCCTTTACCTGCTCCTGCACCTCCATGAGCTGACTGGTACTACTGTCACTGTCCCTGTCTCCAAGACTCCAGGAGATGGTGGCAGCAGGTCCAACACTGTCCACAGTGCACTGCACCAGTGTGTGTGCTACATCTTTCTCCCACTCAGAGCTGGACTGGATGGTGATGTTAGGAGGAGCTGCATGTAGATAGAACAGCGATATAGCATACATGTTACCAATGTAAATAAAATAACAGAGATATAGGATATATGTTCTTAGTGAAAATATTTTATTTAACACTAGAGCTTTAATTTATGGTGTTTGATGATTTTTTGAACATACAACAGTGTTATCCGTCTTCTCTCTGGCAACACAAACACAGAATGATCTATCACACACTCCATATTGAGCTCCTGGGCTGAGCAGGTAGGCAGGACTAACACACTGCTGACAGAGAAGTGGGTTCCATTATGGGATGTGAGATTGGACCAGGAGGGCCCAGACTCACCCTCAGGTAGAACCCAGGACACATTGGCAACAGGGACTGCAGCCAGGCACTCAATTAACCTGTCACCCAGTCTGTCCTGGACATCAATCCTTATGCTGGGAGGAACAGTCACTAGCACACAGAGAGGAGGAGAGAAGGCTGTAAACATGCTAATCACTTACCTTTTACAGTTTGCAGGAAAATAAACATTCTGATTTATACTAACAATATTTATTATAGAAGTCACTTGTATTAACATACCCTGGCTCGCTACAAATTGCAGAATGCCAGGTATAGCTACCAGTTGTCAAATTATGAAGATGATTTGTAGTCTACATCCCAAACATTTTACCAGGACCCATAGACACTATATCAAGAATAGGGAACCATTTGGGATGCACTCTATGATACGTAGACAAGGCGCTGCTCATACCAGGCTGCTTGACTTGTGGGTTAACGGTAATGTCCAGCTGTACAGATGCCCTGTGGCTGTAGTAGGAGGCCTCACACTCATACATCCCTGCATGGTAGAGCTCCACAGGACCCTGCAGGGTTAGAGCACTGCCAATCACCGCCACACCCTCAGGGAGAGACTGCTGTTCTCTAGGAGACAGCACAAGCCAAGACACAGTTACAGTTAGCCACTCTCCAAAGGCAGAAGAGCAGCAGCTCTAAGAGGTTTGGTTCTCACATAGTTAGATCCAGGGATAATGTCACCAACGTGTCTTCTCACGCCACAGACGCTGTGAGACATACAAGCTCAGACAGGATGTCGAATGGTGCCAGGGAGGATGGTGCGTTACCTACACCAACAGCACAGGTGGTGAAATTACATTTAGAATTAGAAGTACTAGCTAGTGTGTATTTACTAGCTAGCTAGCTAGTGTGTACAAGCAAGTGGTTAACATAATGACCAGATCTAGTGCGCCGACGACACCAACAAACATCTAAATTACAGGTTGCACGTGCACATACCATTTGAGACGCATGCGCTTTGATGTTCGCAGACCACGTGGCTTCAATGCGCATAATCTGCAGCTGAATGTTTCTTAAAAAATCTGCAGGATGTGTGTCTAGTGCCTGTCTGTCGCCTGTGGTTTTCAACCAAACCTCTCACCACAGCTGCCTAACACAATGTGTAGGTGATGTTCACCCCTGCGTTAGTGATAAAAATAGTAGTATAGTAACAATAGCATAAATGAATGAAATTGCTATAAAGCAAAACGTGATAGCAAACTTAGTTTTTTGTAACTGTTCCCTGAGTGATAGGATTATAACAGCAGTTTCTTCATGGTGATGTTGTCCTTTATCTGAGATTAACAGAAGTTAACAATCAAGAGAGATCAACAGACATCTTGTCTGTATTATGATAGTAATACAGGTATTCTTACTTGGTGCATACAATACTGTAACGTGGTACATCCCCAACAACCTTTAGCCTGATGGTGGTGTTGCTCTGTCCTTCCTCCAGCACCACTGACTCTACAGCCTGGCTCTCGTTGCTGCTGTCTGCCAACCCTGGGTTCAGCAGCCGAACAGCAGACAGATCTACACAATAGGAAGTGAAAACACAAGATCCAACATAGACTCTGTTATTAAGTAGAGTAAATGAAAAGTCGTTTCATAAGACCATACTTTTGGCTCCAAATCCTCAGTTATAACTTGTGAAGTACTCACAGAATGCCGGCAAAGTGACGGTCCGTAGCTCTCTGTGTGGGAACTTGGGGTGGTCAAACAGGCAGGTGATGTTCTCCCCTTCATGAAGCTCAGCTGGGAAGCGGTATGACCTGACCCATGTGTCTGCTGCATCCATGACAACCTCCTTCTGTAGAATGGAACTAGTCTCCTTATTGGGCAGCACCAGGGTGATGTCAGCTTGGGGTCGCCCTCCGGCAGCACCACAGGTGACCACCCAGAACTCCTCCCCATCCTCTAGAACCAGGTATGTCTCAATGGTCACATTGGGAGCCACTGCAGGCAGAGATAAATAATAATTTTAAATGAGCAGGTGGGAATGATCCATTAGTTTAACAACAGTGAGTCCTAAATCTAATGTCTGGGCCTCTAGGGCTGTGGTTTAGATTTGTGAGAAGGCTGAAGTGAAAGGATAGATGTATGAAAGATAACCACAGGGCATAACAGGGCTGACGGTTGGGTTTAGGAGGAGAGTGCTGACTCTTCTCACCTGTTCCATCTGTTCAGCAGGCTACAGCTGAGAACAGATGTCTTCCCCATCTGCTGGCGGGGCTGGAACTACAGGACTATGTCTGCATCCCAAATGTCACCCTATTTCCTATAGGACTCTGGTTAAAAGTAGTGCACTAAATAGGGAATAGGGTGCCATTTGGGAAGCAAACTATTTCACACATCTCAATACAGACTGACTGCGGATATAGAAAAGCATCACTCTTTTGCCGATTATCAAAGACACTTTGATACTACCACATACGGATAAGGGAGGACATTTCTGTCATATGAACATCTTTGACATATGGATACAGGCTGTATATCAAAACGTGTCTCCTAATGTGGTAGGGAGGGATATCTAAATGTGATGAGAATATGATGATGATCTGTCTCTGTCGTGCCACAGCTGATTGCGAGGGCTGACTAGTACAGGAAACACAGCCTTGGCGAGAGACACAAGACCTGGTACATGGTGGGGAGTGGGGAGTGGGGAGTGGGGAGGTGACCATGTGGAACAACAGGCTGGGGGAAAGGAATGGAAACATCTGTGCCAGTGAGCTCAGGGTGATGCCAGCCCCAGCATGATCAAATATCTACAGATCATTCTCAGACATTGATTCTTAGCATCACAGATCATTAATTAACCTCTTCCCAAACTAAATCCTTGCCCACGAAAGTGAGAGATGCCAAGTACTGTACACACAAACATACACATCAAGGATGCATCCCAAATCTTTTCACCCTTCCTGGTCAAAAGTAGTGCACTATAAAGGGAATAGGGTGCCATTTAGGATGCAGTCCTTGTGTACGTGAGCTGGCAGGCTTACCGAAGGTCTCCACTCTCACTGTGACATGTGTGGTGGGGTCAGGCAGGGTTGGGTGCTGGACAACACAGGTCACCATGTCCTGGTCCTGTAGGTGGGTGGGGAAGCGGAGGATGCTGGTCACAGTGGCAGTGCCATTGGTATAACTGGTGTTCCTCATCCCCACAGAGGAGTCGTCAGTAGGAGGGCTGCCGTTGATCTCCCAGCGAATCAGAGCCACAGGTTTACCATTGGTAGCTGAGCATGTGACTGACTGGTAGTGGGTAGCGTTGTCTGTGTCCTCTGTCACCACTGTGTGGATATCAGGTCGAGCTTCAAAACAAAAAAATTTAAACACATGACGGGGATGATGCTGGTAAGAGAAACATTTATGCAATGGATGTTTGTATGATTCTGTCTTTGCTATGACCTTGAAGGTACAGTAAGGTAAAGATACAACAAGCAATGATAATGTCACATATTCTATCCAACCCCACTAATGTCATCATGAGGTCATGTTTTCTTTTGTTGCTCCTCTCTACCATCTAGGTTCTAGGTACTTTTCCATCACCCATTAGAGGCCCCCTTCGAATACTCTTAAACTGCATCCTTCCTTCCTCACTTCCTTGAAGTAATCAATGATCTGACATGACATAATTGGTCAAAGCAATGCTATGGAAAGCTTGCTTACACCAATCTTGTCATCTCAGATTAGTGATTACTTATAGGAAGGGAAGAAGGAAGGATGCATTTTAAGAGTATTCCAATTGGGCCATGTTCTTCAGCCAGGCTTACCTAGGACAGTGAGAAGCATGCTGTTAGTGATCTCCTCATCATCGGTGGCGAACACACATGTGTACTCCCCCTGGGCCTCCAGAGTAGACACCCTCATCTTCACAGTCAGATTGGTGGGAGAGGCTGGGGCAGAGAAGTCTGGGTCTTTGCTGAATGCCTTGTTGTTCTTGTAGCCTGTTAATTTCTTCATCGATCGCTTCATTCTGTAGTCTGGGCGTTTCCATGAGGCGTCTGTGATGTCATTCTGTCCCAGGTACTGACAGCGGAGGAAGATGTCCTCTCCAAGAATCCCAGTGACGTTACGGTCAATCTCCATGTCCTCCTCCATATCTGTGAGGGAAAAAAAACATTGTGATAGGCAGAAATGATTAGTAATTCAGTCATGTTGCGTCCCAAAGGGGCACCGTATTCCCTAGTGCACTACTTTCGACCAGAGCCCTAAGGGAATAGGGTGCCATTTGGGACGCAGTCTTAGTCACTTACAATCACTCATATCTTAGTGGGATGCACTTTGATTAATTGATGAGAGATTCCATAGACGTTGCTAAAAACACAACCAACAGCAAATGTGATTTCTGTTGAGAAGGAGGGGCAGTGAAATGATGGATGTCTGTTGGTGTGACTTCTATAAAAAGGGTTCCCTGTCTGTGAGTGTCCATCCCGTTGTCTCTTGGTGAGACTGGATGAAGCAGCTGCTTGTGTCCCAAATGGCACCCTATTACCTTTGGACCCTGGTCAAAAGTACTGCAGTATAGTGAATAGGGTGCCATTTGGGTTGCAACCTTTGTGTATGGGGCAGAGCACATAATGACTGTCCAAGGAAACAATTACTTTGTGGAATGCAGAAGATAGAAATGCTGCAGGGCTGATAAGTAATAAGTAATATGCACTATTAAGTGATAAGACTTATCTCTCTAGACTAACATGGGTTTTGTGTTGATCCAAGGCTAAAGACTAGGACTGAACTGTGCACATTGATTGTGACGTTTGAAAAATGCAACCGGGCCTGGTCCCACTGGTGGAGATTTAATGGAGGACTCCATTTTGTTAATGAACTGAAAACAGTCCAAAAGCTGTGCTGTGATCCCTACCCTCAGCCTGAGGCTGTGTCCCAAATGGCACCCTATTCCCTATTCCCTATTCCCTGGTCAAAAGTAGTGCAGTATATAGTAAGGAATAGGGTGCCATTTGGGACGGAGCTACAGTCTGTCTCTAAGACATATGCCACGATTAGGGGATGTTTCAGTGAAGGGGACATTTAATAAAGCAGCCTGACAATTTTGAGTGTTGGGAGGATGACAGCATGCAGAGTCCAATGCACACCAACTCACTCTTCTCTCTCTAGTCTCTCTATTATGGAACACTTAAGGACACAGTTGATCTATTAGCCAGTGGAAACGGGAGGCAAATTTAACCTTAATGACCCAAGCCGCCTAAGTGGATACCCAGTCTAACACCTCACATCACCTATCCTATAAAATTCTGGCCTGTTAGGACACTTTGATGAGGACAACGCTCATGTCTCCAACTATAAATACTCTGACCAAATAAATTCAGAGAACAGAAAGAGGTGGTGGGTTGTACATCACAACATATGGAAACAATCACAACGTTGAGAATATCCCAAAATGCTCACTTATTCAGAGAGAGAGAGAGAGAGAGAGAGAGAGAGAGAGAGAGAGAGAGAGAGAGAGAGAGAGAGAGAGAGAGAGAGAGAGAGAGAGAGAGAGAGAGAGAGAGAGAGAGAGAGAGAGAGAGAGAGAGAGAGAGAGAGAGAGAGAGAGAGAGAGAGAGAGAGAGAGAGAGAGAGAGAGAGAGAGAGAGAGAGAGAGAGAGCGAGAGAGAGAGAGAGAGAGAGAGAGAGAGAGAGAGAGAGAGAGAGAAGTATTTAGTCAGCCACCAATTGTGCAAGTTCTCCCACTTAAAAAGATGAGAGAGGCCTGTAATTTTCATCATAGGTACACGTCAACTATGACAGACAAATTGAGAAAAAGAAAATCCAGAAAATCACATTGTAGGATTTTTAATGAATTTATTTGCAAATTATGGTGGAAAATAAGTATTTGGTCACCTACAAACAAGCAAGATTTCTGGCTCTCACAGACCTGTAACTTCTTCTTTAAGAGGCTCCTCTGTCCTCCACTCGTTACCTGTATGAATGGCACACTCCAAACTCCACTATGGCCAAGACCAAAGAGCTGTCAAAGGACACCAGAAACAAAATTGTAGACCTGCACCAGGCTGGGAAGACTGAATCTGCAATAGGTAAGCAGCTTGGTTTGAAGAAATCAACTGTGGGAGCAATTATTAGGAAATGGAAGACATACAAGACCACTGATAATCTCCCTCGATCTGGGGCTCCACGCAAGATCTCACCCCGTGGGGTCAAAATGATCACAAGAACGGTGAGCAAAAATCCCAGAACCACACGGGGGGACCTAGTGAATGACATGCAGAGAGCTGGGACCAAAGTAACAAAGCCTACCATCAGTAACACACTACGCCGCCAGGGACTCAAATCCTGCAGTGCCAGACGTGTCCCCCTGCTTAAGCCAGTACATGTCCAGGCCCGTCTGAAGTTTGCTAGAGTGCATTTGGATGATCCAGAAGAGGATTGGGAGAATGTCATATGGTCAGATGAAACCAAAATAGAACTTTTTGGTAAAAACTCAACTTGTCGTGTTTGGAGGACAAAGAATGCTGAGTTGCATCCAAAGAACACCATACCTACTGTGAAGCATGGAGGTGGAAACATCATGCTTTGGGGCTGTTTTTCTGCAAAGGGACCAGGACGACTGATCCGTGTAAAGGAAAGAATGAATGGGGCCATGTATCGTGAGATTTTGAGTGAAAACCTCTTTCCATCAGCAAGGGCATTGAAGATGAAACGTGGCTGGGTCTTTCAGCATGACAATGATCCCAAACACACCGCCCGGGTAACGAAGGAGTGGCTTCGTAAGATGCATTTCAAGGTCCTGTAGTGGCCTAGCCAGTCTCCAGATCTCAACCCCATAGAAAATCTTTGGAGGGAGTTGAAAGTCTGTGTTGCCCAGCGACAGCCCCAAAACATCACTGCTCTAGAGGAGATCTGCATGGAGGAATGGGCCAAAATACCAGCAACAGTGTGTGAAAATCTTGTGAAGACTTACAGAAAACGTTTGACCTGTGTCATTGCCAACAAAGGGTATATAACAAAGTATTGAGAAACTTTTGTTATTGACCAAATACTTATTTTCCACCATAATTTGCAAATAAATTCATTAAAAATCCTACAATGTGATTTTCTGGATTTTTTTTTCTCATTCTCATTTTGTCTGTCATAGTTGACGTGTACCTATGATGAAAATTACAGGCCTCTCTTATCTTTTTAAGTGGGAGAACTTGCACAATTGGTGGCTGACTAAATACTTTTTTCCCCACTGTATATCTTGTCTTGTGAGTTTATGGTTCATAAAAATGGAAAAGGCATAAAAAATAGCATATATGAGGCACAATTAAAGGATGCATTGCAAATAATTACATGGCAACAGCCTGAAATACACAATAATGTCCACTGACAACTGTCTCTGTTTAAGGTTAGGGTGCTTTATGTATACTGAACAAAAATATAAATGCAATATGCAACAATTTACAGTTCATATAAAGAAATCAGTCAATTGAAACAATTTTGTTAGGCCCTAATCTATGGATATAGTTTAGGCTACCCAAGTACCAAATAGGGCCAGTATATCGTAGTATAGTCACATGAAGCTGCTGCGGTTTTATCTTGGCTTCTACCCAACTGCAGACATTCACGTACATGGATGCTTGCAGATGATTCAATATTCAGAGGGTAGCAATGCAACTGAAAAGGTAGAATTTATATTGACAAAGAACTGCTTTTGATCAAACAAATAGATCAGTGCAGTGATGTAACTAATGCATTATATGATGGTGTGTTAGTGGAGAGATCTGGGGATGGAAAGTCATACTGTCGAAGCAGTGCTTCTAACCTACAGACCTATTTATTCCTCAGAGGCACTGATTAATCTACCAATTGAAAATACACTCTGAAGAGGTTCCTCAGTTAAGATCAAACTGTGAGGTCTTTCTGACTAACAGAAAATAGAGTTGACTAACAACACATAGGGATTTTCCCTAAACACAGTGGTACACTCAGTGTACAGCCAATATTCTAATATAAACATACGTCAGCAATAAAGTGTTGTTTAAAACAGAATTAATCAACTCCATACCTTTTAGTGTGTTGATAATGATATAGTCAAAATGCATTCAGAATATTTCAAATGGATTCTGCTCTTGTGGTTTTTGCTTGCAAGCCTTTATAATTTGACTAATCAGGCAGGGAAACTATTGCACCTCTGTTCGGTGTAAAATCCCACAGGTTAAACAAGTTTTTAAGGGCTAGTAAACTCAACCCATAAACAGAACTGCACACTCACAGATGGATTATAACTCCTCAGACTTACCCAGCATGTCCAAGCAGTGAGACATATTTATGACAAAGCCCAAAATCAACAGCCCTGAGCATCCCATGGTGGTATCATTGAGAGTGATGGCTCAATTTGACTACATCAAGTCTTCCTATGAGGGTATTTCAATGTGTGTGTTGTGTGTGTGTGTGTGTGTGTGTGTGTGTGTGTGTGTGTGTGTGTGTGTGTGTGTGTGTGTGTGTGTGTGTGTGTGTGTGTGTGTGTGTGTGTGTGTGTGTGTGTGTGTGCGTGCGTGTGTGTGTGTGCAAGAGAAGCTGTAAGAGTCAGCTGTAGAGGGTGTGTGCACCACACCTCTGAGCAGAGTTGTTTTTTACAAACACACACAGACACGAACACAGTGTAGGGCTATGTTGTTTAGAACCACTTTGCTCACCTGGTACCCTATATGTTATTATGTGCACAAATCTGTTTGAACAGAACTGCTTCTTCTATGGAGTAGTAGTTATTTCACTTCTCGCTTAGTGGAAAACCAGTGTTTTCACTTCTTAGTAGTAGCAGCTGAATGTCCTACTGCAGGATGTGTCTGTTCATCTCCTCAGTCACCTCATACTGTATAACAAAGTGTCCCTGTTGCCTGTGACAATGCCATGCATCATCCAACCCAGCTCATCCCTGCAGGAGTCCTCAGACAGAGACACAGCCTGTCTACACTGAAGTCAACTCACTGTTTCTCACCTGCTGCTCTGGAAATCACCCACAAAGGCATTTAAAAAATATATATAATATTTCCCACTAATTCACTTCATGGCTGTTTTCCTTTTAGTTAGACTTGGCAATTTACTAAATATAATTTCTCATTAGAAATGCCCTACATGGAAAATCACAATGGGAAACAAATGTGGAGGAATACTACGCACATACAAAATACTCTTCAGTTCTCCAGCTGGCTACAGTATGTTTTACAAAAGCTGTGCTGCTGTCCCTCAGGAACAAGTGTCTTCCAGAGTATGTGAATCATGCAGCAGAACGTGTATGAGGTAAGACCCTCTTTACACAATAGGCCAAATGTGAATCCTCCTCAGATTCAACAGCCTTCTTCCTCAGTGTCTCCTTTAGCTAACTTTAATGTTACACCAGTTTTCCAGGATCATTCTGAGGTCTGATCAGCCCAGAAAAGCAAAATATACAAAGGCTTGACTCCTTTGAATTTGTAAACATGTGGTCATCGGTTGGCCACTATGTAATGTAAGCTAGTACAGTATCTTAGAGGCTGCTACAGATGGATGAGTATTGCAGGCTTTGTTTATTTCACTAGCATTCCATCAAATCTTTAGTAGTATGGTTATTTTTTGCATTGAGGACTGCACGATCACCCTCTTAGTGTTTCCTGTCAAAGCTGATAAACTTTTACTCACCCTTGGTACTAGTATTACAGTATATCATAGTGATCTATTGACAATGACACTAAATGAAATGACTTGACTAAAAAAGCTGTTGAGTCATCAGATAGTTTGTGGTTTGTTTGTAACGACATTTTGACTCATTCAGAGAGATAGGCAACAGTTTCACCACACACAGCTGGTACTGACAGTGAGGTTGTAGCTGAAGCATCCTCTAGTTGTGTCAATGGACTACAACTTCATCTGGAATACATTACAAAATACATTGTTATTTTCATTATGTCAGATAAGTATTCTCTCTCTCTCTACTCTCGCTCTCTCTCTCTCTCACACACACACACACACACACACACACACACACACACACACACACACACACACACACACACACACCACAGACTGGCAGTTTCTGCAGTAAACAGGAAGACCTCAAGTCAAGTAATAACCTCACTGTGTTTCCTGTTGTGTCTTCATTAAGATCTATTCCTTAGGCTGACAGAGACTAGGAACAGCAGCAAACTTATTTTGATATAAGTTTCTACACTACAGTAAATCAGTTTAATAAATACTATGAGTTGTATACAACCACTCTATATCTGATGATTCTGTCATTTATTGTCACTGCTGCAGCCATGATTTACAGGCAGAGGATAAAACACTGATGATTTTATTTGTACATTTTAGTCATTTAGCAGACGCTCTAATCCAGAGCGATTTACAGTTAGTGAAAGCATTTTTCATACTGGCCCCCCGTGGGAAACGCATCCTTGCCGGCCAAACCCTCCCCTACCTTGGACGACGCTGGACCAATTGTGCGCCGCCCATGGGTCTCCCGGTCGCGGCCGGCTGCGACAGAGCCTGGACTCGAACCAGGATCTCTAGTGGCACAGCTAGCACTGCGATGCAGTGCCTTAGACCACTGCACCACTCGTAAATTATATTTGACATCATGAGACTAATTTCAAAAACGTAATTGAATTACATGGGGCATTAGCTATTAATAGCAAACACTTAACATGGAGTTAGCTCGTCTCTCTCTTCCCTGACTTAATGTGAATAATCACATGAGCATAAAGCCTGCAAGCTGTTTTTCCACCTAATGAAATGACCTTCAATGGTTTTCCTGAAATCTGGAGAGAGGAGGAGTTTAGCAGTGGGAATAGTCAGGAATTTTAACGGACTGTCTGCAACCTTCTGTAATTCACTAGCGATAAAACATGTATTATTTGTAGTATTTAAGAATTTCACAGATGTATAGTTGGCATCCATCTACTGTATCTCATAAGTGTAGTTACACCCTTCTCTCTCTGCCTCTCTCTCTCAGACACGCACGGGTACGCGCGCACACACACACACACACATTGTGTCTTTGGAAAAGAGAGTGGAAAAGGTGGCTGATGATCAGGCCAGATCATTGATATGGGTCTCTTTAGGTCTGTGACAAGCCACTTAACCCGATGGAAAGGAGAATATCATCATTCTTTCCAGAAGTGGAAAAAAATCTTAGAAAATTCCTCTCCATTCTGCACTCCCCTGTTCCTCATATTAACCCTACCTCCCAACCCCCGTTCCCTTCAGGCATGGTACTGTGATAGATTCCACATTGACTCCAGACTTGATTGATATACTATTACTCAATAAGCAATCTGAGGTATGTGGAAGAATTAAGATTTCTGTGTTTTTGAGAGGGGAAACATGTCTGCGTCCCAAATGGCCCTTTATTCCCTTATAGTGCACTACTTTTGACCTGGGCACATAGGGCAAGTCCTGAGATGTCATTCTCCACAGCATGGACATCTCACAAAATGACCACACTAAGACAATTAAAACCAAAGACCAACTTTGTTTTGAGGAACGTGTACCTGGCCAAATGCATTGGTTAGTTGTCAGGGCTTCTCTTCTCCTCAGGCTCAGTAAAGTGTCCTGGTTTTCAGGCCACCTGTTCAGAGTCCATGCCTACAAAACAAAAGCTGGGGGAGGGAAGTGATTTTGGTGTTATAAATTATTTTCTGTTTTATGAAAGGGAGGTACAACAATATTTCACTCTTTACTGAGCAAGGCATGGCACATACATGCATTGTATTGAACTCTCCTCCTCTGAACATTACGTTTTACTCATGCTTAGAGCATGCTGAAAAGCTGAGTGCTTGATGGCTGTTGAGTGGAGGGAAATGACTCTGCCAGTGTCCTAGACTAGAGTGCACAGCAGAGGATTGTGTTGACTAATCTGCCATTAGAGTAGTGGTAGAGCTAACAGGGATGGCTGTCTATGGTAAATGGCCCCCTGCATACTACAGTGAGGGAAAAAAAGTATTTGATCCCCTGCTGATTTTGTATGTTTGCCCACTGACAAAGACATTATCAGTCTATAATTTTAATGGTAGGTTTATTTGAACAGTGAGAGACAGAATAACAACAAAAAAATCCAGAAAAACGCATGTCAAAAATGTTATAAATTGATTTGCATTTTAATGAGGGAAATAAGTATTTGACCCCTCTGCAAAACATGACTTAGTACTTGGTGGCAAAACCCTTGTTGGCAATCACAGAGGTCAGACGTTTCTTGTAGTTGGCCACCAGGTTTGCACACATCTCAGGAGGGATTTTGTCCCACTCCTCTTTGCAGATCTTCTCCAAGTCATTAAGGTTTCGAGACTGACGTTTGGTAACTCAAACCTATAGCTCCCTCCACAGATTTTCTATGGGATTAAGGTCTGGAGACTGGCTAGGCCACTCCAGGACCTTAATGTGCTTCTTCTTGAGCCACTCCTTTGTTGCCTTGGCCGTGTGTTTTGGGTCATTGTCATGCTGGAATACCCATCCACGACCCATTTTCAATGGCCTGGCTGAGGGAAGGAGGTTCTCACCCAAGATATCCTCCCTTTGATGCGGTGAAGTTGTCCTGTCCCCTTAGCAGAAAAACACCCCCAAAGCATAATGTTTCCACCTCCATGTTTGACGATGGGGATGGTGTTCTTGGGGTCATAGGCAGCATTCCTCCTCCTCCAAACAGAGTTGAGTTGATGCCAAAGAGCTCGATTTTGGTCTCATCTGACCACAACACTTTCACCCAGTTCTCCTCTGAATCATTCAGATGTTCATTGGCAAACTTCAGACGGCTCTGTATATGTGCTTTCTTGAGCAGGGGGACCTTGCGGGCGCTGCAGGATTTCAGTCCTTCACGGCGTAGTGTGTAACCAATTGTTTTCTTGGTGACTATGGTCCCAGCTGCCTTGAGATCATTGACAAGATCCTTCCGTGTAGTTCTGGGCTGATTCCTCACCGTTCTCATGATCATTGCAACTCCACGAGGTGAGATCTTGCATGGAGCCCCAGGCCGAGGGAGATTGACAGTTCTTTTGTGTTTCTTCCATTTGCGAATAATCGCACCAACTGTTGTCACTTTCTCACCAAGCTGCTTGGCAATGGTCTTGTAGCCCATTCCAGCCTTGTGTAGGTCTGCAATCTTGTCCCTGACATCCTTGGAGAGTTTGGAATCTTTTAATTGATTGCTTCTGTGGACAGGTGTATTTTATACAGGTAACAAACTGAGATTAGGAGCACTCCCTTTAAGAGTGTGCTCTAATCTCAGCTCGTTACCTGTATAAAAGACACCTGGGAGCCAGAAATCTTTCTGATTGAGAGGGGGTCAAATACTTATTTCCCTCATTAAAATGCAAATCAATTTATAACATTTTTGACATGCGTTTTTCTGGATTTTTGTTGTTGTTATTCTGTCTCTCACTGTTCAAATAAACCTACCATTCAAATTATAGACGGATCATTTCTTTGTCAGTGGGCAAACATACAAAATCAGCAGGGGATCAAATACTTTTTTCCCCTCACTGTATATGTGAGCTACTCCTGCAGTATCAACTCATTTAATAAACTTTGTGGTGGCTAGGCTGCATTGCACTGGCGGCACTGTATCCAGGTGTCATTTTGAAATACAGTACAGCGAGGTGCAGTCTGTATTTCAAAAATAACTCACAGTAGCCATTTGTAGTCCCATGTAGCTTAGTTGGTAGAGCATGGTGCTTGCAACGCCAAGGGTGTGGGTTCGATTCCCACGGGGGACCAGTATGAAAGAATGTATGCACTCATTACTGTAAATTGCTCTGGATAAAAGCATCTGCTAAAATGTAACTGCATCACATGACTCAATCTGAGAGCCCCCGTACATACCATAGGGAACGTGCTGCGTTGATGGAACATGGACTGGACACTCAGTAGCCTTGGATGACTGTTGTGTGGATGAGGGATCACTCCTGGGGTGAAGTACTGTTGGCAGGGAGAGTATCAAAAGAGCATGGCAGTGAAAATGGACAGCAGATGGGGTTCTGGTTTGGGTACTGTATGTGCCTGGCTAGGCCAGTGAGATCCAAGGTGGAGCCCACCATGCCTGGCACCACTCCTGGTATCCCCTGTTGCATGGATCTTTCCAGAGTATAGGCAGAGAGCCTCTTCCAGTGCCAACCAAGCATGGGGGAGGTGACTCATAATATCATCCAATAGCTGATGTCATGGGCCCTGGTCAAAAGCAGTGCTCAAATATGCGAGGCATACATGGACATGCCCTTTGTTCACAACCAAGACCCTAGTTTTTCATGGACTAAAAATGCCTTTGACTGTTGCTGTTTTTGTTGGTGCACTAGCAGTAGCTAGAATGTTCACAGTACATTAGGAAATGCATTTTTTAACCACAACGTTTTAAGGAGCAAAGCAGAGGGGCCACAAATGAAAAGGACATTTATGTTGACGGTCAACAACAAAACATCATGAACAAACCACTGAATATCACAAGAAAGCTGCATGCTGTACATCATGTGACTCCCATTCTCCTACTGTACCCTCAGCCACAAAACATCTACTCTCTGCTTGAGGGAATTATCTTAAAGAGTGTTATTGTGAAAAACCGAGGTGCACGCATACGTCTTTGCTGATCTTGATGAATGTGCCCATCGCAGTTCAGAGATGTCCGGTTGCTAGGGGTAATAAACGAGTTAAAGATGTTGCTTTCCTTGGCAACAAGCTCTTAATTAAAAGCAGTGTAATTAGAGTTCCACCTCTGAAGCGAACAAGCAGTGCTACTGCATGTGCTGCTGGCTGCACCCAGGTTAGCTGACACAACAGAAAATTCACACGCAACCTTAGACCTGGGGGACAAATTACCCCGACACTGGCCAGGACGAGGGCTGTGGAGTGGAGTGAGGGAAGCAGCAAATCCATTTGGTTTTATAGGCCTGAAATCATACATAAATGTTCCCTCTTAGCAGGGCTATTTTCAGTCATGTTTGATCTAGTCTCTCCAGGGGAGGACTGAGAAGAGGCATGGGGAGGGTCCCACATGGCTGGTGGGGTAATGGAGAACATTAGGGCTGTGTTCCCAATGGCACACTATCCCCTATATATTGCACTACTTTTGACAAGAGAAAATGGCACTCTATTCCCTTTATAGTGCACTACTTTAGACCAGGGCCCTATGGCCCAATGGGACACAACCTAGGACTGTTAGTTTTCCTTCACATTAGCCTTCCTCAACACTGTCTATTTCAAAACCTGCCATGCACCCACACACTCAATATTAATCTTTAAAGGGACATAAAGTAAAACATACTGTAGCAGTCAAACTCAACTCATGGCTGCCATCTATAGGCTGGCAGTTACTAATGAACATTTCTGACATGAGGAAAGAGAAAATAATGTAATAGTCACGAAAAGCTACAGTACACTCACAAGCTCATAGTCTAAATGCTACGCTTGCAAATGTGACAAAAACATTTCCATGACATCATAGCTCTGTAAAATAAAAGAAGACACATTTACTATTTCCTAGACAGAATAAAATCTCTCTCTTTTATATGAGACTGCATCCATCCACTAGGCTAGGGAAGTGGCCGTGGGTCTATTTTCTGAAGTGCTGTGTCATCCTTACTTCCGCCTCCTCCTCGCTCTAGTTCCCTCAGATCCTAATTAAACTAAAATTAGCCTTAAAATGGCAATCAGCAGTAGAAACAATAACACAGGAGACCCCGCCCCTGTTTCTGTAAAAAGCTGAGGGTAGCCTAACGGTTAATAGCGTTGGACCAGTAACTGGAATATTGCTGGTTCGACTCCCCAAGCTGACTAGGTTGAAAATCTGTCGATGTGCCCTTGAGCAAAGTTATTAACCCAAATTGCTCCTGTAAATCGCTTAGGATAAGTGTCTGCTAAATGACCAAAATGGATGGGGTTGGAGAAGTTTAACCACTTTCAAATTCATAGACAGAGCTAGGACTGACCATCCATGATATCTAAATCATAGTTTTAATCATGTTTTGAGGGTATATGTTGTTTGTTTACATTTACTTTGTTTCCAAAAATTTGAGTAAAATAAGCTTATATTTTGGGTTCTTATGGGGTATGACAGTTTAACTAAGCTCATGAGGCATTTCTTAAGTTATATTCTTCAAGAATCAATGGGTACATATAATTAATTGATAAGTCCAAAAAGTTATGTAGAAATGCTGATTGCCCCTTTTAATCAGCCCAGCATGCAGTGGAGGTTAAATATTTCAAAGCTCTTGCTTATGATAATGGCATCAACTGACTCTGGATGTGTTCCATGGCACCCTATTCCCTATATAGTGCACTGCTTCTGACCAGAGCCTTAAGGGTTCCATTTGTAGCTCAGTTGGTAGAGCATGGTGCTCGTAACGCCAGGGTAGTGGGTTTGATTCCCGGGACCACTAAAATGTCTCTTTGAATAAAAGCGTCTGCTAAATGGCATATATTATTTGGAATAGGGTGCCATTTATCACTCCAGGGCTGGAAGTGCAGAGTGTTGGCCCGACAGGGTGACCAGGGATGATCCAAAGGTCTGGGCGAAGAATACACATGCATGGATGACAAGAGCAGAGCTCCCCGAAATCCTTCATATTTAGTCAGCCACCAATTGTGCAAGTTGTCCCACTTAAAAAGATGAGAGAGGCCTGTAATTTTCACCATAGGTACACGTCAACTATGACAGACAAATTGAGGGAAAAAAATCCAGAAAATCACACTGTAGGATTTTTTATGAATTTATTTGCAAATTATGGTGGAAAATAAGTATTTGGTCACCTACAAACAAGCAAGATTTCTGGCTCTCACAGACCTGTAACTTCTTCTTTAAGAGGCTCCTCTGTCCTCCACTCGTTACCTGTATTAATGGCACCTGTTTGAACTTGTTATCAGTATAAAAGACACCTGTCCACAACCTCAAACAGTCACACTCCAAACTCCACTATGACCAAGACCAAAGAGCTGTCAAAGGACACCAGAAACAAAATTGTAGACCTGCACCAGGCTGGGAAGACTGAATCTGCAATAGGTAAGCAGCTTGGTTTGAAGAAATCAACTGTGGGAGCAATTATTAGGAAATGGAAGACATACAAGACCACTGATAATCTCCCTCGATCTGGGGCTCCACGCAAGATCTCACCCCGTGGGATCAAAATGATCACAAGAACGGTGAGCAAAAATCCCAGAACCACACGGGGGGACCTAGTGAATGACATGCAGAGAGCTGGGACCAAAGTAACAAAGCCTACCATCAGTAACACACTACGCCGCCAGGGACTCAAATCCTGCAGTGCCAGACGTGTCCCCCCTGCTTAAACCAGTACATGTCCAGGCCCGTCTGAAGTTTGCTAGAGTGCATTTGGATGATCCAGAAGAGGATTGGGAGAATGTCATATGGTCAGATGAAACCAAAATAGAACTTTTTGGTAAAAACTCAACTCAAGTCGTGTTTGGAGGACAAAGAATGCTGAGTTGCATCCAAAGAACACCATACCTACTGTGAAGCATGGGGGTGGAAACATCATGCTTTGGGGCTGTTTTTCTGCAAAGGGACCAGGACGACTGATCCGTGTAAAGGAAAGAATGAATGGGGCCATGTATCGTGAGATTTTGAGTGAAAACCTCCTTCCATCAGCAAGGGCATTGAAGATGAAACGTGGCTGGGTCTTTCAGCATGACAATGATCCCAAACACACCGCCCGGGCAACGAAGGAGTGGCTTCGTAAGAAGCATTTCAAGGTCCTGGAGTGGCCTAGCCAGTCTCCAGATCTCAATCCCATAGAAAATCTTTGGAGGGAGTTGAAAGTCCGTGTTGCCCAGGGACAGCCCCAAAACATCACTGCTCTAGAGGAGATCTGCATGGAGGAATGGGCCAAAATACCAGCAACAGTGTGTGAAAACCTTGTGAAGACTTACAGAAAACGTTTGACCTGTGTCATTGCCAACAAAGGGTATAGAACAAAGTATTGAGAAACTTTTGTTATTGACCAAATACTTATTTTCCACCATAATTTGCAAATAAATTCATTAAAAATCCTACAATGTGATTTTCTAGATTTTTTTTTCTCATTTTGTCTGTCATAGTTGACGTGTACCTATGATGAAAATTACAGGCCTCTCTCATCTTTTTAAGTGGGAGAACATGCACAATTGGTGGCTGACTAAATACTTTTTTTTCCCCACTGTATGTATTCACTGACCGTTGTGTTACTCACTCTACTGTAAGTTGGAGGCCTAGCTGTGTTGATACAGGAATCACCATAATCACAACTGGATCTGTAGAGGCAATTAACCTTTAGCCTCACAGCAGCAATAGACCTGATCACGCTGTCACGCCTGCCCTGATCAATATATAACCATTCACACAATGCCTTTCACATAGGCATCCAAACACATAGATATTTCTTGCTGACTCTGAATGACCTTTTTCCTTGTTCTCTTGACCTGTGTTGTACCGGTGCTGAGTTAGCATTCACACCCATGTTCACACAGGCCTGATGTCTATCTACCAGTGTGATCTTTGGTTCTGATTGCTGATGACAGTCCACTATAGGTTTGAGAGGCAATAGTTTAAACCCCAGCCCTACCTCTCCACTCCCCATACTCCTCTCTCCACGCCTGACCCTACAAGCCTCATCCACCCTGGATCATTGTTGATGGAGATATTGATCCCCTTAATGGGCCAAAGTTAATTGAAAGTTAGTCATGTCCTGCACCTATATTGTGGGGAGTAATCTATAGTCAACTCTTATCTATGCCTGAGGCTCTGATCCTGTTGAAATCTATTCTGCTACTTCATACAATATGTGCACACACATATTAACATAAAATCTAACATAATACATAATAACTATGGTATGTCAAATATGAAAGATGTCGCCAGACAGTGATATGGTAATACTGTATGTTTTGTTTATATAGTAGATATTATACAGTACTAGTGTATGATATGATTTGTCATATTCAGCGTGAGACAGGACAACAAGGGAAGTCCTTTTATATCCATGTAATGAAAAGAGCAGTCAGTCAGTCAGCCCTTCCCCGGACCCTGTTGATGGTCTCTCACCTGAATGTCAGGCAAAATGTCACAGACTGTGAGCTTTGGCACCACATCAGAGGCAGGCCTGCGTAGGAAGAGCACACCCATGCCACACTCGTACATAAACTCCATTATTCCCCAGGCCCACCACACCATCAAAGATAAGTAGAAACAACACCTTCAAAACAACCTTAACAGCCCTAGAAAGGTCACAATAGTTTCTTCTTACATTAGATTTAGTTTCCTGCATAAGAGGGAAAACATTGGGGCTCATGTTGTCCTTGAGACACGCTATGTCAGTGTAGGAAATGAGGTTAATGATTGAGAGTCATGTTTCAGTGACTCAGTGCCTGGCAGTAGAAATGAAAGATGTTTAAACTGAAATAATAACCTTCAGTGAATTTTACGGTTTGGGTTTCTTTAGCATACAGTAGATTGGATAGTACAATAACTGCCGCAGTTTTCTAAACTGAGAGATGATCTTTATGATACAGTTTATTAGATTTATTCCAGTGCCATTGGATTGCATCTAAATCCTCTCAAACAACTTGAAACCCACTTAAATGTGAAACAGGAAATGGTACTTCATCAAAGAATCAGATGTGTCTTACTCATACAAACAATGAAACGTAAAACAAAAATCTAACAAAAATGTATTTTCCATTTCACAAGTTAATCTGCAACTATTTCAAAGAGTCAATGGCCACCAATAAAAAATAGCTTTGTTTTATTGTACTTGAGAAAAACCCACAAAAGGAAACATCAACAGAAGACGTTGTTGTGCTAGTGCTGACTATTAACTAAAGGCTTTGAATTATCCCCATAACAATTTAGAACCACTAATTACTGTAAAAGACTGGTCTAAATGGATAATTCACTGGAAACAAAAAACAGCTACATTCATAGCTATAAAATGGAGACAAAAAGTGCTGCAGAGTTTTAAAGCTAGAATCCTTAGTTGCTACATCCATTTTTGAACTTATAAATTAATATGTATCCATTGATCTTGAAGAATATAACTAATAAATGCCTCATGAGCTTAGTTCACCTGTTGTACCCCATCAGAACCCAAAATATAAGCTTGTTTGTAAACAAAGTAAATGTACACAAACACTGTATGGCCTCAAAACATGGTTAAAACTCACATTTCTATATCTTGGATGGTCAGTCCTTGCCTCCATAGCTCTGTCTATAAATTTGAGAAAGGTTATATTTCTCCAGACCCGTCCTTCAGATTTTTACCAAAACAGAGGCGGGGTCACGCTTTGTTATTGTTTCATTTGAGCATTCTAACTTTAATTTGATTATAACTAAAGACTAAAGTCGTTGTCGTATCAACTCTTTATTCATATGGATGTGAAATTACTAGGCACTCAGGAGAATCATGTTGAGGAGGAATCACCACCCATCCCCCAGCTCTGAATGAACAGCAGACCTTGTCACAGTTGGGTGGCCCTGCCTGGCCTGGCATCCCAACCTCCTCTGGCTACTCTGGCTTTACTTGACCAGTGTCCACACTTCCACGCCTCTCTCTCTCCCTCTCATAACTTCCACGCCTCTCTCTCTCCTGACTCCACACTCAGACTCAGAAACACACATCTGCACAAATCTTGTTCTCTATTGCAGGGTTTCCCAAACTCGGTCCTGGCGTCCCCCCTAGGCACACGTTTTGGTTTTTGCCCTAGTACTACACAGCTGATTCAAATCATCAAAGCTTGATGATGAATTGGTTATTTGAATCAGCTGTGTAGTGCCAAGTTTGGGAAACCCTGCTCTATTGGCCAACATAAATATAGAGTGTCTGACTGGGATGACCTGTGTCCCTAGCAACAGAGTTACTGGAGTCTTGGTTTGATTCAGTAGACATGCAGAACCTCATTAAAACACATGGGCTGCATCTGAAATGGGACCCTATTCCCCTATGTAGTGCACTACTGACCAGAGCCCATAGGGATCTGTTCAAAAGTAGTGCACTATGTTGGGAATAGGGTGCCATTTGGGACACAGACATTTCTCTCCTCTATAATTAGTGACTCACTCCTGTCCAACATCAAGTAAAAATAGATATTCCACTTAATAATCTTAGGGGCTCAACATTTTCAGTCAATAAAAAAGGTCTGGAGCCAGACATGTCGGCCAGACGGTTTTATTGCATTCTGGGATTATACAACCCAGGCTGAAAAATGAAAGTGAATGGCACAGTTACCAGCTAGCTACCAGTCCTCTGATCCTCATTGCTGCTCCTCTCCAGGTAGCACAGCCAGGGGTGAATTAAAAAACAGAGCCATGGGTCCAAACGGCAGCGTGGCCAAAAGAGAGCTGCCACATAGGATTTGTTCTGATGTCACTACGGGAGCCACTTGGAGATTTAGCTAAATGAAAGAGCTCAATAATTTTATGATGTTAGTCACCCTTGAGGGCATCTAAAACCGTCTGTGTCTGCGAGCCATTTGTAGTTGAGGCATAACCTAAAAGGATGTTATTTTACTCTATGCACAGTAACTAACGGTAACAGTCACCTAAGTCATCTCTCAATAGGCATTATTACACCATACGTATCTGTCTCGTTTCATCTTCTTGGATCATGTGAATATACTCCACAACTTCCTTTTGAAGCTGTGTGATAAAAACAAACACTAACTGGTCTAAAAAAGGGTTTCAACCCTGACAGCACAGGGAGGGAGGAGGCAAGGGCCAAGGTTAACAATGTGCAATCTGATTCACATGGTAAACATCCCTCATGATGCCCTCTATAAGGTACTGTAATATGTAGCACAAATGGCTCCCTATTTCCTATGCAGTGCACTACTCCCTATGGGCCCTGGTCAAAAGTAGTGCACTATATAGGGAATAGGGTGCCTGCCATTTGGGACACAATCACACTAAGTCTTGACCAGCTCCTCTCTCTCTCAATCTCTGGTCCTTTTCCAAGTTAATTTTCTTCTCTCAGCGTGAACAGCAGGCAGTGCCATGTGATTGGTCAGCGGGGAGTAAATTGGGATCATTATTGCAGGTAAACTCAGTGAGCATGAAGGTTCAACCTGACAGGAGTAATGTTGAGAAAGTACCTGATTTGATGATGGAATATTCCTCTCCAGTCCTCCCCTCCTCTCTTCCTCAGACTGGACCAGTCAAGGTCAGAATGTTGTTTAACCTGATTATACCTAACGTTCCAGACAATGGATTACATCTGCCTCTATTTTCCCCTCAGTTGGCAGAAGAAAGTGGAAACGTCTCGTTATGCCCCAAGTCTCAGACCTGAAAGGCTCTGTCTGGTTGCAACCCGAATGGCACCCTATTTCCTTTATAGTGCACTACTTTTGACCTGGGCCCATAGGGCTCTGGTCAAAAGTAGTACACTATATAGGGAATAGGGTTCCATTGGGGACATATCCACTGCCTGCAGAAGAAGGGTCAGTCAGTCTCCTCTCCTTCCTCCTAGCAGCGGGAGCAGCAGGTCTAAACTCCTGACCAGCGCAGTGTGAGTGCAGCACAGGCCAGTGTTAAGTCCCTGTAATTGGGACTTCACGCTGCCCTTTATAGGCCTCTAGATGGGACCTGTCACATCCCCTCCCTTTCTATGTCAGTTGTGTTTTCACCTCATCTTCCCCTCCGCTGTCACACAAGTCTGTGTTTTGTTGTGGAACAATGGTATTACTTTGCTCCCATTGTGTGATTTTCACCATTATCATCTACCATGTTGTATACAGTACTGGTTGTGTTTAATTAAGTAAAAAGTGCTTCTGTCTTACAATGGACAAAACTTAAAACTATTACTTATCTGTAAGGCCAAACATTCCTAAAATCTAAGGCCAACAAAAGTACTTCAAGAGAGCAGGTCCCAAGCAGTCATTGAGTAGTGAAAGCAGGCATAGAGCACTGTTAGTGATTAGGGTTTTGAACTGATATCTGAGACAACAATCTCAAGTGGTGCTCAAACAAAACCTACAACTCTCTTGGCTGTGAGCCTCTTCATCAAAGCAGGATTCATATGATGTGTGGTGTCAAGTGTAGAAAGGCACAGCTGGCAGTAGAGAAGAGCAAGGAGACAATCATAGACACTATAAAAATTGTTCTATATGGAGACAATACTGCCAGTCTGCGAGCAAACAGACAGCAGAGCACTATGTTTGAGAGGAGGAGGGATGAGACATGTAGTATGTGGTCTGGTGTCTACTCCTGTTGTTCCTCTGCTGTCTGTGTCAGGAGGAGGGCCTGTCTGTCTTCAGTGGCAGACAGCCAGAGGACAGGTGGAATAAACACAGCTTTAATGCTAAGGATACCAGCAGCAGATCTCTAAAGAACAACAACATGGCCGACAGACAACCTCTCAGACAGCCAGGGGAAATCACTGGACAGATGGTGCTCTCTGGCACCCTATTACCTATGTAGTGCACTACTTTTGACCAGAGATTGGCCCTGGTCAAAAGTAGGGTGTCATTTGGGATGCAGCTTATCTCTGGCGATCTTGGCTAGTTTGTTGCATCAGTCAGGACAATTATGTCTTAGGATATCTGAATGCATTATGTTCCTTTTGGTCAAACACATTACCCAGTTATGTACTGTATGGACAGTTGACACTATAACTACACTACCGGTCAAAAGTTTTAGAACACCTACTCGTTCAAGGGTTTTTCCTTATTTTTACTATTTTCTACATTGTAGAATAATATTGAAGATATCAAAACTATGAAATAACACATATGGAATCATGTAGTAACCAAAAAGTGTTAAATAAATCAAAATATATGTTATATTTGAGATTCTTAAAATAGCCACCCTTTGCCTTGATGACAGCTTTGCACACTCTTGGTATTTTCTCAACCAGCTTCACCTGGAATGCTTTTTGAACAGTCTTGAAAGAGTTCCCACATATGCTGAAAACTTGTTGGCTGCTTTTCCTTCACTCTGCGGTCCGACTCATCCCAAACCATCTCAATTGAGTTGAGGTCGGGGGATTGTGGAGGCCAGGTCATCTGATGCAGCACTCCATTACTCTCCTTCTTGGTAAAATTGCCCTTATACAGCCTGGAGATGTGTTTTGGGTCATTGTCCTGTTGAAAAACTAATGATAGTCCCACTAAGCCCAAACCAGATGGGATGCAGAATGCTGTGGTAGCCATGCTGGTTAAGTGTGCCTTGAATTCTAAATTAATCACAGACAGTGTCACCAGCAAAGCATCCCCACACCATAACACCTCCTCCTCCATGCTTTACGGTGGGAAAAACACATGCGGAGATCATCTGTTCACCCACACGCGTCTCACAAAGACACGGTGGTTGGAACCAAAAATCTCCAATTTGGACTCCAGACCAAAGCACACATTTCCACCGGTCTAATGTCCATTGCTCATGTTTCTTGGCCCAAGCAAGTCTCTTCTTCTGTCCTTTAGTAGTGGTTTCTTTGCAGAAATTCGACCATGAAGGCCTGATTCACACAGTCTCCTCTGAACAGTTGATGTTGAGATGTGTCTGTTACTTGAACTCTGTGAAGCATTTATTTGGGCTGCAATTTCTGAGGCTGGTAACTCTAATGAATTTATCCTCTGCAGCAGAGGTAACTCTGGGTGTTCCATTCCTGTGGCGGTCCTCATGAGAGCTAGTTTCATCATAGCGCTTGATGGTTTTTGCGACTGCACTTGAAGAAACTTTCAAAGTTCTTGAAATGTTCCGTATTGACTGACCTTCATGTCTTAAAGTAATGATGGACTGTTGTTTCTCTTTGCTTATTTGAGCTGTTCTTGCCATAATATGGATTTGGTCTTTTACCAAATAGGGCTATCTTCTGTATACCCCCCTACCTTATCACAACACAACTGATTGGCTCAAACGCATTAAGAAGGAAAGAAATTCCACAAATTAACTTTTAAGAAGGCACACCTGTTAATTGACATGCATTCCAGGTGACTACCTCATGAAGCTGGTTGAGAGAATGCCAAGAGTGTGCAAAGCTGTCATCAAGGCAAAGGGTGGCTATTTGAAGAATCTCAAATATAACATATTTTGATTTCTTAAGCACTTTTTTGGTTACTACATGATTCCATATGTGTTATTTCATAGTTTTGATGTCTTCACTATTATTCTACAATGTAGAAAATAGTACAACTAAAGAAAAACCCCTTGAATGAGTAGGTGTTCTAAAACTTTTGACCGGTAGTGTACATTCGACTTACTCCAGGCCAGTCCTACTACCATAGTAGTATCTGAGCCTCCACCTCCACGTGCTCTCCCTCG
Organism: Coregonus clupeaformis; assembly: GCF_020615455.1. Lineage (NCBI taxonomy): Eukaryota > Metazoa > Chordata > Actinopteri > Salmoniformes > Salmonidae > Coregonus > Coregonus clupeaformis. The sequence goes on from NC_059197.1 coordinate 40,270,708, forward strand.
TTCTGTTGTTTTTTTGTAGGCTACTCCATGGCTATTTCCCAGGGACCATTGCATTGTTTGGGCCTGAAGGATTTAAATTCATTGAGGATTATATGTGCTCCAGCACTGGAGAACAATGCCGGGGGATGTGGGGGTCTTGTCACGTCCCAGTGCGATGACCGCCCACCCATTCTGATCACAGCCCCTTGCATACCATGAGGGCAATTAGAGGTTGATCCATAAGGGGCTTAATCTCTCCTATGTGAAAGCATGCAGCTCTCTGCCCCTGCCTGCCTTCATTGTAGCATGTCAATGTTTTTGTGTTGAAGTAGCTATTGCATAGCCTGGTCCCAGATCTTGTTGTGCTCTTTCCAAGTGACAAGGATTTAGCATGATAGCACAAACAGACTGGCACTCAGGCTAGCTACTTTAGGCCTGTGATGTAGAGATGCATAGTGGTGGATTTTATTAAAGGGGCATTTGACCCATGGCTGTCATAAAACCCTGATATACAGACCTATGGTATCCAAAGACAGTACTGACCATACTGCACATCATCTGGACTCTGAGAATAGACACAATATGCCTGAAGTAGATTATTGTAGTACTGTCCACTGAGGGATACTGTAAGCTCCCATCACTCTCCACCCTCTCTTTACAACTTTGTGACAAACACAGCTATCTTCTCATCCAGCAAAGAGAGAGAGCAGGCTGGGAACAGCACAGCTACGGTAGCGTATAATCTGTGAAAGGCCCTCAGTCTGAAAATCTTCATTGTCTTTGCTTCCAGTCTCAGAGGAGGTGCTCAGTACAAAAGGGCTTTTGTTGTGCTATACTTACCTAGTCTTTTCCCAAATACAACCCTTTATCCAAAAACAATTCATCTCCACCGATCCATTCAAACAAAAAAGGCTGCTTCTTTCTTTCCTAAATTGCCCTGTTCATCTTGTGGGTATTTGTCAAAGAAGTTTCACGCATGCAAATTACTAAATGTACTGCACATTCAGCCACATGTCTGATTTGAAAAGGTAAAGTGACTAGGGGAGTAGATACTGCATGTTTCCAGGCTTTCATGATGTCTGCCAAACATGTCAAGAAAGAGAGATGGCAGTTTTATAGAGGAAAATTGTGAAAAACAAAGGCTTCAGAAGTAAACCCTAAACCCTCTCCATGGCCTGCTTTATGGAGTGTACTGAACCAAGTCGCCGTGGAGACAGCACTCCACTGCTGATGTATGGAGAACCTTGTCACCCCGCTCTCCCCCTCGTCTGTCGCCCTGTCTCTCTCTCACGGTCAGAGGTGCAGCACTGACCCATGTGTTAATCTGGGACTGAGAGGCTCCTCTTTCAAAACTGGGCAGTACGATCAGATCACTACAACCATCTGACAGACAGCAGAGAGTTGTTTCTCACTCTGCCATGACATCTCTGCTGTAGGTGTTCTGCAGTCCTCGTTACATCACAGCAAGGAGAGCTGGCCCGGCCTGTGGTGGCCCTAGACAACATTTGTGTTGTAACTGCGCGCTGCACTCTCCCACCCTCTGCGGCATTTAGTTATTTCTGAACCCATGAGTTCAAACAATTTCTCTGTTCAGCCATGTCAGCTGTGGCCTTTGATGTTCTCTCCCTGGTGCTCTGTTTGTGTTCATTAGCTAATAATTGTTGGGTTGTTTATGGCAAGACTCAAACATTGGGTGGGGTCTACCAAGAATGTTGAAAGTGTTAGCTGCTGTATAACAAGGTAACAAAAGCAAAACACAATCGCTGACAGATTCATTAAGTGTGAAAAAACCCAAACCAAGAAAAATAAAAACTCTAGCAGACAGCTGCAAGAGAGAGAGACCGAGCGAGAACTGAAGCCCACCAACAGAGCTATTTACTCCTGCAGCCTGCACAAACATGCAGATAGTAACAGTGATGAATTAGGCCGGGGTTATCCCAGTCAGGCAACGTGACGGTAATAGAGCGGGTGTGTTTGGGACGGCCGGGGCCACTGTGGCCAGTCAAGTGATGAACGCAGAGTAAGGCTGCGTCCCAAATGGCTCCTTATTCCATATGTAGTGGGCCCTGGTCAAAAGTAGTGTACTATGTAGGGAATAGGGTGCCATTTGGGAGACACTCCAAGACTGAAAGAGGGGAGATTTCAGCCTGACATGATAGAGAAGATTAGGGATCTGGTTTCTCTCCTCTCCCTCTCTTTAACTGGGCTGGAGTGAGTGTCACTCTGGCTTAGTTGAATAACAAACAATGATACTCTTCATGCCACCTCCAGAAGCAGGTTAACACAGAGGATTAGATACCAACACTTAGAGGAAGAAGAAGAGGCCAAACTGAAGAGCTGAGCTGGCATGTGACGGGACGATTAAGTAACAAAGGGGCCCTTTTGTGAACATCATGCAGTTTGATATGATACATTGTTTTTTAAATAAATACATTTAACCGGTCATTTAATATGGTATATAAAAGTGGGATATGAAAACATTACACCATTTTCTATTAAATTCAATCCAAAGTGCAAAGGAAACGCCCGCCATGAAACTTCTTGCAATAAGGCATTATTTTTTCACCAAATCAAGGCCAACAAAAGAATGGGACTCATCTCGCAGCAATCACTCAAGACCTCATTGGTGACTAATGGGCTTGGGGACAGGTTCAAGTCAATAAATAAAGAGGAAAACCTGCTAGGATTGTTGGTGGTCAGCAACCAAACCCAACCAGCTATCCCAGTACAGGTGTGATCCATTTGTCCATCAGTGGTTGGGTCTATTCTCTAGGCCAGTGATGGAGAGGGTGCTGACTGGGACAGGAGAGAGGTGATGGGTCAGTAACTGATCACCGCAGGTGTGGACAGTGGAGGCTGCTGAGGGTGACAGAGATAGATGGGTTAAGGTCTGAGAGAGGGGAACACCTTAGTCCCTTCAATGTGGATGCAAATGGCACCCTATTCCCAATATAGTGCACTACTTTTGACCCGGGCCCATCGGGCCCTCCACCCATCTCTTCTGTCCCATAGGGCCCTGGTCAAAAGTAGTGCACTATATAGGGAATAGGGTGCCATTTGAGACACACAGTTCAGCCTCTTCCAATACAATCAGATGACAATTTATGGACCAAGAAAAAAACTATTAGTAGCAAAACAAAACACCTGTTCTTATAAATTACTTCTGTCATGCACAAAGTAGATGTCCTAACTGACTTGCCAAAACGATAGTTTCTTAACAAGAAATTTGGGGAGTGGTTGAAAAACGAGTTTTAATGGCTCCAACCTAAGTGTATGTAAACTTCCGACTTCAAGTGTACATATATATATATATATATACACATACATACATATAAATACATATACATACATATACAGTGAGGGAAAAAAGTATTTGATCCTCTGCTGATTTTGTATGTTTGCCCACTGACAAAGAAATGATCAGTCTATCATTTTAATGGTAGGTTTATTTGAACAGTGAGAGACAGAATAACAACAAAAAAATCCAGAAAAACACATGTCAAAAATGTTATAAATTGATTTGCATTTAAATGAGGGAAATAAGTATTTGACCCCTCTGCAAAACATGACTTAGTACTTGGTGGCAAAACCCTTGTTGGCAATCACAGAGGTCAGACGTTTCTTGTAGTTGGCCACCAGGTTTGCACACATCTCAGGAGGGATTTTGTCCCACTCCTCTTCGCAGATCTTATCCAAGTCATTAAGGTTTCGAGGCTGACGTTTGGCAACTCGAACCTTCAGCTCCCTCCACAGATTTTCTATGGGATTAAGGTCTAAAGACTGGCTAGGCCACTCCAGGACCTTAATGTGCTTCTTCTTGAGCCACTCCTTTGTTGCCTTGGCCGTGTGTTTGGGGTCATTGTCATGCTGGAATACCCATCCACCCACCATTTTCAATGCCCTGGCTGAGGGAAGGAGGTTCTCACCCAAGATTTGATGGTACATGGCCCCGTCCATCGTTCCTTTGATGCGGTGAAGTTGTCCTGTCCCCTTAGCAGAAAAACACCCCAAAAGCATAATGTTTCCACCTCCATGTTTGACGGTGGGGATGGTGTTCTTAGGGTCATAGGCAGCATTCCTCCTCCTCCAAACACGGCGAGTTGAGTTGATGCCAAAGAGCTCGATTTTGGTCTCATCTGACCACAACACTTTCACCCAGTTCTCCTCTGAATCATTCAGATGTTCATTGGCAAACTTCAGACGGCCCTGTATATGTGCTTTCTTGAGCAGGGGGACCTTGTGGGCGCTGCAGGATTTCAGTTCTTCACAGCGTAGTGTGTTACCAATTGTTTTCTTGGTGACTATGGTCCCAGCTGCCTTGAGATCATTGACAAGATCCTCCCGTGTAGTTCTGGGCTGATTCCTCACCGTTCTCATGATCATTGCAACTCTACGAGGTGAGATCTTGCATGGAGCCCCAGGACGAGTGAGATTGACAGTTATTTTGTGTTTCTTCCATTTGCGAATAATCGCACCAACTGTTGTCACCTTCTCACCAAGCTGCTTGCCGATGGTCTTGTAGCCCATTCCAGCCTTGTGTAGGTCTACAATCTTGTCCCTGACATCCTTGGAGAGCTCTTTGGTCTTGGCCATGGTGGAGAGTTTGGAATCTGATTGATTGATTGCTTCTGTGGACAGGTGTCTTTTATACAGGTAACAAACTGAGATTAGGAGCACTCCCTTTAAGAGTGTGCTCCTAATCTCAGCTCGTTACCTGTATAAAAGACACCTGGGAGTCAGAAATCTTTCTGATTGAGAGGGGGTCAAATACTTATTTCCCTCATTAAAATGCAAATCAATTTATAACATTTTTGACATGCGTTTTTCTGGATTTTGTTGTTGTTATTCTGTCTCTCACTGTTCAAATAAACCTACCATTAAAATCATAGACTGATCATTTCTTTGTCAGTGGGCAAACGTTCAAAATCAGCAGGGGATCAAATACTTTTTTCCCTCACTGTATATATACCCATAAAGCTTGTTTGTTCCTGATATGTCATTTGAGGTTAAATAAGATATTGCCGACTATCACTGCAACAGAGACCTATGAGACAACACAGTTCAGTATGATTCAGATAAGATACTCTTATTACAAACAGAGAAAATAATTATCTATCCCTTGTTTCCAATGTGATTTATGACAAACCAATTAATAGCACAATGGCAACAAAATAATTAGTCAAACTTTTGAGAACTAATATCTTGTAAAATGAAGCCAGAGGAAAACTCCCCAGTACAAACAGACTAGTGTTGGTATTTTAAATGAGTTTAAAATAATCTAATGCGCTGTGACAATTTCAGACAAAAAAATACAAAGCATTTGTTTTTTTAATAAAGAATAAAAAAAGCCAGCATATTTACAAAACAATAATATTGACTATGATTCTGGCCTGCTTAGTACTAACAAAGTACTGCCCATGTAATTTTCCAGTTAAATACAATTTTCAGGTACATTGTAACTTGAGCTGCTACAAGAGTCTGTGTGTATAAGGCTAAACAATTCACCTTAAGTCAACTGCGCTGGTCTAAAAACAAGAAACAAAATATTAAATATTAAAAAGAAAGACATAAAAAGGCACCAACCTTTCTCTCCAGAGGCCTTCAGGACTTAAATCAACACATTAATCATCACACATAAAAACCATGAACATTTATACATAAGCAGAATAATAAACCATAAAGGATTCAAATGAAATGAAGGCAGTATAGGCACAACAATAACTTAATCTCTTTCCATTCCAAAAAAGGTCAACTTGAAAACAAAAGCTTTGCCAAAGAAAAAGAAAAAGAATTTCAGTAAACATTCAATCACTTTCTTCCACTCCCAATGAAATTACATGTCAAAGACCAGCCTGTATTTGGACAAATGTTCAAAACAGGGAGTAAGACCAAGCTAACCTCATATTGTGTGTACAGACAAACAGTCAAAGACATGAGAATGTATCCCTGCATTGTATCTAGCCTACGTGCCCACAACCCCTGGGTGGATGTCTGAGCAGTAGCTAAGCTAAGAAAAGTTTTCACCGAGGGGCTTTGTCCATTTTTAGTCAGGCACACGCTGGAAGCCTTGAATCAAACAGATAAAAACACATGAGTGTGCTTGCATACACAGATGCTCTACACATCACTGAGGTCAAACATTCGACAAGTCCATCCAGGGAAGAGAAGTTAATTAAAAAGCTGAAACTTTGAGGTGAGGTCTGGGCTTTGAACATGGCAGGGCTGGAGTGACCTAGGCAGCATGTGGAGTGTGATTCGCAAGTGTTTTATAAACCATCAAAGGGTTGGGAGCCAAAAAAAGAAGGATCATATTAAAAAGAGTTTGCCTTCAATCTGCAAAACCCCAGAAGAACAAACAAAGAAACCTCAGGCTAAAACCAAGCCTCATCTTGAAATGCCACAGGGAGATGACCCCCTCTATAACCCACTCCTCCAACAGTCAGTGTATATATACATGCTCCCCTCCCCCCGACCCGTAGACTGAAGAGATCTCTTTCCTTTAATGGCGAGGCTTTAGAGAGGTCACTTTGATCCTTTAGTTTCTCAGGTAGAAGGAAGCTGCCGGCTGAGCAGGAACAGGAAATGCAAGGTCAATACAAGCTAATGGAGATGAGATCACATGTGACGTCAACCCTTTAGTAACTATAACCAGGGGTGCACATAACTGGTACGCAGGTACGCAAGCGCGACAAAAATCAGGGATGCGTAATGCCACTTGTGTTACTACGCGCCTTTGCGTACTTGACCGATCTTCTCATCTAACCTTACACATGACATGTTGCTTGTCAACTACTGTCAGGGATGTCCAAAAAGCAACAGACATTAAGCAGCTTCTTTGGCGTTTCGCCACCTACAAAGAAACGCCAACTGGAGCCAGAGCCGAAGAAAATATTTTTTTCGGAAAAGTGGCTCCAAGATTTGCAGTCGCTTGAAGCTAACGATGAGCCCACTGAAATGTGGTGCAAGATTTTCCTCTCAAATCCACATCTAGCAAAGGCTAGAAGAATTTCAACCATCCTTTATTTGACAAACATGAAAAGAGCAAGGAGCACACGAATGTGGCGCAAGCCATTGCTAAACAAGCTAGCCGAGAAGAAATGTCCAGTCGCCCACTTGCCAGATGGCGAGACAAGCTAAATGAAGAACAGCGGCAAGCTCTGTTTAATATTTTTCTCCTCACCTTCCATAAAGCTAAACACGCACGTCCCATGTCTTCCTATTCTGAGGATGTTCCTTTACTGAAGCGGCTAGGAGTAAATGTCGGAGGTGCATATCATTCACGTGAAGGGGGCACACGGATCATGCAGAGCATCGCTCACACCATCAGCGGGGAGTTACGAGCCAAGTTGCAGTCTGCTGAATTTTGGGGGCTGCTTTTTGATGGATCTGAGGACATCACAAAAACTGAGCAGGAAATCGTTTACATTGTGTCTGTGTCCAGCAACGGAGAGTTTACTTCGGACTTTATTGGACTGATTGAATTGGGTGCTGACCGAACCGCACAGGCCATAACAGACGGACTTGTGAGACTTTTCCAGGACACCGGCTTGGATGACTGGACAACAAAGTTGGTCGCTGTGTGCACAGACGGGGCTGCTGTCAACATAGGTATCTACAACGGCGTTGTGCCAAAACTCCGGCAACTTGCTGCGGTTGGAGACTCCCTTGTGCACATTCTGTGCACAGCACACACACTGGAGAATTGCGCGAAATCAGCTGATCGCAACGTTCCTTACTGTGAGACATTTAATCGCTCTGTGGTCAAGCTGCTGCAGTTTTATTTACAAAAAGGTGGAGCAAAAAACTGCTGCACTGAATAAGCTATGTGAAGAAAATGGGATCTCCTTTGTGAAACTGGGTAAGTTTCATAATATCAGATGGTCTGCATGGAGGCATGAAACACTGTTAAAAATATCAAGACTATTGCCAGCCATTAAAATGCAACTGGTTACAAGTGATAACAGTGACTTGCAGCATATCTGCACAGAGCGTTTTCAGTGCTTTCTGTCAAACATGCTTGACATTTGCAACATTTTGAAGACCACATCCATTAGGTTTCAGAAGGAAAAGCTGACCATTGGAGAATGTAAGGATGAACTCATGGTGGCCATTGGACAGTTCACACTTCTGCTTGATGGTGAAAGCCACAGGGCACACACTGTTTCCAATGCTGATGCTGACAGAGACAAGACACACTTACTCAGGGGGTTAATTGAAGAGTTTGAAATCAGATATGACTCCCTCAAGTCATGTGATCATTTCTTAGTATTTGATCCTTCAACATGGCCTCAGGAAATGCAAGACCTCCACAGTTTTGGAAACACAACAGTTTGCAGCATTCTCAAGAAATATGAGGCCACCTTGCAACTTGACAAAGATACCACTGTGACAGAATGGATGTGCTTAAAGCAGGCAGGAAAACGCCTGGGAGCCTCTTCTGTGTATGACTTGGTCCAAATAGTAAATACAAGTAACCCAGATGCTTACTCCAACATCAACAAGGTGGTTAAGCTGTCTCTTACACTGCCTTTAAGCAGTGCAGCTTGTGAGAGGGGATTCTCACATCTCAACATTATAAAAACCAAGTACAGATCTTGTCTGTCACATGCTCGTCTCTCAGCCCTGATGCACATTCACCTGTCAAAGCAGACCACAGAGACATTTGACCCAAAGCCTGCTGTTGACCTGTGGATGGAGACAGCTAATCGGAGGCTCAACCAAGGACAGGGAGGTGCATCTGCAGCATCTTCATCATCTACCTTGCAGGAAGCTGAAGCAGAGGACAGTGGTGGCGACACTGAAGAGGACAGTGAGGAAGACTGCACTTATTAAGACCACGCTACATATGGGGTGAGTACCAGACACCATCTGCTGGTACTCACCTGAGTAACTCACTGAAAAAGTTATGTGCACCCCTGACTATAACATCATGTCATGGACTGTGTCCCAAATGGCACCCTATTCCCTATATAGTGCACTACTTTTGACCAGGGCCCATGTCATGGTGCCTGGTTGTGTACTAGAAAAAATCCATCACAGAACATACTGACACACACTGGATTCCACGCCTATCAGCTAAAAACAAGAAGAAGCGGTCACCAACACTGGACAACTGGAAAAAAATTGCCTGGTCCGACGAATCCCAGTTCCTATCGCATCGTGCTGATGGCAGTCAGGATTAGATGGGGGTACCTAATAAACTGGTCACTGAGTGTATAGGGAATAGGCTGCCATTTGGGACACAACCTAGAATGTTCCACCAATGCTAAAGAACATGTGCAATACTCTGTCCTAAATAGATGCAAACCTTGAGATGTATTCCTCCGATGTGCCTAAGAGTCATATCATGTCCCATAGTCCTGACAGTATCACTGTACATCATGCTCACATCAACATGTGGATATGTTCTATCGTCATCTAGAACACTAAACTTGGCAAATTGCTCCCTTTTTGTCACATTGTTGAATCCTTTTCCCTTTCACATCTGTATAACAGTTTGAAAACTAAAATATAACAATCTGATTTAGGTGCTCTCAACAGCAAGAAGCAATCAGAATGTAACCTTTATGAAAAAGTCATATGATTACAGGCAAGCAATAAAGTGTAATTTGTTTTGGTGTCGTCATTGAATATGAGGGGTTTGAATTGATGCAACATATGGGCACATAGTTCAGAATGTTAAAAAGGGATAGAAATATTTCACTAATGAGGGCTGAAATGCCAGACTCATGACGTAAGACAGGTGTTTACATACATAAAAGCAGAACGACACAATGTGAACCGCTCACATCTGTTGAAACAACGTAGTACAAAGAAACCCTTGCCAAATGAACACTAGTTCTAAAGTTAAGCGGATAATGACAGCAGATTACTGCCATTTCCAGCCTGCAATCATCTGTTGAGATACCACGACGTTATAACACACACCATATGGAAGTCATATAGAAGTTCTTGGGGTCAGTGGTTAGAGTCAGAGCACAAAAATCAGCCGGGAATGTTCATTCTTGTATAGAAGAGTCTGTTTATTGAATTGATATAAATTCTCTATAATATATCTATTTCAACACCTGTTAAATTATTGTCTCACTGAGTCACTTTGAGCCAAAAGGTATTTTCCAGCTCCCCTGTAGCTCTCAGACATACCACTCCCTGCGTGAGATCACAGACCCATCCATGTGGGACACATATTCGCTGTCTGTGCCATTGTCATAGCAGTCCTCCGGCAGGTAGGGGGAGCCGTTGGTCACTGTGGGGGTTTGAACAGGCAGCCCTCTGGGGTGGTGGATGTTGTTGTGGTTCTCAGCAGGTTGGTAGCTGCCCTCCCGGAGGCCCCTGTGGCCGTCGCCCCAGTCCTCCCTGTCCTTGATGTCGTTGGGGTAGTCGTTGGGGTAAATGATGTCCCCTCCCGGCTTGGGTTTCAGCTCCTTGCAGGTAGAGTTCTGCCCGTCCCCGTAGACCTCCTGCAGCTCGTGTGGCTGGAGCACGTCCAGCTGGGACTCCTTCTGCATGTCGGAGGGGCCCAGGTACTGCTTGGTGTAGTAGTCCCCCCTGAAGGTCCTCCGTTGGCGCATGAAGCAGGCTCCGCCCAGGATCAGCAGCAGCACTAGGAGCAGGACCCCGCCCACGGCCCCGCCCACTATGGTACCCAGGCTGCTGTCTGACAGGGAGGCCAGGGTGGGGGAGGTGAAGTGGCCGCTCGCTCCTCGTCGCTTGTTGGGAGCCGTGCTGGTGTCACTGGTGTCCAGGAAGAGGGGAGTAGAGGTGGTGGGGACTGGTGCCGTGGTGGGGGGAGGATCTGACGGATGGATAGAGGATGGGTGTGTGTGTGAGAGAGAGAGAGAGAGAGAGAGAGAGAGAGAGAGAGAGAGAGAGAGAGAGAGAGAGAGAGAGAGAGAGAGAGAGAGAGAGAGAGAGAGAGAGAGAGAGAGAGAGAGAGAGAGGGCAGAGATGAGGATTTATGGAGGGAGGGAATGTCATGACAGAGAATAAAAAAAACATTTCAATGTCAGTTAAAGGAATCAATGTTTTTTAGTATGAATCTGATTGGTGACACAGTATAATCACTGAATACAGAACAAATAAAATAAACAAATAAAATAAACAAATGCTTATAACCTGTGAAAATGACATTTAGAAAATGACAGTTCACAAAAAAGCTTTAGTCTTAATTGAAATTCTAACACTGTTGTTTTCAAAGAGCATATTAATGAAATAAGTAGTGTCTGGACAAACACCAAAGGCTCTGGGCTCTGTAAAGGAGTGAGTGGCTCTGGTGGAAAGTCAAGAGAAAAAGGGGAAGTCATGTGAAAAGATGAAACAGTGTGTGATCGATGTGAGGTTCCTGCCTCTGATTCGTCCTTCAGTGGCTAGTGACTGTGATGACACCCAGAGCCAGAGCCAGACAAGAGAGACACAGAGACAGAGAGAGACACACAGAGAGACAGTGACACAGAGAAAGACAGAGACAGAGAGAGGATTACTGTGTCTGAATATTGACCTCCCTTCAGGACAAAAAGCAGCCTGACCCTGTATCTCTAGAGACATCAAGAGCCTGACTACAAAGAAGCACTAAAAGCTGCATTAGGACTGCTTTGTATCTTCACTTAACACTGGAGTCTAAGCTACGACTGATCAAATGCAAACAGGATGGCAGGAAGCATAGCCTTCAGCTAATTACATCCTGGCTGCAATTTACCTGACTGAGTGAGAATCTAACTAACCTGCAACTATAAAGCAGTGACTAAGGGACCGGTCATAATGTGAAGGGGGAGAGTACAGGCAGCTCAAGGTCAGTGAGCTGATATACAACCCCTCCTCCTTAGCCTTAAGACCACCACCCCCAACCTCCCCGGCTGGATCTCCTCATATCAAATCAAATGTTATTTGTCACATCGTAAACAACAGATGTAGACTAACAATGAAATGCTTACTTCCCAACAATGCAGAGAGAAAAATAGATAACAGAAAAATAATAACACAAGGAATAAATACACAATGAGTAACGATAACTTGGCTATATACACGGGGTACCAGTACCGAGTCGATGTGCATGGATACGAGGTCATAGGAAATTATTGCGGAAATATTATGTAAAAGTTAACATCAGCTTTAAAAAACACATAAAATAGCAGAATTGGTCAGGAGCCCGTAAGACGGCAGCTATCCACTGCAGCGCCATCTCATCCTGGTAGCTAGAGAGGGACATGGTGTATGATGGGGAGCACTGAGTCCCAGGGGACAATATAGGCTCCAATAGGCACAATATATACCCTCCATTGCCCGCTCTGGTCAAAAGTAGTGCACTATATAGGGAATAGGGTATAATTTGGGGCACACTCTTAGTTTTCCAGCGAGCGGGACTCCAGTCCAAACCAGGCCTACTCACAGATGGAGCGTGACCGCCTGCTTTAGTTTGAGGCTCCTCCAGCCTTCTCTCCCGCTCTCCTCTCAGTGAGAAACCAGAGAGATCGTGTGGCGGGGAAGAATGTGTCCAAGAGTAGCAGTCATTATGTTTGGATATAGATTAGAAGAAAGGGGGAAATGGGGAGCACAGTTCTCATGCTCCATACCTAAAGAATAATAGAGGAGCCAAACATGTAAAGCAAGGAGAGGAGAGGAGAGGAGAGGAGAGGAGAGGAGAGGAGAGGAGAGGAGAGGAGAGGAGAGGAGAGGAGAGGAGAGGAGAGGAGAGGAGAGGAGAGGAGGAAGCTGCTGGCCGTGTGTTCTCCAAGCAGTGTTCGATTGCATCAGAACAGCCCAGTACCGTAGCCAAGTGAGGCCTAATTTAGAAAAAAAATGTTTAGAAAGCTTTTGGGGGGGGATGGGGAAATCCTCTGTTTAGCGACTCAGTCATTAATTCATGTGTATTAAATTAAAGTAAATATAATTAGTAATCTCTTGATGAGTGAACGGAAACAGCATGCAGCTCTTACAGCAGAGCATGGAGCACACATCCTATTTTATGGGGAGGGAACATACTAGTGTCTGTTACTGTATCTGTTATTCATTGTGTCCAACCCTGACAAATGACCTTGGACAACAAACAAGAGAAACAAAAAAGGGCAAAATGTCTGCACACTGTGCTCTCATTGACAAGCAGGCATATTGTTGCATATTAGTGCATACTGTGTTCCCAAAAACAAACATGGTGAAACACTCTCTCTTATCACAGATATCTAATGTTGCCATAACCACAACAGTTTGAACCTTTGGTGTGGATACGGTGTGTTTATGCTGCTCTTTTCTCCTCTGGTGTCTGGAATGTGTGCAAATGGAGACAGGCACTGCTTTATCTGATGGTGGGAGAACTCTGCTTGAAGCGTTTAACCAAGGCCATACTCTCTCACCTTGTATCCAGACGTGAACGTCCTGACTGCGTGGACCGATGTCATTGGACACCTCACACCTGTACAGTCCAGAGTCATTTCTCTCCAGAGGACGAGTGAAACTAAAAGTGTTGTTCAATATATCCACACCGTCAGGCATCGGCCCATCCAACCTGTTAAGAAAGGAGATCATATATAAACACAGGGATACAAACATTATCTGTATATTACTAGCTAGAAATGATCACAGTAGTGACGCGGCCAGTGTCTAGCATGTTGTGGGGTGTAATGGGTGGGTAAGCTGCTAGCTAGAGGACCCTGACCTGGTCCAGGAGAAGTGGTGGGCAGGTGGGTTTGCTTTGGCTCCACAGTCCAGCTTCACATTCTCTTGACCAACAAACCAGTTCTGGTCATACCCCACCACCGTCACCTCAGGAGCAACTGGAAAAGAAGCACAATATCTATTAAAATAATGCTTTGATTCTTTATTCTACAATCCTATTATAATTATGTATGATTATTATTTATTTATTTATTATTATTATTAGTTACTTACTGTAGTGTATCTACTTTGTAATGTAGGCCTATTGTACAAGATACACTATGATCAGGATCATTTAATAACACAAAACAGGAGATTCATTTAAAAAAGAAAATGTCCTAGTGTGCATTGTACACAATAGCCAATGTGACCCCTAGCAGTATAGTGATGACAAATGAGCTTTCCCCCCAGGGTGAAAAAGCAAGCAATATAAGAAGAAAACAAGGGATAATCCAAATGAAAAAGCAGGCAAAGGATTCTACTGCATAGAGGTTTTGTTGGCTGTACGAAGCCTAGAAAACAAACATGAGAGAGATACAGAGAGAGAGAGAGAGAGACAGAGAGCGAGACAGCGAGAGAATGAGAGGCTACATCAGACAGGTCTGGGCGAAAAGATGTAGGGGTAATAATCCACTCCAGCAGCTCACCACCAGACACAAACAGAACAAAGAGAAGCCTACCAGAGGTATTACAGATACCACTGACTGTACTGTAATAAATGTAGTAAACAATGACTCTGGTATCCAATTTCCCCCTTTTCATTTCTCTGGAGAGTGAGCAGGCAAAACGTATTACAGTACACGGCCGGGCAGGGAACAAGACGTTATCAGTTCGTCATGTTGACCTTTGCACTCTGTTCGTGGTGAAATTGTGCTTCTTTGGCACTTAAAATCCCCTGCCTCTGCATTTGACATGATTTATTGAGCTCCAAAGCCTTTCTCTTCCTAAACTCGGCTTTCTGCATCTCTACCCTTCTGCCCCCACCTCTCTTCCCCCTGCTGCTGCTGCTACTGCTGAGGCTTGATCAATATTTCATAAAACGCCTTCATTAGCCTGCACTCACATAGTCCAAACAGATACTACCCACTATTCACCAGTTCAGCTTGCCAAGGAACCATGCATCAATGATTATAAAAGGAAGATGACTCCTTAATGGCTCTCTTATGAGCAAAAGAGGGAAGACAGGGAGTCGGTCCGGTCTATGTGCATACTGCACTGTAAATCAGGCTATCAACATGATAGGTTATAGATCAAATACAGACAGCAGCCCTTCACTGATCCATGTGGCAGTTGTCTAAATCTTTATGTAGTCAGAGAGCGCATGCTGAAACAACATGAGCAGCAGCTGTCTCTGGCAGACAACTGAGACAAGACAAATCATCTACCATAAAGCCCACCTATCAGCACAGATACTCCCCTCAAACAGAACACAAAGATAGCTTGCTACCCCTCTCCTTGTCATGGTGGCACTCAGCTCTATATAGTAAATCATGAAAAAGGTGATCTAGTTGTTTCAATGACCCTACTGCTTTGCTGTCCTGTCCGCCTGATTCCCCCCCAACACTCACACTGCACATTGAGCACGTAGGGTATCCTGAACTCAGTCTGCAGGGCCGGGTGGCGCACCACACAGGTGAGGGTGTGGCCCTGGGAGTGTCTCCGTGGCTCCAACACATAGAGCACCTGGGTGGTGGAGGCGACATTTTGTTAGACGTGTAAATATTTAAGCATGTTTAAATAGTGTTAGTGTGAGCTCTGCATGCCTGCTTCATGATCTATATATTTACTCCATGAGGAGGGTGATTGTGTGAGAGACTATGGCTGTGTCCCAAATGGCACGCTATTCCCTATATATTTGGCAATACTTTTGACTAGAGCCCAAGGGCAAAACTGACCAAAACTGGTCTTAGTCAAAAGTAGTGCACTATATAGGGAATAGGTTGCCATTTGGAACACAGTATGTCGGTACTGTGGTGTGTGGTCAAAGCAGTAGCTCTTTTCTGTTTGTACCTGGGTGGTGGAGGTGCCGTTGGGCTCGTCCTGCGTCTGGACCACAGAGTGGCCAAACAGCTCAGTCTCCCATGACACCTCGGCTGCAGGCCGGCCGCGCTCCGCTATGCAGGTGGCCGCCACCGACTCATTACCACCATCCACCAGGGCCGTAGAGCCGGCGGAGACGTAGACCTTGGGCTCCACTAGGGGAGAGACAGATTAGAAAACTATAATGTTCTCAATGATGCAATTCATTTCGCAGCATAGACAATATACATACACACAAAATAAAAATAAATTACGAGAAAGAGAGAGAGGAAAAGGGGGAGACAGAGAGACAGACGGAGAGAAAGAAAACAAGAGAGAGAGAGAAAAAGGGCATGCAGAGAGATGACAAAACAGAATGGAGAATAGATTACAAAATGAGTATTGATATTTTGTATATGAAGATGAATAAATAATGTGCATCATAAAACAGGGATGGAGAGATGGACATACAGGAGGAAGTGGCCACGGTACACTCACACACTGCTGCCAGACGCAGTAGATTGATTTCCTGCATTTCACAGATATCTATTAAAAATGTATGAGCCAAGCAATCTGATACTATAGGAGCACTTTGGAGGGAACTCAACTATTTTTATTGTTATTGTGCTGGAGATGTCTGTGAGAGATGTTTGTGTGTTTGTGAAAGGAATATTATTATGCAGCATCGACCAAGACATTTCTATTAGAGTGACTTTTGGAGCATCTCCATGAAGCTGTTTGAACTATATTCCCTTCCTCCTAAATCAAAACAATGGATTTGGTGTTGTAAATGCTGTACTTTCAAACTGCTCGTACTACTCATGGCTTGCTAATATGGTTCATAATGACTTGGAAAAACAGTTTAACACAGAGCAATGTCAGACATAATACTCAGTGCTGTTGTGTGTGTCTGTGTTTCATTGTGTTGTGTCCTGTCCTGAGCTGGGGAGTTGGGTTGCTGTTAATGTGTGCTTCTATTCAGTGCTTTAGAGCTAGGGTTATGTTACACTGGCTTCCTATGAGGACTCTGAGTTACTGTGGGTTGAGACATCAGTCGTGACACAGATTTCTCTCAATAGAGCAGCATAAACAGATCCATGTGAAAGGAAAGTGACCGCTGTAACACAGCACTCTACCTGTTCCACAGAGCACTACTTTAACGGTTCTAGGGCACCGACAGACATCATCCTAAATATAAGACACCTCTCATAATCACCAACTGTCAACGCTGACAGCCAGTAGGGTTTTCACTAGGGATGAATATTTTCCCGAAAGTCTACTAAGTTTCAATACCGGGAAAAATTCATATTTATCCTGAGAGTCCAGGGAAATACCGGAAGTGCCCAATTAAAGCGTTTAAAACCAAGATATGGTCACTATGCCAAGGTTCTCTCCAAATAAGAGCAAATTAAACTGATATTTAGTAATGATAGAGTAACTATCTTTGATCGCCAAAGACATTGTTGTGAATTGCGAAACAGGCCGTTCATAAATTCAGAGCGTTATCATGTTCCTCAATAGCCTAGGCTCTAGGACAGGAGAAGATAGAATTTTCCTCATTCCTCTCTGAATTGTTAATAGACTTTATATCTGTGACAGAGATGCCTATATAGTGAATTGTGCATAGGCCTATCAAATTTGTGACTGTCTGAAGAGTCACAATGACCGCTCAAAGAGACACGTTCTTTTATAGTCTATACTTTAGTCGTTTCTTGTAGGGTTTATTAACTGCATTCTGGTCGCGTGTGCAGTCCGGCAGTGTCCATTATGTGTGCGCTTTGAATTTATGGCGACTTTGTGTGAAGTAAATACTCTAGACTAAAGGCTTCCATGCAACAACCTGTTTGGATATTGTGCAATTAAATGTTTTGCTAATTTGATGCTGCACATGTTATGTATTTGTGAAATTGCAATAGCGCAATTCCACAGGAGAAGGTAGGAGAGAGAGAGGGAGAGATGCTGGAAAGCAATCACTTCACAAATTGGCTCTAGCGGTTAAATCTATGATTCAGGAAGCAGCCATGCTGCCTTGCTTTCCATCATTACTCATCTGAATCTCTTGCCTGGCAACCAAACACTATGCCACGCCCTCTGACCTTAGTTTCTTCTCTGCAATGAGTCTGGATCTGAGCATCTCCTCAACCCTTCACTGAATGCGAACACATTTGGGGCAGTCTGATTTGTCCAGAAACCAATGGGTTGGGCCAGAGCCAGAACACACGTGGGTAAAGCGGTGGTTTGAAAAATTGCCATTGGCTTTGATACTCCGATTGGTTAGAGACGACTTTGTTTTGTACAACGCCCCTTGTGCCCCTCATCACAACAAACAACTTCAATGACGGCAGCCTCAGACTAAAGTATGTAGCGAACGACAGAGCAGCAGAAGAATTTAGTGTGAGTTGTCAGGCTACTGAACCACCCCCACCCTGCTCTCTCTTTGCCATGTCCATTTCTCCTTCCCCCTCTCTCTCTGTCTGTGGTATCCTTCTCTGCCTCCTCTCCCCACAGAGGGCAGGGCACTAACAGCTGCTGGACTTCCTGTTACAGTGACAGTGTGGCACACACACACACACACACACACACACATACATCCACCAGACAAGGCCATCGCCCCCAGACATCTGCCATACCCCTCCTCACAGTGGAACAACACCCCAGAGACTCCCTCTTCTAAAAATATACTTGTGTCTCCTACGCCCGGGCATCAGGTAGCCGTCTCAGTCAACCTGCTCACATTGTGCCCCCCACCCTCATCTAAATGTCACCCCCCCCCACTGACTGAGCACGCACAGTAGCTCTGTTGTGTTAGGGGGGCATCCCGGGACCCCATAGCCCACACCCCTATCCCCTTCCCTCCAGTGTAACAAAATGTTGGGGACGTGCTAATTTGGAGAGGCTGTCGGGGAGGGAGGTGGGTCAGATTTATCTCGTTGAGTGCAGAGGATAATGACTTTCCGTCAGACAGGCAGAGAGCAGGCAGTGGGAGCCGTGTTGGCCCCGTCCCATTGCCCGGCTCCGCTAGGCTCTGATGAGCGCCTAGGGCTGGGCGGTATACCGTATTTTACAATATACCGGTATTGATGCACGGACCGGTTTGGGTTTTTACTTTACCTTCTATAATAGTATTTGAATGTTTGGTTTGTTAAATGTGATACGCTGTGTGTAACATCCATTTTTATAGTTTACTTCACTACTTGAGTCATCTCTCTCCTCTCTCGCTTAATGCCACTTTCCACACAGACCAAGCCCCGCCCCCTGTCACTCAAGGAGCGCATTTGTTGTTCCTCGAACATGAGACAGACACTTGCCTTCAGTCTACATAGTCAATGCAGCACATGCAACAATGTTGATGACAACGATGCTGTTTTCACTTTGCTTCTTGATATAAATCCACTAGTGTTCTATAATTACACTATTAGACTGTGTTTATTACATCTGCAAATAGCTAGTTTGTCTTTTCTTAGCAACTTGGGCCTAAAAGCTAGCTAGCTAATAAATGTACTGAGTCAGAACAAATGTAATTAGCTATACAGCCTGATAATATTAGTGGAGGAATACGCGAAGCATGAATATGTTAGCTACTTGAAGTAGCTGTAACCAAATCAGGGGGACATGCAAAAAATTTTGCCACCCACTTTGGGCTGCATGAAGTAGCTAAGAGAAAACATTTAATGTTGCCAAAGATTATAGGGTCCCCTAGGAAACACTTATAAAAACTTTGGTTCCTACCCTGTCACAATAACACCTCCCTGGCATTTCCATACGTTGTCATGTCAAACAACACTCTATTCAAAGTGCCCACTATTATATTCTAACTATAGAATTAGAATAATCATTGTATTTCCATGATTCCAACAGTTCACCCAAGTCAAATTGCAACATTTGGTTTAAAATAAGGCCTAGATTGTTTGCCCATATTGTGCAGCCCTACGTGGCAGCATGGAAATGATCTCAAATGAGTACAGGAAATGCTGAAATGTATGGAAATGCTAAAAAAATATTTGAACAGTATAAAACAATCAATCAGAATGGAGAAAGAGCCATTGGAATCACTTAGAATGTATGTGTTGCCACTAGGGCTGTTACGGTGACCGTATTACCGCCACACCGGCGGTCACGAGTCATGATGGTAATCAAATTCCATGTGACTGTTTAGTCACGGTAATTATGCTTCTCCATGTTCTAATGCTGCTGATAGTCATTAGTAGCCTACCAAACTTGATAACTGCCTGGTACTCAGCACTCTATTGTCCCTCTAATCACTCTGACATCAATTCTAATGTTTTCAAAAATCTAATCAAACACTTTGCGTGAGAAAACAGTGTGATGGCCTCTATTAGAAAGAAGAGGATCCCATCAGCTTTCTATAGGCTGCAGTTCTATCAACATATCGACTGTTGTACTCGGGATGCTAACATCCTCGACCATTGCTATTCAAACTTCCGGGATGGTTATAAGGCCTCCCCTGCCCTCCTTTCGGCAAATCTGACCACGACTCCATTTTGCTCCTCCCTTCCTATAGGCAGAAACTCAAACAGGAAGTACCCGTGCTAAGGACTATTCAATGCTGGTCTGACCAATCGAAATAAACGCTTCAAGATTGTTTTGATCACGCGGACTGGGATATGTTCCGGGTAGCTTACGAAAATAATTTTGACGAATACACTGAAACGGTGACTGAGATTATCAGGAAG
The DNA here is from genome assembly GCF_020615455.1 of Coregonus clupeaformis. Classification (NCBI taxonomy): domain Eukaryota; kingdom Metazoa; phylum Chordata; class Actinopteri; order Salmoniformes; family Salmonidae; genus Coregonus; species Coregonus clupeaformis. The sequence goes on from NC_059197.1 coordinate 40,291,047, forward strand.
TGTATAGGAGATGTTGTGCCAACTGTGACTATTAAAACCTACCCTAACCAGAAACTGTGGATAGATGACAGCATTTGCGCAAAACTGAAAGCGCGAACCACCGCATTTAACCATGGCAAGGTGACTGGGAATATGGCAGAATACAAACAGTGTAGCAACTCACTCCGAAAGGAAATTAAACTTGCAAAACATCAGTATAGAGACAAAGTGGAGACGCAATTCAACGGTTCAGACACGAGACGTACAGTGGGGAAAAAAAGTATTTAGTCAGCCACCAATTGTGCAAGTTCTCCCACTTAAAAAGATGAGAGAGGCCTGTAATTTTCATCATAGGTACACGTCAACTATGACAGACAAATGGAGAAAATCCAGAAAATCACATTGTAGGATTTTTTATGAATTTATTTGCAAATGATGGTGGAAAACAAGTATTTGGTCACCTACAAACAAGCAAGATTTCTGGCTCTCACAGACCTGTAACTTCTTCTTTAAGAAGCTCCTCTGTCCTCCACTCGTTACCTGTATTAATGACACCTGTTTGAACTTGTTATCAGTATAAAAGACACATGTCCACAACCTTAAACAGTCACACTCCAAACTCCACTATGGCCAAGACCAAAGAGCTGTCAAAGGACACCAGAAACAAAATTGTAGACCTGCACCAGGCTGGGAAGACTGAATGTGCAATAGGTAAGCAGCTTGGTTTGAAGAAATCAACTGTGGGAGCAATTATTAGGAAATGGAAGACATACAAGACCACTGATAATCTCCCTCGATCTGGGGCTCCACGCAAGATCTCACCCCGTGGGGTCAAAATGATCACAAGAACGGTGAGCAAAAATCCCAGAACCACACGGGGGGACCTAGTGAATGACCTGCAGAGAGCTGGGACCAAAGTAACAAAGCCTACCATCAGTAACACACTACGCCGCCAGGGACTCAAATCCTGCAGTGCCAGACGTGTCCCCCTGCTTAAGCCAGTACATGTCCAGGCCCGTCTGAAGTTTGCTAGAGTGCATTTGGATGATCCAGAAGAGGATTGGGAGAATGTCATATGGTCAGATGAAACCAAAATAGAACTTTTTTGGTAAAAACTCAACTCGTCGTGTTTGGAGGACAAAGAATGCTGAGTTGCATCCAAAGAACACCATACCTACTGTGAAGCATGGGGGTGGAAACATCATGCTTTGGGGCTGTTTTTCTGCAAAGGGACCAGGACGACTGATCAGTGTAAAGGAAAGAATGAATGGGGCCATGTATCGTGAGATTTTGAGTGAAAACCTCCTTCCATCAGCAAGGGCATTGAAGATGAAACGTGGCTGGGTCTTTCAGCATGACAATGATCCCAAACACACCGCCCGGGCAACGAAGGAGTGGCTTCGTAAGAAGCATTTCATGGTCCTGGAGTGGCCTAGCCAGTCTCCAGATCTCAACTCCATAGAACATCTTTGGAGGGAGTTGAAAGTCTGTGTTGCCCAGCGACAGCCCCAAAACATCACTGCTCTAGAGGAGATCTGCATGAAGGAATGGGCCAAAATACCAGCAACAGTGTGTGAAAACCTTGTGAAGACTTACAAAAAACATTTGACCTGTGTCATTGCCAACAAAGGGTATATAACAAAGTATTGAGAAACTTTTGTTATTGACCAAATACTTATTTTCCACCATAATTAGCAAATTAATTCATAAAAAATCCTACAATGTGAATTTCTGGATTTTTTTTTCTCATTTTGTCTGTCATAGTTGACGTGTACCTATGATGAAAAGTACAGGCCTCTCTCATCTTTTTAAGTGGGAGAACTTGCACAATTGGTGGCTGACTAAATACTTTTTTCCCCCACTGTATGTGGCAGGGTCTACAGACAATCACGGACTACAAAAGGAAAACCAGCCACGTCGCCGACACCGACGTCTCGCTTCCGGACAAGCTAGACACCTACTTCGCCCGCTTTGAGGATAAGACAGTGCCACCGACACAGCCCTTTACCAAGGACTGTGGGCTCTCCTTCTCCGTGGCCAACGTGAGTAAGACATTTAAGCATGTTAACCCCCGCAAGGCTGCCGGCCCAGACGGCATCCCTAGCCGCGTCTTCAGAGCATGTGCAGACCAGCTGGCTGGTGTGTTTACGGACATATTCAATCTCTCCCAATCCCAGTCTGCTGTCGCCACATGCTTCAAGATGGCCACCATTGTTCCTGTACCCAAGAACGCAAAGGTAACTGAACTAAATGACTTTCGTCCCGTACCACTCACCTCTGTCATCATGAAGTGCTTTGAGAGACTAGTCAAGGATAATTTCACCTCTACCTTACCTGTCACCCTAGACCCACTTCAATTTGCTTACCGCCCCAATAGATCCACAGATGATGCAATCGCCATCACACTGCACACTGTCCTATCCCATCTGTACAAGAGGAATACCTATGTAAGAATGCTGTTCATTGACTATAGCTCAGCATTCAACACCATAGTACCCTCCAAGCTCATCATTAAGCTCGAGGCCCTGGGTCTGAATCCCGCCTTGTGCAACTGGGTCCTGGACTTCCTGACAGGCCGCCCCCAGGTGGTGAAGGTAGGAAACAACATCTCTACTTCGCTGATCCTCAACACTGGGGCCCCACAAGGGTGCGTGCTCAGCCCCCTCCTGTACTCCCTGTTCACCCATGACTGCGTGGCCAAGCACGCCTCCAACTCAATCATCAAGTTTGCAGACGACACAAAAGTAGTAGGCTTGATTACCAATAATGATGAGACAGCCTACAGGGAGGAGGTGAGGGCTCTGGGAGTGTGGTGCCAGGAAAATAACCTCTCACTCAACATCAACAAAACAAAGGAGATAATCGTGGACTTCAGGAAACAGCAGAGGGTGCACCCCCCTATCCACATCGACGGGACCACAGTGGAGATGGTGGAAAGCTTCAAGTTCCTTGGCGTACACATCACTGACAAACTGAAATGGTCCACCCACGCAGACAGTGTGGTGAAGAAGGCGCAACAGAGCCTCTTCAACCTCAGGAGGCTGAAGAAATGTGGCTTGGCACCTAAAACCCACAAACCTTTACAGATGCACAATTGAGAGCATCCTGTCGGGCTGTATCACTGCCTGGTACGGCAACAGCACCGCCAGCAACCGCAGGGCTCTCCAGTGGTGCGGTCTTCCAAACGCAATACTGGGGGCAAACTACCCGCCCTCCACGACACCTACAGCACCTGATGTCACAGGAAGGCCAAAAAGATCATCAAGGACATCAACTACCCGAGCCACTGCCTGTTCACCCCGCTATCATCCAGAAGGCGAGGTCAGTACAGGTGCATCAAAGCTGGAACCGAGAGATTGAAAAACAGCTTCTATCTCAAGGCCATCATACATTTACATTTTAGCACATTAGAGGCTGCTGCTGCCTATTGAAATCACTGGCCACTTTAAGAAATGGAACACTTGTCACTTTAATAATGTTTACATATCTTGCATTATTCATCTCATATGTATATACTGTATTCTTTAATATTCTACTGTATCTTAGTCCATGCCGCTCTGTCATTGCTTGTCCATATACAGTGGGGAGAACAAGTATTTGATACACTGCCGATTTTGCAGGTTTTCCTACTTACAAAGCATGTAGAGGTCTGTAATTTTTTATCATAGGTACACTTCAACTGTGAGAGACGGAATCTAAAACAAAAATCCAGAAAATCACATTGTATGATTTTAAGTAATTAATTTGCATTTTATTGCATGACATAAGTATTTGATACATCAGAAAAGCAGAACTTAATATTTGGTACAGAAACCTTTGTTTGCAATTACAGAGATCATACGTTTCCTGTAGGTCTTGACCAGGTTTGCACACACTGCAGCAGGGATTTTGGCCCACTCCTCCATACAGACCTTCTCCAGATCCTTCAGGTTTCGGAGCTGTCGCTGGGCAATACGGACTTTCAGCTCCCTCCAGAGATTTTCTATTGGGTTCAGGTCTGGAGACTGGCTAGGCCACTCCAGGACCTTACATTTACATTTACATTTTAGTCATTTAGCAGACGCTCTTATCCAGAGCGACTTACAGGAGCAATAAGGGTTAAGTGCCTTGCTTAAGGGCACATCAACAGATTTTTCACCTAGTCGGCTCGGGGATTAGAACCAGCGACCTTTCGGTTACTGGCACAACGCTCTTACCCACTAAGCTACCTGCTTCTTACGGAGCCACTCCTTAGTTGCCCTGGCTGTGTGTTTCGGTCGTTGTCATGCTGGAAGATCCAGCCACGACCCATCTTCAATGCTCTTACTGAGGGAAGGAGGTTGTTGGCCAAGATCTCGCGATACATGGCCCCATCCATCCTCCCCTCAATACGGTGCAGTCGTCCTGTCCCCTTTTCAGAAAAGCATCCCCAAAGAATGATGTTTCCACCTCCATGCTTCACGGTTGGGATGGTGTTCTTGGGGTTGTACTCATCCTTCTTCTTCCTCCAAACACGGCGAGTGGAGTTTAGACCAAAAAGCTATATTTTTGTCTCATCAGACCACATGACCTTATCCCATTCCTCCTCTGGATCATCCAGATGGTCATTGGCAAACTTCAGACGGGCCTGGACATGCGCTGGCTTAAGCAGGGGGACCTTGCGTGCGCTGCAGGATTTTAATCCATGACGGCGTAGTGTGTTAATAATGGTTTTCTTTGAGACTGTGGTCCCAGCTCTCTTCAGGTCATTGACCAGGTCCTGCTGTGTAGTTCTGGGCCGATCCCTCACCTTCCTCATGATCATTGATGCCCCACGAGGTGAGATCTTGCATGGAGCCCCAGACCAAGGGTGATTGACCGTCATCTTGAACTTCTTCCATTTTCTAATAATTGCGCCAACAGTTGTTGCCTTCTCACCAAGCTGCTTGCCTATTGTCCTGTAGCCCATCTCAGCCTTGTGCAGGTCTACAATTTTATCCCTGATGTCCTTACACAGCTCTCTGGTCTTGGCCATTGTGGAGAGGTTGGAGTCTGTTTGATTGAGTGTGTGGACAGGTGTCTTTTATACAGGTAACGAGTTCAAACAGGTGCAGTTAATACAGGTAATGAGTGGAGAACAGGAGGGCTTCTTAAAGAAAACCTAACACGTCTGTGAGAGCCGGAATTCTTACTGGTTGGTAGGTGATCAAATACTTATGTCATGCAATAAAATGCAAATTAATTACTTAAAAATCATACAATGTGATTTTCTGGATTTTTGTTTTAGATTCCGTCTCTCAAAGTTGAAGTGTACCTATGATAAAAATTACAGACCTCTACATGCTTTGTAAGTAGGAAAACCTGCAAAATCGGCAGTGTATCAAATACTTGTTCTCCCCACTGTATGTATATATTCTTAATTCCATTCCTTACTTAGATTTGTGTGTATTGGGTATATGTTGTGAAATTGTTAGATATTACTTGTTAGATATTACTGCTAGAAGCACAAGCATTTCGCTACACCCGCAATAACATCTGCTAAGAACATGTATGTGACTACTACAATTTGATTTGATTGATTTATGCTAGGCCTACTATATTTATTTCTCAACAATCCTAATAATAAGCACATTGCTTCTCTTTAAAACAAGAGTATAGCCAACCTGGCTGGCATGAAAATGAACCACGAGAAAAGCGTCCCTACATTTGCTATTTAAGTGCATAGATGACATGTATTTCTTTTCCGCTGCCCCTGTTTCGAGACAGGTGCATGATAATGGTCCATTCTAAATCAAAACAAATTTCACGCATATATCATTTAGTATATGTAAAGACAAGATTAAATCAAGAATAGTGTGATGGGTGACAATATTAGCCTATCACATGTGATATATTTTCACTTGTGAATGATGCCCAGCTTATTGATACCCAGTAAACAGTGCATGCTTTTTTTGGCGACTTTTTCAAATCATAGTCGCACACCTCATGTAGCCTAGCCCATAGGCCTATATGTTTTGATACGGTTTGTATCACAACTAAAGTGGCCAAATAACTTCTTAAAATGAAGCACATTCATTCGCTTTATAATGGGTGTAGAGCTTAACTGGCGCATGAGTTTCAAGTTTGGGGAAGATAATTTTCACCATAAAAATGCACCTTTATAATAAAAGCATTACATGCATAATCGCATTTGTGGTCACTTTTGAAAATGGTGTCCTGCTAATGCAACATTTGCGCTTATAGCCTACTGCCGTGTGCGCATTGCTGCGCTTATAATGTGAAGAAATAGCCTAATAGTTTATCAACATTTTAAGCTAAACGTTCTCATCTGTTGTGTCAGGCTCATTGCTTAAAACAGGTTTTTTTATGCTAGTGGTTGTATTAATTTGGGATCTATCGCATCCCAAAACTGTCCCGGACTATGTTTGGAATATTGATTTCTCGCACAGAATAAAATAGGTCAACTTTTGTACTATGGGGGATAGTAGATTGACATAGGCTAGTGCTTTTGCTGTTTGTTAGGCCTACTGATCTTGTTGGCAGACGAAAATTAAATGTGGACAGTTCTTCCAATATCTTCAATATGCGCCTCGGAATTGGATAAGGACGCGCACAGTTGCGTCCCCGATGTGTCTGTCTTCACTTGTAGCCTGTGAGAAAGACCCAATCATGTGAATGAGAGGTGCTTCGGCACGCAGCGGGAGAAGGGAATTAAAATTATTATATTCAGCCCAAGGGCATAACGGCCACTGGCCGCAAAAGGCATGGATTCTTTTAGGGGGCATTACGGCCACACAAAGGGGATGCAGCTGGGAAATTCGAGGCATTATCAAGTGCTTGTCAAATTGTGAATGTGAGACTGATGAAGTGTGTACAGCCTGCGCAAAAAACAAAGCAGAGCTCATGCCTTTCATGCAACTTTTTTCAAATCATCATTAGAGTCGCATCATGCAGCCTTAGAATGTATTAAAAATCAAAACATATAGCCCAACATTTGTATCACAACTAAAGTTACATAAATAACTCTAAATTAAGCATATAAGAGTACCTGTGTCTTTGTTAACCGATAAACACAGAATAGCCGCATGCGCGCACTCCCTCAAATTGTTTGGAGAAAATATCCTTTCTATTTTATTCAGCTATGTTCAATTGTATTCTTCATACTATAAAATAATATAAAAGAATACTACGGAAATTCTAAGCAAATATTGTCTGCTAAATTAACTAGTGTAGCCCACAGCCATATGGCATAGCCAGATCAGGGCCTAACATAAGGACAACTCAGAGTATGCTATTCTTTTCTTCTGAAGTTGTCACGGAATCAGCCGAGGCTGCTCCTCCTCCTTGCTCGGGCAGGCTTCGGCGTTCGTCGTTCCCGGAGTACTAGCTGCCACCGATCTATGTTTCTGTGTTTGTCTAGTTTGTCTTTATTGTTTTCACCTGTTTCCCATTATGTTACATTGTTTTCCCTTTATAACCCCCTGTCCCTCATTGGTTATTGTGTGTGATTGTTTTCCGTGAGGTCGGCAGTGTTCGGGTGTATGCGTATTTTGTTCCTCCCTGTTTGGAGGTTTTGTTTGTATTTTTGATTACTGTGCAAGTAAAGTTTGTCTGCCAGTAGCTCGGTGTCCTGCGCTTGACTTCGCTCACAGCATACACGTCGCCCTGACAGAATCACACACCACACATGGAGTCAGCAGGAGCGGCGGTGCCAGCTGGATCAATGGACGAACGCGTCGAACACCAAGCGGCCATGATCCAGGCTCTCGGCACCGCCATGGAACGGGTGGTGAGCACTATGGAGCGATGGGAAAGAGGGGGTCTGCCTACGCCTCCTCCAACGATACCACCACCATCGGCGATGCCCATCGCTTCACCTCCGGGGTCCAGTGGGATTCGGCTCTCGCTCCCGAGGGCTTATTATGGCACAGCGGCCGGGTGTCAGGGTTTCCTGCTCCAGGTTGAACTCTACCTAGCAACCATTCACCCGGTGCCCTCGGGATACGAGAGCGTGTCCGCCCTCATCTCCTGTCTGTCCGGCAAGGCGCTGGAGTGGGCCAACGCCGAGTGGGGGGGAATAGACGCCGCTACTGTCAACTATGCGGAGTTCACCCGCCGCTTCAGGGCAGTATTCGATCATCCACCAGAGGGTAAAGCGGCGGGTGAGCGTCTATTCCACCTTAGACAGGGGAGGAGGAGCGCACAGGAGTTCACGTTGGACTTCCGGACGCTGGCTGCCAACGCGGGATGGAATGAGAGGGCCCTCATCGACCACTACAGATGTAGCCTGAGGGAGGACGTGCGTCGGGAATTGGCCTGCAGGGACACTAACCTCAGCTTCGACCAACTGGTGGACATGTCCATTCGCCTTGATACCCTGTTGGCTACCCGCGGACGTCCGGATTCAGGGCCGTCCATTCCATCCCCCAGCACTTCCGAGCCGACCCCTATGGAGATCGGAGGTGCTGGTGCTAGGGAGACCAGGAGAGAGACCAGGAGGGAGGCCGTCCCCTGCACCAACTGTGGCCGCAGAGGACACACTGCTGGTCGGTGCTGGGGATGGTCTCCTAGGAATCGAGGCAGTAGGCAGCGCACTGATGAGTCATTCCAGGTGAGTAGGCACCCAACTCACCCAGAGCTCTCTGTTGCGCATATATGTATTAAAGTTGTGTTTCCCGAGGTTTCTCCTCACTCCCAGCATAAGGCGCTAGTAGATTCAGGCGCAGCTGGGAATTTTATCGATCGCCAATTCACCTATAAGTTAGGGATTCCTATTGTACCTGTTGATGTGCCCTTCCCCATCCATGCCCTAGATAGCCGCCCTTTGGGGTCAGGATTGATTAGGGAAGTCACAGCGCCTCTCAGAATGAAAACGCAGGAGGGCCATGAGGAGATACTATGTTTGTATTTGATTGATTCTCCTGCGTTTCCAATGGTGTTGGGGCTTCCCTGGTTAACAGCTCATGACCCCAACATTTCATGGCAACAGAGGGCTCTCAAGGGATGGTCTGATCAGTGTTTCGGGCGGTGTGTAGGTGTTTCCGTAGGGGCAACGACGGTGGAAAGCCCGAACCAAGTTCCCACCATGCACATTGCTGATTTGTATGCTGATTTGTCACTCGCCTTCTGTATAAATAAGGCGACTCAATTACCACCTCATCGACAGGGGGATTGTGCGATAGACCTCCAAGTAGGCGCTGCGCTTCCGCGTAGTCATGTGTATCCTCTGTCTCAGGAGGAGACGGCGGCTATGGAGACATACGTCACCGAATCTCTGAGACAGGGATACATACGGCCGTCCACTTCCCCTGCGTGAAGAAGAAGGATGGGGGTTTACGCCCGTGTATTGATTACCGTGGTCTCAATCAGATCACAATCAAATACAGCTATCCTCTCCCTCTGATTGCTAGTATGACAGAGTCATTACATGGGGCGCGATTCTTCACAAAATTGGATCTCAGGAGCGCGTACAACCTGGTGCGCATTAGGGAGGGAGATGAGTGGAAGACAGCATTCAGTACCACCTCCGGTCACTATGAGTACCTCGTCATGCCATACGGTTTAATGAATGCTCCTTCAGTCTTCCAATCATTTGTGGACGAGATTTTCCGGGACTTGCATGGACAGGGTGTAGTGGTATATATTGATGACATTCTAATATACTCCGCTACACGAGCAGAGCATGTGTCCCTGGTGCGTCGAGTGCTTGGTAGACTGTTAGAGCATGACCTGTATGCGAAGGCGGAGAAATGTCTGTTCTTCCAGGAGTCCATCTCCTTCCTGGGACATCGGTTGTCCGCATCAGGGGTGGAGATGGAGATTGACCGCGTTTCTGCCGTGCGTAACCGACTCCCACCACGGTGAAGGAAGTGCAGCGGTTCTTGGATTTTGCCAATTACTACCGGAGGTTTATCCGGGGCTTTGGACAGGTAGCAGCTCCCATGACCTCCCTGCTAAAGGGGGGTCAGGTGCGTCTGCAGTGGTCGGCTGAGGCGGACAGGGCGTTTAGACATCTGAAGGACCTGTTTACCTCGGCTCCGGTGCTGGCACATCCGGATCCCTCTTTGGCGTTCCAAGTTGAGGTGGATGCGTCCGAGGCTGGGATCGGCGCTGTGCTGTCTCAGCGCTCGGGTACGCCACCAAAACTCCGCCCCTGTGCTTTCTATTCTAAGAAGCTCAGTCCGGCGGAGCGCAATTATGACGTGGGGGACAGGGAGCTGTTAGCTGTGGTTCAAGCCCTGAAGGTGTGGAGGCATTGGCTTGAGGGGGCTAAACACCCTTTTCTCATTCTGACTGACCATCGTAACCTGGAGTACATCCGGGCAGCGAGGAGGCTGAACCCTCGCCAGGCAAAGTGGGCTATGTTTTTTTCCCGATTTGTATTTAAGCTCACCTATAGACCAGGGTCACAGAACACTAAGGCAGACGCCCTGTCCCGACTATATGACACAGAGGAGGTCCATTGAGCCCACTCCCATACTTCCGGAGTCTTGTCTGGTGGCACTGGTGGTGTGGGAGGTTGATGCGGACATCGAGCGGGCGTTACGTACCGATCCTACTCCCCCACAGTGTCCAGAGGGTCGGAAGTACGTACCGCTCGAGGTTCGCGATCGATTGATATATTGGGCTCACATGTCCCCCTCCTCTGGTCATCCTGGTATTGGTCGGATAGTGCACTGCCTTAGTGGGAAGTACTGGTGGCCCACTTTAGCTAAGGACATGAGGGTTTATGTTTCCTCCTGCTCGGTGTGCGCCCAGTGTAAGGCGCCTAGACAACTGCCCAGAGGGAAGTTACAACCCCTACCCGTTCCACAACGGCCGTGGTCTCACCTATCGGTGGATTTTGTCACGGACCTTCCCCACTCCCAGGGGAACACAACGATCTTGGTCGTTGTGGATCGGTTTTCGAAGGCCTGCCGTCTCATTCCTATGCCAGGTCTCCCTACTGCCCTACAAACTGCTGACGCCCTGTTCACACACGTCTTCCGGCACTACGGGGTGCCTGAGGATATAGTGTCTGATCGGGGTCCCCAGTTCACCTCTAGAGTCTGGAGGGCGTTTATGGAACGTCTGGGGGTCTCGATTAGCCTTACCTCAGGTTTTCACCCCGAGAGTAATGGGCAGGTGGAGAGAGTGAACCAGGATGTGTGTAGGTTTCTGAGGTCCTATTGCCAGGACCGGCAGGAGGAGTGGTCGGGATATATTCCCTGGGCAGAGATAGCCCAAGACTCACTCCGCCACTCCTCCACTAACCTTACGCCTTTTCAGTGTGTGCTGGGTTATCAGCCGGTTCTGGCACCTTGGCATCAGAGCCAGATCAAAGCCCCTGCGGTGGACGAGTGGTTTCGGCGCTCAGAATAAACCTGGAACGCTGCGCATGTCCATCTGCAGCGGGCTATCAGGCGGCAAAAGGCGAGCGCCGATCGCCACCGCAGTGAGGCTCCGGTGTATGCACCGGGAGATCGGGTCTGGCTCTCGACCCGAAACCTGCCCCTTCGCCTGCCCTGCCGGATGCTGGGTCGGCGGTTTGTGGGGCCATTTAAAGTCCTGAGGAGATTGAACGAGGTATGTTATAGGTTACAACTGCCCATTAATTACCGCATTAACCCCCCGTTCCATGTATCTCTCCTCAGGCCGGTGGTGGCTGTTCCACTCCAGGAGAGTGAGGTACGAGAGGCTCCTCCGCCCCCACTAGACATCGAGGGGGCTCCGGCGTACTCAGTCCGTTCCATCTTGGATTCGAGGCGTCGGATGGGGGGCCTGCAGTATCTCGTGGAGTGGGAGGGGTACGGTCCGGAGGAACGGTGCTGGGTCCCTAGGAGGGACATCCTAGATCCCTCCATGTTGAGGGACTTCCACCGGAGTCATCCAACTCGCCCTGCTCCGCGTCCTCCTGGCCGTCCCCGAGGCCGGGGTCGGCGCACGGCTGGAGCCGCGCGTCAAGTGGGGGGTACTGTCACGTCGTCCCCGGAGTACTAGCTGCCACCGATCTATGTTTCAGTGTTTGTCTAGTTTGTCTTGATTGTTTTTCAAAAATCCAGAAAATCACATTGTATGATTTTTAAGTAATTAATTTGCATTTTATTGCATGACATAAGTATTTGATACATCAGAAAAGCAGAACTTAATATTTGGTACAGAAACCTTTGTTTGCAATTACAGAGATCATACGTTTCCTGTAGGTCTTGACCAGGTTTGCACACACTGCAGCAGGGATTTTGGCCCACTCCTCCATACAGACCTTCTCCAGATCCTTCAGGTTTCGGAGCTGTCGCTGGGCAATACGGACTTTCAGCTCCCTCCAGAGATTTTCTATTGGGTTCAGGTCTGGAGACTGGCTAGGCCACTCCAGGACCTTACATTTACATTTACATTTTAGTCATTTAGCAGACGCTCTTATCCAGAGCGACTTACAGGAGCAATAAGGGTTAAGTGCCTTGCTTAAGGGCACATCAACAGATTTTTCACCTAGTCGGCTCGGGGATTAGAACCAGCGACCTTTCGGTTACTGGCACAACGCTCTTACCCACTAAGCTACCTGCTTCTTACGGAGCCACTCCTTAGTTGCCCTGGCTGTGTGTTTCGGGTCGTTGTCATGCTGGAAGATCCAGCCACGACCCATCTTCAATGCTCTTACTGAGGGAAGGAGGTTGTTGGCCAAGATCTCGCGATACATGGCCCCATCCATCCTCCCCTCAATACGGTGCAGTCGTCCTGTCCCCTTTTCAGAAAAGCATCCCCAAAGAATGATGTTTCCACCTCCATGCTTCACGGTTGGGATGGTGTTCTTGGGGTTGTACTCATCCTTCTTCTTCCTCCAAACACGGCGAGTGGAGTTTAGACCAAAAAGCTATATTTTTGTCTCATCAGACCACATGACCTTATCCCATTCCTCCTCTGGATCATCCAGATGGTCATTGGCAAACTTCAGACGGGCCTGGACATGCGCTGGCTTAAGCAGGGGGACCTTGCGTGCGCTGCAGGATTTTAATCCATGACGGCGTAGTGTGTTAATAATGGTTTTCTTTGAGACTGTGGTCCCAGCTCTCTTCAGGTCATTGACCAGGTCCTGCTGTGTAGTTCTGGGCCGATCCCTCACCTTCCTCATGATCATTGATGCCCCACGAGGTGAGATCTTGCATGGAGCCCCAGACCAAGGGTGATTGACCGTCATCTTGAACTTCTTCCATTTTCTAATAATTGCGCCAACAGTTGTTGCCTTCTCACCAAGCTGCTTGCCTATTGTCCTGTAGCCCATCTCAGCCTTGTGCAGGTCTACAATTGTATCCCTGATGTCCTTACACAGCTCTCTGGTCTTGGCCATTGTGGAGAGGTTGGAGTCTGTTTGATTGAGTGTGTGGACAGGTGTCTTTTATACAGGTAACGAGTTCAAACAGGTGCAGTTAATACAGGTAATGAGTGGAGAACAGGAGGGCTTCTTAAAGAAAACCTAACACGTCTGTGAGAGCCGGAATTCTTACTGGTTGGTAGGTGATCAAATACTTATGTCATGCAATAAAATGCAAATTAATTACTTAAAAATCATACAATGTGATTTTCTGGATTTTTGTTTTAGATTCCGTCTCTCAAAGTTGAAGTGTACCTATGATAAAAATTACAGACCTCTACATGCTTTGTAAGTAGGAAAACCTGCAAAATCGGCAGTGTATCAAATACTTGTTCTCCCCACTGTATGTATATATTCTTAATTCCATTCCTTACTTAGATTTGTGTGTATTGGGTATATGTTGTGAAATTGTTAGATATTACTTGTTAGATATTACTGCTAGAAGCACAAGCATTTCGCTACACCCGCAATAACATCTGCTAAGAACATGTATGTGACTACTACAATTTGATTTGATTGATTTATGCTAGGCCTACTATATTTATTTCTCAACAATCCTAATAATAAGCACATTGCTTCTCTTTAAAACAAGAGTATAGCCAACCTGGCTGGCATGAAAATGAACCACGAGAAAAGCGTCCTACATTTGCTATTTAAGTGCATAGATGACATGTATTTCTTTTCCGCTGCCCCTGTTTCGAGACAGGTGCATGATAATGGTCCATTCTAAATCAAAACAAATTTCACGCATATATCATTTAGTATATGTAAAGACAAGATTAAATCAAGAATAGTGTGATGGGTGACAATATTAGCCTATCACATGTGATATATTTTCACTTGTGAATGATGCCCAGCTTATTGATACCCAGTAAACAGTGCATGCTTTTTTTGGCGACTTTTTCAAATCATAGTCGCACACCTCATGTAGCCTAGCCCATAGGCCTATATGTTTTGATACGGTTTGTATCACAACTAAAGTGGCCAAATAACTTCTTAAAATGAAGCACATTCATTCGCTTTACAATGGGTGTAGAGCTTAACTGGCGCATGAGTTTCAAGTTTGGGGAAGATAATTTTCACCATAAAAATGCACCTTTATAATAAAAGCATTACATGCATAATCGCATTTGTGGTCACTTTTGAAAATGGTGTCCTGCTAATGCAACATTTGCGCTTATAGCCTACTGCCGTGTGCGCATTGCTGCGCTTATAATGTGAAGAAATAGCCTAATAGTTTATCAACATTTTAAGCTAAACGTTCTCATCTGTTGTGTCAGGCTCATTGCTTAAAACAGGTTTTTTTATGCTAGTGGTTGTATTAATTTGGGATCTATCGCATCCCAAAACTGTCCCGGACTATGTTTGGAATATTGATTTCGCACAGAATAAAATAGGTCAACTTTTGTACTATGGGGGATAGTAGATTGACATAGGCTAGTGCTTTTGCTGTTTGTTAGGCCTACTGATCTTGTTGGCAGACGAAAATTAAATGTGGACAGTTCTTCCAATATCTTCAATATGCGCCTCGGAATTGGATAAGGACGCGCACAGTTGCGTCCCCGATGTGTCTGTCTTCACTTGTAGCCTGTGAGAAAGACCCAATCATGTGAATGAGAGGTGCTTCGGCACGCAGCGGGAGAAGGGAATTAAAATTATTATATTCAGCCCAAGGGCATAACGGCCACTGGCCGCAAAAGGCATGGATTCTTTTAGGGGGCATTACGGCCACACAAAGGGGATGCAGCTGGGAAATTCGAGGCATTATCAAGTGCTTGTCAAATTGTGAATGTGAGACTGATGAAGTGTGTACAGCCTGCGCAAAAAACAAAGCAGAGCTCATGCCTTTCATGCAACTTTTTTCAAATCATCATTAGAGTCGCATCATGCAGCCTTAGAATGTATTAAAAATCAAAACATATAGCCCAACATTTGTATCACAACTAAAGTTACATAAATAACTCTAAATTAAGCATATAAGAGTACCTGTGTCTTTGTTAACCGATAAACACAGAATAGCCGCATGCGCGCACTCCCTCAAATTGTTTGGAGAAAATATCCTTTCTATTTTATTCAGCTATGTTCAATTGTATTCTTCATACTATAAAATAATATAAAAGAATACTACGGAAATTCTAAGCAAATATTGTCTGCTAAATTAACTAGTGTAGCCCACAGCCATATGGCATAGCCAGATCAGGGCCTAACATAAGGACAACTCAGAGTATGCTATTCTTTTCTTCTGAAGTTGTCACGGAATCAGCCGAGGCTGCTCCTCCTCCTTGCTCGGGCAGGCTTCGGCGTTCGTCGTTCCCGGAGTACTAGCTGCCACCGATCTATGTTTCTGTGTTTGTCTAGTTTGTCTTTATTGTTTTCACCTGTTTCCCATTATGTTACATTGTTTTCCCTTTATAACCCCCTGTCCCTCATTGGTTATTGTGTGTGATTGTTTTCCGTGAGGTCGGCAGTGTTCGGGTGTATGCGTATTTTGTTCCTCCCTGTTTGGAGGTTTTGTTTGTATTTTTGATTACTGTGCAAGTAAAGTTTGTCTGCCAGTAGCTCGGTGTCCTGCGCTTGACTTCGCTCACAGCATACACGTCGCCCTGACAGAATCACACACCACACATGGAGTCAGCAGGAGCGGCGGTGCCAGCTGGATCAATGGACGAACGCGTCGAACACCAAGCGGCCATGATCCAGGCTCTCGGCACCGCCATGGAACGGGTGGTGAGCACTATGGAGCGATGGGAAAGAGGGGGTCTGCCTACGCCTCCTCCAACGATACCACCACCATCGGCGATGCCCATCGCTTCACCTCCGGGGTCCAGTGGGATTCGGCTCGCGCTCCCGAGGGCTTATTATGGCACAGCGGCCGGGTGTCAGGGTTTCCTGCTCCAGGTTGAACTCTACCTAGCAACCATTCACCCGGTGCCCTCGGGATACGGAGCGTGTCCGCCCTCATCTCCTGTCTGTCCGGCAAGGCGCTGGAGTGGGCCAACGCCGAGTGGGGGGGAATAGACGCCGCTACTGTCAACTATGCGGAGTTCACCCGCCGCTTCAGGGCAGTATTCGATCATCCACCAGAGGGTAAAGCGGCGGGTGAGCGTCTATTCCACCTTAGACAGGGGAGGAGGAGCGCACAGGAGTTCACGTTGGACTTCCGGACGCTGGCTGCCAACGCGGGATGGAATGAGAGGGCCCTCATCGACCACTACAGATGTAGCCTGAGGGAGGACGTGCGTCGGGAATTGGCCTGCAGGGACACTAACCTCAGCTTCGACCAACTGGTGGACATGTCCATTCGCCTTGATACCCTGTTGGCTACCCGCGGACGTCCGGATTCAGGGCCGTCCATTCCATCCCCCAGCACTTCCGAGCCGACCCCTATGGAGATCGGAGGTGCTGGTGCTAGGGAGACCAGGAGAGAGACCAGGAGGGAGGCCGTCCCCTGCACCAACTGTGGCCGCAGAGGACACACTGCTGGTCGGTGCTGGGGATGGTCTCCTAGGAATCGAGGCAGTAGGCAGCGCACTGATGAGTCATTCCAGGTGAGTAGGCACCCAACTCACCCAGAGCTCTCTGTTGCGCATATATGTATTAAAGTTGTGTTTCCCGAGGTTTCTCCTCACTCCCAGCATAAGGCGCTAGTAGATTCAGGCGCAGCTGGGAATTTTATCGATCGCCAATTCACCTATAAGTTAGGGATTCCTATTGTACCTGTTGATGTGCCCTTCCCCATCCATGCCCTAGATAGCCGCCCTTTGGGGTCAGGATTGATTAGGGGAAGTCACAGCGCCTCTCAGAATGAAAACGCAGGAGGGCCATGAGGAGATACTATGTTTGTATTTGATTGATTCTCCTGCGTTTCCAATGGTGTTGGGGCTTCCCTGGTTAACAGCTCATGACCCCAACATTTCATGGCAACAGAGGGCTCTCAAGGGATGGTCTGATCAGTGTTTCGGGCGGTGTGTAGGTGTTTCCGTAGGGGCAACGACGGTGGAAAGCCCGAACCAAGTTCCCACCATGCACATTGCTGATTTGTATGCTGATTTGTCACTCGCCTTCTGTATAAATAAGGCGACTCAATTACCACCTCATCGACAGGGGGATTGTGCGATAGACCTCCAAGTAGGCGCTGCGCTCGCAGTAGTCATGTGTATCCTCTGTCTCAGGAGGAGACGGCGGCTATGGAGACATACGTCACCGAATCTCTGAGACAGGGATACATACGGCCGTCCACTTCCCCTGCGTGAAGAAGAAGGATGGGGGTTTACGCCCGTGTATTGATTACCGTGGTCTCAATCAGATCACAATCAAATACAGCTATCCTCTCCCTCTGATTGCTAGTATGACAGAGTCATTACATGGGGCGCGATTCTTCACAAAATTGGATCTCAGGAGCGCGTACAACCTGGTGCGCATTAGGGAGGGAGATGAGTGGAAGACAGCATTCAGTACCACCTCCGGTCACTATGAGTACCTCGTCATGCCATACGGTTTAATGAATGCTCCTTCAGTCTTCCAATCATTTGTGGACGAGATTTTCCGGGACTTGCATGGACAGGGTGTAGTGGTATATATTGATGACATTCTAATATACTCCGCTACACGAGCAGAGCATGTGTCCCTGGTGCGTCGAGTGCTTGGTAGACTGTTAGAGCATGACCTGTATGCGAAGGCGGAGAAATGTCTGTTCTTCCAGGAGTCCATCTCCTTCCTGGGACATCGGTTGTCCGCATCAGGGGTGGAGATGGAGATTGACCGCGTTTCTGCCGTGCGTAACCGACTCCCACCACGGTGAAGGAAGTGCAGCGGTTCTTGGATTTTGCCAATTACTACCGGAGGTTTATCCGGGGCTTTGGACAGGTAGCAGCTCCCATTACCTCCCTGCTAAAGGGGGGTCAGGTGCGTCTGCAGTGGTCGGCTGAGGCGGACAGGGCGTTTAGACATCTGAAGGACCTGTTTACCTCGGCTCCGGTGCTGGCACATCCGGATCCCTCTTTGGCGTTCCAAGTTGAGGTGGATGCGTCCGAGGCTGGGATCGGCGCTGTGCTGTCTCAGCGCTCGGGTACGCCACCAAAACTCCGCCCCTGTGCTTTCTATTCTAAGAAGCTCAGTCCGGCGGAGCGCAATTATGACGTGGGGGACAGGGAGCTGTTAGCTGTGGTTCAAGCCCTGAAGGTGTGGAGG
Organism: Coregonus clupeaformis; assembly: GCF_020615455.1. NCBI lineage: Eukaryota > Metazoa > Chordata > Actinopteri > Salmoniformes > Salmonidae > Coregonus > Coregonus clupeaformis. Next base: position 40,309,522 of record NC_059197.1, read on the forward strand.
CATTGGCTTGAGGGGGCTAAACACCCTTTTCTCATTCTGACTGACCATCGTAACCTGGAGTACATCCGGGCAGCGAGGAGGCTGAACCCTCGCCAGGCAAAGTGGGCTATGTTTTTTTCCCGATTTGTATTTAAGCTCACCTATAGACCAGGGTCACAGAACACTAAGGCAGACGCCCTGTCCCGACTATATGACACAGAGGAGGTCCATTGAGCCCACTCCCATACTTCCGGAGTCTTGTCTGGTGGCACTGGTGGTGTGGGAGGTTGATGCGGACATCGAGCGGGCGTTACGTACCGATCCTACTCCCCCACAGTGTCCAGAGGGTCGGAAGTACGTACCGCTCGAGGTTCGCGATCGATTGATATATTGGGCTCACATGTCCCCCCTCCTCTGGTCATCCTGGTATTGGTCGGATAGTGCACTGCCTTAGTGGGAAGTACTGGTGGCCCACTTTAGCTAAGGACATGAGGGTTTATGTTTCCTCCTGCTCGGTGTGCGCCCAGTGTAAGGCGCCTAGACACCTGCCCAGAGGGAAGTTACAACCCCTACCCGTTCCACAACGGCCGTGGTCTCACCTATCGGTGGATTTTGTCACGGACCTTCCCCACTCCCAGGGGAACACAACGATCTTGGTCGTTGTGGATCGGGTTTTCGAAGGCCTGCCGTCTCATTCCTATGCCAGGTCTCCCTACTGCCCTACAAACTGCTGACGCCCTGTTCACACACGTCTTCCGGCACTACGGGGTGCCTGAGGATATAGTGTCTGATCGGGGTCCCCAGTTCACCTCTAGAGTCTGGAGGGCGTTTATGGAACGTCTGGGGGTCTCGATTAGCCTTACCTCAGGTTTTCACCCCGAGAGTAATGGGCAGGTGGAGAGAGTGAACCAGGATGTGTGTAGGTTTCTGAGGTCCTATTGCCAGGACCGGCAGGAGGAGTGGTCGGGATATATTCCCTGGGCAGAGATAGCCCAAGACTCACTCCGCCACTCCTCCACTAACCTTACGCCTTTTCAGTGTGTGCTGGGTTATCAGCCGGTTCTGGCACCTTGGCATCAGAGCCAGATCAAAGCCCCTGCGGTGGACGAGTGGTTTCGGCGCTCAGAATAAACCTGGAACGCTGCGCATGTCCATCTGCAGCGGGCTATCAGGCGGCAAAAGGTGAGCGCCGATCGCCACCGCAGTGAGGCTCCGGTGTATGCACCGGGAGATCGGGTCTGGCTCTCGACCCGAAACCTGCCCCTTCGCCTGCCCTGCCGGATGCTGGGTCGGCGGTTTGTGGGGCCATTTAAAGTCCTGAGGAGATTGAACGAGGTATGTTATAGGTTACAACTGCCCATTAATTACCGCATTAACCCCCCGTTCCATGTATCTCTCCTCAGGCCGGTGGTGGCTGTTCCACTCCAGGAGAGTGAGGTACGAGAGGCTCCTCCGCCCCCACTAGACATCGAGGGGGCTCCGGCGTACTCAGTCCGTTCCATCTTGGATTCGAGGCGTCGGATGGGGGGCCTGCAGTATCTCGTGGAGTGGGAGGGGTACGGTCCGGAGGAACGGTGCTGGGTCCCTAGGAGGGACATCCTAGATCCCTCCATGTTGAGGGACTTCCACCGGAGTCATCCAACTCGCCCTGCTCCGCGTCCTCCTGGCCGTCCCCGAGGCCGGGGTCGGCGCACGGCTGGAGCCGCGCGTCAAGTGGGGGGTACTGTCACGTCGTCCCCGGAGTACTAGCTGCCACCGATCTATGTTTCAGTGTTTGTCTAGTTTGTCTTGATTGTTTTTCACCTGTTTCCCATTATGTTACATTGTATTCCCTGTCTCTCATTGGTTATTGTGTGTGATTGTTTTCCGTGAGGTCGGCAGTGTTCGGGTGTATGCGTATTTTGTTCCTCCCTGTTTGGAGGTTTTGTTTGTATTTTTGATTACTGTGCAAGTAAAGTTTGTCTGCCAGTAGCTCGGTGTCCTGCGCTTGACTTCGCTCACAGCATACACGTCGCCCTGACAGAAGTAGACTGCATTTTCTTCATATCATGTTTCCTTAGACCTGTCTAAAATAAATAATGGATTTATTGTATTGGTGTAGGCTATATTACATGGCTTTATTAGACTTTTTTAAATGTAGATGTTCCAAAGGTCTGCATCAGTGGCTTGTAGGCTATGCGTGGAATACAGGAGATACTAAATGTGTTAATGTTAATTAACGAGTCAATTACCATGAGACCGGCAGGTATTTGCTTGACTATCACCGGTTGACAAAATGTCATGACTGCCACAGCCCTAGTTGCCACCCTACGGTCACACACTACTCAAAGCAAATGTAGAACTTTTATTATTCAAAAACATAAAAATACCAAATATCAAATACAGTCATACCGTCATTTTTTTTCTATTTTATATACCGTTATATAATATTTTGGCCATATCGGCCAGCCCTATGTGTGCAGTTGACAAAGTGAGCCAACCAGGACTACAGTTGAACTGTATGGCCAGTGGTCAAACCATGCAGTATCTCCACAGTTTTGACATATCAATCAATCAGTACACTTTAAAATAATTACAATTATCACCAATCACTGCATTTATGGGGCTCATTGGATGATCATGTAAATCCTAGAGAACGGATATTTTGATTATCTAATTAAACAACTTCTAACAATAAAACACTACAATTTTGACCCTGAACAAGTCTTGCCATGGCACTGCACTGCTGCAAGGTTATGTTCTCTTTAGTTTTTATGACTCACCTGAAAAGAGAAGATGTCATGGACAGTAAAACATGGCTATCAGTGAGCTATGCAGAGAGATCTGGGCTGGAGTAGAAGAACGCTTATGGTTTGATTATATAATAACTCAGAAAGTGAAAGTGGAGCTGGGCCAGACTGTGGAGTTTGCCGCAATGTCAGGCCTAGTAGCATCAGTTGACATCTTCATTAATGCAGCTTTTTTAAGTGTTGTCTCGTTAACTTTTAGAAGTCTTAGCAGAAAGTTTTTTAGAAAACTGCAGAAGGTTTCTCACTTCCTCGTCAGCAGTAACAATCCCAAACAAAAGGTCATTCTAATTCTCAGAGTTTCGGTGGTGGTGTATTATTCCTTTTCCATTGTTTCCAGGTGGGGGCTTGGGGCTCAAGTAGCAAGCTCCTCCTACCATTCAAATGTAACCCTGTGCCTTTTGTGTGGTTAGGAGGAAGGGGGTGGGAGAGGGGGGGTGTTCATTACCTGAAAGTAGACTGCACTCCTCTTATAAGATTAATATCTGTCCCAGACTACTATATTCTTACAACCGTCAGAGACCTAAAAAAAGCGTTGTAAGAAAGGGAAGCATTTTTTATAATTTTTTACTGCTATGAGCTTTTGGTTTTTATATCAGTTATTATTCTCAGAAGCGGAGTGTACCCACTCACAGTGTTAAGAAATAAAACACCCCCAATAAACAACACAGAGTAAAGGAAGGCCGTGGAAGCCCAGTCTCAGTCCCAAATGACACTATTCCCTATGGGCCCTGGTCAAAAGGAGTGCACTAGAGAATAGGGTGCCATTTGGGACACAGACAGAGTAAAGGTAGAGGTGGGCTAATGGAAGGCTGTGGAGGCCCAGACACTGAGTCGAGTCAGGCAGCCCCCTGTCACAGCAGTACTTAATGGAGCCCTCATTAGTCATCAGAGCCAGCCTCAGGCTGAGTCTCAAATGACACCCTACTCCCTATATTGTGCACTACTTTTACCAGTCAAAAGTAGTGCACTAATAGGGAATAGGGTGCTATTTGGGACTCATTCTCAGGAGAGATACACATGAAGCCTGACTGGTTGCAGCTTTCATCACCGTCCACAATCCAATCAAGCATTATAGGGGTGGAAACACATGCTGACCGCACAACAATCCTCAAAGTTCACTCAGTAAGGTGCTACTTTAATGTGTCCAGACGAGTTGGAACCTTTACGTGTGGATTTGTTTATATTAAGTCAGTAAATCTATGTGGCATTTGGCTCCTACAGTAATAGCTGTATGAATATTGATCAAGGAGAAGTCTGAATTGCCCTCCTATTATTCATGGGACAGTGAGAACATTTTCTGAGAAAGGACATTCAGGTAAAATGGAGCTGGTGCTGTATGCTTCTACAGTACAAAAATTAACTGTTTCTTCATGGTGGACGCAGAGTGTCTGTGTCCCAAATGGCACCCTATTGTCACGCCCTGGCTCTGGGGACTATGTTATGTTGAGCCAGGGTATGTAAGTCTATGTTTGTATATCTATGTGGGCCTGAGTGACTCCCAATCAGAGGCAACGAGTGTCAGCTGGTTGTCTCTGATTGGGAGCCATATTTAACTATCGGTCTTTTCACTTTGTGTTGTGGTTTCTTGTTCCGTTAAGGTTTGTTCGTGTTGTAACCTTAGACGTCACGCATCGTTGGTTATTGTTTTGATCGTGTGATCAGTTAATAAATATATATTATGTTCACCTTCAACGCTGCGCATTGGTCCTCTCTCGTAGACGATCGTGACAGAAGAAACCACCAGAACTGGACCAAGCAGCCTAGTGAGGAGCAGAGTAGGTGGACTTGGCAACAGTGGAGGCAGAGCTTCGACTGGGTCAAGCCGAATGAGGAGCTGAATGACGGAGATTGGAAGCAGAGGAGCGAGAGGTGGGCGAGAATTATCGAGGCCTGGCCCACGGGGAAGAGAGACTCCCAGAAATTTTTTAGGGGGGGGCTCACGACGTCGGACCAGCAGGAGGCCGCGATAGAGCGGCCCAGTGGGTTGCCAGAGGAGGCCGCCAGGTTACGGGGGCCACTGGTCGAAGAGGGGATGGAGGATGTAGAGGCACGGCGAGAGGTACTGGCGTGTGTTGCCAGTCCGGTCCGGCCCGTTCCAGATCCCGGTGTAGGGCCAGTGGTGTGTGTCCCCAGTACGGTCCGGTCTATTTCTGCTCCCCGCACCAAGTCAGGGGTGCGCATCGTCAGCCCGGTTCGGCCCGTTCCTACTCCACGCACCAAGCCTACGGTGTGCGTCGACAGCCCAGTCCGGCCCATCCAAGCTCCCCGCACCAAGCCAGTGATGTGCGTCGTCAGTCCGGCACGGCCCGTGCCTGCTCTCCGCACCAAGTCTGTGGTGCGTTTCGTCAGCCCTGTCCGGCCCGTTCCTGCTCTCCGCACCAAGTCTGTGGTGCGCGTCGCCAGCCCAGTCCGGCCCATCCAAGCTCCCCGCACCAAGTCAGGGGTGCGCTTCGTCAGCCCGGTCCGGCCCGTTCCTGCTCCCCGCACCAAGTCAGTGGTGTGCTTCGTCAGCCCAGTCCGGCCTGTCCCTGCTCCACGCACCAAGCCTACGGTGTGCGTCGTCAGCCTGGTAAGGCCCGTTCCTCCTCCACGCACCAAGCCAGGGGTGCGCGTCGTCAGTCCAGCACAACCCGTGCCTGGGTCATGTCCGAGCCGGATCCGCCACCGAGGCGGAGTGCCCACCCGGTCCCTCCCCTGTTGTGGTTGTTTGGCGCGGTCGGAGTCCGCGCCTTTGGGGGGTACTGTCACGCCCTGGCTCTGGGGACTATGTTATGTTGAGCCAGGGTATGTAAGTCTATGTTTGTATATCTATGTGGGCCTGAGTGACTCCCAATCAGAGGCAACGAGTGTCAGCTGGTTGTCTCTGATTGGGAGCCATATTTAACTATCGGTCTTTTCACTTTGTGTTGTGGTTTCTTGTTCCGTTAAGGTTTGTTCGTGTTGTAACCTTAGACGTCACGCATCGTTGGTTATTGTTTTGATCGTGTGATCAGTTAATAAATATATATTATGTTCACCTTCAACGCTGCGCATTGGTCCTCTCTCGTAGACGATCGTGACACCTATTCCCCATTTAGAGCACTACTTTTGCCCAGGGCCCATTGGGGCTGCATCCAAAATGGCCCCCTATTTCCTCTATAGTGCACTACTTTTGTCCAGAGCCCTATGAAGGTCCTGGTCAAAAGTAGTGCACTATAGAGGGAATAAGGTACATTTTACCTTATTTCCTCTATAGTGCACTACTTTTGACCAGGACCGACGCAGTTTAAGAGTTCCACGTACCTAGTATATTGACGGTGGTGGATGCCTGCGTGTTGCCCAGCGGGAAAGTCGCCACTTTACACGTGTAAGACCCGATGTCCTGAAAACCCACGCCTTCCAGGACGATGGTGGCATCGTGCACGGAGGGGTTCAGGAAGGACAGGCGCCTGGCGTAGTCTGGGGAGATGGAGATGCCAAACTGGGGGTTGAAGACGGCTAGGGTGATGGTGCCTGAGGGCAGGCGACGCTCCCAGGAGCTCTGGGTGAGGCTGAGGTTGGTGCCCACCTCCACCCTGCAGCCCAGTGTAATGTTCTTCCCCAGCACAGCACTCACCATCTCTGGGACCAGCACCTCGTTACTGCTCACACCTATAGACAGGGGGAAGGGGTGGGACACAGTCAGTTAGATATAGATCCATGTTGACAACAGTCATGAAAAGAAAGACTGAACCTCAGTCAAAAAGGACAACAACATAGGCTTACATATTTTCAACTTATTCAACTGTTTTTATTCCTCTTTCATGCTTTTATTCAGAAACAACAACCCCTTCCAAACCATAGAAACCAAATGGCCTTGAGGTAGGCCTACATTATGAAACATACTGTATCACGTCACTTCCCTCTGATGTTACTCTTCCCTTGGGAATGGGCTGACCTGACTTCTTTCTGGAACAACTAGTCGTGCCGTATGTTTGTGATATTAAGATGGTATTTCAACAGTGTAGTAAGGGCTGGGCTTTTAGCTTTTTGAGGGGGTTTATCAGGGAGATGTGGCTGGGTCTGGAACCCCTCAGTGTGTGTTCACTCCTAATGAGCAACACACATTCAGCCTCACTGTACAACACATAACGTTCTCACTGTCCCTGCTGTTGTTGTTAGAGCACCTTGCCATATAAAGTCCAACATTTCTGGAAGGAGATTAAACATAACAAGCAATTTGATGTTTTCTTTCCTGTTTTTAAAAAGCCCTTTCATCTGTGTCTATGCACACCACATGTTTATTTGGGAGTTATTTTCAGCTTGCTGTAACATGTAAACATGGGATTTTCATGGGGGCTGGCTGGCTAGTTTGGATGCTGTGATTGAGTAAAGGTGCAGAAAGCCAATGGAGGAGAGAGGATGAGCAGTGAGCACATGATTATGGCACAATGCTGTCAACAGTGGGAATCAGCCGCTTCAATGGACGGAAATTAGGCAATGAAGCCTAACATGATTCAACAATATTGTGTCTTCTACTTTTTGTTTTCCTTTGCTTGGAAAGTAGAAGTTTTATGATACAAGCCTACTAGGCTAATTTGATTTATAGTAGATAGGTCGCTAGTCTGTCTAGGGGGTGTACTTGTACATCAAGCTGCTTAACGCTACAGAAACAGGAGATACCGGTAGGCGCCTCCTGACCTACAGTAGGCCTACTTCTTACTAGATAGGCCTAACGCCTCGTGCTGGATGTTTGCAATGACTAGCTAGGCTAACCATTTAAGAAATTGAGCAATACATGCCTACTGTAACATTTAGAAACACCACAGGAAGCGAACTCTGAATTAATCACTAGCCTACAACTTAAGGAGGGAAATGAATTTGAACTTGAAATAAATCTTAAATGACAGATTAGTCCTATGTCTAGAATCATCCAACCAAGAAAGACCCGGGTCAAATGTCTCTAAACATAATAACAGCAATTAGTTATCGATACCCACATATATATTTAAACATTAAGTTCATATGAACTTTTACAACCCTGTCGTCTAGATTTAATTGTTGGGGGCACCCCTCGTTGTGAATCTTGCACTAGCCTTCATGTTTTTACATGAACTGAATGCCATTCAAAACATTTAGTGCAAGGTCTAAGTTTTCTTAGCGCAATTTAAAGTTATATTTGGGAGATCTAAATTTCCACCTAACAATGTGTGTGGAGTATGCTAATAAAAGTGGCCTAATGGCTGGTACTTTGGATCCTTGGCATGAATATAAGTGGCAAACCACAGCTATGCTATCCTGGCTAAGAGGGAATATAGGCTCTCCCTGCGCCCTTGCATCTCCTGTAATTTCAGGGATCACGTACATGCACACACGCACACACACATACACACAAGCACACAGACTATATTTCCACTATAAAAACTGAGGGTGAGCATGTGTGCATGATTCAGGCATTTTGTTTAGGTAGAGGATATGTGAATCATATAGCAAGCCTAGCTGGTGGGGGGTTTGTAAGAGTTTTCCATGGCCAAATAGTTGTGTGTGTATTGCACCGCATTGAGTTGTGTTGTGCTGTGTTTGTTTAGCGTCAGCGTGCCATGCTGTCACAGTATCCTCTGTGTGTATTGGTGTGGTTGAGTGTCAGGGTCAGTTTATGCTATGCAGCCAGTCTCCACTCCACTCAGAACACTGAGCCGGGACAACAGCTGCTGCTGCTGCACTCTGACAATCCCTGGGACTACTATCTACTGGCCTACCTACCATAACAATGTCACACAGACACAGGTGCGCGCACACACACACACACACACACACACACACACACACACACGACACACACACGACACACACACGACACACACACGACACACACACGACACACACACGACACACACACGAGAAGGAGCTATACATAACCATGAAAACACAAGCTACTGTAACATGGGAATACATCAGTAAAAACAGACAGGAGGACAGGAGGGTAATAAAAAGAAACTAATCCAAAACATACAGCTTTTTCTGTGCAGCAGTCGCAGGAGAGTGAGTACACTGACATGCCTGGCATGTGTGACAGGCATGTTGATCCCAGGCACAGGCATGACCCACGTCTCAGACTGACTGGGACTGTGCCACTCCGCTCCGCTAGGCTAGCAGCATGCCCCAAATACTGTACCTGCCACACAGTGCCACCATTCCTACATACATAGCTAGGTTACTACAACAAGCAACCAGCAAGACAGTCATTGTGTCTGTCTGCCTCTGGGACTGCCTCCGAAATGGTACCCAATTCAATTCCCTATATAGTGCACTACTTTTGACCAGAGCCCTATGGGCGATGGTGAAAAGTAGTGCACTATATAGGAAAAAGGTTACATTTGGGATGGCAAAGCAGTCCAAGCAAGCATCAAATCAAAAAATGTTTGTCACATGCGCCGAATACAGCAGATGTAGACCTTACTGTGAAATGCTTACTTCCAAGCCCTTAACCAACAATGCAGTTCAAGAAATAGAGTTAAGAAAATATTTACTAAATAAACTAAAGTAAAAACTTAAATAAATAAACAATAAAATAACAATAAGGAAGCTACATAGATGGGGTACCTGTACCGATTCAATGTGCAGGAGTACAGGTTAGTCAAGGTAATTTGTACATGTAGGTAGGGGTAAAGTGACTATGCATAGATAATAAACAGCGATTAGCAGCAGTGTCAATGTAAATAGGGGGGGGGGGGTCAATGTAAATAGTCTGGGTGGCCATTTGATTAATTGTTCAGCAGTCTTATGGCTTGGGGGTAGAAGCTGTTAAGAAGTCTTTTGGACCTAGACTTGGCGCTCCGGTACCACTTGCCGTGCGGTAGCAGAGAGAACAGTCTATGACTTGCATGACTGAAGTCTTTGACAATTTTTTGGGTCTTCCTCTGATACCGCCTGGTATAGAGGTCCTGGATGGCAGGAAGCTTGGCCCCAGTGATGTACTGGGCCATATGCACTACCCTCTGTAGCGCCTTACGGTCAGGATGCTCTCGATGGTGCAGCTGTATAACTTTTTGAGGATCTGGGGACCCATGCCAAATCTTTTCAGTCTCCTGAGGGGGAAAAGGTGTTGTTGTGCCCTCTTCACGACTGTCTTGGGGTGTTTGGACCATGATTTTGTTTGTGATGTGGACACCAAGGAACTTGAAATTCTCGACCCACTCCACTACAGCCCTGTCGATGTGAATGGGGGCGTGTTCGGCCCTCCTTTTCCTGTAGTCCACAATCAGCTCCTTTGTCTTGCTCACATTGAGGGAGAGGTTGTTGTCCTGGCACCACACTGCCAGGGGTCTCTGACCTCCTCCCTATAGACTGTCTCATCATTGTCAGTGATCAGGCCTACCACTGTTGTGTCGTCAGCAATCTTAATGATGATGTTGGAGTCGTGCTTGGCCACGCAGTCGTGGGTGAACAGGGAGTACAGGAGGGTATTTGGTATTTTATTAGGATCCCATTAGCGGTTGCAAAAACAGAAGCTACTCTTCCTGGGGTCAACACAAAACATGACATAATACATACACGTAGCCTACATATCAATACATACATACAAACGATATTGGTCAAATAGGGGAGAGGCGTTATGCCGTGAGGTGTTTTCAGCTTTAATATTGCAGATAGATTGTAACTTCCATCAATGTAATTGTCTGCATCACTTCCAATCCCCCATGTTTTTTTCTTGCAGATTTTTCTTGTAACTGAGTCAGGTTTGTAGGCCTCCTTGCTCGCACACGCTTTTTCAGTTCTGCCCACATATTTTCTATAGGATTGAGGTCAGGGCTTTGTGATGGCCACTCCAATACCTTGACTTTGTTTTGTCCTTAAGCCATTTTGCCACAACTTTGGAAGTATGCTTGGGGTCATTGTTCATTTGGAAGACCCATTTGCGACCAAGCTTTAACTTCCTGACTGATGTCTTCAGAGGTTGCTTCAATACATCCACATAATTTTCCTTCCTCATGATGCCATCTATTTTGTGAAGTGCACCAGTCCCTCCTGCAGCAAAGCACCCCCACAGCATGAGGCTGCCACCCCCGTGCTTCACAGTTGGGATGGTGTTCTTCGGCTTGCAAGCTATCCCCTTTTTCCTCCAAACATAACGATGGTCATTACGGCCAAACAGTTCTATTTTTGTTTAAATCAGACCAGAGGACGATCTTTGACCCCATGTGCAGTTGCAAACTGTAGTCTGGCTTTTTTATGGCGGTTTTGGAGCAGTGGCTTCTTCCTTACTGAGCGGCCTTTCAGGTTATGTCGATATAGGACTTGTTTTACTGTGGATGTAGATACTTTTGTACCTGTTTCCTCCAGTATCTTCACAAGGTCCTTTGCTGTTGTTCTGTGATTGTTTTGCACTTTTCGTACCAAAGTACGTTAATCTCTAGGAGACAGAACGCGTCTCCTTCCTGAGCGGTATGACGGCTGCGTGGTCCCATGGTGTTTATACTTGCGTACTATTGTTTGTATAGATGAACGTGGTACCTTCAGGCGTTTGGAAATTGCTCCCAAGGATGAACCAGACTTGTGGAGGTCTACAACTTTTTTTTTGAGGTCTTGGCTGATTTCTTTTGATTGTCCCATGATGTCAAGCAAAGAGGCACTGAGTTTGAAGGTAGGCCTTGAATTACATCCACAGGTACACCTCCAATTGACTCAAATTATGTCAATTAGCCTATCAGAAGCTTCTAAAGCCATGACATAATTTTCTGGAATTTTCCAAGCTGTTTAAAGGCACAGTAAACTTCTGACCCACTGGAATTGTGATACAGTGAGTTATAAGTGAAATAATCTGTCTGTAAACAATTGCTGGAAAAAATACTTCTGTCATGCACAAAGTAGATGTCCTAACTGACTTGCCAAAACGATAGTTTCTTAACAAGAAATTTGGGGAGTGGTTGAAAAACGAGTTTTAATGACCTAAGTGTATGTAAACTTCCGACTTCAAGTGTACATACATACATATATATAAATACATATACACATACATACATATAAATACATACATATACAGTGAGGGAAAAAAGTATTTGATCCCCTGCTGATTTTGTACGTTTACCCACTGACAAAGAAATGATCAGTCTATCATTTTAATGGTAGGTTTATTTGAACAGTGAGAGACAGAATAACCACAAAAAAATCCAGAAAAACGCATGTCAAAAATGTTATAAATTCATTTGCATTTTAATGAAGGAAATAAGTATTTGACCCACTCTCAATCAGAAAGATTTCTGGCTCCCAGGTCTCTTTTATACAGGTAACGAGCTGAGATTAGGAGCACACTCTTAAAGGGAGTGCTCCTAATCTCAGCTTGTTACCTGTATATATATATTTTTTTTTCCACCTTTATTTAACCAGGTAAGGCAGTTGAGAACAAGTTCTCATTTACAACTGCGACCTGGCCAAGATAAAGCAAAGCAGTGCAATAAAAACAACAACACAGAGTTACATATGGGATAAACCAAACATAAAGTCAAAAATACAACAGAAAATCTATATACAGTGTGTGCAAATTTAGCAAGTTATGGAGGTAAGGCAATAAATACGCCATAGTGCAAAATAATGACAATTAGTATTAACACTGGAATGATAGATGTGCAAGAGATGATGTGCAAATATTGTGGTCCTCTGTAGCTCAGCTGGTAGAGCACGGCGCTTGTAACGCCAAGGTAGTGGGTTCGATCCCCGGGACCACCCATACACAAAAAAAAAATGTATGCACGCATGACTGTAAGTCGCTTTGGATAAAAGCGTCTGCTAAATGGCATATTATTATTATAAATAGAGATACTGGGGTGCAAATTAGCAAAATAAATAACAATATGGGGATGAGGTAGTTGGGTGGGCTAATTTCAGATGGGCTGTGTACAGGTGCAAAGACACCTGTCCACAGAAGCTATCAATCAATCAGATTCCAAACTCTCCACCATGGCCAAGACCAAAGAGCTCTCCAAGGATGTCAGGGACAAGACTGTAGACCTACACAAGGCTGGAATGGGCTACAAGACCATCGCCAAGCAGCTTGGTGAGAAGGTGACAACAGTTGGTGCGATTATTCGCAAATGGAAGAAACACAAAATAACTGTCAATCTCCCTCGGCCTGGGGCTCCATGCAAGATCTCACCTCGTGGAGTTGCAATGATCATGAGAACGGTGAGGAATCAGCCCAGAACTACACGGGAGGATCTTGTCAATGATCTCAAGGCAGCTGGGACCATAGTCACCAAGAAAACAATTGGTAACACACTACGCCGTGAAGGACTGAAATCCTGCAGCGCCCGCAAGATCCCCCTGCTCAAGAAAGCACATATACAGGGCCATCTGAAGTTTGCCAATGAACATCTGAATGATTCAGAGGAGAACTGGGTGAAAGTGTTGTGGTCAGATGAGACCAAAATCGAGCTCTTTGGCATCAACTCAACTCGCCGTGTTTGGAGGAGGAGGAATGCTGCCTATGACCCTAAGAACACCATCCCCACCGTCAAACATGGAGGTGGAAACATTATGCTTTGGGGGTGTTTTTCTGCTAAGGGGACAGGACAATTTCACCGCATCAAAGGAACGATGGACGGGGCCATGTACCATCAAATCTTGGGTGAGAACCTCCTTCCCTCAGCCAGGGCATTGAAAATGGTGGGTGGATGGGTATTCCAGCATGACAATGACCCCAAACACACAGCCAAGGCAACAAAGGAGTGGCTCAAGAAGAAGCACATTAAGGTCCTGGAGTGGCCTAGCCAATCTCATAGAAAATCTGTGGAGGGAGCTGAAGGTTTGAGTTGCCAAACGTCAGCCTCGAAACCTTAACGACTTGGAGAAGATCTGCAAAGAGGAGTGGGACAAAATCCCTCCTGAGATGTGTGCAAACCTGGTGGCCAACTACAAGAAACGTCTGACCTCTGTGATTGCCAACAAGGGTTTTGCCACCAAGTACTAAGTCATGTTTTGCAGAGGGGTCAAATACTTATTTCCCTCATTAAAATGCAAATCAATTTATAACTTTTTGACATGCGTTTTTCTGGATTTTTTGTTGTTGTTATTCTGTCTCTCACTGTTCTAATAAACCTACCATTAAAATGATATACTGATCATGTCTTTGTCAGTGGGCAAACGTACAAAATCAGCAGGGGATCAAATACTTTTTTCCCCTCACTGTAGGTGTTCCTTTTGTCCAGGTGGGAAAGGGCAGTGTGGAGTGCGATTGAGATTGTGTCATCTGTGGAACTGTTGGGGCGGTATGCGAATTGGAGTGGATCTAGGATTTCCGGAATGATGGTGTTGATGTGAGCCATGACCAGCCTTTCAAAGCACTTCATGGCTACTGATGTGAGTGCTACGGGGCAGTAGTCATTTAGGCAGGTTACCTTCGCTTTCTTGGGAACAGGGACTATGGTGATCTGCTTGAAACATGTCGGTATTACAGACTCGGTCAGGGAGAGGTTGAGAATGTTAGTGAAGACACTTGCCAGTTGGTCCGCGCATGGTCTGAGTACACGTCCTGGTAATCCATCTGGCCCCATGGCCTTGTGAATGTTAACCTGTTTAAAGGTCTTGCTCACATCGGCTACGGAGAGCGTGATCACACAGTCGTCTGTAGCAGCTGGTGCTCTCATGCATGCTTGAGCGTTGCTCGCCTCGAAGTGAGCATAAAAAGGCATTTAGCTTGTTTGGTAGGCTCGCGTCACTGGGCAGCTCGCGGCTGGGTTTCCCTTTGTTGTCCGTAACAGTTTGCAAGCCCTGCCACATCCGACGAGCGTCAGAGCCGGTGTAGTAGGATTCAATCTTAGTCCTGTATTGATGCTTTGCCTGTTTGATGGTTCGTCTGAGGGCACAGCGGGACTTCGTATAAGCGCCCGGATTAGTGTCCTGTTCCCGGAAAGCGGCAGCTCTAGCCTTTAGCTCGGTGGGATGTTGCCTGTAATCCATGGCTTCTGGTTGGGATATGTACGTACGGTCACTTTGGGGATGACGTCGTCAATGCACTTATTGATGAAGCCGGTGACTGAGGTGGTATACTCCTCAATGCCATTGGATGAATCCCGGTACATATTCCAGTCTGTGCTAGCAAAACAGTCCTGTAGCGTAGCATCCGCGTCATCTGACCACTTCCGTATTGAGCGAGTCACTGGTACTTCCTGCTTTAGTTTTGGCTTGTATGCAGGAATCAGGAGGATAGAATTATGGTCAGATTTGCCAAATGGAGGGCGAGGGAGAGCTTTGTATGAGTCTCTGTGTGTGGAGTAAAGGTGGTCTAGAGTTTTTTCCCCTCTGTGACATTCTGGTAGAAATGAGGTAAAACAAATTGAAGTTTGCCTGCATTAAAGTCCACGGCCACTAGGAGCGCCGCTTCTGGATGAGCATTTTCTTTTTTGCTTATGGCCTTATACAGCTCGTTGAGTGCGGTCTTAGTGCCAGCATCGGTTTGTGGTAGTAAATAGACAGCAAAAAAATATATAGATGAAAACTCTCTTGGTAGATAGTGTGGTCTACAGCTTAACATGAGGTACTCTACCTCAGGCGAGCAATACCTCGAGACTTCCTTACTATTAGACATCACGCACCAGCTGTTATTTACAAATAGACACACACCCCCACCCCTCGTCTTACCAGACGTAGCTGTTCTGTCCTGCCGATCCATGGAAAACCCAGCCAAATGTATATTATCAGTGTCGTCGTTCAGCCACGACTCTGTGAAACATAAGATATTACTTTTTTTTATGTCCCATTGTTAGGATAGTCTCGAAACGGAGATCATACAGTATATTTTCCAGTGATTGCACGTTGGCCAATATAACGGATGGTAGAGGCGGGTTACCCACTTGCCGACAAAAATTCTAACAAGGCATCCGTCCCATGTATTTCACGCGAATGACGGGGATTTGGGCCTGGTCTCGGAGAAGCAGTATATCCTTCATGTCGGACTCATTAAAGAAAGACAGCGTGTCTTTCGGTTTCAGCCTCTGGGTCTAGGCCTGTCAAGCACACAGGGAAACTAGACTCAATCTATGTTTGTTTTACAGAACAGCATTTAGGAGGGAGGGGAGGGTTTATTGCTGCACCCTCCACCCTCCTCCCACCCCCACCACCACAGGAGAGGAGACAGATGGCTTCTGCCTGGGACACCTATACTACAGCCAGGAGAGTGTGGCCAGCTAGGCAGTCTCCCCAATGTGATCCTACCCTGTTTATAGTGCACTAATTTAGTTTTGACAAGAGCCCTATGGGTCCTGGTAAAAAGTATTATCGAACAGCTCTAGGCCCGCAATCAAAACAAATAATCCAACTATGAAATAGAATCTGAAAAAAAATGGGAGGTAAGTAAATGGGAACAGGGTGTTAAACAAAACAAGGCATGCTGTTCCACCAGGGAGGGAGATTACCTAGCCTTTAAAAACACTGAGGCATCCCTGTAGACCAGACAGGAGTGGAGGCACTGTAGGCTGCAAGATGGCACACTATGCCCTATGTAGTGCACTACTTTTTACTAGGGCCCATAGGGGCACTATATAGGGAATAGGATGCCATTTGGGGACGCATCCATTGTCTCCGTCCAATCCACTGCCTCTCTATCAAGACACAATCTGTTCACTGTTCTATTCTAGGAGAAGTAGGCTACTTTCATTTCAGATCTCACTAAAACAAAGCCATTCTCTTTATTACTAGGCCTCGTTTTTAAAATGATGTTATGCCTTACTTACAGTTGATATTTTACTGCTTTCTGCACCTCACTCATTTTGATCTAGTTTTTGATTATCCTCTGTTCCTTAATGTAGGAAGAGAATAATCACCTAGCTCTGTTGTCACCTGCCTAAATGATGTGGTGTCTATTGGTTTCAATTGAATGTTTTGGAGTTTACAGCCCTGAATTAGCATGACCAAGGAAAAAGACTAGGGGAAACACTTATGCCTTCATGAATGGTAGTAGTCCTGCCATCAAATGAACAAGATGACTAAGGGAAATCAATTGATGATTGTTATGACTACTAACATCTGAGGACTCTCTCAGAGAATAGCCTAAGCCTACTAAAGACAGTATATTACAAAGAAAGGAAGCATAACTAAAATTGATATTAGGTCCCTATATGGATGGAAACCCTGAGAACCCATCAGGCAGGGCAGGAATTAACTCATGAAAAGGATATGCTATTCTGGCCCTTTGAAGCACAATTTCTGCTTGTTTCTCTCCCTCCTGACGCCACTAATTGTGACAAGTTGCTCTGAACGAAGACGCTGTAATGGTAAATCAAAACCTTCCAGTTTGCTTGGCAACCGGCTCAAACATTCCACACTGGCCACTTGATGAGCCAAAATCCCCCACCCACCCACCAAGAGCTGACCTGGCCTCGGCCCTGATCTTCCCCAAAGAACCTGCATGCTCCCTGGGTTGTAGTCCTCTACTCTCCACAGTCTGGTATGGAGGAAGCAAGAGAGACTTGGCACAGAGACAGAGACCCAAAGCTACAGTACAAACATGAGCAATGGGATAAACACACCACGTAGATGTGGGCAAACTCAATGAATCGATTAGCATTTCAAGTAACACTCACGCAGGACAGAACTAGATCTAAAGACCTCACAGTTGAGGAATGCAGACAAATTAAATCTGTGCAGGAGGGATTGTGGTTAGAACAAAAACTAAATCGAACTAATGTGTAATGTGAGGAGAAAGAAAGAAAGAAGGAGAGAGGAAGAGAGAGAGGAAGAGAGAGAGAGGAAGAGAGAGAGGAAGAGAGAGAGAGGAAGAGTGAGAGAGAAGAGAGAGAGAGGAAGAGAGAGAGAGGAAGAGAGAGAGCGGAAGAGAGAGAGAGGAAGAGCGAGAGAGGAAGAGAGAGAGAGGAAGAGAGAGAGAAAGAGAGAGAGAGGAAGAGCGAGAGAGGAAGAGAGAGAGGAAGAGAGAGAGAGAGGAAGAGAGAGACAGAGAGAGAGAGAGAGAGGAAGAGAGAGAGAGGAAGAGAGAGAGAGGAAGAGAGAGAGGAAGAGCGAGAGAGGAAGAGAGAGAGAGAGAGAGAGAGAGAGAGAGAGAGAGAGAG
Source organism: Coregonus clupeaformis (assembly GCF_020615455.1). Classification (NCBI taxonomy): domain Eukaryota; kingdom Metazoa; phylum Chordata; class Actinopteri; order Salmoniformes; family Salmonidae; genus Coregonus; species Coregonus clupeaformis. Next base: position 40,327,307 of record NC_059197.1, read on the forward strand.
AGAGAGAGAGAGAGAGAGAGAGAGAGAGGAGAGAGAGAGAGAGAGAGAGAGAGAGAGAGAGGAAGAGCGATAGCGGTGAAGGACAGAATTGGTGATTAGACAATACAACGGAAAGGCTATACAAAGGAAATGATGGAAGAGTTGGGTTAAGATTTGAGAAGAGGAGGAAACAGAGATGTGGCTTTGGCCAGGCAGTCAGGCAGTGAGTCAGTGTGGAGGAGAGGAGAGCACAAGGTTGGATGTTAGAACATGCTGTAGGCCTGCATTCATATTATGATGCGTTAACAGGTTAGACAGCTTCAAGCTGGTGGTACAAGCTCTACAAGAGAGTGGAGGGGTGAACACAAGTTGAACCCTTAAAAGGAGAATCAGAGTCAGAGCACTACCTTCCAAGTCTAACATAGTTGCCATCATGCAAGCCGGACAAAGGTAGGCCAGTTTTGCAGGAACAAAGGTAGGCCAGTTTTGCATGTTCCAAAATCATGAAGACAAAGTGCAAACACCATAGAAATTGATTCACTCGAACGTTCTACTCATTCCAATTCTATGGCGAACACAACTAAAATGGGGAACAGTAAGATAAAGATCATTAATGTCATGTGTATTAAAGTAAAACAAGCCTCTTCCTTCATATACAGTAGGCCTACCCCCATAGAGATCCTATTCAATTACTAGAGGGGCTATGTCATAAACCCTCAAAGTTCCAGAATGGGGGAAAAATGGCAGCCATATTGGTCAGGGAGAAATCGGCAACTTGTCTAAGTCCTATCATCAACTGATTTCAGTCTGTGTATGGCTGTGGATTGACTGCATTGTTTGAATGGAATGTTGGCATATTGGCAGTTAATTAAAAAAATTAGTGGAATCATTCCTCTAAAACTGTCTAGGTAGCTAACAAACATACAGTATAGCGCAGATATATTCTTCAAATTCATTATTTTACACAATATCTTATCACAGCACTGGCAAGTCATGGTTGACCAACTCCCTGACCAAAATGGCTGACCTTTATCCCATCATAAGGTTCATGTCCATTCTAGTATTCTAATTCCTAATTCTATGTCTACCCCCACATTGTTTGCTTTGGGAGACATGTCCTCACATTACTGATGAATGACCCACACCAATAGAGACTGACAAATGGAGAAGGTAATCGATTTAAGAACAACAATTAGCAGCCATTGAGCTGAGCTGCTCTACGGTCCTGATTGAATTTGTCCTCCCAAGAATCTGTATGCACACACACACACACACACACACACACACACACACACACACACACACACACTTTACACTCCCTGAGAGATGAGTGGAGAGAATAAGAGGGAGAGCAGGGTAGGGGAGTACTCAAGTTGGGCGCTACCTTCACTCACATTAACCTGTGAGGGTATGATGAAACGCAAGACAGTTTACAGAAGGCCCACTAGTAAAAAAAAAATATATATATAGATATATATTAATTTTTTTATTCCCCCCAAAGTAGCTTTTTTTTTTCAATAGGTTAGCTCAAATGACAGAGAGACATGAATGAAGGAATTCAGAAAAAGAATGTGAGAACTGAGAATGCTCTTCTGGCAAATAAATAACTTCCACAACCGGACACCATCTGTCTGGCAGTGAGTTATTAACCAAGGCACAGAGCTCTCACAATTAATCACTAGCTCTGAGAAGCTTACATCCATTTCCTGTATACTCACTCAATTCTTAGAGTACAGAATTGGCAGACAGTTGTCTAACATTTACCACTGTGCCAGCTTTTTCAAATATCATCCAATTCACCCTTTATCTTGTTTCCGTCGTTTTATAATTTTCCTATAATTGTTCATGTCCCCCAGACATAGGCCCTACACTAGACCTAGTGCTGAAACACCAGGCGGTCACAAACAGTCACGATTATTTATTGATGTGAAGGTAAAGAATTTGTTTCCACAAACTTCAGAAAGGAAGGAAATGGGACAATACAGGACAACATTTGTTTAAACAAACAATTAGCCTACTGTTGGAAAGGTAGAAGGATGCACATTCTAAAATGGTGACATCATTGCACTGTTGTCAAGGGCATGAGTGTGCAGCAAACTGTTCCCATTGCTCATCTATATGACTCAAGAGGTGAAATGATGTTTACACTTCTGCCTAAATGGCTGACATGCTTTTTTCAGCACCCTCAAATGTCTCCATGGAATGAGAGGCAGAAAAATGGGAGATCACTTATCTCTAAGGGTGGTTACTGTCATCGGCTCTCTTTGTAATCATTGCCTCTTAAAACATTGCACACTCAGGAGACTCAATGGCCATTGAGTAGGCTTGGGCAGTATAACGTATATACCGTATACCAGGGTATTTGGAAAAAGCCAAGGGATGGTTTTTCAATCCCGTCAAAACTATTTATTTGAAGTTTTTCAATAAATGTGATTATTTGTAGCTCCTTTTTAAGTTAACCTGTGCAATACGTTAGAGGAGATCAAGCAGATTGCATTCTGAATTTCACCTGTCATATTATTTTACATTATGAAGCTTACCGTAGTTCTCCAGAACAGTTGAGCCAGTCACGTGTTTGTAAATAGCACAACGGGAGACGGCGGGAGCTTGTGAGTCCATAGTGTTCTATATCTATCGGCGTGTCTCTGGTGTGCGGCGCACATGAGGTGATGAAGTTACACTTGTATGCAATTCACTACTAAATGTTTGCCATGAGATATTTAAGTGAGAATGCCCTCGAAGACAGTGTTTGGAGGATATATTGGCACGGGTGTTGCTGGCAAACACCAGCTTTGAGGGCATTCTTTGTCTATTGTTATTTTACTGCTGCTCTTTAATTATTTGTAACTTTTTTTTTTTTTAGGTATTCTTTCTTAAAACTGCATTGTTGGTTAAGCATTTCACCTGTTGTATTCGGCGCATGTGACAAATACAATTTGATTTGATTTGATTATCACTTTTCTACAACGGGTTACCAACATATTCAAATAATGATTGACATATTTTCATTAAAAACGTTATTTTGATTAATTTATTCATACTATTTTCATCCTTCCACGAGATATAGTCCTGACACAAATCGATGGTTGCTACCCAAGCCGGCTGGTCGCTCGTTCTATCGGTTTTGTTGCCAGAGACGCGACCCAGTCGTTAAGTATTTTTGTTCTGTATTTATGTCGTTCTTTCTAAATGTTCTATTGCAAAACTGGCTGGCAACGTTCTTATCCTTTGCTTGATAGCTAGCCAACTACGGCTAACTTACAGTCAAACAGTGCAGCCAGAATAACAGCAAAGTAGCTGCATTTGTTTAAGCTGTTTTCTAGTGACATTTATTTGGATATATTCATAAGAATGAGCTAATGATGCGCGATTTCACCTGGCATAGAAAATATGCGCTCTCGTCAGGACACTGTTGTTCAGAGGAGCTAGCCAACAACACAGCTAACACAATCACTTCAACCTGAAGCTGGAAAGACTGCAAACTAGCTGCATTTCATTTCGTTTGACCTGTTTTCTATTTACATTTCTTTGTATATGTCCATAAAAACGATGGCGAATCAAGATTTCGACTGGCTGAGAAAAGCTGCCTGCCTGTCTGTCTCATCCCGACTCCCGACCCCTACACGTTCATTACTATGGGACAGCTGGAGATCGAATTTCAATATTGAAACAATGTTGCAAATGTCAGAGCCAGACTGCAAGTTTTATACAAATCTCCATATTGAAAACCAATTGCTAGTCTAAAAAAAAGATAATGTCTAGATGCTTTTTACTGTAGAGATCAAGATTATAAATTGTCTGGCTGGGCTGATCAAATCAAATCAAATTGTATTTGCCACATGCGCCGAATACAACAGGTGTAGACATTACAGTGAAATGCTTACTTACAAGTCCTTAACCAACAATGCATTTTTTTAAGTTTTTTTTTTTTTTTTTAAGTGTTAAGTAAAGAAAATAAAAGCAAATAACTAAAGGCAGTAAAATAAAATAACAGTAGGGAGACTATATACAGGGGGGCACAGGCTAGTCGAGGTAATTGAGGTAATATGTACATGTGGGTAGAGTTAAAGTGACTATGCATAAATAATAAACAGAGGGGTGGGGGTGGGGATGGGGGGGCAGTGCAAATAATCAGTGTAGCAATGATTAGCTGTTCAGGAGTCTTATGGCTTGGGGGTAGAAGCTGTTGAGAAGCCTTTTGGACCTAGACTTGGCACTCCAGTACCGCTTGCCGTGCGGTAGCAGAGAGAACAGTCTATGACTAGGGTGGCTGGAGGCTTTGACAATTTTGAGGGCCTTCCTCTGACACCGCCTGGTATAGAGGTCCTGGATGGCAGGTAGCTTGGCCCCAGTGATGTACTGGGCCTCTGTAGTGCCTTGCGGTCGGAGGCCGAGCAGTTGCCATACCAGGCGGTGATGCAACCAGTCAGGATGCTCTCGATGGTGCAGCTGTATTACTCTTTGAGGATCTGAGGACCCATGCCAAATTTTTTCAGCCTCCTGAGGGGGAATAGGCTTTGTTGTGCCCTCTTCACGACTGTCTTGGTGTGTTTGGATCATGATAGTTCGTTGGTGATGTGCACACCAAGGAACTTGAAGCTCTCAACCTGTTCCACTACAGCCCCGTCGATGAGAATGGGGGCGTGCTCAGTCCTCTTTTTTTTCCTGTAGCCCACAATCATCTCCTTTGTCTTGATCACGTTGAGGGAGAGGTTTTTATCCTGGCACCACACGGCCAGGTCTCGGACCTCCTCCCTATAGGCTGTCTCATCGTTGTCGGTGATCAGGCCTACCAATGTTGTGTCGTCAGCAAACCTAATGATGGTGTTGGAGTCGTGCCTGGCCATGCAGTCATGGGTGAACAGGGAGTACAGGAGGGGACTGAGCATGCACCCCTGAGGGGCCCCCGTGTTGAGGATCAGCGTGGCAGATGTGTTGTTACCTACCCTTACCACCTGGGGGCGGCCCGTCAGGAAGTCCAGGATCCAGTTGCAGAGGGAGGTGTTTAGTCCCAGGATCCTTAGCTTAGTGATGAGCTTTGAGGGCACTATGGTGTTGAAAGCTGAGCTGTAGTCAATGAACAGCATTCTCACGTAGGCGTTCCTCTTGTCCAGGTGGGAAAGGGCAGTGTGGAGTGCAATAGAGATGCATCATCTGTGGATCTGTTGGGGCGGTATGCAAATTGAGTGGGTCTAGGGTTTCTGGGATAATGGTGTTGATGTGAGCCATGACCAGCCTTTCAAAGCACTTCATGGCTACAGATGTGAGTGCTACGGGTCGGTAGTAATTTAGGCAGGTTATCTTAGTGTCCTTGGGCACAGGGACTATGGTGGCCTGCTTGAAACATGTTGGTATTACAGACTAAGATGAGACAGTGGATTGCGCAGTGAGATGGAACAGAGTAAATAGGCATTTCAACATCATAGCTCTAACCGGTGGTAACTTGTGGAATAGACACCAGCTGGAATGCGGTTTTAACCAATCAGTGTCCAGGATTAGACCCACCCGTTGTATAACTTATAATGGCTTTCTGCAAGAAGTCAAAGAGCTCTGGATTGGTTGTCTGTACAGCTCCCATTTTTTCCCTGTGCTTCCTACTAGCGTTTTTTTTTATCCTCCCCTCTGCTCCGTTTACACATGCTGCTCTTCCTTCAGACAAGCATGCAACACAACTGTTGATTTGCACAATTTCTCTCGTTCACCTTCGCTTGTAAATGTTCACACTCACCGAAAATGACATTCGGTAGCTACTAGATATGCTTGTATTAATTTGGATTTGCCTGTCTTTGCAAATAGTTTGTTAGTTTTCGCTCGTTAGCATTTATCTAACAGCGTCTATGTGATTACGTTATAATTTTGTTCGCATTCTGGTCCAATGGCCTTTTCTTGCGTTTTTATTGCCCCCTTGTGTGCTAATACCATAAATCTGGTAATACTGTAAATCTGATAATACTGTAAATCTGGTAATACTGTAAATCCCGCGATGAGAGAAGGACGGTACGACAATATGAAAATCTGGATACCAGCCCACCATTGAGAGCCAATTGTCTAGTAAATTCTGTCAGAGAAAAATAACTGACAAGGTCTAGCTAGCTACAGGTATTTGTTTTTTTCATCTTTTATGGTCCATTATTCGGCATATATCAGTTTGAGACAGGAGTGGCCAAGTGTTGTGCGGTAGTGTTGCAGGGCTTGACATTAACTTTTTTATCCACTTGTCCTTCGGAGAAGTAGGACAAATGTTTTATTTGTCTGAAAGCTTAAGTCACTTGTCCCTCAAAAAATGTTATGGTCTGTAACACCATTGGCCAAAAAGGTGACTGTAAATTGTGTTGTATGACTCAAGGACTCACAAAAGAACATTCCTTATTATCACTGGTATTGACAATGGAAGGCTGCTGGTCTCTGATCCCATGTATTATACAGTATCTCCTGTCGTTGTGGCCTTGAGCAAGGAATTTTATTTTATTTATTTTATTTTACTTTACCTTTATTTAGAGTCGTGCCTGGCCAAAAAAATAAAAAAATAAAAAAAGTAAAATATTTAACTAAGCAAGTCAGTTAAGAATTCCTATTTACAATGACATCCTACACCGGCCAAACCTGGATGACGCTGGGCCAATTGTGCGCCACCCTAAGGGACTCCCAATCACGGCCGGTTGTGATACAGCCTGGAATCGAACCAGGGTGACGTAGTGACGCCTCAAGCACTGAGATGCAGTGCCTTAGACCACTGCGCCACTTAACCCCCCCCCAAAATTAAAATACTGCACTGATAGGCTACTGTATAAAACACATGTGGTCCATCAACCCTCCATCTGATCCAACCATGCTTAAACACACCAGAGTCAGCTTATCAAGGTCCTGTTGAGCATCTGATTTCTTTACAATGTGGTGTGTTCGAGCAGGGCTGGAGCAAAAGCCTGCACACCCAGTAGCTCTCCTGGAATCTCATGGAGGATGGTTGGCCACCCTGCAACATTACAATTACAACCAAATACGTTTTATGTCTTTATAAAATAATTCCCTCATTCAATGAACCAGGGATCAAATGGCTAAGGTAGCTAACTAAGATGTTTATCTATTTGTAAGGTAAAAATATTCAGTGTTCAGGTGAGATATTGACAGCATAGGAGTTACTTGTCAATTAGGCTATTCTAAGAATATTTTTATAACTTTGTCAGCATTACATGGCCAGTATTGAATAGAGGAGGATCCTAGCCAATTTTGATTGCTTGAGAGACTGTTTCACAACCGGATTATGCAGCATTGGTTTCATCAACTGTGTACCCGTATCAACCGAGTGTCGGCCATTTGCGTTTATACACGAGTGCCGGTGGAAAGTTATTTTAGGACATTGGACATGACAATACATGCTAATAGCTAACTCGCGAGATAACCAGCCAAACTACACAATATGTTTTGAATTGGCCATCTATACTGAACAAAAATTTAAATGCAACATGTAAAGTGTTGGTCCCATGTTTCATGAGTTCCCAGAAATGAAAGATAAAATATCTCACAAATGTTCTGTATGCAGAAAAAGCTTATTTCTCTCCAGTTTTGTGCACACATTTGTTTACATCCCTGTTAGTGAGCATTTCTCCTTTGCCAAGATAATCCATCCACCTGACAGGTGTGGAATATCAAGAAGCTGATTAAAATGGCATGATCATTACACAGGTGCACCTTGTGCTGGGGACAATAAAAGGCCACTCAGTTTTGTCCCACAACACAATGCCACAGATGTTTTGAGGGAGCGTGCAATTCTGATGCTGACTGCTGGAATATACACCAGAGCTGTTGCCAGAGAATTTAATGTTAATTTCTCTACCATAAGCTGCCTCCAACGTCGTTTTAGAGAATTTGGCAGTACGTCCATCTGGCCTCACAACTGCAAACCAAGTGTAACCACGCCAGCCCAGGACCTCCACATCCGGCTTCTTCATCTGCGGTATCGTCTGAAACCAGCCACCCGGACAGCTGATGAAACTGAGGAGTATTTTTGTCTGTAATAAAGCCCGTTTGTGGGGAAACACTCATTCTGATTGGCTGGGCCTGGCTCCCAAGTGGGAGGGCCTAGGCCCTCCCAAGCCCACCCATGGCTGCGCCCCTGCCCAGTCATGTGAAATCCATAGATTAGGGCCTGATTAATTTATTTAAATTGACTGATTTCCTTATATGAACTGTAACACTATAGAGAATAGGGTGCCATTTAAGACACTGTCCTTTTCTCCTTGCTCCCCCAGAGCACCCGCCTGACTGCAGCCCCTCTCATCCTGCCACATTTAATTAAAGATCAGCGCTTAAACAGAAAACAGAAATCAATAGTGTTAGCGTACAGAGTGTCAGGATGGGTTGCAACCTCTCGACACAGTGGACTATAACTATACTCTCAAGGATTTGTGAAGGACGATGTCTGCCAGTGTCCTTAAGCAAACCAATACATCCCTGCAGTGCTCAGCAGTCTGGGTCGTGTGTTATGGTTGGTTGCAGGGAGAATGTGGGACATGTTGGTGAAAATATGCAGTAACAGGGATATGAGTATTAGCCTAATTCAATTCCTCAAAGAAAACTGTGTCTTGCACAATACAAAATATCATATATATTGTAAAGAAACACTTAGCATCTTGGCAGCTCCAAATTAAGACTAAAGGGATGGCAGTTGGGGGGAGTGAAAGGAAGGGAAGAACTGAAGAAGGACAACTCATGGTCTAGTGGTTCACACAACCTGTTCTGTGAATGTGAATGAGATGGGCTAGTTTGGTAGCTGCAGTGTCAGAGGGTCAGGCTAGGACCTGAGTCTTGCTCCATTAGAACACAAGTGTATGACATCCCTGACATGCTTCTGGAAGAGTTATCACTCCAAAAGGTGTTGAGCTGACCCCGTTAGAGGCCTTTCGTACAGTAAATGTACACTACTGGTCAAAAGTTTTAGAACACCTACTCATTCAAAGGTTTTTCTTTATTTTTAATATTTTCTACATTGTACAATAATAGTGAAGACATCAACATTAGGAAATAACACATATGGAATCATGCAGTAACCAAAAAAGTGTTAAACAAATCAAAATATATTTTATATTTGAGTTTCGTGAAATAGCCACCCTTTGCATTGATGACAGCTTTGCACACTCTTAGCATTCTCTCAACCAGCTTCATGAGGTTGTCACCTGGAATGCATTTCAATTAACAGGTGTGCCTTCTTAAAAGTTAATTTGTGGAATTTCTTTCCTTCTTAATGCGTTTGAGCCAATCAGTTGTGTTGTGAGAAGGTAGGGGTGGTATACAGAAGATAGCCCTATTTGGTAAAAGACCAAGTCCATATTATGGCAAGAACAGCTCAAATATGCAAAGAGAAACAACAGTCCATCATTAATTTAAGACATGAAGGTCAGTCAATACGGAACATTTCAAAAACGTTGAACGTTTCTTCAAGTACAGTCGCAAAAACCATCAAGCACTATGATGAAACTGGCTCTCCTGAGGGCTGCCACAGGAATGTAAGTCCCAGAGTTACCTCTGCTGAAGATGATACGTTCATTAGAGTTACCAGCCACAGAAATTGCAGCCCAAATAAATGCTTCACAGAGTTCAAGTAACAGACACATCTCAACATCAACTGTTCAGAGGAGACTGTGTGAATCAGGCCTTCATGGTCGATTGCTGCAAAGAAACCACTACTAAAGGACAGCAATAAGAAGAAGAGACTTGCTTGGGCCAAGAAACAGGAGAAATGGACATTAGACCGTTGGAAATTTGTCATTTGGTCTGGAGTCCAAATTGGAAATTTTTGGTTCCAACCACTGTGTCTTTGTGAGACGCGGTGAGGGTGAACGGATGATCTCCGCATTTGTATTTCCCACCGTAAAGCATGGAGGGGGAGGTGTTATGGTGTGGGGGTGCTTTGCTGGTGACACTGTCTGTGATTAATTTAGAATTCAAGGCACACTTAACCAGCATGGCTACCACAGCATTCTGCAGCGATACGCCATCCCATCTGGTTTGGGCTTAGTAGGACTATCATTTGTTTTTCAACAGGACAATGACCCAACACACCTCCAGGCTGTGTAAGGGCTATTTTACCAAGAAGGAGAGTGATGGAGTGCTGCATCAGATGACCTGGCCTCCACAATCCCCCGACCACAACCACATTGAGATGGTTTGGGATGATTCAGACCGCAGAGTGAAAGAAAAACAGCCAACAAGTGCTCAGCATATGTGGGAACTCCTTCAAGACTGTTGGAAAAGCATTCCAGGTGGTTGAGAGAATGCCAAGAGTGTGCAAAGCTGTCATCAAGGCAAAGGGTGGCTATTTAAAGAATCTCAAATATATTGTGATTTGTTCAACACTTTTGGGGTTACTACATGATTCCATATGTTATTTCATAGTTTTGATGTCTTCACTATTATTCTGCTATGTAGAAAATAGTAAAAATAAAGAAAAACCCTTGAATGAGTAGGTGTTCTAAAACTTTTGACCGGTAGTGTACAACAAGTTTCAACACAAGGCATGAGTTCTAAGCCTAATATGTCAGGCTTAGCCTATACGGACACACTATTTGTGGAAGTTGGGTTTTGCTTTTCAGAATCAGAAACTCAGGAGCTGACATTACTAAGCCCCAAAAACATTCTCTCACCACCCCAGAGTCAGTCAGACAGCCATGAAATTCTTTGTAACGAAATTTTTTGGTTTTTTTCACCTTTATTTAACCACGTAAGCCAGTTGAGAACAAGTTCTCATTTACAACTGCGACCTGGCAATGACATATGACATATGAGAGAACCAGAAAATTGAATTGCATCTATTCACTCAGTCTTTGTAGACAAGTGCTTTATGGTTTGTTTTGATCAATTTAACTGAATCCGTAACTGAATTATTCCCAAACATCAAATTACAGAGTCGTGACAAGACAAAGGTGTGGTAAGGTGAGCTCTTTTGGGCTGTAATTCACAGATGTTGGCAAACTCATTACAATCCATCCGATCATGCAGGCTTCCATACCATAGACTGAACACTATACCAACCAAGCATATCCCACCCCACTACGCGCTGTGTCAACAGTTGGGTGGAGGAGTATAGCCAAATCATATGCTGTTCCTCCCAGCAGTCTATCTGGATGCATCCAAAATGGCAAACAATTTTTCCAATATGGTGCACTACTTTTGACCAGAGCCACATGGGCCCTCGTCAAAAGTAGTGCACTATAGGGTTAGGGTACCATTTGGGATGCAGCCTCTCTGACAATGCTCAAGTGTAAATCCAGCAGTGAACCATGCCTTGAAACACACACAGACAAACGGATGACACTCCAGGGGACAGTATACTACCGTGGGGAAAAAAAGTATTTAGTCAGCCACCAATTGTGCAAGTTCTTCCACTTAAAAAGATGAGAGTAAAATAAAAATGTATGCACGCATGACTGTAAGTCGCTTTGGATAAAAGCGTCTGCTAAATGGCATATTATAATATTATGACAGACAAATTGAGGAAAAAAAATCCAGAAAATCACATTGTAGGATTTTTTATGAATTTATTTGCAAATTATGGTGGAAAATAAGTATTTGGTCACCTACAAACAAGCAAGATTTCTGGCACTCACAGAACTGTAACTTCTTCTTTAAGAGGCTCCTCTGTCCTCCACTCGTTACCTGTATTAATGGCACCTGTTTGAACTTGTTATCAGTATAAAAGACACCTGTCCACAACCTCAAACAGTCACACTCCAAACTCCACTATGGCCAAGACCAAAGAGCTGTCAAAGGACACCAGAAACAAAATTGTAGACCTGCACCAGGCTGGGAAGACTGAATCTGCAATAGGTAAGCAGCTTGGTTTGAAGAAATCAACTGTGGGAGCAATTATTAGGAAATGGAAGACATACAAGACCACTGATAATCTCCCTCGATCTGGGGCTCCACGCAAGATCTCACCCCGTGGGGTCAAAATGATCACAAGAACGGTGAGCAAAAATCCCAGAACCACACGGGGGGGACCTAATGAATGACCTGCAGAGAGCTGGGCCCAAGTAACAAAGCCTACCATCAGTAACACACTACGCCGCCAGGGACTCAAATCCTGCAGTGCCAGACGTGTCCCCCTGCTTAAGCCAGTACATGTCCAGGCCCGTCTGAAGTTTGCTAGAGTGCATTTGGATGATCCAGAAGAGGATTGGGAGAATGTCATATGGTCAGATGAAACCAAAATAGAACTTTTTGGTAAAAACTCAACTCGTCGTGTTTGGAGGACAAAGAATGCTGAGTTGCATCCAAAGAACACCATACCTACTGTGAAGCATGGGGGTGGAAACATCATGCTTTTGGGCTGTTTTTCTGCAAAGGGACCAGGACGACTGATCTGTGTAAAGGAAAGAATGAATGGGGCCATGTATCGTGAGATTTTGAGTGAAAACCTCCTTCCATCAGCAAGGGCATTGAAGATGAAACGTGGCTGGGTCTTTCAGCATGACAATGATCCCAAACACACCGCCCGGGCAACGAAGGAGTGGCTTCGTAAGAAGCATTTCAAGGTCCTGGAGTGGCCTAGCCAGTCTCCAGATCTCAACCTCATAGAAAATCTTTGGAGGGAGTTGAAAGTCCGTGTTGCCCAGCGACAGCCCCAAAACATCACTGCTCTAGAGGAGGTCTGCATGGAGGAATGGGCCAAAATACCAGCAACAGTGTGTGAAAACCTTGTGAAGACTTACAGAAAACGTTTGACCTGTGTCATTGCCAACAAAGGGTATATAACAAAGTATTGAGAAACTTTTGTTATTGACCAAATACTTATTTTCCACCATAATTTGCAAATAAATTCATAAAAAATCCTACAATGTGATTTTCTTGAAAAAAAAATCTCATTTTGTCTGTCATAGTTTACGTGTACCTATGATGAAAATTACAGGTCTCTCTCATCTTTTTAAGTGGGAGAACTTGCACAATTGGTGGCTGACTAAATACTTTTTTCCCCCACTGTATCTGAGCTAACAAGGGTTGGGCACTGGACTTCCTTCCAAAATTCACAACACACAAGAGTCTCCTTTGAAGGACTAGGTACTTTCTCTGGTTCACAAACTAAGTTTAAAAATCACAACCTCAACTTGACTCACAATTACACGCAGACAGAAATAGACTGAAATACATCAAGCCAGAGTCTTAGTGGGATAGGTGGGGACTCACTGTTTGAGAGACAGTGGCCTATACAAATCCCAGCAGATGGTAATTAGTTAATGTGAAAAAACAAAAACTCATCCACATCCTCAACTAAATCATGTTAATGTAGTTTCATTAATTTCTCACAGTTTCCTACATGCCACAGAGACCCTGGAGGAAATGGGATTGTTTTGCTTCTGGCTTTAAAATGATTCCCATGGATTTTTCTTACCCTTTTCAGACTTCTTAAACAGTTTTTGCCTGTATTTTTTGTTAGCTAACAAACTCTTTCAACAATCCATAATCTAGCTGTCCTGACACTCCTTCATTCTAAACTGCTACATGATGATGATGTAGGCAGTCACAACAACAGAAAGGAAAGACGTGGGAGAGTCGTAGAGACTGAGGACATGCGATGGGGAGACGGGATAGAAAGAGATATCAAACTGGAGGAAAACATGATGATTCAATATTAAGGGGATAAAACCACCTTGGACATTAAGCGTGGCCTTTGTATTTGAGAGAGACATTTCCTGTTATGCTGTGAATACCGATTTTATTTATGAGCCAGGGGGTTTCCGTTTGCTGTGGGGGGGGGGTGGATACCCATGTGACAATGGATAGCCATGTTCATTAGGCTACATACATACTCAGATCCCTCCTTCTCATCTCCATCTCTATGGGTGTGTTCCAAGTGGCAACATATGGTCCATTCCCTACACTCCCTCCATAGGGTTCCGGTCAAAGGTAGTGCACTGTAGGGAATATGGTGTCATTTGGGACTTACACCATCTCTATCTTTAGTACATTATGTGCACTTCATCTCCCAGCAACTTTATGCTAAACTCAACTCTGAGAGCTGTGTCATCTGTCTTTGTGTAACGTCTATAAAAAAAAACAAGACAGATTCTAGTCCTTTTATCCATCTCAAAGTAATACAAACGTCAACAAGGCTACACAAGTGTCCCACCAATTACTTTAATCGATGGTACATAGGCTAGATACAGGATGTATTGCATTTATATAGGATATGCTTATGCCTCAGAATTTGTTATACAAGAAATTACCAAAATTTTCAAAGACAGAATACAGGGTTTGGAGCTAGGATGATTTGCTTTCGCTCTTTCCTAATAGAAGCCTTCCAGCATGGTGATTTCAGCAGAGGAATGGGTCCTGGGAGATTGGATCTGTTTTTGTGACAAGCTATAGCCTACAATTTAAACTTAAAATGATCGCTTACACTACCGTTCAAAAGTTTGGGGTCACTTAGAAATATCCTTGTTTTCGAAAGAAAAACAAGGATATTTGTCCATTAAAATAACATAAATTTGATCAGAAATACAGTGTAGACATTGTTAATGTTGTAAATGGCTATTGTAGCTGGAAACTGCTGATTTTTAATGGAATATCTACATAGGCGTACAGAGGCCCATTATCAGCAACCATCAGTCCTGTGTTCCAATGGCACGTTGTGTTTGCTAATCCAAGTTGATCATTTTAAAAGGCTAATTGATCATTAGAAAACACTTTTGCAATTATGTTAGCACAGCTGAAAACTGTTGTGCTGATTAAAGAAGCAATAAAACTGGCCTTCTTGAGACTAGTTGAGTATCTAGAGCATCAGCAATAACAGAAACAAATAACTTTATTCTGAAACTCGTCAGTCTATTCTTGTTCTGAGAAATGAAGGCTATTCCATGCGAGAAATTGCCAAGAAACTGAATATCTTGTACAATGCTGTGTACTACTCCCTTCACAGAACAGCGCAAACTGGCTCTAACCAGAATAGAAAGAGGAGTGGGAGGCCCCGGTGCACAACTGAGCAAGAGGACAAATACATTAGTGTCTAGTTTGAGAAACAGACGCCTCACAGGTCCTCAACTGGCAGCTTCATTAAATAGTACCCGCAAAACACCAGTCTCAACGTCAACAGTGAAGAGGCAACTCCGGGATACTGACCTAGGCAGAGTTGCAAAGAAAAAGCCATATCTCAGACTGGCCAATAAAAATAAAAGATTAAGATGGGCAAAAGAACACTGGACAGAGGAAGATTGGAAAAAAGTGTTATGGACAGACGAATCAAAGTTTGAGGTATTCGGATCACAAAGAAGAATTTGTGAGATGCAGACCAAATGAAAAGATGCTGGAGGAGTGCCTGATGCCACCTGTCAAGCATGGTGGAGGCAATGTGATGGTCTGGGGGTGCTTTGGTGGTGGTAAAGTGGGATCATGAAGAAGGAAGGCTATCACTCCATTTTGCAACGCCATGCCATACCCTGTGGACGGCACTTGATTGGAGCCAATTTCCTCCTACAACAGGACAATGACCCAAAGCACAGCTCCAAACTATGCAAGAACTATTTAGGGAAGAAGCGGTCAGCTGGTATTCTGTCTATAATGGAGTGGCCAGCACAGTCACCGGATCTCAACCCTATTGAGCTGTTGTGGGAGCAGCTTGACCGTATGGTACGTAAGAAGTGCCCATCAAACCAATCCAACTTGTGGGAGGTGCTTCAGGAAGCATGGGGTGAAATCTCTTCCGATTACCTCAACAAATTGACAACTAGAATGCCAAAGGTCTGTAAGGCTGTAATTGCTGCAAATGGAGGATTATTTGACGAAAGCAACGTTTGAAGGACACAATTATTATTTTAATTATTTTCATGTATGTTTTCATGGAAAAAAATGACATTTCTAAGTGACCCCAAACTTTTGACCGGTAGTGTAAATTCACAGGCCTATTAACGATGTCTGCCGTTGCAGTGCCTGGCTATAATTAGAAAATGGTCTTTAAGAATCTTGGCAACGGGGAGGGATTAGTGAGCGAGCAAAACGTTGCAATAGTTCCCATGCCTCAGTCTTCTTTTGGCCAGTCAGCTTGAGGAGGAGCAGGAAAACAAGTCAGTCATCTGATTTGTGTCTATAACCAAATTTAAATGTACTAGTTCAATTTCAACTCTATTGTAAGGTACAACAGTAGCATTCCTCTGTTGTGTGGTGGGAGAAAGGGAGCGGTCTTTTCTCTCATTGTAGTTGACAAGCATCCTAACAGTCCAAGAAAATAGTTGATCTGTACATTTAAGTTTCCTTGAGAATGCCTTGATCATTTAGGATAGAAATATAGGATATAATGCCATGTAAATCTCCATGCAATCACCAGTAACGATGACAGGATGATAAGATGTTTTACTACCTAATTTGTCCAATAGCGGGACCATATTCAGCCACTTAAATGATATGATTTACAGTGCATTCGGAAAGTATTCTGACCCCTTTACTTTTTCCACATTTTGTTACGTTACAGCCTTATTCTAAAATGGAATATTTTTTCCCCTCATCAATCTACACACAATACCCCATAATGACAAAGCAAAAACAGGTTTTTAGACATTTTTGCAAATGTATTAAACATCAAAAACTGAAATATTACATTTACATAAGTATTCAGATCCTTTACTCATTACTTTGTTGAAGCACCTTTGGCAGCGATTACAGCCTTGTGTCTTCTTGGATATGACGCTACAAGCTTGGCACACCTGTATTTGGGGAGTTTCTCCCATTCTTCTCTGCAGATCCTTTCAAGCTCTGTCAGGTTGGATGGGGAGTGTCGCTGCACAGCTATTTTCAGGTCTCTCCAGAGATGTTAGATCGGGTTCAAGTCCATGCTCTGGCTGGGCCACTCAAGGACATTCAGAGACTTGTCCCGAACCCACTCCTGCCTTGTCTTGGCTGTGAGCTTAGGGTCCTTGTCCTGTTGGAAGGTGAACCTTCGCCCCAGTCTGAAGTCCTGAGCGTTCTGGAGCAGGTTTTCGTCAAGGATCTCTCTGTACTTTGCTCCATTCATCTTTGCCTCGATCCTGACTAGTCTCCCAGTCCCTGCCGCTGAAAAACATCCCCACAGCATGATGCTGCCACCACCATGCTTCACCGTAGGGATGGTGCCAGGTTTCCTCCAGACGTGACGCTTGGCATTCAGGCCAAAGAGTTCAATCTTGGTTTCATCAGACCAGAGAATCTTGTTTCTCATGGTTTGAGACTCCTTTAGGTGCCTTTTGGCAAACTCCAAGCGGGCTGTCATGTGCCTTTTACTGAGGAGTGGCTTCCGTCTGGCCACTCTACCATAAAGGCCTAATTGGTGGAGTGCTGCAGAGATGGTTGTCCTTCTGGAAGGTTCTCCCATCTCCACAGAGGAACTCTGGAGCTCTTCTGTTGTACCTGATCATTAATTGCACCACCTGGTGTCCCAGGTCTAAATCAGTCCCTGATTAGAGGGGAACAATGAAAAGATGCAGTGGAACTGGATTCGAGGTCCAGAGTTGAGTTTGAGGGCTCTACACTATACATTGCTTGTTTTGTCACAAACTGAAATTAGGCTAACTATTAGAATTTTAGCAACCAGGAAATGGTGGAGCAATTCCATATTGCAATAAATTGCCTGAATTGATGCAATAACGATAAATAGAACGATACGTTTATAACATTAATATGCACCACATTTATTTTTATTTGTAACTACTAGTTTGATGGTTGTAGCCATCAATTGTCCCATTAACAATCACCCATATTAGCAAACCTATTTCATTTCAAACTTCACATTTCTCTAGTATAGGCTACTTATCATAATAAGCAAAATGCCTGCGATAAATGATCGATATGGTCAGTGTCAATAACTTTCGGTTTATCGTCCCAGCTCTACTGCAGTGCACAGTACTGTGTCAATAATTTGATGAAGACACAGTTTGGGGCTGAAACATTGTCCTATTAAACACATTGGGAGCATTACACCAGTGTGCAGATTTACTTTTTGTTCTGTGTCAATCATTTGACAGCAAAGCAGAGGAGTTTCTTCCTGGTGCTCTGGGTGTTCCCAAACAGTCTACATCACTGCCCATGTCAGCAATCAGCACAAACAATCAAGGAGGAAGGGAAACCGAACCAAACCCAACAAAAACAAAGCCAGTGAACTGTGTGTACTCCAGTGCTCCGTAAAAGCAATAGTTTGGTCAGCGTGGCATCCTACCAGAGGACGTGTACTTTCTAGCCACTCCAACTCTCTCCCTCATGCTCTCTCGGTCTCACCCTTTTCCTCCTCCAGATTAGTGCAGTAAAATTGTTCTTTTAAGGAGGGATGTGTAACCATCGCTTGGGACACATATTAAACAATCAAAACTGTCTGGACTAAAACATTTCCAGAATGACTTGACAGGAAGACAAGTGACTATTTATTATTATAATCCTGCCCAGCCAAACGCTTACTACTCCTCCCATTCACAGATGGTACTATTGTCCTATCTTCTCTTTAGTCCTCCTTGTCTCCTTGACATTGTTTAGGGTGATTTGTGGATAAGCCTAATTAGAAATATACCAGCATTCCTTTTTAAACTTTAAATAGAACTGGACAGTTGTTTTGATTTGATCCCTTGCTTTCACAATAAAAACCACAGCTAACTGACAATCATGTTTGTCGTAAGACAGCAGAGCAATCATTTTTCATCTATCTCCCCTGCTGTTTGTAAAGAGTAGCCTAGTGGGGTTGTTGACAGGTGGCCCTATTTCATCAACACAATCACAGATGCCTCAGTCTGCACCCCATGTCAACATCAAAGCCTGTCAGATTATATTCAAACTCAATCAAGAATAGTCTGATGGGTGACAATATTAACCTATCACTTGTGAATGATGCCCAGCCTGTGTGTAGTAAGACAAGAAACAACGCATGCCTTTTTGTGTGACTTTTTCTAAATCATACTCGCACACCTCATGTAGCCTAGCCTCTAGGCCTATATGTTTTGATAAGGTTTGTATCACACTAAAGTGGCCAAATAACTTCTTAAAATGAAGCACATTCATCTGCTTTACAACAGGTGTAGAGCCTAACTGGCATACATACACAGCGCGTGAGTTTCAAGTTTGGGGAAGATAATTGTCACTATAAAAATGCCCCTTTATAATAAAAGCATTACATACAGTGCCTTCGGAAAGTATTCAGATCCCTTGACTTTTTCCAAATTTTGTTACGTTACAGCCTTATACTAAAATGGATCAAATAAAATAAATCCCTCAGCAACCTACACACAATACCCCATAACGACAAAGTGAAAACTGGTTTTTAGAAATGTTTGCAAATGTATTAAAAATGAAACACAGAAATACCTTATTTACATAAGTAGTCAGACCCTTTGCTATCAGATTCGAAATTGAGCTCAGGTGCATCCTGTTTCCATTGATCATCCTTGAGATATTTCTACAACTTGATTGGAGTCCACCGGTGGTAAATTCAATTGATTGGACAGGATTTGGAAAGGCACACAACGGTCTATATAAGATCCCACAGTTGACAGTGCATGTCAGAGCAAAAACCAAGCCATGATGTCGAAGGAATTGTCCGTAGAGCTCCGAGACAGCATTGTGTCGAGGCACAGATCTGGTGAAGGGTACCAAAACATTTCTGCAGCATTGAAGGTCCCCACAGTGGCCTCCATCATTCTTAAATCTAAGAAGTTTGGAACCATAGAAAGTTAGCAAAAATAGATAAGATCTTGCTACTGTGGAAAGGAAAATACCTGTCTATTAGTGGAAAAATCCCCCTGATTAACTCTTTAGTCATATCCCTGTTTACCTATTTGCTTATGACCTTGCCTACACCTAGCGACTAGTTTTTTTAATTACATGAACAAAAACTATTCCATTTTATTTGGAACGGCAAGTCAGACAAAATTAAAACGGGCCTATTTATATAATGGATATGAATTCGGAGGGCAGAAATGCTTAAATATTAAAGTATTAGACCTCTCACTAAAGGCTTTAGTCATACAAAAGTGATACTTCAATCTGAACTGGTTCTCTAGCAGATTAGTGAGAATGTCCATGTTCAAGAATGGCCTTTTTCCCTTTATTCAGATTACCTCTCACTTAAATGTTATTTGAAAAATAAATAAATAAATCTCCAAATATCACTATTTTTAAAACAAGCCATAGAAAGTTGGTTGCAATTTCAAATTAACGCACCAGAAAAGACAGAACAAATATTACAACAAATATTATGGTTAAACTCAAATATACTAATTGATTAAAAAAGGAATATGTTTAAAAACTGTATAATCATTGTAAATGATATCATAAATAGGACTAGTGGAGTTGTCACACATGCAGCTAACAAAAATATATTTAATTGTCTGCTCTACTCAAAATTACAACCAATTAATTGCAGCATTACTGCAAAAATGGAAGAAGCAAGTGGAAGGGAGAGAAAGTAAGGAACTTGTCTGTCGGCCCTGCATTAAAGACCAACATTGGTTAAAGAAATGTTTTATAAATAAAAAAGTATACAAAAAAATGACAGCTGTGCCATATAGACTGCAAAATAGTTGGGAAGAGATTTTCGATGTAGCAATTCCATGGCACATGGTTTATGAACTGATACACAAAACAACGCTGGATTTAAAACGTAAGAGTTTTTCAATTTAAATTATTATGCAAAATTCTTGCAACCAATAGAATGTTATATATATGGGGGATACAACCATCCCAGCTCTGCAGATTTTGCTCCGAAGTGACAGAATCATTAGATCATTTGCTTTGGTACTGTCCATATGTAGCTTGTTTTGGTCGCAAGTTCAGGAATGGCTGAAGAATTGCAACATTTACCTGGAGCTAACTCTGCAAATAGCACTGCTGGGTGATTTAAAAAGTAATAGTCAATCGATCAATAATACTCTTAGCAAAAATGTTTATCTTTAATTTACAATCTGTAGAAACTAAAATAAATACAACAACAAAAAACTCAGTCTGCACCAGGGTTTCCGTTATGAAAATGTGGCTCCGGACATTTGACCGACAGCATTTTAATTTAACGAACATTTACCGGACCCATATGCATTGAGTGCGTAACCTGATTAGGGCATCCACCCACGGTGCACAGAATGACAAATCACATTTAGATTATGGTAATAAATCTTAACAGAACATGCAAGTTGAGGATGCAATGACGTGTGTCCTTTGACGATGTTAGAATAACTGTCCACATTAACTTTTCCTCAACCAACAAGATGAGTAACGGACAGCAAATCACTAGCCTATGCATAGACGGCACGTGAATTTCAAGTTTGAGGAAGCACATTTTCACCATAAAATTGCACCTTTACAATAAGCATTTCATGTATCATCGCATTTGCAGGCTTATGCAATACAGCCTACTATTCCTAATGTGATGAGTATTTTGGATAGTCATAATTTAGGCTAATAATATAACTCAATCACTGTTCGCAAAAAAAAGACAGTTTAATGCATGGCTGAGCGCATATAGCGTAGAGGGCTATAGGCTATATCAGATACATTTATTCTTTCTTTGCACGGGAAAAACAGATTTCATGCAATTCTACTACAATTTATATGACTGGAGACATTAGTAGAATATGTTTTAAAACACCCCCAAAGCATAATGTTTCCACCTCCATGTTTGACGGTGGGGATGGTGTTCTTGGGGTCATAGGCAGCATTCCTCCTCCTCCAAACACGGCGAGTTGAGATGATGCCAAAGAGCTCGATTTTGGTCTCATCTGACCACAACACTTTCACCCAGTTCTCCTCTGAATCATTCAGATGTTCATTGGCAAACTTCAGACGGGCCTGTATATGTGCTTTCTTGAGCAGGGGGACCTTGCGGGCGCTGCAGGATTTCAGTCCTTCACGGCGTAGACTATGGTCCCAGCTGCCTTGAGATCATTGACAAGATCCTCCCGTGTAGTTCTGGGCTGATTCCTCACCGTTCTCATGATCATTGCAACTCCACGAGGTGAGATCTTGCATGGAGCCCCAGGCCGAGGGAGATTGACAGTTCTTTTGTGTTTCTTCCATTTGCGAATAATCGCACCAACTGTTGTCACCTTCTCACCAAGCTGCTTGGCGATGGTCTTGTAGCCCATTCCAGCCTTGTGTAGGTCTACAATCTTGTCCCTGACATCCTTGGAGAGCTCTTTGGTCTTGGCCATGGTGGAGAGTTTGGAATCTGATTGATTGATTGCTTCTGTGGACAGGTGTCTTTTATACAGGTAACAAACTGAGATTAGGAGCACTCCCTTTAAGAGTGTGCTCTAATCTCAGCTCGTTACCTGTATAAAAGACACCTGGGAGCCAGAAATCTTTCTGATTGAGAGGGGGTCAAATACTTATTTCCCTCATTAAAATTCAAATCAATTTATGACATTTTTGACATGCGTTTTTCTGTTCAAATAAACCTACCATTAAAATTATAGACTGATCATTTCTTTGTCAGTGGGCAAACGTACAAAATCAGCAGGGGATCAAATACTTTTTTCCCTCACTGTATATATTTTTCTCACCAATCTACACACAATACCCCATAATGACAAAGTAAAAATATGTTGTTAGAAATTTTTGCAAACTTATTGAGCTGTGAGTCTTTCTGGGTAAATCTCTAAGAGCTTTTCCACAATCAAGTAGATTTAAGTCAAAACTGTAACTTGGCCACTCAGGAACATTCACTGTCTTCTTGGTAAGCAACTCCAGTGTAGATTTGGCGTTGTGTTTTAGGTTATTGTCCTGCTGAAAGGTATATTCATCTCCCAGT
The DNA here is from genome assembly GCF_020615455.1 of Coregonus clupeaformis. NCBI lineage: Eukaryota > Metazoa > Chordata > Actinopteri > Salmoniformes > Salmonidae > Coregonus > Coregonus clupeaformis. The sequence goes on from NC_059197.1 coordinate 40,350,027, forward strand.
GTCTGGTGGAAAGCAGACAATCAGGTTTTCAACTTGGATTTTGCCTGTGCTTAGCTTCATTCCATAAATTTTTTATCCTGAGAAACTCCCCAGTCCTTAACGATTACAAGCATACCCATAACATGATGCAGCCACCACTATGCTTGAAAATATGGCGAGTGGTTCTCAGTAATGTGTTGTATTGGATTTGCCCCAAACATAACATTTAGTATTCACAACAAAAAGTCAATTGCTTTGCCACATTTTTTGCAGTATTACTTTAGTGCCTTGTTGCAAACAGGATGAATGTTTTGGAATATTTTTATTCTGTACAGGCTTCCTTCTTTTCACTCTGTCAATAAAGTCAACTAAATTGTTGTTAATCCATCCTCAGTTTTCTCCTATCGCAGCCATTAAACTCTGTGACATGGTGTAATCCCTGAGCGGTTTCTTTAATCTCCGACAACTGAGTTAGGAAGGACGCCTGTATTTTTGTGTGACTGGGTGTATTGATCCACCATCCAAAGTGTAATTAATAACTTCACCATGCTCCAAGGGATATTTAATGTCTACTTTTTAAATGTTTTAACCCATCTACCAATAGGTGCCCTTCTTTGCGAGGCATTGGAAAACCTCCCTGGTCTTTGTGGTTGAATCTGTGTTTGAAATTCACTGCTCGACTGAGGGACCTTACAGATAATTGTATGTGTGGGGTACAGAGATGAGGCAGTCATTCAAAAATCATGTTAAACACTATTGTTGCACACAGAGTGAGTCCATGCAAATTGTGACTTGATAAGCAAATGTTTACTCCTGAACTTATTTAGGCTTCCCATAACAAAGGGGTTGAATAGTTATTGTTTCAGCTTTTAATTTTTAATTATTAGGCAAAAATCTTGAAAAATATTATTCCACTTTGACATTATGGGGTATTGTGTGTAGGCCAGTAACAAAAAAATCTAAATATAATCTATTTTAAATTCAGGCTGTAACACAACAAAATTTTGAAAAAGTTAAGGGGTGTGAATACTTTCTGAAGGCACTGTAATAGGCCTATGAGAAGGGGAGACAAATAGAATATGACGTTCATCCAAAAAAAAAACTTAACTGGCACTGACCCAACAATGATAGAGTGAATATGCCAGTGCTCACTGACCGTGGATATAGCCGATGCTCTCCGCTAGTGCCAATAAGATAGGCTCTAGGCCTACTGTTGTTCGCTCAATTAAGTTGAGGATTTTAATAACTAAAAGACAGATCAGAGTCTTTTCATTGTCTTCTCTTTCCAGCAATAGCCATTTGCTTTCCAAACTATGTTTTCCCCCGATTTAATTTCGAAATATTGCGAGCCTCTCTACCTTTCACTGACAGTCACAAATCAACAATCATCTATTTGGTATTTGCAACGTGCGCTGCCAAATTGTGCGTACTTGCCTTTCCTTCCGACTGTAGGCAATGCCATTTTTAACAATCCACAACTTTTTTATTTTTTAAGGCTAGGGGAAGTTAATTATCCTCTGTGGCCAAATCATGCTTTATTCGCCTATTTTGAATGATTGTATTTATTCATGTATAGACAGGAGTAGGCTAATTAAGCTATATAATTTTGGCTATTTAATTCAATTTACTTAGGGAAAGCTTCCCCTAGCCTCATGGAAGCGCCGCCTATGAGCCTACGTCAATCTACTATCCCCCATAGTAGAAAAGTTTACCTATTCTATTGGTCAGCTTGGTAAGAAACAAATAGCTCAAACAGACTCTGGGACAGTTGTGGGATGATAGATCCCAAATATGGAAGTCTTTATAAAATAATTGCCTCCACAGATATGGTCGGATTTTGCCTAGGCTACTTTGAAGCAAGGTAAAACATGCCTCATGTTTTTCATGTTTTCAAAATGCATACTGCCTCCACCTCATTGCAAAGTGGTGTGTAACACTGTCACGCCCTGGCTCTGGGGACTCTAATATGTTGAGCCAGGGTATAGTATAGTCTATGTGTGTTCTAGGTTTCACTTTCTGGTTTGGTATATCTATGTTGGCCAGGGTGGCTCCCAATCAGAGACGGCTGTAGCTCGTTGTCTCTGATTGGGAGTCATACTTAGGTAGCCGTTAGGCATTCATTTGGTGTGGTTTCTTGTTCGTATTTGGTTTGTGTATTACCATTGACTGTCACGTCATCGTTTTGTTGTTTTGATCGTGTGATCATTCTATAAATAAATATGTTCGCCTTCAACGCTGCGCCTTGGTCCTCCTCTCTGGTAGAAGATCGTGACAGAAGAAACCACCAAGACTTGACCAAGCAGCGTGTCCAGGAGCCATCGCCAGGGAGATCTCTAGCAGATCTCCTTCGCCTCCTCGACTGGGTCAAGCCGGGTGAGGAAGAGAAGGGCTTGACATTGAGGCAGAAGGGCGAAAGGCTGGCGAGGGACATGGAGACCTTGTCCACGGGTAGGAGAGACGCCCAGAACTTTTTTAGGGGGGGGCTAACGCCGTGGACGACGGGCCAGCAGGAGACCGCGGCAGAGCGGCCCAGCGGGTTGGCAGAGGAGGCCGCCAGGTTACGGGGGCCACTGGTCGAAGAGGGGGTGGAAGGTGTAGAGGCACGGCGAGAGGTACTGGGGTGTGTTACCAGTCCGGTCCGGCCCATTCCAGATCCCTGCGTAGGACCAGTGGTGTGTGTCCCCAGTATGGTCCGGCCTGTTCCTGCTCCCCGCACCAAGTCAGTGGTGCGCTCGTCAGCCCGGCTCGGCCCGTTCCTGCTCCCCGCACCAAGTCGGTGGTGCGCTTCGTCAGCCCGGCTCGGCCCGTTCCTGCTCCCGCACCAAGTCAGTGGTGCGCCCGTCAGCCCGGCTCGGCCCGTTCCTGCTCCCCGCACCAAGTCAGTGGTGCACTTCGTCAGCCCGGCTCGGCCCGTTCCTGCTCCCCGCACCAAGTCAGGGGTGCGCTTCGACAGCCCGGCTCGGCCCGCTCCTGCTCCCCACACCAAGCCAGTGGTGTGCGTCGTCAGTCCGGCACGGCCCGTGCCTGTTCCACCGGTGGCTGGTCCGGCACCGTTCAGATGCTTCACGCCGGAGCTAGAGCAATCCGCTCCACTTTCTGGTTTGGTATATCTATGTTGGCCAGGGTGGCTCCCAATCAGAGACGGCTGTAGCTCGTTGTCTCTGATTGGGAGTCATACTTAGGTAGCCGTTAGGCATTCATTTGGTGTGGTTTCTTGTTCGTATTTGGTTTGTGTATTACCATTGACTGTCACGTCATCGTTTTGTTGTTTTGATCGTGTGATCATTCTATAAATAAATATGTTCGCCTTCAACGCTGCGCCTTGGTCCTCCTCTCTGGTAGACGATCGTGACAAACACGCTGATGAAGCCTGTCTTCCATTGCCTAGGCATTTGAATGGCGAATGGGAAGCGCGTTTCAATGATCAGTTGAGGAATACCATTTTTAACTATTTTTAATCGTGGCCCAAAAACGATTTTTAACACACGATTGCATTTAGAATTGTTGCGCAATGATTGGGCTTATAAAAGCGGTGTCTGACAGATTTTCCACTCAAAGGCTCTGTATGTTGTGCGTGTGTGATAAATAAGATGCATAACGAATATACACAGGCGCCAATTTAATTCCACAAAATTATGCCAATTAACCCATAGACCTATAAGCATGACCGATCAAATGTATTTACATCAACTGGTATTTACATCAATGAATAGGCTAAAAAGCATAACTCCGCAATGGGATTTTTTTTCTTATGTCGGACAATTGGCCGGTGCCAATATTATTTATCGGCTTAAAAATAAAATGTACAACCAAAAGCTGGCTATTACCGGCTAATGGAAACCCTGGTCTGCACTCACCCCACACTGCAGCCCCTTGTTAAAAACTTCCAGCGTAACTACAAAGAGAGAGAGGAGCGCTGCAAACAAACAAGCTCTTTGTGTAATGTCCTTGGTGACAGGGACAAGGACACAGTAGCTCCCTCCCGAGTCATGACGAGTTTGTTTGATTCACATGGCCCACCGGGGCTCCCGTTCTTGTGAGCTAGAACTGTAGGGGAGACAAGAGTACAATTCAAATTGTCATTCATTCGCTTGGGATACATACCTCACATTCGCTAGGTACCACCTAAACTGTCACTCAAAGGGAGCTGATTACATGCAAAAATATGGAAGAAGCAAGCCAACTTTTTGTTGATTGAGCTTGGAAGGTGTCCCAACTGACACATCCAGAGTAAAGACTGATTATGATGTTTGGAAAGTGTCGCTTTTGTATCCCAGAATAAAAGTATTTTTACTTTTGGCTTTTAGGCTAGCCTTTGTCATAAGTGTGAGGGCTATTTGCAAGTGGAACTCAAATCACTGCAAACAAAGGTCTGTTGTACGTTAACAAGCACCGTCTGCTCAAATCACATACATCAACAGAGCATGTCTGCAGGAGTTACCGAGGTCTACGTGACAGGGTTAGCACTGTATGTGTGAGTTCATTACAACTGACAGTTGAGTGAGTGAAAGGTAGAGTGAGTGGTGAAAAAGGAGCAACACTAGTTTCCCATAACCCATGAGCTCCTATCCTAGAGGGACAACTCTGCTGACTGTGCACATCCTGCCTACCCTGCCCTGTGCCACTCTTTAATATCTCACTGTTAAACCACAATGCCCCATTTGCATCAGGTGCGTGCTGTGATCTGCTCTCACAGTGGAGAAAACTACATTCCTGACAGAGTGGCAGCGGTAGGCAAAATAGTTTTTAAAGGTTGCCTCTATTCATTCACAGTATGGTCATTAACCATGACGAATATCTGGAAGCCATTTATGCCACCCAGTTATAACTATGGAAGACTCAAAGAAGCCAGAATATAACCTAAGAAGCAATGGCAACTCTTAGGTTGCCCATGTGCCATCATGTAGCCTAGTTACTTTGCATGAAACTACAGTTTAGGTAAATAAGACCTACATGAAATAGCCTAATGGTTGAATTGTAAGTTACAAACTTAACCTAGTTACTGTGTAGTTGCATGTAAATAGCCTAATGCACACCACAAAATGAAGACGTAAGCCAACTAGTTTAATGGATTCTGTACAACTTTATAGAGCGACAGAAACATTCAGATTGACTTCGGTCATTCCAGAACAACAGAGTGCTTAGAATCTAGAAGAAAAAAACAGCACATCACAACAGTATAGCCTACTTCCTAAGGCTGTATTAAACAACAGCATGTTATGAAAAACATTAATTGAACATCATGTCACTAAAAGGAAAACAGAGCTCTGGAAGAAGTGCTGCAACACAGCTTCATAGGCAGCAGCAGCATTGCTTACTGTTTAATCCCAGTTAGAGCCAAATTCACGAGTGGACGTCCCATGATGCCAGGGATGGAGGTCAATATGTTACATTCACTAATGGACTACTACTGTAGTACCAGCCAGGGTGCTGCTGTACAGCCTGCATGGCTACAGCTACGTCCCAAATCTTTCCGATAGGGCTGGTCTAAAGTAGTGCACTATAGGGAATAGAGTGCCATTTGGGAAGCATGACTAACTCTGTTCTGACAGTCACATCTGTCAGGGGAGGAGGGTGGGGGCTCAGCAGCCTCAGAGCCTCAGTGGCCACAGCCAGCCTGCTGCCCACATAGCCAGCACACTCCCTACACAGCAAGCCCACTCCCCACACAGCCAGCCCGCTCCCCACACAGCCAGCCTGCTCCCCACACAGCCAGCCCGCTCCCAACACACCCAGCCCGCTCCCCACACAGCCAGCCCGCTCCCCACACAGCCAGCCCGCTCCCCACACAGCCAGCCTGCTCCCCACACAGCCAGCCCGCTCCCAACACACCCAGCCCGCTCCCCACACAGCCAGCCTGCTCCCCACACAGCCAGCCCGCTCCCAACACACCCAGCCCGCTCCCCACACAGCCAGCCCGCTCCCCACACAGCCATCCCGCTACCAACACAGCCAGCCCACTCCCCACACAGCCAGCTCGCTCCCCACACAGCCACCCCGCTCCCCACACAGCCAGCCCGCTCCCCACACAGCCAGCCCGTTCCCCACACAGCCAGCACACTCCCCACACAGCAAGCCGGCAGCCACCACTTCCCACAATAAAGCACAACACTCATCTTCTGATGGGCCTTCCTTCAAAAGAGCCTTTTAATGTGATTGGGAGATTTCAGACAGAGTCTGCTGTTGCCTCACAAGTGAGATTAAGAGAAGATCAGATGGGATATAACAGCTGCACATCACAGCTTCTTTTGAAGCCTTGTATAGCAATTATAATGTCTTGCTTTTCCAAAACATAGCAAGGCCAGAGTTGGTTTGTTGTGTGTACTGTGTAGACTTATTGAAATTGCTTCAAAATACTTTGGGTGACTCTGAAGACTTTGTCCAATAAGAGGAAGAACCAAATAATGATGAACCAAACTTCTTTGACAATATATATAATAAATTATCAACTCTGCAAGCAATTCAAGACTATATTATTATGGTGGGAGACTATAATACAGTTTTAAATAGCTCAATGGACTGTAAAGGAAATCACACTACAAACAATCACCCTCATGCTCTTAAGGAAATCGTGAATGTCATGGATACATTAGAACTAGTAGATATATGGAGGCTTAAATATCCTGATCTAGTGGGATATACATGGCGGAGACTCAATCAAGCTAGTCATCTTGACTTCTTTCTTATGTCATTTTCGTTGGCACCAAAAATTTAAAAAGTGTTGATAGGGGACAGAATGCGGTCGGACCATCATATAATTAAATCATATACATTACTCTTACAGAATTTCACGTGGGCGAGGATATTGGAAATTTAATAAAAGCCTATTGGATGATAACTTGTTTTTAACTAGGACAGAGGAATTTATAACTGATTTTTTCCGACATAACATAGGTACAGCAAATCCCCTTATTGTATGCGACACCTTTAAATGTGCCTTTAGAGGCCATGCAACTCAATACTCATCTCGAAAACAAAAGCAATTTAGGTCAAAAGAGTCCACACTAACAAAGGAAATAGAAGGTCTAACAGAACAGATAGATAGCAATAAAAACTGTAACATAGAGGCTCAGAATAAATTAGAGGAAAAACTAAAAGAAATGGAGAAACTTATTCAAGAAAAATCAAGTGTAATATATTATAAAAATAAAGCAAACTGGATGGCATATGGGGAAAAATGCACCAAATTATTTTTTAATCTTGAACATAGGAATGCTACCAAAAATAATTTATTGAAACTGGTTACAAATGACGGCGTCACCCATGATTCACCAAATGATATTTTGAAGGAGGAAACAAAGTACTTTAAGCATATGTTTTCGTTTCAGTCGCCTCCATCTCCTCTAACTGAAGCAAATTGTAGAGATTGTTTTTCTATTGATAATGTAAAATTAACAGCCATACAGAAAGACTCATGTGAAGGTGAAACTTCTGGATGCAATTAAAGACTTTAAGTCCGGGAAAACTCCAGGGTTGGATGGCATACCAGTCGAGGTATACCAAACCTTTTTTGATATACTCAGAGGACAGATATTAGCATGTTTTAACCACTCCTACAGTGAGGGAAAAAAGTATTTGATCCCCTGCTGATTTTGTGCGATTGCCCACTGACAAAGACATGATCAGTCTATCATTTTAATGGTAGGTTTATTTGAACAGTGAGAGACAGAATAACAAACAAAAAAATCCAGAGAAACGCATGTCAAAAATGTTATAAATTGATTTGCATTTTAATAAGGGAAATAAGTATTTGATCCCTCTGCAAAACATGACTTAGTACTTGGTGGCAAAACCCTTGTTGGTAATCACAGAGGTCAGACATTTCTTGTAGTTGGCCACCAGGTTTGCACATATCTCAGGAGGGATTTTGTCCCACTCCTCTTTGCAGGTCTTCTCCAAGTCATTAAGGTTTCGAGGCTGATGTTTGGCAACTCAAACCTTCAGCTCCCTCCACAGATTTTCTATGGGATTAAGGTCTGGAGACTGGCTAGGCCACTCCAGGACCTTAATGTGCTTCTTCTTGAGCCACTCCTTTGTTGCCTTGGCCGTGTGTTTTGGGTCATTGTCATGCTGGAATACCCATCCACGACCCATTTTCAATGCCCTGGCTGAGGGAAGGAGGTCCTCACCCAAGATTTGACGGTACATGGCCCTGTCCATCGTCCCTTTGATGCGGTGAAGTTGTCCTGTCCCCTTTGCAGAAAAACACCCCCAAAGCATAATGTTTCCACCTCCATGTTTGACGGTGGGGATGGTGTTCTTGGGGTCATAGGCAGCATTCCTCCTCCTCCAAACACGGCGAGTTGAGTTGATGCCAAAGAGCTCGATTTTGGTCTCATCTGACCACAACACTTTCACCCAGTTCTCCTCTGAATCATTCAGATGTTCATTGGCAAACTTCAGACGGGCCTGTATATGTGCTTTCTTGAGCAGGGGGGCCTTGCAGGCGCTGCAGGATTTCAGTCCTTCACGGCGTAGTGTGTTACCAATTGTTTTCTTGGTGACTATGGTCCCAGCTGCCTTGAGATCATTGACAAGATCCTCCCGTGTAGTTCTGGGCTGATTCCTCACCGTTCTCATGATCATTGCAACTCCACGAGGTGAGATCTTGCATGGAGCCCCAGGCCGAGGGAGATTGACAGTTCTTTTGGGTTTCTTCCATTTGCGAATAATCGCACCAACTGTTGTCACCTTCTCACCAAGCTGCTTGGCGATGGTCTTGTAGCCCATTCCAGCCTTGTGTAGGTCTACAATCTTGTCCCTGACATCCTTGGAGAGCTCTTTGGTCTTGGCCATGGTGGAGAGTTTGGAATCTGATTGATTGATTGCTTCTGTGGACAGGTGTCTTTTATACAGGTAATAAACTGAGATTAGGAGCACTCCCTTTAAGAGTGTGCTCTAATCTCAGCTCGTTACCTGTATAAAAGACACCTGGGAGCCAGAAATCTTTCTGATTGAGAGGGGGTCAAATACTTACTACAATTAAAATTATAGACTGATCATTTCTTTGTCAGTGGGCAAACGTACAAAATCAGCAGGGGATCAAATACTTTTTTCCCTCACTGTATGTAAATGGTAGATTATCAGACACTCATTTACATTTTAGTCATTTAGCAGACGCTCTTATCCAGAGCGACTTACAGGAGCAATTAGGGTTAAGTGCCTTGCTTAAGGGCACAGCGACAGATTTTTCACCTAGTCGGCTCTGGGATTAGAACCAGCGACCTTTCGGTTACTGGCACAACGCTCTTACCCACTAAGCTACCTGCCGCCCCACTCAAGTCGTGGTTAAACTCAAATATACTAATTGATAAAACACCTTTTATTTTTGACAAAATGTTTAAAAAACGTATAATCTTCGTAAATGATATTATCGGTAGGACTGGTGGAGTTATGTCGCACATGCAGCTAACAAAAACATATGGAAATGTCTGCTCTACCCAAAATTACAACCAAATAATTGCAGCATTACCGCAAAAATGGAAAAGGAAAGTGAAAGGGGGAAAAAGTAATTAACTTGTCTGTTGGCCTTGCATTAAAGAATGTAATTGGTTAAAGAAAATTGTGATAAATAAAAAAGTATGCCAGTTTCATTGAAGGACCAAAGGATTGACAGCCGTCCCATATAGATTGCAAAATAGTTGGGAAGAGATTTTTGACGTACCGATTCCATGGCATAGTGTTTATGAATTGATACGCAAAACGACGCCAGATTCAAAACTTAGAATTTTTCAATTGAAATTATGATATAAAATTCTTGCTACCAATAGAATGTTATTTATATGGGGGATACAATCTTCCCAGCTCTGCAGATTTTGCTGCGAAGAGAATCATTAGATAATTTGTTTTGGTACTGTCCATTTGTAGATTGTTTTTGGACACAGGTCCAGGAATGGCTAAAGTATTGCAATATTTACTTGGAGCTGACCCTGCAAATAGCACTACTGGGTGATCTGAAAAGTCATAGCAAAAATGTTTATATTCAATTTACGATCTGTAGAAACAATGAGAATAGAAAGGTTCAGAACTTTTGTAAAACATCACAGTACAGTTGAAAAATATATGGCAAATAGAAATCCAATATGGATGGTGTTACGAGATACAGTGGGGGAAAAAAGTATTTAGTCAGCCACCAATTGTGCAAGTTCTCCCACTTAAAAAGATGAGAGAGGCCTGTAATTTTCATCATAGGTACACGTCAACTATGACAGACAAATTGAGAAGAAAATAAATCAAGAAAATCACATTGTAGGAATTTTCATGAATTTATTTGCAAATTATGGTGGAAAATAAGTATTTGGTCACCTACAAACAAGCAAGATTTCTGGCTCTCACAGACCTGTAACTTCTTATTTAAGAGGCTCCTCTGTCCTCCACTCGTTACCTGTATTAATGGCACCTGTTTGAACTTGTTATCAGTATAAAAGACACCTGTCCACAACCTCAAACAGTCACACTCCAAACTCCACTATGGCCAAGACCAAAGAGCTGTCAAAGGACACCAGAAACAAAATTGTAGACCTGCACCAGGCTGGGAAGACTGAATCTGCAATAGGTAAGCAGCTTGGTTTGAAGAAATCAACTGTGGGAGCAATTATTAGGAAATGGAAGACATACAAGACCACTGATAATCTCCCTCAATCTGGGGCTCCACGCAAGATCTCACCCCGTGGGGGTCAAAATGATCACAAGAACGGTGAGCAAAAATCCCAGAACCACACGGGGGGACCTAGTGAATGACCTGCAGAGAGCTGGGACCAAAGTAACAAAGCCTACCATCAGTAACACACTACGCCGCCAGGGACTCAAATCCTGCAGTGCCAGACGTGTCCCCCTGCTTAAGCCAGTACATGTCCAGGCCCGTCTGAAGTTTGCTAGAGTGCATTTGGATGATCCAGAAGAGGATTGGGAGAATGTCATATGGTCAGATGAAACCAAAATAGAACTTTTTGGTAAAAACTCAACTCGTCTTGTTTGGAGGACAAAGAATGCTGAGTTGCATCCAAAGAACACCATACCTACTGTGAAGCATGGGGGTGGAAACATCATGCTTTGGGGCTGTTTTTCTGCAAAGGGACCAGGACGACTGATCCGTGTAAAGGAAAGAATGAATGGTGCCATGTATCGTGAGATTTTGAGTGAAAACCTCCTTCCATCAGCAAGGGCATTGAAGATGAAATGTGGCTGGGTCTTTCAGCATGACAATGATCACAAACACACCGCCCGGGCAATGAAGGAGTGGCTTCATAAGAAGCATTTCAAGGTCCTGGAGTGGCCTAGCCAGTCTCCAGATCTCAACCCCATAGAAAATCTTTGGAGGGAGTTGAAAGTCTGTGTTGCCCAGCGACAGCCCCAAAACATCACTGCTCTAGAGGAGATCTGCATGGAGGAATGGGCCAAAATACCAGCAACAGTGTGTGAAAACCTTGTGAAGACTTACAGAAAACGTTTGACCTGTGTCATTGCCAACAAAGGGTATATAACAAAGTATTGAGAAACTTTTGTTATTGACCAAATACTTATTTTCCACCATAATTTGCAAATAAATTCATTAAAAATCCTACAATGTGATTTTCTGGATTTTTTTTCCTCATTTTGTCTGTCATAGTTGACGTGTACCTATTATGAAAATTACAGGCCTCTCTCATCTTTTTAAGTGGGAGAACTTGCACAATTGGTGGCTGACTAAATACTTTTTTCCCCCACTGTATGTATATATTGGATTACTGCAACTCGCTGTTGACTGGGCTCCCTGCCTGTGCCATTAAACCCCTACAACTCATCCAGAATGCCGCAGCCCGTCTGGTGTTCAACCTTCCCAAGTTCTCTCACGTCACCCCGCTCCTCCGCACACTCCACTGGCTTCCAGTTGAAGCTCGCATCTGCTACAAGACCATGGTGCTTGCCTACGGAGCTGTGAGGGGAACGGCACCTCCGTACCTTCAGGCTCTGATCAGTCCCTACACCCAAACGAGGGCATTGCGTTCATCCACATCTGGCCTGCTGGCCCCACTAACTCTGCGGAAGCACAGTTCCCGCTCAGCCCAGTCAAAACTGTTCGCTGCTCTGGCACCCCAATGGTGGAACAAGCTCCCTCACAACGCTAGGACAGCGGAGTCACTCACCACCTTCCAGAGACACTTGAAACCCCACCTCTTTAAGGAATACCTGGAATAGTATAAAGTCATCCTTCTACCCCCCCTTACCCCACCACCACCACCAAAAAAAAAAAAAAAAAACATATTGTAAAGTGGTTATCCCACTGGCTATAAGGTGAATGCACCAATTTGTAAGTCGCTCTGGATAAGAGCGTCTGCTAAATGACGTAAATGTAAATGTAAATATATATTTGCGAGTAAAAAAACATATGGGGGATTGGAAGTGATGCAGACAATTACATTGATGGAAGTTACAATCTATCTGAAATATTAAAGCTGATCTACCCTCTAAAAAAATATATATATAAAAAAACAAAAACAAAAATAAGATGATTAAATAACTACTTCACACAGTGAAATAACCAGTAGTCATAAACACTCTCACATTTAAACATTCTACTCTTGGGCAAAGATCTAAGAAAATAAAAAAGAAGCAATACTTCATGAAAATGAACGTGGGGAACATTGCATGACATAAAGTGATTACATTATTATTTTACATTTTAGTAGACGCTCTTATCCAGAGCGACTTACAGTTAGTGAGTGCATACATTTTTTCATACTGGTCCCTCGTGGGAATCAAACCCACAACCCTGGCGTTGCAAGTGCCATGCTCTACCAACTGAGCTACACGGGACTATTATGAGTTACTACATTATCTGTTAGTTATTACATGATAATTTGCTGTAGGCTATGCCTGCAGGGCCCTTCACTCGTAACCCCCCTCTTACTGTTTTTCACAAAACAAACCAAAAATAATAAGAGGAAGAAAAATGATGGTAATGTATTAGTAACATAGAGATATTGTTGCGAGAGACTAATAGAGTACATCAGTAATGGCGCCTTTTTGTAGGCACTAACGGAAGCTAACTCTGCAATGGCTCGTTGGCCAAAGCCTATGGGGAAATGAATGGGTTTTTTGTGGGGTTTTTGGATAAACAACAAAAATAAGGTATTCGGTAAACACAGGTTTAGGAGATCTTATACTTGTTGTTCTATGAGATCATCTTCATCAACCAACATCACTTTGTGAATTTTTAAGTGGTCCTCTGTAGCTCAGCTGGTAGAGCACTGTGTTTGTAACGCCAAGGTAGTGGGTTCGATCCCTGGGACCACCCATACACAAAAATTTATGCACGCATGACTGTAAGTCGCTTTGGATAAAAGCGTCTGCTAAATGGCATATTATTATTTACAGTGCATTCGGAAAGTATTCGGACCCCTTGACTTTTTCTACATTTTGTTACGTTACAGCCTTATTCTAAAATTGATTAAATCGTTTTTTTCCCCTCATCAATCTACACACAATACCCCATAACGACAAAACAAAAACAGGTTTTTAGACATTTTTGCAAATTTATAGAAGAAAATAAAACTGAAATATTACATTTACATAAGTATTCAGACCCTTTACTCAGTACTTCCTTGAAGCACCTTTGGCAGCGCAAAAAATTTTTTGTTCTAAAAACCTGTTTTCGATTAGTCATTATGGGGTATTTTGTGTAGATTGATGAGGATTTTTATTTATTTAATCAATTTTAGAATAAGGCTGTAATGTAACAAAATGTGGAAAAAGTCAAGGGGTTTGAATACTTTCAGAATGCACTGTATGTAATCAAAACAAGCACATAGAGCACATAAAGGCTTAATAATTAATAAAGGTAATGTTACCTGACTGATATCTCATAGAACAAAAGGTATAAGATCTCCTAAGCCTGTGTTAACCTTATTTTCTGCATTTATCCCAATTAATTTCCCCCATAGGAATGGCCAACGAACCAGAGGTAGAAAATGCTAACTAATTTCAGGTTTTTAGGACTACAAGCTGACGAGCTCGATTGTGTGATGTCCTCCTACCTCACAAAGTTACTACAAACTAAAGGCCAAACTGATGCTGTAGTACGGCGCATTAGACCTGTTCTTTGCATGTCTTTTTCAAATCTATTTTCATTTTGAGCCTGTAATTTAGGTGGATCCATTACTAAATTATTTACTTTTATTGCGGAGGAACCACACAGCCCTGAGAGAAGAAAACACCAAACTATGGTCTTCAATTACAGACCTCACAGTTTGGTGGAACCATGCCTGTGACTATCCCCTCCCCTCCACAGTCGACCTCATCAGTCTTTCTATACTCTGGGAGTGCTGAAAATGACACATTCAGGGGATTTCGTCTACCCTCCATCTCTATCAAATCTGCTCTTCTTAAAATCCCCCACAGTCCATACAGTCAGAGGAATCCCTAACACTGTTCAACACTAGTCTACACACTACATCACCTTTTACTGCAAAAATATAGCTCCTAAGCACTATTTATCTACTGTCTGACTGTTAAGATTTATGAACCCCATAAATAATGTGGTCGTAAAGAGAGTGAGAAAGATGGCATACATGCAGGCGTGGTTGTGTAGATGGGGAGTTATTACCAATCCCGGCTATAATGGGGTCATATCAGATTACTTCAGACTAAAACAACAATAATACAGATCAGTGATTTACTGTTATTTGCTTTGGTTAATGTCTGTTCTGGTTCATCTTTTACTAAAATAAACTGTAGTACAGTATGTGTTGTGTCCTGCTATGAGTATGGGGTATAGTATGGTATAGGTTACATCTCAAATGACACCCTATTCGCTATATTGTGCATTATCTTTGACCAGAGCCTATGGGCCCTGGTCAAAAGAAGTGCACTATAAAGAGAATATGGTGTCATTTGGGACTCAACCACAGAGTGGGGTATAGTATGCCTCCCTCCCCAGCTGCTCTGTTTGTGACAGCGAGACTGGAAGGTGCTCTGAAATGGAGCCCAACTGCAGGTCAATACTTCCAGACTCTGCGGCTGCAGTGCTTTTCCTCTCTCAGTCACTGAAATGTCTTCATTTCCCCTGCCGCTACACACACCCAGCCTTAAGAGGCTCCGCTTCTCTCCCCTGCTCGCCTCTCCTCCGCCTGACATGTTCCATTTCTTTCTCCTGTTTTTATTTCTCCATTTCCCAAACTTAGCAACCTTTTGTAGTGGGGCTACCTGTTCTGTCTTCCCTATTGTATAGAAGCCTCCTTAATCCTCACATCATTCAGTCTCAACTCCCTATTTTTCCTCAAGCAGCAGCATAGGCACTGACATGTGGCATGGGATTTAGGAAATTAAAGTCTGTATTATTAGGAGATTCATGTGAGGTTAAATCAATGCAAGTCATTCAGGATATCATGATTCCAGTAGTTTGCTAAATCACTGTCACCCTTGAGATCAATGAAACATGATCCCATGGCTAAATTTTAATGTGGGGAATCTGAGAGGGGGGAATTTTTCTTAAAACTTTGTTACTATAGAGTATTACAGTATGAGTCATAATACCCATAAAACCTAGCGGTCAAACAAGGAAATGGTTTCGATAAGACCTCCAAGCCATAAGACTGCTAAACAATTAATCAAATGGCCACCCGGACTATTTACACTGACACCCCTCCCCCCTTTGTTTTTACACTTCTGCTACTCGCTGTTTATTATCTATGCATAGTCACTTTACCCCTACCTACCTACAAATTACCTCGACTAACCTGTAATATTTAGTAAATATTTTCTTAACTCTATTTCTTGAACTGTAAGTAAGCATTTCACGGTAAGGTCTACACCTGTTATATTCGGCGCATGTGACAAATAAAATTAGATTTAGATTTGAATCTTTTTTCCACCATTCATTTTTCCCATAGGGGATTTTAGAAACACTTAAAATAAGGTATGTGTTTCGTGTAGGCCTACCGTGGCGTGACATTTTGATAACCGTGTAAATCTCTCTAGGACAATGTGACATTTATAAATATATTAGCCTGTATTTACCCCCCAAAAATGAAATGCTAACTAGCTGCTAATGTGGCTATCATAAAGAACTACAAATGCCATGATGATCTGGACGAGACTGCCGAATCGAGGCAAAATTTTGTAATGAATAAATTGGCAACATTTCTTTCAATTGACAATTCTGTGAACTGTCTTGTGCAAGTTTTAAATTGACACAATACCGTTAGCAAAGGTGTCAGCTAGAGATGATGTGCAGGAGCTGGAAGGGATTTGTAGTCTTGCATGATGTCTACTCATCATTTTTAAATTTGAGAGTAAATAGAGCCGAATATATTGATCAAAGTCACCATGTCTGAGAGAGATTTACATGGTTATCAAAACGTCACGCCAGGGTAAGCCTACACCAAACACAGCCCTTATTTTAAGTGTTTCTAAAATTCCCTATGGGAAAAATGAAAGGTGGAAAAACAATTGGAACCATTTCCTGTTTGACAGCTATGTTTTATGTGGTCCTCTGTAGCTCAGCTGGTAGAGCACAGCGCTTGTAATGCCAAGGTAGTGAGTTCGATCCCTGGGACCACCCATACACAAAAATGTATGCACGCATGACTGTAAGTCGCTTTGGATAAAAGCATCTGCTAAATGGCATATTATTATGGGTATTATGACACCTCCACTGTGGGGCCAAATATTTTTGTAACTAAGATAGACCACAGCCTGTCGTTTCCAATGGGAACAAATGAGTCAGTGGGCAGAACAAGCAAGGAGGTAGGCAGAGTCAAGCACTAGATATCGAGATCCTATTGGCGCGTTCTAGCAAACATTTGCCGATTTCCGTTAGGGAACGCCTACTCTGTGAAATCCGCGTGTGCAACAACTCAATTCGCCTTTGCACTCCTTCTAAACAACTGCAGTTTTTTTTTTTTTTACTTTGGTAAAGTCTACAAAACTTTGTCCACTCTTTTCGGCACAGATTCCAGTTTTACGAACAGAAAACTGTATTGAGATCAAATGTTTAATTGATGAGAAAATGTGCAGAATGATGGGCCAGAATCCATCTCGTTCCATCTTCTCCCACTGCCGGCCAATGGGCTTCCTCTCACTACCATATATCTGGTAGTGAGTGGAAACGCCAAGTGGATATTTCACATTTATACGTCCAGTGAAATATCTGTCTCAGTCATTGTTCTATCTGTGGTGGGGCTCTATTCCAATCACTAGCTTGCGCCAGTCAAGTGAACGGTCTGTCATTCCACTCAAGAAAGAATAGAAACAGCAAACTTCATTAAAGCGCACAACAAACGAAATGGTCTGACACCTGAGATTAGCTAACGTTAGTTAGTTTTCAGAACACTATATCAGTTACTGTAAATAGATGCGGCAGAGCCACACAATAGATCAAGCAACATTTCTGTAGTTGCGATGGCAAATTTCGATTCGAAAGATGCCGGGGTAAAAGTGAACTTCATTACATTTGTTAGTAATAACGTACAGTAGCTAATGGAGTAAATACTAGAACGTTAACTAGCCTTGGGTTCATTATTTAACTGAGGGAATATTAGCTAACTTTAACAGAGACAATTCACACAAACAACCTATTCGTCCCAACAAAACTGGTAACTCGCGACTGTACACACACACACACACACACACACACACACACAAGACAGCACAACCCACTTCGACACACAGGTCGTTCCCATTCCGGCCATAGAATTAGCATTCCCGTTAGCAAAGCTAGCTAGCTACAGTACTTTATCACGTAACGTTAGCTACCAACAACAACTTCAATATCCAGAACTTTAAAATACATTCGTAAATCGAGAAGTTAAAGGAAACTAATAACTTACAGGTAAACCCATAAATGAGAAGCAAAACTGTGGCGGCTTGCAGTCCATTGAGCGGCAGAGTCTTGTGGTAATCGAGTAGCAATCTTTTCGCCATGATTTCCCAGTGCACTTTCGCTCCTTACCTCGTTCAGCTTCTACGTCTGTTCTACTGCTGATTGCTTGCTTGCTTCTCTAGCAACTCCTCTCCATAGCGACCGCCCGGGCGCGTGAGCTGTAGCACTTCTGGGATTGACAGGGGCTCTCACACACCTTAATCAGTCAACAAATTCATTTGTTTATGCAACTTGTAAATACATGCATCAATTCTACAGTGTATAGCTAAGTAGTTAATGTGTCAATACTTTATAGACCTTTATTAGACTTAAACCCCTTATTATCGACCAATGACTAAATGAAATTGAAATGGTGCACTGCAAATTATCTTATATCAGTCATCCACTCAGGAATAGCTCAAATATAATTTCACAATTAGGCATATTTTTGTTGTGATACTGTACTTCATATGGCATTTCATTTCTATCAGTTGTGTAATGGAGTCGATCCTGTGTCAGTGATCACTTTGAGAATGATTCCTTGTCTGACAGACATTAATCAAATAAACATTTAAGAGAGGGCAAGACCTGAGTCAAGATCCTTTAAAACGTGTTAATTAAGTCTAAACAGCAGTGTTGGGATGGTTTACAGCCCCTTTAAAGGAAACACAGCAGGTCTGGAGTTAATGTTCCCTCAAACCAAATAGCATAGCACCATTGCTAGGTTACCACAAAATTAACAATAAAGTCTCCATTTGGATGAGTGATAATCTTCTCATCAATGAGAATGATGGTTTTATCAGAAAGTATTCACACCTCTTGACATTTTCAACATTTTGTTGTGTTACAGCCTGAATTTAAAATGGATTAAATTGAGATTTTGTTATCAATGGCCTACACACAATACCCCATAATGTCAAAGTTGAATTATATATTTTGAAATTTTTACAAATTAATTAAAAATGAAAAGCTGAAATATCTTGAGTCAATAAGTATTCGGCCCCTTTGTTATGGCAAACCTAAATAAGTTCAGGAGTAAAAATTTGCTTAACAAGTCACATAATAAGTTGCATGGACTCACTCAGTGTGCAATAATAGTGTTTAACATATTTTTTGAACGATTGCCTCATCTCTGTACCCCACACATACAATTACCTGTAAGGTCCCTCAGTCGAGCAGTGAATTTCAAACACAGATTCAACCACAAAGACCAAGGAGGTTTTCCAATGCCTCGCAAAGAAGGGCAGGTATTGGTAGATGGGTAAAAATAAAAAAGCAGACATTGAATATCCCTTTGAGCATGGTGAAGTTATTAATTAAACTTTGGATGGTGTATCAATACACCCAGTCACTACAAAGATACAGACATCCTTCCTAACTCAGTTGCCGGAGAGGAAGGAAACCGCTCAGGGATTTCACCCTGAGGCCAATGGTGACTTTAAAACAGTTACAGAGTTTAATGGCTGCGATAGGAGAAAACTGAGGATGGATCAACAACATTGTAGTTAATCCACAATACTAACCTAATTGACAGAGTGAAATGAAGGAAGCCTGTAAAGAATACAAATATTCCAAAACATGCATCATGTTTGCAACAAGGCACAAAAGTAATAATGCATAAAATGTGGCAAAGCAATTTACTTTTTGTCTTGAATACAAAGTGTTATGTTTGGGGCAAATCCAATACAACACATTACTGAGTACCACTCTCCATATTTTCAAGCATTGTGGTGTCTGCGTCATGTTATGGGTATGCTTGTAATCGTTAAGGACTGAGGAGTTTTTCTGGATAAAAAATTAACATAATGGAGCTAAGCACAGGCAAAATCCTAGAGGAAAACCTGACTCAGTCTGCTTTCCACCAGACACTGGGAGATTAATTCACCTTTCAGCAGGACAGTAACCTAAAACACAACGCCAAATATACACTGGAGTTGCTTACCAAGAAGACAGTGAATGTTCCTGATTTGCCAAGTTAGTTTTGACTTAAATCTACTTGAAAATGTATGGCAAGACCTGAACATGTTTGCTTAGAAAGGATCAACAACCAACTTGACAGAGCTTGAGGAAATTTGAAAAGAATAATGGTTAAATGTTGCACAATCCAGGTGTGGAAAGCTCTTAGAGACTTACCCAGAAAGACACAAAGCTGTAATCACTGCCAAAGGTGGTTCTACAAAGTATTGACTCAGGGGAGTGAATACTTATGTAAATGAGATATTTCTGTATTTCATTTTCAATCAATTTACAAACATTTCTAAAAACATGTTTCACTTTGTCATTATGGGGCATTGTGTGTAGATGGGTGAGAAAAAAAATCGATTTAATCAATTTTTTATTCAGACTGTAACACAACAAAATGTGGAATATGTCAAGGGGTATGAATACTTTCTGAAGGCACTGTATACCCCACTCACCCTGAAAATGAATGTTGGGCTACCACCCGCCTTTACTACCTACACATTTCAGAAGGTGTTTCACCAAACAATGTTTCTGTGGCATTTCCTTGTCTGTTTTCCTGTGTGCATTCATGTGTTGTAAAAATACAAAGATAACACTAGAAAGTGGCAAATCCAAATGTTTGTCAGGGAACACCAGTTGTTTGGCAAATAAAGAACAAACAAACCTTAATGATTCCTAGTCATATAAGCAAAATAGACAGACAGGCACATGCAGACTGAAAACGAACACTTGTGTATAGGCTTGCAAACACAGACATAAAATTCCAAGGCAACAATGGGGGAATGTAAGTGACACAGAGTTAATATTAACCTCAAGAGGCAGTTCAACCTACAAAGGTGTCACAGAACAATTAGAGCAGTAAACTGGTGTGGTGTCACAGTGCCAAGCAAGACAGGCAGAGAGAGCAGTCACATGCCACAAAGGCATTCCACACACAGATGAAGAATTACTGACACTGACACACCAGTAAGGCGTTCACCCTGCACACTCACTAACCAGTAACAGAAACATACTGGAGAACAGCTTTTCTGTGACACATAGCAAATATGTCACTTGTTAGTTTGTAGCACCAGATACATATCCATATCCATAAGAAAACAAACATGAAGCTGAGCTATAACTTTGTTGCAGGCTGCATCTATAATAATTTCCATTCTGCCTCTGTATGCACTGGGGTGTGTATGACATCTTCATAGCGAGGCCCTACAACAGCTGTAACTGAAAAATATTTGTTCTCTTAGATCTTCCCATTTACCCTAATCAATCACCCTCCCCAGACCACTTCAGAAATTAATTGTATGTTATGTTAAATGTTGCTCGGTGCAATGGAAATACTTAAAATAGTAGCTTGTTGATGGGATTATTAATCAAATCATTTATTTCCGTTTCATTTTATACTAAGGTAATAGGATCTGGTAGTGGTATAGCACAGATCTGGTCAGAACTTTTTCCCGATCATAATAAGGAATTCCTGTGCTAGAATCAAATGGTTTATTGAGCCTTTATGGTGTGCGACCAGTAGGTGCACATCCACAGGCTGCTGTCTGGGGCATTTGGTTTTACAATCTGTAAAAACAGCCTTTGTTACAATTTACATTCCTCCCCAGTCGGTCACATTGGAGATTGTCAGAGAGCCAGCCCTAGTACACCTCAAACCCCCACGTCCCACACCCGCCTCCCGCTGTCCCTTCTCCTGCCAAGGCTTGGCCATCTAAGAGCAGTCTTGGGAGGATGGAGGTCATCCCAGTGCTGACGCGACACACTTTTGTTTACAGCTTGAGTGGGGCCTTTCTCTGCGGCTTAACTTGACCTTAAGGGACGCGAGGGAACACAATTATACCTCAATCGCTTTACGGATATGCATTCTCACAGATTATCCCTAAAATAATCTCTTACTGTAAATCATTATCATCACAGACTATTCAGTTGGCTTACTATGAGCAGCTATTTCTGATCTCTAACAATTGTTTGCCATGTTAAAAAAGTGTTATGTTAGCTTTGGCTACATAAGGACGTTATCCAGTCATATGAATGTCTCTCTGTCTAGAGCTTAGTCTGCAGCTTTCTACTGAGGTATGAGAAAAGTATTGTCAAACTACTATGCAATTACAGTTTTTCTCAATCGCATACAAGCAATTTTGTGATCTACGCTGAAATGTATCTATAGCGGACGGCAATGATCAAATGCTGAAATACATTTACAGAACTTCTGATAATTGACTTGCTTTGTACCTGACTTGCATATCTTGGACCACCTTTTGCTAAACTTTAAATACAAATGTCCTCAGTGAATACAACATTTTGTTATGTTTTGTTTACCGAAAATTAACACATTGTTTGCAACAAAAGAGAAATGTGTGCAATTGTGTTCACTGTTTCTGGCAATCAGTAAATACTACTGTCGAAAAATTAAGAAATGTCGTAACGAATCCAATTAACAAACCAAATAGCACTGTAACAGTAATACAAATACAATCTATACGTATATACACCAGATGAATATTTTCAAGATATACTAAGAATGATATGTACAACAGTAGATATATAGTATAAAGTGGGTAAAACAGTATTTAAACATTATTGATAAAGTGGCCAGTGTTCAATGACTCTATGTACGTAGGGCAGCAGTCTCTAAGAGTACTGGGTGGTAGCTGTAAGAATATAGAGCCGGGACACCATACTGTTAGCCTTAGGAAACTGTTTAGTAAGTTTAACACCGGATATCTTTACAGAGCATTATGGGTACTGTAGTACATCATGCTACATTAGCCAGCTGGTGACAGTGTCTAAGGTTCAGGGCAGGGTACTGGGCGGAGTCCGGCTAGTGGTGACTGTTTAACAGTCTAATGGCCTGGAGATAGAAGCTGTTTATCAGTCTCTCGGTCCCAGCTTGGATGCACCTGTACTGTCTGAGACTCTCCAGTAGCGAGGGGAACAGGCTGTGGCTAATGTCCTTGATGATCTTTTTGGCCTTCCTGTGACGCCGGGTGCTGTAGATGTCCTGGTGGGCAGGCAGTGTGCCCCTGATGATGCGTCGGGCTGATGGCACTACCCTCTGGAGAGTCCTGCGATTGCAGACGGTGCAGTTGCCATACCATGTGGTAATACAGCCCTACAGGATGCTCTCGATGGTGCATCTGTAGACGTTTGTGAGGTCTTAGGGGCCAAGACGAATTTCCTCAGCCTCCTGAGGTTGAAGAGGTGCTGTTGCGCCTTCTTCACTTTGCTGTTGGTGTGAAGTGATTGCAACGAAAATGTATTGATCTACTAGGATTTTAAAGACAGAGTTCTGTGTCTTGTGGACTCTGTTTTGAAAATCAACAACACTGTTCCAAAAAATGCTCATACTGAAATACTGGAAATGCAGGTTTGATTGAATTTAGCCTTTTATTGTATTTTATTATGGATTTAGACTGCCATCTACAGGTACATTTTTAAACTAACACAATATTACACATAGCGGTCAAACAGTAAAGAACACACAGAGCATGCTGTACAGTTAACTATGTTTGGGGATGTTCTGTTTCAGTTCCATTTGATTCCATAAAACCTCATAAAGATAGTTATATAAAGTTTTAAAAAATCCATACAATTACCACACAATGAGACAAAGTAAAACACTAAATGTCTATACACAAATGTCTAATTAAAATTCACAAAGCAACCCGTAAAGCTGCTCAAATATTTCATGAAGTCTGAAGAGCCCAGTGAGTTTTGTTTTGAACTCCTTCCCACATCATGAACTTTGACAGCTGACATAAGTTGTCTTCAGCTCATTCACCTGTTCACACGTCCCCCCAAACCTTCTGTGTGTCTAATGGACAACACATTCCACTCTCATAGATTGAGATTTTTTTTTTCACCATTTCCTTTTTCTTCTGTCCTTTCACAAAAAAGAAACAGTACCAGACATTACACACATGATCACTGGTTTGCCTTATTTAAGGTAATATTAAAAACTAAATAAAAATGTCAAATAAACATAGACTGACCTAAAAGAGAAGCCAATTCAAGTATCATCCTGTTTTCCAAACCCATTGACCTTGTAGCTTAATGTTATTTTGTGTGTTGTCAGAGCCCCTGGTTTAGGTGACATGGTGGATTGGCTGATGACAGGAGGGGTTAGCAAAATAGACTAAAAGCTGTGAGGAGGAAATGTGTGCGGATTATTAGCAAAGAAGAAAAAATGTTGTGTGAAAGGGCAGATATAAATGACAAAGACATGGTAGAGGGGCAGATCCAAGTACCAAGAAACATTTTGATATTTAAATAAAGAAAAACAAAACAAAACAAATTGTAAAGTTGTTATCCCACTGGCTATAGGGTGAATGCACCAATTTGTAAGTCGCTCTGGATAAGAGCGTCTGCTAAATGACGTAAATGTAAATGTAAATGTTTCAGAAAACCTGAGAAATTAGTGAGGAAGAAAAAAAAAACAGCACTTTGCCATCAACTACTAGATGTGCATATAAAATACTGTTTTCCGTCAACACAAAAAATGAAGTTCTTCTTGGCATAAAAAGTACTTGAAACCCTGAAAACATTTGGCACCTCGTTTAGATTGGTCAATGAATGTCTCAAAAGACGTAATAGACTGGCGTCACTGGTTTTATGCAGAGTTAAGAGGGACAAACTGCCCACTTTTGTAAACAGAATATATCCCCAAGAGGTCCACAAGTGGTATTTTTCTCTCCAGGTTGGGACAGACACAGTTCCCAACTATGACGTCTAGTCTCACCCACAACTTTACAAACAGTAAAGAAGAAATATACTTACTGACAAATACCACATTTGTACAGAACTCACACTGACTCTCAGGCAACCCAATAACATGCAGATAAATATTAACTTCCCTCCTTCACATTAAAAGTTAGACAATTGTTTCGTTTTTTATTCTTCAGCTAAATTGTTTCGTAAACTTTGAGTATACAAATCTATAACGACAAGTATATTCATTCTGAGAAAATTTCCAACAAACTAAAAGAAACAGAATACAATCCAAATAGCTATATGAAAAATATACTTTTTATTATAAAGTTAGTTAATTTACATATCATAAAATACAAATAAACAAATGCAACCGTACTGTACTGCTATGTTGACCATAGTCCATACAATTCACTTAGGACACCCTAATTGTCAATTATTATTTTCAGTTTAAAGACTTGAAGTTGACATTCAAAGCTGTATTCAAATAAAGATTATACTTTAGTGTTACAGTTTAAATTAAAATAAGTGCATGAAATTGTAATCAAGTCAAATGTAATTCACAATTTTAGCTTTATAAACAAGGAAGCATGACATTACATCCTCTAAAATATAATGACTTATGTTATTCAATAAGATTTGTGTTATTCAATTCAGCACTAAATTCTCTACATGTTTTTTGTTGATCATCATAATTTAATATAAACAACAACCCCAAAGACTCAAAACTCCTGAACTTCTCAAATGGTGGACTGTGTACTGTCTACTTGTTGAGGATTTAAACCACAATAAATTAGTCAAACTTGTTTTACTCTCAGGATTAGTCTTAGTCCTCTCTGAGGTAAGCCTCATGCACGTCATCACCACCACTCTCTATGAAGGAGGCATACTCTGCCATCCTCTGGATCTCCTCGGCCTGGGTCTCAGCCAGCTTCCTCTCAGCATCCACAGATATCTGCCGTACCTCCTCCACCTGAACCTTGGCCACCTGCAAATTGGTCTTGGCTGTGACGGATGCATGCTCAGCTCCTGGGAAACAAACACAAGACGGTGGTCTTAGTTAGTCAAATTTCACCATAACAGAGAAAAGGGCCAAAGATGAAACATTCAATCCATGGTGATAACGGGTGACAATGAGCAGGTGGCCCTGTCCATCATCTCTCTATTGTGCTGCATCATGGGAATTAGAGTTAATGGTGACCTGGAGGTTTTAGTCTTCTTTACCATCACAGAGCCCTATTCACTAACAGCTACTGATCCATACATTGGTCAAAGTGTGAGACTGACAGCTCTTGAAAAAGAGGGGGCACAAACAGCAAACTACAAAGTAGTAAGACAGAGATACACAAAACGAACATTTTGGGGGCCTTTCTCAGAGCTAGCAGGTTTATTACTGCACTGACAGGTTCATGTCTGTGTGAGAATCTCAGTGCTGACTGAGGACTATTGACTGTCATGGGGAGCAGGGAGCATCAGGTACTACACAACACTAACACTAGCTTGTGTATGTATCATTGTTGTGCAATTCAAGGTTGTGGTTCAGTTCCTCTTTTTAGTGATAAACAGGTTGTATTGGTTTATTCGGACCCCGTTATCTTTTGCCGAAACAGCAGCTATTCTTCCTGGGGTCCACACAAAAACATAAAACACGACAAGTAACAATAATAATATATAATATGCCATTTAGCAGATGCTTTTATCCAAAGTGACTTGCGTGCATACGTTTTTTGTGTATGGGTGGTCCCGGGGATCGAACCCACTACCTTGGCGTTACAAGTGCCGTGCTCTACCAGCTGAGCTACAGAGGACCACACTGATAGACAACAGTCACACACATGTTTAACACAACCTTTTCAGTAATGACACTGGTAATAAACATACCTGTGTTGTACGCTGCCTCAGCTGCCATTTCACACAGGTTGATGGCATTAATCCAGTTTGACTCAAAGCGGTTGCATTCATCTAGTCTGTCACCAACCTGAGAACAGAGAGAGAGAGAGAGAGAGAAATCCATCAGAACATTTTATTACTTTCATGAGAGGTTTATAGAGCTCAAACTGTATTTACTTTTAGAACATAAATGACAAACATTGAACGGCAAACAGGGGTAACTAAAGCGTTTACTAATTGAGATAGTAAATCAAGTTAAATGTTATTTGGAAATAAACAAGACACCCTAAAGACATAGCTTTTCCAGATGGCTGGATACAAAAATACAGTATTCTTTTTTTCTTCTGAAATATGACTTTGTAAGACAACAGTGTATTTTTTGTGTATTTGAGTACACATTTCATACACCTACTTCAACACGCTGGCCAATGATCACTTGCCAAATGGCATCCTCCTCAGCAGTGGAGCGTTTTCCCAGTGAAGCCAGATATCTCCTCTGCAGGGCGATGAGGGTATGGAGAGCCTGAGGACAATGCAAACAAAACGAACACATGAACAAACACATGGTCAAAAGCATGAAGGGTCATTTAGGTAGCATGATGCCATTGCCTTACTGGTAAAATTCACATTTGATATTTCATATGGCTATAATTATCACGCTATACATCTTAGCATACACGATAACAAAAAACCACTATGATCCCTTCAGGTACTTACTTTGGCATACTGTGTGATGGAGTCTACGAGAGCCTGAGTGGTCTGGGAGAGGTAAGTGTTTGCACTGTCTGTAACCATAGAGGATGCTCTTCGGATCAGGGATTCATGAGAGAGGTTCTCCACTTGCTGGATAGAGAGAGAAACAGATAAGTTTAATATATGAGCTGAAAAGGGGGATTTCTATGATTAAGGCATTCATGTATATGATGTCAGCCTTATTCAAGTTATTCAGCATTATTCAATGACACTAATAGACAGTGATGAGTGACCCGCTCGTGCGCGCACAGAGAGAGAGAGAAAATGGTCCTGTACCTGTATGAAGGGGACAGCGCTCAATCCACTGCCAACACTCAAACAGGCCAAGCTCGTTCTGGTAACATCTGTGAAACGCACGAGCCTCTGGCGCGAGGGCTTCCTACTGTTGAGGACACTCGCTGCTGTGCTCCTGCAAGGTATTAAGAGGAAACAACAACACTGATATTAGAAAGCTACAGTGGTTACAGCAATTCGATATTTATCTTAGACGAAACTGTTTCTGTTTGCATACGAATACAATTCATTAGGGTGCAATGATGCAGTTGTTATTATAAAGTTATTTACCTGAAGAAATTGAGACATGCAACGCTTCTTCTGAGCGCGGCCATATTGGTCCGGAGCAAAAGGAAGTCCGTCCGACTTTGTAGAAGTCCCCCAGTAGCACAAGCAGAGCATTGTCTAATAGCTTGCATTTTACTTGTAATGTCGTTTATTACTCTTCAACTAAAATAAATTATGAGGTTACTTTTGTGATGTATTAATGTCTCAATAAATTGTTTTTAAACTAAAGATTCCTTTACCAGAATTCTTTACCACAAAAAGTAAGTATCTGTCGCCACCTCGTGGTAAAATAGTCCAAACTTCAATGCTGTATTCCTGCTGTAGTCTTGTATTCCTTTGCCCAACTGTGCTTCCTGAATCCTGTAGAGTCCCAGGGGTATTTATAAGATCACAAAACAAGCAGCCTCCCACCACACATATGTATTGATTTGTTTACTGTCCCCTGAAATGTGCCAACTAGATATTGCCTGAAGGTCCAGGAGGAGACCTATGACGCACACATTACGTAAGCACAATGTTATGTAAATTGACTCATTGTTTTTTTTCTGGCAAAACAGATATTTCAAATATCAGCCTCAAGAGTTATTTTACTGATGAATCAGTGTCCCTCCAATTAAAGTTAGTGACAGGCAGTTCACCCCAAAGTTGATCAGACATTCACATCAAAAGTGATCTAATGTTGAGAAGAGTCCATGTCCCCCCACTACATCTGTTGTGTAGATCTAGCTATACAGTATGTCAGACCCAAATAAATGGTAAAGTTATAGGCACCATCTAATTGGATTATTTAATGGTAGTTTGATCTACACATATCCCAACTACAGGCTGATCCTAACCTCAACCATTATGTGTGGCCAAAGGATTTGGTATGTAGTGACAATGAACATTATACTGGTTTTCAAAAGCCAGAGGCAAAGGTTAAACATATACGCTGGAATAAAATAAGGAGAGTAATCTTGTTTGTGTTTGTGATATTTTCTAATTCGCTAAAGTGCCTCTTTGGTCTTATTCTGGTCATAATTTCTCAATAGTTTGATCTACACACATCGTAGATCAAACTATTGAGAGATTATGTGACTAAACTCAACAATAATACGAATAAACTGTATTATGAAGCCAAGATCAATGATATAAAGAATTATGGAAAACATTTTCTGGAGTATTTTAAATGAAATGATGGGCAGATGTCACGAACGTTGACTGATGACTCGTGGAACCAAGGCGCAGCGTGATAAGCGTACATTTTATTTAGTACACAACACACGAACAAAACAATAAAACGAACGATACGTGAAGTCCTGAGGTTACAACAAACCAAACCTTTACGGAACAAGATCCCACAAACTAACTGGTGCCAACAGGCTGCCTAAGTATGGTCCCCAATCAGAGACAACGAGCTACAGCTGTCTCTGATTGGGAACCACCCTGGCCAACATAGATCAACACGATCTAGAACAAAAACATAGAAAACTAAACAATGAAAATCCACACCCTGGCTCAACATTTAAGAGTCCCCAGAGCCAGGGCGTGACAGTACCCCAAAAGGCGCGGACTGCGACTGCGCCACACAAACACAAGAGGGTAGGGGCCGGGTGGGCATTCTGCCTCGGAGGCGGATCCGGCTCCGGGCGTGACCACCACCTTTTCTCCACCTCCCCGTTGCGCCCCTGGTCTGGTCCCGCTGACTGGAGCTGGACCCGACGACGGTGGACCAGACCTTACCGGCTCCGGATTGGGGCCGCTGGCCGGAGCTGGACTGGACACCGGTGGAGCGGATTGCTCTGGCTCCGGAGTGGATCCGCTGACTGGAGTTGGACCGGACCCCGGTGGAGCGGATTGCTCTGACTCCGGAGTGGAGCAGCTGACCGGTGCCGGACCAGGCACCGGTGGAACAGGCACGGGCCGTGCCGGACTGGACACACGCACCACTGGCTTGGTGCGGGGAGCAGGAACGGGCCGGACCGGGCTGACGACGCGCACTACTGGCTTGGTGCGGGGAGCAGGAACGGGCCGGACCGGGCTGACGACGCGCACCACTGGCTTGGTGCGGGGAGCAGGAACGGGCCGGACCGGGCTGACGACGCGCACCACTGGCTTGGTGCGAGGGACAGGAACAGGCCGGACCGGGCTGGCGACGCGCACCACTGGCTTGGTGCGAGGGACAGGAACAGGCCGGGCTGGACTGGGAACACGCACCACTGGCTTGTTGCGGGGAGAAGGAACAGGCCGGGCTGGACTGGGAACACGCACCACTGGCTTGGTGCGGGGAGCCGGAACGGGCCGGGCCGGACTATGGAGGCGGACTGGAGGTCTGGAGCGGAGAGCTGACACAACCCGCCCTGGCTGAATGCCTATTTCCACACAACATGTGTGAGGCATCAGCACAGGACGTACAGGGCTGTGCACTCGTACTGGCGCTACAGCACGTGGCACTGGCGCAGGATATACGGGACCGAGGAGGCGTACTGGAGGCCACGAGCGTTGAGCCGGCACACCCCGTCCTGGCTGCATGCCCATCTTAGCATGACACGTGCGTGGTGCTAGCACCAGACATACAGGACTGTGCCGGAACACTCGCGGCACAGTACGTGGCTCCGCATAACACGGAGCCTGCCCAGTCTCACACTTCCTAGCCTGAGTACGGGGAGTTGGCTCTGCTCTAACTCTAGGCTCTGCCAACCACCCTTTTAGCCCCCCAAAATGTTTTTCTTGGGGCTGTCTCTCGGGCTTCCTCCTCGGCCGGTACCCTCTGCGATGCCGCTGCTCCTCTCTGTAGCGCGCCTCCACAGTCTCCTCCCAAGGACGGCGATCCATTCCGGCCTGAATCTCTGCCCAAGTCCAGGATCCCTTCCCGTCCAGGATCTCCTCCCAAGTCCAGGCTGTCTGTTCCTGGACACGCTGCTTGGTCCTTTTTTGGTGGGATCTTCTGTCACGAACGTTGACTGATGACTCGTGGAACCAAGGCGCAGCGTGATAAGCGTACATTTTATTTAGTACACAACACACGAACAAAACAACAAAACGAACGATACGTGAAGTCCTGAGGTTACAACAACACAAACCTTTACGGAACAAGATCCCACAAACTAACTGGTGCCAACAGGCTGCCTAAGTATGGTCCCCAATCAGAGACAACGAGCTACAGCTGTCTCTGATTGGGAACCACCCTGGCCAACATAGATCAACACGATCTAGAACAAAAACATAGAAAACTAAACAATGAAAATCCACACCCTGGCTCAACATTTAAGAGTCCCCAGAGCCAGGGCGTGACAGCAGAAAGACAAACTCAACTCCATCTTTCATCAGATCAGATGGCTTATTCATCACAAAACCATTTGATGTTGCCAATTATTTTAATTATTATTTCATTGGCAAAGTGGGCAAATTTAGGCAGGAAATACCAACAACGAACAGTGAGCCATCGTATTCATGCATAAAAAAATAATAATGAAAGAAAAGCATTTTAAGTTAGAATTTTGTAAAGTTAGAAAAATTATAGTTATCGATCAATAATGACAAACCTCCTGGTATTGACAACTTAGATTAAATGCTGCTAAGGAAGGTAGCTGACTCTATAGCCACTCCTATCTGTCAAATCAATGTTTTTTTTTTGTTTTTTTTGTATTTGTTTTTATCCCCTTTTTCTCCCCAATTTTGTTATATCCAATTGCGATCCAATTACGATCTTGTCTAATCCCTGCAACTCCCCAACGGGCTCGGGAGAGGCGAAGGTCTCCGAAACATGACCCGCCAAACTGCGCTTCTTAAAACCTGCACACTTAACCCAGAAGCCAGCTGCACCAATGTGTCGGAGGAAACATCGTACAACTGATGACCGAAGTCAGCCTGCAGGTGCCCGGCCCGCCACAAGGAGTCGCTAGAGCGTGATGAGCCAAGTAAAGCCCCCCCGGCCAAACCCTCCCCTATCCCAGCCTTTAGATGACAGAAAGGTGCCATATTTTTAGGTGACTGACAACTAAGTTCTGCCGCATGTCCCCTGTTATGCAATTAAAATATTCATTTGTTTTTAATTTAGTGTTTGTTGAATGATGGTATCACCTTGTTTGTTTGTTTTTTCATATTTACTCTTAGCATGTCTATCTTCTGATGATGTAATATTTTGGGAACATTGAAGAACTTGACCTCTTATGGTATGAGGTCATATTTTGGGACTTACAGTAGTGGGCTAGTAGCTGTTGATAAATTTTTTCGTATAGATATACAGTATATCATTGAGACTTATTGTCTGAGAATGAGTGTCAGACGTGTTGCCATTGAGCATCATTACCACCAGCTGGTTGGGGGCTGATGGGCTCATTAGGACAACTCAGATCTCTCTCTAACTTTTGCCTAATTAAGCCTGATATTCCAGAGTAAATACTAAGCCCCGGCTCTCCCTGTACAGCAACGGATTGTTGTTGCTTTTCAAAACAAACAATGCTCATAAGGCACTGCAGAATGATGAATAATTAATGACCATTTTTAATGACTTTCAAAAAGTCTTAATAAGCCACACAGGAGTTCGAGCAAGTCTTTCATCAGCATTCTCACTATGAGGGACCAGCATGGAGAAAAACAGATCAACAGTGAAGAGAACAAAAGCAGGTCCAGAGAGGCTATGTTTTGGCAATGTTTTGGTCAGTTGCAGTTTGATGTCTGGCTACTACCTCCACCCACAGTATGATGTCTGCCTATTGGCTACTAACAGTCAGGTAGAGCAGGCTATGTTTTGGTCAGACGTAGTTTTACCGGTAGTCTTCCCAGCTGGCTGATGGGAAGATGGATCGGAAGCCATCTAGCTGTGTATTAGAAATTATAATTAATAACATGTGCATTGTAGTGGTCAGCAAACCTGGTCCCGCAGAGCAGCATGGTACAGACATTGTGTTGCATCAGCCAAAGACCAAAACAAGTAATCAACCCATGGTCAAAGCTATATGACCAACCTAAGGTGTTTTATTGTTGGGTTGAAACAAAAACATGCACACCCTGTTGCTCTCCAGGACCAGGTTTGGTGACTTCTGGTGTATAGCATAGAAATAGTTTTTCTGGGAAAGTGAGCACAGGTCAAGAGTCCTCTGTGCTGCAGGTGATCACACAGCCATACTCGTTGTGACCTCAACAAACTGTGCAGGTTCAGTTCCTGAAAATGACATCATACGCCTTTAACATGTGTATTCTCCAAATAACATTCCCTCAAGGCTGTCATATAGCAGTCCGTTTAGAAGTGGAGTAGGCCTCATAGCAAGAAACAAAAGAAAGTTTGAATAGCCTACACTTTTAAAGTACATTCAGAATGTAGTGTTTATTTTCCCTGTTTTGACTATTATAGAGCATGATTGTTTGAACCATAAATCCAGAACATGCTGCATGTGAGTGAAGAGAACTTGTCTCTGTGTTTGTATGTGTCTAAGAACCCCCAATTGAGGCCCAAAGGGCTATCTACTAGTGATGCGCGGGTCAGCTTTTTGTTCACGCGCACCTGCCCGCCATTGCTAATAAAACATCCGCAACTGCCCAACTATATGTGATTCAGTGAAAATCTGAGACCTGCACCCATCCCTAACTAGCAAATAGGCCTATAGAAAATGTGCTGTAATGCGTAATGCCATTTTTTGACAGGCCTTCTTCAGGAGTTAATATTATATTAGGCTATGTGAGAGGTTATAGACCTATAGTCAGTGTCCAGAGTTCAGACTACTATTCCATTTAACCCGTCTGAACAGTAGCCTACAGTTCCCTTGACAGGCCATTTTTAAGTCTCCGTCTTGTGACTATCGAATTTGTATAGCACCTCACAATCATCACACATAACATAGCCACAGCACTGCTACCATCCTCTTTTACCATTTCACCAAATCTTTCCCAACATTAAACTACTGTTCTGGCCCTCCCTTCTATTTATTTTCAACCCTCCATTTTGCAGCTTTTCTCTTATTGAATTAAACTCTGACGTCCTTTTTGGCTCAGTGGATCGATGTCAACTTTTTCTGCCCAAGTTCCCAAAAGCATTTGGCAATTGGCGTGTATTTGGCGAGCGCAGCCTACCTACAGGTAGGGCCTAAAGTTTAGGCTTAGGCTACGCACTAACGCAATATAAAAATAATGAAAGAAAAGCCTCAATGGAGCCTATAGAATTATACATTTATGGATTTTTAATGCATTGTTTTCTCTTTATTCAACCAGCCAGCCACCCACCCACCCTTCATCCAACCAGCCAGCCAGCCAGCCAGCCAACCCACCCGCCCTTCATCCACCCACCCGCCTGCCCGCCCTTCATCCAGCCACCTGCCCTTCATCCAGCCAGCCAGCCAGACACCCACCCGCCCTTCATCCATCCACCCACC
The DNA here is from genome assembly GCF_020615455.1 of Coregonus clupeaformis. Lineage (NCBI taxonomy): Eukaryota > Metazoa > Chordata > Actinopteri > Salmoniformes > Salmonidae > Coregonus > Coregonus clupeaformis. The sequence continues at coordinate 40,384,068 of NC_059197.1, forward strand.
CGCCCGCCCGCCCGCCCGCCCGTCTTCATCCACACAATAGTTAATGACCCTAAACCCACCTGCCCCGAGAATATAACTGCGGGGACTGCGGGTTATGAGTTAGCCCACGCACCACTAGTATCTACAGTACAACTGCACTCATACTGCTACACAACAAACACTGCTCACACTCACATGTAGGCCTATTTACACATCTCAGTCAGAAATATCACTATATTTGATGAAAAATGTTTACTGTAATCTGTGTGTTACTCCTCGTGAATGCCACACATAGACATATATCCTGAAAACATGTTGAAATGTTATAATCCTATGAGATTACTGTGCATTACGTCGTTATATGGTTGGTCTAAATATAGGAATGTGGTGTATCTGAAGGTTCATGACAACATTCCTTTGAGAAATCCTCCATGAGTTAAATTCTCTATAAAGACTTCATGCAGAGCACTGTCAGTAGATATTTGCCTGAGGACTCAAGAGGAGACTGAGAGAATACCTGTTTGTACTGTGCTGCTGCTATGGCATGATTCCTTTCTAAGGCAACCTGCCATATTTAAATCTATGTCCTACAACCAAGAAGAAACAGAGCATTAGATTGGAAATGTGCTTGTGCTTTTTTTCTCCTGGAACAGAGGTTTTTGATTTCATCTAAGATTTTTAATATATTTAAATATGTTATCTATTGCTAGATGATTTCATATTTAAATGTCATCCTTTGTAACATGTTTATGAAATACAATTACTGTACATAGGCCTACTGTATATAACTTCTTGCTATTGGCCATTCCCTTGTGTGATATGGCTGACAACAATACAACAACTGCAGATGGTAGCAGCAGCTCCTCTCTGCGACAGGTTAATGAGAGGGTTGTAATAGTCCAGGTCCTGAATGCAATCTTTATTTACATCATCTGCCTGCTCATCTTCACCTTCTTCAAAAAGGACACCTTTCTCTCAAACACACGTTACGTCTTCTTTGCTCACACACTGCTGGTTGACTGCCTGTACCTAATCATGACTAATAACTTGCTCCTCCTGACTTACTTTAGTGTCACCATGCCAGCTGCTGTGTGTGTTGTCTTCTGTGTGTTGCTGAGTGAGTTGACCTTTGTCACCCCGCTGACACTGACGGCCATGAGCCTGGAGCGCTATGTGGCCATCTGCATGCCCCTGCGCCACGGAGAGCTCTCCACTGTACGCAGATCCATTCACTGCATCTTCTTAATCCACAGCATCAGCGCCATACAGCCCATCATAATTGTCTCCATCTTCTTTGCCTCAGTACCTCTGGGTTTCTACACGCAGTATAAGCTGTGTTCAGCAGAGATGTTTATTGCACAGAAGTGGCAGAGACACCTTAGATCAGTTATAGGTCAGTTCTACTTTCTGGTCATGTCTATCACCATTGTTTTCACCTATGTTAAAATAATTGCAGTGGCCAAAGAAGCATCAAACAGTAAGAAATCTATTTCTAAAGGTCGTAAAACTGTGATTCTCCACGCTATCCAGTTGTTCCTGTGTCTGATCCAGCTGTGGTGTCCGTTCGTGGAGGCTGCCATCCTGCCAATTCATTTGAAATTGTACAATGATGTGAGATTCTTTGATTACATTGTTTTTATTCTGGCCCCGCGATGTCTTTGTCCACTTGTCTATGGCCTAAGGGATGAAAAGTTTTTCCTTGCATTGAAATATTATGTATTTTTTGGGTTGAATAAGAACATTTCTCCAATACTTGTTGATAACTGAATTGCTGGTCATATGAAAATATAACACTTGCTTAACAGGCAAGGCCATTGGTATTGGTATTATTTATCACATGATTTTTTGGTATTGAAATGCACTCTGGTTTGCAAAGACGGCAGACAATGACATATTGTGTTCATCTTAAGGTATATTTGAATGAACAGCTATGTTACATATGCTTATATGTGTTTAAGCTAATTACAGTACATGCATTGCAGTGTGTCTTCTAATTAGAAAAAAATTAAACGTCTCAAACAACATTAACCATGTGTGTAATTTCTAAAATGACCTGATTGAGAGAAATGAAACATTCCTTCCTCCACCCAAGCAGTTGTAAAAAAAATGGTTCTGTAAATAAGTGGCTTTTGCAGTGAGTTACAGTTGTGATTAGCTCCAGGAAACGTACAGTAACTGTATCAATGACATGAACCTTAACTGTTGTGTGTCAGTAGATACATCTAAACAGACCTGTGAAAACCTGCAGTGAGGAGCTATAGACAGACTTGAAAGATTACAGTAACAAAGTATGAGCTGATTCTCAACTCTGCTGATTATGAAATTCACACAGCAATTATTGTGACAAACTCTTGGGGTTCTATTACTCACTGGGTCGTCTTCCCAGTTCCCGTCAAACTACATTAGTTCTTGAGAATGATGTCATAGGTCCTTGTGTGTTCTCCAAAAAACATTCCCACAAGGCTGTCATATCAGTCCATTCAGAAGTGGAGTAGGCCTCACAGCAAGAAACATAACAGCTGGAATAGCCTATACTTTTAAAGCATATTTAGAATAACTATTTTAAATTTGATAGAATAATAGCTACAGTTTGCACTTTTCTCATTAACCATAAATCACACTTATCCTACAATACATAATGCATGAAAGGGACGAGAGCATGCATCTGTGTTTGAATGAGGCCCAAAGTTTCAAGTTTCAAGTATTATTGTCCCATGCACAAGTACAGTGAAATGCCTTTCTTGCGAGCTCTTTTCCCAACAATGCAGTAATCAATAACAATATAGAGTACTATAAAATAAAGTAAAGTAGAACAAAAACACATGAGAAATAGAAATAAGAAGAACATGAGAAAGCTAGTAAGCTATGTACAGGATCAGTTCCAGGGTCAGTGCCAATACCATATTTACAGTGTTCAGGTATACTGGAGTGGTAGGGGTAGATATGTATAGGTGTGAAGGTGACTAGGCATCAGGATATATGATAAACAGAGTAGCAGCAGTGTATATGATGATTGTATGTGTGTGTTTGTGTGTGTGTGTGTGTGTGTGTGTGTGTGTGTGTGTGTGTGTGTGTAGAGTCAGTATAAATGTGTGTGTGTGTTATGTGTGTGTGAGAAAATTAAGTGTGTGAGTGTCTGTGTGTGTGTGTGTGTGTGAGTGTGTAGAGTCCTGTAAGTGTTCATAGAGTCAGTGCAAAAATAAAAATGTGTTAGCTATTTAGCAGTCTTATGGCTTGGGGATAGAAGCTGTTCTGGAGCCTTTATTTTTATTTATTTCACCTTTATTTAACCAGGTAAGCCAGTTGAGAACAAGTTCTCATTTACAACTGCGACCTGGCAAAGATAAAGCAAAGCAGTGCAATAAAAAGAACAACAACACAGAGTTACACATGGGGTAAACAAAACATAAAGTCAAAAATACAACAGAAAATATATATACAGTGTGTGCGAATGTAGTAAATTATGGAGGTAAGGTAATAAATATGCCATAGTGCAAAATAGTTACAATTTCGTATTAACACTGGAATGATAGATGTGCAAAAGATTATGTGCAAATAGAGATACTGGGGTGCAAATTAGCAAAATAAATAACAATATGGGGATGAGGTAGTTGGATGGGCTAATTACAGATGGGCTGTGTACAGGTGCAGTGATCGGTAAGCTGCTCTGACAACTGATGCTTAAAGTTAGTGAGGGTGATAAGAGTCTCCAGCTTCAGAGATTTTTGCTGTTCGTTCCAGTCATTGGCAGCAGAGAACTGGAAGGAGGTGTTGGCTTTGGGGATGACCAGTGAGATATACCTGCTGGAGCGCAGACTATGGGTGGGTGTTGCTATGGTGACCAGTGAGCTAAGATAAGACGGGGATTTGCCTAGCAGTGATTTATAGATGACCTGGAGCCAGTGGGTTTGGCGATGAATATGTAGTGAGGGCCAGCCAACAAGAGCGTACAGGTCACAATGGTGGGGTAGTATATGGGGCTTTGGTGACAAAACGGATGGCACTGTGATAGACTACATCCAATTTGCTGAGTAGCGTGTTGGAGGCTATTTTGTAAATGACATCGCCAAAGTCAAGGATCGGTAGGATAGTCAGTTTTATGAGGGCATGTTTGGCAGCATGAGTGAAGGAGGCTTTGTTGCGAAATAGGAAGCCGATTCTAGATCTAACTTTTGATTGGATATGCTTAATGTGAGTCTGGAAGGAGAGTTTACAGTCTAACCAGACACCTAGGTATTTGTAGTTGTCCACATACTCTAGGTCAGACCCACCGAGAGTAGTGATTTTAGTCGGGTGGGCGGGTGCAAGCAGCGTTCGGATGAAGAGCATGCATTTAGTTTTACTAGTGTTTAAGAGCAGTTGGAGGCTACAGAAGGAGTGTTGTATGGCGTTGAAGCTCGTTTGGAGGTTTGTTAACACAGTTCCCAATGAAGGGCCAGATGTATACAAAATGGTGTCATTCGCATAGAGGTGGATCCGAGCGTAACCAGCAGCAAGAGCAACATCATTGATATACACAGAGAATAGAGTCAGCCCGAGAATTGAACCCTGTGGCACCCCCATAGAGACTGCCAGAGGTCCAGACAACAGGCCATCCGATTTGACACATTGAACTCTATCTGTGAAGTAGTTGGTGAACCAGGTGAGGCAGTCATTTGAGAAACCAAGGCTATTTAGTCTACCAATAAGAATGCGGTGGTTGACAGAGTCGAAAGCCTTGGCCAGGTCGATGAAGACGGCTGCGCAGTACTGTCTTTTATCGATTGCGGTTATAATATCGTTTAGGACCTTGACCGTGGCTGAGGTGCACTCATGACCAGCTCGGAAACCGGATTGCATAGCGGAGAAGGTACGGTGTGATTCGAAATGGTCGGTGATCTGTTTGTTAACTTGGCTTTCAAAAACTTTAGAAAGGCAGGGCAGGATGGATATAGGTCTGCAACAGTTTGGATCTAGAGTGTCACCCCCTTTGAAGAGGGGGATGACCGCAGCAGCTTTCCAATCTCTGGGGATCTCAGACGTTACGAAAGAGAGGTTGACCAGGCTAGTAATAGGGGTTACGACAATTTCGGCGGCTAATTTTAGAAAAAAGGGTCCAGATCGTCTAGCCCAGATGATTTGTAGGGGTCCAGATTTTGCAGCTCTTTCAGAACATCAGCTGTCTGAATTTGTGTAAAGGAGAAGCGGGGGGGCATGGGCAAGTTGCAGCGGAGGGTGCAGAGCTGGTGGCCGGGGTAGTGGTAGCCAGGTGGAAAGCATGGCCAGCCGTAGCAAAATGCTTGTTGAAATTCTCGATTATTGTACATTTATCGGTGGTGACAGTGTTTCCTAGCTTGTGTATATTGGTTCCTGACTTCCCTGAAAAGTTGCATATCGCGGGGGCTGTTTGATGCTAATGCAGTATGCCACAGGATGTTTTTGTGCTGGTCAAGGGCAGTCAAGTCTGAGGAGAACCAGGGGCTATATGTGTTCTTAGTTCTGAATTTTTTGAATGGGGCATGCTTATTTAAGATTGAGAGGAAAGCACTTTTAAAGAACAACCAGGCATCCTCTACTGACGGAATGAGGTCAATATCCATCCTGGATACCCGGGCCAGGTAAATTAGAAAGGCCTGCTCGCTAAAGTGTTTTAGGGAGCGTTTGACAGTGATGAGGGGTGGTCGTTTGACCACGGACCCATTACGGACGCAGGCAATAAGGCAGTGATCGCTGAGATCCTGGTTGAAGACAGCGGAGGTGTATTTAGAGGGTACATTTGTCAGGATGATATCTATGAGGGAGCCCATGTTTACAGATTTAGGGTTGTACCTGGTAGGTTCCTTGATAATTTGTGTGAGATTGAGGGCATCTAGTTTAGATTTTAGGGCGGCCGGGGTGTTAAGCATATCCCAGTTTAGGTCACCAAGCAGTACGAACTCTGAGGATAGATGGGGGGCAATCAGTTCACATATGGTGTCCAGGGCACAGCTCGGGGCTGAGGGGGGTCTGTAGCAAGCGGCAACAGTGAGAGACTTATTTCTGGAAAGGTGGATTTTTAGAAGTAGAAGCTCAAACTGTTTGGGTACAGACCTGGATAGTATGATAGAGCTCTGCAGGCTATCTCTACAGTAGATTGCAACCCCACCCCCTTTGGCAGTTCTATCGAGACGGAAAATGTTGTAGTTGGGGATGGACCTTTCTGCATTTTTGGTGGCCTTCCTAAGCCAGGATTCAGACACTGCTAGAACATCAGGGTTGGCGGAGTGTGCTAACGCAGTGAATAACTCAAACTAACTCGAAGCTTCGGATGTTAACGTGCAAAAAACCAAGGCATTTACGGTTACAGAAGTCAACAAATGATAACGCCTGGGGAGTAGGAGTAATACTGGGGGCTACAGGGCCTGGGTTAACCTCTACATCACCAGAGGAACAGAGGAGGAGTAGAATAAGGATACGGCTAAAGGCTTTAAGAACTGGTCTTCTAGTGCGTTGGGTACAGAGAAAAAAAGGAGCAGATTTCCGGGCGTTGTAGAATAGATTCAGGGCATTATGTACAGACAAGGATATGGAAGGATATGAGTACAGTGGAGGTAAACCTAAGCGCTGGGTAACGATGAAAGAGATAGCATTACTGGAGGCACCGATTGAGTCGGCCTCCGCGTGTATGGGGGGTGGGACAAAGGAACTGTCTAAGGCAGGTAGAGCTGGGCTGGGGGCTCTACAGTGAAATAGTACAAAAATAAATAACCGAAACAGCAATAAGCAAGGCATATTGACATGGAAGAGAGGCATAAAGCAATAACAGGTGTTATTCGAGAGAGCTAAGACAACAGCTGGTAATGGCAACAAAGTTTGGGCTGAGGCTAAACATAAACAGGATGCGGTACCGTATAAAGGAACAGTCCAGCAGGCATCAGCTGTATAGCTGAGTTATCATAAGTTCCGGTGAACAGCAATAGGAGAGTTCGGAGGTAGTTCGGGGGCTGCTACAGCACTGGCGAGCAAGAGGCCCGGCTTGCGTGTGCTAGAGGGCCGGGGCTAGCAGATGGATCTTCTGCTAGCCCCGGCCCACTGGTCGACGTCGTAACGGGAAGCCTGTTGAAACCACATCAGACGATTTCGTCGGCAAACCAGTCGTGTTGGATCGGCGGGGCTCCGTGTCAACACTAGGAGGTCCCGTCCGGTTGACAGAGAGGTAGATAGCCGGGAGATGGGCTCGAGGCTAGCTCAAGGCTAACTGGTGCTTGCTAAGGGGCAATGGTAATTAACCAACGACAACAGCCATTTGGTTGCAGCTAGCTGGTTGCGATGATCCGGCGCTAAGGTCCAGTGATTCCGGCAGAAAATCTGATATGCTCTGGGTCGATAGCACGCTGTGCAGACTGGCCGACAAATTGTCCAGGCTAGAGATAGAGCTGGCTGGTGGGTAGTGCAGGCCACGGACAATGGTGAAGACGCTAACAGTGGCTAATAGCAAGTAGCCATTCGGTTGCAGCTAGACTAGTTCTTGATAAAGGTTCTTGATAAAGGTTATAAAGAAATAATAGAATACAAAATAGACAAAAAACTAAAAAACTGGCTATTTACACAAGGACACAGAAAAAAACACGACCGCACTGCTACGCCTGTTGGTGTCAGACTTGTTCCTCCGGTACCGCTTGCCTTGCGGAAGCAGAGAGAACAGTCTATGGCTTAGGTGGCTGGACTCTTTAACAATTTTCCAGGCCTTCCTTTCACACCGCCTGATATAGAGGTCCTCGATGGCAGGGAACTCTGCCCTAGTTATGTACTGGGCTGTCCGCACCACCCTCTATAGCGCCATGTGATCGAGGGTGGTGCAGTTGCCATACCAAGCAGTGATGCAGCCAGTAAAGATGCTCTCAATGGTGCAGCTGCAGAACTTTTTGAGGATTTGAGGGCCTATGCCAAATATTTTCAACCTCCTGAGGGGGAAGAGGTGCTTTCGTGCCTTCTTCACGACTGTGTATATGGACCATTTTAAGTCCTTAGTGATTTGGACACAGAGGAACTTGAAGCTCTCGATTAGCTCCACTACAGCCCCGTCGATGTGGATGGGGGCGTGCTCGTCCCCCCATTTCCTGTAGTCCACGATCAGCTCCTTGGTCTTACTGATGTTCAGGGAGAGATTGTTGTCCTGGCACCACACTGCCAGGTCACTGACCTTCTCCCTGTAGGCTGTCTCATCGTTGCCTGTGATCAGGCCTACCACCGTTGTGTCATCAGCAAACTTGATGATGATGTTGGAGTCGTGCGTAGGAGGGGACAAAGCACACACCCCTGTGGGAGGGGACAAAGCACACACCCCTGTGGGGCCTCCATGTTGAGGGTCAGCTGGCAGAGGTGATGTTGCCTACCCTCACAATGTGAGGTCAGCCCAGTTGCAGAGGTAGATGTTCAGTCCCAAGGTCTCAAGCTTGGTGACGAGCTTGGAGGAGACTATGGCGTTGAACGCTGAGCTGTAGTCAATTAACAGCATTCATACGTAGGTACTCCTCTTATCTAGGTGGATGAGGGCAGTGTAGAGTGCAATTGTGATTGTGTCGTCTATGGATCTGTTGGGGCGGTATGTAAATTGGAGTGGGTCTAGACCAGGGATGGGCAACTCCAGTCCTCGGCAGCCAGAGTGGTGTCACACTTTTTCCCCATCCTTAGCAAACACAGCTGATTAAATGAGTTGCATTCTAAACTGAAGACCATGATTAGTTGATTATTGGAGTCAGGTGTATTAGCTGGGGCAAAAGTGTGACACCAATCAGGCCCCCGAGGACTATAGTTGCCCATCCCTGGTCTAGGGTGTCTGGGATGATGGAGTTCATGTGTGCCATAACCAGCCTTTCAAAGCACTTCATGATTACAGATGTGAGTGCTACAGGGCAGTAGTCATTGTGGCAGCTTGAGACATGTGGAGATTACAGACTGGGACAAGGAGAGGTTGAAAATGACGTGAATATGCCTGCCAGCTGTTCCGCGCATGCGCTAAGAACACACCCCGGAATACCGTCCGACCCTGCGGCCTTGCAAGTGTTGACCTGATTAAAAACCTTACTCAAGTCAGCCTCAGAGTGTGAGATCACCCAGTCCTCTGGGTCGGTGGGTGGCCTCATGCATGGCACAGTGTTGTTTTTGTCAAAGTGTGCATAAAATGCATTGAGTTTGTCTGGTGGAGAGGCATTGTTGGGCAGATCACGTCTGGGTTTTCCTTAGTTATCATTAATGGACTTTATCCCCTGCCACATGCGGCAGGCGGCGGAGCCTGTGTAATAGGATTCCACCTTGTTCCTATATTGTCCTTTTGCTTGTTTGATGGCTCTGCGGAGGTCATAGCAGGACTTCTTGTACTTGTTTGTGTCCTCAGTTGTAGCCTCTGGGTTGGCTGCGATAGCCCTGTGTGCGGTAGCCCTGTCCTTTAGTTTAGTAGCGCCAACCTCTGTGTTAATCCAGGGCTTTTGATTGGGGAAGCAGCGAACCTTCACTGTGGGGACAACGTCAGTTATGCATTTCCTAATAAAGCCAGTGACGGCGGTGGTTAGCTCATGGATGCTATCGGCGGAGTCCCGGAACATATTCCAGTCAGCGCTAGCAAAGCAGTCCTGTAGCATTGCCTCCGATTCGGAGGACCATTTCTCTACGGAGCGCGTCATGGTTACTTCCTGTTTGAACTTCTACTTGTAGACAGGAAGCAGCAGTATATGATCTGATTTGCCGAAGGGGGGACGAGGGAGAGCCTTGTATGCTTGCTTGTAGGTAGAGTAACAGTGGTCTAGGACTTATCACCCCTAGTGGCGAAGGAGACGTGTTGATGGAGGTTGGGCATCACGTGTCTTAATGACGTTGAATTAAAATCACCGGCAACCAGAAATGCAGCCTCTGGGTGGATGGTTTCCTGCTTGTTTATAGCCTCGTACATTTCGTTAAGTGCCAGCTTGTTGTTTTTCTTGTCCTGAGGTGGAATATATACAGCAGTTACGATAACAGCTTAAAACTCTCTCGGGAGGTACAGTGGGGAAAAAAAGTATTTAGTCAGCCACCAATTGTGCAAGTTCTCCCACTTAAAAAGATGAGAGAGGCCTGTAATTTTCATCATAGGTACACGTCAAATATGAGAGACAAATTGTGGAAAAAAATTCCAGAAAATCACATTGTAGGATTTTTAAGGAATTTATTTGCAAATTATGGTGGAAAATAAGTATTTGGTCACCTACAAACAAGCAAGATTTCTGGCTCTCACAGACCTGTAACTTCTTCTTTAAGAGGCTCCTATGTCCTCCACTCGTTAACTGTATTAATGGCACCTGTTTGAACTTGTTATCAGTATAAAAGACACCTGTCCACAACCTCAAACAGTCACACTCCAAACTCCACTATGGCCAAGACCAAAGAGCTGTCAAAGGACACCAGAAACAAAATTGTAGACCTGCACCAGGCTGGGAAGACTGAATCTGCAATAGGTAAGCAGCTTGGTTTGAAGAAATCAACTGTGGGAGCAATTATTAGGAAATGGAAGGCATACAAGACCACTGATAATCTCCCTCGATCTGGGGCTCCACGCAAGATCTCACCCCGTGGGGTCAAAATGATCACAAGACCGGTGAGCAAAAATCCCAGAACCACACGGGGGTACCTAGTGAATGACCTGCAGAGAGCTGGGACCAAAGTAACAAAGCCTACCATCAGTAACACACTACGCCGCCAGGGACATAAATCCTGCAGTGCCCTGCTTAAGCCAGTACATGTCCAGGCCCGTGCTAGAGTGCATTTGGATGATCCAGAAGAGGATTGGGAGAATGTCATATGGTCAGATGAAACCAAAATAGAACTTTTTGGTCAAAACTCAACTCGTCGTGTTTCGAGGACAAAGAATGCTGAGTTGCATCCAAAGAACACCATACCTACTGTGAAGCATGGGGGTGGAAACATCATGCTTTGGGGCTGTTTTTCTGCAAAGGGACCAGGACGACTGATCCGTGTAAAGGAAAGAATGAATGGGGCCATGTATCATGAGATTTTGAGTGGAAACCTCCTTCCATCAGCAAGGGCATTGAAGATGAAACGTGGCTGGGTCTTTCAGTATGACAATGATCCCAAACACACCGCCCGGGCAACGAAGGAGTGGCTTCGTAAGAAGCATTTCAAGGTCCTGGAATGGCCTAGCCAGTCTCCAGATCTCAACCCCATAGAAAATCTTTGGAGGGGAGTTGAAAGTCCGTGTTGCCCAGCGACAGCCCCAAAACATCACGCTCTAGAGGAGATCTGCATGGAGAAAGGGCCAAAATACCGTGTGTGAAAACCTTGTGAAGACTTACAGAAAACGTTTGACCTGTGTCATTGCCAACAAAGGGTATATAACAAAGTATTGAGAAACTTTTGTTATTGACCAAATACTTATTTTCCACCATAATTTGCAAATAAATTCATAAAAAATCCTACAATGTGATTTTCTGGATTTTTTTTCCTCATTTTGTCTGTCATAGTTGACGTGTACCTATGATGAAAATTACAGGCCTCTCTCATCTTTTTAAGTGGGAGAACTTTCACAATTGGTGGCTGACTAAATACTTTTTTTCCCCACTGTACAAGGGTCTGCATTTGACCATCAGGTATTCCAAGACGGGTGAACAATGTGTCGAGAATTCCACTGCGCTAGAGTCAGCACACCATTTTCTGTTGATGAAGAGGCATACACCTCACCCTCTCGATTTTCCTGAATCCAATGTCCTGTCCACTTGGTGAATGGAGAATCCATCAAGTTGGATAGCCATGGTGGGTAACTTGTCCGAAAGCCATGTTTCAGAAAAGCAGAGAATATTGCTGTTACGAGAGTCCCGTTGATAGCAAATCTGCGATTGGAGGTCATCCATCTTATTATCAAGTGGCCAATAAAATGGAGGGAAGAGGAATCCCCACTCTCCTGCCTCTTTTTCACATGCATTTCCTCTTGGGTAGCCTGAAAATTGGGTCGGAATTCTACAAAGAGCTCAGGGCAGATGAGTGACAGTCAAAGTTGAAGCCAGAATTAAGGTTAGTAACTGCTGATCTTACGTTCAAAAGTTATTGTCGATCATAAGAAATGATAGTGGATATATTTAGTACAGATGAGACTAAAATGTAGCGTTTTGGCCATCAAGGAAAACGCTATGTCTGGCGCAAACCCGACACCTCTCATCACCCCGAGAACACCATCCCCACAGTGAAGCATGGTGGTGGCAGCATCATGCTGTGGGGATGTTTTTCATCGGCAGGGACTGGGAAACTTGTCAGAATTGAAGGAATGATGGATGGAGGGAAACCTGTTTCAGTCTTCCAGAGATTTGAGACTGGGACGGAGGTTCACCTTCCAGCAGAACAATGACCCTAAACATACTGCTAAAGCAACACTCAAGTGGTTTAAGGGGAAACATTTGAATGTCTTGGAATGGCCTAGTCAAAGCCCAGACCTCAATCCATTTGAGAATATGTGGTATGACTTAAAGATTGCTGTACACCAGTGGAACCCATCCAACTTGAAGGAGCTGGAGCAGTTTTGCCTTGAGGAATGGGCAAAAGTCCCAGTGGCTAGATGTGCCAAGCTTATAGAGACATACCCCAAGAGACTTGCAGTTGTAATTGCTGCAAAAGGTGGCTCTACAAAGTATTGACTTTGGTGGGGTGAATAGTTATGCACGCTCAAGTTTTCTGTTTTTTTGTCTTATTTCTTGTTTGTTTCACAATAAAAAATATTTTGCATCTTCAAAGTGGTAGGCATGTTGTGTAAATCAAATGATACAAGCCCCCCAAAAATCTATTTTAATTCCAGGTTGTAAGGCAACAAAATAGGAAAAATGCCAAGGAGGGTGAATACTTTCGCAAGCCACTGTATATCCTACAATCAACAAGACACAACACATCAGATTGGAACAAGAATTGTGGCTTTTTTCTTGCCACTCTTCCGTAAAGCCCAGCTCTGTGGAGTGTACGGCTTAAAGTGGTCCTATGGACAGATACTCCAATCTCCGCTGTGGAGCTTTGCAGCTCCTTTAGGGTTATCTTTGGTCTCTTTGTTGCCTCTCTGATTAATGCCCTCCTTAACTGGTCTGTGAGTTTTGGTGGGTGGCCCTCTCTTGGTAGGTTTGTTGTGGTGCCATATTCTTTCCATTTTTTTAATAATGGATTTAATGGTGCTCCGTGGGATGTTCAAAGTTTCGGATATTTCTTTATAACCCAACCCTGATCTGTACTTCTCCACAACTTTGTCCCTGACCTGTTTGGAGAGCTCCTTGGTCTTCATGGTGCCGCTTGCTTGGTGGTGCCCCTTGCTTAGTGGTGTTGCAGACTCTGGGGCCTTTCAGAACAGGTGTATATATACTGAGATCATGTGACAGATTATGTGACACTTAGATTGCACACAGGTGGACTTTATTTAACTAATTATGTGACTTCTGAAGGTAATTGGTTGCACCAGATCTTATTTAGGGGCTTCATAGCAATGGGGTTGAATACATATGCACACACCACTTTTCCGTTATTAATTTTAAACAAGTTCTTTTTTACATTTCACTTCACCAATTTGGACTATTTTGTGTATGTCCATTACATGAAATCCAAATAAAAATCAATTTAAATTACAGGTTGTAATGCAACAAAATAGGAAAAACGCCAAGGGGGATGAATACTTTTGCAAGGCACTGTAATAACACTATATCTCCATTGAAGGTGTTTAAACAGCAACCCTTAATTGAAACATTAACAAAGGGTTTTCTCCACCACAGTTTCAGTAAAAAGCTGAGGGATGGGGCTGGAGAAATGCAACCACTCCTGAATCAATAGACTACAATATGGATGCAAGGACTGATCATCCATGATTTAAAAAATAATAGTTTTAACCATGTTTTTATCCTACAGAGCGGTTGTTTACATTTACTTTGTTTACAAACATTGGAGTAAAACAAGTTAATTTTTTGGGCTCTGATGGGGTATGACAGTTGAACTAAGTTCATGAGGCATTTATACATTATATTCTTCAAGAATCAATGGGTACATATAATTAGTTTTTACATCCAAAAATGGATGTAGCAATTCCACATCTGAAAGTGAGTTTTTCACGTGAAACTGCAAATAAAATGTGAGGTGAAAACATGTTATTCTCCTCACATAAAAATGTGGTGTTAACATGTGAATTCAATGTAATATATGTGAAAATATGCTTTCATGTGTGAAATGTGAGATCAAAATGTGAAAACAACCATTTCACATATGAAAACACAATTTTCACATGTGAAACTGCAAATGTGACATTTTATTGTAAAGGTTGCACACATTTGTATGTCAATACGGGAACTTATGTTGATCATTGCTGCTGTGTGCCAGTAGATGCACCTAGGTCATTAGTAATTCAAGCCTACACCTGAGTAGTTGTACACACTAAATCTACTTTGTCATGGCACTGGGCCCTCGGACAGGAGGAGAAAGAGACTGGGCAAGGGTCATGTTCGACATCAATTAACCTTTTAGAGACAAACATATTGATACCATAATCGGTTATAGCTATTTTACAATAGTTATTGTTGGGTAATTATTTTTAAAGGATTACAGTAAGACCACCATCTCATGTTAATTTCAGATTCTGCTGACATTCTATATGGCCTAGTAAAAAGATTTGTGTCTTATGTTAGTCAATGTTGGTACTGACAAATTACTGTATGGTTTTATTTCATGTTTGTGTTGACAACTTTCCTGATATGGTTACATTGTGATTGACATTGCTTTTATTTTTGATCCTCTTTCTAAACAGGAAATACGATGCCGAATACAAGCCGTAGCAGTGACGGCATTGAGGGCAGTTTTGAGCTTCCGACGGCGCAATACCAAATACCTCTGAATGACAAAGTGGTGATAGTCCAAGTTTTGATTGGCATCTTCCTCTACATCAACTTCCTCATGATCTTCACCTTCAAGAGGCCTTGTTCTCCAACACACGATACATATTCTTTGCTCACACGCTGGTCTCTGACTGTAAGTATCTGGCTCTGACTGATGTATTGCTACTCCAGGGTACCAATGCCAGGTGGGCTATGTATATTTCTGGTTATGATCATACATAACCTGGACTATGCCACACCGCTGACACTGACATGATGAGCCTGGAGTGGTATGTTGCAATCTGCATGCCCCTGCACCACAGTGAACTCTCCACCCCGGTGAGGGCCATGCAATGCATCCTACTCATCCAGGCTCTCAGCTCTATTGAATGGATCATCGTGATCTCCATCCTCTTCTCGGCTGTACCTCTGAGGTTCTACACCTCTCCTCTAGTCTGCAGTTTCAGGCAGATAATTGTGTTCTCCTGGCAGGGCCACGTCAACTCGGCTCTGTGTCAGTTCTACCTCCTGGTAATGTCCGTAATCATAGCTTTCACCTATGTGAAGATCATGGTGGTTTTCAGAGCTGCCTCCTCAGACAGTAAGAAATCTACCAATAAGGGCATGAGGACAGTTATTCTCCATGGCTTACAGTTACTCCTTTGTTTGATCCAGTTATGGTGTCCTATGATAGAATTGGCTATAATGAAGATCAATTTGAATGTGTTTATTCAGCTTAGGTATTTTGACTATATTGTTTTTACTCTTGCCCCTCGAGTCCACTTGTGTATGGATAAAGGGATAAGGATTTTGTGGTGGTTATGAAATATTATGCCCTGTTTGGATATTCTAAAAAAGTATTTATATGTAATATGGACAAGCCTAATCGTAAATGAAGAAAAAAAACTCCCATGGCCTGCAGATTGATTTCAGTCGTGTAAAATCAAAGTATATTTTTGTTTATTTAGTTCAAATGTTTTTTTTCTCTGGTATTTGGCCCTCATGATCTCTGCAGTAACATAAATAGTATTTTACACCCATATTTTACTCCCCCTTGCTGAGTGACAGTTAGACAATTCTATTAAACTTCAATAATTTCTGTCTCTATTTGTCATGGTTCCTTGATTTTATGAAAAATAAACTGTAAAAGTTCAATAACATTTATAATTTTTCAAACCCTATCTCTGTTGTTTCAGAAGTTCATGTTAGTGGCCATTTTTTCATGATAGAGACCCAGGGAGAACACACTGTTTGGACCTGGCCCCAGCTCTCTTCATTACTGATGCATGACTTCTGTCAAGAGCAGACCAAGCCCTGGTGTGCTGCTCTCAACAGAGTAATCTTGTTTGCCAAACAAAAGAAAACATATGGTTGCACAATTAGGCTCAACTCAGAAGCGCTCCGTTAATAATCAACCAGTCTGTTAATTACTAATCAGGGAACAGGGGACCCGCGCTTTCCCTAACTGTACTCTTGAGATATCTGGCAGCACCGTGGACATGCCTCCCTGTTCATCAAATGCAATCCATGTAAATCCCCTCTTAAACAACCCCATCCCAATGTTTCCTTTACGGTTTCATCATTCTCTCTGAAAACTATAACAAACGCTGGTAGATGGACATGCCTTTTACTCTAGGCCCTGGTCTGCATGCATTTCACTCAAGGTTGATAGAACACCCTTTAAAAGTAGAACAAGGTTTTAGACATATAGTTGATACTTTATTACAAATACTGATATCACAGTACTGAGGACAATAAACACATTTGAAGAAATATTTATTCAAATTCATGAATAGCAGGCCTCCTGTTCAGCCTTAAACACCCACACCAATAGAAATCCACTTTTTCAAGCTGAAGGATGATGGCCAGAGCTTACCCATGATGTTGCACAATTATTTAAGTCATTGTGTTAGTGAAAGTATGATATACAGTTGAAGTCGGAAGTTTACCTACACTTAGGTTGGAGTCATTAAAACTTGTTTTTCAACCACTCCACAAATGTCTTGTTAACAAACTATAGTTTTGGCAAGTCGGTTAGGACATCTACTTTGTGCATGACACAAGTAAATTTTCCAACAATTGTTTACAGACAGATTATTTCACTTAGAATTCACTGTTTCACAATTCCAGTGGGTCAGAAGTTTACATACAATAAGTTGACTGTGCCTTTAAACAGCTTGGAAAATTCCAGAAAATGATGTCATGGCTTTAGAAGCTTCTGATAGGCTAATTGACATCATTCGAGTCAATTCGAGGTGTACCTGTGGATGTATTTCAAGGCCTACCTTCAAATTCCGCACCTCTTTGCTTGACATCATGGGAAAATCAAAAGAAATCAGCCAAAAATTGTAGACCTCCATAAGTCTGGTTCATCCTTGGGAGCAATTTCCAAACGCCTGAAGGTACCACGTTCATCTTAACAAACAATAGTACGCAAGTATAAACACCATGGGACCACGCAGCCGTCATACCGCTCAGGAAGGAGACGCGTTCTGTCTCCTAGAGATGAACATACTTTGGTGCGAAAAGTGCAAATAAATCCCAGAACAACAGCAAATGACCTTGTGAAGATGCTGGAATAAACAGGTACAAAAGTATCTATATCCACAGTAAAACGAGTCCTATATCGACATAACCTGAAAGGCCGCTCAGCAAGGAAGAAGCCACTGCTCCAAAACCGCCATAAGAAAGCCACAATACGGTTTGTAACTGCACATGGGGACAAAGATCGTACTTTTTGGAGAAATGTCCTCTGGTCTGATGAAACAAAAATAGAACTGTTTGGCCATAATGACCATCGTTATGTTTGGAGGAAAAAGGGGGTGGCTTGCAAGCCGAAGAACACCATCCCAACCGTGAAGCACGGGGGTGGCACCATCATGCTGTGGGGGTGCTTTGCTGCAGGAGGGACTGGTGCACGTCACAAAATAGATGGCATCATGAGGAAGGACAATTATGTGGATATATTGAAGCAACATCTCAAGACATCAGTCAGGTAGTTAAAGCTTGGTCGCAAATGCACAATGACCCCAAGCATACTTCCAAAGTTGTGGCAAAATGGCTTAAGGACAACAAAGTCAAGGTATTGGAATGGCCATAACAAAGCCCTGACCTCAATCCTATAGAACATTTGTGGGCAGAACTGAAAAAGTGTGTGCGAGCAAGGAGGCCTACAAACCTGACTCAGTTACACCAGCTCTGTCAGGAGGAATGGGCCAAAATTCACCCAACTTATTGTGGGAAGCTTGTGGAAGGCTACCCGAAACGTTTGACCTAAGTTAAACAATTTAAAAGCAATGCTACCAAATACTAATTGAGTGTATGTAAACTTCTGACCCACTGGGAATGTGATGAAATAAATAAAAGCCTAAATAAATCATTCTCTCTACTATTATTCTGACATTGTCACGCCCCGACCTGGAGAGACTGTTATTCTCTAGGTAGTTTGGTCAGGGTGTGAAACTCTATGTTAGAATTTCTATGTTTAGGATCTAGAATTGTATTTCTAGGTTTGGCCGGGTGTGATTCCCAATCAGAGGCAGCTGTCGCTCGTTGTCTCTGATTGGGGATCATACTTAAGTAGCCTGTTTGCCTACCTTATTGTGGGATCTTGTTCCGTGTTCGGCTTGTATGAGTATAGCCTGAGGACTTCACGTTACGTTGTTTCTTGTTTTGTTTATGTTTATTTGAGTTTAATAAACATGTACGCTTTTCACGCTGCACCTTGGTCTGACCCGTCTCTCAACGTTCGTAACAGAAGATCCCACCAAAAACGGACCAAGCAGTGTGCCCAGGAGCAGCAGACACCCTGGACACAGGTGGGGAAGTCATTTTGGACTTGGGAGGAGATATTGGCAGGTAAAGGACCCTGGGCGAAGGAGGAAGCCCAGGCAGGAGAGGATCAACGGCGACATCAACAGTGCCGGCCGAAGAGGAAGCCCGAGAAGCAGCCCCAATAAAAAAGTTTTTGGGGGGGCTCACGGGGTGGACGACGAGGCAGCAGGAGGCCGGGAAAGGGCTGACTAGAGAGGAGGAGGCCGCTATTCTAGAGGTCCTCCAAGACCTGCGGATCGAGAGTCTGAGAGAAGAGGCCACCACGTTACGGGAGCTGTTAGCTCAGAGGGAGCAGGAGTTATCCGTTCAGAGGGAGGCGCTACAGGATGCTCAAAGGGAGAAGGAAGTAGTGGAGGCAAGGAGAGAGGAGCTGGTCAGGCAACAGAAGGAGCGTGTGTTCATAGAGGAACCTAGGTATGCGGAGATACGCACTGTGTCGCCAGTGCGCATTCACAGCCCAGTGCGTCCTGTGCCAGCGCCCCGTACGTGTCGTGCGAAAGTGGGCATCCAGCCAGGACGGGTTGTGCCCGCTCAACGCTCCTGGTCTCCAGTACGCCTTCACGGTCCAGTATATCCTGCGCCAGTCCTACGCACTGTGGTGCGCGTATCCAGTCCGGTACGGCCCGTGCCAGCTCCTCGCACCAAACCAGTGGTGCATGTCTCCAGTCCGGCCCGGCCCGTTCCTGCTCCTCGCACCAGACCTGTGGTGCGTGTCCTCAGTCCGGCCGGCCCGTTCCTGCTTCTCGCACCAGATCTGTGGTGCGTGTCTCCAGTCCGGCCCGGCCCATTCCTGCTCCTCGCACCACACCAGTGGAGCCAGAGCAGTCCGCTCCACCGGTGCCCAGTCCAGCTGCGGTCAGCGGATCTACTCCGGAGCCAGAGCAGTCCAGTCCACCGGTGCCTAGTCCAGCTCCAGTCAGCGGTTCCAGTCCAGATCCAGAAGTCAGCCCCTCTCCAGGGTCGGGGTCTCCCACACCAGGGTCCAGACAGGGCTTGGTGCATCGTGGGGGGATTGCCGATCCAGGTCCAGACGTCAGCACCTCTCCAGGTTCGGGGTCTCCCACACCAGGGTCCAGACAGGGCTTGGTGCATCGCGGGAGGATTACCGATCCAGGCCCAGACGTCCGCCCCTCTCCAGGTTCGGGGTTTCCCACACCAGGGTCCAGACAGGGCTTGGTGCATCGTGGGAGGAAGGAGAGGGGAAGCCGAGGTCCAGACCAGACCAGGGGCGCAACGGGGAGGCAGAGAGGGAGAGGTCGTCACACCCGGACCCTCCCCTTATGAGTCAGGTTGGTGCGGCCGGAGTACGCACCTTTGGGGGAGGGGGGGGGGGGTACTGTCACGCCCTGACCTGGAGAGACTGTTATTCTCTAGGTAGTTTGGTCAGGGTGTGAAACTCTATGTTAGAATTTCTATGTTTAGGATCTAGAATTGTATTTCTAAGTTTGACCGGGTGTTATCCCCAATCGGAGGCAGCTGTCGCTTGTTGTCTCTGATTGGGGATCATACTTAAGTAGCCTGTTTGCCTACCTTGTTGTGGGATCTTGTTCCGATTTCGGCTTGTATGTGTATAGCCTGAGGACTTCACGTTACGTTGGTTCTTGTTTTGTTTATGTTTATTTGAGTTTAATAAACATGTACGCTTTTCACACTGCACCTTGGTCTGACCCGTCTCTCAACGTTCGTGACAGACATTTCACCTTCTTAAAATAAAGTGGTGATCCTAACTGACCTAAGACAGGGAATTTTTACTAGGATTAAATGTCAGGAATTGTGAAAAACTGAGTTTAAATGTATTTGGCTAAGGTGTATGTGAACTTCTGACTTCTATGCAAATGTGGTGTCTTTTCCTATGATATGACATACAAATTATTTTCAGGCAACGTTTCGTTTCATGGGCTGGGTTTTATTTTAATGTTACCACCCACCAGCTGCAAAGCTATTCCTCTTCACGGCTGAGATGAGCCAAACAGCCTTGTGGCCACTTGACCGACTGAGCAAATTAAAAGAGGGGAATGGAGGGGAACAAACATATGTTTTTGCACGTCCACTTTTTTTTTACCAGACAATTATCATAATCTATTGGATAATTTGTCAATTTTCACTTATTTTTTTATCTAGACTGTATACAATATATATGACAATTTTATAAATGGTATAATTGCATGATATGATAGCATTTAGCAAACCCGTTGCTCCAAGATTAATGGTTTGACTACCAAAGATTTGCTTTACTACACACTCCACTGCTTTGATTGGTGTAACGTTAGCTGGAAACCATAAGTATCTTTCCATATCATGAAAAGGCACCTGCGAAAGAAGGAACTTATAGCTACATTTAATTTGTGGTGTGCATGATCATGAGCAAAGTCATTATAGCCTATCATTTCACTTCCCCTGTGAGAACCATGAGCAGGGGCTGACTTGACTTTGCTGTCCCGCAGCCGAAGCCTGCTAGCCTCCTACCTACCAAAGGTTGCACCATGTCCATTGGAATGTAGAAAACTGGAGCTTCGTGTTATTCATTCTAACTATTTCTATGGCAAATTCACCGCCACAATTTATGGAAGCTGCGAAAACTTTGGCGATAACAATAGATGGCGAAGTCAAAGATAGGCCATTGTGAAGAAGTTTTCTCTAAATCAATGCTTATGACAAATCCAGCTCCAGAACCAGCCATTGAGCCAGCTGGGTAAAGTTAAAAATAAATAATTTCAGAACATAGGGCCCTTTCAAAACATAAGTAATAATTTTCCAAATCCAAAACAAAAAGAAACTAAACTGCATGTGAATTCAGTATGCTTTATCCCTGAACAGGAATAATTATCTTGAAGTCCACGAAAACTTAGAACTGGTGTTGATTGAATAGCACGCATAGTTACTCAGATGTGATCATCATTTTAAAGTGATTAAATATGACAAAATGGCCTACAGTGCCTTCAGAAAGTATTCATACCTTTACTTATTCCACATTTTGTTGTGTTACAGCCTGAATTAAAAATGGATTCAAATTAGTATATTTCCAGAAATATCACATTTATATACAGTGGGGGAAAAAAGTATTTAGTCAGCCACCAATTGTGCAAGTTCTCCCACTTAAAAAGATGAGAGAGGCCTGTAATTTTCATCATAGGTACACGTCAACTATGACAGACAAATTGAGAATTTTTTTCTCCAGAAAATCACATTGTCAGATTTTTAATGAATTTATTTGCAAAATATGGTGGAAAATAAGTATTTGGTCACATACAAACAAGCAAGATTTCAGGCTCTCACAGACCTGTAACTTCTTCTTTAAGAGGCTCCTCTGTCCTCCACTCGTTACCTGTATTAATGGCACCTGTTTGAACTTGTTATCAGTATAAAAGACACCTGTCCACAACCTCAAACAGTCACACTCCAAACTCCACTATGGCCAAGACCAAAGAGCTGTCAAAGGACACCAGAAACAAAATTGTAGACCTGCACCAGGCTGGGAAGACTGAATCTGCAATAGGTAAGCAGCTTGGTTTGAAGAAATCAACTGTGGGAGCAGTTATTAGGAAATGGAAGACATACAAGACCACTGATAATCTCCCTCGATCTGGGGCTCCACGCAAGATCTCACCCCGTGGGGTCAAAATGATCACAAGAACGGTGAGCAAAAATCCCAGAACCACACGGGGGGACCTAGTGAATGACCTGCAGAGAGCTGGGACCAAAGTAAGAAAGCCTACCATCAGTAACACACTACGCCGCCATGGACTCAAATCCTGCAGTGCCAGACGTGTCCCCCTGCTTAAGCCAGTACATGTCCAGGCCCGTCTGAAGTTTGCTAGAGTGCATTTGGATGATCCAGAAGAGGATTGGGAGAATGTCATATGGTCAGATGAAACCAAAATAGAACTTTTTGGTAAAAACTCAACTCGTCGTGTTTGGAGGACAAAGAATGCTGAGTTGCATCCAAAGAACACCATACCTACTGTGAAGCATGGGGGTGGAAACATCATGCTTTGGGGCTGTTTTTCTGCAAAGGGACCAGGACGACTGATCTGTGTAAAGGAAAGAATGAATGGGGCCATATATCGTGAGATTTTGAGTGAAAACCTCCTTCCATCAGCAAGGGCATTGAAGATAAAACGTGGCTGGGTCTTTCAGCATGACAATGATCCCAAACACACCGCCCGGGCAACGAAGGAGTGGCTTCGTAAGAAGCTTTTCAAGGTCCTGGAGTGGCCTAGCCAGTCTCCAGATCTCAACCCCATAGAAAATCTTTGGAGGGAGTTGAAAGTCTGTGTTGCCCAGCGACAGCCCCAAAACATCACTGCTCTAGAGGAGATCTGCATGGAGGAATGGGCCAAAATACCAGCAACAGTGTGTGAAAACCTTGTGAAGACTTACAGAAAACGTTTGACCTGTGTCATTGCCAACAAAGGGTATATAACAAAGTATTGAGAAACTTTTGTTATTGACCAAATACTTATTTTCCACCATAATTTGCAAATAAATTCATTAAAAATCCTACAATGTGATTTTCTGGATTTTTGTTTCTCATTTTGTCTGTCATAGTTGACGTGTACCTATGATGAAAATTACAGGCCTCTCTCATATTTTTAAGTGGGAGAACTTGCGCAATTGGTGGCTGACTAAATACTTTTTTCCCCCACTGTAAGTATTCACAGCCCTGACTATACATGTTAGAATCACCTTTGGCAGCGATTACAGCTGTGAATCTTTCTAGGTAAGTCTCTAAGAGCTTTGCACACCTGGATTGTACAATATTTGCACATTATTCTTTAAAAAATTATTCAAGCTGGTTGTTGATCATTGCTAGACAGCCATTTTCAAGTCTTGCCATAGATTTTCAAGCCGATTTAAGTCAAAATTGTAACTAGCCCCCTCAGGAACATTTAATGTTGTCTTGGTAAGTCACTCCAAAGTACTCCAAATGTACAAAACATTAGGAACACCTGCTATTCCATGCCATAGACTGACCAGGTGAATCGAGGTGAAAGCTATGATCCCTTATTGATTTCACTTGTTAAATCCACTTCAATCAGTGTAGATAAAGAGGAGGAGACAGGTTAAAGAATAATTTTTAAGCCTTGGGACAATTGAGACATGGATTGTGTATGTGTGCCATTCAGAGGGTGAATAGGCAAGAAAAAAGATTGAACTGCCTTTGAACGGGGTATGGTATAGTGGATGCTCCTTAGAGAAGGAAGGGGAGGACAATCCTCCTCAGTGAATTTCATAAAAATAAAAATAGTGAAACATATAAATGGTTATCCTTTTTAGATAAAACTATACTAAATATATTCACGTCACCAAATAATTGATTAAAACATACTGTTTTGCAATGAATGTCTATTGTAGCCTCAACAGCACTCTGTAGGGTAGCCCTATAGTGTAGCCAGAGGACAGCTAGCTTCCGTGCTCCTCTGGGTACATTGACTTCAATATAAAACCTAGGACGCTCATGGTTCTCATGCCCTTCCATAGACTTACACAGTAATTATGACAACTTCCAGAGGACTTCCTATAACCTATCAGCGCTCTTGCAGCCTGAACTGACATGTTGTCCACCCAATCAAAGAATCAGAGAATGAATCTAGTACTTAAAGAATGAGCTACAGCTAGCTAGCACTGCAGTGCATAAAATGTGGTAAGTAGTTGACTCAAAGAGAGAGAAAGACAATAGTTGAACAAGTTTTAACAAATTAATTTCTTCAAAAATGAAGGAGAAGCAAGAGAGAGAGAGAGAGAGAGATAGATAGCTATATTTTGTCCTTTTTTTTCACTTTCACTATAATTTACTTAGCTAGCAAATACAGCTAGCTAGTTTAGCCTACTCAAACACACGGCTCAAACAGAGGGATGCTATGTTAGCTAGTTGGCTATGACTATCCAACACTCAAACTCTTCCAAGTCAAGGTAAGCTTTTGGTTTTACAAAAGTATTTTGCCACCGGGGCCTGCCGGTTTAACTGCTAAGCTGCTTACTGACTGTACACTATACTGCATGACTGTAGCGAGTTTACTAACGCATTAGTTCTATTAGCTATGTTGACTATGATGTTACTTTAGCTAATACGATGTAGGCTGTGTATAGAGGTCAGCGGTTATGATAAAAGTTTTTTTTGCCTGGTCACAGACAACTGATGAGTTGTGCATTGAAGTCCACAAGTGAAAGGAAAAGGTGAGAGGAGGAGAGCGCGTAGATGCGAAAAGGAATACAACGTGGCTGCTATGAAAGTGAACTATGTTTACGCATAATCAGGGGTGTATTCATTCCGTCGATTCTGTTGAAAAACTTTTCTTAAAGCAAACGGAACGAAACGGGGATATACGTACCTGAATTTGGCTAATAGAAACTCTTGTTTGCAACTGTTGGACTAATGATTACACTGTCTGTCATCTCAACTTTTTCTCTCGACCTGTGTGCACCTACGTTGTAAACTTTAATTCATAGGCTAGGTTGTAGCAACCTCATGACGGGTATAGGGAAAATTAGAGTATCATGTAGTAGCCTAAACCTATCGATGTTACATTGAACTGGGTGAATGGAATATGAATGATAGTAATATGCTGTAATAGAAATAAGGCCATGTTCATAAAAAATATATAATCCTCCCTCATCTTCAACAGCACCGACCGCCACTGGGTTTTTCACGCTCAACAGTTTCCTGTGTGTATCAATAATGGTCCGCCACCAAAGGACATCCAGCAAACTTGACACAACTGTGGGAAGCATTGGAGTGTACATGGGCCAGCATTCCTATGGAATGATTTCGACACCTTGTAGGGTCCATCCCCCGACGAATTGAGGCTGTTCTGAGGGCAAAAGGGAGCACAACTCAATATTAGGAAGGTGTTCCTAATGTTTTGTACAATCAGTGTATGTTTGGCCGTGTGTTTTAGGTTATTGTCCTGCTGAAAGGTGAATTTGTCTCACAGTTTCTGTTGGAAAACAGACTGAACCAGGTTTTCCTCTAGGATTTTGCCTGTGCTTAGCTCTATAACGTTTACTTTTTTCCCCAAAAACTCCCTAGTCCTTGCCGATGACAAACATATCCAGAACACGATGCAGCCACCACCATTCTTGAAAATATGAAAAGTGGCACTAGGTGATGTGTTGTGTTGGATTTGCCCCAAACATAACACTTTTGTATTCAGGACATAAAGTTAATTTCTTTGCCACATTTTTTGCAGTTTTACTTAGTGCCTTATTGCAAACAGGATGCATGTTTTGGAATATTTTTTTTCTGTACAGGCTGTGTGTATTGATACACCATACAAAATGTAATTAATAACTTCACCATGCACAAAGAGATATTCAATGTCAACTTAAAAAAAAAGAAATCACTCATCTGACAATAGGTGCACTTCTTTGCGAGGTATTGGAAAACTCCCTGGTCTTTGTGATTAAATCTGTGTTTGAAATTCACTGCTCGACTGAGGGACCTTACAGATAATTGTATGTGTGCGGTACAGAGAAGAGGTAGTCATTCAAAAAGCACGTTACACTATTATTGCATACAGAGTGAGTCCATGCAACTTATTATGTGCCTTGTTAAGCACATTTTTACTCCTGAGCTTATTTAGGCACAAGACATTTAAGCTTTTCATTTTGTATTCATTTGTAAAAAATTTGTGGTATTGTGTAGGCCAGTGACACAACATTTTAATTTTATAATTGTTTTATTCATTCATTCTGTAACACAACAAAATGTGTAAAAGTCAAGGGGTGTAAATACTTTCTGAAATCACTGTATATGATTTTGCACAAATTATTTAAACTGAGTGAAGATGGCTCTGTTAGGTCAGTTGGTTGGAGCAAGGTGCTTGCTTATTGCATGGGCCACATAATTGCTCAAAGCATCAGTTTAATGACCATATTATGTTATCATTACTTCTAATGAGTTCCCTAAGTAAAAGTTAAGCACTAGACCTTTTCCCTGTTGAGGAATAAGCAATGATTATGAACATGATGCATTATGACAATGGAATGAAATTAATTTATCCCTTGAGAAATCAAGACACTATCCAAAACATTTGGAAAGAGGAAATGCCTCTTCCCAGAGATGTTTTGCATCATGGTGGTGCTATGTAGAAACATTTATAAAAATCCACAACCCATCCCTCCCAAACCTTAACAGTCTCCATCAGAGGACAAGTTGAGGTTAGTTCATGACTTCTTATTTATCTTTGGGATCATGTATACTGTCATTAATTATTGTTCTGTGTGCATATCAAGTATTTACTTTCCTCAACATTTCAGATTTGCAGACATCGACCATTCCTCAAGAGGGCCACACTGAAAAATGCAGAATCTGACCTACCTTCCAGGCAATGCCACCAACTCACAGAAGAGCCCCGTGTAGCTCAGTTGGTAGAGCATGGCGCTTGCAACGCCAGGGTTGTGGGTTCGTTTCCCACGGGGGGCCAGTATAAAAATGTATGCACTCACTAACTGTAAGTCGCTCTGGATAAGAGCGTCTGCTAAATTAATAAAATGTAAAGAGCCTGTCTATGATAATCAAGGTGTGTGTGGTGCTCCCCTTCTTCTGCATGTTCCTCAACTGCATCTGGTCATGTTGCACACATTCGCCTCTCACAGACAGTTCCTGGACAACTCCCGCTACAAGCTGATCAACGACACTCTGCAGCTCCTCTCCTCTGTCCACCTCATTGTGGGCAACGTGAAGTTCTCCATTGTATACTGTGCCCTTCTTCTCAACTGCCACCTTCCAGAACACCCCTGTGATCCTGGCAGAGACTACATTTTAAATTTTAGTCATTTAGCAGACGCTCTTATCCAGAGCGACTTACAGTTAGTGAGTGCATACATTATTTAATTTTTTTTAATTCCCGTGGGAATCGAACCCACAACCCTGGCGTTGCAAAGGCCGTGCTCTACCAACTGAGCTACATCCCTGCCGGCCATTCCCTCCCCTACACTGGACGACGCTGGGCCAATTGTGCGCCGCCCCATGGGACTAGTTGAGTATCTAGAGCATCAGCAATTGTGGGTTCGATTATAGGATCAAAATGGCCAGATACAAAGAACTTTCTTCTGAAACTCGTCAGTTTATTCTTGTTCTGAGAAATGAAGGCTATTCCATGTGAGAAATTGCCAAGAAACTGAAGATCTCGTACAACGCTGTGTACTACTCCCTTCACAGAACAGCGCAAACTGGCTCTAACCAGAATAGACAGAGGATTGGGAGGCCCCGGTGCACAACTGAGCAAGAGAACAAATACATTAGAGTGTCTAGTTTGAGAAACAGATGCCTCACAGGTCCTTAACTGGCAGCTTCATTAAATAGTACCCTGAAAACACCAGTCTCAATGTCAACATTGAAGAGGCGACTCCGGGATGCTGACCTAGGCAGAGTTGCAAAGAAAAAGCCATATCTCAGACTGGCCAATAAAAAATATAAGATTAAGATGGGCAAAATAACACAGACACTGGACTTTTCATTGCAACTCTGCTTCGAAAGAGTCAAACCAATATGGCGTAGCAGTGCGGTCATGTACTCTGTGTGTGTCCGTGTAAATAGCCAGTTTTTTGTATTTTTTTCAATTTTTCGTACATATTTCCCTATCACACTTTTCATCCTTCTACTAAATATACTTCCCTGCAACCCGCCTCCCTCAATGTGGAACGGATTCTATTATTGACTTACCTTTTATCTAGAATCTCCAGTTGAAACTAGCTAGCCAGTTAACTAGCTACTTGCTATTAGCCACCGTTAGCGGTTTTCACCCAGAACATCAGATTTTCTGCCAGAATAACTGAATCACTGGACATTAACACCTGATCGCAACTAGCTAGCCGCAACTGAATGGATGTTGCTGTTGGCTAATCACCACTGCCCCCGAAGCAAGCACCAGTTAGCCTTGAGCTAGCCTTGAGCCAGGCCCATATCCCGGCTATCTACCTCTCTGTCTACCGGACGGGAGTAGCCAGCTTACTAGCTACTTGCTATTTGCCACCGTTAGCGGTTTTTCACCATTGTCCGTGGCCTGCACTACCTACCAGCCAGCTCTAGGCTGGACTATTATCGGCCAGTCTGCACTGTCTACACAGCGCGTTATCGACCCAGAACAAATCGGTTTTTCTGTTGGAATCACTGATTCACTGGACCTTTAACACCGGATCATCGCAACTAGCTAGCTGCAACCAAATGGATGTTGTTGTTGGCTAATCAGCCTTGAGCTAGCCTCGAGTCAGGCCCATCTCCAGGCTATCTACCTCTCTGTCAACCGGACGGGACCTCCTAGAGTCGACACGGAGCCCTGCCGATCTATCACGACTGGTCTGCCGACGTAATCGTCTGTGGTTTCAACAGGCTTCCTGTTGCAACGACCACGAAGATCCATCTGCTAGCCCCGGCCCGATAGCACAAGCAAACAACAGCCGTGCTTCCTGCTAGCCTGTGCTGTAGCACCAATTCGAACTGCTCTCGGACTCACATATTGCTGTTCACTGGACCTTATGATCACTCAGCTGCACAGCTGATGCCTGCTGGACTGTTCCTTTACACGGTACCCTGTCCTGTTTATCTGTTTAGCCTCAGCCAAAACTTTCATCGCCATTACCAGTTGTTGTCTTAGCTCTCCCGAATAACACCTGTGATTGCTTTATGCCTCTCTCCCATGTCAATATGCCTTGTGTATTGCTGTTCCAGTTAGTTCTTATTATACAATTTCACTGTAGACCCCAAGTCCCTCTCAAACTGCCTCAAATACATTGGGGAGAACAAGTATTTGATACACTGCCGATTTTGCAGGTTTTCCTACTTACAAAACACGTAGAGGTCTGTAATTTTAGGTACACTTCAACTGTGAGAGACGGAATCTAAAACAAAAATCCAGAAAATCCCATTGTATGATTTTTAAGTAATTAATTTGCATTTTATTGCATGACATAAGTATTTGATACATCAGAAAAGCAGAACTTAATATTTGGTACAGAAACCTTTATTTGCAATAACAGAGATCATACGTTTCCTGTAGGTCTTGACCAGGTTTGCACACACTGCAGCAGGGATTTTGGCCCACTCCTCCATACAGACCTTCTCCAGATCCTTCAGGTTTCGGAGCTGTCGCTGGGCAATATGGACTTTCAGCTCCCTCCAAATATTTTCTATTGGGTTCAGGTCTGGAGACTGGCTAGGCCACTCCAGGACCTTGAGATGCTTCTTACGGAGTCATTCCTTAGTTGCCCTGGCTGTGTGTTTCGGGTCGTTGTCATGCTGGAAGACCCAGCCACGACCCATCTTCAATGCTCTTACTGAGGGAAGGAGGTTGTTGGCCAATATCTCGCGATACATGGCCCCATCCATCCTCCCCTCAATACGGTGCAGTCGTCCTGTCCCCTTTGCAGAAAAGCATCCCCAAAGAATGATGTTTCCACCTCCATGCTTCACGGTTGGGATGGTGTTCTTGGGGTTGTACTCATCCTTCTTCTTCCTCCAAACACGGCGAGTGGAGTTTAGACCAAAAAGCTCTATTTTTGTCTCATCAGACCACATGACCTTCTCCCATTCCTCCTCTGGATCATCCAGATGGTCATTGGCAAACTTCAGACGGGCCTGGACATGCGCTGACTTGAGCAGGGACCTTGCGTGCGCTGCAGGATTTTAATCCATGATGGCGTAGTGTGTTGCTAATGGTTTTCTTTGAGACTGTGGTCCCAGCTCTCTTCGGGTCATTGACCAGGTCCTGCCGTGTAGTTCTGGGCTGATCCCTCACCTTCCTCATGATCATTGATGCCCCACGAGGTGAGATCTTGCATGGAGCCCCAGACCGAGGGGGATTGACCGTCATCTTGAACTTCTTCCATTTTCTAATAATTGCGCCAACAGTTGTTGCCTTCTCACCAAGCTGCTTGCCTATTGTCCTGTAGCCCATCCCAGCCTTGTGCAGGTCTAAATTTTATCCCTGATGTCCTTACACAGCTCTCTGGTCTTGGCCATTGTGGAGAGGTTGGAGTCTGTTTGATTGAGTGTGTGGACAGGTGCCTTTTAAACAGGTAACGAGTTCAAACAGGTGCAGTTTATACAGGTAATGAGTGGAGAACAGGAGGGCTTCTTAAAGAAAAACTAACAGGTCTGTGAGAGCCGGAATTCTTACTGATTGGTAGGTGATCAAATACTTATGTCATGCAATAAAATGCAAATTAATTACTTAAAAATCATACAATGTGATTTTCTGGATTTTTGTTTTAGATTCCGTATCTCACAGTTGAAGTGTACCTATGATAGAAATTACAGACCTCTACATGTTTTGTAAGTAGGAAAACCTGCAAAATTGGCAGTGTATCAAATACTTGTTCTCCCCACTGTAGCTCCTTTGTTCCACCCCCCATACCCGCGGAGACCGGCTCAATCGGTGCCTCCAGTGATGCTATCTCTTTCATTGTTACCCAAAGCTTAGGTTTACCTCCACTGTACTCATATCCTTCCATATCCTTGTCTGTACATAATGCCCTGAATCTATTCTACAACGCCCGGAAATCTGCCCCCTTTATTCTCTGTACCCAACGCACTAGAAGACTAGCTCTTAAAGCCTTTAGCCGTATCCTTATTCTAGTCCTCCTCTGTTTCTCTGGTGCTGTAGAGGTAACCCAAGCCCTGCAGCCCCCAGTATCACTCCTACTCCCCAGGAGCTATCATTTGTTGACTTCTGTAACCGTAAAAGCATAGTTTTTTTGCACATTATCATCAGAAGCCTCCTCCCTAAGTTTGAGTTATTCACTGCATTAGCACACTCCGCTATTTTAATTCTTAGATGTTAAGTGCCCTTTATGGTGGACTTTGAGCGGTTCTGGACAGGTTGTGAAAGTCATAGGGTCCAGTGCGTTATAGTGCCAGAAAGCCCCATTTGTCAGCTCTCCGCTACCACACTCTCAGTGGAGCTGATTTAAAGTGTCAGGTTTCAGACCCCACATTTGCAATAGGGAGTGGTGTGTCACATTTTCTGTCCTATCCAGATAAAGAATCGATTTGCTCTCCCTCTGAGTGATGGAACCCAGCCTGGGAGATGGCATATGAATGGCGACAGTTCACAAACCCACCGTCGCTGGAACAGACAGGACTGGCAAAAGGTGCTCTTCACTGACGAGTCGCAGTTTTGTCTCACCAGGGGTGATGGTCGGATTCACGTTTATCGTTGAAGGAATGAGCGTTACACCGAGGCCTGTACTCTGAAGCAGGATCGATTTGGAGGTGGAGGGTCCGTCATGGTCTGGGGCGGTGTGTCACAGCATCATTCGACTGAGCTTGTTGTCATTGCAGGCAATCTCAACGCTGTGCATTACAGGAAAGACATCCTCCTCCCTCATGTGGTACCCTTCCTGCAGGTTCATCCTGACATGACCCTCCAGCATGACAATGCCACCAGCCATACTGCTCGTTCTGTGCGTGATTTCCTGCAAGACAGGAATATCAGTGTTCTGCCATGGCCAGGAAGAGCCCGGATCTCAATCCCATTGAGCACGTCTGGGACCTGTTGGATCGGAGGGTGAGGGCTAGGGCCATTCCCCCCAGAAATGTCTGGGAACTTGCAGGTGCCTTGGTGGAAGAGTGGGGTAACATCTCACAGCAAGAACTGGCAAATCTGGTGCAATACATGAGGAGGAGATGCACTGCAGTACTTAATGCAGCTGGTGGCCACACCAGATACTGACTGTTACTTTTATTTTGACCCCCACTTTGTTCAGGGACACATTATTCAATTTCTGTTAGTCACATGTTTGTGGAACTTGTTCAGTTTATGTCTCAGTTGTTGAATGTTGTTATGTTCATACAAATATTTACACATGTTAAGTTTGCTGAAAATAAACGCAGTTGACAGCGAGAGGACGTTTCTTTTTTTGCTGAGTTTATTTTGTTTGTTTTTGTTAGTTTTTTCGCATTGTTTGTAACTTATTTTGTACATAAAGTTGCTGCTACCGTCTCTTATGACCGAAAATAGCTTCTGGACATCAGAACAGCGATTACTCACCTCGAACTTGACAAATAACCTTTCTTTAATGAGTCCGACGTGAAGGATATACTGCTCTCCGGAGACCAGGCCCAAATCCACGTCATTTGCGTGAAGAAAAGGCGGAGATACAGAGGGAGAAGGTCGTGGTGCCTTGTTAGGATTCGTAGGCAAGTGAGTAAATCGCCATTACCATCAGTTATGTTGGCCAACGTGCAATCACTGGAAAACAAACTCGATAATCTACGGTCGAGACTATCATACCAGCATGTCACGTGCAACCAGAGAAAAAAAAACTCTAGACCACCTTTACTCCACACAGAGAAACGCCTACAAAGCTCTCCCTCATCCTCCATTTGGCAAATCTGACCATAATGCTATCCTCCTGATTCCTGCTTACAAGCAAAAACTAAAGCAGGAAGTACCAGTGACTCGCTCAATACGGAAGTGGTCAGATGATGCGGATGCTACGCTACAGGACTGTTTTGATATGTTCAGTGATTCATCCAATGGCATTGAGGAGTATACCACCTCAGTCACCGGCTTCATCAATAAGTGCATTGACGACGTCGTCCCCACAGTGACCATACGTACATATCCCAACCAGAAGCCATGGATTACAGGCAACATCCGCACCGAGCTAAAGGCTAGAGCTGCCACTTTCAAGGAGCGGGACACTAATCCGGACGCTTATAAGAACTCCCCCTATGCCCTCAGACAAACCATCAAAGAGGCAAAGCATCAATACAGGACTAAGATTGAATCCTACTAAGCCGGCTCTGACGCTCGTCGGATTTGGCAGGGCTTGAAAACTATTACGGACTACAAAGGGAAACCCAGCCGTGAGCTGCCCAGTGACGCGAGCCTACCAGAGGAGCTAAATGCCTTTTATGCTCGCTTTGAGGCAAGCAACACTGAAGCATGCATGAGAGCATGCATGTTCCGGACGACTGTGTGATCACGCTCTCCGTAGCCGATGTGAGAAAGACCTTTAAACACGTCAACATTCACAAGGCCGCGGGGCCAGACGGATTACCAGCGCATGTATTCAGAACATGCACGGACCAACTGGCAGGTGTCTTCACTGACATTTTCAACTTTTCCATGACCGAGTCTATAATACCAACATGTTTCAAGCAGACCACCATAGTCCCTGTTCTCAAGAATGCAAAGGTGACCTGCGTAAATGACTACCGCCCCGTAGCACTCACGTCGGTAGCCATGAAGTGCTTGGAAAGTCATTGCTCACATCAACACCATCATCCCGGATACCCTAGACCAGAGTTCTTCAATTCCGGTCCTGGAGGGCCGAAACACTTCTGTTTTTTATTTCTACCTGGTAGTTAATTGCACTCACCTGGTGTCCCAGGTCTGAATTAGCCCCTGATTATTTTTTATTTATTTATTTATTTCACCTTTATTGAACCAGGTAAGCCAGTTGAGAACAAGTTCTCATTTACAACTGCGACCTGGCCAAGATAAAGCAAAGCAGTGCGATAAAAACAACACAGAGTTACATATGGGGTAAACAAAACATAAAGTCAAAAAATACAACATAAAATATATATACAGTGTGTGCAAAATGCAAGTTATGGAGGTAAGGCAATAAATAGGCTATAGTGCAAAATAATTACAATTAGTATTAACACTGGAGAGGAGGAAAAACAGAGGTGTTTCGGCCCTCCAGGACCGGAATTGAAAAACCCTGCCCTAGACCCACTCCAATTCGCATACCGCCCCAACAGATCCACAGATGACGCAATTTCAATTGCACTCCACACTGCCCTTTCCCACCTGGACAAAAGGAACACCTATGTGAGAATGCTGTTCATTGACTACAGCTCAGCGTTCAACACCATAGTGCCCACAAAGCTCATCACTAAGCTAAGGGCCTTGGGACTAAACACCTCCCTCTGCAACTGGATCCTGGACTTCCTGACGACACAACAGTTTGCTGACGACACAACAGTGGTAGGCATGATCACCGACAGCCTATAGGGAGGAGGTCAGAGACCTGGCAGTGTGGTGCCAGGAGAGCAAGCTCTCCCTCAATGTGAGCAAGACAAAGGAGATGATCGTGGACTACAGGAAAAGGAGATGTCCACATCACCAACAAACTATCATGGTCCAAACACACCAAGACAGTCGGGAAGAGGGCACGACAACGCCTTTTCCCCCTCAGGAGACTGAAAAGATTTGGCATGGGTCCCCAGATCTTCAAAAAGTTATACAGCTGCACCATCGAGAGCACCCTGACCAGTTGCATCACCACCTGGTATGGCAACTGCTCTGCATCCGACTGTAAGGCGCTACAGAGGGTGTCAGAGGAAGGTCAAAGACTCCAGTCACCCAAGTTTTAGACTGTTCTCTCTGCTACCTCACGGCAAACGGTATCGTAGTGCCAAGTCTAGGTCCAATAGGCTCCTTAACAGCTTCTACCCCCAAGTCATAAAAATTTAAACAATTAATCAAATGGCCACCCGGACTATTTGCTGCTCGCTGTATATTACTGTATCTATGCATAGTCACTTTACCCCAACCTACATGTACAAACTACCTTGACTAACCTGTACCCCAGCACATTGACTCGGTACCGGTACCCCCTGTTTATTGCCTCGTTATTGTTCTGTAATTTTATTGTGTAACCTTTTTTTTTTCACTTTAGTTTATTTTGTAAATATTTTCTTAACTAAATTTTTTGAACTTCATTGTTGGTTAAGGGCTTGTAAGTAAGCATTTCACAGTAAGGTCTACGCCTGTTGTATTCGGCGCAAGTGGGAAATAAGATTTGATTGGATTTGAAGACCCACTGGTTGATGCTTATTTATAAAACCCTCTTAGGCCTCACTCCCCCTTATCTGAGATACCTACTGCAGCCGTCATCCTTCACATGCAACACCCGTTCTGCCTGTCATATTCTGTTAAAGGTCCCTAAAGCACACTTATCCCTGGGTTGCTCCTCTTTTCCAATCGCTGCAGCTAACAAAAACACTCAAACTGGACAGTTTTATCTCCATCTCTTCATTGAAAGACTCAATCATGGACACTCTTACTGACAGTTGTGGCTACTTCGTGTGATGTATTGCTGTCTCTACCTTCTTGCCTTTGTGCTGTAATGTTTGTACCATGTTTTGTGCTGCTGCCATGTTGTGTTGCTACCATGTTGTTGTCATGTGGTGTTGCTACCATGCTGTGTTGTCATGTGTTGCTGCCATGATATGTTGTTGTCTTAGGTCTCTCTTTATGTATTGTTGTGGTGTCTCTCTTGTTGTGATGTGTGTTTTGTCCTATATTTTTATTTTAAATCCCAGCCCCCGTCACTGCAGAAGGCCTTTTGCCATTTGGTAGGCCGTCATTGTAAATAAGAATTTGTTCTTAACTGACTTGCCTAGTTAAATGTTAAATAAAAAATAAAAATAATGAGTAAAAGTTAAAGTTGTAAAAAATATAAATAGTAAAGTAAAGTACAGATACCCCCAAAAACGACTTAAGTAGTACTTTAAAGTATTTTAATTAAGTACTGCAGATGTGTAATAAGTGAAGACTAACACATAAACACAACCAGTGGAATAACTGTTTTTGGAAGTTTTTCAATACCATAGTACTACAATGTTACTACACATTGAATGTCCTCATTCTCTAATCATTTGAGGTGTGTTCGTTTTGATATTCACACTTTTTTATTGATTAACAAGGCAGGCCCAACATTTTTCAGATGTGTTCACTCATGCCCAAACATTTTAAACACGTGAATATTTGTAATTTTCCCTTTTTTCCATGATGTGATGGAATATATGATATCAAATCAAATCAAATCAAATTTTATTGGCCACATGCGCCGAATACAACAGGTGCAGACATTACAGTGAAATGCTTACTTACAGCCCTTAACCAACAGTGCATTTATTTTTAACAAAAAAGTAAAAATAAAACAACAACAAAAAAAGTGTTGAGAAAAAAAGAGCAGAAGTAAAATAAAATAACAGTAGGGAGGCTATATATACAGGGGGGTACCGGTGCAGAGTCAATGTGCGGGGGCACCGGCTAGTTGATGTAGTTGAAGTAATATGTACATGTGGGCAGAGTTAAAGTGACTATGCATAAATAATTAACAGAGTAGCAGCAGCGTAAAAGGATGGGGTGGGGGGGCAGTGCAAATAGTCCGGGTAGCCATGATTAGCTGTTCAGGAGTCTTATGGCTTGGGGGTAGAAGCTGTTGAGAAGTCTTTTGGACCTAGACTTGGCACTCCGGTACCGCTTGCCCGTGCGGTAGCAGAGAGAACAGTCTATGACTAGGGTGGCTGGAGTCTTTGACAATTTTGAGGGCTTTCCTCTGACACCGCCTGGTATAGAGGTCCTGGATGGCAGGAAGCTTGGCCCCAGTGATGTACTGGGCCGTACGCATTACCCTCTGTAGTGCCTTGCGGTCGGAGGCCGAGCAGTTGCCATACCAGGTGGTGATGCAACCAGTCAGGATGCTCTCGATGGTGCAGCTGTAGAATTTTTTGAGGATCTGAGGACCCATGCCAAATCTTTTCAGTCTCCTGAGGGGGAATAGGCTTTGTCGTGCCCTCTTCACGACTGTCTTGGTGTGTTTGGACCATGATAGTTCGTTGGTGATGTGGACACCAAGGAACTTGAAGCTCTCAACCTGTTCCACTACAGCCCCGTCGATGAGAATGGGGGTGTGCTCAGTCCTCTTTTTTTTCCTGTAGTCCACAATCATCTCCTTTGTCTTGGTCACGTTGAGGGAGAGGTTGTTGTCCTGGCACCACACGGCCAGGTCTCTGACCTCCTCCCTATAGGCTGTCTCATCGTTGTCGGTGATCAGGCCTACCACTGTTGTATCGTCGGCAAACTTAATGATGGTGTTGGAGTCGTGCCTGGACATGCAGTCATGGGTGAACAGGGAGTACAGGAGGGGACTGAGCACGCACCCCTGAGGGGCCCTTGTGTTGAGGATCAGTGTGGCAGATGTGTTGTTACCTACCCTTACCACTTGGGGGCGGCCTGTCAGGAAGTCCAGGATCCAGTTGCAGAGGGAGGTGTTTAGTCGCAGGATCCTTAGCTTAGTGATGAGCTTTGAGGGCACTATGGTGTTGAATGCTGAGCTGTAGTCAATGAATATCATTCTCACGTAGGTGTTCCTCTTGTCCAGGTGGGAAAGGGCAGTGTGGAGTGCAATAGAGATTGCATCATCTGTGGATCTGTTGGGGCGGTATGCAAATTGGAGTG
The DNA here is from genome assembly GCF_020615455.1 of Coregonus clupeaformis. Taxonomy (NCBI): domain Eukaryota; kingdom Metazoa; phylum Chordata; class Actinopteri; order Salmoniformes; family Salmonidae; genus Coregonus; species Coregonus clupeaformis. Next base: position 40,421,920 of record NC_059197.1, read on the forward strand.
GGTCTAGGGTTTCTGGGATAATGCTGTTGATGTGAGCCATGACCAGCCTTTCAAAGCACTTCATGGTGTCAGGTCGTGTTGTAGGTGTGGTGTAGGAATCAAACGCAGGAAGCAGACTGAATTCCAAAAAGCTGTATTCCTGCCTAAACACAGGCAACAGGACGAAATAAGCCTGACAGCAAAATACGCACGAAGGCGAAAAGACAATGCGCACAAACAGGTGCGTCAGGATGAAATAAGTGCACACACAAGTGCAACGAACGCTCCAGCAAACAGTGGAGAAAATAACGCTCAACCGAGCAATACACAGACTGACGGTAACAATCACACACAACACAAGACAAACACAACGAGAAACTTATAGGACACTAATTACTACAAAACAGAAACAGGTGTAGAAACAAACAGACAAAAGCAAACGAACATGAAACATCAATCGGTGGCAGCTAGAATTCCGGAGACGACGAACGCCGAAGCCTGCCCGAACAAGGGAGAGAGGCAGCCTCGGCCGAAACCGTGACACATGGCTACAGACGTCAGTGCTACGGGTCGGTAGTCATTTAGGCAGGTTATCTTAGAGTCCTTGGGCACAGGGACTATGGTGGTCTGCTTGAAACATGTTGGTATTACAGACTCAGTCAGGGACATGTTGAAAATGTCAGTGAAGACACTTGCCAGTTGGTCAGCACATGCTCGGAGTACACGTCCTGGTAATCCGTCTGGCCCTGCGGCCTTGTGAATGTTGACCTGCTTAAAAGTCTTACTCACATCGGCTACGGAGAACGTGATCACATAGTCATCCGGAACAGCTGGTGCTCTCATGCATGCTTCAGTGTTGCTTGCCTCGAAGCGAGCATAGAAGTGGTTTAGCTCGTCTGGAAGTCTTGTGTCACTGGCTAGCTCGTGGCCGTGCTTCCCTTTGTAGTCTGTAATAGTTTTCAAGCCCTGCCACATCCGACGAGTGTCAGAGCCAGTGTAGTACGATTCAATCTTAGTCCTGTAATGACTCTTTGACTGTTTGATGGTTCGTCGGAGGGCATAGCGGGATTTCTTATAAGCGTCCGGCTCCATGAAAGCGGCAGCTCTACCCTTTAGCTCAGTGCGGATGTTTCCATTAATCCATGGCTTCTGGTTGAGGTATGTACGTACGGTCACTGTGGGGACGACATCATCGATGCACTTATTGATGAAGCCAGTGACTGATGTGGTGTACTCCTCAATGCTATCTGAAGAATCCCGGAACATGTTCCAGTCTGTGCTAGCAAAACAGTCCTGTAGCTTAGCATCTGTGTCATCATATATATATATTTGTACATGTTTATTTCCACCACTTCCAGCTATATCTGGTCTACCATCCAGGGACCGACCAGAATTGACCCTGCTTAACTTCAGAGGAAAACCAGAAGTGGGATGCAGGGTGCTATGTGGCTGTGAAAGCAAAGGCCAAGGTAACATAAACAAAGATAGGGAAAATTGCAGGAAAGAGGGACCCGTTTAATTTTCTCGCGTTATCATTTTAAAAAATCACATTATTTTTTGTTGCATCCATTTACAATTAATATATTCTCGCATTTCGAAATAATTTCCTTGCAATATTTTGTTTTCCTGTCAATACTTTTGGGTTTATGTTTTTCTTTCAATTTCATTATTTTTGTTTGCAATAGAATTTTGTTCTTGACTTCAGAAGTATTGCTTGATATTAATGTCACAAACGTAACTCACTCACTAAAGGATTGCACCATATAATAACACTATTACTCCATGAAAGGTGTTTAAAGCGGCAACCCTTAACTGAAACATTAACAAAGTGTTTTCCCCACCACAGTTTCAGTAAAAAGCTGAGGGATGGGGCTGGAGAAATGCAACCACTCTCGAATCCATAGACTACAATACGGATACAAATCGTCCATGATTTAAAAATAATAGTTTTAACCATGTTTTGAGGCTATACAGTGTTTTGTTTACATTTACTTTGTTTACAAACATTGGAGTAAAACAAGCTTATATTTTAGGTTCTGATGGTGTATGACAGTTGAACTAAGGCATTTATACGTTAGGTATATACAGTGGGGAGAACTGTATATTTGATACACTGCCGATTTTGCAGGTTTTCCTACTTACAAAGCATGTAGAGGTCTGTAATTTTTATCATAGGTACACTTCAACTGTGAGAGACGGAATCTAAAACAAAAATCCAGAAAATCACATTGTATGATTTTTAAGTAATTCATTTGCATTTTATTGCATGACATAAGTATTTGATCACCTACCAACCAGTAAGAATTCCGGCTCTCACAGACCTGTTAGTTTTTCTTTAAGAAGCCCTCCTGTTCTCCACTCATTACCTGTATTAACTGCACCTGTTTGAACTCGTTACCTGTATAAAAGACACCTGTCCAAACACTGAATCAAACAGACTCCAACCTCTCCACAATGGCCAAGACCAGAGAGCTGTGTAAGGACATCAGGGATAAAATTGTAGACCTGCACAAGGCTGGGATGGGCTACAGGACAATAGGCAAGCAGCTTGGTGAGAAGGCAACAACTGTTGGCGCAATTATTAGAAAATGGAAGAAGTTCAAGATGACGGTCAATCACCCTCGGTCTGGGGCTCCATGCAAGATCTCACCTCGTGGGGCATCAATGATCATGAGGAAGGTGAGGGATCAGCCCAGAACTACACGGCAGGACCTGGTCAATGACCTGAAGAGAGCTGGGACCACAGTCTCAAAGAAAACCATTAGTAACACACTACGCCATCATGGATTAAAATCCTGCAGCGCACGCAAGGTCCCCCTGCTCAAGCCAACGCATGTCCAGGCCCGTCTGAAGTTTGCCAATGACCATCTGGATGATCCAGAGGAGGAATGGGAGAAGGTCATGTGGTCTGATGAGACAAAAATAGAGCTTTTTGGTCTAAACTCCACTCGCCGTGTTTGGAGGAAGAAGAAGGATGAGTACAACCCCAAGAACACCATCCCAACCGTGAAGCATGGAGGTGGAAACATCATTCTTTGGGGATGCTTTTCTGCAAAGGGGACAGGACGACTGCACCGTATCCAATTTGTAAGTCGCTCTGGATAAGAGCGTCTGCTAAATGACTTAAATGTAATGTAAATGTATTGAGGAGAGGATGGATGGGGCCATGTATCGCGAGATCTTGGCCAACAACCTCCTTCCCTCAATAAGAACATTGAAGATGGGTCGTGGCTGGGTCTTCCAGCATGACAACGACCCGAAACACACAGCCAGGGCAACTAAGGAGTGGCTCCGTAAGAAGCATCTCAAGGTCCTGGAGTGGCCTAGCCAGTCTCCAGACCTGAACCCAATAGAAAATCTTTGGAGGGAGCTGAAAGTCTGTATTGCCCAGCGACAGCCCCGAAACCTGAAGGATCTGGAGAAGGTCTGTATGGAGGAGTGGGCCAAAATCCCTGCTGCAGTGTGTGCAAACCTGGTCAAGACCTACAGGAAACGTATGATCTCTGTAATTGCAAACAAAGGTTTCTGTACCAAATATTAAGTTCTGCTTTTCTGATGTATCAAATACTTATGTCATGCAATAAAATGCAAATTAATTACTTAAAAATCATACAATGTGATTTTCTGGATTTTTGTTTTAGATTCCGTCTCTCACAGTTGAAGTGTACCTATGATAAAAATTACAGACCTCTACATGCTTTGTAAGTAGGAAAACCTGCAAAATCGGCAGTGTATCAAATACTTGTTCTCCCCACTGTATATGTAGTCCACTGTAGCTCAGTTGGTAGAGCATGGCGCTTGCAACGCCAGGGTTGTGGGTTTGTTTCCCAAGGGGGGCCAGTATGAAAATGTATGCACTCACTAACTGTAAGTCGCTCTGGATAAGAGCGTCTGCTAAATGACTGAAATGTAATATTCTTGAAGAATCAATGTGTAGATATCATTAATTTATGTCCAAAATGGATTTAGCAATTCCACACGTGAAAGTGAGATTTTCACACGTGAATATTTTTCACGTGATACTGCATATCTGATTTTCACATGTGAAAGTTTTATGAACATTAAAATGTGAGTTAAAAACATGTTATACTCCTCACATAAAAAGGTGGTGTTAGCATGTGGAGACAATGTAATTTTTGTGAAAATATGGTTTCACGTGTGAAATTTAAGATCAACATGTGAAAACAGCTATTTCACATGTGAAAATGCGATTTCACATGTAAAAATATGATTTTCACATATGAAACTCCAAATTGGACATATATACATATTTTTTGTAAGGTTTGCACAAATGTGTATGGCAATACTGGAACTTCTGTTGATCATGGCTGCTGTGTGCCACGAGATGCACCAAGGTGATTAGTAATTCAAGCACACACCTGAGTAGTACATCCTACATCTACTTTGTCATGAAACTGGGCCCTCGGCTGATGGAGAAGACTAAAATCAACAGTCAGGAACTACACTCGCTACAGATTGACAGGGAGATCAACCGATTCTAAATCCTGTTGGTTCACACAGCAATCATGTGTCATTCAAGCAATACTGTGTGTAAAATGACAGGTGAAGGTGAGCTGCCTTTAGAATAGAATAAATACCATAAAATGATTGTAATAAACATCATATTACAGGCCATCTTAGAGTTTGTTTTTGAATTCTAGACAACATGATGACATTTTCTCTGACAAATGCAGTCTTTATCCCTCATGACATTGTCTATTAACAATGACAAGCCACCGGGGTCTGACAACTTGGATGGAAAATTGCTGAGGATAATAGCGGACAATATTGCCACTCCTATTTGCCATATTTTCAATTTAAGCCTACTAGACTGTATGTGCCCCCAGGCTTGGAGGGCAGCAAAAGTCATTCCGCTACCTAAGAATAGTAAAGCCCCCTTTACTGGCTCAAACAGCCGACCAATTAGCCTGTTATCAACCCTTAGTAAACTATTGGAAAAAATTGTGTTTGACCAGATACAATGCTATTTTACTGTAAACAAATTGAAAACAAACTTTCAGCATGCTTATAGAAAATGACATTCAACAAGCACAGCACTTACACAAATGACTGATGATTGGCTGAGAGAAATTGATGATAAAAAGATTGTGGGGGCTGTTTTGTTAGACTTCAGTGTGGCTTTTGACATTATCGATCATTGTCTGCTGCTGGAAAAACGTATGTGTTATGGCTTTACACCCCCTGCTATAATGTGAATAAAGAGTTACTTGTCTAACAGAACACAGAGGGTGTACTTTAATGGAAGCCTCTCAAACATAATCCAGGTAGAATCAGGAATTCCCCAGGGCAGCTGTCTAGGCCCCTTGATTTTTTCCATCTTTACTAACGACATGCCACTGGCTTTGAGTAAAGCCAGTGTGTCTATGCATGCGGATGGCTCAACACTCTACATTTACATTTACATTTTAGTCATTTAGCAGACGCTCTTATCCAGAGCGACTTACAGGAGCAATTAGGGTTAAGTGCCTTGCTCAAGGGCACATTTACGTCATTTAGCAGACGCTCTTATCCAGAGCGACTACAAATTGGTGCATTCACCCTATAGCCAGTGGGATAACCACTTTACAATTATACTTATTTTTTTTTTTGGGGGGTAGAAGGATTACTTTATCCTATCCCAGGTGTTCCTTAAAGAGGTGGGGTTTGAAATGTCTCCGGAAGGTGGTGAGTGACTCCGCTGTCCTGGCGTCTTGAGGGAGCTTGTTCCACCATTGGGGTGCCAGAGCAGCGAACAGCTTTGACTGGGCTGAGCGGGAACTATGCTTCCGCAGAGGAAGGGAGCCAGCAGGCCAGAGGTGGATGAACGCAATGCCCTCGCCTGGGTGTAGGGACTGATCAGAGCCTGAAGGTACGGAGGTGCCGTTCCCCTCACTGCTCCATAGGCAAGCACCATGGTCTTGTAACGGATGCGAGCTTCAACTGGAAGCCAGTGGAGTGTGCGGAGGAGGGGGGTGACGTGAGAGAACTTGGGAAGGTTGAACACCAGACGGGCTGCGGCATTCTGGATGAGTTGTAGGGGTTTAATGGCACAGGCAGGGAGCCCAGCCAACAGCGAGTTGCAGTAATCCAGACGGGAGATGACAAGTGCCTGGATTAGGACCTGTGCCGCTTCCTGTGTAAGGCAGGGTCGTACTCTCCGAATGTTGTAGAGCATGAACCTGCAGGATCGGGTCACCGCCTTGATGTTGGCGGAGAACGACAGGGTGTTGTCCAGGGTCACGCCAAGGCTCTTCGCACTCTGGGAGGAGGACACAACGGAGTTGTCAACCGTGATGGTGAGATCATGGAACGGGCAGTCCTTCCCCGGGAGGAAGAGCAGCTCCGTCTTGCCAGGGTTCAGCTTGAGGTGGTGATCCGTCATCCATACTGATATGTCGGCCAGACATGCAGAGATGCGATTCGCCACCTGGTTATCAGAAGGGGGAAAGGAGAAGATTAGTTGTGTATCGTCAGCGTAGCAATGATAGGAGAGGCCATGTGAGGATATGACAGAGCCAAGTGACTTGGTGTATAGGGAGAAAAGGAGAGGGCCTAGAACTGAGCCCTGGGGGACACCAGTGGTGAGAGCACGTGGTGCGGAGACAGCTTCTCGCCACGCCACTTGGTAGGAGCGACCGGTCAGGTAGGACGCAATCCAGGAGTGAGCCGCGCCGGAGATGCCCAGCTCGGAGAGGGTGGAGAGGAGGATCTGATGGTTCACTGTATCAAAGGCAGCAGACAGGTCTAGAAGGACAAGAGCAGAGGAGAGAGAGTTAGCTTTAGCAGTGCGGAGAGCCTCCGTGACACAGAGAAGAGCAGTCTCAGTTGAATGACCAGTCCTGAAACCTGACTGGTTTGGATCAAGAAGGTCATTCTGAGAGAGATAGCAAGAGAGTTGGCTAAAGACGGCACGCTCAATAGTTTTGGAAAGAAAAGAAAGAAGGGATACTGGTCTGTAGTTGTTGACATCAGTGGGATCGAGTGTTGGTTTTTTTGAGAAGGGGTGCAACTCTCGCTCTCTTGAAGACGGAAGGGACATGGCCAGCGGTCAAGGATGAGTTGATCAGCGAGGTGAGGTAGGGGGAGAAGGTCACCGGAGATGGTCTGGAGAAGAGAGGAGGGGATGGGGTCAAGCGGGCAGGTTGTTGGGCGGCCTGCAGTCACTAGTCGCAAGATTTTATCTGGAGAGAGGGGAGAAAGAAGTCAAAGCATAGGGTAGGGCAGTGTGAGCAGGACCAGCAGTGTCATTAGACTTAACAAACGAGGATCGGATGTCGTCAACCTTCTTTTTCAAAGTGGTTGACAAAGTCATCCACAGAGAGGGAGGAGGGGGGGAGGATTCAGCAGTGAGGAGAATGTGGCAAAGAGCTTCCTAGGGTTAGAGGCAGATGCTTGGAATTTAGAGTGGTAGAAAGTGGCCTTAGCAGCAGAAACAGATGAAGAAAATGTAGAGAGGAGGGAGTGAAAAGATGCCAGGTCGGCAGGGAGTTTAGTTTTCTTCCATTTCCATTTCCACTCTACACGTCAGCTACTACAGCAACTGAAATAACTGTAACACTTAACAAAGAGTTGCAGTTCATTTCGGAATGGGTGGCAAGGAATAATTAGTCCTGAATATTTCCAAAACTAAAAGCATTGTATTTGGGTCAAATCATTCACTAAACCCTAAACCTCAGCTACATCTCGTAATGAATAATGTGTAAATTGAGCAAGTTGAGGTGATTAAACTGCTTGGAGTATCCCTGGATTGTAGAATGTCATGGTCAAAGCATATTGATAAAAGAGTAGCTAAGATGGGGAGAAGTATGTCCATAATTAAGCGCTGCTCTGCCTTCTTAACAACACTATCAACAAGGCAGGTCCTACAGGCCCTAGTTTTGTCGCACATAGACTACTGTTTAGTAGTGTGGTCAGGTGCCACAAAGAGGGACTTGGGAAAATTGCAGTTGGCTCAGAACAGGGCAGCACGGCTGGCCCTTAAAAGTACATGGAGAGCTAACATTGATGACATGCATGGCAGTCTCTCCTGGCTCAGAGTGGAAGAGAGATTGACTTCATCACTGCTTGTTTTTGTGAGAGGTGTCGACGAGCTGAGTGTACCGAGCTGTCTGTTTGGAATACTGGCACACAGCTCGGACACCCATGCATACCCCACAAGACATGCCACCAGAGGTCTCTTCACAGTCCCCAAGTCCAGAACGGACTATGGGAGGCGCACATAGAGCCATGACTACATGGAACTCTATTCCACATCAGGTAACTGATGCAAGGAGTAGAATCAGATTTAGAAACAGGTAAAAATACACCTTGTTGAACAGCGGGGACTGTGATGGGACACACACACAGGTACATACACACATACATATAGACTCTCACTCTACACACACGTACACATGGATGTTGTATTGTAAATATGTGATAGTGGAGTAGGTGCCTGAGGGAACACAATACATGTATTGGGTCAAGTGTTATGAAACATAATGTCATATAATATTTTAAATCATATATAACTGCCTTAATGTTGCAGGACCCCAGGAAGAGTAGCTATTGCCTTGGAAGCAGCTAATGGGGATCCTTAATAAATACAAATACAAAACATATATGACTGTTTACAACTACCTGAAAAAATTGAAGGTGAGCTGCCTTTAGAATACAGTAAATACCATACAATGATAAACATCAAATTGCAGTCCATCTTAGAGTTTGTTTCTATATTCCAGAGAACATGATAACATTTTCTCTGACAAATGCAGTCTTTATCCCTAATGACACTTAATATATGACTGTTTACAACTACCAGAGAAAGGTGTTACCATAGCTCTTGTTTATCAACAAAATAGTTGCTAGATGACTTAACTTCAACCCACATCCCTGGAGAACTCGGGCCAGTGTTTATTTTTGCTATAAAGGTTTGGCACTCTGCTGTTGTCTTAGTTAGGGACGGGAGGAGGAAGAGACTGGGCAAGGGTTGTGTTCGACATCAATTAACCTTTTAGAGACAAACATATTGATAACATCATCGTTTATAGCTATTTTAAAATAGTTATTGTTGGGTAATTGTTTTTAAAGGATTACAGTAAAACCACCTTCTCATGTTCATTTCAGATTCTGCTGACATTTTTTATGGCCTAGTAAAAAGATTTGTGTCTTATGATGATCAATGTTGGTACTGACAAATTACTATATGGTTTTATTTAATGTTTGTGTTGACAACTTTCCTGATATGGTTACATTGTGATTGACTTTTATTTTTGATCCTCTTTCTAAACAGGAAATACGATGCCTAATACAAGCCAGGGCAGTGAGGGAAGTGAGGGCAGTTTTGAGCTTCCGACGGTGCAATACCAAAGACCTCTGAATGACAAAGTGGTGATAGTCCAAGTGTTGATTGGCATCTTCCTCTACATCAACTTCCTCATGATCGTCACCTTCTTTAAAAAAGAGGCCTTCTTCACCAACACACGATACATATTCTTTGCTCACACGCTGGTCTGTGACAGTATGTTTCTGGTTCTGACTGATGTATTGCTGCTGATGAGCTACTCCAGGGTAACAATGCCAGGTGGGCTATGTATATTTCTGATTGTGATCATAGAAAACCTGAACTTTGCCACACCGCTGACACTGACAGCCATGAGCCTCGAGCGCTATGTGGCAATCTGCATGCCCCTGCGCCACAGTGAACTCTCCACCCCCGTGAGGGCCATGCACTGCATCCTACTCATCCAGGCTCTCAGCTCTATTGAATGGATCATCGTGATCTCCATCCTCTTCTCGGCTGTACCTCTGAGGTTCTACACCTCTCCTCTAGTCTGCAGTTTCGAGCAGATTATTGTGTTCTCCTGGCAGGGCCACGTCAGCTCGGCTCTGTGTCAGTTCTACTTCCTGGTAATGTCCGTAGTCATAGCTTTCACCTATGTGAAGATCATGGTGGCTGCCAGACATGCTTCATCAGACAGTAATAAGTCCACCAATAAGGGCCTGAGGACAGTTATTCTCCATAGCTTACAGTTACTCCTTTGTTTGATCCAGTTCTGGTGTCCTATGATAGAATTGGCTATAATGAAGATCAATTTCAATGTTTTTATTCATCTTAGGTATATTGACTATATTATTTTTATTCTTGCCCCTCGATGTCTGAGTCCACTTGTGTATGGATTAAGGGATAAGGATTTTTTGGTGGTTATGAAATATTATGCCCTGTTTGGATATTCTAAAAAAGTATTTATATTTAATATGGACAAGCCTAATCGTAAAAAAAAAAAAAAAAATCCCATGCACACCTGTAAGGTAAATGCTGGCAACGTGTAATACTGAATTATGTTTATTGAGGCAATTTTCTTACATCTGTAAGAGGATCAAAAGGTATCGTATGTTTCAGGTGTCAGTTTATGACCCAGTTTTTCTATGGTTATCTTATGTTATGTCAGAGATGTCAAACATTTACAGCCTGCAGATTGATTTCACTCGTGTAAAATTAATGTAAATTTTTGGTCATTTAGTTCAATTGTTTTTCTTTGCTGATATTTGGCCTTCCTAATCTCTGTAACAGAAATAGTATTTTACTCCCCATTGCTGAGCGACAGTTAGACATTTCTATTAAACTTCAATAATTTATACCAATAGGTAGTTACAGTCTTGTCCCATCGCTGCAACCCCCGTACGGACTCGGGATAGGCGAAGGTTGAGAGCTATGCATCCTATGAAACACAACCCCGCACTGCTTCTTGACATACTGCTTGGTTAACCCTGAAGCCAGCTGCACCAATGTGACAGATGAAACACCGTACACCTGGCGACAGTATGCATGCGCCCGGCCCGCCACAGGAGTCACTAGAGCGCAATGGGACAAGGACATCCCGGCCGGCCAAACCCTCCCCTAACCCAGATGACGCTGGGCCAAATGTGCGCCGCCTCATGGGTCTCCCGGTCGGCTGGACTGGCTGCGACACAGCCCGGTATCGAACCTGGATCTGTAGTGACGGCGCTAGCACTGCGATGCAGTGCCTTAGACCGCTGTGCCACTCGGGAGGCCTAACGTCAATAATTTCTGTCTCTATTTGTCATGGTTCCTTGATTCTATAAAAATAAACTGTAAAAGTTCAATAACATTTATAATGTTTCAAACCCTATCTCTATTGTTTCAGAAGTTCATGTTAGTGGCCATTTTTTCATGATAGAGACCCAGGGAGAACACACTGTTTGGCCCTGGCCCCAGCTCTCTTCATTACTGATGCATGACTTCTGTCAAGAGCAGACCAAGCCCTGGTGTGCTGCTCTCAACAGAGTAATCCTGTTTGCCAAACAAAAGAAAACATATGGTTGCCCAATTAGGCTCGACTCAGAAGCGCTCCGTTAATAATCAACCAGTCTGTTAATTACTAATCAGGGAACAGGGGACCCGCTCTCTCTCTACCTGTACTCTGGAAATATCTGGCAAAATAGTGAACACGCCTCCCTGTTCATCAAATGCAATCCATGCAAGTCCCCTCACAAACAACCCCATCCCAATGTCTCCTTTACGGTTTCATCATTCTCTCTGAAAACAATAACAAACGCTGGTAGATGGACCTGCCATTTACTTTAGGCCCTGGTCTGCATGCATTTCACTCAAGGTTGATAGAACACCCTTTAAAAAACGGTAAAAGTTCAATAACATTTATAATGTTTCAAACTCTATCTCTGTTGTTTCAGAACTTGATGTTAGTGGCCATCTTTTTCATGACAGAGACCCAGGGAGAACACACTGTTTGGACCTGGCCCCAGCTCTCTTCATTACTGATGCATGACTTCGGTCAAGCTCAGACGAAGTCCTTGTATTCTGCTCTCAACAGAGTCATCTTGTTTGCCAAACAAAAGAAAACATACGGTTGCACAATTTGGCTCGACTCAGAAGCTCTCCGTTAATAATCAACCAGTCTGTTAATGACTAATCAGGGAAGAGGGGACCCGCTCTCTCTCTAACTGTACTCTGGAGATATCTTGCAACACAGAGAACATGCCTCCCTGTTCATCAAATGCAATCCATGCAAGTCCCCTCACAAACAACCCCATCCCAATGTTTCCTTTACGGTTTCATCATTCTCTCTGAAAACTATAACAAACGCTGGTAGACGGACCTGCCTTTTACTCTAGGCCCTGGTCTGCATGCATTTCACCCAAGGTTGATAGAACACCCTTTAAAAATAGAACAAGGTTTTAGACATATACTGTAGTTGATACTTTATTACAAATACTGATATCACAGTACTGAGGACAATAAACACATTTGAAGATATATTGATTCAAATTCATAAATAGCAGGCCTCCTGTTCAGCCTTAAATACCCACACCAGTATAAATATTTTTTGTTGTTGTTGAAAGACGATGGCCAGAGCTTACCCATGATGTTGCATGATGATTTAAGTTGTAGTTTTAGTCAAAGTATGATATATTTGGCCTTGAAGTGACAAATCGGAACTGCCCACTTCATGCAAATTCATGTGAATGCAGTGTCTTTTCCTATGATATGACATACAAATTATTTTCAGCCAATGTTTCGTTTCATAGGCTAGGTTTTATTTGAATGTTACCACCCACCAGCATGGCATTGTTTATTAACCAGTAACAGCTTCAAAGTTATTCCTCTTCACTACTGAGATGAGCCAAACAGCCTTTTGTCCACTTGTCCACTTGAGCCTTTTGTCCACCTGAGCAAATTAAAATAGGGGTGTTTTTTGAATGTTTTTTGTTTTGGTTGTGGCCTTTGCTAAAAACATTCCATTAACTGTTGTTTGCCTATAGCAAAATTCTGCTACGCATAATGTGTTTTTTTTACGTAAAGTATAATGTGTGTGGGGTTATGATTATGTTTTTACACCTCAACTATTTTTTTACCAGAAGATTATCACAATCTATTGGCTAATTTGTCCATTTTCACTTATTTTTTAGCTAGTCTGTATACAAAATATATATGACAATTTTTATAAATGGTACAATTGTGTGAAATGATATCATTTAGCAAACCCGTCGCTCCAAGATTAATGGTTTTGACAACTAAAGTTTTGCTTCACTACATGCTCCACTGCTTTGATTGGTGTAATGTTAGCTGGAAACCACAAGTATCTTTACGGATAATGAAAAGGCACCTGCGAAAGAAGGAACTGATCACAACTCAGGATATGACCCATATGCAGACACAGGAGGCAGATAGTTTGTTTCTCAGAATATTTATTATAACAAAGGGCCAGGCAAAGGGCAGGTCGAGGGCAGGCAGAGGTTCGTAATCCAAGGCAGAGTCAATCAGGGACAAAACGGCAGGCAGGCTCAGGGTCTGGACAGGCAAAAAGGTCAGAACCGGGAAGCCTAGAAAACAAGAACTTGAGAACAGGAGAAATGGGAAACACGCTGGTAAGACCTGACAAAACAAGGCGAACTGGCAACAGACAAACAGAAAACGCATGTATAAATACACAGGGGATAATGGGGAAAATGGGAGTCACCTGGTGGGGGGTAGAGACAAGCACAAGACAGGTGAAACAGATCAGGGTTTGACAGAACTTGTAGTTACATGTCATTTGCGGTGTACATGATCATGACCAAAGTCATTGTAGCCTATCATTTCACTTCCCCTGTGAGAACCATGAGCTGACTTGACGTTGCTTTCCTTTAATTTCAGAACATAGGGCCCTTTCAAAACATAGGTAATCATTTTCCAAATCCAAACAAAAAGAAACTAAACTGCATGTGAATTCAGTATACTTTATCCCAGCACAGGAATAACTCTCTTGAAGTCCACAAAAACTTAGAAATGGTGTTGGTTGAATAGAGCGCATAGTTTCTCAGATGTGATCATCATTTTAAAGTGATTAAATATGACAAAATGGCCTACAGTGCCTTCAGAAAGTATTCGTATCCCTTTACTTATTCCACATTTTGCTGTGTTACTGCCTGAGTTAAAAATTGATTAAATTGACTGTTTTTCTCGCACATCTACACACAATACCCCATTATGGCAAAGTAAAAACATGTTTTTTGAAATTTTTGCAATTTAAGTGCTTTTGAGGAGGATGGCCTCCTTAATCTAATCCTCCTCAGTGAATTTCATAAAAATAAAAATAGTGAAACATTTAAGAAGTTATCCTTTTAAAATAAAACTATACTAAATATATTCCTGTCACCAAATAATTGATTAAATCACACTGTTTTGCAATGAAGGTCTACAGTAGCCTCACCAGCACTCTGTAGGCTAGCACCAGGGTGTAGCCAGAGGACAGCTAGCTTCCGTCCTCCTCTGGTACATTGACTTCAATCCAAAACCTAGACAAAACCTCATGGTTCTCACTCAGTTCCATAGACTTACACAGTAATTATGACAACTTCCGGAGGATGTCCTCCAACCTATCAGCGCTCTTGCAGAATGAACTGTGGTCCTCTGTAGCTCAATTGGTAGAGCATGGCGCTTGTAACGCCAGGGTAGTGGGTTTGATCCCCGGGAACACCCATACGTAAAAATGTATGCACACATGACTGTAAGTCGCTTTGGATAAAAGCGTCTGCTAAATTGCATATTATATTATAACTGACATGTTGTCCATTAGAGAATGAATCCAGTACTGAAAGCATAAGCTACAGCTAGCTAGCACTGCAGCGTATAAAATCTGGTAAGTAGTTGACTCAAAGAGAGAGAAAGACAATAGTTGAACAGTTTTGAACAAATTAATTTATTCATGAAGGAGAAGCAAGAGCACGAGAGCGAGAGAGAGAGAGAGAGAGATTTTTTCAATTTCACTTTAATTCACTTATCTAGCAAATACAGCTAGCTTATTTAGCCTACTCAAACACCCTGCTCAAATAGGTAGCTGGCTTTGACTATCCAACACTGGAACTCTTCCAAGTCAAAGTAAGCTTTTGGTTTTACACATTTATTTTGCCGCCGCGGCCTGCCGGTGTAACTGCTAAACTGCTTACTGACTATACACTGTACTGCATGATTGTAGCGTTTTTTTCTAACGCGTTTGTTCTATTAGCTAGATTGACTATGATGTTACTTTAGCTAATACGATGTAGGCTGTGTGTAGCTGTAAGTGGTTATTGTCAAGGGCGACGTGTATGCGGTGAGAGAAGTCAAGCGCAGGACACAGAGCTACTGGCAGACGTACTTTACTAGTCAGTAAAGAACATACAAAACAAAACCTCCTAACAGGGAGGAAAACAAATACACGCATACGACAACAGCAATGCCGACCATACGAGACACAAAACAATAACACACAATTACCAAACGAGAGACATGGGTAAATATAGGGACTACAATCAAACATAATAGCATACAGGTGTAACCACTCAAGACAGAACAAGACAAACACCGAAACATCGATCGGCAGCAGCTAGTACTCCGGGGACGACGAACGCCGAAGCCTGCCCGAGCAAGGAAGAGGAGCAGCTTCGGCAGAATCCGTGACAGTTATAATATGGTGTGTCTTCTAAAGTTTTTTTTGACTGGTCATAGACAGCTGATGAGTTGTGCATTGAAGTCCACAAGCGAAGGAAAAAGGTGAGAGGAGGAGAGCGCATAGATCCGAGATGGATTACAACGTGGCTGCTTTGAAAGTGAACTGTGTATTCATTCCGCCGATTCTGTTGAAAAACGTTTCTTAAGCGGAAGCAAACGGAACGAAACAGGGATAACTCTCGTTTGCAACTGTTGGACTAATGATTAGCTACAGTGGGGAAAAAAAGTATTTAGTCAGCCACCAATTGTGCAAGTTCTCCCACTTAAAAAGATGAGTGAGGCCTGTAATTTTCATCATAGGTACACGTCAACTATGACAGACAAAATGAGAAAAAAAAATCCAGAAAATCACATTGTAGGATTTTTAATGAATTTATTTGCAAATTATGGTGGAAAATATGTATTTGGTCAATAACAAAAGTTTCTCAATACTTTGTTATATACCCTTTGTTGCCAATGACACAGGTCAAACGTTTTCTGTAAGTCTTCACAAGGGTTTCACACACTGTTGCTGGTATTTTGGCCCATTCCTCCATGCAGATCTCCTCTAGAGCAGTGATGTTTTGGGGCTGTCGCTGGGCAACACAGACATTCAACTCCCTCCAAAGATTTTCTATGGGGTTGAGATCTGGAGACTGGCTAGGCCACTCCAGGACCTTGAAATGCTTCTTACGAAGCCACTCCTTCGTTGCCCGGGCGGTGTGTTTGGGATCATTCACATGCTGAAAGACCCAGCCACGTTTCATCTTCAATGCCCTTGCTGATGGAAGGAGGTTTTCACTCAAAATCTCACGATACATGGCCCCATTCATTCTTTCCTTTACACGGATCAGTCGTCCTGGTCCCTTTGCAGAAAAACAGCCCCAAAGCATGATGTTTCCACCCCCATGCTTCACAGTAGGTATGGTGTTCTTTGGATGCAACTCAGCATTCTTTGTCCTCCAAACACGACGAGTTGAGTTTTTACCAAAAAGTTCTATTTTGGTTTCATCTGACCATATGACATTCTCCCAATCCTCTTCTGGATCATCCAAATGCACTCTAGCAAACTTCAGACGGGCCTGGACATGTACTGGCTTAAGCAGGGGGACACGTCTGGCACTGCAGGATTTGAGTCCCTGGCGGCGTAGTGTGTTACTGATGGTAGGCTTTGTTACTTTGGTCCCAGCTCTCTGCAGGTCATTCACTAGGTCCCCCCGTGTGGTTCTGGGATCGAGGGAGATTATCAGTGGTCTTGTATGTCTTCCATTTCCTAATAATTGCTCCCACAGTTGATTTCTTCAAACCAAGCTGCTTACCTATTGCAGATTCAGTCTTCCCAGCCTGGTGCAGGTCTACAATTTTGTTTCTGGTGTCCTTTGACAGCTCTTTGGTCTTGGCCATAGTGGAGTTTGGAGTGTGACTGTTTGAGGTTGTGGACAGGTGTCTTTTATACTGTCTGTGAGAGCCAGAAATCTTGCTTGTTTGTAGGTGACCAAATACTTATTTTCCACCATAATTTGCAAATAAATTCATTAAAAATCCTACAATGTGATTTTCTGGAGAAAAAAAATCTCAATTTGTCTGTCATAGTTGACGTGTACCTATGATGAAAATTACAGGCCTCTCTCATCTTATTAAGTGGGAGAACTTGCACAATTGGTGGCTGACTAAATACTTTTCCCCCCCACTGTACCTAATGCACAACTTCAACCTTTTGTATGATAGTCAATTAAAATTGATCAAAAGAGTCAAACCCTGGCTGGATGACAGACATTATGTCATTATAAAGCATGTGTATTTTAATTTTTAGATGTTAGGTCCCCTTTATGGGTGACTTTGAGCGGTTCTGGACCGGTTCCGACTGAAATTCTGGTGTACTAAGTGCTCTGTGAAAGTCATAGGGTCCAATGCCTTATAGTGCCTGAAAGCCCCATTTGCCAGCTATCCGCTACCACTCTGTCAGTGGAGCTGACTTAAAGTGTCAGGTTTCATACCCCCCAATTGCATAGCCTTGGTTTCTCAAATGACTGCCTCGCCTGGTTCACCAACTACTTCTCAGATAGAGTTCAGTGTGTCAAATCGGAGGGCCTGTTGTCTGGACCTATGGCAGTCTCTATGGGGGTGCCACAGGGTTCAATTCTTGGGCCGACACTTTTCTCTGTGTATATCAATGATGTCGCTCTTGCTGCTGGTGACTCTCAGATCCACCTCTACGCAGACGACACCATTTTGTATACATCTGGCCCTTCATTGGACACTGTGTTAACAAACCTCCAAACGAGCTTCAATGCCATACAACAATCCTTCAGTAGCCTCCAACTGCTCTTAAACACTAGTAAAACTAAATGCATGCTTTTCAATCGAACGCTGCTGGCACCCGCCCACCCGACTAGAATCACCACTCTCGACGGGTCTGACCTAGAGTATGTGGACAACTACAAATACCTAGGTGTCTGGTTAGACTGTAAACTCAACTTCCAGACTCACATAAAGAATCTCCAATCCAAAGTTAAATCTAGAATCGGCTTCCTATTTCGCAACAAAGCCTCCTTCACTCATGCTGCCAAACATGCCCTCGTAAAACTGACTATCCTACCGATCCTTGACTTCGGCGATGTCATTTACAAAATAGCCTCCAACACTCTACTCAGCAAATTGGATGTAGTCTATCACAGTGCCATCCGTTTTGTCTCCAAAGCCCCATACACTACCCACCACTGTGACCTGTACGCTCTTGTTGGCTGGTCCTCACTACATGTTCGTCGGTCAAACCCACTGGCTCCAGGCCATCTATAAATCACTGCTAGGCAAATCCCCGCCTTATCTTAGCTCATTGGTCACCATAGCAGCACCCACCCGTAGTCTGCACTCCAGCAGGTATATCTCACTGGTCATTCCCAAAGCCAACACCTCCTTTGGCCGCCATTCCTTCCAGTTCTCTGCTGCCAATGACTGGAACGAATTGCAAAAATCTCTGAAGCTGGAGACTCTTATCTCCCTCAATAACTTTAAGCATCAGTTGTCAGAGCACCTTACCGATCACTGCACCTGTACACAGCCCATCTGAAATTAGCCCACCCAACTACCTCATCCCTATATTGTTATTTATTTTGCTCTTTTGCACCCCAGTATCTCTATTTGCACATAATCTCTTGCACATCTAGCATTCCAGTGTTAATACTATTGTAATTATTTTGCACTATAGCCTATTTATTGCCTTACCTCCATAACTTGCTACATTTGCACACACTGTATATATATTTTCTGTTGTATTTTTGACTTTATGTTTTTTACCCCATATGTAACTCTGTGTTGTTTTTATTGCACTGCTTTGCTTTATCTTGGCCAGGTCGCAGTTGTAAATGAGAACCTGTTCTCAACTGGCTTACCTGGTTAAATAAAGGTGAAAAAAATAAATAAAAAAAATAGGGAGTGATGTGTCACATTTTCTGTCCTATCCAGACAAAGAATCGATTTGCTCTCCCTCTTAGTGATGGAGCCCAGCCTGGGAGATGGCATATCAAAGACCACTGTTTAGCGAAACCAACAGTTGTGGTTTCATCTTTCTTTGATATTCTCAGCCAGATTTACAGCTCTCAATTTCATATAATTTTTTTAAGAAGACCACTTTCTCTTGGTCACAGATGAATGAAATCACTTTGGGCCCGATTTCGACCCGAGTTAAGAGCACTTAAATGGAACGTAATTCTGTTTTTATGCACTTTTCTCTCTATGCGTATTCTGACCTTGAACTTAAGCATGAGAATAGCATGCTATTCACCCGCTATTCATTTGAGGTGGAGATTGAATAAATGAAGGTCTTGTCAGGTGTGTCTGATATGCCGTATTCTGACCTTGACTTAATTCCCTCATAATTCCACCATGAATAAAGTGGAAAAATCATCTACTTTATTTTTTTCTGATAGAAATAACACAATTCTCCATGCACTGTAATTTACAACTTGATAAGAGCTATTGATAAGAGCTTGATATGAGTAATCTGTTTGGATAAGGGAATTGTAAATATAAATGACACTTGTTATAGATCTATTTTACCTTATAATCGCTGGAGACAAATGTGAAACAAGTCATATGGCAGCAAACTGAAGCATATCAGCATATCAACTTTCCCACAGTAAAGCTTATGGAATGCTGTGCCATTATGCAGAATTTAAATTGTACAGCCTTTTAAATTGCAGGGATAGGCTCTCTCAAATGTCTTAAATATAGGCTACCCAACTTTCTCTGTTTCCTATTTCTATCATGTTAAAGATTTGCCACTATCAGTATCGACCACCAGTAGGCCTAATAACCACACATATTCAAACAATAGGGCGTGTTCGAATCTCAAGGAGGACAACTTTAGCTAATTAGCAACTTTGCAACCACTTGCTACTTTGCAACTACTAAGCATGTTAGCTTAACCCCTAACCTAACATAGCATATCATACTAAAGCAGTGGAACGTAATATATCATACTAAACGGATTAAATGTGATCAAGACGTAGGATACTATACGTCCTACAATTCGTATTATATGTACAACCGCTATTACATTTAGTACGATACGTAAAGTAACATATCATACTAAATAGAGTGATATGGATTTTAATGAAATATAATATGTTTTGCTCTGTGACCAGGTTGGTTTTTACATTTGAACATGGATTAATCTAGAGGGCACTCCTAACATGAATTCCCTCCCTCCACCTTCATTCACAAGCTCCTCACATGTCATCTGGAGATGTGGTTGAGTAGGTCACATTCCAAATAAATATGTCATCTTACTGCCCTACAATTCAGGGGTTTAATTCCTGTCCCACTTTCACTCCTTCTATGTATCCTCATGTTTCTAATCTGTCTAAACAAAGCATTGAAAAACACAGGAAAAGGTGGAATTCCTATTCAGACTTGAGATAAATTGACTTAACATGGACTTCATTAAAATAAATGTCAATGTTTTATTGACTTAAGTCTATGCGCCTCGAGTTTGAATCGGGCCCCATGTGCTCAGCCTACAAGGGTGGTTTAGCACAACAGTTAAGACTGAAGACTGGCTGAGTGGAGTAAGGCAGTGTTCTGACAAGGAAGAGACCCAGGTTCAAATCCACATTGTCACACAAATGCCAGCTTTATACATGTTACCTCTGCTATGACTTACATAATCTTAAAGATTTTAATTGTAACATCATGTATAATATTTCTTGGAGGGCGGGTAGTTTGCCCCTGATAATGCGTTCGGCAGACCGCACCACCCTCTGGAGAGCCCTGCGGTTGCGGGGCGGTGCAGTTGCCGTACCAGGTGGTGATACAGCCCGACAGGATGCTCTCAATTGTGCATCTGTAAAAGTTTGTGAGGGTTTTAGGTGCCAAACCAAATTTCTTCAGCCTCCTGAGGTTGAAGAGGCTCTGTTGCGCCTTCTTCACCACACTGTCTGCGTGGGTGGACCATTTCAGTTTGTCGGTGATGTGTACGCCAAGGAATTTGAAGCTTTCCACCTTCTCCACTGCTGTCCCGTAGATGTGGATAGGGGGGTGCACCCTCTGCTGTTTCCTGAAGTCCACGATCATCTCCTTTGTTTTGTTGATGTTGAGTGAGAGGTTATTTTCCTGGCACCACACTCCTACAGCCCTCACCTCCTCACTGTAGGCGGTCTCGTCATTGTTGGTAATCAAGCCTACTCAGTCATGGGTGAACAGGGAGTACAGGAGGGGTTATGAGCATGCACCCTTGTGGGGCACCAGTGTTGAGGATCAGCGAAGTGGAGATGTTGTTTCCTACCTTCACCACCTGGGTGCGGCCCGTCAATACATTTTAAAAAATTAGTCACTGGAAATGAATGTATGAGAGAGACGCTGCCTTTTACATGCAGGCTGACATTGGGTATGTCAGAGTACTTCCATTCTGTTTTAAAACACATCCTGTGTATCAAAACACTTACATCGGGTTTACATTCAAACACCCTCATAACACCAGATCTCAGCTTTGGCGCACTACCCTTCATGGTTTCAGTACACAATTATGGTGTTTTGAGTCGTTGTATTTTAAAAGTGCACTTTTTAAGCATATTGAGATTGACCATTATTAAGAGAACATTAGCTATAGTTGAAATATAAATCACATTTAGCCTACAGTACTTCATGAAAGGGACGAGGTGCATGCATCTGTGTATCCACTACTGCTACACCAAACACTGCTCACAGGTAGACAGATATCCATACTTCTTGGTCAGATTACCAAAATATTTACACACAATACATAATGTTAACTTTAATCTGTGCTTTACGCCTAGTGAATGCCACATAGTCACATGTATCTCCTGTAAACTTCATGAAAAAAGTGATATAATCCTAGGAGATTAGTGTTTGTGCATTACGTAGTTATATGGTTGGTCTAAATATAGGAATGTGGTGTATCTGAAGATTCATGACAACATTCCTTTGAGAAACCCTCCATAAATTAAATTCTCTATAAGTACTTCACGCAGAGCACTCTGTCAGTAGATCTTAGCTTGAGGGCTGAAGTGAAGATTATCAGAGAATTACCACTTTGCAGGCTGCTATGGTATGAAAGCAATCTGCCATATATAAACTTATATCCTACAACCAACAAGACACAACACATCAGATTAGGACAAAATGTAATTTATTTACCTGGAAAATAGGTTTGAGATTTTATCTAAGATTTTAAATGTATTTAAAGATGTCAATATTTCACACTTAAACGTAAACCTTTATATTGTTTCTATGAAATACTGCATACTGTAGAACACATTTTAATTGGTTATTACAGATATATCTGACAACGTTACAGCTACAGGTGGCAGCAGGTCCTCTCTGCGACAGGTTAATGAGAGGGTTGTAATAGTCCAGGTCCTGAATGCAATCTTAATTTACATTATCTGCCTGCTCATCTTCACCTTCTTCAAAAAGGACACCTTTCGCTCAAACACACATTACGTTTTCTTTGCTCACACACTGCTGGTTGACTGCCTGTACCTAATCATGACTAATAACTTGCTCCTCAGTTTCTTTGCAGTCCCCAAATCCTCTTGCTCCGGGAGGAGCGGGGGCTGATAACCCAGGGAACACTCAAAGGGCGAAAGACCCGTGGCAGAGCAGGTAAGGGTGTTGCGGGCGTATTCGACCCACACTAGTAGCTGGCTCCAGGTGGTGGGGTTGGCGGAGACCAGGCAGCGCAGAGTCGTCTCCAGGTCTTGGTTGGCTCATTCCGACTGGCCATTGGACTGAGGGTGGAAACTGGAGGACAGGCTGGCCGACGCCCCAATGAGTGTGCAGAACGCCTTCCAGAACGGGGACGAGAACTGAGGACCCCGGTCGGAGACATTGTCCACTGAGAGTCCATGGATCTGGAAGACGTGCTGCACCATGAGCTGGGCCATCTCTTTGGCGGAGGGTAGCTTGGGGAGAGGAATGAAGTGGGCGGCTTTTAAAAACCGGTCCACAACTGTCAGGATGGCAGTGTTGCCATCAGACGGGGAAGACCATGACAAAGTCCAGGGATAAGTGAGACCAGGGACGGTGAGGAACAGGCAGAGGTTGGAGGAGACCAGCCGGAGCTTGCCGAGTAGTCTTGTTCTGCGCACAGATCGTGCAGGCGGTGACGAACGCAGAAACGTCAGGAACCATGGTAGGCCACCAAAAGCGTTGTCGCACAAAGGCCATGGTCCAACGGGAGCCCGGGTGGCAGACAAGCATGGAGGAGTGAGCCCACTCCAGGACCGCGGAGCAGACAGCATCAGGAACAAACATCCGGTTATCTGGGCCCCCCCGGGGTCCGGCTGGGAACGCTGCACCTCCCGGACCTGCTTCCCTATTCCCCAACTGCGTGCCGTCGCTAAGCACGAGGTGGGAAGGATGGTTTCGGATTCCGGGGGTGTAGCCACGGGGCTATAGCGGCGTGACAGCGCATCTGGCTTGACATTCTTGGATCCCGGTTGGTATGAGAGGGAGAAGTTGAACCGGGTGAAAAGCAGGGCCCACCTAGCTTGCCTGGAATTGAGACGCTTGGCGGTGTGGAATTATTCCAAGTTCTTGTGGTATGTCCACACAATGAACGGATGTTCCGCCCCCTACAACCATGTCCCTCCACTCCTCCAACGCCATCTTCACCACGAGAAGCTCACAATTCCCCACATCATAATTCCTCTCCGTGGTGTTGAGGCGATGGGAGAAGAAGGCGCAGGGATGTAACTTGAGGTCCAGGGCCGAACGCTGGGACAGGACCGCCCCCACTCCGTCATCCGAAGCATCGGCCTCCACCACGAACTGGCGGGACGGGTCAGGATGAACCAAGATGGGAGCAGTGGTGAAACTGTGTTTGAGGTCCCAGAACGCCCGGTCAGCAGCTGGGGACCATGTGAACGGAACATTGGGAGAGGTGAGTGCAGACAGGGGTAAGCCAGGGTGATATAACCCCGGATAAAGCAGCGATAAAAGTTGGCGAATCCCAGGAAACGTTGCAGCTGCACTTTGGATGTAGGCTGGGGCCAATCCACCACCGCTCTCACCTTCCCGGGATCCATCTGTTCACTCCCTGAAGCAATGATGTAGCCCAGGAAGGGGGTGATGGAGCGATGGAATTCGCATTTCTCCGCTTTCACAAAAAGCTGGAACTCCAGGAGGCGTTGGAGGACCTGTCAGTTGTAGAGCATGTGTTCTTGGGCGGAGCGGGAGAAAACAAGGATGTCATCGAGGTAGACGAAGACAAACCGGTTCAACATGTCACGGAGAACATCATTAACCAGGACCTGGAACACAGCTGGAGCATTGGTAAGGCCAAATGGCATGACCAGATACTTGTAGTGACCCATGGCCGTGTTGAAGGCAGTCTTCCACTGGTCCCCCTCCCGTATCCGCACCAGGTGGTAGGCGTTACACAGATCCAGTTTGGAGAACATGGAGATGAATGGTAGCGGGTAGCGGTTCTTCACCGTGATGTCGTTGAGGCCCGGTAGTCGATGCACGGGTGCAGGGTTTTGTCCTTCTTCTCCACAAAGAAGAACCCTGCGCCGGCGAGGGAGGCAGAAGGACAGATGAACCCGGCAGCTAGGGAGTCCTCAATGTAGGTCTCCATAGCCTTGGTCTCCGGACCCGACAGCGAGTACAGTCGTCCCCGGGGCGGAGTGGTGCCTGGGAGAAGGTTGATTCCGCAGTCGTAGGGACGGTGCTGCGGAAGCAAAGTGGCCCGGGCCTTACTGAACACCTCCCGGAGGTCCTGGTACTCCGTGGGAATGGCAGAGAGGTCCGAAGCAACTTCAGAGCCCCCAGGAAAACATCCTGTGGCAGGCTGTGCAGACTTCAGGCAATGAGCGTGGCAGAACGGGCTCCAGCCCATGATGGCACCAGTAGACCAGTCAATAAAGGGGTTGTGTCGCTGGAGAAAAGAGAAACCCAATACCACGGGAACCTGAGGAGACTTAATTAGCAGGAATTGGGTCGTCTCGCTGTGGTTCCCTGATACTCGTAGGTTGATGGGGGTGGTATTGTGGGTGACCTGGCCTATAGAGCCCCTGTCCAGCGTTGTAACATCCATGGGAATGGAGAGGGGCTGAGTGGGGATGCCCAGCTCGGACGCCAGGGTAGCGTCCATAAAGCTCTAATCGGACCCAGAGTCGATGAGTACCCAGAGAGATTGCGACTGGTTCCCCCACAGCAAGATGGTATGAAAGGGGGTGCAAGTAAGGGGAGAGGAAAAGTTATCCGTATGGCTCACCAGAGTACTCGCTCCTAACGGTGAGTCTGGTCTTTTAGTGGACAGGTGAACACAAAATGACCAGTAGTCCCGCAATACAGGCAACTCTTCGTGTGAAGCCTGTATTGCCGTTTGGCTGGAGACAGCCTAGCTCTGCCTTGATTGCATCGGCTCGGGAAGAGGTGAATCGGCAGACTTCGGAGACTCTCAGGGGAACTCGGGTAGCCTCGGGTTCTCTCGGCAACGGAGCTGTTGGGGACTTCCAGGATGTCTCGGAGGCGAGGTGGAATCCTTGGGCGGGCGAGTGGAATCGGACTTCCTCTCCTTCCTTCGTTCCGGAAGTCGCCCATCAATCCGAATGGTCAAGGTGATGAGCGAGTCAATATCCGTCGGTAGTTCCCGGGCTGCAAGCTCGTCCTTTACTTCTTCTGACACTCCGTGCAGGAACGTGTCGAACAGTGCTTCTGGGTTCCAGGCACACTCAGCTGCCAATGTGCGGAAATCCACTGCATAGTCTGCCACACTGCGGGATTCTTGCCGAAGCTGGAGTAACTTCCGGGCAGCCTCTCTCCCGGACAATGGAGCATCGAAAACCTTCTTTACCTCCTGCATGAACTCCTCCAGATTGAAGCATACGGCCGACGGTTGTTCCCACTCTGCCGTAGCCCAGGCGAGAGCCCTCCCGGACATCAGCGTGATGAGGTACGCTATCTTAGAGCGGTGTGAGGGGAAGGAGGATGGCTGCAGCTCGATGATGAGCGAACACTGAGCGAGAAATGCCCGACAGGTTCCCGACTCTCCAGCGAAGCGTTCCGGGGAAGGTATGCAGGGTTCTCAGGAATCCGTGGTGGCCGGGGAGGCCGCGCTGCTAACCGCCGGGTTACTGAGGGGCTGGGATGTTACCGTCGTGGTAGGCTGCCTAACAGACAACGGAATTGCGCCAGCAATGTGTTAAACACTCGGTCATGGCATTCGAACAGGTCTGGAACCCTTCCATGAGACCACAAAGCAACTCCTCGTGCCTTCCAATGGTGGCTCCTTGGGAGGATATGGCATTACGGAGCTGGTCTGAGTCTGCTGGGTCAGTCATGGCCAGTTTGTACTATCACGTTTCAGGACAAGACCCAGATGCAGACAGTGTAGAAGTAACAAACGTTTATTACAAAAACAGGGGTCAGGCAAATGACAGGTCAAGGGCAGGCAGAGGTCAATCATCCAGGGTGGTGTGACAAGGTACAGAATGGCAGGCAGGCTCAGGGTCAGGGCAGGCAGAATGGTCAAAAGCGGGAAAACTAGAAAACAGGAACTTGAGAAAGACAGGAGCAAGGGGGAAAACGCTGGTAGGCTTGACGAAACAAAACAAACTGACAAACAGAAAACACAGATATAAATACACTGGGGATAATGGGGAAGATGGGTGACACCTGGAGGTGGGCGGAGACAATCACAAAGACAGGTGAAACAGATCAGGGTGTGACACCCCATGCCAGTTGCAGTGTGTATTATCATCTGTGTGTTTATGAGTGTGTTGACCTTTGCCACACCACTGACACTGACAGCCATGAGCCTGGAGCGTTATGTGGCCATCTGCATGCCCCTGTGCCACGGAGAGCTCTCGACTGTACGCAGATCCATTCACTTCCTGATCATCCACAGTGTCAGCTCCATACAGACCATCATAATAAAACATTATTTCATCCCCACATGTGAAAGTGAGATTTTCACAGTTGGAGTTTTCTTACATGTGAAACTGCAAATTGGATATTTACTAAGTTCACATGTGAAAAACAATGACGTAAAAATCGAATTTGAGGTTTCATATGTGAAAAATGTTCACGTGAAAAAACAATGATGTTTTTCACATATGAAATGGAAAATTAGATTTTAGCATGAATGTTCATCACGTGAAAATGCAATTCCACACGTGAATGTTTTTCACAGGTGAACCTGTATATCTGATTTTCACTGCAATTCACGTGAGGTGTCACTGATCCACCCAGTACTGCTGCTCATTACGTTCACCAGCTCTGGAGGTCTACGTCACCGGCCTTCTAGGCATCATCATTACCACCAACCCCGGACTGTCTTGTCTCATTACGCATACCTGGTTCCCATTCCCCCTGATTAGTATGTGTATATATGTGCCCTCTGTTCCCCATTGTCCTTGTCGGTTATTGTCCCATGTCCGTTGGTCTCGTGAGTACTGTGTATTGTGCTCTTGTTATTACGGGTCTCGTCCTGTGTATTGTGTAGAGGTTACACCTCGCTCTTTTGTTTGGGTTACATCCCTTTGTTATATATATACACGTGTTTGTTTTGGGCTTCGTCCCCGTCGTTTTCCATGACGTACCTTGTGTTGGGTGGAGTAATTAAAACCCCAATACGTATTCCTGCGCCAGTCTTCTAATCATTATACAACGTGACATGAGGTTAAAACATGTTATTCTACTCACGTGAAAAGGTGGTGTTAACATGTGAACTCTAAATGTAATACATGTGAAAACAGCTATTTCACATGTGAAAATACGATTATCACATGTTAAACTGCAAGTTTTACATTACTTTTTTTGTAAGGGTTGCACACATGTGTATGTCAATACTGGAACTTATGTTGATCATGGTTGCTATCTGCCAGTAGATGCACCTAGGTCATTAGTAATTCAAGCCTACACCTGCGTAGTAGTACACACTACATCTACTTTGTCATGGCACCGGGCCCTCAGCTGATGGAGAACAGTAAAATCAACAGTCAGGAAATGCATTTGCTACAGATTAACAGGGAGATCAACCGATTCTAAATCCTGTTGGTTCACACAGCAATCATGCGTCATTCAAGCAATACTGTGCCGGTCTTGACACCTTAACACTGCCATAAATTAGAGAGGAGGATAATATATCTCTGGCCCTCTAGTATGGTGAAAGGAATGCATTTGTTTCAGAGAATTTTTGCTGCCCAAAAACTTCAACATCCAACAATGAACATTGGGACAATACATTTCAACATCCAAATGTTGGGAATGATGAGAAATGGAAAATTAATGTATATTTTGTGATGTCATTAAAAATGGTATAAAGGCGTTATAAGGAAAATATTGTGACTTGAAGAGCTTTTACACTGTGGATATCAGGGTTACATCCTTTACCTTGTGTAGAAAATATCAAGGAGGAAGACAATGTTTTCGTGAAGATAGGAATGTGATTTTAGCTTTCTAACAAGATCAAAGTGACGATAATACTTTTGCCTTGTAACTAGTCACGCATGAGGAAGCTCAGAGAGCCTGTCAGTATGACGGAAACGCCCCTCTTTACCAGAGTGCATAAAATATTGAGTTAAGAATTATCAGATCAGACTAGACGGACCTCAAGCTGCAGCGAGGTCCATATTGGTCCCGACCCTGAAAATCAACACGAGGTGAAGATGACAAAGTTGCCTCCACTAACAATCAATATTACGGCTGAGTAGCTGTTCTAAGTACTGTATCTAAGAAGGTGAATTTAAGTGGGACCATCCTGTTACTCTCCTCAAACCATCGTCTACTACACTGCTCTCATCACCCCACAGGGGATCATCGACACGGCTGACTAGCTGTCCTCAGAAGACCACTTCCAGCACGAGTGAAAGTAAACAGACAACTAAGAAGAAGGACATTGTGACCTCTTGTGGACAATCTGGTCCCACGGGGGACCAGTATGAAAATGTATGCACTCACTAACTGTAAGTCGCTCTGGATAAGAGCGTCTGCTAAATGACTAAAAATGTTTTTTTTTTTTTTATAAAAACATCTGAGCCTTACATCTAAAAGGCCATCCGAAAGAGAAAGCCCAATCGACCCCTTCCCACGAAGGCCTGGGTCCAACAGAGATACACGACGAAGACCTCCAACACGTAAATACATGCATTACTTCTTACCAAACGGGTGGCAGTTCGGGGCAAGATATTAGGATTACTGTGAGCTAAGGTCCATGTGTATCCAAGTGTTTTCTCTCTCTCTCTTTAACTCGCCATCTTTTGTAACAAGTGTCATATTGTGTTAGTCCGCTAGGGACCCTTTTTCGTTGTATTAAATTTCTAATCCCTACCTATACCGTGTATGTGTTTGTATCTTGTGTTATCATTTTTTATTAGTTAGTAAATAAATAATTACATCAATTTGTGTGGTACGGAATGATAAGTAAGTCCCGGGTTCGTGCAGACTTAAAGAGTCTACGACTTTCAGAATGAGACTGATACGAGGTAAATTATTAATAAATGACTGTTAAATGACAAGAGATATCTAGATATCTTTAGAGTTAATTCGGGAAACGGTAACTCGTTAAACAACTTTTCCCGTGGTGCCCCAAATTCCTAATGAGTTAATTGTTACGTTATTAATTTAATCTAGTAACAATTAAACATAGTAGGTAATTATTCGATAAATAATAGTCATCACAATAATGAAAGTCACGTCACAACAAAGGTTTGGCACTCAGTGCTGTTGTCCTAGCTAGGGCCAAGAGGAGGAGGAGACTGGGCAAGAGTCGTGTTCGACATCAATGAACCTTTTAGAGATATATTGACGGTAATCGGTTATAGTGATTATACAATAGTTATTGTTGGGTAATTGTTATTAAAGAATTACAGTAAGACCACCTTCTCATGTTTATTTCAGATTCTGCTGAAATTCTTTATGGCCTAGTAAAAAGGATTTGTGTCTTATGATGGTCGATGTTGGTACTGACAAATTACTATATGGTTTTATTCAATGTTTGTGTTGACAACTTTGTGATTGGCATTGCTTTACATTTTTATCCTCTTTCTAAACAGGAAATACGATGCCGAATACAAGCCAGGGCAGTGAGGGAAGTGAGGGCAGTTTTGAGCTTCCGACGGCGCAATACCAAAGACCTCTGAATGACAAAGTGGTGATAGTCCAAGTGTTGATTGGCATCTTCCTCTACATCAACTTCCTCATGATCGTCACCTTCTTTAAAAAAGGCCTTCATCACCAACACATTATAGATATTATTTGCTCACACGCTGGTCTGTGACAGTATTCTGGCTCTGACTGATGTATTGCTGCTGATGAGCTACTCCAGGGTACCAATGCCAGGTGGGCTATGTTTATTTCTGGTTGTGATCATAGAAAACCTGACCGTTGCCACACCGCTGACACTGACAGCCATGAGCCTGGAGCGCTATGTGGCAATCTAGTAGAGTAGAGCTGGTATGTGTCTCTTTGGACGTGGGCCTTACTTTTTTTTAAACCATTTATCCATTTTCGAGCAAACGGAATGAGCAGCAGCTACGTTTGGCTACATACGGACCGTTAGTGGAATTCCCGCGAGAGAGTAACGGTTAATGTGATTGGATGTTAATTATTTGACTAGGCTACCTGTATTTGACATTGTGTTGTTATTTCACTGAACACTAGATGGTTACATTTTATTTTTGGCAGTGAAACGAGGCTACTCAGGTGAGAGAAAAAACATCACCCAAATGTATATCCCCATTTGAAAATCTTAATGGACTGTTTGAAAATGTGAATCACATTTTTATTTGGAGTACCCCCGACGGCATTGCGCGTACCCCTGGGGATAAGGATTTTGTCGTGGGAATGAAATATTATGCCCTGTTTGGATAGTCTAAAAAAGTGTTTATATTTAATATGGACAAGCCTAATAGTAAATGAAAAAAAAACCTGCCATGAACACCTGTAAGGTAAATGCTGGCCATGTGTAATACTGAATTATGGCAATTTTCTGTCATCTGTAAGTGAGAGGATCAAAAGGTATCGTAAGTTTCAGGTAATTGTTTATGACACAGTTTTGTTATGGTTATGTTATGTCAGGGGTGTCAAACATTTGGGCCTGCAGATTGATTTCACTTCCTAATCTCTGCAGTAACAGAAATGATCTTCGACACCCCTATTTGACTCCCCCTTGCTAAGTGACAGTTAGGCATTTCTATTAAACTTCAATAATTTCTGTACTACTTTTGTCATGGTTCCTTGATTCTATAAAAATTAACTCTGTAAAAGTTCAATACAATCTATAATGTTTCAAACCCCCCTATCTCTGTTGTTTCAGAAGTTGATGTTACTGGCCATTATTTCATGATAGTTTGACTGGAACAATATATGTAGTTTTCATTTTGGGGGAATGTTGAGCTGGCATTTACAGTACAGGGGTCCAATGAGCATCAGGTTTGTCTGGGGCCCAGAGCCCCAGGGAGAACACACTGTTTGGACTTGGCCCCAGCAGTCTTCACTACTGACGCAAGACTTACGTCAAGATCAGACCAAGCCCTGGTGTACTGCTCTCTACAGAGTCATCTTGTTTGCCAAACCAAAGTAAAACATAAGGTTGCACAACTAGGCTTGACTCAGAAGCTCTCCATTAATAATCAACCAGTCTGTTAATTACTAATCAGGGAACAGGGGACACAGTCTCTTTCTAACTGTACTCTGGAGATATCCATCCAGCAACAGAGTGAACACGCCTCCCTGTTCATCAAATGCAGTCCATGAAAGTCCCCTCACAAACAACCCATGCCAATATTCACTTTACGGTTTCATCGTTCTCTCTTTCGCTGGCGTGAAAGGTAAACACCCTACGCATCGCACCAATGGGGTTAACCCACTTGGTGTGAATTGTAACGTGGCTCATATAGAGAGGATCACTACACGGCCCCCTCCGAACGGGAAGGCACGTCCCCGTGCTTCAACTACTCAGCACCCTCACACATCTGTGCATTCCGTTGGCGTCACGGCAGCCATCCCACTTCTGACATCACGGCGGGACAGGGAAGAGAACCCGGGTTGCTGGCATGAAAGGCAAACACCCTACGCATCGCACCAATAGGGTTAACCCACTTGGTATGAATTGTAACGTGCCTCATATAGCAAGGATTGCTCCAATATACTGTGTTACAAATACTGACATAACAGTAATGAGGAAAATAAACACATTTGAAGAAACATTGATTGGTTTAAGTTAAATTTCATAATTAGCAGGCCTTCTGTTGAGCCTCAATTTCAAAATATAGGGCTCTTTCAAAATGTAGCAATTTTCCAAATTCAAACGAAAGAAACTGGCCTGCATATGAATTCAGACATGCTTTATCTCTGCACAGGGATAACGTGCTTGACTTTTCCAGGAAAATTTGAACTGCTGTTAATTAAATAGAGCCAATAGTTTATCAGATGTGATCATCATTTTAAAGTGACAAAATGGGCTATATGATTTTGCACTATTGCAAAAGCTTTTTTTTAATTTTTTTTTAAATCAGTTAATCTGAGTGAAGATGGTTCTAATATATAAATTGGTTGGAACAAGGTGCTTGCAACACCAGAGTTGTGGGTTTGATTCTTGCATGGGCCACATAACAGCTCAAAGCGTCAGACTATACTATTATTACGTCTAATTAGTTGTTCTAATAAGAACGTAGTTCTTCTAGTTAGTTATTTTGAAGAAATCCCTAAGTAAAGGTTAAGCACCTATTAGACCTTTTCCCTGTTGGGGAACTTGAGCAATACTTATGAACATGCTGCATTTTGAGAATGGCATGAAATTAATTTATCCCTTGAGAAATCAAGACACTATCCAAAACATTTGGAAAGAGGAAATGCCTCTTCCCGGAGATGTTTTGCATCATGGTTGTGTCATATGTATACAAATCCACAACCCATCCCTCCCATCCCTCCCATCCCACCCAAACCTTTACCTTCTCCATCAGAGGAAAAGTTACAGTGAGGGAAAAAAGTATTTGATCCCCTGCTGATTTTGTACGTTTGCCCACTGACAAAGAAATGATCAGTCTATAATTTTCATGGTAGGTTTATTGGAACAGTGAGAGACAGAATAACAAGAAAAAAATCCAGAAAATCGCATGTCAACAATGTTATAAATTGATTTGCATTGGGAAATAAATATTTGACCCCCTCTCAATCAGAAAGATTTCTGGCTCCCAGGTGTCTTTTATACAAGTAACGAGCTGAGATTAGGAGCACACTCTTAAAGGGAGTGCTCCTAATCTCAGCTTGTTACCTGTATAAAAGACACCTGTCCACAGAAGCAAGCAATCAATCAGATTCCAAACTCTCCACCATGGCCAAGACCAAAGAGCTCTCCAAGGATGTCAGGGACAAGATTGTAGACCTACACAAGGCTGGAATGGGCTACAAGACCATCGCCAAGCAGATTGGTGAGAAGGTGACAACAGTTGGTGCGATTATTCGCAAATGGAAGAAACACAAAAGCACTGTCAATCTCCCTTGGCCTGGGGCTCCATGCAAGATCTCACCTCGTGGAGTTGCAATGATCATGAGAACGGTGAGGAATCAGCCCAGAACTACACGGGAGAATCTTGTCAATGATCTCAAGGCAGCTGGGACCATAGTCACCAAGAAAACAATTGGTAACACACTACGCCGTGAAGGACTGAAATCCTGCAGCGCCCGCAAGGTCCCCCTGCTCAAGAAAGCACATATACAGGGCCGTCTGAAGTTTGCCAATGAACATCTGAATGATTCAGAGGAGAACTGGGTGAAAGTGTTGTGGTCAGATGAGACCAAAATTGAGCTCTTTGGCATCAACTCAACTCGCCGTGTTTGGAGGAGGAGGAATGCTGCCTATGACCCCAAGAACACCATCCCCACAGTCAAACATGGAGGTGGAAACATTATGCTTTGGGGGTGTTTTTCTGCTAAGGGGACAGGACAACTTCACCACATCAAAGGGACGATGGACGGGGCACAGTACCGTCAAATCTTGGGTGAGAACCTCCTTCCCTCAGCCAGGGCATTGAAAATTGGTCGTGGATGGGTATTCCAGCATGACAATGACCCAAAACACACGGCCAAGGCAACAAAGGAGTGGCTCAAAAAGAAGCACATTAAGGTCCTGCAGTGGCCTAGCCAGTCTCCAGACCTTAATCCCATAGAAAATCTGTGGAGGGAGCTGAATGTTCAAGTTGCCAAACGTCAGCCTCGAAACATTAATGACTTGGAGAAGATCTGCAAAGAGGAGTGGAACAAAATCCCTCCTGAGATGTGTGCAAACCTGGTTGCCAACTACAAGAAACGTCTGACCTCTGTGATTGCCAACAAGGGTTTTGCCACCAAGTACTAAGTCATGTTTTGCAGAGGGGTCAAATACTTATTTCCCTCATTAAAATGCAAATCAATTTATAACATTTTTGACATGCGTTTTTCTGGATTTTGTTGTTGTTATTCTGTCTCTCACTTTTCAAATAAACCTACCATTAAAATTATAGACTGATCATGTCTTTGTCAGTGGGCAAACGTACAAAATCAGCAGGGGATCAAATACTTTTTTCCCTCACTGTAGTTCATGACATCTAATTAATCTTTGGGATCATGTATATTGTCATGAATTGTTCTGTGTGCATATCAAGTCTTTGTTTTCTTCAACATTTCAGATATGCAGACATCAACCATTCCTCAAGCAGACCACACCGAAAAATGCAGAATCTGACCAACCTTCCAGGTAATGCCACCAATCAAGGTGTGTGTGGTGATCCCTTTCTTCTGCATCTTTCTCTACTGCATCGTGGTCATGCTGCACACCTTCGCCTCCCACAGAAAGTTAACTCCCGCTACATCCTGTTTGCCTACAGTACCAGTCAAAATTTTGGACACACCTACTCATTCAAGGGTTTTTCTTTATTTTTACTATTTTCTACATTGTAGAATAATAGTGAAGACATCAAAACTATGAAATAACACATATGGAATCATGTAGTAAACACAAAAGTGTTAAACAAATCAAAATATATTTTAGATTTTTGAAAGTAGCCACTGTTTGCCTTGATGACAACTTTGCACACTCTTGACAATCTCTCAACCAGCTTCACCTGGAATGCTTTTTCAACAGTCTTGAAGGAGTTCCACATATGCTGAGCACTTGTTGGCTGCTTTTCCTTCACTCTGCGGTACAGCTCATTCCAAACCATCTCAATTGGGGTAAGGTTGGGTGATTGTGGGGGCCAGGTAATCTGATGCAGCACTCCATCACTCTCCTTCTTGGTCAAATAGCCCTTACACAGCCTGGAGGTGTGTTGGGTCATTGTCCTGTTGAAAAACAAATGATAGTCCCACAAAGCGCAAACCAGATGGGATGACATATCACTGCAGAATGCTGTGGTAGCCATGCTGGTTAAGTGTGCCTTGAATTCTAAATAAATCGCAGACAGTGTCACCAGCAAAGTATCCCCACACCATCTCACCTCCTCCTCCATGCTTCCCGGTGGGAACTACACATGCGGAGATCATCCGTTCACCTACTCGGCGTCTCACAAAGACACAGCGGTTGGAACCAAAAATCTCAAATTTGGACTCATCAGACCAAAGGACAGATTACCACTGGTCTAATGTCCATTGCTCGTGTTTCTTGGCCCAAGCAAGTCTCTTCTTCTTATTGGTGTCCTTTAGTAGTGGTTTCTTTGCAGCAATTCAACCATGAAGGCCTGGTTCACGCAGTCTCCACTGAACAGTTGATGTTGAGATGTGTCTGTTACTTGAACTCTGTGAAGCATTTATTTGGGCTGCAATTTCTGAGGCTGGTAACTCTAATGAACTTATCCTCTGTAGCAGAGGTAACACTGGGTCTTCCTTTCCTGTGGCGGTCCTCACGAGAACCAGTTTCATCATAACGCTTGATGGTTTTTGCGACTGCACTTGAAGAAACTTTCCGGATTGACTGACCTTCATGTCTTAAATTAATGATGGACTGTTGTTTCTCTTTGCTTATTTGAGCTGTTCTTGCCATAATATGGACTTGGTCTTTTACCAAATAGGGCTATCTTCTGTATACCACCCCTACCTTGTCACAACACAACTGATTGGCTCAAACACATTAAGAAGGAAAGAAATTCCACAAATTAACTTTTAACAAGGCACACCTGTTAATTGAAATGCATTGCAGGTGACTACCTCATGAAGCTGGTTGAGATAATGCCAAGAGTGTGCAAAGCTGTCATCAAGGCAAAGGGTGGGTACTTTGAACAATCTTAAATATAAAATATATTTTGATTTGTTTAACACTTTTTTGGTTACTACATGATTCCATATGTGTTATTTCATAGTTTTGATGTCTTCACTATTATTCTACAATGTAGACAATAGTAAAAATAAAGAAAAACTCTGGAATGAGTAGGTGTGTCCAAACTTTTGACTGGTACTGTACATGCTGATCAACGACACTCTGCAGCTCCTCTCCTCTGTCCTCCTCTTCCTCTTCATTGTGGGCAACGTGAAGTTCTCCATCGTATACTGTGCCCCTCTACTCTTCTTCTCCACCGCCACCTTCCAGAACACCCCTCTGATCCTGGCAGCTATGTCCCTGGAGCGCTACGTGGCCATCTTCTACCCTCTGCAGCGCCCGGCCGCCTGGCGCGCTGACCGCATCTGGATCATTATCCTGAGCCTGTGGCTGGTCAGCTGCATCCCGCCCCTTGTGGACTTCTCTCTGGGAGAACCTCAGCCTGGCGTGAATGTCCTCTCCACCCCAGTGCTCTGCAAAACCCTGGTCCTCAACTCATCCCCCGTCCAGATGCTGTTCAAGGTGTCGCTCAACGGGCTGTTCTTCGCTGTGTTGGCGGCCATCATCATGTTCACCTACACGAGGATCATGCTGGAGACCAGGAAGATGCATCAGGACCGGGCGTCGGTGGGCAAGGCCATGCACACAGTGCTGCTCCACGGCTTTCAGCTGCTGCTGTGCATGATCGCCTTCTCCCACCCTGTCACAGAGAGCCTTATCAGTATGCACGCTGGATGGCTGGCCGAGGACATCTCCTTCAACTACCGGGTTTGGCCGGTGTAGGCTGTCATTGTAAATAAGAATTTGTTCTTAACTGACTTGCCTAGTTAAATAAAGGTAAAATAAATAAAATTTAAATAAACTTCTGCTTCATCCTACTGCTGCGCTTCCTCAGCCCGCTCATCTATGGCCTGAGAGATGAGAGCCTGAGGGGCTACATGAGGGGAGCTGTCCTGTGCTGCTCAAACAGACACAGGATCAGCCCCAGAGCCCCGGCCACCAAGCCC
Source organism: Coregonus clupeaformis (assembly GCF_020615455.1). NCBI lineage: Eukaryota > Metazoa > Chordata > Actinopteri > Salmoniformes > Salmonidae > Coregonus > Coregonus clupeaformis. Next base: position 40,459,136 of record NC_059197.1, read on the forward strand.
AGGGTCAAATGAACTGGTCCTGAATTGGAACCACTGGTCAAATTAATGTTTTTATATGAATCTGTACAGACTAGTAGCCTGTATATGTTAGTCAATTAAAACATATTAAAATAGTAAAACCCTGGCTGGATGACATCCATTATGCCATTATAAAGGTGTCTCTTCCAAAAACGTATATTTATTGGTTGCTATCTAATAAAACGGTACATTTTTCTTGAAACACAGAGGCTTGCTTTGGAATAGAGAAGATTGCTTCACAATTTGAAAACGCTAGATGTCACTATAATTCCAAATGTATCAAGTGGTGCAACTTGGGTCACTGCACTGGATGAATATGCGCCCATAGGAAGACGTTCAGTTTCTTTGGCGAAATAAGAACATTGATATCTAAAGCAGTAAGGGTCAGATTATTTGATATTCAGAGTTATTATAAAACCATTTAATGAGACTAATATATGTAGAGTGGAATGCAGGGACTGGGCACATTTACGCATGCCAATTCCAAAGGGAAACTGTTGCAATACATTTTGAGCATATCCAAATCCTAAAATACCTAATGTAATACGATTGTTCATTAATCACGCAACTTCATATATGAGATTGTTATAGTTGAACCATTCCTGATGACAGATGATGTGAAGTGGTGAAAACTGACGTCTCAGGTGTGAGCGGCGTGCACTGTTGAGAAAGAACATTGCGGAGATTCACACAGAACGGCAGGACCGAGCAAAGCTTTCCCGTAGGGCAGGATTCAGTGGTTTCAAACAAGAAACTGCGCTACATTTAATACATTTAAAGCAAGAACCATTGATGGAGATTAGATTTGACAAAAAATCCAGCGCAAGCATAGGCAACATTTTAAACGTCATCGAGGGCATCATACGCGCACAAAATGCAATATTATGTGAAATCCATTTACTCAGTCTGTGTTATAATCAATATGATTTTGATTCCATTATCTTTTGGTGAGATGTATACGTCATTATTGAACGTCAAACAAGCCATAAATGTTGAAAGACAACTTATTGATCATTTAGAAACTTACATCGAACACGAATCGGAGAGACTTGAAGACATCAAAAGGTGAGTAACAGACAGGGAACATTGTCATGATGCACGTGGGCTTGATAGCCTATCACTCATTTATATTGTAGGCTTAATCATTAAGGCTTTAGAGTGGGTGGTTTTAGAAAGAGAGAGAACAAATAAAGCTAAATCATTGTGTCTAAGAATTAGTAAGCCATATGTTTGGGCTATGTGTCCTTTATTGTATGTTGTTCCATATAATTTCATGATAGGCTACTATTATCTTCTTACTTAGGCCTTTGTATTCCTTGCTGAACATATGCCTCGATGAATTGCCTCCATCCTTTAGGTAACTTTAGAAGGAACATAACATTATAATGACTAATTACTAATGTTAAGTTCATTCTAAAACCTATCATAAACTCAAGATGCATTCTATACTGATTTAGGAGGCAGTTTGATTTCCATGGAAAACCTTATGCATATATCATTTCATGGCTGTCTCCCCCCTGTCCATCTATCATGGTATCACCTTGATGTATTCTCTCTAAACCTTTAACACTTTTAGAATCTTTCTGCAGGTTTTATGCAAAGGTGTCAGACTTGCACAGTGAGGTGTACAATGGACCATCCGCTGCTATAGCAAACCCCTTGGTGGCGTTCACTCTTATCAAGCGCTTGCAGTCAGAGTGGCTGAATCTGATCTACAGTGATGAAGCACAAGAGAACACCCAAGGTTGTTTCCCTTTACGACTCTCTTTAAACACATCTGGTCCTTACAACTGACATAAGCAAGCCTCTGTGTTTCAAGAAAAATGTACGACATAAGTGGGGGGACATAAGTTTGACAAAGGTCCATCCCCCGCTTCTTGTGTCCTGTCGTCACCTCACCCCCACTCGCTCCCCCCGTGTTGTGTTTCAGCCTTCAGGTCTGGTTACGAGAAGGTGGAGGAGGAGGGCAGCTTGCCAAAACTGGAGGACCTTCAGGGGGCTGCCAAGGGGCTGATGAGACTGCAGGATGTGTATGCCCTTCAAGTGGGGGGACTTGTGAGAGGTCACTTCCAGAGGATCACTAACGGCAACCCCATTGACATCTACAGTCCCACAGTATCTGTTCCTCTTTCTGGGGATGACTGCTTCTTGGTTGGGAAGGTAAGCCACCAATAACTCACCCATTTAATCATTGGCTGCGCCAGATTCTCCACTCTTCTCCTGAAGTGTGCACTTGCACTCTATCTCACATGGATCTAACAATGATGGAAGCTCCCTCCAGCCAATGGTTACACACATCCCACGCGTAAACTGAACAGGCATAAGCACTCCTTCATTCCCATGTCCATCATACCTGAACGTCAATAGTACGCCACTGACTGAATAAGGGAATGTACAATATGTATTATGTACAGGATGTGGCTATATGAGAAGTGTGTATGATAAGGGTAATGTGCAATGCATGTATTGTGTTGAGTGTGTAATGTACAGTGTCTTTTGTATACAGCAGTACACTGTGTGTCCAAGACAATTCCCCCCCTGTGGACATTAAAGTTAATCCTATACCATGTTTTTAAATCCATGATGGGGATTGTGCAAGTGCACACTTCTGGAAAAGGGTGGAGAAAAGGGATGCAGCCTTTATGGCTTCATTTTACTCAGCTCACTATGGGGGAGGAAGGGGCAACCAAAAGGGAATCCCTGCTTACATTGCACTCTCTAAACTGTCAACTGGAGATGTGCTAATGGAGTCATGGAGAAGAGGGGGGCATGTAACCGGAGGAGTGTTAGGCTGCTGGGCAGATGATGCTGTGAGATCTGGCTTCCCTGATTAGCATCCCATACCAGAAGACCATAAAACATAGTTTTGTCATACTCTGTGGTTAGAGGGAGTAAAGTCCTCTCCCTGTCTGTCAAGGGAATTCATATCATGGTATCACCTTAGGGTGATGTATTCACTCAGACAAATTTGAAAAAGGGTGCATGATGTGCATCCCAAATGGCAGCCTATTCCCCTATGGCAGCCTATTCCCTATTTACTGCACTACATTTGACCAGATCCCTATGGGTCCTGGTCAAAAGTAGTGCACTATAAAGGGAATAGGGTGACATTTGGAAGACGGACGAAGTCTTCCTCATGATGAGTCACTCCACAATGGATCATACTGTTTATGTACAGTGGCAGTGCACAAGGAGCACTGTGTGGGAGAGACAGTATGGAAAATACATAATCTCTGTTTAGGGAAGTCTAAGAATGTGGAGTAATGGCCTTTGCCTTTACTTGTGTTAACACCAGGCTCTGTTTGGGGTGTTACATGCAGTAACAGTTCTACAACTGCACTTTTATGGTGGCTAAAACCTAGTCGTTAAAACCAGCAGGGTTAGCTAAGGATTAGCTTTATTTCTCACATTTCCGGGGCCCGTACAAAGCCTCAGCCACCATCAACAATCATGACTGTAAGTCGCTTTGGATAAAAGCGTCTGCTAAATGGCATATTATTATTATTATTATTATAGTGCTACATTTACTTTATGTAGCTCTCTCTTCTCTTCAGCTCTAGATGTGGGAGAATGATATTTACAATGCTAAAAAGGTTTTTACTCTTTCCTTCCAACATATATTTTGAGCATGGGTGTATGACTTTTCAGGAAAATAATGTCTCAATTTGTCGTCATAAAAGCTTTCTGTTGTTTTCTAATGCTAACATCCTGTGGTGTTGTATTGTAGGTTGCCTATGAGCTGGAGGACTACTACCACTCAGTGCAGTGGCTGGAGGAGTCAGTGCGTCTTTTCCGAGGGGCAGGGGGGGAATGGAGCCCAGAGAATGAGGGAACTCTTGAAGATGCTCTGGATCACCTGGCCTTCTCTCACTTCAAGGTGTGTCTATTTTGCACATAGAAATACAAGTTATTCTGATTTTGAGTATGATTATTTTCAAAATAGATAGACCTACTGGTTGAAAATAGTATTTGTAGAGAGAAGATGTGATTCTTTTAGCATTTGTTGACCAACTTTTACTTTTTTGTTTTGTTTCAGACAGGAAACATCTCCTATGCACTGAATCTCTCTCAGGAGTTGTTGAACCATGGTAAGCCTGTTCAGTTAAAACATCCCACTATACTGTGGCCTGGGGTGGTCCAGCGGTCTAAACTGCTGCCTCTGGATCACACATACTATGTTCCGTTGCGAGCATGGGTTATACTCCGACCCACTACTCCTTCCTTTCTCTTTATCCTGTCCAATAAACATAACATTCTGAAAGGAGTGGGACTGCCCCACTCCATAAAAAAACATCCCACTACTGTCCCACAGTATATAGAGGCAGCCTGGTCACCATCTGCTTTGTATATCAGCCTATTTCCCCATACGGTAGCTGAACCCTGAAGTACTGTATACTTACTGTGCATAATGCAGACGTGGACCTGGACCTTTCAATGCAGGCCTCTTTTAATAAAAGTACATACATTGACCAGGAAAACATCTGTACTGCTCGCTTGTTTGTATTTTACCTACTAGGCACTGTGATTTGTTTCTCCAAACTCATGGTATCATATTGATGGTATTTACATGATTCCCTTCCTGAAGATCCCATGAACGGGAGAGTTTTGAAGAATGTAGAGAAGTATGAGCGACTGCTTGTTGACAGTCCACCATTACTGAGCGCTAACACTGGGTTGAAGAGGCCCAACACCACCTATCTACGGACAAGGAACACCTACGAGAGACTGTGTCGGACACAGGGCAGTCAGGTATACTCATCTATGATATTATAATCTCATCCACCCAGCCGGCTATATGCTGTAGCATTTGAGTGATCAAATCAAATTTGATTTGTCACATGCGCCGAATACAACAGGTGTAGACCTTACAGTGAAATGCTTACTTACAAGCCCTTAACCAACAATGCAGTTTTAATTTATTTATTTATTTATTTTTAGTCATTTAGCAGACGCTCTTATCCAGAGCGACTTACAGGAGCAATTAGGGTTAAGTGCCTTGCTCAAGGGCACATCGACAGATTTTTCACCTAGTCGGCTCGGGGATTAGAACCAGCGACCTTTCGGTTACTGGCACAACTTTTAAGAAAGAATACCAAAAAAATCACACAAAAATACTATGTTAAATAATACGAAATAAAAGTAACAAATAATTAAAGAGCAGCAGTAAAAATAACAGTAGCGAGGCTATATACAGGGGGTACCGGTACTGAGTCAATGTGCGGGGGCACCGGTTAGTCGAGGTGATTGAGGTAATATGTACATGTAGGTAGAGTTATTAAAGTGACTATGCATAGAAAATATACAGAGAGTAGCAGCAGTGTAAAAGAGGGAGGGGGAGAGGGAGGGGGGGGGGGGAGCAATGCAAATCTGGGTAGCCATTTGATTAGATGTTCAGGAGTCTTATGGCTTGGGGATAGAAGGTGTTTAGAAGCCTTTTGGACCTAGACTTGGTGTTCCGGTACCGCTTGCCGTGCGGTAGCAGAGAGAACAGTATGACTAGGGTGGCTGGAGTCTTTGACAATTTTTAGGGCCTTCCTCTGACACCGCCTGGTATAGAGGTCCTGGATGGCAGGAAGCTTGGCCCCAGTGATGTACTGGGCCGTACGCCCTACTCTCTGTATTGCCTTGCGGTCGGAAGCCGAGCAGTTGCCATACCAGGCGGTGCTGCAACCAGTCAGGATGCTCCCGATGGTGCAGCTGTAGAACCTTTTGAGGATCTGAGGACCCATGCCAAATCTTTTCAGTCTCCTTAGGGGGAATAGGTTTTGTCGTGCCCTCTTCACGACTGTCTTGGTGTGCTTGGACCATGTTAGTTTGTTGGTGATGTGGACACCAACAAACTAACATTTGCTTTTAGAAATGCTCCAAACAGCAACTGAAATCATACTGTCCTTTTTAAATGTATGAAACCATATGAACCACCATATGTGGAAAACAGAGACTTGGCTACAGTCTGGAGCTCACAGAGAGATAAAATATTTGTAAAGTTCTGAGGATGAAAATAAAATAATGCTGCTTTCTTTCCATGTTTTGGCTCCAGTAATGGACTTCAGATGCCCTTCTCTCCTCACAGCCAACGCATTATGAAAACCCCCGGCTGTTCTGTGACTATTTTAACAATGACAGTCCTGGGCTGCAACTGCAGCCAATCAGACGTGAGGTGCTGAGCCTGCAGCCGTATGTGGTCCTCTACCACAGCTTCATCACTGACTCAGAGGCAGAGAGCATCAGGGACCTCGCCCAGACAGGGGTGAGTGTCTATCTACTGCCATGGTGTCACCCCTTTTACGCAGAAAAGGCCTATCGGGAAGTATGTATCAAGCGTCTCGGATAAGAAGTGCTGATCTAGGATCCAGTCCTCCCTGTCCAGTCTTATTCATTATGATCTAAAAGGCTAAACTGATCCTAAATCAGCCATCCAACTCTGAGACGCTTGATACATATAGCCCCAGATTCCATTGTCATTGTCATTACATTGATTCTGATTACCACATTCACATTCCAAGTCCATTGAAAATGATGTGTATTTTAAATAACATAACTGATAGAAGAGACCCCCCTGTGTCATGATTAGTTTTTGCACATCTGAAGGATTATTAAATGCGTTACATGTCAACTGCCTATTTTCTGTATTTTATGACTCCAGTAAAGATTGTGTAAGAGAATGACTCTACACACAGAACACTGTTCATTTAGGCTCTGCTGGGATAACGGTTATTTTAGGAAATTTCCAATCAGCTATCTTTTTTTCCCTGTGGTCTGGCCGCTTAGACTGCCACTGAGGTGCTAGTTTTTCACCCGAGTAACAGTTACAGCTTAGATTACATTGGCAGGCAATGATTTTCATCATATATTAATCTTTCTATACTTGCATGTTTGTGATCTCAAATATTTCATCTATCAAGGGCTTTAGAAAGGCTCAGTCTCTGTTCTGTGACCTGGTTGCAATATTTACAATATAAAAAAATATTTACAATCTGATAATGCATGCCAAAAATAGCTAAAATATGTCCATCAAGCTGGTTTGAAAGAAGAACGTCTGAGTGAATTGCCTTTGCTTTGTACTGATGGGCTCATTGTAATGACTGGAATTGACTTCGCGCCATTTATTAAATTTCAGCCATTACAATGAGACCGTCCTCCTATAACTCCTCCCACCAGCCTCCACTGGCTGACTGTTTTTCTGGCTAGATGCTGTAACCCAAATTATCTCCTAGATTGTGTGATGTTTTGGCACTGTTCAACAGGTTTTCCACCCCTTCTTCAAATGGAAATCCCTCCACTTATTTCACCATTATGTCAACATTTCATGGCGCTCTGGTGGGTTGATTAAAACCAGGCCTGGGCTGTGTCAAATTGCACCTTATTCCTTATATAGTGCACTACAAAAGTAGCACACTATATAGGGAATAGGGTTCCATTTGGGACTCACATCTGGAGTATTAGTCATTTGGAGCCTGGAGCACATGCAGCACTCCTTGCCCTGAGCACATAGACACATACGTCATTGCCTGAGCATGGTATTCATGTGTTCATGCTTGGCTCCAAGGGTTTAGTATTAGCTGTCTAGTCCAAAGTATTTAGAGAGGGTGTAGATAGAAATGCCAGTCAAGTATTTCCATCAGACACGGCTTCATTGGAAAATTACTGTGGTTGCCAGTTGTTGAGTTTTAACGTTGTTCTTTTTTGTATGTTATTTACTGTGCTCTTTTGGATGTTATCTTCTCTATCCTTACATCATTCATGTTTCTCTTGTCAGACAGAGCCTTGCAATTTGATCCTAAAAAGTTAATGCTGTATAAAATCATTGAGTATTGACAGTTTTCTTTCTTCTTGTGCCATAAGTTAAGGAGATCTGTGGTGGCATCTGGAGAGGAACAGGCTACTGCAGAGTATCGCATCAGCAAGAGGTACTACTATCAGAGAGATGTCACTATTAAATGTATAGTTTACAGTTCCTTCTCATAACACTTAAAGCAGTAATAAAAGCACCAGCAGAACAATGCACCCTCACAGCAACCAGTGAATATACTGTATAACACTATAAAATGCTTGGGCAAATGTTATGGTGCACACATGATTTTCTGGCTTATTAGCTATAACATGTAATAGTTAATTGTGGGATAAACTGTAACCTTTGAATGGAAAGTAGCTGAACACCTCTGGAATCTACAGTATCAGTGGAAGAGGAATTGTACATCATTGTCTTACGTCAGGTAGGACGACGAGTCCATCTGCACTGATCGGTTGAGGACTGCACATCATGTAGGAATGACGTCACTTGTCAAAAGACAATGAGTACATAGCATCATGTCGAACTCAAACCAAGACAGTAACATTATCTGTATTATGAGAGTTTGTGGTTTGTTTTTCAGTGCATGGCTAAAGGAGACAGCCCACCCTATCATTGGGAGGCTGGACCAGAGAATCACCTTGCTCACAGGTCTCAATGTGCAGCCTCCGTATGCAGAGTACCTCCAAGTGGTGAACTATGGGATTGGAGGACACTATGAACCTCATTTTGACCATGCAACGGTGAGTGGGTTTCTCTATCTTTAGAACAGTAGATCTTGAATAAACCCTACATTTACTACATTAATAAACACTTGATGCAATAGTGTACCCTCATTTCATGTGTTAGTGTTGAGTGATGGTCTGTTAGTGTTGAGTGAACATTTTGTAGGTTTAATGCTTATTTCCTGAAACTCTACACATTTTGTCATGGGTGCAGAGAAAATGTTGCAGTTTTAAAGCTCATTTTCTTGCAATTCTATACATTTTGCCATGTCTAATGTGTAGTCATGTGATATTTGAGTGACTCGAACATTACTCCAAAATCTATAGGCTAAAAAACCTAGCTAAAAAACGTTAGTTGAAATGGGCTAGTTGATATGGACTTTTCTGACAAGTTATAAATAGCTCTCTAAGGTCTGCAATGACTGACATGGCAAGAGGAAAACTGATAATGCACTACCCAATTTCGATATTGCACGTTGTGCATTCTACTATTACAACTTATTTTGGGGAGGGGGACCCGCGCTCCCCGCACCCCCTGCCGGGCCTCCCCACCGTTTGGGAACCACTGCCCTAGTACACTACTGTTGACCAGGGCCCATAGTGCTCTGATCGAAAGTAGTGCTCTATACAGGGGAATAGGGTGCCATTTGAGACGTAGCCATGGTCTTCGGCGGCAACGTAAGGACATTATATACAGTACCAGTCAAAAGTTTGGACACACCTACTCAATCAAGGGTTTTTCTTTATTTTTACTATTTTCTACATTGTATAATAATAGTGAAGACATCAAAACTATGAAATAACATGTGGAATCATGTAGTAACCAGAAAAGTGTTAAACAAATCAAAATATATTTTATATTTGAGATTCTTCAAATAGCCACCCTTTGCCTTGATGACAGCTTTTCACACTCTTGGCATTCTCTCAACCAGCTTCACCTGGAATGCTTTTCAACAGTCTCGAAGGAGTTCCCACATATGCTGAGCACTTGTTGGCTGCTTTTCCTTCACTCTGCCGTCCGACTCATCCCAAACCATCTCAATTGGGTTGAGGTCGTGGGATTGTGGAGGCCAGGTCATCTGATGCGGCACTTTATCACTCTCCTTCCTGGTAGAATAGCCCTTACACAGCCTGGAGGTGTGTTGGGTCATTGTTCTGTTGAAAAACAAATGATAGTCCCACTAAGCCCAAACCAGATGGGATGGTGTATCGCTGCAGAATGCTGTGGTAGCCATGCTGGTCAAGTGTGCCTTGAATTCTAAATAAATCACAGACCGTGTCACCAACAAAGCACCCCCACACCATAACACCTCCTCCTCCATGCTTTACAGTGGGAACTACACATGCAGAGATCATCCGTTCACCCACACCACGTCTCACAAAGACACGGCGGTTGGAACCAAAAATCTCAAATTTGGACTCCAGACCTAAGGACAACTTTCCACCTGTCTAATGTCCATTGCTCGTGTTTCTTGGCCCAAGCAGGTCTCTTCTTCTTATTGGTGTCCTTTAGTAGTGCTTTCTTTGCAGCGATTCGACCATGAAGGCCTGATTCACACAGTCCCCTCTGAACAGTTGATGTTGAGATGTGTTTGTGACTTGAACTCTGTGAAGCATTTATTTGGACTGCAATTTCTGAGGCTGGTAACTCTAATGAACTTATCCTCTGCAGCAGAGGTAACTCTGGGTCTTCCATTCCTGTGGTGGTCCTCATGAGAGCCACTTTCATCATAGCGCTTGATGGTTTTTGCAACTTCGCTTGAAGAAACTTTCAAAGTCTTTTAATTTTCCGTATTGACTGACCTTCATGTCTTAAAGTAATGATGGACTGTGGTTTCTCTTTGCTTATTTGAGCTGTTCTTGCCATAATATGAACTTGGTCTTTTACCAAATAGGGCTATCTTCTGTATACCACCCCTACCTTGTCACAACACAACTGATTGGCTCAAACGCATTAAGAAGGAAAGAGATTCCACAAATTAACTTTTAAGAAGTCACACCTGTTAATTGAAATGCATTCCAGGTGACTACCTCATGAAGCTGGTTGAGAGAATGCCAAGTGTGCAAAGCTGTCATCAAGGCAAAGGGTGGCTATTTGAAGAATCTCAAATATAAAATATATTTTGATTTGTTTAACACTTTTTTGGTTACTACATGATTCCATATGTGTTATTTCATAGTTTTGATGTCTTCACTATTATTCTACAATGTAAAAAAATTTAAAAATAAAAAAAAACGCTTGAATGAATAGGTGTGTCCAAACTTTTGACTGGTAGTGTATTTATGATGACTATTTCCTACATGTAACCAGTCAGCATCAAGCCCCCTTTTTAGGCTCAACACTGGGAATCGAGTGGCAACCTTCATGATATACGTAAGTTAATAATTGGTTTTGTTTTATCCTATTATACAGTGGGGGAAAAAAGTATTTAGTCAGCCACCAATTGTGCAAGTTCTCCCACTTAAAAAGATGAGAGAGGCCTGTAATTTTCATCATAGGTACACGTCAACTATGACAAACAAATGGAGAATTTTTTTTCCAGAAAATCACATTGTAGGATTTTTTATGAATTTATTTTCAAATTATGGTGGAAAATAAGTATTTGGTCACCTACAAACAAGCAAGATTTCTGGTTCTCACAGACCTGTAACTTCTTCTTTAAGAGGCTCCTCTGTCCTCCACTCGTTACCTGTATTAATGGCACCTGTTTGAACTTGTTATCAGTATAAAAGACACCTGTTCACAACCTCAAACAGTCAAACTCCAAACTCCACTATGGCAAAGACCAAAGAGCTGTCAAAGGACACCAGAAACAAAATTGTAGACCTGCACCAGGCTGGGAAGACTGAATCTGCAATAGGTAAGCAGCTTGGTTTGAAGAAATCAACTGTGGGAGCAATTATTAGGAAATGGAAGACATACAAGACCACTGATAATCTCCCTCGATCTGGGGCTCCACGCAAGATCTCACCCCGTGGGGTCAAAATGATCACAAGAACTGTGAGCAAAAATCCCAGAACCACACGGGGGGACCTAGTGAATGACCTGCAGAGAGCTGGGACCAAAGTAACAAAGCCTACCATCAGTAACACACTACGCCGCCAGGGACTCAAATCCTGCAATGCCAGACGTGTCCCCCTGCTTAAGCCAGTACATGTCCAGGCCCGTCTGAAGTTTGCTAGAGTGCATTTGGATGATCCAGAAGAGGAATGGGAGAATGTCATATGGTCAGATGAAACCAAAATATAACTTTTTGGTAAAAACTCAACTCGTCGTGTTTGGAGGACAAAGAATGCTGAGTTGCATCCAAAGAACACCATACCTACTCTGAAGCATGGGGGTGGAAACATCATGCTTTGGGGCTGTTTTTCTGCAAAGGGACCAGGACGACCGATCCGTGTAAAGGAAAGAATGAATGGGGCCATGTATCGTGAGATTTTGAGTGAAAACCTCCTTCCATCAGCAAGGGCATTGAAGATGAAACGTGGCTGGGTCTTTCAGCATGACAATGATCCCAAACACACCGCCCGGACAACGAAGGAGTGGCTTCGTAAGAAGCATTTCAAGGCCTAGCCAGTCTCCAGATCTCAACCCCATAGAAAATCTTTGGAGGGAGTTGAAAGTCTGTGTTGCCCAGCGACAGCCCCAAAACATCACTGCTCTAGAGGAGATCTGCATGGAGGAATGGGCCAAAATACCAGCAACAGTGTGTGAAAACCTTGTGAAGACTTACAGAAAACGTTTGACCTGTGTCATTGCCAACAAAGGGTATAGAACAAAGTATTGAGAAACTTTTGTTATTGACCAAATACTTATTTTCCACCATAATTTGCAAATAAATTCATAAAAAATCCTACAATGTGATTTTCTGGATTTTTTTTCCTCATTTTGTCTGTCATAGTTGACGTGTACCTATGATGAAAATTACAGGCCTCTCTCATCTTTTTAAGTGGGAGAACTTGCACAATTGGTGGCTGACTAAATACTTTTTTTCCCCACTGTATGTGCATGCTTGTCTCATTTGTGGATATACAGTAAAGGCATCTTTGGAGATACTGTATGCTAGATTGCATCAATCAGCATCAGAATTCAGTATTTTCTTATTGAAATTGCGATGAGATGAGATGTCAAACTTCCAGTTAAGGCGGTATGGAAAAGAATGTCTGCTTGTGAGATTTGGACAAACTCCACACTCTGGATTCCGGCACGGATGGCTTTTTTATGACATGTGCGCACAGTGGCTAGACTAGACACAACTCAGTGAGAATGTTGTCATCCTCCACAGCTCAGCTCTGTGGACGCAGGTGGGTCCACAGCCTTCATCCATGCTAATTTCAGCGTTCCTGTTGTGGAGGTAAATGCACTGCACACATCAGCTGCTGGCTAAACTTGGTCTGTGTCACAAATGGCACCCTATTCCCTACATAGTGCTCTAATTTTTACCAGGCTGTTTGACAAAAGGAGTGCACTATATAGGAAATAGGGTGCTATTTGCGGCATTGCCTTAATCTTCTTCTGTTTACCCATCGAAATTGCTTCAAGCCAGAATACGTACGCTCATAAGCCTTCACTCTGTGCAGCTGTTAAAATGGCATCAAGAATAATAAGAGATTCCTTCCTCCGAAAGGTCACATCATTTCTTAAGATGTTTTGAGGAGTACTGTTCTTATGACTGTAGGCCTGTTGAGTAAAGAGGAGCCATAGGCTGTGTCCCAAATGGCACCCAATTCCCTTTATATTGTACTACTTTTGACCAGGGCCCTTGTCAAAAGCAGTACATTATATAGGGAATCCGATGCCATGTGGGATGCAGCCACAGTGTAGTGTTTGGTTTAATAAATGAGCTGCTGTTGAAAAGACACAGGGCCTCACCAGGTTTTAACCTCTCAACCTGGATTTTATTGAGGTTTCACTTCCTGCCTCAAGTGTTGGAAAAAATCTCTCTCACTGGGCACCCTTTCCTCCATATCCATGTCAAAGATGTTGTACTTGGAGCATAGCTATGCACGTGGGATTTTAACATACACGTATACAAAATAAAATGTTAATGGAGGAACAATGGTTTAGGATTGTCAAGTAGAGGAGTAGACCATACAAATTACCGGCACAATAATGGCCCACACAAAATCCAAGCACGATTTTAAAATGTTTCTTTCCAATGTTTTTAGTGACACATTTCCAATGTCTCTCGTGTTCCAGAATGCTGCCCTCTTCTGGTGGAACCTCCATAGGAACGGTCAAGGAGATGGGGACACTCTGCATGCTGGCTGCCCTGTCCTTGTTGGGGACAAATGGGGTAAGGCGTTAATGGGACAACCAGGAACTCCACATAGTTCCTATAGAAAAACACACAGGTACAGTGAGCAGTGTCAGATGTGGAAAGCTAAGTACCCTACGTCTATTCCAGTAGCCCGTCTGTCATACTGAAGTCACAGCAGGAGCCCGGGGCCACATCTGCACTGCATTACACAGATAGAGTTAGGGACGATATAGAGAGGAGGTCAGGCATTGAGCAGTGCTCTGGGATGCTAAATATGTGCGCCTCCATTCAACATAATTTAACTCCATCCTGGATCCCACAGTCAGTGACAAGGCTAAAGGAACCGCACAGAGAGGGGTATTAGTCATTACTGTGAGTGGCTGCATCTGAGAGACATTTACAGGAGCAAGTATATACCTTTTTTACTGTGTGTTCATATATTTGTAGATTATAACAAAGAAATAGGGCCCCATTTCCCATTATTGATGGCTCTATACTTGGGATATATATATACAGTTGAAGTCAGAGATTTACATGTACCTTAGCCAAATACATTTAAACTCAGTTTTTCACAATTCCTGACATTTAATCCTAGTAAAAATTCCCTGTCTTAGGTCAGTTAGGATCACCACTTTATTTTAAGAATGTGAAATGTCAGAATAATAGTAGAGAATTATTTATTTTAGCTTTTATTTCTTTCATCACATTCCCAGTGGGTCAGAAGTTTACATACACTCAATTAGTATTTGGTAGCATTGCCTTTAAATTGTTTAACTTGGGTCAAACGTTTCGGGTAGCCTTCCACAAGCTTCCCACAATAAGTTGGGTGAATTTTTGCCCATTCCTCCTGACAGAGCTGGTGTAACTGAGTCAGGTTTGTAGGTCTCCTTGCTCGCACACGCTTTTCCAGTTCTGCCCACACATTTTCTATAGGATTGAGGTCAGGGCTTTGTGATGGCCACTCCAATACCTTGACTTTGTTGTCCTTAAACCATTTTGCCACAACTTTGGAAGTATGCTTGGGTTCATTGTCCATTTGGAAGACCCATTTGCGACCAAGCTTTAACTTCCTGACTGATGTCTTGAGATGTTGCTTCAATATATCCACATAATTTTCCTTCCTCATGATGCCATCTATTTTGTGAAGTGCACCAGTCCCTCCTGCAGCAAAGCACCCCCACAGCATGATGCTGCCACCCCCGTGCTTCACGGTTGGGATGTTGTTCTTCGGCTTGCAAGCCACCCTATTTTTCCTCCAAACATAACGATGGTCATTATGGCCAAACAGTTCTATTTTTGTTTCATCAGACCAGAGGACATTTATCCCAAAAGTACGATCTTTGTCCCCATGTGCAGTTGCAAACCGTAGTCTGGCCTTTTTATGGCGGTTTGGAGCAGTGGCTTCTTCCTTGCTGAGCGGCCTTTCAGGTTATGTCGATATAGGACTCGTTTTACTGTGGATATAGATACTTTTGTACCTGTTTCCTCCAGCATCTTTACAAGGTCCTTTGCTGCTGTTCTGGGATTTATTTGCACTTTTTGCACCAAAGTACGTTCATCTCTAGGATACAGAACGTGTCTCCTTCCTGAGCGGTATGACGGCTGCGTGGTCCCATGGTGTTTATACTTGCGTACTGTTGTTTGTACAGATGAACGTGGTACCTTCAGGCGTTTGGAAATGGCTCCCAAGGATGAACCAGACTTGTGGAGGTCTACCATTTTTTTCTGAGGTCTTGGCTGATTTCTTTTGATTTTCCCATGATTTCAAGCAAAGAGGCACTGAGTTTGAAGGTGAGCCTTGAAATACATCCACAGGTACACCTCCAATTGACTCAAATGATGTCAATTAGCCTATCAGAAGCTTCTAAAGCCATGACATCATTTTCTGGAATTTTCCAAGCTGTTTAAAGGCACAGTCAACTAAGTGTATGTACATTTCTGACCCACTGGAATTGTGATATATTTCGCTGTAAGTGAAATAATCTGTCTGTAAACAATTGTTGGAAAAATTACTTGTGTCATGCACAAAGTAGATGTCCTAACCGACTTGCCAAAACTATAGTTTGTTAACAAGACATTTGTGGAGTGGTTGAAAAACAAGTTTTAATGACTCCAATCTAAGTGTATGTAAACTTCCGACTTCAACTGTATATAAAAATGTTTGTCTACACTTTTAGGGGGTTTTAATGTCAGTGAATATTTAACGACTCCTTTTTACACACCTGTATATTATATTTTATGTTTGTTTGACTACTGTGTGACATACACCACTAACACATACTCTCTGTTGTCCATGCCGTGTTCCAGTGGCTAACAAATGGATCCATGAGCACGGCCAGGAGTTCCAGAGACGCTGCAGCCCCAATCCTGAGGAGTGAGAGGGGAGAAAGCAACTGCTGGGACCGCTTGGAGTACAAGAACCAGCCTCCACAATGGAGCCGCGCGCGCCACGCAGGCAGAGAGAGGGAGGGAACGAGAGAGGGAATGAGAGAGGAGGGGAAGGCAGCTAAAGAGCAGCCTGCATCTGTGATTGGAGCTTCAGGCCCAAGGGAAGGAGGAGCACAGACACTGCTGGAGGGGGCTGGAATGGCAGCGGGCTGAGTTGGTTTTGGGAAGGAGGAGGTGGTTGGGGTGGAGGGGGAGGGGGCATTTGGCAATCAGCCCCAAAGGCAGAGCGGCCTCTTGCTCCTACTCCCCAGTCAGTCCCTGCTGGAGCAGAGAGAAAGGGGCCTCTACCCTCACACACTGGGCTGGTTTCAGTTAACTCTGCTAGGCTGTTTGCCTCCGGTGTCAGTTTGTTTGAAAATAATAACAAAAAATACGTATAATGCAGCCTTTTTGAAAACGGATGCACTGAATCTGGCAGGATACTCTTCACATGGACTGATCTCATTAGCACAGCACTGATCTTTATCAGAATATTTAGTTAGAATTATATTTCTCTAACCATCTCACACCTTAAGAATGTAGTTAAGAGCAGTGCTGTGATTCAGAGGAAAAGGGTTATTGTGACTGTTTCCCATTCATGCTCAGTCAGTTCAGGAAACCAAAGGAGATGAGGTAGTCATCTCTCCCACTGAGTGGCTTGATGACATTTGGTGTGTTCTCTATTGCTCATCTCCTTGTAGCTAATTGGGTGCATATGAGTCAAACCTGTTTAGTCTTCTAACTCCCATTCAGAGGCATCATTCATTAGTCATGGTCTGTAAACCAGATGATTGGGAAGTGGGAACGCATCTGCTTTAGTACAGAGTTTCTGACCTCCCTACAAATCCTGGGTGTCTAGCTGCATACCAGCCAGCCAAAAGATGTCTGTATGTAGGTCAAAACACCTCTGAAAAGAGAGTGCATGCCAGCTTTCACACCTAGTCTATGAGAGAGTGAGGAGTGAAATGTACTGTAGGAACTGTAGGCTCCAAGGGGCTTCTCTGTGAGCGTGATTCTTTGGGTGGCCTGCTGCCTGTTGAGTGACAGGGAGTGTTGAGGAAGGGAGAGGGGTTCAACAGGGACTATATCTCTGCCTGCTGGGATGTAAGGAAGTATTCCCTCCAGTGCACAACCCCCTACCACCCCTCTCCTTTAGACACACACACACACATACACAACACACAGATACAAACACAGGGGCCATATACTACAGGAATGCTACATGCTCCCAGCTGCATTCCTAAACAGTAGACCTTGATTGTTCCCCTTGGAGTGGATTGACAGGAGGCCCATACTTGATAAAATGCATGGAGGATGGAGGTTATGGCTTTGGAGTTTCTCCAACCAAGAAAATGTGTATTCTCTGGAATTCTCAAACTTTATATGGTTTAAAAAAAATGTTTTTTGTTAATGTTATGTCTGCCTCATTACTAAGCACTTAAAACAAAACATACACAAAAGCATATTTACTATGCTTACATTCAGCAGACTATTTATATCGAATTTCTCATCTCCTACACTGCGTTCATTCCTGACTGGCCCAAGCATGTCATAGGGAAATAAGTGTACAGTCTGATTCCATGTAACTCTCTAATACAGTGCATTCGGTAAGTATTCAGACCCCTTGACTTTTTCCACATTTTGTTACGTTACAGCCTTATTCTAAAATGTATTAAATTGTTTTTTTCCCTCATCAATCTACACACAATACCCCATAATGACAAAGCAAAAACAGGCTTTTATAAATGTTTGCAAATGTATTAAAAATATAAAACGTAAATATCACATTTACATAAGTATTCAGACCCTTTAATCAATACTTTTATTGAAGCACCTTTGGCAGAGATTACAGCCTTGAGTCTTCTTGGGTATGACGCTACAAGCTTGGCACACCTGTATTTGGGGAGTTTCTCCCATTCTTCTCTGCAGAGGAGAAGTGGTCGTAATATTAGGTAAATGCAGAATTTCACAGTTGGGAGGAGTTGATTTGATGTGGTACATAGAAATTGCAAATAGGGTTGAAGTGGGAAGACAAACTGGAGGTAATTATAATTTTAATGTGACTAAATGCCATCATACTCCATCTGGCATAAAACATATAAAAAGATGCACTGACTGACCCTACTGATGAAGCTGTGGAACAGGCTTACTTTGCAGAAACACTGATTGTGCTCAACTCAATTTTGGTGACCAAAATATTGTAATAGAATATGAACACTGAAAAGTGTCTTAGACTACCATGTAACTGACAAAATGGGAAATGCTAAACTACAGCACCAATCTGTTGCATAAATGTAAACTGTTGCAACTGTAGTACTTGAAGTGGCAGACAGAATAACTGTTTCTTCTAAAACTGGTGGCTTTCTTTTACACTAGACTGCTGTGAAACAGTGAAACTTGCAATTTCCTCAGTTCACAGGGCACAGGCCTTTACTTTCCTCTGTGGGAATTCCGATCCGCCCTTGGCACTCAGTGTTGCCCCCATCACCACAACACACATGGCTTCTGAGGTCCTAGTTGCTAGGCGCTTTAAAGTTTATTTCTCGTTTGTTTGCGGACCGCAATAATACCATAGAAGAAGAAGAAGAAGAAGAAGAAGAAGAAGAAGAAGACGACACCTGTCTGTTTGAGGCATGTGACTTGTATCAGGAGAGGAAACTTACAGTAGATCATCAACCTAGAACCTCTATTGTGACCAGAAGAACACACTGTATTGTAGAGAAGTAAAAGAAGATGTAGTCTAATTGTATATGTTACAACCAAAGTCTGGTAGACGCTCTTATCCAGAGCAACTTACAGTAGTGAGTGCATTCAATGTCATACTTTCTTCGTACTGGTCACCCATTGGAATCAAACCCACAACCCTGGCGTTGCAAGCACCATTCTCTACCAACTGAGCTACACGGGACTATATCAAGTGAAAATAAACTAGAGTAAATGGGATATTAAAATGTGGAGCTTTGATGCCATGTGGCACCAGAACTTTATATCAGTAGGCTACTGTGTCCAACAGGGGTGGCTACTGGGTGCATGTGTGCAGGGTTTTGTTCCAGCTCAGCTCTAGCCTCTAGCAAAGGGGTATTCAAATCTTACCCTAAAAAGTCTGTACTCCTGCTGGTTTTCTGTTCTACCTGATAATGAATTGCACCCACCTGGTGTCCCAGGTCTAAATCAGTCCCTAATTAGAGTGGAACCATGAAACAAAGCAGTAGAACTGGTTTTGAGGTCAATATTTGAATTTGAGGGCTCTAGCAAATCTGGATTTACATATAAGCTGCTCATCAGGACCTTGAGTTGCTGAATTAAGTGTGTTAGAGCAGGGGTTGGAACAAAAGCCTGTAAACGCAGTAGCTCTCCAGGAGGTGATGCCACAAATAATTGATGACTAGGATTTGCGAACGTTGATTTGGTGGATCGGATACATTACTGTATTTTACAGAAAGTGCTGCACTGCTGCTCTCTGGTGGTGACTGGTGCTAGTGACGAAAGGTTGGGGGAGAGCAGGTTTGCCATGTCCGCTGTTTTCTGGCAAAATTGGGCTACATTGAAAACGACGTCGCGGGTGAAAATGTATTGGTCGCGGATTGCAGGTTTTTGAGCTACTTCTAAATTGCACTGCGGCTGCCATGGCATTATTTCACTTTGACTTGCTGCTGTTGACTATCAGGCAGTGAGGCAGCCTGTTACTGAGTGAGTGAGTGCGTGAGCGGTGGGGAGTTGGATGCCCGGAGGCATGTGTGTGCGTGGAGACTGAGCGCTGCAGCAGGCAGCCGAGTCACGTGAGTGAAAGGAGGCAGAGCTGCGCGCATGCACGCACGCACGACAACTTTTTACCAGTTGTAGGTCAAATCAAATCAAAGCAAATTGTATTTGTCACATGCGCTTTATACAACAGGTGTAATGCTTACTTACAAGCCCTTAACCAACAATGCAGTTTTAAGAAAAATAAGAATTTAGAAAATAAACTAAAGTGGGGGGGTAACCATTTGATTAGCTGTTCGGCAGTGTTGATGATCACAAGTTTACTGGAGAACGGAGACCAAGTAGAGACTTTCGGACAAGGTGGATAATTGTATAATATAAGGCAGTTTATTCAGAGGTAAAGATATCTGTAAATAGCGTGCACGGACCCGTTCGTCAATCTCGTAGGGAGATATCTGAGCGAGAGCCCCTAAACATTGTGTGCTGACATTTTATACAATAAAATAAAGTAGGTTGATTCTAGTAGTTCTGATCTTCTGATTGGTCCTGATGAGTTGGGCGAGGTCACCTCCAGGCTAGTGTCACTGTTGCATTGGCTCTGAGTCGGGTTCTCTGTCTTCAGATGTTCAGCCTAAGAGAAGGGGGTTTTTGTGTGTGTGTGTGTTTAACAGTGGTGTGTGTGTGTGTGTGTGTTTATCAGTGGTGTGTGTGTGTGTGTGTGTGTGTGTGTGTGTGTGTGTGTGTGTTTATCAGTGATGATGTGTGTGTGTGTGTGTGTGTGTGTGTGTGTGTGTGTGTGTCCTCAGAGCAAGAACTCGTGAGTTGGAAGAACTGAGAGACCTATGGCGTGGGTGTTGTCCATAGCCACCTGCTGATAAGGCTGACAAGATAGAAGTCTCTTGTGCATTGTATTAAATACAAAGGCCCAATACAAGATGGGTCATGCACAAGATTTTAGTCAGACCAAGCTATAACATTATATATTTACTACGACAGCAGCCGTATGGCTTGGGGGCAGAAGCTGTTAAGAAGCCTTTTGTACCTAGACTTGGCCTTCCTCTGACACCGCCTGCTGTAGAGGTCCTGGATGGCAGGACGCTTGTCCCCAGTGATGTACTGGGCCTTCCGGAGACACTTGAAACCCTACCTCTTTAAGGAATACCTGGAATAGTATAAAGTAATCCTTCCTGATATGGGGAAAAGTCCACAATGAAACTGACATTGAATGTGGAGAGTGAGACATCTGTTGGCCATTAAGTAGCCTATTAATATATATGCCTATATAGGCTACTGTAGCCCACCATTTGATAAAATAAATATGTTGAAATTACGATATGACTGGGGTCATTGCAAATCAATTTGTACCACTTGTGTAGCCTACCTGGAGCTGGCAAACGGATTTAATAAATAGCCTATAACTTCAGTTTATTGTTGATATAGCCTTATGTTATTATGCAATTATTAATGGCCATGTTTAGTTAATGAAATTGGAAGTTATCAATTGTGATCATGGTCACAGTTCTATCGTAATTGCCGATCAGCTGTTGTTAGAATTCATTAGATTTAAGGTAACAGTCAAACAGATTAGGCTACAGGTTAAAAAAAAACACCGGCTGTTGTTGACAAGCATAGGCCTATTCAGTTCATATCCATATTATTAATATATGATTCAGTGATTGAAATTACTACGAAATCGCCTCACTATTCATGTTAAATAAATTAGTATGTCAATTTGAACTAAGCAAGCTGCTAAATCGTTAATCTTACATCTTGCCTAGGCTACTGTAGGTTGTCAGGGGCTATAGGCTACCTGCATCTAGCTAACCAAACCATGGCAAAATTGAATTGCAATCATAAACCCAGAATTTAGCATATGCCTATTGAAATTACAAGGCAATCTCGCAAATAGGCCATTTATAACGGTTTGTAGTCTTAACACCTGGAACATAATAAAGGCACAATTGCCAGAAAATAGCCTAAAATTCTTCTGAAGTTCGTCCAAGTGTTTCTTGCACAGAAATGTAGAGATCCTCAGTCCAACTTTCATCCCTCAAACTGTCCTGTTGGATTTAGCTATAGTAATGCACATGCGCATCAGGGATTTATTTAACAATCATAGCAGTCGAACGAGTTAAATCGACATCATTGATGGAAAATTATCTGGCGAGGTTAATAAGGCCGAATTATATTTTTTCTTGCGACATTCAAATTCCATTATTAGTCACGTTAGCTCGCAATAATTATTATTTTGATGGAAAACCGAATTTTGCATCTTACGTTACAAGTTACGTCGATATTCCTTCTTAATTCACTCGATAACATTACGGAAAAAGGGTTTATTGGCTAAATGTGGCAACTCCTCTCGCTTCGGGGAAAAACATTTGGGCTAGTTTTCAGGTTTTGTGATCAGGTTTTGAGTTGTCAAATTTTAGCTAGACGGGCAACCCTGGGGGCGCTCAGTCTCTGGTTATGAATGGGGTGCTGACAGACAATCGTTGATGGATATTTATAGAGCTCTGATCAGAACGACAATTGATTACGGGTGAATAGTTTATGGAACAGAGGCGAATACTTTGCTTCAGAGGCTGGACAGAATCCAGTATATAGCTTTAAGGATATGTATTGTCGCAGTTAAATCAACATCTGTATGTGCCTTACTAGTGGAGGCAGGTGAGATGCCTTTGGATATATGGTGTAAAAAATTGGCATTAGCTTATTGGGTTAGGTTGAAAGGCTGTGAGGTTGAGCATCCCACTGCTACTGTTCTAGATGACTGTTGGGAATATACTAGTAGACAAGGCAGTGGTTTTGGTTGGACAGTTGGAAAGCTTGCTGATGAGAGCGGTTTGAGGGAGTTGGAGGTTGGCCCTTCTGTGGTGATAGGGGATGTTCCTCCGTGGTTACTCCCAGATCCTGTTGTTGATCTAACCTTGGTAGAGAAAAGGAAAGATTGGTCAAAAGTCAGTGATATAGGGAAACTGGTTGACAATTAAATTGGTAGAAGTTTTTACTTTTTACTGCTTTTCACAGATGGATCCAAGGACCCAGATAGTGGGAGTACAGGAGCAGGCGTTTACGTTCCTGAATTAGATTGGCAGATATGTAGAAGACTAACAGATGAACTGTCAGTATACTCAGTTGAACTGTTGGCGATAGTAGTTGCCCTCCAGTGGGTGGAGGACATACAACCTGTTAGATTTATAGTATGCTCAGATTCTCTCTCTGTATTGAATAGTTTATCATCTGGTAAATCTAATAGGAGTGATCTACTATTGGAGGTATTAATGTTATGGAGAATTGAGAGACTGGGTGTAGTAGTGAGATTCTGCTGGGTCCCAGCACATTCGGGTGTGGAAGGCAATGAAATTGTAGACCAGTTTGCCAAAAGAGCTTTGAAACTAGATATAATTTATATTAATGTTCCACTGGGTAGAGGTGAGGCCAAATGTAAAATCAGAGCCATTTTGATAGATGGAAGTCCTAATGACACAATTTCCCACAATGCACCACGGGACAACAGTGGCAGTTTTTGGATTAGAAGCGGGACTAGGGAAAGTTAGCGAACGTGAAAAATTGCGTTAATGACGGCGAAAAGATGGCGGAAGCGGATGATGAAGTGGATTCTGAATCTAATGGCGGTAGAATCAAGGAGAATTTCAATATTGTCCAAAAGAAAGGAAAAAGGAGCAAAGTAGAGTACAGTGATGGGAATGTCACTTTGTATCTTGTAGGAGTACGGTTTGTAAATGAGGAACAGGGCACCCCTCAAGGGGGTTATATCTGGAGTCTCATGGGAAGTAGATGTTGAAGAGATTAAAAATATTCCTGGAGTGATTGATGCACGTCAGATGAATCATGTGGTGAATGAAGAAAAAGAGAAGAGTCTATCTGTTATTTTGTTTTTTGATATGGAGGTTCTCCCTACTTAAGTGCAGTTAGGGTATATTAACTACAGAGTCAGATGATTTATTCCAAGACCAATGCAGTGTGATCATTGTAAAGGTTTTGGTCATGTTTCAAGTGTTTGCAGAATGGAGAAGCTGAGATGTCCAAGTTGTGGAAAATATCACATTATGTGTTATAAAAGTGATGAAAATGTGACATGTTGCAGAAGACCTAAAGTACCAGTCAACATTTTGGACATTCCTACTCATTCCAGGGTTTTTCTTTATTTTTAAATTTTTCTACATTATAGAATAATAGTGAAGACATCAAAACTATGAAATAACACATGGAATCATGTACTAACCAAAAAAGTGTTAAACAAATCAAAATATATTTTATATTTGAGATTCTTCAAATAGCCACCCTTTGCCTTGACAGCTTTGCACACTCTTGGCATTCTCTTGCTGCAGACTGCTGTGGTAGCCATGCTGGTTAAGTGTGCTTTGAATTCTAAATATATCACAGACAGTGTCACCAGCAAAGCACTCCCACACCATAACACCTCCTCCTCCATGCTTTACAGTGGGAAATACACATGCAGAGATCATCCGTTCACCCACACCGCGTCTCACAAAGCCACGGCGGTTGGAACCAAAAATCTCCAAAGGACACATTTCCACCGGTCTAATGTCCATTGTTGAGATGTCTGTTACTTGAACTCTGTGAAGAATTTCTTTGGGCTGCAATTTCTGAGGCTGGTAACTCTAATGACCTTATCCTCTGTAGCAGAGGCAACTCTGGGTCTTCCATTCCTGTGGCGGTCCTCATGAGAGCCAGTTTCATCATAGCCCTTGATGGTTTTTGCAACTGCACTTGAAGAAACTTTCAAAGTTCTTGAAATTTCCAGAATTTACTGACCTTCATGTCTTAAAGTAATGATGGACTGTTGTTTCTCTTTGCTTATTTGAGCTGTTCTTGCCATAATATGGACTTGGTCTTTTACCAAATAGGACTATCTTCAATATACCCCTTCTACCTTGTCACAACACAATTGATTGGCTCAAACGCGTTAAGAAGGATAGAAATTCCACAAATTAACTTTTAAGAAGGCACACCTGTTAATTGAAATGCATTCCAGGTGACTACCTCATGAAGCTGGTTGAGAGAATGCCAAGAGTGTGCAAAGATATCATCAAGGCAAAGGGTGGCTATTTGAAGAATCTCAAATATAAAATATATTTTGATTTGTTTAACACCTTTTTGGTTACTACATGATTCCATATGTGTTATTTCATAGTTTTGATGTCTTCACTATTATTATACAATGTAGAAAATAGTAAAAATAAAGAAAATTCCTGGAATGTGTAGGTGTGTCCAAACTCTTGACTGGTAGTGTATGTCTGCTCCTGCTATATGTCTGTCTCTTTTATTTTTTTCATAGTTCCTATTTTGTGGAGTACCTGTTCCCCGTAGCTTCCAGCAGGCATGATCCTAGTTAGGCAGCAGAGGTAACACGAGTCATCTCCAGTAAACTTACAGGAGGACTTTTCACATTGTCAAAGATCTTGTCCCTTATGGCACCCTATTCCCTATATACAGTTGAAGTCGGAAGTTTACATACACTTAGGTTGGAGTCATTCAAACTCGTTTTTCAACCACTCCACAAATTTCTTGTTAACAAACTATTGTTTTGGCAAGTCGGTTAGGACATCTACATTGTTCATGACACAAGTAATTTTTCCAACAATTGTTTACTGACAGATTATTTCACTTATAATTCACTGTATCACAATTCCAGTGGGTCAGAAGTTTACATACACTAAGTTGACTGTGCCTTTAAACAGCTTGGAAAATTCCAGAAAATGATGTCATGGCTTCTGATAGGCTAATTGACATAATTTGAGTCAATTGGAGGTGTACCTGCGGATGTATTTCAAGGTCTACCTTCGAACTCAGTGCCTTTTTGCTTGACATCATGGGAAAATCAAAAGACATCAGCCAAGACCTCAGAAAAAAAATGGTAGACCTCCACAAGTCTGGTTCATCCTTGGGAGCAATTTCCAAATGCCTGAAGGTACCACGTTCAACTGTACAAACAATAGTACGCAAGTATAAACACCATGGGACCACGCAGCCGTCATACCGCTCAGGAAGGAGACGCGTTCTGTCTCCGAGAGATGAACGTACTTTGGTGTGAAAAGTGCAAATAAATCCCAGAACAACAGCAAAGGACCTTGTGAAGATGCTGGAGGAAACAGTACAAAAGTATCTATATCCACAGTATGACGAGTCCTATATCGACATAACCTGAAAGGCCGCTCAGCAAGGAAGAAGCCACTGTTCCAAAACCGCCATAAAAAAGCCAGACTACAGTTTGCAACTGCACATGGGGACAAAGATCTTACTTTTTGGAGAATTGTCCTCTGGTCTGATGAAACAAAAATAGAACTGCTTGTCTATAATGACCATCGTTATGTTTGGAGGAAAAAGGGCGGACTTGCAAGCCTAAGAACACCATCCCAACCGTGAAGCACGGGGGTGGCAGCATTATGCTGTGGGGGTGCTTTGCTGCAGGAGGGACTGGTGCGCTTCACAAGGAAGGAAAATTATGTGGATATATTGAAGCAACATCTCAAGGAAGTTAAAGCTTGGTCGCAAATGGCTCTTCCAAATGGACAATGACCCCAAGCATACTTCCAAAGTTGTTGCAAAATGGCTTAAGGACAACAAAGTCAAGGTATTGGAGTGGCCATCACAAAGCCCTGACTTCAATCCTATAGAACATTTGTGGGCAGAACTGAAAAAGCGTGTGCGAGCAAGGAGGCCTACAAACCTGACTCAGTTACACAGCTCTGTCAGGAGGAATGGGCCAAAATTCACCCAACTTATTGTGGGAAGCTTGTGGAAGGCTACCCGAAACGTTTGACCCACGTTTAACAATGTAAAGGCAATGCTTCCAAATACTAATTGAGTGTATGTAAACTTCTGACCCACTGGGAATGTGATGAAAGAAATAAAAGCCGAAATAAATCATTCTCTCTACTATTATTTTGACATTTCACATTCTTCAAATAAAGTGTTGATCCTAACTGACCTAAGACAGGGAATTTTTACTAGGATTAAATGTCAGGAATTGTGAAAAACTGAGTTTAAATGTATTTGGCTAAGGTGTATGTAAATTTCCGACTTCAACTGTAGTGCACTGCTTTTGGTGCCATTTGGGACACAAACACATTTATTTAGCGTTATCAGGTTGATATTTCATTTTGTATTGTGCATTATTAGGAATGATAACATGAAGGTTTTGTTAAAGATATCTGTCTCACTCTGCATTGTAGTGGTGAACTTCCAGCAGTGCAGTGTGTTTCCTGTCCACTTCAGTGGGTCAACTATTAAGCAGTGGTGGGGAACAGAGCTCGCATTTAACATCTACTCCAGGAAAAGCTCCCAGAAGAAAGTATGTGGACACTTGTATGACAGTAACCAAGTCTCTGCTGCTTTACCCAAGTTATGTATGTATAGCTAGTATATACAGTGGGGGAAAAAAGTATTTAGTCAGCCACCAATTGTGCAAGTTCTCCCACTTAAAAAGATGAGAGAGGCCTGTAATTTTCATCATAGGTACACGTCAACTATGACAGACAAATTGAGAAAAAGAATTCCAGAAAAATCACATTGTAGGATTTTTTATGAATTTATTTACAAATTACAGTGGAAAAAAAGTATTTGGTCACCTACAAACAAGCAAGATTTCTGGCTCTCACAGACCTGTAACTTCTTCTTTAAGAGGCGCCTCTGTCCTCCACTCGTTACCTGTATTAATGGCACCTGTTTGAACTTGTTATCAGTATAAAAGACACCTGTCCACAACCTCAAACAGTCACACTCCAAACTCCACTATGGCCAAGACCAAAGAGCTGTCAAAGGACACCAGAAACAAAATTGTAGACCTGCACCAGGCTGGGAAGACTGAATCTGCAATAGGTAAGCAGCTTGGTTTGAAGAAATCAACTGTGGGAGCAATTATTAGGAAATGGAAGACATACAAGACCACTGATAATCTCCCTCGATCTGGGGCTCCACGCAAGATCTCACCCCGTGGGGTCAAAATGATCACAAGAACGGTGAGCAAAAATCCCAGAACCACACGGGGGGACCTAGTGAATGACCTGCAGAGAGCTGGGACCAAAGTAACAAAGCCTACCATCAGTAACACACTACGCCGCCAGGGACTCAAATCCTGCAGTGCCAGACGTGTCCCCCTGCTTAAGCCAGTACATGTCCAGGCCCGTCTGAAGTTTGCTAGAGTGCATTTGGATGATCCAGAAGAGGATTGGGAGAATGTCATATGGTCAGATGAAACCAAAATATAACTTTTTGGTAAAAACTAAACTCGTCGTGTTTGGAGGACAAAAAATGCTGAGTTGCATCCAAAGAACACCATACCTACTGTGAAGCATGAAGATGAAACGTGGCTGGGTCTTTCAGCATGACAATGATCCCAAACACACCGCCCGGGCAACGAAGGAGTGGCTTCGTAAGAAGCATTTCAAGGTCCTGGAGTGGCCTAGCCAGTCTCCAGATCTCAACCCCATAGAAAATCTTTGGAGGGAGTTGAAAGTCCGTGTTGCCCAGCGACAGCCCCAAAACATCACTGCTCTAGAGGAGATCTGCATGGAGGATTGGGCCAAAATACCAGCAACAGTGTGTGAAAACCTTGTGAAGACTTACAGAAAACATTTGACCTGTTGTAACGGTTTTGACTTGAGGTTATTTATAGGGGTGCCAGGTAGGTTGTGCCTACCAGAGAAAGCATGGGTTTCTCCTTTTAGTTTGGGAGGGAATGAGTCCCATCTGGTCCGTCAAGTCACACCAATACAAAGGACTTATGTAAAAGTCAAGATGGAAATATACTTTTCATAAACCCCTTAAAACCTTGGAAAGACCTTCAAACAAGTGTATTCTTTTGCGTGGTTGTATTAACAACATAAATGATCACACACACCCACACACAACAATATAACAAATCAATGCACTTATGTTCATTTAGAAATGTCCTGTACCTCGGGCATAAAAAGAGTCCAGCCCGGTAAATAAGTTCAGTGACTCAAGTGACCTTAGTCCCACAACGTTTGTCCGTAGCATAAGCCCAGTATATTCATACACTCAAAATAACACTTATTTTGTAACACAACTATAAAGCGTATCAAAGACTACCCACAGAATAATACGTCCTCACAACTACATAAATCACAGTATACATCACCCCAAACAAATGAAATACCGTGTACAAAAAGTTGTAGTCAGTCGGTCAGTCAGACAATCCGCCAACAGCTCTCCAGCGGAGAAAAGGCCACGAAAACCAACGGAGAGTTGTAGTCCACAGACGCACAGAGTGGATCCAATCCTGGGTAAACTCGCTTTAAGGCTACAAAACACACTGTAAGGCAACAAAACAAACGTAATGGCGAAGCTTTATGAACTGAAGGTAGTACACATCCTCATTCATGTCTCAATCACAACTTCCCCCTTTTGCGCAGCTGATGCTGGCTATTTAATGGGGAATTAAAGGGGAAGCGCCCTATTAGAAGGAGAAGCACTGAGACGGTTCAGAAATATTCAGGGCCGTCACACACCCCCTCCCCTGGAAAAAGCCGACCATTGCCCGGGAAGGCAGATCTTGGTCGGGGAAACCGAGAAAGGTCTCCTCATCACTTTCCTCTTCAAAGATCTCCAGGACCTTGCGGCTCTCAATCTCCTCCAATTCCTCAGCCGAGGGGTAACAGGCCTTAAGGCGTGAGACATGGACAACGCGCATATCTTCACCTGTGTCCTCTTTCACCACTCGGTAGTTCAAAGGGCCCATCTGCTCCACAATCCTATATGGTCCTTGCCATTTAGGAGCGAGCTTGGCCGAGAAGAATTGTTCAGCTTTCGAGTAAGGATGAGAGCGAAGCCACACCCGATCACGAAGCTGGAACTGCATGTCTCGTCTGTTCTTATCATAATTTCTCTTCTGCTTGAGTCGAGCCTGGATCATGTTCCTTGAGACAAGAGCTCTCAAGTCGTGGAGATGGACTACCTGGTCATAGCAAGCAGCGTCTGGAGTAAGCTGCTGGGGCTGTAGCACCATATCCAAGGGTCCTCGGAGGAGACGACTTAGGTTCAGCTCTGCAGGTGTGACTCCAGTGGACTCTTGCACAGCAGAATTCAGGGCAAATCGAAACTCGTGAAGGTGCTTGTCCCAGTGTTTGTGCTGGGTTCCTACATAGGAAGCAACCATTGTCTTCAAGGTTCGATTTACTCTCTCAGTGAGGTTGGTCTGTGGGTGATAGGCTGTGGTCAACTTCTGTCTCAGGTTCCATCTTTGGCAGGTCTCTCCAAAGAGATCAGAGACAAATTGGGAACCTCGATCAGACAGGATGTAATCAGGCACTCCCCAGCGAGTCAGGATCTCTTTCGTAAGGATGTTAGAGACGGTCCTCGCTGTGGCCTGACGCAGGGCAAAGAGCTCAACCCACTTGGAATAGTAATCAACAAAAACAAGCATGTACACATTCTGATTGGAGCTTCTAGGAAATGGACCCATCAAATCCACTCCTAACATTTCCCAAGGTCGGGTAACCACAGTTTGCTGCAACTTGCCAGCAGGTTTTCTACCTTCTGGTTTGTACATTTGACAAACCTGACAGTTTCGGATATGTGACTTCACATCCATGCTCAGATGTGGCCAGTACAGTAATGCTTGCAAACGTTTGTAGGTTTTGAACCTGCCCAAATGACCAGCTAATGGGTCTTCATGGAAATGTTGAAGCAGTTGAAGGCGTAGAGTTTCAGGTATGTACATTTGGTAGAGTGTTCTGTGAGGTAGTTGTACAACTCGGTAGACTTTGTCTTCAATGATGGTCAGCTTTGTGGTAGGGTTGACCATCTTTTCTCCATCTTCCAGGATAGTCTGGTACAAAGCCTGTACTTCTGGATCATCCTGTTGGCCTTTCCAAATGACCTCATCAGAGATGGGAAAGTCAGTTTTGGGTGAGTCTCGACTGCTAGACAGGACAGTAGCACATGTAAGATGAGGGCCACCATTACCACAAGCAGGAGCTCTGGATAAGGCATCTGGAACAGTGTTGTATTTTCCTTTCCTGTATTCTACTGCAAAGGTGAACTCTTGCAACCGTAGAGCCCATCTGATGAGCCTGGTGCTTGGTTTGTTGGTCTTGAACACCCACACAAGGGAGGAATGGTCAGTGACCACAGTGAAGTGTCTTCCCTCCAGGTAGTACCTCCACTTTTCCAAAGCCCAGACAACTGCAAGGCACTCTTGCTCGGTTGTGGAGTAGTTCCGTTCTGCTCCATTCAATGTCCGACTGGCGAACGCTAGCACTTCTTCAGTACCAAGTCCAGTCTGTTGGACTAGGACAGCACCAAGTCCAACATCACTTGCATCAGTGTAAACAACAAAAGGGAAATCAAAGTTGGGATGACCCAAAATGGGAGGTGTGACGAGGTGTCGTTTCAGGGTTTCAAAGGAGTTCTGGCACTCTGCCGTCCATCGGAATTTCGCTCCTTTTCGCTTCAACCCGTTGAGGGGTTCTGCCACCTGGGAGAAGTTCCACACAAACCGATGGTACCATCCAGCCATCCCAAGGAACCGTTGAAGGGCCTTGAGTGTGGTTGGCACAGGGAAGTCTTGTACAGCCTTGGTCTTTTCAGGATCCACATGAATACCATCACAAGACACAATATGGCCAAGGAACTTCAGGGAGGTTTGGCAGAAGTTGCTCTTCTTCATGTTCACTGTCAGACCAGCTTCTCTTAGCTTGTCCAACACTGCTTGAAGGTCTTGAAAGTGTTGCTCTCTGTTCTGGGAGTAGATAATTATATCGTCCAGGTAGACGAAACATATCTTCCCTTTGAGCTCACCTAACGCAATCTCCATGAGTCTTTGGAAAGTGGCAGGTGCATTCTTTAATCCAAAAGGCATCACCTTAAAGGAAAACAAGCCCTCAGCACAGACAAAAGCAGTCTTGTCCTTGCTTTCCTGGTCCATCTCAACCTGCCAATAGCCACTATTGAGGTCAAGGGTAGTGAACACAACAGCGCCAGACAATGACTCCAGGATCTCGTGGATGGTGGGAAGAGGATAGGCATCAGTCTGGGAAACATTGTTGGTCTTCCTATAGTCCACACAAAATCTAAGACCACCGGTCTTTTTTGGAATGAGGACAACAGGAGCAGCCCAGGGGAGAGGAGGAACGTTCTATTATATCTTGTGTCAACATATCATTAATGAGTCCCTTTTGGATGATTAGCTTCGCTGGGGACAAACGATATGGCTTTTGCTTGATCGGCATTTCCTGGGTAAGGAATATTTTGTGCTTCAGGAGTCCGGTGCGTCCTAGCTTTGAAGTACACACATCAGCATTATTCTGCAGCTGTTCCAACAGCCTTAACTCCTCTGGCTGTTCCAGCTGAGCTCTTCTTACAGCCTGTAAAAGGAGATCATCAGAAGGATTACCCAGGGTTAGTGGTACCGGAGCAACGGCAGAGAAGACTGCCACATTTGGACCCCAATCATGTAACTTTGTAACTTCTGATTGGAAGAAATGCTTCTTGCTCGGATTGTTTGGAAACCAGTAGCAATTGTGTGCGATATCAATCTGGACACCACTGAAGTACATGAAATCAATTCCCAACACGACAGGAAAAGCAAGGTTCTTGGTTTGTAGGATAACCCGAAGGAATCATATAGGAGCGGTTACACAGGCGGAACTCCACCTCACTCCATCCAAGTGGTCGTTTAGCCTCACCGTCAGCCAGATACAGTGGACCTTCTGTCCACGGCTTCAAGTTGTATTTTGGACCTTGAACCTCCTTCCACAGTTTCTCATTGAGCAGTGTGTAGGATGACCCGGTGTCCAGGATGGCTCTTCTGAGGTAGGTCCAGCTGGTGTGGTATTAACTGAAAGGAAGGGGATGTCGGCGGGGGGGCGTAGGCAGTGACTCTTGAGGTTTCAGCTCTGGTCAAAGCACCCAGAGTAGGATGGTCGTTCCTGCGAAGTGTGTTAGGTGTGTTGGCCTGTTGTGATTTGTGGTTTCTGGAAGGGTTTACTTGATACGGTCTTGGACATGTAGCTGAAGAATGTCCCTTTTGGCTACATCTCCAACAGAACATGGGAGGCGTCTTGGCTGGAGACTCTGGCTGTGGTTGATGATCTGGCTTGGGTAACTGTTTGGGTGTCTGTTTCTTTCTCTGTTCATATTGCTGTTGGCATTCTCTGTCCTTCTCGAACTGCTGTCCCAGGCGAACCAGTCCATCGACAGTGGTGACTCTTTCTCTGAGTTGACTGGCTAGTAGTGGGTTGATGTTCTTCAAGATCAACTTAATGACCTCTTCCTCCTCAATGCCAGGTTTCCACCTTCTGCACAGGGAGTGGTAACCGTATGCAAAGTCACGGATATTCTCATTCTCCCTTTGCACTCGGTTCCTGACTCTGTCTGCCAGCTCATCTGTGTAGTCCTCAGACAGAAATGCAGAGGAAAACTTGGCCTCAAAGTCAGCCCAGGAGGTAGTGGTGAGACGTGCCACATCCCACCAGTCTCGAGCTGTCCCATGCAACACATTCCTCAATGTGGCAAGGAGTTCTTCGTCAGCCAGGGGATTGAGGGCAAGAAAGTCATGACATCTTTCCAGATACATTAGCGGATCAGGACTGTCATCCTTTTTCCCAAAGGTGGGAAATTGCAATTTAATGGGCATTGCTCCCACATGACGTCTACTCAAATCACCATGAACAAAAGAGCTAGGAGGGATTGAGGAAGTAGAGGGTGAGGGAGTTATGGGACCATGAAAATGAACACCAGGATGCATGGTGGATTGCATCCTGCAAGGGGTGGCTGCAGCATGGCCTTGTCTTGGCTGTTCTGAGGTGCCCGCTTGGCCCTCAGTGGTCTGAACAGAAGTGGACACAAGAGAAGCTCTGTGCAAGGAGTTGTGCCTAATGGAGGCCATGTCAACAGACACATCATCCAACATTTTAACACAATTAGAGAGCGCCGTCTGCAAGTGGTCTACAGTGTTAACCAGGGGAGAAAATACAGAATTGACGTCCTTGAGGACCTCAGTGTGATGATGTTGCAGGCGCCACTGGAGAGTGGCAGTGAGTTGGCTTTGTTGGTAGTCAAACTGCCTGTCCATGGCACCAGTAATTTCCTGTCTTCCACTCTCACTGAGCTCTGTCAGAGTGTGGGTTAGAGTACTCAGTGAGTTTCTGAATTCCATGGCACTCTGTTGTTGCTCTACACTCAGACATTTGAATTTATGATGGATTAGAGTTTGGAGATGTTGTTGAGTCTTACGAATATCAAGGATATCACCTTGAAGTTGTAAGACTACAACCTCTGGAGATAAACCAGACAATGGAGGACGGTTGGGCGTCAGAGGGAGGGCTAGCTCAGTACTTTCACACAGATCCATGTCAATAAGTGAGTTACTAGTTAGACCTGTGGCCTGTGGTCCAGACCGAGCATTTAGCTTCCCAGGGCTCTGGCCCAAATCAACTCCATTATTTCCATTCACATTATGATTTGTATTGTTGGCTCGGTAGTCAGAATGGCCCTGTGTATTCCCATTGACAGGTAGGATATGGATGAGCACATTTTCTTGTAGTGAATCCATTATTTTAATTCCACTCAAAAGATTTGCTTTGGTTAGTTCTCAATGTTCAAGTCCCATCTGGGGTGCCATTTTTTATGTAACGGTTTTGACTTGAGGTTATTTATAGGGGTGCCAGGTAGGTTGTGCCTACCAGAGAAAGCATGGGTTTCTCCTTTTAGTTTGGGAGGGAATGAGTCCCATCTGGTCCGTCAAGTCACACCAATACAAAGGACTTATGTAAAAGTCAAGATGGAAATATACTTTTCATAAACCCCTTAAAACCTTGGAAAGACCTTCAAACAAGTGTATTCTTTTGCGTGGTTGTATTAACAACATAAATGATCACACACACCCACACACAACAATATAACAAATCAATGCACTTATGTTCATTTAGAAATGTCCTGTACCTCGGGCATAAAAAGAGTCCAGCCCGGTAAATAAGTTCAGTGACTCAAGTGACCTTAGTCCCGCAACGTTTGTCCGTAGCATAAGCCCAGTATATTCATACACTCAAAATAACACTTATTTTGTAACACAACTATAAAGCGTATCAAAGACTACCCACAGAATAATACGTCCTCACAACTACATAAATCACAGTATACATCACCCCAAACAAATGAAATACCGTGTACAAAAAGTTGTAGTCAGTCGGTCAGTCAGACAATCCGCCAACAGCTCTCCAGCGGAGAAAAGGCCACGAAAACCAACGGAGAGTTGTAGTCCACAGACGCACAGAGTGGATCCAATCCTGGGTAAACTCGCTTTAAGGCTACAAAACACACTGTAAGGCAACAAAACAAACGTAATGGCGAAGCTTTATGAACTGAAGGTAGTACACATCCTCATTCATGTCTCAATCACAACTTCCCCCTTTTGCGCAGCTGATGCTGGCTATTTAATGGGGAATTAAAGGGGAAGCGCCCTATTAGAAGGAGAAGCACTGAGACGGTTCAGAAATATTCAGGGCCGTCACACTGTGTCATTGCCAACAAAGGGTATATAACAAAGTATTGAGAAACTTTTGTTATTGACCAAATACTTATTTTCCACCATAATTTGCAAATAAATTCATAAAAAATCCTACAATGTGATTTTCTGGATTTTTTTTCTCATTTTGTCTGTCATAGTTGACGTGTACCTATGATGAAAATGACAGGCCTCTCTTATCTTTTTAAGTGGGAGAACTTGCACAATTGGTGGCTGACTAAATACTTTTTCCCCCCACTGTAGATGGTATATTGCACCTGAATGCTCATGGATGTGTTCTGCAGCCTGTAGCCATTGGCAAGGCAGTGTTCCCCCTCCGCTGTCTACTGCAGAGGGAGCAGTTGAGTCTGACTATCATTCTGCCTTTCCAGAGTCTGCAGGGGACTGGTGAGAGCCAGGGATCGGCCCCCTCAAGGTGAGCCTGCCTGCCACTGTCCACCATTTTGTCTACATCCCAAATGGCACCCTATTCCCTTCATAGTGCTGTACTTTTGACCAGGGCCCATAGGGAATAGGATTACATAGGGAATAGGGTACCATTTGGGACAAAGCCTTTGTTACGTTCATCATATTTAGGAGGTTCTTGACATGTTGTTGAGTGTAGTTGGAATATTACTCATCTCAATAAATTTCCCTCTCTTGGTTTCTCCAGGTGTCACTTGAACTGGCTGCATAAAGCAAATATTTATCATCAGCCAATGGTCAAACATCAGCTGGAGCTGGTTCCAGAGCTCCCTCCTGTGCCCTGACCAGTCCCCAGAAAGAATCTAGCCCCTCCAGGGTGGACACGATGACCGTTAGGCCTCAGCATCACAACCCTAGAGGGGAGGATACCCCTCTATCTACTGTTACTAATAGAGATTCCAGGACGGGAATAAGAACTGTGGCCCCACAGGGTCAGTAAAGGAAGAGAACATGCTCAACTCAAATCCTTGTGTGTAAACAAATAAAAAGAGTACTAGGAACCAAAACTCAGTCACATAAATGTTTTTTTTAATGGTCCCTCAAGGTCCCTCGCCTCTTACCAGCCTCCAGACATCTCACAGACCTCAGGCCCATCAGGTGGTGGTGGAGGAGGAGGAGGACAGTGAGGTTCTGCTGCATGCTTTGCTCATGGTGCCTGATGGAAAGGACTTTAACTATGGACCCATGCAGCCTCCTAATGTCTACCTGAACTGTTATCTCTTTGGCCAGGATGAGACGTCCAGATCAGTGATCAGCTGGGGCCAGACAAACCCGTGGTTTAATTTAATACAGGTAACTGAAGGAACTGAGAATTTTATACCCAGTCAGTGTGATGCTGCTAAGGGAAGAGAAGGCTGGTGGGAGGAGCTATAGGAGGATGGGCTCATTGGAATGGTATAAATGGAGCAGAGTCAAACGTGGTTTCCATATGTTTAATACCGTTCCTTTGATTCCATTCCAGTGAGCCCATTACAATGAGCCTGTCCTCCTATAGCTCCTCCCACCAGCCACCACTGGCTAAGGGTATTCATATCATAGGCGATGAAAACCCCTCCCAAATGGGCCCTCAGCCTAGTCAAAAGAAGTGCACTATAAAGGGAATAGGGTGCCCTTATGATGTGATTCTATCTGCTTGTTAGATGTTGAGTTTAAATACGTGTTTCTCCAGGTGGCTCCTGTGGCCTTGATCTCGAGATTGCTGGAGAGAGGATGAGGACAATGTGATGGTGATTGAGGTTTGGCAGAGAGCAGGAAGCTCAGGGCAGGATCGTCTCCAAGGGCTGGTCAGACTACCCCTCCACCAGTTCTACATGTCCTTCAGGTGAGGGAAGGGTTTGAAATATCTTGTTATAACTCAACCTTTGTTCTATACAGTGCATTCGGAAAGTATTCAGACCCCTTGACTTTTTACACATTTTGTTATGTTACAGCCTTATTCTAAAATTGATTAAATCGTTTTTTTCCCCCCTCGTCAATCTATACACAATACCCCATAATGACAAAGCAAAAACAGGTTTCTTTTAAATGTTTGCAAAAAACGGAAATATCACATTTACATAAGTATTCAGACCCTTTACACAGTACTTTGTTGAAGCACCTTTGGCAGCGATTACAGCCTCACGTCGTCTTTGGTATGACGCTACAAGCTAGGTACACCTGTATTTGGGGTGTCTTGGCTGTGTGGTTAGGGCTGTTGTCCTGTTGGAAGGTGAACCTTCACCCAAGTCTGAAAACCTGCTCCAGTGCGCTCAGGACTTCATCAAGGATCTCTCTGTACTTTGCTCCGTTCATCTTTCCCTCGATCCTGACTAGTCTCCCAGTCCCTGCCGCTGAAAAACATCCCCACAGCATGATGCTGCCACCACAATGCTTTACTGTATGGAGGGTGCCAGGTTTCCTCCAGACGTGACGCTTGGCATTCAGGCTAAAGAGTTCAATCTTTGCTTCATCAGACCAGATAATCTTGTTTCTCATGGTCTGGGAGTCCTTTAGGTGCCTTTTGGCAAACTCCAAGCGGGCTGTCATGTGCCTTTTACTGAGGAGTGGCTTCCGTCTGGCCACTCCACCATAAAGGCCTGATTGGTGGAGTGCTGCAGAGATGGTTGTCCTTCTGGAAGGTTCTCCCATCTCCACAGAGTAACTCTGGAGCTCTGTCAGAGTGACCATCGGGTTCTTGGTCACATCCCTGATCAAGGCCCTTCTCCCCCGGATTGCTCAGTTTGGCCGGGCGGCGAGCTCTAGGAAGAGTCTTGGTGATTCCAAACTTCTTCAATTTTTAAGAATGATGGAGGCCACTGTGTTCTTGGGGACGTTCAATGCTGCAGAATTGTTTTGGTACCCTTCGCCAGATCTGTGCCTCGACACAATCCTGTCTCGGAGCTCTACGGACAATTCCTTCGACCTCATGGCTTGGTTTTTGCTCTGACATGCACTGTCAACTGTGGGACCTTTATATAAACAGGTGTGTGCCTTTCCAAATCATGTCCAATCAATTGGATTTACCACAGGTGGACTCCAATCAAGTTGTAGAAACATCTCAAGGATGATCAATGGAAACAGGATGCACCTCAGCTCAATTTCAAGTCTCATAGCAAAGGGTCTGAATACTTATGTAAATAAGGTATTTCTGTTTTTTATTTTTAATACAT
Organism: Coregonus clupeaformis; assembly: GCF_020615455.1. Lineage (NCBI taxonomy): Eukaryota > Metazoa > Chordata > Actinopteri > Salmoniformes > Salmonidae > Coregonus > Coregonus clupeaformis. Next base: position 40,497,712 of record NC_059197.1, read on the forward strand.
TTGCAAAAATGTCAAAACTGTTTTCGCTTTGTCATTATGGGGTATTGTGTGTAGAATGTGTGTTAGTAACACTAAGAAAACTTGCAAAAAGTGAAGAGGTCTGAATACTTTCCGAATGCACTGTATATACACACATTCAAATACAAAAGCACAGTTATGTGTCCACAATCAATACTTTAAAACATCAAGATTAAATGTAGTTTGAATTTTGTTTCAGAAATACGGTGCATTAAAACTAAAAGCAGATTTACCTAGCTCGGTGGAGACGTAGGAACCTTGAGTTAAGCAATCCTGTGAACGGGTTATGCATGTTTATGAATTAGGGCCTTGTAAACAAAAAAGTGGTAATGTAGAGATCTACTGGTCTTTAGCGAAGTCCAGCCAACCTTTTGGTACAGGATGCAGTGATGAGTATCAAAACTGTCACCTGTAACAAAACTAAGGGCACTATGGTATTTTTGGAGGGTGGGCAATGAGCCTGTCATAGCGGATGTAAGCAATGTCCCCACACGCTCTAGCAGCTTTCATGGCTGGGATAAGTTCTTTCCTCTTCTGGCGCACAGCTTCAGGATAGTCCTCGTTGAGGAAGATATACGTTCCTCTCAAGTTCTTGGCTCTTTCCAGAACAGCTACCTTGTCCTTGAATCTCAGGAAGTTGACCATTATCGGCCTGGGCTGGTGGTGGGTTTTCCAGTCCGGTGGGCACGCTCCACCTCAATCTTCCTGTGGTCCATCTTCAATTTCTCAGAGATCATTTCCCTCACTTTGTCCTCAGACTCCGTCCAGGTCTCGTGGAGATTCTGCAATTCCGTCCACAACCATCTTGTTCCGCCTTGATTGTCCCTTGAGATAGTCATTGTTATCATGGATTCACACACAGAACTGATGTCCTCTCTCAGTGACATACAAATTGCTGTCATCTTGCTGTTCTCCTGTTTCAACTCATCGAACTGACCCTGGGAGAACTGCAAACTGTTCTTCAGGTCCTGGACCTCTGGTCGGGTTATCCATTATTTTATTAGTTTAATCCACCAGTATTTGGACAAAACACTTGAAGCTGTTTTCTTGTTGTTGTAACAACTGCTTGTAGAACTATTTTTGTTCGTTTTAAAAGATCCTTCACGTGTGATAGAGAGACACCACTGTCCTCAACGGTACTCCCACCGGCTTTGGTCTTTGTCATGGTAGCTAGCAATGTAGGTTACGCTGTTACTCCTCGCAGTTCCAGTCAGGGTAGGTCACAGGGAAGATTGAAAACAACAAACAGCAGGGATCTAGACAGCCACAAACCTGGGACAATCCGCGGTCCCAGCCACAATGGCTAACCGCGTTGCGGGCTGTGTTCAAGCCCTCGAGAACCCCGCTAGCTGCTACGCCAAATAGCTCCTCAGACCCGTCCTTGGTCGGCAGGATCACTGGACAGAGACTAGCAGTCTCAGCAACTGATGCAAACTGCGTCGCGGATCCAAACTAAAAAGTTAGCTAGCTACTAAGAACTTTCTAATACACTTTCAAAACAACAAAACTGAGCTCTCCCTCGTTCTGCGTTCAACAGGAAGTGACGTGAAGTTTGGTGATAGATGGCATCTACACTCAATAATTTGTTTCTCACAAACATACACTCCCACAGGGATTTGTCAGAGCAAGATGAAACGTTCCAGTACTATGCTGATGTTGGGGTGAACGTGTACATTACTGCCCAGCTCTACTTCCTGCTTGCGAGTGAGAGGCGCAGTACCTGTGTAGCCGCCAGGACCTTCTGCCTAGAATCTGACCACCATACTAAGTTCCCCTGTGAGCTGCAGGTGATGGAGCTCACATGATGTAGATGAATGCCTGTATTGTTGTCACACAAGTTTCCCTATGGGACAATAAAACATTAATTCATAAATTGATTCATGCAGGTCCAGACGGGCTCTGGGGAGACCTGCAGCCTGGCTTAGCTCCTGCAGGAGGCAACAGCTGTCTTCACTGTCTGGAATAGAGACAGTCGCAAGGGTGAGGAAGCAGCTGCAATGGGGTTTATTCACCCAATACTGTAAACAACAGTCGTATCTGAGTGATCTGAAAAGTCATAGTCAATCGATCAATAATATAGTAATACTTTTAGCAAAAATGTTTATTTTCAATTTACAATCTGTAGAAACAATGAGCATAGAAAGGTTCAGAACTTTTGTGAAACAGCACAGTTAAAAATATATGGCAAATAGAAATCCAATATGGATGGTGTTAAGATATGGATGGGAGAGGTTGAATGGAGCTGAAGGTTGGGACTAATAACAGCTAATAACAACAAGATAACTAATGTAAAACATACTGGGTCCGTAAGACGTTTATAGGTTAAGAACTTTTGTGAAAGAGCACAGTTTGAAAGATATGGCAAATAGAAATCAAGAAATAGATGGGAGAGGTTTAGGGTAGAGGAAGGACAGGAGTAAAAACAAACAAAATATAACTATTGTAAAATAGACTGTCCATAAAATGTTATATAGTATGTATAAGCTGGAAGTAGAGGCCTAAGCATTGTTGTTCGCTAGTTTACTCCAATTAAGGGAGGGGTGGTAGGGTTAGAAAGTAATAAAGAAAAAAAAAAAAAAGGATAAATATATATATATATATACAGTTGAAGTCGGAAGTTTACATACACCTTAGCCAAATACATTTAAACTCAGTTTTTCACAATTCCTGACATTTAATCCTAGTAACAATTCCCTGTTTTAGGTCAGTTAGGATCACCACTTTATTTTAAGAATGTGAAATGTCAGAATAATAGTAGAGAGAATGATTTATTTCAGCTTTTATTTATTTCATCACATTCCCAGTGGGTCAGAAGTTTACATACACTCAATTAGAATTTGGTAGCATTGCCTTTAAATTGTTTAACTTGGATCAAATGTTTCGGGTAGCCTTCCACAAGCTTCCCACAATAAGTTGGGTGAATTTTGGCCCATTCTTCCTGACAGAGCTGGTGTAACTGAGTCAGATTTGTAGGCCTCCTTGCTCGAACACGCTTTTTCAGTTCTGCCCACAAATATTCTATAGGATTGAAGTCAGGGCTTTGTGATGGCCACTCCAATACCTTGACTTTGTTGTCCTTAAGCCATTTTGCCACAATTTTGGAAGTATGCTTGGGGTCATTGTCCATTTGGAAGACCCATTTGCGACCAAGCTTTAACTTCCTGACTGATGTCTTGAGATGTTGCTTCAATATATCCACATAATTTTCCTTCCTCATGATGCTATCTATTTTGTGAAGTGCACCAGTCCCTCCTGCAGCAAAGCAACCCCACAGCATGATGCTGCCACCCCTGTGCTTCACGGTTGGGATGGTGTTCTTCGGCTTGCAAGCCGTCCCGTTTTTCCTCCAAACATAACGATGGTCATTATGGCCAAACAGTTCTATGTTTGTTTCATCAGACCAGAGGACATTTCTCCAAAAAGTACGATCTTTGTCCCCATGTGCAGTTGCAAACCGTAGTCTGGCTTTTTTATGGCGGTTTTGGAGCAGTGGCTTCTTCCTTGCTGAGTGGCCTTTCAGGTTATGTCGATATAGGACTCGTTAAACTGTGGATATAGATACTTTTGTACCTGTTTCATCCAGCATCTTCACAAGGTCCTTTGCTGTTGTTCTTGGATTTATTTGCACTTTTCGCACCAAAGTACGTTCATCTCTAGGAGACAGAACGCGTCTCCTTCCTGAGCGGTATGACGGCTGCGTGGTCCCATGGTGTTTATACTTGCGTACTATTGTTTGTACAGATGAACGTGGTACCTTCAGGCATTGCTGTGAAGGATGAACCAGACTTGTGGAGGTCTACCATTTTTTTTTTCTGAGTTCTTGGCTGATATCTTTTGATTTTCCCATGATGTCAAGCAAAGAGGCACTGAATTTGAAGGTGAGCCTTGAAATACATCCACAGGTACACCTCCAATAGACTCAAATGATGTCAATTAGCCTATCAAGCTTCTAAAGCCATGACATCATTTTCTGGAATTTTCCAAGCTGTTTAAAGGCACAGTCAACTTAGTGTATGTAAACTTCTGACCCACTGAAATTGTGATACAGTGAATTATAATTGAAATAATCTGTCTGTAAACAATTGTTGGAGATATTACTTGTGTCATGCACAAAGTAGATGTCCTAACCGACTTGCCAAAACTATAGTTTGTTAACAAGAAATTTGTGGAGTGGTTGAAAAACGAGTTTTGATGACTCCAACCTAAGTACAGTGGGGAAAAAAAGTATTTAGTCAGCCACCAATTGTGCAAGTTCTCCCACTTAAAAAGATGAGAGAGGCCTGTAATTTTCATCATAGGTACACGTCAACTATGACAGACAAATTGAGAAAAGAAAATCCAGAAAATCACATTGTAGGATTTTTAATGAATTTATTTGCAAATTATGGTGGAAAATAAGTATTTGGTCACCTACAAACTAGCAAGATTTCTGGCTCTCACAGACCAGTAACTTCTTCTTTAAGAGGCTCCTCTGTCCTCCACTCGTTACCTGTATTAATGGCACCTGTTTGAACTTGATATCAGTATAAAAGACACCTGTCCACAACCTCAAACAGTCACACTCCAAACTCCAATATGGCCAAGACCAAAGAGCTGTCAAAGGACACCAGAAAAAAAAATTGTAGACCTGCACCAGGCTGGGAAGACTGAATCTGCAATAGGTAAGCAGCTTAGTTTTAAGAAATCAACTGTGGGAGCAATTATTAGGAAATGGAAGACATACAAGACCACTGATAATCTCCCTCGATCTGGGGGCTCCACGCAAGATCTCACCCCGTGGGGTCAAAATGATCACAAGAACAGTGAGCAAAAATCCCAGAACCACACGGGGGGACCTAGTGAATGACCTGCAGAGAGCTGGGACCAAAGTAACAAAGCCTACCATCAGTAACACACTACGCCGCCAGGGACTCAAATCCTGCAGTGCTAGATGTGTCCCCCCTGCTTAAGCCAGTACATGTCCAGGCCCGTCTGAAGTTTGCTAGAGTGCATCCAGAAGAGGATTGGGAGAAAGTCACATGGTCAGATGAAACCAAAATAGAACTTTTTGGTAAAAACTCAACTTGTCGTGTTTGGAGGACAAAGAATGCTGAGTTGCATCCAAAGAACACCATACCTACTGTGAAGCATGGGAGTGAAAACATCATACTTTGGGGCAGTTTTTCTGCAAAGGGACCAGGACGACTGATCCGTGTAAAGGAAAAATGAATGGGGCCATGTATCGTGAGATTTTTAGTGAAAACCTCCTTCCATCAGCAAGGGCATTGAAGATGAAACGTGGCTGGGTCTTTCAGCATGACAATGATCACAAACACACCGCCCGGGCAACGAAGGAGTGGCTTCGTAAGAAGCATTTCAAGGTCCTGGAGTCTCCAGATCTCAACCCCATAGAAAATCTTTGGAGGGAGTTGAAAGTCCGTGTTGCCCAGCGACAGCCCCAAAACATCACTGCTCTAGAGGAGATCTGCATGGAGGAATGGGCCAAAATACCAGCACCAGTGTGTGAAAACCTTGTGAAGACTTACAGAAAACATTTGACCTGTGTCATTGCCAACAAAGGGTATATAACAAAGTATTGAGAAACTTTTGATATTGACCAAATACTTATTTTCCACCATAATTTGCAAATAATTCATTAAAAATCCTACAATGTGATTTTCTGGATTTTTTTTTCTCATTTTGTCTGTCATAGTTGACGTGTACCTATGATGAAAATTACAGGCCTCTCTCATCTTCTTAAGTGGGAGAACTTGCACAATTGGTGGCTGACTAAATACTTTTTTTCCCCACTGTATATGTAAACTTCCGACATCAACTGTAATACATACATACATAGACTACCGTTAAAAAGTTTGGGGTCACTTAGAAATGTCCTTGTTTTCCATGAAAACATACATGAAATGAGTTAGAAAAGGAAATTTTGCAAAATGCGTAGGAAATGTAGCCATTGACAAGGTTAGAAATAATGATTTTTAATATAAATAATAATTGTGTCCTTCAAACTTAGCTTTCGTCAAAAAATCCTCCATTTGCAGCAATTACAGCCTTGCAGACCTTTGGCATTCTAGTTGTCGATTTGTTGAGGTAATCTGAAGAGATTTCACCCCATGCTTCCTGAAGCACCTCCCACTAGTTGGATTGCCTTGATGGGCACATCAAATCAAGCTGCTGCTCCCACAACAGCTCAATAGGGTTGAGATCCGGTGACTGTGCTGGCCACTCCATTATAGACAGAATACCAGCTGACTGCTTCTTCCCTAAATAGTTCTTGCATAGTTTGGAGCTGTGTTTTGAGTCATTGTCCTGTGGTAGGAGGAAATTGGCTCTAATCAAGCGGCATCCACAGGGTATGGCATGGCGTTGCAAAATGGAGTGATAGCCTTCCTTCTTCAAGATCCCTTTTACCCTGTACAAATCTCCCACTTTCCCTCCACCAAAGCACTCCCAGACCATCTCATTGCCTCCACCATGTTTGAGAGATGGCATCAAGCACTCCTCCAGCATCTTTTCATTTGGTTTGCATCTCACAAATGTTCTTCTTTGTGATCCGAACACCTCAAACTTCGATGTCCATAACACTTTTTTCCAATCTTCCTCTGTCCAGCGTCTGTGTTCTTTTGCCCATCTTAATCTTTTTTTTTTTATTGGCCAGTCTGAGATATGCTTTTTCTTTGCAACTCTGCCTAGAAGGTCAGCATCCCGGAGTCGCCTCTTCACTGTTGACGTTGAGACTAGTGTTTTGCGGGTACTATTTAATGAAGCTGCCAGTTGAGGACCTGTGAGGCGTCTGTTTCTCAAACTAGACACTAATGTATTTGTCCTCTTGCTCACTTGTGCACCGGGGCCTCCCACTCCTCTTTCTATTCTGGTTAGAGCCAGTTTGCGCTGTTCTATGAATGGAGTAGTACACAGAGTTGTATGAGATCTTCAGTTTCTTGGCAATTTCTCGCATGGAATAGCCTTAATTTCTCAGAACAAGAATAGACTGATGAGTTTCAGAAGAAAGTTCTTTGTTTCTGGCCATTTTGAGCCTGTAATCGAACCCACAATTGCTGATGCTCCAGATACTCAACTAGTCTCAAGAAGGCCAGTTTGTTTATTGCTGTGCTAACATAATTGCAAAAGGGTTTTCTAATTATCTATTAGCCTTTTAAAATGATAAACTTGGATTAGCAAACACAACGTGCCATTGGAACACAGGACTAATGGTTGCTGATAATGGGCCTCTGTATGCCAATGAAGATATTCCATTAAAAATCAGCCGTTTCCAGCTACAATAGCCATTTACAACATTAACAATGTCTACACTGTATTTCTGATCAATTTGATGTTATTTTAATGGACAAATAAATTGCTTTTCTTTCGAAAACAAGGACATTTCTAAGTGACCCCAAAGTACGTTCATCTCTAGGAGACAGAATGCGTCTCCTTCCTGAGCGGTATGACGGCTGCGTGGTCCCATGGTGTTTATACTTGCGTACTATTGTTTGTACAGATGAAAGTGGTACCTTCAGGCGTTGCTATGAAGGATGAACCAGACTTGTGGAGGTCTACAATTATTTTTCTGAGTTCTTGGCTGATTTCTTTAGATTTTCCTATGATGTCAAGCAAAGAGGCACTGAGTTTGAAGGTAGGCCTTGAAATACATCCACAGGTACACCTCCAATTGACTCAAATTATGTCAATTAGCCTATCAAGCTTCTAAACCCATGACATCATTTTCTGGAATTTTCCAAGCTGTTTAAAGGCACAGTCAACTTAGTGTATGTAAACTTCTGACCCACTGGAATTGTGATACAGTGAATTATAATTGAAATAATCTGTCTGTAAACAATTGTTGGAAAAATTACTTGTGTCATGCACAAAGTAGATGTCCTAACTGACTTGCCAAAACTATAGTTTGTTAACAAGAAATGTGTGGAGTGGTTGAAAAACGAGTTTTGATGACTCCAACCTAAGTGTATGTAAACTTCCGACTTCAACTGTATATCCTATTTACATAATAATTGGTTCACTGCAGCTCAAGTACTCGATCCTACAAGTCGTATATTACAGTCAATTGTTACAAGGAAATGTTATGTAATGTTATAAAATCAAATTTCACAGTTTGCTCATCATTTTCCTAACGTAACACTCAATCAAATGTATTTATAAAGCCCTTTTACATCAGCAGTTGTCACAAAATGTTTATACAGAAACCCAGTCTAAAACCCCTGGGATCCGTGGGTGGTTTGGAGTGTCTCTGCCTCAGGACCTGACCTCATCATCTCCCAGCCATCACATCTTAGTGAGCGGCGTGGACATCTCCATCAACTTTGCCCACCATGCAGATAGAGAGAGGGTCATCACTGCCGGCTGGGAGGTGGGCAGGGAGGAACGGGTGGAGGAGCAGGAGGAGGAGCACGCCAGTGAGGGAGAGGCGTGGGCTGAGACTCGGAGGACTGTGTCCCTGGCCGTGTCCATGCCCAGAGCCTGGCTGCCAGTCCACTGTCTCGTCCTGCCTGGACACAGCGTGCTGCAGCGCTCCACCTACTGCTACTTCAGATATAAACTCTATGACGCAGAGGCCTTCTGCTCCCAGCTCAGACACCTTTGCCTTGCTGTGGAAGAGGAGGGAGTTGGAGGGGAGGAGGGCCTGGCCACGGTGGCATTCAGAGGAAGCAGGACAGTGGAGCTGAGGAGCAGCCAGCCCCTGCTGTGGTACCTCTGGGAGGAGAGGCTGGAGGTGCAGGTGTGGGTGTCCTTTGGGAAGGACAGGAGACCTAGGCCTCGTGACATGGACCGGCTGGTGGGTTCAGCCTTCATGGACCTCTCCTCCCTGGCCAAGAGGGCAAGGCACAAGCTGACTCTCAGTGGTACGTAATCTAATAATACATTTAATAAAAAATAATACATTTTATTTGCTCCTTTCAAGATACCCAAGGACACTAGCAGAGGTAAATAGATAAATAGTACTGATATAAATAACAGTCAGTGATGACCTCAAACTAATCAATGACTATCTAGTCTTTGTAAATGCTATGTTGTATTATGTTACATAAGGGTCATCAGTAACAAACCTGTGTTTTGTTTGTGTAGGTGTGTACCCCCTGTTCAGGCGCACCGCCCCAGATCTGAGTGGAGCTGCCCTGAGGGTCCACATCACCCTGACCCCTGGATCCCTCCCAGAGGAGCACACACCTGGAGGAGGGGACAGCCAGGACCAGGAGGAATGTGACAGCCAGGGAGAGGATGAGGAGGAGGGGACAGCCAGGACCAGGAGGAATGTGACAGCCAGGGAGAGGATGAGGAGGAGGGGACAGCCAGGACCAGGAGGAATGTGACAGCCAGGGAGAGGATGAGGAGGAGGGAGGGCAGGGAGGCCTCTTATCCACAGCAGCTGTGTCCAGACAGTCTGGAGCACCCAGCAGGCACCAGACCAGGTCCTCCATGAGTGTAGAGCCTTCACAGCCCTCTGAGGTCAGCATGGAGGACACATTCACTGTCACCATCACTGAGGACAGAGCCATGCACCTCAGTCTTAAAGGTACACATAGACAAGGGCTCTGGTTAAAAGTAGTGCACAAATAGGGAATAGGGTGCCATTTGGGACGCATCCTTCCAGTAGGGTCATCCATATTGATTGTGTCCTTTAACACCTTGTTGATGGTTGTGAGTGTTGTGTTGTCTCCTTGGCAGGCTGTCCTCTAGCTGAGCGTAGTGGAGGGCTGCCTAGATGTTGTGTGTCCTACCAGTCACCACAGCTCTCATAGCAGACAGTCACTGCCCCATCTGGGACCACCAGCAGGAGTGCAGGTAGACTACCTTTGTACCATCTATAGCTTACTTCAGAGGTTTAGACAACACATACTGTTTATGTAATATTCAGGTTTAATGGGCCCAAAGATGTAATGGTTACCAATCCATATTATTGAATGTTTGGATGATTATGAACAAATGTGTTGATGAGATTATTGGAACCAGCTTAGTTGAGAATGACCTCTGTCAGACCATGTCATGATGAACTGATCTACTGTTTGATAATCACAGGATGTCAAAGCAGCTACTTCTTGATCCACAACAGTCCCTTGGAGGTACAGTACAGCAATGTAGTAACACATAATAATACTCTAGCTAACAGCCAACAATTCTTGAAGGGGATAAAGTTAATGTTGTTTTAATATGTGGAATGCACTTCTTCAATGGTGCTGTGTCTTGCCTTGTTAGATATGGAGCGGGTGATTGGGTTTTCCTCAGTGGACCTGTCCCTTCTCCTGTCAGGTTTCCAGTCACTGTGTGGCTGGTACAACATCACTGACTTCAATAGCTAGTGCCAGGTTGGGGAGGTTAACAACCTCATCAGTGGTGAGATGCTTTCACATCTCCTAATCGGTCCCAAATGGCACCTTATTCCCATAGGGCTCTGTTCAAAAGTAGTGCACTATATAGGGAATAGGGTGCGATTTGGGACACATACCTATTCAAAGGGTGTCCAAAATATGTTACTTAATGTCTAAGTCTTGGGGATTGCCTTGTTGATACATTATTATTATTATACTATTATTACAGTCAGGCCACTCAACACATCCCTCTCCTTTCTCCAAGTCTACAGGGACATCATCGCATGGAGACGATACCTTCTAGCCCCCAGACCAGCTCAACAACTCCCCCTGTTCCAGATGACCACCTTCTGCCTGAGGGCTCTGAAACATTCCCCAGAGTGCTCTATGTTCACACAAAGCATCCGGCTCCCCCCAGGAGGACATTTCTCCTGTCCCTTCACCTGTACCAAGTATGTCTCAGGAACATGATGATTCTCAGGCTGATGAAGAGCAGGAGGAGGACAAGACCCCTGCCTCTGAAGAGGTCCCAGAGAGGAGGAGGAGGACGATGGAGGTTATGAGGAGACAGTGGTGGAGCCCAGGCCTCTGAATGAGGCGACATCTCTAACAGACAGAACCAGCCCTGTGTCCAGCCTGCTGTCAGACCAAGACCTGGGCTCTCTGGAGACTCTGGCGGCACCAGAGGAGCACCAAGCCTCAGACTACTCCTACCAGCCCAGCCTCACCCAACAGGAGAGGGAGAGGTTAGGTCTGCAGAATGACACCCTGAAGGCTTGGAGCTCTGATGAGCCCATAGGCAGCAGACTAGAGGAGAGGGGGCAACATGTTCTCTCAAGGACCAGACACAGACGAGGAGGCAGACACTGTGAGAGATGGTGAGAGGACACTCCAAACCTCTGACCATGAGGCAGCACTACATCAGGAGACCATCACTGCTCCTCTACATGAGTCCTTATTGTGTAGTGGAGAGACTGCTAGCAGGGTTCCTGGTGACAGAGATGCTTTGTCAGAGGATGAGACCCCCGGGTTGTTGCACGACACAGCTGCTTTCTAAGAAGATGACACAGAACATGTCGTTGGCACATCTGACGCATATCAGCCAGAAACATTCCTACACAGAGAAACAGTATCCTTACATTGTCAGCGTTGTTTACTTGCCTCTCTTTATGTTATTCTAACTGTTTAGCTTTAGCTGATTTTCATTGATGTAGTGTTTACAGTTTTAACATGGACCCAAGAATAAGTACAGTACCTGCATGCTTGGTTTTTGCTTGTTCCTCAACTGCCTCTTGTCCAGCGCTGACCCTGTGGAGATCCCTCATTTCTTCCTCTCATCTCACCACATGGAGGCTTCTATGAGAGCTCTACGCATAGCACCAATCTTCCCCCTTGCCTCTTCTGACCCAGTAAGTATCAGCCCTCTACCATCTTTCTCTCGCTGCCTCAATCCCCTTTGAACTGAGTTATACTGGTATAGCAGGTTTCTGGAAGTCTAGACATGAGTAACGGTCACACAGATAAAAATGTATAGTAGCAAATTCCACTTTGTAAGATGATCGTAAGACTTATTCACTCTCGTTGCATTACGAGCCATGGGTTACAGAATATTGAGTCATTCATTCTATCAGGCATTGTATGGAGCCCGCTGCTGACTAATGAGGAAACCGGCAGCGTTGCTCTACAGTCTTGAAGTTGCCAAGTCATCATCTTCCAGTGCCAATATCCTCTCATACCAATGCCAAAGGACAGAGTTACTAGTAGGTCACTATGTGCCATTCCTCGTCCAGCTTGGCTCTAGGCGAGTAAAGGGGGTCAGTATAGGAGTCACACAGAGTGCACCAGTCTAGACCAGTCTAGTGACTGCAAGAACTGAGCCAGTGCAGCAGCTAGGAGTATGAGGTCACCGCCTGCCTTCAAATATACAGTGGAGAGAACAAGTATTTGATACACTGCCGATTTTGCAGGTTTTCCTACTTACAAAGCATGTAGAGGTCTGTAATTTTTATCATAGGTACACTTCAACTGTGAGAGACGGAATCTAAAACAAAAATCCAGAAAATCACATTGTATGATTTTTAAGTAATTAATTTGCTTTTTATTGCATGACATAAGTATTTGATCACCTACCAACCAGTAAGAATTCCGGCTCTCACAGACCTGTTAGTTTTTCTTTAAGAAGCCCTCCTGTTCTCCACTCATTACCTGTATTAACTGCACCTGTTTGAACTCGTTACCTGTATAAAAGACACCTGTCCACACACTCAATCAAACAGACTCCAACCTCTCCACAATGGCCAAGACCAGAGAGCTGTGTAAGGACATCAGGGATAAAATTGTAGACCTGCACAAGGCTGGGATGGGCTACAGGACAATAGGCAAGCAGCTTGGTGAGAAGGCAACAACTGTTGGCACAATTATTAGAAAATGGAAGAAGTTCAAGATGACGGTCAATCACCCTCGGTCTGGGGCTCCATGCAAGATCTCACCTCGTGGGGCATCAATGATCATGAGGAAGGTGAGGGATCAGCCCAGAACTACACGGCAGGACCTGGTCAATGACCTGAAGAGAGCTGGGACCACAGTCTCAAAGAAAACCATTAGTAACACACTACGCCGTCATGGATTAAAATCCTGCAGCGCACGCAAGGTCCCCCTGCTCAAGCCAGCGCATGTCCAGGCCCGTCTGAAGTTTGCAAATGACCATCTGGATGATCCAGAGGAGGAATGGGAGAAGGTCATGTGGTCTGATGAGACAAAAATAGAGCTTTTTGGTCTAAACGCCACTCGCCGTGTTTGGAGGAAGAAGAAGGATGAGTACAACCCCAAGAACACCATCCCAACCGTGAAGCATGGAGGTGGAAACATCATTCTTTGGGGATGCTTTTCTGCAAAGGGGACAGGACGACTGCACCGTATTGAGGGGAGGATGGATGGGGCCATGTTTCGCGAGATCTTGGCCAACAACCTCCTTCCCTCAGTAAGAGCATTGAAGATGGGTCGTGGCTGGGTCTTCCAGCATGACAACGACCCCGAAACACACAGCCAGGGCAACTAAGGAGTGGCTCCGTAAGAAGCATCTCAAGGTCCTGGAGTGGCCTAGCCAGTCTCCAGACCTGAACCCAATAGAAAATCTTTGGAGGGAGCTGAAAGTCTGTATTGCCCAGCGACAGCCCCGAAACCTGAAGGATCTGGAGAAGGTCTGTATGGAGGAGTGGGCCAAAATCTCTGCTGCAGTGTGTGCAAACCTGGTCAAGACCTACAGGAAACGTATGATCTCTGTAATTGCAAACAAAGGTTTCTGTACCAAATATTAAGTTCTGCTTTTCTGATGTATCAAATACTTATGTCATGCAATAAAATGAAAATTAATTACTTAAAAATCATACAATGTGATTTTCTGGATTTTTGTTTTAGATTCCGTCTCTCACAGTTGAAGTGTACCTATGATAAAAATTACAGACCTCTACATGCTTTGTAAGTAGGAAAACCTGCAAAATCGGCAGTGTATCAAATACTTGTTCTCCCCACTGTAGGTCTGAGGTGAGGGTTTTTATCATGAGAGGAACTGTCCTTTCTGCCCTGAGGATTGACCCAACTCTTTAGCAGTGGGGTGGTCTCTCTCAAATGGTTTTCATTGCTATTGAGCTAAGGAGAAAATAACCGTTAGGTTCATCTCTAGAAAGAGGGAGAGACACCAGACTCAGGGTGCGCCGCACGCCATTGGCTGGAATATCATAAAATGAGAATCCCTGAGTGTCTTTCCATCTCAACATTGTGTTGACCTTTAACTGTGGGGTCACAGTCACTCGGCTGATATCTGTCTTGTGTGGTTACACACTGGGCAGTCTGGCTATGGGAGATTCAGGCCTTATTTTTTGTGAGAAATCAACATTTGTCTTATCTTTTATCATTAATAGCTCCGGAGTTGTTGTTCTAATGAGAATAATCATTAGGGTTTGGCTCGTAACTCAGTTCAACTGTGGCGATAGAGAGGTATGCCTGCCTGTCCAGTCCCCTGCGTCAGACTGGCATGTATCCAGTTTCAAGAAGGGGGTGTGAAGGTACAGTTGTTTATCATGCAGTGGGACTACAGAGTTCACAGGACATGTAATAGAAAACTGGTTCCAGCTACTCACTCTCAATGCTAAAGTAAACTGGTTCCAGCTAGTCACTCTGTGCTAATATTAAAACGAACATCTGACCAGCCCTTTTAAGAGTAGAGCTCAGCGTGATTGATCACATATTTGTACTTATTTGACCAATGTGGGGCTGGTTCCTTTTGATGGAGAAAGGACTGACTTATTAACACACAATGGTAGACATTTAAATATTTGCATTATCATGTTTTTTTTATTTCCCAGTATCTCCATTTAAAGCTTAATGATGAATGTTGTTTGCTTGCAAACTCATAAGAATAGACCAGGTTCGATGCTAAACAATTGATTTAATCTATTTCTTTCCAGAACGAGAGCTCTCTTAGACATGGGATTCTCTCTTGGCACGTTCCTCATCCCAGGCCCAATATCCCACCATCGTCCATGAAGAGAGAAGAGACCATGAGAATAGCAAATATATTTGCATCTCATTTTAAGGACAAACATTAGCACTTTCTCTAATGCTATTTGATATTGTGTGTCATGCTATATATACGGTTGGGTGTATGTTTTCTAAAGGTATGTGAATGACCACACATCTTGATTACAAAAGTGGCTGCTCATGTAAAGAATATGTACATTTAATTTAAATACAGTTTTTCTATTGTTTTTATAAATTAAATGGTTTGCCAGTGTAACTGATGTTTTGTTTATATTTTATTATTACTGTGTGCACCCATGATCACTGATGTGGGAGACTCCCATAGCCTCTTAAGGATTATTGTCACAGGGGAAAACACTTTGTCAAGTACAGAATATCAAATATTGACACACCTGTCCAGTTGTTTTTCCAACAAAGTGATGAACAGTTTGTTCTTAAAGTGATGTTTGGATTTCAGCATGTGTCAGGGTTAGGGGGCTAGTGTTCTATGCTCTGCGTCACCAGACAGTCACACACTATTCAAGAGCCACTTCTGTTCCTGATACCAGAGACTGTAGGAACTTCTGACTGTGTAAACATGTACTAGCTCAGGCACCCAGCCTCTCAGGGACATGTATGGATTGGCTGAGTGGATGGGTGGCCACACCACTATTATGGAGTGTTACATCATTATTATAAAGTCTAATTTGGGTCTATGCTATTTCAACTAGTCTTATTGCCTTGGCTCCCTGCTGCAAATTACATTAATTGGATGTAAGACCTTTACTTCTACTGTATCTTGCTTATTGGTTGGTCAGTGTTACTGAAGATACCAATTACATAATAAATGATGTATCCTGCATTTTTTTGACAGATATAATTAAATGCATATGTTTTTTTAAGGTTCAACAGAACATTGACTGTTGTGATCTGTGAAACTGACGGACATAATTTTGCATAGTTTATTATACTCCCAAAGGGGAGAAATAGTTCATATGAACCTTTTTGTTATCATTATTCAAAAACATTTTTGGAGTAATGTTTTTTTACCAAAAAAAGAAAAACTAAATGCAGTTGAAAGTGTGCGATCTTGACTCATCACTTGGTTTGAATCGATAACAAAATTGGATCACTGTCTTCGGATACTTGACAAATCATTGAGCCAGCCATGTGCCAACATATCTCATGTACTACTCGGGCTTACGCATACTTTTCAGGTCAACTTATGTCATGGAACTATGTGTGACAAGGGACGGGCAGGCTATAATAACCCACACCGACCCCTGGGCGTGAGAATCAAATCCTAACTCTCAAAAAGCAGTGCTCCTCAATAGAACAGAACCTCTCAATTCAAATTTGGGATTACAGTACTTTTTTTTTATTCCAATCAGGTAAGCCTAATGTTATACCATTATTTTTTGTTTCATTGCTAGTTTGTTCAATATCCATTTTGCCTGTCTGCTTAACATTTATCTACCGTTTTAATTTAGAATTTGAGATTGTAATACACATTTTAAAAGCTTATTTAAATTTTTACACATGCTTTAGGGCATGCCAAAGTTTTTTTTTCTTCATATTTTTTTCTTATTCATATGTTTCACAGGCAGTGGTATGCTTTTTTGGAGCAATTGTATGGAACAACAAAAGACAAGAGGATCTTACATTCATAAAGACAACTTTACAATACCTGAAACTTGAATATCCCTTGCATCTGTCCAAGTAAGTGTGATTTGGGCTGCTTACAATAATCATTCAATGAATACTGACCAAAAAGCCATCTTTATTTGTTGCTTGATTCATTCTGATTGACAGATTACTTACAATTTGCTTTATTCTCCTTAGGAACGGACAGAACCTATTAAACTACAGTTTATCTACTGTACTTGTAAGACCTTCAGTACTCTCTTTCTTTGGGAGATTATCTGCACCATCTCAGTCATGGTTGGAGTGAAGCCCACAGACTTGGCCCCTACAGCAGCTGTTAAGTTCTTTGGAGCTGGAACTGCAGCCTGTATTGCTGACTTGATCACCTTCCCCTTGGACACAGCTAAAGTTAGGTTGCAGGTGAGAGGGTGCATATGCTTTACATACAGTACAGTGATTTTATAACCATGATTATGCAAAAAAAAGTAAGGAAAGGTTTCTGTTCAATTATCTACACTAGTATACTATTTAGAATGACGCAATGTATTGGACATGTACTCTTAAGTGGTATGCTAGTATGGTCATTGCAATGTAGCCATGCTTTACATAATGATTATGTAAAGGTATTCTGTCTTGATTGAATTGTGTCACTAGGATTACTTTCAATACAAAGATGAATGAACACTTGTGTTTGTCTTTCTTAGATCCAGGGCGAGTCCAAGTCCTCTGAAGGGAAGATGGTGGTGAAGTACAGAGGTGTGTTTGGCACCATTAACACCATGGTGAAAACAGAGGGGCCCAGGAGCCTCTACAACGGCCTGGTGGCGGGTCTCCAGAGACAGATGAGCTTCGCCTCGGTCCGCATCGGCCTCTATGACTCCATGAAGCAGTTTTACACCCGGGGAACAGACAGTACGTAACCTCCTAACAGACATTTTCAGTATAAAATACCAGTTTATTTATCTCTCAATCACATTTTTATCTGAGTTAGTGGAAGTAGAAGATCATGAATGTGGCTGAAAGAATGTGTCTTGGTGTTTTATGACTGCATCTCTCATCCTCGCTACTCCTCTACTCTCATAGATGCAGGCATTGGGAGTCGGCTGATGGCAGGCTGTACAACCGGGGCCATGGCAGTAGCCTTTGCTCAGCCAACAGATGTGGTGAAAGTGCGGTTCCAGGCTCAAATCAGGGGAGCAGAAGGGGAGGGGGTGAAGAGATATAACGGCACCATGGATGCCTACAGGACCATCGCCAGGACTGAGGGCATCAGAGGGCTCTGGAAGGGTAGGCCTAATGCAGTCTGAATTTCAGTCCAAATAGGAATATTACATTTGCTTTACATGCATAAAAAGATGATTCTGAATTTATAATTAACAGTTTCATTTAAAATGTCTCTTCCAGGTTGCGGCCCAAACATAACTCGTAACGCCATAGTGAATTGTTCGGAGCTGGTGACTTATGACATCATCAAGGAACTTATCCTGAAGTATAACATCATGACTGGTAAGCAGGCATGTGATTTGTTTTACACCTACACGGGGTACATTTGAATAGTTACAAGTACTTGAAAGTGTATATTAAGTAATTTTTGTATTTATTTTTTATTACAGATAACCTGCCCTGCCATTTCACGGCAGCCTTCAGTGCTGGTTTCATCACCACTATTGTGGCGTCTCCTGTAGATGTAGTGAAGACCCGGTTCATGAACAGTTCAGCTGGAAAATACAACAGCGCTATTAACTGTGCTATTACGATGATGAGAAACGAGGGACCCAAAGCCTTCTATAAAGGGTGTGTAGTAATCAAAAGCCACATTTCTAAATACAAATTGCTTTCAAATCATCTTTGGCTGAATCAAGATCATTCCTAGATATGAACAGTGAATTAAGGAAATCGTTCTGCTTAGTTAAATAATCTGATTCTCCTTCCCCTCCAGGTTCATGCCTTCTTTCCTTCGCCTTGGCTCCTGGAACATCGTAATGTTTGTCACATATGAGCAAATCAAGATACATGTGATGAGAGCTCAGCAGTCCTGGGAGTCTCCTATCTAACCTGTATCATCGTGACTGACTGCTGTGTGGATTTCTCTTACTGACTATGATGTTCAAAGCCATGACCGCGTGTATAGGCAGAGCACATCTTCATCTAAAGGAGGAACCACACAAGTATTAGCCTGGTCCCAGATCTGTTTGTGCTCTTGCCAACTCCATTGATGTCCTTGTCAAGCCTTGACAATGAGTGACAAGGAGTTGGCATGATAGCACAAACAGACTGGCACTCAGGCTACGAGTCTGACTTCTGTACAGGAAAGTACGCCCCCTGCAGGGATGTGTGACCATACGCGTCTCCATGACGCCTGGTACCAGACAGAGACCATTGGCCACACACAGAGACTATTGATACAACTTTGTGACTCAATAATGGAATGAATGGCCTGACTAGTGATAGAGTGGTTTATCTAGCTAGTTTAGGTTAGGGATGATGTATTATGCTTCCTCGCTGGTCGATAAGGTGCATAATGTGACCATCAAATGTTATTTAAGTTGTGTTATTTATAATGCCTATTTGTAAGGTATGAGAACTTAAATATCCATTCAAATTGATGTTTTGTTTAATGCCTAATCCTGGTGGTTTTGTATTCATAACAAATAATCCAACATTCTAGTAAGCAATGCCATAACCATTAACTTTTAGATAAGGAGGTGGTACTGTGCATGTTACTACTGTATGTGAAGTTGTTTGATATTACTTTATTACTGTTGGTATGCAGTAAATGCAATTTTGGACCAAGCCTTGAAGAGTCCAAAATAATTATGTCCTAAATATATTATTTATTATGTCCTGTTATGCTATTTTAGGAGTAAAATATTATTTATTATTAGTAAAATTACTGAATTTCAGAATGATTGTCTGTGGTAGCCTTTTTCTGCTTAGTGTTCAGATGTGAGTCCCAAATGACACCGTATTCCCTATTCAAATCACATTTATTTGTCACATACTTAGTAAACAACAGGCGTAGACTAACAGTGAAATGCTTACTTACGGGTCCTTTTCCAACAATGCAGAGTTAAAGATAAAAATTGAAATAGTGACACAAGGAATAAATACACAGTGAATAACAATCACAAGTAAAAAAATAAATAACATGGCTATATACAGGGAGTACCAGTACTGAGTCGATGTGCAGGGGTGCACTACTTTTGACCAGGGCCCATGGGGAATAGGGTGCCATTTGGAATGCAGCCCACAGGTGCTTGTTAGTTAGAGAACGTTCACAGAACTAGGTCAGCCAAAGCTGCCCCACATGTATTCTTACACAATTAAACCCCTCTAAGAGTCACCCAATACCTACTATACCAACGGATAGTGACACAGATACCCCATAATCCCTATACACATTGCTAGTTGTTCTAGGAAGGAAATATAAACACCCTCATGAAGATGTATTCCTGAGTGATAGCCTTATTTGGTACTGCTGTGCATTGAAGAGGTTCCTTTCAGATACCTTTCAGTGCTGGGATAGTGTTATTAAATCTAAACTCCTTTAGTAATTGTGATCATTTGTAAGGTCATTTGTGGCCTGCGAATTGTATCTAGTGCTCACCTATTGAAATAAAATAACTGGAGCCCATTAACTTCAACCAAGAAAGGAGAGACACAGAGATATGGAGTTGACAGGCACATGATGATTAGCTGACAGATGAGAAAATTGCCCAATTTGAGCCGCTTAGGACAATAGGGGCTGCTGACATAGCTGTAACAGAAGTAAGCTGTCTGACAAAGGCCTTCACATCCACCGCATCACTAATCAGCTCCTGTAAACTCACTGGCCTCTCACTGACAGCTAATTAGTGCAGTGAGCTTGATTAGGCTAGATGGCAGTCTGGCTAAACCTATGGCTGATCAGGCGAATCCTTGGTCTGGTGATCCACATACAGTGGGGGAAAAAAGTATTTAGTCAGCCACCAATTGTGCAAGTTCTCCCACTTAAAAAGATGAGAGAGGCCTGTAATTTTCATCATAGGTACACGTCAACTATGACAGACAAATTGAGGGAAAAAAATCCAGAAAATCACATTGTAGGATTTTTAATGAATTTATTTGCAAATTATGGTGGAAAATAAGTATTTGGTCACCTACAAACAAGCAAGATTTCTGGCTCTCACAGACCTGTAACTTCTTCTTTAAGAGGCTCCTCTGTCCTCCACTGCGTTACCTGTATTAATGGCACCTGTTTGAACTTGTTATCAGTATAAAAGACACCTGTCCACAACCTCAAACAGTCACACTCCAAACTCCATTATGGCCAAGACCAAAGAGCTGTCAAAGGACACCAGAAACAAAATTTTAGACCTGCACCAGGCTGGGAAGACTGATTCTGCAATAGGTAAGCAGCTTGGTTTGAAGAAATAAACTGTGGGAGCAATTATTAGGAAATGGAAGACATACAAGACCACTGATAATCTCCCTCGATCTGGGGCTCCACGCAAGATCTCACCCCGTGGGGTCAAAATGATCACAAGAACGGTGAGCAAAAATCCCAGAACCACACGGGGGGACCTAGTGAATGACCTGCAGAGAGCTGGGACCAAAGTAACAAAGCCTACCATCAGTAACACACTACGCCGCCAGGGACTCAAATTCTGCAGTGCCAGACGTGTCCCCCTGCTTAAGCCAGTACACGTCCAGGCCCGTCTGAAGTTTGCTAGAGTGCATTTGGATGATCCAGAAGAGGATTGGGAGAATGTCATATTGTCAGATGAAACCAAAATATAACTTTTTGGTAAAAACTCAACTCGTCATGTTTGGAGGACAAAGAATGCTGAGTTGCATACAAAGAACACCATACCTACTGTGAAGCATGGGGGTGGAAACATCATGCTTTGGGGCTGTTTTTCTGCAACGGGACCAGGACGACTGATCCGTGTAAAGGAAAGAATGAATGGGGCCATGTATCGTGAGATTTTGAGTGAAAACCTCCTTCCATCAGCAAGGGCATTGAAGATGAAACGTGGCTGGGTCTTTCAGCATGACAATGATCCCAAACACACCGCCCGGGCAATGAAGGAGTGGCTTCGTAAGAAGCATTTCAAGGTCCTGGAGTGGCCTAGCCAGTCTCCAGATCTCAACCCCATAGAAAATCTTTGGAGGGAGTTGAAAGTCCGTGTTGCCCAGCGACAGCCCCAAAACATCACTGCTCTAGAGGAGATCTGCATGGAGGAATGGGCCAAAATACCTGCAACAGTGTGTGAAAACCTTGTGAAGACTTACAGAAAACGTTTGACCTGTGTCATTGCCAACAAAGGGGTATATAACAAAGTATTGAGAAACTTTTGTTATTGACCAAATACTTATTTTCCACCATAATTTGCAAATAAATTCATTAAAAATCCTACAATGTGATTTTCTGGATTTTTTTTCCTTATTTTGTCTGTCATAGTTGACGTGTACCTATGATGAAAAGTACAGGCCTCTCTCATCTTTTTAAGTGGGAGAACTTGCACAATTGGTGGCTGACTAAATACTTTTTTTCCTCACTGTAACTGGGGGAACAAATGACAGCCACTGAGTATTGTAGGCAGAATGTTAGTCATTCAATGGAATCAGGCAACTGTGCTTTCATTATGAATTTTCAGAACAATTAATCAACATTCGGTTTGGATGTAATAAAAAGTATAGTGAACATGTGTAATTTTGAGGCTTGAAGAAGCTGGCAGTTTGACAGTTCCAGACGTGGTCCTTGGCTGACCTTAGAAATAGTCTCTGTGGAGAGAGGATGATCTGAGCTATCAAGTGTAGCTAGGTGAACCGTTCAAGTTCACCTTGTGACCCACTGCACTGAGGCACAGTGAGTTCAGGGTTTTCCTAACCCAAGAAACCATTGATACCTACAGTATGATGTTACAATGACATGAGGGGAGCCTGGATATAAAACAAACCCCA
The DNA here is from genome assembly GCF_020615455.1 of Coregonus clupeaformis. Lineage (NCBI taxonomy): Eukaryota > Metazoa > Chordata > Actinopteri > Salmoniformes > Salmonidae > Coregonus > Coregonus clupeaformis. Next base: position 40,520,157 of record NC_059197.1, read on the forward strand.
CAATGTGTTGTGTTTATTCAACCTTCTTAATCAACTTGTTTCTTTTGTCAATCAATTTTCAATCAACTTGTTTCAAATGTGTGGTGCTGTTTTACAGACACAATCATAAAGTACACAAATTCATTATAGTCCAGAGTAACAGTTGATGCCCTTTCTACCCACAGTGTCAATGCGGGGGTGGGTACTGCTGATGATGTCTGGGCTGTATATTGTTGAGTCGCTGCAGACGTACAGGCCTGGCTGGCCACCTGGGAGCATGTCCCTTTCCATACACTCTAAGGCCTACAGGTTGGCCAGTGTCAAAGTGTGAGGCTACAGGCCTCATAAATTGAGCACTGTTGATGATGTGGTCACTCAGGGGCGGTAGATATGGACCCATCCGGCAGTGGACTGGAGCAGAGCTGACGGAGTGGTAGACGTTAGGCAGAATAATAGCAGGGGTGAGGCCATAGAAAACATGGCAGATATTGGGATGGGGGCTCAGGGGGAAGTCAACTGATGGCTCCCTACTATTATGATTCTCAGTGGGCCTTTGGGGTTTGTGTTCAGGCTTGATAAACTCTTGGATTTTCTCTGCCTGAACCAGATGGATATGGTAGACCTTACAAGATCTTTGACAGGACTCCACAAAATGCTCCAGGGATATTTTCCCATCTGTGAATTTCTGTGAGAGAGCCTATAAGATAGAAAGACACCAAATGTTTGGTATAGTCTACTATTACACTCAAATAGGATATTAATATGATTGCTTAATTGATAATTTGTGTTACACAATTAGTCCAGCCTTACCTCACATTCTTCTTCAGAGTGGGCCAGCTTGTTCAGGAGAAGCCACTGGACCATGTGAAGGCTACGTTTCTCTAGTAAAACTACTAGAAAGGCAACAGTAGATTTGTATAATGAAAGTGGCATAAACACAGTTGTGACTAACTGAAACAATTGCAGAAGCAGTTGGAGAAAATGGCAAGCATTCTGGAACTTTGATGTTCCCCAGAAAAATATACAACAATTTGACTTTCAAACTCACCAAGTTGGTTCTGTTTGGCTTGGATGATATTGGTGAGTTTCTCCAGTTCCTGGTACTTCTTGGCTAACCATAGCTTACCAGTACTGAGCTCTGGTTCATGAGAGAGACTAGTCTCTGCCAATCTACTGTTGGAGACCAACACAGTCTCCTTTGCCCCCTGAAGCCCCTGAAACTGGACAGGATAATGACATTCAAAAACATACAGTGCATTGGGAAAATATTCAGACCCCCTGACTTTTTCCACATTTTGTTATGTTACAGCCTTATTTTAAAACATATTAAATTAAGAATGTTCCTCATCAATCTACACACAATACCCCATAATGACAAAGTGAAAACAGGTTTTTATAGATTTTGTCCCAAAAAATTTTTTTTTAATGAAATAAATACCTTATTTACATACAGTACCAGTCAAAAGTTTGGACACACCTACTCATTCAAGGGTTTTTCTTTATTTGTACTATTTTCTACATTGTAGAATAATAGTGAAGACATCAAAACTATGAAATAACACATATGGAATCATGTAGTAACCAAAAATGTGTTAAACAAATCAAAATATATTAAATATTTGAGATTCTTCAAATAGCCACCCTTTGCATTGATGACAGCTTTGCACACTCTTGGCATTCTCTCAATCAGCTTCACCTGGAATGCTTTCCCAACCGTCATGAAGGAATTCCCACATATGTTGAGCACTTGTTGGCTGCTTTTCCTTCACTCTGCGGTCCAACTCATCCCAAACCATCTCAATTGGGTTGAGGTTGGGTGATTGTGGAGGCCAGGTCATCTGATGCAGCACTCCATCACTCTCCTTCTTGGTCAAATAGCCCTTACAGAGCCTGGAGGTGTGTTTTGGGTCATTGTCCTGTTGATAAACAAATGATAGTCCCACTAAGTGCAAACCAGATGGGATGGCGTATCGCTGCAGAATGCTGTGGTAGCCATCCTGGTTAAATGTGCCTTGAAATCTAAATAAATCACTGACAGTGTCACCAGCAAAGCACCCCCACACCATCACACCTCCTCCTCCATGCTTCACGGTGGGAAATACACATGCGGAGATAATCCGTTCACCTACTCTGCGTCTCACAAAGAAGAATACCATCCCTACAAAGACACTGCGGTTGGAACCAAAAATCTCAAATTTGGACTCCGGTCTAATGTCCATTGCTTGTGTTTCTTGAAACAAGCAAGTCTCTTATTATTATTTGTGTCCTTTAGTAGTGGTTTCTTTGCAGCAATTTGACCATGAAGGCCTGATTCACGCAGTCTCCTCTTAACAGTTGATGTTGAGATGTGTCTGTTAAGCATTTATTTGGGCTGCAATTTCTGAGGCTGGTAACTCTAATGAACTTATCCTCTGCAGCAGTGGTAACTCTGGGTCTTCCTTTCCAGTGGCGGTCCTCATGAGAGCCAGTTTCATCATAGCGCTTGATGGTTTTTGCGACTGCAGATGAAGAAACTTTCAAAGTTCTTGAAATTTTCCAGATTGACTGACCTTCATGTCTTAAAGTAATGATGGACTGTCATTTCTCTTTGCTTATTTGAGCTTGCCATAATATGGACTTGGTCTTTTACCAAATAGGGCTATCTTCTGTATACAACCCCTACCTTGTCACAACACAACTGATTGGCTCAAACGCATTAAGAAGGAAAGAAACTCCACAAATTAACTTTTAACAAGACAAACCTGTTAATTGAAACAAATTCCAGGTGACTACCTCATGAAACTGGTTGAGAGAATGCCAAGAGTGTGCAACGCTGTCATCAAGGCAACGGGTGGCTACTTAGAAGAATCTCAAATATAAAATATATTTTGATTTGTTTAACACTTCTTTGGTTACTACATGATTCCATATGTGTTATTTCATAGTTTTGATTTCTTCACTATTATTCTTCAATGTAGAAAATAGTAAAAATGAAGAAAAACCCTGGAATGAGTAGGTGTGTCCAAACTTTTGACTGGTACTGTAAGTATTCAGACCCTTTGCTATGAAACTCGAAATTGAGCTCAGGTGCATCCTGTTTCCATTGATCATCCTTGAGATATTTCTACAATTTGACTGGAGTCCACCTGTGGTAAATTCAATTGATTGGACATGATTTGGAAAGGCACACACCTGTCTCTATAAGGTCTCACAGTTGACAGTGCATGTCGGAATTGTCCGTAGAGCCCTGAGACAGGATTGTGTCGAGGCACAGATCTGGGGAAGGGTACCAAAACATTTATGCAGCATTGAAGGTCCCCAAGAACACACTGGCCTCCGTCATTCTTAATGGAAGAAGTTTGGAACCACCAAGACTCTTCCTAGAGCTGACCGCCTGGCCAAACTGAGCAATCGGGGGAGAAGGGCCTTGGTCAGGGAGGTGACCAAGAACCCGATGGGGAACTTTCCAGAAGGACAACCATCTCTGCAGCACTCCACCAATCAGTCCTATATGGTAGAGTGGCCTGAAGGAAACCACTCCTCAGTAAAAGGCACTTGACAGCCCGCTTGGAGTTTGCATAAAGGCAACTAAAGGACTCTCAGACCATGAGAAACAAGATTCTCTGGTCTGATGAAACCAAGATTGAACTCTTTGGCCTGAATGCCAAGCGGCACGTCTGGAGGAAACCTGGCACCATCCCTACGGTGAAACATGGTGGTGGAAGCATCATGCTGTGAGGATGTTTTTCAGCGGCAGGGACTGGGAGACTAGTCAGGATCGAGAGAAAGATGAACGGAGCAAAGTACAGAGAGATCCTTGATGAAAACCTGCTCCAGAGCGCTCAGGACCTCAGACTGTGGTGAAGGTTCACCTTCCAACAGGACAACAACCTTAAACACACAGCCAAGACAATGCAGGAGTGGCTTCGGGACAAGTCTCTGAATGTCCTTGAGTGGACCAGCCAGAGCCCGGTCTTGAAGCAGATCGAACATCTCTGGAGAGACCTGAAAATAGCTATACAGCGACGCTCCCCATCCAAGCTGACAGAGCTTGAGAGGATCTGCAGAAAAGAATGGGAGAAACTCCCCAAATACAGGTGTGCCAAGCTTGTAGCGTCATACCCAAGAAGACTCGAGACTGTAATCGCTGCCAAAGGTACTTCAACAAAGTACTGAGTAAAGGGTCTGAATACTTATGTAAATGTAATATTTACAGGTTTTTTTTATGAATTTGCAAAAATGTCTAAAAAACGGTTTTTGCTTTGTCATTATGGTGTATTGTGTATAGATTGATAAGGGGGGACATTGAATCCATTTTAGAATAAGGCTGTAAGGTAACAAAATGTGGAAAAAGTCAAGGGGTCTGAATACTTTCCGAATGCACTGTATATTTTGTCATATCTTACTAATGATCCTATTATACCCTGTATTTGGTCATATTTTACAGGAGAGAAGAACTATATTGCAATATTTGCAGACCCTCAAAATATGCCTATTCTAAAGTGAATAAAAAGTTGCATCACTAAAAAACAAGAAAGAAAACACTATTTATACACACACTAACAACATCAAACTTTGTAACATTTTCGGTAAATAAAGGGAAAATACCTTTTGGCTGAATCTGATGATCTGGCTAATTTTTTCTTCATCCCGCAGAAGCTCCCGCAATTCAACAGTCCTCAAAGCCCTTAATTGGTCAGATACTGACTTTGAGTCGAAATGCTTAGGCATCATGTCCAAGCAACAGACTTTTGATATGGAAATGTTCCTTTATTTGGTCCCCATGATGCACACCAGGTGCTTAATTACGCACGAGCATCACCCCAGTAACCCGTAATGACATGACAGTGTCATTATCTTCACGATCAAACTACAATTTACCCGTCCAATGAAGAGCAACAGAGAACACGCTGTAAAATAAAGATGTAAAGTGTCGTCCTCTGCTGTAGATTTTGAGTAGCACATGCGTTTCTGAGATGATATTGAGTTCTGTATTACCGGTACATCGCGGGAGAGTCGTCACTAGTTACCACAGCCACAAAGTCATAAACCCCGCCTATTTCTAGGGGCTTTCAGGCTCGCGCTAAAGGCGTCAGGGCCAATCAGAATACTCCTTCTCCTATACGGTCCACGCTATTCAGTATCCTTGGGAAGTCCCTAACTAATTGAAGTTCATACCACCCTGCATCCCACTGGCCACTGCTGGCTTGCCTCTGAAGTTTAGCAGGGTGGGTCCTGGTTGTTCCCTGGATGGGAGACCAATGCTGCTGGAAGTGGAGTTGGAGGGCCAGTAGGAGGCGCTTTTTCCTCTGGTACCAAAAAAATATCCCATTGCCCCAGGGCAGTGATTGGGCACATTGCTATGTATAGGGTCTTTCGGAGGGGACGCTGAACGGGTGTCCTGACTCTCTGTGGCCACAAACATCCCATGGCATTTATCGTAAGAGTAGTGGTGTTAACCCTGGTGTCCTGGCTAAATTCCCAATCTGACCATCATGGCCACCTAATCATCCTCAGCTTCAAATTGTCTCATTCATCTCCCCTCTCCTATAATTATTCCCCAGTTCATTGCTGTAAATGAGAATGTGTTCTCAGTCAATTTACCTGGTAAAATAAGGGTTAAAATTAAATATAAATGGTTAGTGTTTAGGGTAGCTGTGTGAAGCTAGCCACAATAAGGATTAGCCACAGTAGTGTAATTTGCTGTTTGCCTTTAAAATAAAAGTCCCCCATTGAAAGTGATACAAATATTGGAATAATGCCATATTTGGACTAGATAATGCTAAACAAGGTTGGAATCAATGTTCCCTCTAAACTGCACGCAGTAGCTCTGAGACTGCCCAGCAGAAATATCAGCCCACAGAGAGAATGAGGAGATTGAGTTTCGCTCAACTTTCTAGAGCAGTGGTCACCAACCAGTCGTCACCAACCAGTCGATCGCGATCTCCAAGGCGATCTCCAAGGCATTCCTAGTCGATCGCCAAACATTTCTGTAAAAAACCCAACGATAAAGCCTTGTGTTCCTTTTTTTTCTTATTCGTCTCGGGATGTTGCCGGTAGGTGCATTCGATTTAGCTGCCCTGCGTGCCGGGTAGGCGAACTGTTGCCATTTTGAACCATTTAATGTGTCTGAAGGTACAAACTCTGCCTCCCCGGCGGGCCCAGAGAGCAAATCAAGTGCACTATAGGTCTACCAATGGCCAAACGGATGGCTGAGATTACCGTGTCTGCAGTAACGTAGCAGGCATAAAAGAAAGCAACAGCTAAATTGATACTGTGAGATTTCAAAACGTTTAAAACCATGACTAGAGAGAGACTGTCAACGAATACAGTAAAGAGCTGCTGTTTTTATGAGTGAGTTCATGTTTAAATTCTTACTCAGCACTGTCAACACTTTGTATTCAACACTTTTATAAGCCATAAAATGCGCTTTCTTCCTATTTCCACTCAGCGCTACAACAAGCACTGCAGCAGTAATGAATGAGTAGGAAAGTGTATCTATAGGCTTGCGTTGTTGTTATTATTAGCAGCTTGGGTCTTTTTTATTATAGAGGAATATTTCACTTTCTCTGTTCATAGGAGTAACAACATGAATTTGTGTATGAGGCAGAAATAATGCTGTGCGACTCGAGTTTCGCCATCAGCTGGAAGATGGTGCCCCTTTTTAGTCAGTGTCAGTTGAGGAAAGGGAGAGCAGGAGGATATTGAGAGGCAAACCCTCAGTCTGCTGCTCTCTCCCTCCACTGAGACTGACCATCAGATGCAGGCACCATCAGCCCAGTAAAATAAATAGCTTACTGAAGAAAACAAATCGCTTCAGTGATCGAATCAATGCAATATTATCCACTTTCAATGCAACATACCAAAACAAAATTAACTATTCAAGAGATTTTGTTGTAGGCGGAATGCATCTGAGTAGGATTCTATTGCATTGACAGGCACTACTCAGCCCGTACTCTACACAGACCGGTGTGGCATAAACAAACAGAGCTGCAGTAGGCCTATATGCAAATTGACCGTTGCCATACAGTACCAGTCAAAAGTTTGGACACACCTACTCATTCAAGGGTTTTTCTTTATTTTTTACTATTTTCTACATTGTAGAATATAAGTGAAGACATCAAAACTATAAAATAACACATATGGAATCATGTTGTAAACAAAAAAGTGTTCAACAAATAGCCACCCTTTGCCTTAATGACAGCTTTGCACACTCTTGGCATTCTCTCAACCAGCTTCACCTGGAATGTTTTTCCAACAGTCTTCCACATATGCTGAGCACTTGTTGGCTGCTTTTCCTTCACTCTGCCATCCGACTCATCCCAAACCATCTCAATTGGGTTGAGGTCGGGGGATTGTGGAGGCCAGATCATCTGATGCAGCACTCCATCACTCTCCTTCTTGGTCAAATAGCTCTTACACAGCCTGTAGGTGTGTTGGGTCATTGACCTGTGTCACGCCCTGATCGAGAGAACTCTCGTTGGTTGGGTCAGGGTGTGAGTTTTCTGTTGAGATCTATGTTAGTGTATTTCTATGTAATAGATCTAGGTTGTATTTCTATGTTTGGCTGGGTGTGATTCCCAATCAGAGACAGCTGTTGCTCGTTGTTTCTGATTGGGGATCATACTTAGGTAGCCTGGTTGCCTACCTTAGTTGTGGGATCTTGTTCCGTTTAGGCTTGTATGTGTATAGCCTGAGGACTTCACGTTACAGTGTTTTATGTTTAGTTTTATGTTTATTGAGTTAATAAACATGTACGCTTTTCACGCTGCACCTTGGTCCGACCCGTCTCTCAACGATCGTGACAGAAGATCCCACCACAAAAGGACCAAGCAGCGTGCCGGGGAGGAGATATAATCGCTGGGAAAGGACCCTGGGCGAAGGTACAGGCCCTGGCAAGAGAGGATCAATGACAACGCCAACGGGACCAACCGCTGAGGAAGTCCGAGAGGCAACCCCAATAAATAAATGTTGGGGGGCTAGAGGGGTGGTCGGGGATCGAGAGAGAAGAGCCCCGACCACTGCACCCGGTTGGGGTTTCAGTTGGACTCCCTACGACCACGGGAACAGGAATGGGAACAGTTTTACACGATGGAGTTGGAGGATGACGACGACGATGAGGTTCTGTTCCCTAACTCGTGGGGGCTCCCGGAGGAGTCCTCACTGGAGGAAGATTGGTGAGAGAGAGAGAAGGACTGGAGCAGTCTGAGAGAGGAGGCCACCACGTTACGGGGGCTGTTAGCTCAGAGGGAGCAGGAGTTATCCGTTCAGAGGGAGGCGCTACAGGAGGCTCAAAGGGAGAAGGAAGTAGTGGAGGCACGGAGAGAGGAGCTGGTCAGGCAACAAAAGGAGCGTGTGTTCATTGAGGAACCTAGGTATGCGGAGATATGCACTGTGTCGCCAGTGCGCATTCACAGCCCAGTGCGTCCTGTGCCAGCGCCCCGCACGTGTCGTGCGAAAGTGGGCATCCAGCCAGGACGGGTTGTGCCAGCTCTAAGCTCCAGACCTCCAGTGCGCCTCCACAGCCCTGTACGGCCCGTGCCAGCTCCTCGCACCAAACCAGTGGTGCGTGTATCCAGTCCGGCACGGCCCGTGCCTGCTCCTCGCACCAAACCAGTGGTGCATGTCTCCAGCCTGGTATGGCCCGTGCCTGCGCTTCGCACCAAGATAGTGGTGCGTGCTCCCAGTCCGGTACGGCCCGTACCTGCTTCCCGCACCAAACCAGTGGTGCGTGTCGCCAGCACGGTACGCCCCGTACTTGCTCCGCGCACCAAGCCAGTGGTGCATGTTCCCAGTCCGGTACGGCCCGTACCTGCTCCTCGCACCAAACCAGTGGTGCGTGTCCCCAGTCCGGCCCGGCCCGTGCCTGCTCCTTGCACCAAGCCAGTGGTGCGTGTTCCCAGTCCGGCACGGCCCGTGCCTGTTCCACCGGTGCCTGGTCCAGCACCGGTCAGCTGCTCCACTCCGGAGTCAGAGCAGTCTGCTCCACCGGTGTCCAGTCCAGCTCTGGTCAGCGACTCCATTCCGGAGTCAGAGCAGTCCGCTCCACCGGTGCCTAGTCCAGCTCCGGTCAGCAGCTCCACTCCGGAGCTAGAGCAGTCCGCTCCACCGGTGCCCAGTCCAGCTCCGGTCAGCGGATCCACTCCGGAGCCAGAGCAGTCCGATCCACCGGTGCTCAGTCCAGCTCCGGTCAGCGGATCCACTCCGGAGCCAGAGCAGTCCGCTCCACTGGTGCCTAGTCCAGCTCCGGTCAGCAGCTCCACTCCGGAGCCAGAGCAGTCCGCTCCACCGGGGTCCAGTTCAGCTCCGGACAGCGGCTCTACTCCAGGCCCAGACGTCAGCCCCTGTCCAGGGTCGGGGCCTCCCACACCTGGGTCCAGACAGGGCTTGGTGCATCGTGGGAGGATTGCCAATCCAGGCCCAGACGTCAGCCCCTCTCCAGGTTCGGGGTCTCCCACACCAGGGTCCAGACAGGGCTTGGTGCATCGTGGGAGGAAGGAGAGGGGAAGCATCGCGCCGAGGTCCAGACCAGACCAGGGGCGCAACGGGGAGGCAGAGAGGGAGAGGTCGTCACGCCCGGAGCCGGATCCGCCTCCGAGGACGAAGGCCCACCCGGACCCTCCCCTAATGAGTCAGGTTGGTGCGGCCGGAGTACGCACCTTTGGGGTTGGGGGGGGTACTGTCACGCCCTGATCGAGAGAACTCTCGTTGGTTGGGTCAGGGTGTGAGTTTTCTGTTGAGATCTATGTTAGTGTATTTCTATGTGGTAGATCTAGGTTGTATTTCTATGTTTGGCTGGGTGTGATTCCCAATCAGAGACAGCTGTCGCTCGTTGTCTCTGATTGGGGATCATACTTAGGTAGCCTGGTTGCCTACCTTAGGTAGCCTGGTTGCCTACCCGTTTAGGCTTGTATGTGTATAGCCTGAGGATTTCACGTTACGTTGTTTCTTGTTTTGTTTTATGTTTATTGAGTTAATAAACATGTACGCTTTTCACGCTGCACCTTGGTCCGTCCCCTAAGCCCAAACCAGATGGATGGCGTATCGCTGCAGAATGCTGTTTCTGAGGCTGGTAACTCTAATGAAATTATCCTCTGCAGCAGAGGTAACTCTGGGTCTTCCATTCCTGTGGCGGTCCTCATGAGAGCCAGTTTCATCATAGCACTTGATGGTTTTTGCGACTGCACTTGAAGAAACGTTCAAAGTTCTTGAAATTTTCCAGATTGACTGACCTTCATGTCTTAAAGTAATGATGGACTGTTGTTTCTCTTTGCTTATTTGAACTGTTCTTCCCATAATATGGACTTGGTCTTTTACCAAATAGGGCTATCTTCTGTATACCCCCCCTACCTTGTCACAACACAACTGATTGGCTCAAATGCATTAAGAAGGATTTATTTAATACTTTTTTGGTTACTACATGAGTTCATATGTGTTATTTCATAGTTTTGATGTCTTAACTACTCTACAATGTAAAAAAAAAATTGAAAATAAAGAAAAACCCTTGAATGATTAGGTGTGTCCAAACTTTTGACTGGTAGTGTATATGGATCTGTGCCATTTACTTTGAACTGGACTGTGTTTACAGCATGAGGGGTCATGAGTAGATGCGCTTGTTTTGAGATCAAAGCGAGAGCTGCATGTAGCCACATGCACATTTTATTAATATCCTTTGCTAGTTAGTGAATTATTAGCCCAGTTATAGATCATTTGTAGTCAGCAATTGGGGAGTGATTGCTTCCTACAAGAGCACAAAATGTGTACATTTCTAGACACCTTTGAAAAGCAAGTCAGGTAAAGAGCTGTTTTTTTTTTGTCTTAAAGGGGCAGTGTTGTATTTTGAGACAGGTTTGAATAAGCTAATTAGCCAATAGGCAGAGGATAGTATAATTTGTCTGATTCTCTGTAATTATGGTATGATAATAATAATGCATTTTATTTTGTAAAGTGGTTTCTTGCATCAAACACAACAGCATTTTCAGTCACCTCCTTGTCTGAAGGACAAGTGGATAAACAGGTTAATGTTAAGCCCTGCATGTTTTTTTCAAAAGTCTAATGGAATGTAGGCCTACATTGAACACCACACATTGGCTGCTACTGTAGGCTGAATGATTGAACAGCTATTTCAATGTTAAAATGTTATGGGATGCATTTCCGTCATTGTTTTTGATGGTAGGCCACTCTGGTAGGCCTACATTATGATCAAATAGCCACAGTAGCCTTAAAGCGGGTACATCCTCAGTGTTCACAGTAAACGCTTGCTGGAAGTTGCACAGAATTTTCACAATGTTCAAGTTTGCGCTCAGCAGACCTGAAATGTGCTCAGTGCCTGATAAAATTAGAGGGAACATTGGTTGGAATGTTGTTATATAAATTCAACAAAAGACAAGGGCATACTTATAGGCACTGTACAGCCTTACCTATGGATCTTGGGTCCATGAATTGGGGTATCAGCCTACTCGGTGACACCCATAGATTACAAATCTGAAGAGTTTACACTAATATTAGCGTAGTAGCTCATGTTAGGGAGCTTTAGCTGTGGGAAATCACCTCACTAATAAGCCTATTGTGTGTATTGACATTCATATAGCAATATACAGCCTTACCTATGGATCTTGGGTCCATGAAATGGGGTATCAGTCATTGACATACACAGATTACAAATGTGAAGAGTTTTCACAACTATTAGCGTCGTAGCACTTATTGTGGAACTTTGAAACCGGTATGAAATGAGTCACATTGTATGAGTTGACAGTAAACAATGTACTTGTTTAGAAAGATCTAGCTGAGTGATATCATTTTATGATATGCCTGTTGTGAAATCATTATTTTTGAATGAATCATTACATGAATGAAGTAATCTAATGAAATGTAGATGGTGCTTGAATCTCAGATGTTTAACTTTGTCTTTCAGGAGCAGAAAGTCTGGAACCGTTGAGAGGTGATGCTCCTCACCATGAGAATTCACTCAAATCACAAAGAGAGAACAAAGTGGAAGTTGTGTTGATCTTCTTGTAAATATAGCGTTTATATTCATAATCTTATGACATTTTTTTACAGGTATTTTCCTAACAGTATGTCATTTCTTACAATATTTGTCAGGGGTGGCTAACCCTGCTCTCAGAGCGACAGGATGAGCAGGCTTTTGTTCAATCACCATTCTACCACACCTATTTTACTAATCAACTGCTCAACAGCTCATCATGACCAAGAGTAGTAGAATCAGGTGTAGTAGGACTGGTCTGGAACAAAAGCCTGAACTGCCTTTGTCTCAAGCCCTGTCTAAGCTGGGGGAGGGGGGTCTACTAAGCTATATGGAATTGTTTTAAGAAGGCCATAGCAAGAATCATTTAGCTATTTGATTTTGAAATTTAAGACCCCTTGAAGTATCACAAAAATATAAAAAAGTATTTGTTGAAAAAGGTCAGTTAGGATCACCACTTTATTTTAAGAATGTGAAATGTCAGAATAATAGTAGAGAGAATGATTTATTTAAGCTTTTATTTCTTTCATCACATTCCCAGTGGGTCAGAAGTTTGCATACACTCAATTAGTAATTGGTAGCATTGCCTTTAAATTGTTTAACTTGGGTCAAACGTTTCAGGTAGCCTTCCACAAGCTTCCCACAATAAGTTGGGTGAATTTTGGCCCATTCCTCCTGACAGAGCTAGTGTAACTGAGTCAGGTTTGTAGGCCTCCTTGCTCACTCACGCTTTTTCAGTTCTGCCCACAAATGTTCTATAGGATTGAGGTCAGGGCTTTGTGGTGGCCACTCCAATACCTTGACTTTGTTGTCCTTAAGCCATTTTGCCACAACGTTGGAAGTATGCTTGGGGTCATTGTCCATTTGGAAGACCCATTTGTGACCAAGCTTTAACTTCCTGACTGATGTCTTGACATGTTGCTTCAATATATCCACATAATTTTCCTTCCTCATGATGCCATCTATTTTGTGAAGTGCACCAGTCCCTCCTGCAGCAAAGCACCCCCACAACATGATGCTGCCACCCCTGTGCTTCACGGTTGGGATGGTGTTCTTCGGCTTGCAAGCATCCCCATTTTTCCTCCAAACATAACGATGGTCATTATGTCCAAACAGTTCTATTTTGTTTCATCAGACCAGAGAACATTTCTCCAAAAAGTACGATCTTTGTCCCCATGTGCAGTTGCAAACCGTAGTCTCGCTTTTTTATGGTGGTTTTGGAGCAGTGGCTTCTTCCTTGCTGAGCGGCCTTTCAGGTTATGTCGATATAGGACTCGTTTTACTGTGGATATAGATACTTTTGTACCTGTTTCCCCCAGCATCTTCACAAGGTCCTTTGCTGTTGTTCTGGGATTGATTTGCACTTTTCGCACCAAAGTACGTTTATCTCTAGGAGACAAAACGCTTCTCCTTCCTAAGCGGTATGACGGCTGCGTGGTCCCATGGTGTTTATACTTGCGTACTATTGTTTGTACAGATGAACGTGGTACCTTCAGGCGTTTGGAAATTGCTCCAAATGATGAACCAGACTTGTGGAGGTCTACAATTATTTTAATGAGGTCTTTGTTGATTTCTTTTGATTTTCCCATGATGTCAAGCGAAGAGGGACTGAGTTTGAAGGTAGGCCTTGAAATACATCCACCTCCAATTGACTAAAATGATGTCAATTAGCCTATCAGAAGCTTCTAAAGCCATGACATCATTTTCTGGAATTTTCCAAGCTGTTTAAAGGCACAGCCAACTTAGTGTATGTAAACTTATGACCACTGGAATTGTGATACAGTGAATTATAAGTGAAATAATCTGTCTGTAAACAATTGTTGGAAATATTACTTGTGTCATGCACGAAGTAGATGTCCTACCCGACTTGCCAAAACTATAGTTTATTACCAAGAAATGTGTGGAGTGGTTGAAAAACGAGTTTTAATGACTCCAACCTAAGTATATGTAAACTTCTGACTTCAACTGTGTGTTTGGTATGGTTACATAAGACAGAAGGTTACTTAAGGCAAAAACGAAAATAGGGTGGTAACTGTCACGGATCCCCCCGGTACAGCTGCTCATTCCGTTCACCAGTTCCGGAGGTCTACGTCACCGGCTTTCTAGGCGTCACTGACATGGATCATTACTACCAACCCCGGACTGTCTTGTCTCATTACACACACCTGGTTCCCATTCCCCCTGATTAGTATGTGTATATATGTGCCCTCTGTTCCCCATTGTCCTTCTCGATTATTGTCCCATGTCCGTTGGTCTCGTGTGTACTGTATATTGTGCTCTTGTTGTTTACGGGTCTCGTGTATTGTGTAGAGGTTACACCTCGCTCTTTGTTTGGGTTACATCCCTTTTGTATATATATACGTGTTTGTGTTGGGTGGAGTAAATAAAACCCCTAATACGTATTCCTGCTCCTGTCTTCAAATCATTATACAACGTGACAGAATAATCAACCCAATAAAATGGAGACTACGAGAAAGGCCGAGCTGACAACCATCGTAGAGACAGTCCAGCATCACGAGGACTGTCTCTCCAGACTCGGCCACGCCATGGACAGCGTGCTGGCAACCATCCTGCGGTTGGAGGGGAAAGTGCAGTCCCTCCTGTCTCCAGTACCGGTTCTGGCACCAGCCCCAACACGACCACTACCTGCCTCCGTCCCATCTGAGCCGGTCCGCGGAATACACCTGTCCCTCCCTTAGCACTTTGACGGCGCGCCAGCAAGATGCAAGGGATTCCTTCTGCAATGCGACCTGTACCTCGCTCGCTACGCCAAGGCTGTCTCCGGGAGAGACAGGGTTGCCACTGTCATCTCTGCACTGACCGGAAGGGCCCTGGACTGGGATGCCGCGGTCTGGGAAACGGGTGGACCCGAGGTCGAGTCCTACGAGCGCTTCACCCTCCTCTTCCGCTAAGTGTTTGATCATCCTGTGGAGGGCCAAGAGGAGGGTGAGCGTCTACGCCAGGGATCTAGGACTGCCTCAGAGTTCGCCCTGGAGTACCAGACCATCGCGGCCTCCACCAGATGGAACGAGTCGGCTCTGGTCACCGTTTTCCGCAGCGGACTGCAGGAGGAGGTACAGAAGGATTTAGCCTGTCTTGATAACAACCTGTCAATCGACCAGCTTATCAGCATGGCGATCCAGTTGGACAACCTCCTGCGGTCCCGACGAAGACCGGTGCGAAATCCAGAGCCCATGGCTACACCTGCTCCGTGGCCAGAGCGGATGGAGGTGGGCTCTGCACGTTTGCCCGAGGCAGAGCGTAGGAGGAATCTGGGTTGGTTGCAGGAGTGTCAGGGGAGGTGTCTTGCGGTGTCTGTCAACACCGCTACGGTGGAAAATTCGGACCATGCCACTCAAGTGGATTTACCGGAGGATCAGGATCTGGAACGGGTTTTCTCTAAGACCCAGGCTACACAACTGCCTCCTCATCACCCCTGGGACTGTGCCATTGTCCTGCTGTCTGACGCAGTCCTCCCGAGAGGACACATCTATCCCCTCTCCTACGCGGAGACCGAGGCCATGGAGTGCTACGTACAGGAGAGCCTCCAGCAGGGTTTTATCCACCTCTCTATGTCACCAGCCTCCTCAAGCTTATTTTTTGTTAAGAAGAAAGATGGGGGACTGCGCCCCTGTGTTGATTATCGAACACTGAACAAAGCCACCGTTAAGTTCAGCTATCCTTTACCCCTCATCCCAACCATCATCGAACAAATGCACGGGGCGCAGTACTTCACGAAACTGGACTTGAGGAGCGCCTACCAACTGGTGTGCATTCGTGCAGGCAACGAATGGAAAACAGCCTTTTCCACGACCACGGGGCATTATGAGTATCTTGTAATGCCCTTTGGCCTGTCTAATGCTCCTTCAGTCTTCCAGGCCTTTATTAACAAAGTGTTTCGGGATATGCTTGGACGGGGTGTAGTGGTTTATATAGATTACATTTTGGTCTATTCTGCTGACCGAGCCCAGCATGTCTTGTTAGTCAGGTCTGTGCTGGGAAGACTGTTGGAGCATAATCTCTATGTTAAACAAGATAAATGTTTGTTTTTCCAGCGGTCGGTGTCCTTTTTGGGCTACCTCATATCCACGGAGGGAGTGGAGATGGAGGAGCAACGCGTCAGCGCAGTCAGGTCATGGCCCATCCCCAACTCTGCGAAAGCAATCCAGCGATACCTGGGGTTCGCCAACTATTTCCGGAGGTCCCTAGCGGCTTCGTTGGACGGCGGAGAGGGCGTTCAAGACGCTGAAGGCACGCTTCACCACTGCTCCCATGCTGGCACATCCCGACCCCTCACTCCCCTTCATCGTCGAGATGGATGCCTCCGATGTAGGAGTCAGGGCATTGCTGTCCCAGCGCACCGGAACCCCTCCAAAACTGCGCCCCTGCGCCTTCTACTCCAAGCAGCTGAGCCCCCCGCCCAGAGGAACTACGACGAAGGGGACCGGGAACTCTTGGCGGTCAAGAAGGCTCTGAAGGCGTGGAGGCATTGGCTGGAGGGGACCAAACACCCTTTTCTGTTGTGGACGGACCACCGAAACCAGGTGTACATCAGGGCAGCGAAGAGGCTAAACCTGAGATAGGCCAGGTGGGCTCTATTCTTCGCCAGGTTCCAAGTCACACTTTCCTATAGGCCAGGCTCGAGGAACGTGAAGGCGGACGCCCTGTCTCGCCTCTATGATGCAGAGGAGAGGCAGGTAGAGGAGAACCCAATCGTCCCTCCATTCCGTATCATTGCGCCAGTGGTGTGGGACGTGGATGTCAACGTACGGCAGGCCCTGCATACGGAACCCGCACCTGCACAGTGCCCGGAGATCCGCGACCGACCTGCCCACGGGTGTGCGGGACCACCTCCTTTCCTGGGCACACACCGCGCCTGTGTCGGGTCATCCTGGGATAGGCCGTACCATCGCCTGCCTGACTGAGAAGTACT
Organism: Coregonus clupeaformis; assembly: GCF_020615455.1. NCBI lineage: Eukaryota > Metazoa > Chordata > Actinopteri > Salmoniformes > Salmonidae > Coregonus > Coregonus clupeaformis. The sequence goes on from NC_059197.1 coordinate 40,537,031, forward strand.
GGTGGCCCACCTTGGCTAGGGATGTCCGGGTTTACGTCTCTTCCTGCTCCATCTGTGCCCAGTCTAAGACACACAGACACCTCCCTTATGGAAAGCTCCTTCCCCTGCTGGTTCCACAACGACCCTGGTCTCACCTCTCGGTGGACTTTGTCACTGACCTTCCCCCCTCCCAGGGGAACACCACCATTCTCGTCGTTGTGGACCGGTTTTCCAAAGCTTGTCGCCTCCTTCCTCTGCCTGGGCTCCCGTCGGCCATGCAAACTGCGGAGGCTCTTTTTACGCATGTCTTCCGGCACTATGGGATCCCGGAGGACAATGTGTCAGACCGTGGTCCTCAGTTCACCTCACGCGTATGGAAGGCGTTCATGGAACGCCTGGTCACAGTCAGTCTCACCTCCGGGTACCGTCCTCAAGCTAATGGGCAGGTGGAGAGGGTCAATCAGGAAGTGGGCAGGTTCCTGAGGTGTCACTGTTAGGACCGGCCGGGGGAGTGGGTGGATTTTCTACCTTGGGCTGAGTATGCGTAGACCTCACTCCTTTCCAGTGCGTGCTGGGGTATCAGCCGGCCCTGGCACCTTGGCATCTGAGCCAGACTGAGGCCCCTGTGGTGGACGAGTGGTTTCGGCACGCTGAGGAGATCTGGAACGCGCCCCTGTGGTAAACTCGCCTCCAGCGGGCCGTGCGTCGGCACAAGGATCAGGCCGACCTCCACCGCAGTGAGGCGCCTGTTTTCTCTCCAGGCGACCGGTCTGGCTCTCCACCCAGAACCTGCCCCTCCGCTTGCCCTGCCGGAAACTGAGCCCGCAGTTTGTGGGGCCGTTTAAAGTCCTGAGGAGGGTTAATGAGGTAACGTACCGTTTGCAACTCCCTGTTGATTACCGCATTAACCCGACTTTTCATGCATCTCTCCTCAGGCCAGTGGTGCCTGGTCCCCTCGCTGAGGCTGGAACCAGTGACGCCCTGCCTCCTCCTCTGGCCATTGAGGGAGGTCCGGCGTACTCGGTCCGTGAAGTCCTGGATTCGAGGCGTCGGGTGTGGCGTCTCCAGTACCTCATCAACTGGGAGGGGTACGGCCCAGAGGAGTGGTGCTGGGTTCCTGCAGTGGACATCCTGGACTCTTCACTGACCAGTGATTTTCACCGTCGGCACCCTGACCGACCCGCACCGCGTCCCTGTGGTCGTCCCCGAGGCAGGTGTCGTCCCGCTGCAATATATTTCAAATATTTTGATACAATTTTATTGTTTTGTATTAGCAGTCATCCAAACAAACAATATCTTCAATAATTTCTGGTTGATTGGTATTCTATGTTCAGTGTTGGAAACTTCAGGTATTCTATGTTCAGTGTTTTATGTAACACTTGAGCCAATTTGTTCTGAGGTAAATAGCAAGCTTAAGAACTTCCTGGGCACTCAACTCTCCTAGAAATCACAGACAGATTAGAAGGTTGTTCCACCATCACTGGTCCTCCTTCCCTTCCTGTGGTTTTCCTAACATCAATCTCCTGTCTCCATTAGGGCTGATCTAACTGTTTCCTGGCCGTAACTCCTAGTATGTGTCCCAAATGGTACCATATTCCCTATATAGTACAATACTTTTAACCAGAGCCCATAGGTGTTTGGTCAAAGTAGTGCACTATGTAGGGAATAGGGTGCCATTTGGGACACAGACCTAATGTCCCAATGACTCCTAAAGTCCAATCACTTACCTTTATCCCCTGTTGCTTTGGCCCAGGGGTGGAGTTTATCAATGTATATACTGACTGCCACACTCAGAATAACTTTATTGAGGCTAAATACGGCCAGGGTTTATCGTTAAGGCTGGAGTAATCCTGTAGTCCTTGGCTCAGCAGTGAAAGTCCTGACCTGAGACACAAAGGGGTTTTCCTAACTTAAACATCAGCAGGACATACCCTGCAGCTTATCCACACTGACAGGCAATGTAGGATCCTCAAGCTGTGTGTAAGTAAAACAGCCATAATATGAATATGCTTCCTTTATGTCATTTGCTATGTTGAATGAATTTGCTGCAGAAAATCCGATTTGTGTGGGTGTGAACGTTTTAGTGGTGGATTTGGGAGGGATTTGCAGTTAGTGCTATTTGTGTTGACAGGAATCGGTAGGCAGCAGAGCTCAGGTGGTTGTCATCTATGATGCATTTAGACGTATTATTTCCATGAAAAGTCACAGTCATTTAGTTTTGTATTGTACCTGTAGAAATGTACAAGCCAATTACACTTAATTCAATTGACATACCGTTTTTTTGCTTACTTACCCTGTTAAATAATAAGCTATTTCTACTTAATGTGCATGTCTTAATTCTACAAAATAGCATTTGGAAAACATTTTCAATATTCAAAGTTGGAAAGCCAGGTGAGTGTGGTCTCCCATATCAGGGAGATGTTACAGTTGAATGTTGGTTAAGTACTCCTGAGTGGCGCAGTGGTCTAAGGCACTGCATCGCAGTGCTAACTGTGCCACTAGAGATCCTGGTTCGAATCCAGGCTCTGTCGCCGCCGGCCGCGACCGGGAGACTCATGGGCGGCGCACAATTGGCCCAGCGTCGTCTAGGGGAGGGAATGGCCGGCAGGGATGTAGCTCAGTTGATAGAGCATGGCGTTTGCAACGCCAGGGTTGTGGGTTTGATTCCCACGGGGGGCCAGTATAAAAAAATATGTATTCACTAACTGTAAGTCGCTCTGGATAAGAGCGTCTGCTAAATGACTAAAATGTAAGTAAGCCTTGTCTGAGGGCAGAATCTCTAAGGCAGAATCTCCTGTTTCTGTAGTGAGAAGCAGCTTGATGTACAAGTACAGAACGCTAGTGAATGTCGGCTAAAATGTACGATTTAATGATAATTATCTAATTAGCTGGCCCCTATGACTTCTCTGTGATTGAACCGGGACTGGAACAGGGACAGCCATGAGTGAAGACACTGATGGACTGGCAGAGCTGGCAGAGCTGGACTCTGAGTACAATGTAGAGCTGGCTGACATGGTGGCCGCCATGAACGTGGCATCCAACCGGATGACCCCTCCCAACGGCCACCGAAGGCCCCCTGCACCAGCGCGCCGGAAGCTGTCATTGTCAGACAGGAAGCTATCATTGCAGGAGCGATCGACCCAGCCGCGAGAGGCCCGACAGCCCACCATCGAGTCCAAGCGGGTGTCCATCTCAGATTCCCAGGTCAGAGGTCAGGGCTGTGTCCCAAATGGAGGTCAGGGCTGTGTCCCAAATGGCACCCTATTCCTTATATAGTGTACTACTTTTGACAAGGGCCCATAGGGGAATAGGGTGCCATTCGGGACGCAGTATATGGAGGATAGGGTGCCATTTAGGACCCATCCATGAAGTCTCAAAAGAAATAGGCATGAGCCTAAATAATGTGTAGTCAATGTGCAATATCCCACCACCAAATACCCTTCACTTTGTCTCACCCTAGGATTGTATCCAGCTCAATCAATACAAGTTGAAGGATGAGATTGGAAAGGCAAGAAAAGTTAGAATACAAAATGTTATATCAAAACTAGATGCTGAATTTGTCTGACAAGAGAAACAATTATTTCATAAAGCATTCTTGCGCAATAATTTAAAACGATTCTGTCAGACTTCCTTCTTTTTCTATTCTAGGGCTCATATGGGGTGGTGAGATTAGCTTACAATGAAGATGATGAACAATACTATGTAAGAATCTCTTCAGCTCTGCACATTCCGTTCTTTATCATCTCCTTTGTGGGAGCAGAGAAATGTACAGTTCCTCAACTCTCTATTTTGGCCTTATTGACTCTTATACCATAGGAGCAAACTGATCATATCTTTCCTTGCATAGGCAATGAAAGTTTTTTCCAAAAAGAAGCTGATGAAGATGTGTGGATTTCCTCGTAGGTGAAATGTTTCCTTTTATGTCTTTAGTATGTGCTATAGTACCAGTATGAACATGAACTGGTGATGATCACCACTATATGTAATGGCGGTTGGTTATAGGACGTCCCCCTCCTCGAGGAGCCAGCACAGAACAGGGACTGCCACCCAAACCCCTGGGGCCACTGGAGAGAGTCTACCAAGAGATCGCCATCCTGAAGAAACTAGATCACCTTAACATTGTCCATCTGGTGGAGGTGAACACATTGACATACATAAGTGGAAGATTTAAAAGGTTCTACTATTACTACTTATTAATTTCAGAGATTTACACTTTCCAATTGTAGGTTCTTGATGATCCTGCTGAAGACAATCTCCACATGGGTAAGTATGCATTCATCATGTCAGTGCACTGAATGGTGATATAAGGTGTTATGTGGTAAATTTATGTTTTCTGCGGTATCTCCTTGTACTAGGTCCATAGTTTGTACATTATAATACAGTCTATCCAGTTTGTTTATTACATAAAAACTAATGTGAGCTCTGACTAGTCATTTCATTTTCTGTTTGTTTATTTTCTAGCCTTTGAGTTAATGCCAAAAGGGTAAGTTTTACCCCTTTCTGAAATGTACTGTATTGCATTACATTAAAACACTAGTCCTTTGTAGCTCAGTTGGTAGAGTATGGCGCTTGTAACGCCAGGGTAGTGGGTTTGATTCCTGGGACCACCCATATCTAAAATGTAAGCACGCATGACTGTAAATCACTTTGATAAAAGCATCTGCTAAATGGCTTATATTATTATTATTATTATTATTAATATTATTATATTATTATACTGTATATAACACTGAAAGGATGAATTTGGTTATTTATATATAACTCCACCAGTTATTGAATTTGGTGAATATAAGGTATAAATTCTTAAGGGATATAAGATACCAATGACAAGGTTCAGGTATTGTTAGTGGTAGGAAGACCACTGTTTGGAAGATTATGGTGGTGATGCTTACTTACCTTTGCCACTTTGTTGCTGATCCTGGGCCCTAGCCCAGTGATGGAGGTGCCCTCAGACACTCCCTTCACAGAGGAACAATCCCGCTTCTACTTCAGAGACATCATCCTGGGGATTGAATACTGTGAGTCCTCCACCTGGATTACGTCCCAAATGGCACCCTATTCCCTATATACAGTAGTGCACTACATTTGACCATGGCCCATAGGGCTCAGGTCAAAAGTAGTGCACTACTATATATAGGGAATAGGGTGCCATTTGGGACTTAGGGCCTACTAGCCTTCTGCTCAGAGACCTGCAGCATACTGCTAACCCTGCTCACGCTTTAGCAAAACATTGTTTTGAAAGTCACTAGTCAGATATGTGTCATGGGCCTCTCACTCCACCGGGTTACCACCTTAATTTTCTTCCACTCTGCTCACCACTCTCTCTACTCAGCCTAACTAGCTCCACCTGTCCCTGCTCTGCTCTGCTCTAATTACTCTGCCAGCTGCGCTGCATTACCCACTACCTCTCCCAGTATTTAAGGCCCTGTCTTTCAGCTCTCCGGTGTCAGATCGTCTGCAAAGCTCACACCCGGAACCTGTTTGCTCGCGCTTCTGGCTCACCCTGGTTTTGTGACCCCGGACCTGCCTGTTTTTTGGATACTCTTCTGCCTCAGGAGATCCAGACCTGCTTCTGCCATTACGACTCCTGACTACTCTTCAATCCCGGTAACTCTGACCAGCCTTCTGCCTTGCTACTACGTATTTTGGATTTCCCTTGAACTGTACTGCTGCCTGGTTTCATTCCGCCCTGTTGTGTCTGTGTCTCCCCCCAGGACTTCTGGACCACCCACCACCGGCTTCATAGGACGCATCGCTGCCACTGGGGGGGCACAGACCCAGCGCATTGGACGGGATCCCTGTTACCCCTGGAGCCTTCATTCACTCCCTACTTCCCTTTTCCCTTAAGTTTAATAAACTTTCTGGTGTGACGCAATTGTGGTCCTCTGGTCGTCTGTCTGAATCGTGACAGTACGATCTGACCATTATGGACTCAGCGCACACTTTCCCGACATGGAAACCGATGAGCATGAGCAGCAGTTCCAGCAGCAGCAACAACAACTCGCCATGATCATTCAACTCCTCACCAACCTTACCCCAGCCAGTCTGCCCACCAGCCCAGCCCCCGAGTTACCTGCCCCGGTCATTGCAGCCGCTGCTCCGGAACCCAAGATGGTTCAACGGCGATTCAACCCAGGTCCGGCCATTCCTGACTAGCTGCCGACTTCAGTTCTCCTTGCAGCCAAGGACCTTCGCCACGGAGGGGGCTAAAGTTGGGTATGCCATCACTCACCTGACGGGCCGAGCTCGACTCTGGGGAACAGCAGAGTTCGAACGTCAAACCCCCGCATGTGCAACCTTCGACCTGTTTGCTGAGGAGATGCTGAAGGTGTTTGACCTGGATTCACCCACCGCAGAGGCGTCTCGTGAACTGTTCAGTATTCGACAAGGCAGACGTACAGTCGCAGACCATTCCATCGACTTCCGAACCCTGGCTAGACGAAGTTCTTGGAACACACCATCGTTGGTGGACGCGTTCTTCCATAGTTTGGCTGACTATATCAAGGACGAGTTGGTCTCCCATGAACTGCCTTCCACTCTTGATGAAGCCATCGCACTGACTGTCAGGATCGACAGAAGGATACAGACCCGTCGTCGTGAGAGGGGGCGCCAAGGTCCACCTACTACCGGCATTCGGAGAGATCCGACTGGGCTCCTGTCATCTACTGCCACTCACCCAGGTCAGCTTGATCAGTCTGAGCCTATGGAGATTGGGCGAGCCTCCCTCACTCCTGCAGAGCGCCAGCGCCGCTTCACCTCAAACCTCTGCCTCTATTGTGGAGGTGATGGACATCGTGTGGTAACCTGCCCTTTAAAGGGCCGAAGCTCACCGGGCGTAGGGGGAGTCCGGTTGAGTTCAATGACCATCCAGTCCTCCGACCGCAAACCCCTGCTGCAAGTTCACCTCCGCCTCTCTGACTCAACTCACACCCTGGCTGCTCTGGTGGATTCTGGCGCCGAAGCCAACATAATGGACATCAAGCTGGCACGCCAACTGGGACTGGAGAACCTCCGTTTGACACCTCCTATTCCTGCCCGGGCACTGGACGGACACTTACTCGGATCGGTCACTCATGTCACGGCCCCGGTCTCGATGGGTCTGTCCGGAAACCATCAAGAAACTATCCAGTTTCACCTGCTCCCCTCTCCAGGCCAACCCCTCATCCTGGGTTACCCATGGCTCCGCCCGGCACAACCCTCAGCTCGACTGGGTGACCCGGGGTGATCAGGGAGTGGGGAGAGGACTGCCACCGAACCTGCCTGCTTGCTGCCGCACTACCCCCTCGGCCAGTACCTACTAACTCCGCTCCTGACCTCTCCAATGTCCCAGAATGCTACCATGGTCTCAGAGAGGTGTTTAACAAAGCAAGAGCCACATCTCTGCCCCCTCACCGACCGTACGACTGTGCCATCGACCTCCTCCCTGGAACAGCTCCTCCAAGGGGTCGTCTTTATTCGTTGTCTGCTCCTGAAAGAAAGTCCATGGAGGACTACATCAATGGCTCTCTGTCCGCAGGATTAATCCGTTCATCTTCATCTCCTGCTGGTGCTGGCTTCTTCTTTGTGGGGAAGAAGGACGGATCTCTTCGCCCCTGCATCGACTACAGGGGACTCAACGACATCACAGTGAAAAACCGTTACCCTCTGCCTCTGCTCACCTCTGCTTTTGAGTTGCTCCAGGGAGCCACTGTTTTTACCAAGTTGGATCTCAGAAACGCTTACCACCTAGTGCGGATCCGGGAGGGAGATGAATGGAAAACCGCATTCAATACACCAACAGGCCACTACGAGTATCTGGTTATGCCTTTTGGCCTCACCAATGCTCCTGCTGTGTTCCAGGCTCTAGTGAATGATGTACTGCGGGACATGTTAAACAAGTTTGTCTTCGTTTACCTGGATGACATCTTAATTTACTCCAGAAACCTGTCTGAACACATCCGCCATGTCCAGCAAGTCCTTCATCGTCTTCTGGAGAATTCCCTCTACGCCAAGGCAGAGAAATGTGAGTTTCACGTCAAGACAGTGGCCTTCCTGGGGTACATAGTGGCAGAGGGAAGTATCCAAATGGATCCTGCCAAAGTATCAGCAGTCACTTCATGGCCAGTTCCGGAGAACAGAAAGAAGCTGCAACAGTTTCTGGGGTTTGCTAACTTCTATAGGAAGTTTATCCGGAACTACAGTACCGTTGCTGCCCCTCTCACTGCTCTTACCAGCACCAAGCAACCCTTCACCTGGACCCCAGCAGCCGACAAAGCCTTCAGTACCCTCAAGGTGAGGTTCACCTCCGCTCCCATCCTCCAGATGCCTGATGTGGACCGGCAATTCATTGTGGAGGTGGACGCCTCGGATGTGGGAGTTGGTGCTGTGATTTCTCAGTGGGCTGCGGAGGATAGGAAGCTCCATCCCTGTGCCTTTTTCTCACGTCGGTTGTCCCCCTCTGAGTGCAATTACGACATAGGGAACCGTGAGCTGCTGGCTGTGAAGCTTGCCTTGGAGGAGTGGCGTCACTGGCTGGAGGGGTCCACCATTCCATTTCTCGTTTGGACCGATCATAAGAACTTGGAGTACATCCGCACGGCCAAACGGTTGAACTCCAGGCAGTCCCGCTGGGCCCTGTTCTTCACCAGGTTTAATTTCACTCTGTCATACCGGCCTGGATCACGCAACACCAAGCCAGACGCCCTCTCCCGTCAATTCCAGAAGGATGACACCCCCTCCAAGGACCCTGTGTCGATTCTGCCCAGTCCCTGCATCGTTGCAGCTCTGACCTGGGCTGTTGAGGAACAGGTGCTGGAGGCTCTCCGTAACCAGCCAGGTCCCAGCACTTGCCCAGCTGACCGCCTTTTTGTCCCCGAAGACCTGAGGTCCCAGGTCATTCAGTGGGGACATGACTCCCGCCTAGCTTGTCACCCTGGCTCCACCCGCACTTACAACCTGCTCGCCCAGAGGTTCTGGTGGCCCTCTCTGAGGAAGGATGTACGGGAATTCGTCCAAGCCTGCCCCATCTGCAACCAACACAAGTCGTCCTGCCAGCCCCCAGCCGGATTGCTGCAGCCCCTGCCTGTGCCCAGACGTCCCTGGTCTCACATCGCCCTTGACTTTGTCACGGGGCTGCCCCCTTCAAGTGGCATGACCGTCATTCTCACCATCGTTGACCGTTTCAGCAAGATGGCACACTTCATTCCCCTCCCCAAGCTCCCAACCGCCAAGGAGACCGCCCAGGTGGTCCTGGAACACGTCTTCCGGATCCACGGACTGCCAAAGGATGTTGTTTCTGACCGTGGTCCACAATTCTCCTCCGCTTTTTGGAAGGAGTTCTGTCACCTGCTGGGAGCCACAGTCAGTCTGACTTCCGGATTCCATCCCCAATCCAATGGGCAGTCAGAGCGGGCTAATCAGGAGCTCGAGAAGGCACTGCGATGCATGACTTCACGCAACCCCCACTCCTGGTCGCAGCAATTGACATGGGTGGAGTACGCACACAATTCTCTGACCTGCTCTGCCATCGGTATGTCCCCTTTCCAATGTGTTTATGGATACCAGCCTCCTCTATTTGCCAGCCAGGAGGAGGAGGTTACTTGCCCATCTGCACTTGCTTTTGCCCGTCGATGTCGCCGCACCTGGTCACAAGCCCGAGCCACACTCCTCAGGTCCGTTGCCAGCTACACTACCGGGGCCAACCGTCGGAGAATTCCTGCTCCCACCTACCATGTTGGTCAAAGGGTGTGGTTGTCATCGAAGAACCTGCCACTCAGGGTGGAGTCGCAGAAGCTGGCACCTCGGTTCATTGGCCCATTCCCTATCATAAGAGTGATTAGCCCAACTGCTGTCCGGCTCCAACTGCCTAATTCCCTGAGGGTGCACCCCACTTTCCATGTGTCTAAGATTAAGCCCATCCATGAGAGTCCGCTGGTCCCTGCTGCGCCTGGTCCTCCTCCTCCACGGCTCGTCGATGGTGGTCTGGTTTACACCGTCCGCCGCCTGCTTCGGTCCAGACGGAGGGGTAGGGGTCTCCAGTACCTCATTGACTGGGAGGGCTATGGACCTGAGGAAAGGACCTGGGTGCCAGCTAGTCGGATTGTGGATAGGACTCTCATCACCGCTTTCCACCAACGGCATCCTGATCAACCTGCAATCCGTAGGGGCCGCCCCAGAGGGGTCCCTAACCGTCCGGCCCGCTCGGCTTCCTGTCCTGTGCCTGATCCTGTCTCGGGACCTGTCCCATCTCCCGACCACGGCCCTCCGGCTTCCTCCGAGGATGAGGACGTTCACTCGGACCGTTCGGAGGAGTTCTAGCCCTCCTCCGGCTCCCCTCCTCCCGCCCGGCGTGGTGTTGCTCTTGGGACTTCTGGGGCCGTCCCTTGGGGGGTTCTGTCATGGGCCTCTCACTCCACCGGGTTACCACCTTAATTTTCTTCCACTCTGCTCACCACTCTCTCTACTCAGCCTAACTAGCTCCACCTGTCCCTGCTCTGCTCTGCTCTAATTACTCTGCCAGCTGCGCTGCATTACCCACTACCTCTCCCAGTATTTAAGGCCCTGTCTTTCAGCTCTCCGGTGTCAGATCGTCTGCAAAGCTCACACCCGGAACCTGTTTGCTCGCGCTTCTGGCTCACCCTGGTTTTGTGACCCCGGACCTGCCTGTTTTTTGGATACTCTTCTGCCTCAGGAGATCCAGACCTGCTTCTGCCATTACGACTCCTGACTACTCTTCAATCCCGGTAACTCTGACCAGCCTTCTGCCTTGCTACTACGTATTTTGGATTTCCCTTGAACTGTACTGCTGCCTGGTTTCATTCCGCCCTGTTGTGTCTGTGTCTCCCCCCAGGACTTCTGGACCACCCACCACCGGCTTCATAGGACGCATCGCTGCCACTGGGGGGGGCACAGACCCAGCGCATTGGACGGGATCCCTGTTACCCCTGGAGCCTTCATTCACTCCCTACTTCCCTTTTCCCTTAAGTTTAATAAACTTTCTGGTGTGACGCAATTGTGGTCCTCTGGTCGTCTGTCTGAATCGTGACAATATGTTCTGAAAAGACAGGATCAGTTGGTGCTTTGACAGCTGAATATCAATACCTAAATCACTCGGTCTGCTGTTTATATACTTATAAAAGTTGATCTAAAAAAAAGAGCTAATCAGTGTCTCCTGTCCTTTTCCCCTGGTCCCATTCTCTCTTCCTCCCTCTCAGTGCACTACCAGAAGATCATCCACAGAGACATCAAGCCTTCCAACCTGTTGCTGGGAGACAATGGGCATGTGAAGATTGCAGACTTTGGTGTCAGTAACCAGTTTGAGGGGAGTGATGCTCTCCTGTCCAGCTCAGCAGGGACTCCAGCCTTCATGGCCCCAGAGATGATGACTGACCATGAACAGAGCTTTACTGGCAAGGTTAGACACTAATCGCTAATTTATCTAATCAGATCATTCATCTTTGATTATATCCTAGAAATAATATTTACCCCATGAACATTTATTGCATTGACTGGTATCAAAAAGACTTAGAAATTGACCTGGTATCAAACGTCAACATTTTATTGTACTGTAAAATATACAGCAAGCTCTCTTTGTAAAGTAATGGTCAATGTTCATTATTGTTAGGCCTTGGATGTGTGGGCCATGGGAGTCACCCTGTACTGCTTTGTCTATGGGAAGGTAGGTTCTGTTATTATCATAATGTACAGTATTCTGCCATGGATTATTTTGGCCCACTGGTTTCTCATCTGATTTACTGTGTCCATTATACTGATGACTACAAATATTGTTTGCTCTACCGTTGCATCTCACATAATAATGCTTCTAAAATCAATAAATGTAATGGTTTATGTGGGAAACAGACAGCATGTGTATGCATGTAGCCTATCTTTTTATAGCAGCATTTTCATGTTTTTTCTTCACTACCTTCCTATCTCAGTGCCCTTTCATCGATGAATACATCATCGGCCTGCACAATAAGATCAGGAATAGTCCTGTGGAGTTCCCAGACACGTGAGTTCCACTAAGGGACACTATTTACCATGTAAAAGCAATTTAGTCTGCACTCTATGCACCACTCTAAAATATGGGTAGAACGTCACATTATAGCATGTAATCACTTGATAATACCATAGTAATAGTATTGTTTTAACGTTCCTAGCCATTCCCTGCTACTGTAGTTACTGTACTGTAGATGGTTCTATTCTATTTGGTGTGTGGTCATCTCAGTCCCTCTTTGGTACCACAGGCCTGAAGTATTCGAGGAGTTGAAGGAGCTTATTATAAGGATGCTGGATAAAAATCCTGATACAAGGATCACCATTCCTGAAATCAAGGTGAAAGGGGGCAGAGCTAGACCTTCAATGGTGCCTTTAAAAAACAAATCCTTCATGAAACCATCTTTGACACTTCAAATGAATTTTGTTACTGTCCTGGTAGAGCTGTCTCATGTGTGTTGTGGGACTACTGTCCTCCTCCTGCTGTGTGTTGCCAGGAGCACCCGTGGGTGACGGAGGATGGCACTGACCTTCTACCCCTAGAGGAGGAACACTGCACTGTGGTGGAGGTCACTGAGGAGGAGGTCCAGAACTCCATCAAACTCATCCCCAGTCTGTCTGCTGTGGTGAGTCAATTCACTGGCGTCCTGTCCAGGGGACGTACAGCTCTTGTTCTGGCTTGGACAAGGCTTACTTACTAACAAATAGGGTCAGGAGGTTCTGTGTCTTAACAAGGGAAAAAGTCTGGGACCTATACCAGGAAATACTTGAGGGCCCAGAGTTTTTCCAGGTCGAGACACATGGTCAGGGAAAAATGTTGTCATAAGGCATATTGCTAGAGTGAATATGTGTCCCAAATGGTACCCTATTCCCAATATAGTGCACTACTTTTGACCAGGGCCTATAGGGCTCTGGTCAAAAGTAGTGCACTATAGATAATAGGTTGCCATTTGAGATGCACCCTGTGACACTCACTCTCCCCACGTTAGATCCTGGTGAAGTCCATGCTGAGGAAGAGGTCTTTTAGTAACCCCTTTGAGTGTCACAACAGGAAGGCAGAGAGGTCCATGTCTGCTCCAGGAGGTCTCCTTGCGTAAGTCCCCTACAAATCCTCCTTATCTGCTTTCTTTATCTGCCAATTTTGGGATTAGGAAACAAACAAAACAAAACAAAGTGACAGAAATACACAGAGTCGGTTAGCTATATATGCTACTGTAAATGGGATTAACACAAAAGAAGCGTACATATACAGAATACTGTAAGGACAGGTGTATGGCAGAAGACTGAAGCTACGATGAGAAACATGACATTGAGTGAGCTCTAAAAGTATTGGGACAGTGACACATTTTCTGATGTTTTGGCTCTATGCTCCAGCACTTTGGATTTGAAATGATACAATGACTATGAGGTTAAAGTGCAGACTGTCAGCTTTAATTTGAGGGTATTTTCATCCAAATCGGGTGAACCGTTATTGAGCCTACTATTCCTAATGTGATGGGTAGTGCCTACAGCAGACCTAGGCTATAGGCTATATCAGATACATTTCTTCTCCTTTCTTTGCACGGGAAAAATGTGGCTTTTTAGAAACACATTTCATGCAATTCTACACTTCAAATGACTGGAGATATTAGCAGAATCTTGTCCGCTGACACTGACAAACAGATCAATAAAAACGACGTTGATCCATCTAATATGCCTATGAGAAGGGGAGACAAATACAATATGACGTCCATCTATCCTGGAGGAGGAAATTATTGTCTTTCAAGTGGCACTGACCCAACAATGATAAAGAGTGAATATGCGCACTCACCGTTGGCCAATGCTCTCCAGTGGCACCACTAAGATAGGCTACACTGTTTGCTCAATTAAGATGAGAATTTTGATAACTAAAAGACAGAGTATTTTCATTGTCTTCTCTTTACAGCAATAACCATTTGCTTTCCAAACTGTTTTCCTGCTATTGTATTTTGAAATATTGCGATATACCTGGATGGGCCCTACTTTTTATTGACAGTTGCAACTCAACAATCATATAATTTGGTATTTGCCGCACGCGCTGTCCAAATTGCGACTGTAGGCATTGTGATTTAAAACAATTTTTAATAAAAAATAAAAAAGAAGCTAATGATCCTCTGTGGCCAAATCATGCTTTCTGGTGTAGTAGCCAATTTTTTATGATTTCATTTATTTCTGTATAGACAGGAGTAGGCTTATTAGGCTATATAATTTTGGCAATTCAATTTACTTTAGTGGAAGCTGGACGCGCCATCTATGGTTAGACAACTAACTTGATTGATAGCCTGAAATGGCTTCTTGGTAGCTAGTCATGAGGTTGGGAGATTGGGAACCTATCTGGGTTAGCTAACGCCAACTTTGTAAGGTGGCTAGTAGTATTACAGAGAAACAACAAAACATAAAAAAATAAAATATAAGGGATTATTATTTTTAAACAGTACAAATCTGAGGGGGCATGTGCCCTTGTGCCCCCTATGGGCAGGACGACTCTGACGCCACACACAACTGTCTTCTTCTCACACACTTACAGTTCAGCTCAGTCAACTACATCAGGGCACACAACAGCTTTGATGACATTGCTAAGTGGTTTATTAGACTGTGCCTTAACTAAATATGCTAATATTAATTAGTCCATCATAGATGTTCAGATTTTTTGTCTACAGTATCTATCTCCATCATGTAATGTAACTTTATGATTACATTGCTTATTTACCATTGACGTGCAGTCTTTAACAAGCACGTATTTGCTGATATTGTCATTTTCTTGTCTATCTGTTACCCATTGCAGAGACTCTTGGGGGCGATTGGAAACCAAGGTTCATCCTTCATTGAGGTAAGAGCCCCGGTCAAAAGTAGTGCATACTATATAGGGAATATGGTGCAATTTGGAATTGGGACACAACCCCAGTCTTGTGCTAACAGGTTTCCTTCTGGGGTTTGAGCACTGTCATTTTACTCTATGTGATTCCATTTCTATGGTCTCAGTACTGTCCCTTCATACGCTGCTGAGAGTTTATGTGTATTGGACCTGATGGGTAATGCTGTTCCTGACATGCATGGCATTTAATGACCCTTCCCCCTTCTAGTTGCCTTTAACAACACACAGTAACAAGGCAACAGTAAACATGTTATCCCCCACGAATGATGCAGCGCCCCCCTTGGGCCAATTAGTGACAATTAGTGACAATTATTCAAATGTATGTTGCGTGGATTAATGAGAAAGATAAAAAACCATCAAGTATTTTTTCCCTAGCTGGAAATCAAAACTTGATAGCTCACAATGGACGGAATGTCAGATATCGGACTGCTTGATAGGGAGATGCACTGATATAAAACTGGATTTATCATGAGGAGATGCATATACAGTGGGGAAAAAAAGTATTTAGTCAGCCACCAATTGTGCAAGTTCTCCCACTTAAAAAGATGAGAGAGGCCTGTGATTTTCATCATAGGTACACGTCAACTATGACAGACAAATTGAGATTTTTTTCTTCAGAAAATCACATTGTAGGATTTTTAATGAATTTATTTGCAAATTATGGTGGAAAATAAGTATTTGGTCACCTACAAACAAGCAAGATTTCTGGCTCTCACAGACCTGTAACTTCTTCTTTAAGAGGCTCCTCTGTCCTGCACTCGTTACCTGTATTAATGGCACCTGTTTGAACTTGTTATCAGTATAAAAGACACCTGTCCACAACTTCAAACAGTCACACTCCAAACTCCACTATGGCCAAGACCAAAGAGCTGTCAAAGGACACCAGAAACAAAATTGTAGACCTGCACCAGGCTGGGAAGACTGAATCTGCAATAGGTAAGCAGCTTGGTTTGAAGAAATCAACTGTGGGAGCAATTATTAGGAAATGGAAGACATACAAGACCACTGATAATCTCCCTCGATCTGGGGCTCCACGCAAGCTCTCACCCCATGGGGTCAAAATGATCACAAGAACGGTGAGCAAAAATCCCAGAACCACATGGGGGGACCTAGTGAATGACCTGCAGAGAGCTGGGAACAAAGTAACAAAGCCTACCATCAGTAACACACTACGCCGCCAGGGACTCAAATCCTGCAGTGCGAGACATGTCCCCCTGCTTAAGCCAGTACATGTCCAGGCCCATCTGAAGTTTGCTAGAGTGCATTTGGATGATCCAGAAGAGGATTGGGAGAATGTCATATGGTCAGATGAAACCAAAATATAACTTTTTGGTAAAAACTCAACTCGTCGTGTTTGGAGGACAAAGAATGCTGAGTTGCATCCAAAGAACACCATACCTACTATGAAGCATGGGGGTGGAAACATCATGCTTTGGGGCTGTTTTTCTGCAAAGGGACCAGGACGACTGATCCGTGTAAAGGAAAGAATGAATGGGGCCATGTATCGTGAGATTTTGAGTGAAAACCTCCTTCCATCAGCAAGGGCATTGAAGATGAAACGTGGCTGGGTCTTTCAGCATGACAATGATCCCAAACACACCGCCCGGGCAACGAAGGAGTGGCTTCGTAAGAAGCATTTCAAGGTCCTGGAGTGGCCTAGCCAGTCTCCAGATCTCAACCCCATAGAAAATCTTTGGAGGGAGTTGAAAATCCGTGTTGCCCAGCGACAGCCCAAAACATCACTGCTCTTGAGGAGATCTGCATGGAGGAATGGGCCAAAATACCAGCAACAGTGTGTGAAAACCTTGTGAAGACTTACAGAAAACATTTGACCTGTGTCATTGCCAACAAAGGGTATATAACAAAGTATTGAGAAACTTTTGTTATTGACCAAATACTTATTTTCCACCATAATTTGCAAACAAATTCATAAAAAATCCTATAATGTGATTTTCTGGAGAAAAAAAATCTCATTTTGTCTGTCATAGTTGGCGTGTACCTATGATGAAAATTACAGGCCTCTCTCATCTTTTTAAGTGGGAGAACTTGCACAATTGGTGGCTGACTAAATACTTTTTTCCCCCACTGTATGTACAAAATGTCATGACTGTAGTTCAAAAGGGACAGGAGATATGCTTGTTCAAAATAAGCTGGGGGACAAAAAGTCTAATTTCTGGAAATTGTAATGGGCCGAGGTAGTAGGTCCATATGGGACACGTGTTGCTCATGAGGTTAACCCAGGCCCTGTAGCCCCCAGTGACCCAGGCCCTGTAGCCCCCAGTAACCCAGGCCCTGTAGCCCCCCTCCTACTCCCCAGGCGCTATCATTTGTTGACTTCTGTAACCGTAAAAGCCTTGGTTTCTTGCATATTAACATCAGAAGCCTCCTCCCTAAGTTTGAGTTATTCACTGCGTTAGCACACTCCGCCAACCCTGATGTTCTAGCAGTATCTGAATCCTGGCTTAGGAAGGCCACCAAAAACTCTGAAATGTCCATCCCCAACTACAAAGTGTTCCGTCTAGATAGAACTGCCAAAGGGGACAGAGTTGCAATCTACTGTAGAGATAGCCTGCAGAGCTCTATCATACTATCCAGGTCTGTGCCCAAACAGTTTGAGCTTCTACTTCTAAAAATCCACCTTTCCAGAAATAAGTATCTCACTGTTGCCGCTTGCTGCAGACCCCCCCACCCCCAAGCCCCCAGCTGTGCCCTGGACACCATATGTGAATTGATTGCCTCCCATCTATCCTCAGAGTTCGTACTGCTTGGTGACCTAAACTGCGATATGCTTATCACCCCGGCCATCCTGCAATCTAAACTAGATGCCCTCAATCTCACACAAATTATCAAGGAACCTACCAGGTACAACCCTAAATCCGTAAACATGGGCACCCTCATAGATATCATCCTGACTAATTTACCCTCTAAATACACCTCCGCTGTCTTCAACCAGGATCTCAGCGATCACTGCCTCATTGCCTGTGTCCGTACTGGGTCCAGGGTCAAACGACCACCCCTCATCACTGTCAAACACTCCGTAAAACACTTCAGCGAGCAGGCCTTTCTAATTGACCTGGCCCGGGTATCCTGGATGGATATTGACCTCATTCCGTTAGTAGAGGATGCCTGGTTGTTCTCTAAAAGTGCTTTCGTCTCCATCTTAAATAAGCATGCCCCATTCAGAAAAGTCAGAACTAAGAACAGATATAGCCCCTGGTTCACCCCAGACTTGACTGCCCTTGACCAGCACAAAAACATCCTGTGGCGTACTGCATTAGCATCGAACAGCCCCCGCGATATGCAACTTTTCAGGGAAGTCAGGAACAAATATACACAATCAGTTAGGAAAGCAAAGGCTAGCTTTTTCAAACAGAAATTTGCATCCTGTAGCACTAACTCCAAAAAGTTTTGGGACACTGTAAACTCCATGGAGAATAAGAGCACCTCCTCCCAGCTGCCCACTGCACTGAGGCTAGGAAACACTGTTACCACCGATAAATCTAAGATAATCGAGAACGGTTGGCCATGCTTTCCACCTGGCTACCCCTACCCCACCCACCAGCTCTGCACCCTCCGCTGCAACTTGCCCATGCCCCCCCCGCTTCTCCTTCATCCAAATTCAGATAGCTGATGTTCTAAAAGAGCTGCAAAATCTGGACCCTTACAAATCAGCTGGGCTAGACAATCTGGATCCTTTCTTTCTAAAATTAGCTGCCGAGATTGTAGCAACCCCTGTTACTAGCCTGTTCAACCTCTCTTTCGTATCATCTGAGATCCCCAGAGATTGGAAAGCTGCCGCGGTCATCCCCCTCTTCAAAGGGGGTGACACTCTAGATCCAAACTGTTACAGACCTATATCCATCCTGCCCTGCCTTTCGAAAGTATTTGAAAGCCAAGTTAACAAACAGATCACCGACCATTTCAAATCCCACCGTACCTTCTCCACTATGCAATCTGGTTTCTGAGCTGGTCATGGGTGCACCTCAGCCACGCTCAAGGTCCTAAACGATATAATAACCGCGATCGATAAAAAACAGTACTGTGCAGCCGTCTTCATCGACCTGGCCAAGGCTTTTGACTCTGTCAATCACCGCATTCTTATTGGCAGACTAAATAGCCTTGGTTTCTCAAATGACTGCCTCGCCTGGTTCACCAACTACTTCTCAGATAGATGTTCAATGTGTCAAATCGGAGGGCCTGTTGTCTGGACCTCTGGCAGTCTCTATGGGGGTGCCACAGGGTTCAATTCTCGGGCCGACTCTATTCTCTGTGTATATCAATGATGTTGCTCTTGCTGCTGGTGACTCTCAGATCCACCTCTATGCAGACGACACCATTTTGTATACATCTGGCCCTTCATTGGACACTGGGTTAACAAACCTCCAAACAAGCTTCAATGCTATACAACACTCCTTCCGTAGCCTCCAACTGCTCTTAAACGCTAGTAAAACTAAATGCATGCTCTTCAATCGAAAGCTGCTTGCACCCGCCCGCCCGACTAGAATCACTACTCTCGACGGGGCTGACTCAGAATATGTGGACAACTACAAATACCTAGGTGTCTGGTTAGACCATAAACTCTCACATTAAGCATCTCCAATCCAAAGTTAAATCTAGAATCGGCTTCCTATTTCGCAACAAAGCCTCCTTCACTCATGCTGCCAAACATGCCCTTGTAAAACTGACTATCCTACCGATCATTGACTTCGGCGATGTCATTTACAAAATAGCATCCAACACGCTACTCAGCAAATTGGATGTAGTCTATCACAGTGCCATCCGTTTTGTCACCAAAGCCCCATATACTACCCACCATTGTGACCTGTATGCTCTAGTTGGCTGGCCCTCACTACATATTCGTCGCCAATCCAACTGGCTCCAGGTCATCTATAAATCTCTGCTAGGCAAATCCCCGCCTTATCTTAGCTCATTGGTCACCATAGCAACACCCAACCGTAGTATGTGCTCCAGCAGGTATATCTCACTGGTCATCCCCAAAGCCAACACCTCCTTTGGCCGCCATTCCTTCCAGTTCCCTGCTGCTAATGACTGGAACGAACTGCAAAAATCTCTGAAGCTGGAGACTCTTATCTCCCTCACTAACTTTAAGCATCAGTTGTCAGAGCAGCTTATCGATCACTGCACCTGTACACAGCCCATCTGTAATTAGCCCACCCAACTACCTCATCCCCATATTGTTATTTATTGTGCTCATTTGCAACCCAGTATCTCTATTTGCTCATTTACATTTACATTTTAGTCATTTAGCAGACGCTCTTATCCAGACCGACTTACAGTTAGTGAGTGCATACTTTTGCCCCGTGGGAATCGAACCCACAACCCTGGCGTTGCAAGCGCCATGCTCTACCAACTGATCTACACGGGGCACATCATCTTCTGCACATCTATCACTCCAGTGTTAATACTAAATTGTAATTATTTTGCACTATGGCCTATTTATTGCCTTACCTCCATAACTTACAACATTTGCACACACTGTATATAGATTTTCTATTGTGTTATTGACTGTATGTTTTGTTTATCCCATGTGTAACTCTGTGTTGTTGTTGTTTTTATCGCACTGCTTTGCTTTATCTTGGCCAGGTCGCAGTTGTAAATTAGAACTCTCAATTGGCCTACCTGGTTAAATAAAGGTGAAATAAAAAAATTGCTCATGAGGAGATGCCTTAAAAGTTGCAAAACTATTCAGAACCCTTGGATTTCATCACATTTTATTGTGTTACAAAGTGGGATTAAAATAGATGTAATTGTATTTTTTTTTGCCATCAATCTACACAAAATACTCTGTAATGTCAAAGTGGAAGAAAAATTATATATACTGTATGTATTACATAACTAAAATATAGTTATTGCATAAGTATTCAACCCCGTTTTTTAGGCAAGCCTAAATTAGTTCAGGAGTAAAATATTGCTTAACAAATCACATAATAAGTTACATGGACTCAGTCTGTTTGAAATAATAGATGTTGACATGATTTTTGAATGACTAACCCTTCCTCTGTCCCCCATATATACAACATCTGTACGGACCCTCAGTCAAGTATTGCATTTCAAGCAGAGCTAAAACTACAAAGACCAGGGAGCTTTTCGAAAGCCTCATAAAGAATGGCAGTGATTGGTAGATGGGTAACAACAACAAATCAGACATTGAATATCTCTTTAAGTATGATCAAGTTAATAATTATGCTGTGGATTATATATTAAACCACCCAGACACATCAAAGATGCAGTCGTCCTTCTTAACTGAGCTTTAGGACAGGAATGAAATGGCTCAGGGATGTTACCATGAGGCCATTGGTGATTTTAAAACAGCTACAGAGTTCAGTGTCTGTGATGGTAGAAAACTGAGGATGGATCAACAACATTGTAGTACTCCATAATAATGACCTAAATGACAAAAACTTGCATCTTGTTTTTAACAAGTTATTAAAGTAATACTGCAAAGCCTTATGTTTGGGGCAAATCCAACACATCACTGAGTAACTGCCTCCTTATTTTCATGCATTGTGGTGGCTGCATCATGGTATGGGTATGCTTGACAAAGGAAAATACTGGGGAGATTTTCAGGACAAAAATAAATAGAGCTAAGCACAGGCAAATCCTAGAGGAAAACCTGCTTCAGTCTGCTTTACATCAGAGACTGGGAGAGGAATTCACTTTTCAGCAGAGTGGCCAAGTTACAGTTTTGACTTAAATCTGCTTGGAAATCTATGGCAAGACTTCAAAATTGCTGTCTAGCTATGATTCCCAACATCTTGGCAGAGCTTGAAGAATTTTGAAAAGAATAATGGGCAAATAAAATAAAATAACACAACATTTTATTTGTCACATGCGCTGAATACAACAGGTGTAGACCTAATCGTGAAATCCTTACTTACAAACCCTTAACCAACAATGCAGTTAAGAAAATAGAGTTAAGAAAATATTGAATAAATAAAAGAAAGTAAAAAAAGTAACACAATAAAATAACAATAACGAGGCTATATGCAGGGCGTAGCCATTAAAGCATTAAACCTCTCACTAAAGGCTTCAGTCATACAAAAGTTATACTTAAATCCGAACTAGTTCCATAGCATATTAGTAAGAATGTCTCACCCCTTGTTCAATAATGTTTTTTCCCCCCTTTATTCAGATTATAACCTCTCTCTTTCGGTTATTGGAAAATGAAATAATCACCAAATATCGTTATTTTTAAAACAAGCCATAGAAAGTTGGTTGCAATTTCAGTTTAATACACCAGAAAAGACAGAGCAAATATTACAACAAATATTATGGTTAAACTGAAATATACTAATTGATAAAAAAATTAAGGTATAATCTTTGTAAATGATATCATAAATAGGACTGGTGGAGTTACGTCACACATGCAGCTAACAAAAATATATAGAAATGTCTGCTCTGCCCCAAATTACAATCAACTAATTGCAGCATTACCGCAAAAATGGAAGAGGCAAGTGGAAGGGGGAAGAAGTAAGGAACTTGTCTGCATTAAAGACCAAAATTGGTTAAAGAAAATTGTAATAAATTAAAAAGTATACCAGTTTAATTTAAGGACCAAAAAATGGACAGCTGTGCCATATAGATTGCAAAAAAGTTTGGAAGAGATTTTCGATGTACCGATTCCATGGCACATGGTTTATGAACTGATACGTCAAATGACGTCAGATTCAAAACATAGAATTGTTCAATTCAAATTATTATACAAAATTCTTGCAACCAATAGAATGTTATATATATGGGGGATACAACCATCCCAGCTCTGCAAATTTTGCTGCGAAGAGACAGAATCATTTGTTTTGGTACTGTCCATATGTAGCTTGTTTTTGGTCGCAGGTCCAGGAATGACTGAAGAATTGCAACATTTACCTGTCACAAGCTGGGCTTGGACTCCGGTCTCAGATGTGGAGAGCTGGGGGTTCTACCCCTTAGCCACAGAGGAGGTATAGTTGGACCCAAATGAAACACCCAAGGCAATACTCCAGGCAAGTAGATTTAATGTAAAAACAAAGGTTCTTCGCACTTCAAAAATAGTCCAACAAAAGTTCTTCTCAGAAAGAGGTCTATTAACAGAGGTAGAGTAACCAAAACAGGAGGCAAAACAAAATAACTCCACGAGGGGAGAAAAACAAACTAAAGATAACTTAGAAAACCTTACTTGGAAAGACACGGTGGAACAAGGCAGGAGACACATAGCCAGGACTCAAAAACCAAGTGAGAAACAAGGGGAAAACACACAGCTAAAATACTCTAGGGGAAACAAGGCACGGGTGACCTGGATCAAGCTAATAAGGACACACGAGGAAGAACTAAGGCAGAGGGGAACACAGATGACCTCTAGAGGCCCGGAGACAAACAGGAGGCAGGAAGCTGACAGGACCCCCTCCTCTAGGAACGACTCCTGACGTTCCTTCCAGAACACCCTGGCCTCAGGGTGCGAAAATCTCGGATCAAACCTGGGTCCAGGATGTCCCTGGCTGGAACCCAGGAGCGCTCCTCTGGCCCGTAGCCCTCCCAGTCCACCAGATACTGCAGAGAGTTCTGGACCCTCCGGGAGTCCAGTATCCGGCGGACTGTGTAGGCTGGCTGGCCGTCAATGATCCTGGGAGGTGGCGGGGGTCTGCGTGGGGGGCAAAGGGAGAAGACAAGACAGGTTTAAGTAGTGAAACATGGAAAGTGGGGGTTAATTCTAAGGGAGCGAGGGAGAACCAAACGATAAGAAACAGGGTTAACTTTTTCTAGCTATGCGGAAAGGGCCAATGTATCTCTGGGAAAGCTTCTTGGATTCGACCCGGAGGGGCAGGTTCTTAGTGGCCAACCAAACTCTCTGACCAGCTCGGAAACTAGGGGCCGTCCGGGCGGTGGCGATTAGCCTGACTTTGGTATCTCTGGGAGGTCCGAAGGAGGGTACACCTGGCCTTCTTCCAGGTCCGCCTACAGCGTTGGACAAAGCGCTGGGCCGAGGGAACACCAACTTGCGCCTCTTCCTCTGGAAATAATGGAGGGTTGTAACCGAACTGGCATTCGAAGGGGGACAATCCGGTGGCTGAGGACTGGAGGGTGTTGTGGGCATATTCAGCCCAAATGATATAGGTGGCCCAAGACGTGGGATTACTGGCCGCCATACACCGCAGGGTGGTCTCCAGATCCTGATTAATCCGTTCCGTTTGGCCATTAGACTCTGGATGGAACCCCGACGATAGGCTGGCTGTGGCCCCAATAAGCCTGCAGAAGGCCCCCCAAAACCGGGACGAGAATTGGGGACCTCGGTCGGAGACCACGTCCAGGGGAATACCAAATATCCGGAAGACATGGTTCATGAGGAGCTCAGCAGTCTCCTTAGCCGAGGGCAGCTTGGGCAGGGGAATAAACCGGGCAGCCTTAGAGAACCGGTCTACCACCACTAGGATGACGGTGTTGCCCTGGGATGGAGGAAGTCCCGTAACAAAGTCCAGAGAAAGGTGTGACCATGGCCTTCGAGGAACAGGTAAGGGATGGAGCAGTCCCTGGGGTCGCTGGCGTGTCGACTTTCCCTGGTTGCACACAGGACAGGCCTCAACATAGACCTGCACGTCCTTCTTGATGGACGGCCACCAAAACCGCCGTCGGAGGAATTCCAGTGTGCGAGCACTGCCTGGATGGCATGTCAAGGGCGACTCATGACCCCACTGCAAGACGCGGGCCCGAACAGAGAGAGGAACGTACAGGCGACCGGCAGGACCACCGCCTGGATCGGGCTCATGGACAAGGGCTTCTCGTACCCCTCTTTCTAGTTCCCACTGAAGAGGTGCGACGATCCTAGACCTCGGAATAATCGATGCCAAGGGCTTCTCATGTACCTCGGGAGAATAGGCTCGAGACAGGGCATCCGGCTTGACGTTCTTGGTGCCAGGTCGGTAAGACAGGAGGAACTGGAATCGATTAAAGAAAAGGGACCATCGTGCTTGCCGAGGGTTCATCCGCTTAGCCTGTTGGAGATATTCCAGGTTCTTGTGGTCTGTGAGAACCTGGAAAGGGTGCTGAGCCCCCTCAAGCCAATGGCGCCACTCTTCCAAGGCCAGTTTCACCGCAAGCAACTCTCGATCCCCCACGTGGTAGTTGCGCTCGGCCTCAGACAGGCGGCGAGACATGAAGGCACAAGGGTGTAATCTCCCATCCTCACCCCTCTGTGACAGGACGGCTCCCACCCCCACCTCTGAGGCGTCCACCTCCACCACGAAAGGTCTTTCTGGGTCAGGGATCACCAGAATCGGAGCAGAAGTGAAGCGGCGCTTGAGATCCTCGAAGGCCCCTGCTGCTTCCGGACCCCAGTGAATCTTGGTCCCTCCTCCCTTGGTAAGCGTCGTCAAGGGGGCTACCACCGAGCTGAAATTCTTAATGAACTTCCGATAGAAGTTAGAAAAGCCAATGAACCGTTGAACCTCCTTGACCGTGGCAGGTGTGGGCCAGCAGTGGACCGCTTTGACCTTCTTGGGATCCATCTCTAGGTGCCCGGGAGTGACAATAAACCCGAGAAACTGAGTCTGAGAAACATGAAATTCACACTTCTCAGGTTTAACGTAGAGGTGATTGTCAAGGAGCCTCTGGAGAACCCTGCTAACATGCCCCTCATGCTCCTTCTGTGACCTCGAGAAGATGAGGATATCGTCCAGGTACACGAAGACGAACAGATTAAGCATATCCCGGAGAACATCATTAATCAGGGCTTGGAATACTGCGGGGGCATTGGTGAGCCCGAACGGCATCACCCGATATTCATAGTGCCCCGTGGGCGTGTTGAACGCCATCTTCCATTCGTCTCCTTGCCGGATCCGCACGAGATGGTAAGCATTGCGGAGATCCAGTTTAGTAAAAATGGAAGCCCCTTGAAGCAGCTCAAAAGCAGTGGCCATGAGAGGAAGGGGGGTATCGATTCCGAACCGTGATCTTGTTGAGTCCCCGGTAATCAATACAAGGCCTAAGACCCCCGTCTTTCTTTTCAACAAAAAAGAAGCCCGCCCCAGCCGGGGAAGTAGAGGCATAGATGAGGCCGGCTGCCAAGGACTCCTTAATGTAGGTGTCCATAGCTGCGTGCTCGGGGGAGGACAAGGAAAAGATCCGACCTCTAGGAGGGCAGCACCCAGGGAGTAGATCAATGGCACAGTCATACGTGCGATGAGGCGGTAAGGAAGTAGCCCGGGCCTTGCTGAACACTGCCTTGAACCGATGGTAAACACTGGGGACTCGGGAGACGTCAACAGACTCTTGAAACTGGGTACTAGGGGCTGAGGGACTCTGAAGCATGCAGGTGAGTTGACAAGTGGGACCCCAGCTTAGAATGGTGCCAGTAGGCCAGTCGATCTGGGGATTATGTCTGCATAGCCAAGGGTGACCCAGGATAATAGGATACTCGGGAGAGTCAATGAGATAGAAGGTCTCCTCCTGCTGGTGTTGAGAGATGGTAAGTCGCAGGGACTGAGTCGCCTCTGTAACCTTTCCTGGTTCCAGAGGTCTGCCATCTAAGGCTGTAACTGCCTGGGGTTGAGGAAGTAGTTGGGTAGGGATCTTAAGTTCCTTAGCCAAGGTTACATCCAAGAAATCACCTGCGGCACCGGAATCGATCATAGCCTGGACCCGATGCTGGTGGCCCTCCCAGGACAGAGTGGCTGGAATAGCCAGGACAGCGTTAGTAGGAGGAGCTCTAATTCTCCCCATCACAGCCCTCCTGTAGCTGGGCGGGGACAGGCGTTTCCCGAAAGCTCGGGGCAAGTGGAGCGGAAATCAATGGCAAAATCTGCCGTGCTTCGGGGGCCCTGACGGAGAGACAGTAGGCGCTTGGAAGCCTCCCGCCCACTGACAGGATGATCGAACACCCGCTTGAACTCTTCTACAAATGCAGCGTGGGAGTCACAACAGGCCTCCTGGGACTGCCACACCGCAGAGGCCCAGGTGAGCGCCTTGTCTGAAAGAAGGGTAATGATGTAGGCAATCTTGGAACGGTCTGTGGGAAAACTTGAGGGTTGGAGCTCGAAGGTGAGGGAGCATTGGGTGAGGAAACCCTGGCAAGAGCTTGGATCCCCAGAAAAGGGCTTGGGAGGTGGTAGTCGGGGCTCCGCCACTAGAGAAGGCCTGTCGTCACTGGGGGGTGACCTGGGGGAAGGGAGAGGACCAGGGAGGCGTTCAAAGAGCTGGCGGAGGGAACTCATCATTTCGGCCAGGAGTTGAGAATGACTAGCCATCAGCTCTTCTTGTCGGCTGAGAACGGCTTCATGGCGCTGGAAAGAAGCCTCATGTCGAGTGATCACCGCCAACAGGTCCTGGGAACTGAGTGTTTCTGGGTCCATGATTGACTTGGTTTTTCTGTCACAAGCTGGGCTTGGACTCCGGTCTCAGATGTGGAGAGCTGGGGGTTCTACCCCTTAGCCACAGAGGAGGTATAGTTGGACCCAAATGAAACACCCAAGGCAATACTCCAGGCAAGTAGATTTAATGTAAAAACAAAGGTTCTTCGCACTTCAAAAATAGTCCAACAAAAGTTCTTCTCAGAAAGAGGTCTATTAACAGAGGTAGAGTAACCAAAACAGGAGGCAAAACAAAATAACTCCACGAGGGGAGAAAAACAAACTAAAGATAACTTAGAAAACCTTACTTGGAAAGACACGGTGGAACAAGGCAGGAGACACATAGCCAGGACTCAAAAACCAAGTGAGAAACAAGGGGAAAACACACAGCTAAAATACTCTAGGGGAAACAAGGCACGGGTGACCTGGATCAAGCTAATAAGGACACACGAGGAAGAACTAAGGCAGAGGGGAACACAGATGACCTCTAGAGGCCCGGAGACAAACAGGAGGCAGGAAGCTGACATTACCTGGAGCTAATTCTGCAAATATCACTGCTAGCTGATTTGAAAAGTCATAGTCAATCGATCAATAATATAATAATACTTTTAGCAAACATTTGTATCTTTAATTTACAATCTGTAGAAACTATGAGAATAGAAAGGTTCAGAGCTTTTGTGAAACATCACAGCTCAGTTGAAAAATATATGGCGAATAGAAATCAAAAATGGATGGTGATAAGAGATAGATGGGAGGGGTTGGTTGAGTGGAGCTGAAGGGTGTGACTAAAAACAACAAGATAACTAATGTAAAATATACTGTGTCCGTAAAATGTATATAGGTTCAGAACTTTTGTGAAACAGCACAGTTAAAAATATATGGCAAATAGAAATCAAACTGGATGGTCTTCCGAGATAGATGGGAGGGGTTGAGGGTAGCTGAAGGATGGGATTAAAAACAACAAAAGAGAACTATTGTAAAATACATTGTATCCGTAAAATGTATATAGTATAGTATAGTGCCTTGCAAAAGTATTCATCCCCCTTGGCGTTTTTCCTATTTTGTTGCATTACAACCTGTAATTTAAATTAAGTTTTATTTGGATTTCATGTAATGGACATACACAAAATAGTCCAAATTGGTGAAGTGAAATTCAAAAAATTACTTGTTTAAAAAAATTCAAAAAAATAAATAACGTAAAAGTGGTGCATGCATATGTATTCCCCCCTTTGCTATGAAGCCGCTAAATACGATCTGGTGCAACCAATTATCTTCAGAAGTCACATAATTAGTTAAATAAAGTCCACCTGTGTGCAATCTAAGTGTCACATAATCTCAGTATATACAGTGGGGAAAAAAAGTATTTAGTCAGCCACCAATTGTGCAAGTTCTCCCACTTAAAAAGATGAGAGAGGCCTGTAATTTTCATCATAGGTGCACGTCAACTATGACAGACAAATTGAGGGAAAAAAATCCAGAAAATCACATTGTAGGATTTTAAATGAATTTATTAGCAAATTATGGTGGAAAATAAGTATTTGGTCACCTACAAACAAGCAAGATTTCTAGCTCTCATAGACCTGTAACTTCTTCTTTAAGAGGCTCCTCTGTCCTCCACTGGTTACCTGTATTAATGGCACCTGTTTGAACTTGTTATCAGTATAAAAGACACCTGTCCACAACCTCAAACAGTCACACTCCAAACTCCACTATGGCCAAGACCAAAGAGCTGTCAAAGGACACCAGAAACAAAATAGTAGACCTGCACCAGGCTGGGAAGACTGAATCTGCAATAGGTAAGCATCTTGGTTTGAAGAAATCAACTGTGGGAGCAATTAGTAGGAAATGGAAGACATACAAGACCACTGATAATCTCCCTCGATCTGGGGCTCCACGCAAGATCTCACCCCGTGGGGTCAAAATGATGACAAGAACGGTGAGCAAAAATCCCAGAACCACACGGGGGGACCTAGTGAATGACCTGCAGAGAGCTGGGACCAAAGTAACAAAGCCTACCATCAGTAACACACTACGCCGCCAGGGACTCAAATCCTGCAGTGCTAGACGTGTCCCCCTGCTTAAGACAGTACATGTCCAGGCCCGTCTGAAGTTTGCTAGAGTGCATTTGGATGATCCAGAAGAGGATTGGGAGAATGTCATATGGTCAGATGAAACCAAAATATAACTTTTTGGTAAAAACTCAACTCGTCGTGTTTGAAGGACAAAGAATGCTGAGTTGCATCCAAAGAACACCATACCTACTATGAAGCATGGGGGTGGAAACATCATGCTTTGGGGCTGTTTTTCTGCAAAGGGACCTGGACGACTGATCCGTGTAAAGGAAAGAATGAATGGGGCCATGTATCGTGAGATTTTGAGTGAAAACCTCCTTCCATCAGTAAGGGCATTGAAGATGAAACGTGGCTGGGTCTTTCAGCATGACAATGATCCCAAACACACCGCCCGGGCAACAAAGGAGTGGCTTCGTAAGAAGCATTTCAAGGTCCTGGAGTGGCCTAGCCAGTCTCCAGATCTCAACCCCATAGAAAATCTTTGGAGGGAGTTTAAAGTCTGTGTTGCCCAGCGACAGCCCCAAAACATCACTGCTCTAGAGGAGATCTGCATGGAGGAATGGGCCAAAATACCAGCAACAGTGTGTGAAAACCTTGTGAAGACTTACAGAAAACGTTTGACCTGTGTCATTGCCAACAAAGGGTATATAACAAAGTATTGAGAAACTTTTGTTATTGACCAAATACTTATTTTCCACCATCATTTGCAAATACATTCATTAAAAATCCTTCAATGTGATTTTCTGGATTTTTTTTCCTCATTTTGTCTGTCATAGTTGACGTGTACCTATGATGAAAATTACAGGCCTCTCTCATCTTTTTAAGTGGGAGAACTTGCACAATTGGTGGCTGACTAAATACTTTTTTTCCCCACTGTATACACCTGTTCTGAAAGGCCCCAGAGTCTGCAACACCACTAAGCAAGGGACACCACCAAGCAAGCTGTGATGAGGTGATGTCGAAGGAGTCAGGCTCAGGAGGGTAAATCACAGAATAACAGGCTTTATTCCGCAACCACAAAGTTACGCAATAACGCGTCAAAAACACTCCAGTGCGCCTGTTCTGGAAAATACAAGGGAAATATCCCGACGATACAAAATACAAGGAGCTTCACCGAGCTTCACTATCCTCCACAATAAACATTCACACACAAAGACATGGGGGCAGAGGGAACACTTATACAGGTACTGATGAGGGGATATGAACCAGGTGTGTGTAATAAACAAGACAAAACAAAATGGAATGATGAGATGAGGAGCGGCAGTGGCTAGAAGGCCGGTGACGACGAACGCCGAAGCCTGCCTGAAGCCTGCCCCCTTGATGCGCAGCTCCAGCAGCGCGCCGACACCGGCCTCGGGGACGGCGAGGAGGACGCGGAGCAGGGCGAGCCGGATGGCGACGGTGGAAATCCTGCAATAGGGAGGGATCGAGGATATCCCTCACCGGTACCCAGCACCGCTCCTCCGGAACGTACACCTCCCACTCCACACAGTACTGAAGGCCCCCCACCCGACACCTCAGACTCCTGGAGCGGACCAGCCACCACCGGCCTGAGGAGAGACACATGGAACAAGGGGTTAATACAGTAATCTGGAGGGAGTAATAACCTATATGTAACCTCGTTTATCCTCCTCAGGACTTTGAATGGCCCCACAAACCGCTGGCTCAGCTTCCGGCAGGGCAGGCGGAGGGGTAGATTCCGGGTCGAGAGCCAGACCCGATCACCCGGTACCAACACCGGGGCCTCACTGCGGTGGCGGTCAGCGTTGGCCTTCTGGCGACGCACGGCGCACTAGAGGTGGAACTTAGCAGCGTTCCACATCTCCCTGCGCGCCAAAACCAGTCATCCACCGCAGGAGCTTCGGTCTGGCTCTGATGCCACGGTGCCAGAACCGGCTGATAACCTAAAACACATTGAAAGGGCGATAGGTTAGTAGAGGAGTGGCGGAGAGAGTTCTGGGCATTTTCTGCCCATGGCAAGAACACCGACCACTCCCCCGGCCGGTCCTGGCAGTAGGACTGCAGGAACCTGCCCACATCCTGATTCACCCGTTCCACCTGCCCATTACTCTCAGGATGAAACCCAGAGGTCAGGCTGACCGAGACCCCCAGACGTTCCATGAATGCCTTACAGACCCTGGATGTAAACTGGGGACCCTGGTCAGACATTATGTTCTCTGGCACCCCATAGTGCCAGAAGATGTGAGTAAACAGGGCCTCCGCAGTCTGCAGGGCTGTGGGGAGACCGGGCAGAGTAAGGAGGTGGCTGGCTTTTGAAAGCGGTCCACAACGACCAGGATGGTGGTGTTACCTTGAGAGAGGGGAAGATCAGTGAGAAAGTCAATGCACAGGTGGGACCATGGCCGTTGTGGAACTGGTAAGGGCTGTAACTTACCCGCTGGGAGGTGCCTAGGTGCCTTACTCTGGGCGCACACCGAGCAGGAGGAGACATACACCCTCACGTCCTTAGCCAAGGTAGGACACCAGTACTTTCTGGTCAGGCAGCGCACTGTACAACCGATACCTGGGTGACCAGAGGAGGGGGACGTGTGTGCCCAATAGATCAGACGGTCACGGACAAGAGACGGCTCGTACTGCAGCCCAGCTGGACACTGAGGTGGAGATGGCTCTGTGCGTAACACCCACTCTATGTCCGCGTCCATCGCCCAAACTACCAGCGCCACAATGCAGGAGGCCGGGAGTATGGGGGTGTTTTCTATGGGCCTCTCCTCTGTGTCGTACAGCCGTGACAGTGCGTCTGCCTTCACGTTCTTCATACCCGGGATGTAAGATAGTGTAAAATCAAACTGGGTGAAGAATAGGGCCCACCTGGCCTGGCGAGGGTTCAGCCTCCTCGTTGCCCGGATGTACTCCAGGTTACGGTGTTCCGTCCAGAATACGAAAGGGTGTTTCGCCCTCTCGAGCCAGTGCCTCCACACAGTCAGGGCTCAGACAACAGCTAACAGCTCCCGATCACCAACATCGTAGTTCTGCTCTGCCGGGCTGAGCTTCTTGGAGAAGAAGGCACAGGGGCGGAGCTTGGGTGGCGTGCCCGAGCGTTGAGATAGGACAGCGCCTATCCCTACCTCGGACGCATCCACCTCCACTACGAACGGTAGTGATGGATCGGGATGGGCCAGTACCGGGGCTGAGGTGAACAGAACCCTCAGGTTACTGAAGGCCCTGTCAGTCTCAGCAGACCAGCGGAGCCGGGACAGCCCACGCTTCAACAGAGATGTGATGGGAGCTGCGACCTTGCCAAAGCCCCGGATAAACCTCCAATAGTAGTTGGCAAAGCCAATAAAGCGCTGCACCTCCTTAACCGTGGTTGGAGTCGGCCAATTACGCACGGCTGAAATGCGATCTCCCTCCATCTCCACACCTGAGGTGGTAATGCGGTATCCGAGGAAGGAGACGGACTGTTGGAAAAACAGACACTTTTCTGCCTTGGTATAAAGGTCATGTTCCAACAGTCGGGTCAGCACTTTGCGAACCAGGGACACATGCTCGGCGTGCGTAGCGGAATACACCAGAATGTCGTCGATGTAGACCACTACACCGCGACCAAGCATGTCCCGAAACACCTCGTTCACAAAGGACTGGAAGATGGATGGAGCATTCATCAAACCGTAAAGCATCACCAGGTATTCGTAATGCCCCATGGTTGTGCTGAATGCTGTATTCCACTCGTCTCCCTCTCGGACACGCACCAGGTTGTACGCACTCCGGAGATCTAATTTTGTGAAGAAGCGCGCCCCATGCATTGACTCGATCACAGATGGAATGAGGGGTAGAGGATAACTATAACGCATTGTCCCCTTGTACAGTGCTCTGTAATCAATGCAAGGGAGCAGACCTCCGTCTGCACAAAAAATAAACTTGAGGAGGCGGGCGAAGTGGAGGGACGTATGAACCCCTGGCGCAGGGACTCGGAGATGTCTCCATCGCCTCCGTTTCAGCCTGCTACAGGGGATACACATGACTCCTGGGAGGCACAGGGTCTACCCGGAGGTTTATCGCGCAATCCCCCGCCCGATGACGTGGTAATTTGGTCGCCTGCGTTTTGGAAACGCGTGCGCCAAATCGAGGTATACGGGGGGAATGCGCACGGTGGAGGTAGTGTCTGGACTTTCCACCGTGGTTGCACCAACGGAAACACCTAGACACATACCCTGACACTCTCGCGACCACCCCGTGAGAACCCTCTGCGGCCATGAAAAGGTGGGGTTGTGTAGTGCTAACCAGGGAAGACCTAACACAACAGGGAAATCAGGAGACTCAATAATAAAGAAGGTGACTTGCTCTCTATGGGTCTCATGCGTAACCATAGTGACTGGTGCTGTAACTTCCCTAACGAACCCGGACCCTAACGGTCGACTGTCAAGGGCTCTGATGGGGAGTGGAATGGATAGGGGAACCAATGTAATGCCTAGACTATGTGCAAATGACCTGTCACTAAAGTTCCCAGCTGTGCCTGAATCGACCAGCACTTACACTGGGGAACTACCGTGTAATCAGGAAAATGGATGTGTAGGGTACAGTGCGCAGCAGAGGGCTCTGAACGAGTGTGGATGTTGGATACCTGGGGTGGTGCAAGAGTGCCCTGCCTGCCGCCTCCAGACCCAAAAGATCGCAGATGACAGCATGCAAGAGAATGTCCTCTCGTGCCACCAGATTGACGCTGGCACTGTCGACACTGGCGCTGTCGTCCAGTGCGCAAAACAGGCGCACTGGAAAATACAAGGCACACAGGGAAATATCCCGGCGATACAAAATACAAGGAGCTCCACCAAATTTCACTATCCTCCACAATAAACAATCACACACAAAGACAAGGGGGCAGAGGGAACACTTATACAGGTACTGAAGAGGGGATATGAACCAGGTGTGTGTAATAAACAAGACAAAACAAATAGAATGATGAGCAACAGTGGCTAGAAGGCCGGTGACGACGAACGCAGAAGCCTGCCCGAACAAGGAGAGGTGGCAGCTTCGGAGGAAGTCGTGACACAAGCGGCACCATGAAGACCAAGGAGCTCTCCAAACAGGTCAGGGACAAAGTTGTGGAGAAGTACAGATCAGGGTTGGGTTATAAAAAAATATCAGAAACTTTGAACATCCCACGGAGCACCATAAAATCCATTATTAAAAAATGGAAAGAATATGGCACCACAATAAACCTGCCAAGAGAGGGCCGCACAACAAAACTCATGGACCAGGCAAGGAGGGCATTAATCAGAGAGGCAACAAAGATCCCAAAGATAACCCTGAAGGAGCTGCAAAACTCCACAGCGGAGATTGGAGTATCTGTCCATAGGACCACTTTAAGCCGTACACTCCACAGAGCTGTGCTTTATGGAAGAGTGGCCAGAAAAAAAGCCATTGCTTGAAGAAAAAAATAAGCAAACACGTTTGGTGTTCGCCAAAAGGCATGTGGGAGACTCCCCAAACATATGGAAGAAGGTACTCTGGTCAGATGAGACTAAAATTGAGCTTTTTGGCCATCAAGGAAAACACTATGTCTGGCGTAAACCCAACAACTCTCATCACCCCGAGAACACCATCTCCACAGTGAAGCATGGTGGTGGCAGCATCATGCTGTGGGATGTTTTTCATTGGCAGGGACTGGGAAACTGGTCAGAATTGAAGGAATAATGGATGGTACTAAATACAGGGAAGTTCTTGAGGGAAACCTGTTTCAGTCTTCCAGAGATTTGAGACTGGGAATCTGTGGTATGACTTAAAGATTGCTGCACACCAGCGGAACCCATCCAACTTGAAGGAGCTGGAGCAGTTTTGCCTTGAAGAATGGGCAAAAATCCCAGTGGCTAGATGTGCCAAGCTTATAGAGACATACCCCAAGAGACTTGTAGCTGTAATTGCTGCAAAAGGTGGCTCTACAAAGTATTGACTTTGGGGGGGTGAATAGTTATGCACGCTCAAGTTTTCTGTTTTTTGGTCTTATTTCTTGTTTGTTTCACAATTTTTTTTTATTTTGCATCTTCAAAGTGGTAGGCATGTTGTGTAAATCAAATGATACAAACCCTCCAAAAATCAATTTAATTCAAGGTTGTAAGGCAACAAAATAGGAAAAATGCCAAGGGGGGTGATTACTTTCGCAAGCCACTGTATAAGCTGGATGTAGAAGCCTGGTGTTGTTGTACATTAGTTTACTCCAATTAGGGGAGAGGTGGTAGGGTTAGGGGAAAATAATAAAGGAAAATATATTGAGAAATATGTATATATAATTTATGTATATATTCACTACCAGTCAAAAGTTTGGACACACCTACTCATTCAAGGGTTTTTCTTTATTTTTACTATTTTTTACATTGTAGAATAATAGTGAAGATATCAAAACTATGAAATAACACATATGGAATCATGTAGTAACCAAAAAAGTGTTAAACAAATCAAAATATATTTTATATTTGAGATTGTTCAAATAGCCACCCTTTGCCTTGATGACAGCTTTGCTGATTACTACATGATTCCATATGTGTTATTTCATAGTTTTGTTGTCTTCACTATTATTCTACAATGTATAAAATAGTAAAAATAAAGAAAAACCCTTGAATGAGTAGCTGTGTCCACTTTTGACTGGTACTGTTTTTATATACAGTGGGGGAAAAAAGTATTTAGTCAGCCACCAATTGTGCAAGTTCTCCCACTTAAAAAGATGAGAGAGGCCTGTAATTTTCATCATAGGTACACGTCAACTATGACAGACAAAATGAGGGGAAAAAATCCAGAAAATCACATTGTAGGATTTTTTATGAATTTATTTGCAAATTATGATGGAAAATAAGTATTTGGTCAATAACAAAAGTTTCTCAATACTTTGTAATATACCCTTTGTTGGTAATGACACAGGTCAAAAGTTTTCTGTAAGTCTTCACAAGGTTTTCACACACTGTTGCTGGTATTTTGGCCCATTCCTCCATGCAGATCTCCTCTAGAGCAGTGATGTTTTGGGGCTGTCTCTGGGCAACACGGACTTTCAACTCCCTCCAAAGATTTTCTATGGGGTTGAGATCTGGAGACTGGCTAGGCCACTCCAGGACCTTGAAATGCTTCTTACGAAGCCACTCCTTCGTTGCCCAGGCGGTGTGTTTAGGATCATTGTCATGCTGAAAGACCCAGCCACGTTTCATCTTCAATGCCCTTGCTGATGGAAGGAGGTTTTCACTCAAAATCTCACAATACATGGCCCCATTCATTCTTTCCTTTACACGGATCAGTCGTCCTGGTCCCTTTGCAGAAAAACAGCCCCAAAGCATGATGTTTCCACCCCCATGGTTCACAGTAGGTATGGTGTTCTTTGGATGCAACTCAGCATTCTTTGTCCTCCAAACATGACGAGTTGAGTTTTTACCAAAAAGTTCTATTTTGGTTTCATCTGACCATATGACATTCTCCCAATCCTCTTCTGGATCATCCAAATGCACTCTAGCAAACTTCAGATGGGCCTGGACATGTACTGGCTTAAGCAGGGGGACACGTCTGGCACTGCAGGATTTGAGTCCCTGGCGGCGTAGTGTGTTACTGATGGTAGGCTTTGTTACTTTGGTCCCAGCTCTCTGCAGGTCATTCACTAAGTCCCCCGTGTGGTTCTGGGATTTTTGCTCACCGTTCTTGTGATCATTTTGACCCCACGGGGTGAGATCTTGCGTGGAGCCCCAGATCGAGGGAGATTATCAGTGGTCTTGTATGTCTTCCATTTCCTAATAATTGCTCCCACAGTTGATTTCTTCAAACCAAGCTGCTTACCTATTGCAGATTCAGTCTTCCCAGCCTGGTGCAGGTCTACAATTTTGTTTCTGGTGTCCTTTGACAGCTCTTTGGTCTTGGCCATAGTGGAGTTTGGAGTGTGACTGTTTGAGGTTGTGGACAGGTGTCTTTTATACTGATAACAAGTTCAAACAGGTGCCATTAATACAGGTAACGAGTGGAGGACAGAGGAGCCTCTTAAAGACGAAGTTACAGGTCTGTGAGAGCCAGAAATCTTGCTTGTTTGTAGGTGACCAAATACTTATTTTCCACCATAATCTGCAAATAAATTCATAAAAAATCCTACAATGTGATTTTCTGGATTTTTTTTCCTCAATTTGTCTGTCATAGTTGACGTGTACCTATGATGAAAATTACAGGCCTCTCTCATCTTTATATATATATATATATATATATATATATATATATATATATATATATATATATATATATATATATATGTATATATTTACAAAAATATATATGGGGGATTGGAAATGATGCATACAATTACATTGATGGAAGCTGCACTCTATCTGCAATATAAAATATGTAAAACAGAAAAAAAAGAATAATGTACAAATATTGCACAATCCAGGTGTGCCAAGCTCTTATAGACTTACCCAAGAAGATTCACAGCTGTAATCGATGCCAAAGGTGTTTCTAACATGTATTGACTCAGGGAGCGGAATACTTACGCAACTACTATATTTTAGTTATTTAATTAACTAATTAATTAATTAAACTTTTTAAAAAATATTTTTAATCCCACTTTGTAACACAATAAAATGTGACGAAATCCAAGGGGTCTGACTACTTTTGCAAGGCACTGTATGTACAAAATGTCATGACTGTAGCTCAAACGGGACAGGAGATATGCTTGTTCAAATTGTTGAATTTCAGTTGATCACTATAATTTTGTAAATGCCGGATCTCTATGGGAAGACCCATCATTCACCCAAGTTTCATCAAAATTGGGTCAGTGGTATCTGAGATATTGTGTGTGACTAACGTATGTACAAACGTACGGAGACCAATCCATAGTCGTCCCCCTTGCCCTGATTTCATCATGGGGGACAATAAAACATGTGTTGCCCGCAGGAAATCAAGCAGAGAAGGAGAGTTGGATGGAAGTGGAGAAGGAGCGTTAGAGGACCTTACTGAAGATGATGGTGGACTTGCATAGGCCTGCTGGTAAACCTGCTCCCACACTATTTTTTATTTATTTATTTTCTTTCTTCTTTTTTTTTCTTTTCTGGCTGACCTGTTTAAATTAGGGGACAGACCTGTTCAAAGCAAACTCTTTGCTGTATCTTCACACAATATGTCATATTAATGTAATGTACAGTGGGGAAAAAAAGTATTTAGTCAGCCACCAATTGTGCAAGTTCTCCCACTTAAAAAGATGAGAGAGGCCTGTAATTTTCATCATAGGTACACGTCAACTATGACAGACGAAATGAGAATTTTTTTTCCAGAAAATCACATTGTAGGATTTTTTATGAATTTATTTGCAAATTATGGTGGAAAATAAGTATTTGGTCAATAACAAAAGTTTCTCAAAACTTTGTTATATACCCTTTGTTGACAATGACACAGGTCAAACGTTTTCTGTAAGTCTTCACAAGGTTTTCACACACTGTTGCTGGTATTTTGGCCCATTCCTCCATGCAGATCTCCTCTAGAGCAGTGATGTTTTGGGGCTGTCGCTGGGCAACACAGACTTTCAACTCCCTCCAAAGATTTTCTATGGGGTTGAGATCTGGAGACTGGCTAGGCCACTCCAGGACCTTGAAATGCTTCTTACGAAGCCACTCCTTCGTTGCCCGGGCGTTGTGTTTGGGATCATTGTCATGCTGAAAGACCCAGCCACGTTTCATCTTCAATACCCTTGCTGATGGAAGGAGATTTTCACTCAAAATCTCATGATACATGGCCCCATTCATTATTTCCTTTACACGGATCAGTCGTCCTGGTCCCTTTGCAGAAAAACAGCCCCAAAGCATGATGTTTCCATCCCCATGCTTCACAGTAGGTATGGTGTTCTTTGGATGCAACTCAACATTCTTTGTCCTCCAAACACGACGAGTTGAGTTTTTACCAAAAAGTTATATTTTGGTTTCATCTGACCATATGACATTCTCCCAATCCTCTTCTGGATCATCCAAATGCACTCTAGCAAACTTCAGACGGGCCTGGACATGTACTGGCTTAAGCAGGGGGACACGTCTTGCACTGCAGGATTTGAGTCCCTGGCGACGTAGTGTGTTACTGATGGTAGGCTTTGTTACTTTGGTCCCAGCTCTCTGCAGGTCATTCACTAGGTCCCCCGTGTGGTTCTGGGATTTTTGCTCACCGTTCTTGTGATCATTTTGACCCCACGGGGTGAGATCTTGCGTGGAGCCCCAGATCGAGGGAGATTATCAGTGGTCTTGTATGTCTTCAATTTCCTAATAATTGCTCCCACAGTTGATTTCTTCAAACCAAGCTGCTTACCTATTGCAGATTCAGTCTTCCCAGCCTGGTGCAGGTCTACAATTTTGTTTCTGGTGTCCTTTGACAGCTCTTTGGTCTTGGCCATAGTGGAGTTTGGAGTGTGACTGTTTGAGGTTGTGGACAGGTGTTTTTATACTGATAACAAGTTCAAACAGGTGCCATTAATACAGGTAACGAGTGGAGGACAGAGGAGCCTCTTAAAGAAGAAGTTACAGGTCTGTGAGAGCCAGAAATCTTGCTTGTTTGTAGGTGACCAAATACTTATTTTCCACCATAATTTGCAAATAAATTCATTAAAAATCCTACAATGTGATTTTCTGGATTTTTTTTCCTCAATTTGTCTGTCATAGTTGACGTGTACCTATGATGAAAATTACAGGCCTCTCTTATCTTTTTAAGTGGGACAACTTGCACAATTGGTGGCTGACTAAATACTTTTTTTCCCCACTGTATTTGAAGAGAGATCCAAATGAAAGAGCTCACCCTGATAGTATTTTAGAAAGAGTTGTGATTAACCTTATAGATCATATTATTACAGTACAAACCATGTGTTAGGTTTTTAACTTTTGTCTTTTCCCATCTGTGTGATGTTTGTGTCTGTTGTTAACATTGGGTTTCATTGTCTGTTCATGATGTACTGTACTATTTTACTCATAATAGTCTGAATGCCCATGCCTTTTGTACTATTAGCTCTGTGTTTCTCCAAATATTACACCTATGTGCTGAACTGAAAAGTGTTTGTTACAATGTAAATATGTACCATTCTAAATAAGTACTTTTTGCATGCTTTCATACTGTTGATGTTGAAGATAATAAGTTAGCAAATGAACATTCTTGTTTGTTCTCTGTATGGCTCTCTCTAACATGATGTGCTGGCTCTTGTACGCAGGTGTTTTTAAAGTCCTATAGTGCAAACAATCTTTCATCTAGAACTCCATCAAGATGTCAAATGGACTTCTGAAACATGTGTCAGAATAGCCTGACCACAGCTTTTAGGTCATCATATAGATTTAAGAGGGAGAAACAAGTTACGTTGACACAAATTCTGCATTGCGAGGAGCTAAAAGGTGCATCTTATTCTGAATAATCTCAGCTGACATGAAAGTTTGAAGTCATAGAACATCACAATGTGAACACTTGAATAAGAAGAAAAAAATCTACCTGTTTTTGTTTTCGGTTTGACTTTTTTCTTGGGTATTTCTGAAATGCTGAAGTATACCACATAATTTTCAACAATATGGCCACCTATTTGTTCAATAGTTCATATTGATATTCCCTTATGTCACAGCCCAGTAGGCTATTCAAGTATGGCTCTCTGACACCATCCACATATGTTTATAAAAAACTAACTGTAATAACACTTGTATTATTTTGACAGGGTAGGAACCTTAGTTTTGGTCAGTGTTTCCCCTGGGACCTTAATTATGATGGGACAGTTCAAAAGTATCAAAGCGCCCCAATCACCTGTTTATGTAAGAGATTTTGTACCTAAAGTTGGTGGAGACTGTCTGAGAACCATTTTGAGAACCATGCTGTTTTGAATAAATGTTTGGGGTGTGGTCAGTTGTACTAAGGTATATTTTTACTTTGATTATCAGTGTTAGTTTATTCAAAATTTACAGACAAATAGTCATAAGCCTTATGTTCAATGTCCCTGTTTCTTTGTAAAAATACCACTAGATGGCACCCCTGTGTCTAACTGTATCATCTATTGTGCCTCAGGTCCGTTTTTTTTCTTCATTGTTCTTCATACAGAGGCTACATTAGCCTTGTTTCAGACATATTATAACGTATTTGACACCTAATACCACTTGCCAATGACCACAATGAAACATCATGCCATTTGTCCCATGCTTTTTTTATTTAAACAGTCAGGGAACACTTTATTGGCACACAATGCACGTAAAGGTGTGCCCACTCTTGATAAGAAAGAGGTGTACATATGAAGTCCAAACGTCTCTGTCATGCACTCCTCAGCAAGAAGAGGTAAAAATAGGTGTGTTTATCCTGTGATTGAGTACTATAAAGCCATTTATCTCAAGGGGCTGTTATACTAGTCATATGCGTTATGATAGGGGATTTGGAATGACACACAGTCCCTTTATCTAAAAGAAACACTCCAGGGGTTAAGTTTTCCTGTTCTGAAGTGAGTGACTTCCTGCACAAGTGTTAGGGGTACATGCTGCATGCACACCCTACATGTGAGCTGTAACAAAATAAAAAAGGCATGTTCATTACATGTCCATTAATGTATTGAAACATGCACATCACTTTGGACCATATTTAATCATTCTTTACATTAGTTGGCGTTTTTGTGATCAGTTTGTTTTCCCATTGCTGTACATGGCACTCCTCAAAAACCACAGTGGAATGTTTCTGAGCAAGGGTTACTGTGGAAACAGTTGCCAGGCAACAGCACAATAGTGCTCTGTTTTTGATCAGACCACACCTTATAAATAGAATGCATAAAACTGACTTGTTTCTCCACATTATACATCAAAACCCATTGGTCTACTGATAGAGGTACAATTCAGTTGATCATTGATTGTTATGATTCCTTATATAAAATAGGCTGCACAGGAAACAGAAAATCGTAACTGATAAAAAAAACCTAGCTCCCTAAGCCAGTGTGAAGTACGTACCTGTGTGCTCCAGAGACCATCAACTCTCCAGCACAGCCTGTCTTCTTTGGGAGAACTGTATGCTGTATAGCTGATCATTCTCTGCTCCCTTGCCATGACAGCCGCAGCAACAGGCTGAGCCAGCCAGGCCAATGCAGAGGCCCAGCGGGACTCCCCTGGCCCAGCTAAACCCACTACAGCTGTTACAACCCAGTCAGCTCCATCATGGGCTTGGGTTTCTCAGAGTCCATTTCCCATCTCCAACTCTGTCAGTCTGTTCCAAGTCACTCACAACTCCATCATGCTAGCAGTCATGTTGCCCATGCACACTATTCCTTATATAGTGCACAACTTTTGATCAGAGCCCTTTAGGCCTTGGTCAAAAGAAGCACACTACAGTATAAAGGGAATAGGGTGACATTTGGAATGATAATGGTTGGTCTGGACAATAATAACTTCTGCCATACTCTCCTCTGCCAGAGTACTCTCCTCTGATACAAACTTGTTCTGTCTCCTGGCTACAGCCTTCTCCCTGGTGTGGACTCTGAGAAGGTGACCTCCTCTCTCTCTCCAAAAGGTGTGCTCAGCGTCGAGGCCCCCCATCCAGGAAGGAGGCCACTCCATGGCCATCAGCTATAAGTAAACTCCCCATGAGTAAGCATCCAACATTGTGTAATTTTGCAGGCACCAGTTCTCAAGTGCAATTCATAGCTAATACTTGACATCTTCTTCAGTGGCTTGTATTTTATACCGTAAATTGCATTGTTAGTGTCACTTCTTGTAGTCACTGTCAATCAACTCGTTGAATGTACTGCCTGTTTGTGCAAAATTGCATTTTGATATATTTCATTGGTCCTGTAGATCCAACCCTTTCTCTATTCCCTCTCGTGGTTGTCTTTGAAAAACTGACAGGAGAACTGACAGACATCTAATATGTTTTTTTTATTAACAGGGATGATGATTGGGACTAGCGACTAATACCTAACAACCAATCATAGCAGGAAGAGCCAAGCATACAGATAATCTGCAGTGGATATTGGTCAACTGGAGAGAAGCGCTTACAGACTATCAGTAACATTTCAACTAACTATCTACTAACCCTAACCATAACCCTAGCCCTAACCCTAACCTTAACCTTTATCCTAACCCTACACTTAACCCTTACCCTAACGCTAGCCCTAACTCTAAGATAACCCTTACCCGAACCCTTATTCTAACCCTTACCCCAACT
The DNA here is from genome assembly GCF_020615455.1 of Coregonus clupeaformis. Taxonomy (NCBI): domain Eukaryota; kingdom Metazoa; phylum Chordata; class Actinopteri; order Salmoniformes; family Salmonidae; genus Coregonus; species Coregonus clupeaformis. Next base: position 40,580,404 of record NC_059197.1, read on the forward strand.
GTAACCTTAGAAAGCAGTTGCTTATCAACATTTAGTCAGTTGCTTATCAACAGATAGTTTGTTGATAGCATGACCATCTGTAGAGCATCTACAGATGGACTATCCAAATAAAGTGTGACCGTGACTTTTTATATAACTGACCATGTCTGTACACTCAATGATGTATGCAAGTGAGTTGGGAGATAAGTTTCCACCAGGAAATCAGTACTTCTGCAGTCTCATAATGTTTAAATCTTCTGATTTCAAATAGATATACTGTAAGGTGCTTTTTAAAATGTATTTTCAATATAGTGGACATTTCCAGTGAATTGTAGGAAGAGGAGTGGCTAAGGATAGTTCTCTGTGCGGTTGGAGTCATGGGAAGTTTCTTAAAACCTTCCGCTGAACAATCGGGTTTGTTTGATAAATAATACACAGCAAAGTCTATAAATGTTAATATGAATGAATAATTCATTTTGTAGCAGTCATGCATACTATTTGTCTTTATTTTGTCTTGTTGAAGAATATATACAGTACCAGTCAAAAGTTTGGACACACCTACTCATTCCAGGATTTTTCTTTATTTGTACTATTTTCTACATTGTAGATCAAAACTATGAAATAACACATATGGAATCATGTAGTAACCAAAAAAGTGTTAAACAGATTCTTCAAAGTAGTCACCCTTTCCCTTGATGAAAGCTTTGCACACTCTTGGCATTCTCTCAACCAGCTTCACCTGGAATGCTTTTCCAACAGTCTTGAAGGAGTTCCCACATATGCTGAGCACTAGTTGGCTGCTTTTCCTGGTACTCGTAACTTACTGCATGTAAAAGATGCCAGGAGACAAGTAGATGCATTAGATTACCATGCATTTTGTTATTCATGATCCAAAATGTGAAGGGAAAAAAATTAGAATACTAGTGGATCTCCAGAAATATCATCCTATTAAAAAGCTAGAAGTACTGTAGAAGCTGAGTACACAAACAGTTCTAATAACAGTACTCTCTGCCTGCAGCCTGTGAGTAGACACTGAGTAGAATGGGTACATCAATGTGACAGCCCACCACAGAGACTAGGCTACTGTGTAGTCAGTTCATCAGAGACCAACATACTCTTGCATAACAAGCCAAAATCTCTGAGCCAAATTTAGCACACCACCTCCCTCTAAGCTATGATAGTCATTTACACTGTAAATAAATCCTTTGTAGCACAGCAGGCTAGCTTCAGATTCCACAGTGGACGTAGCAGGCAAATTATGTAATATCATTACTGTAAAAATAGAATACAATAGCATGGTTCATTCTGTCAAAGACTGTTAACACATGTAGTGCATGGTTCAGATCGTGCCCGTGAGGTTTCCTCTCTATATACTGTACACACAGCTGTTTGTCAGGGATGAATGAAACACAAAACATGTATTGTCATGAATGAAGTTTATATATAGCTTGGTTATTACTGTAGCTTTGGTCTTTTTTCAGGTGATGAGTCATACATGATCTTCCTTTATTATCTGCCAACACCTTTAGCAGGGCTGCCTTTGAAACTAAACTCCAAACTAGATGGTCATGAAGTTTATTGTTGTCAGCACCATTTCCATCAGGGCAAATCCCTGGTACATGTAAATGCTTCTGATTCTGATTGGTTGGTCTGGAAAATCTACCAATTGACAAGAGTGGCTCATATCCAGTGACAACGTTTGTGAATCAGAGAGTCGGAGTCTGTGAGTAATGCAATTTCATCAGTGTCTCAGTTGACAACAGTACAGTAGACCTCCGGTTGGTCGCTTATACACAACCATCTAGTGTCCACCTATGGAGCTGTCACTCGTGCCCTGTGTATCCAGCCCATTAACATCCCTCCTGTGAGTTTGATGAAAGAAAACAGCTCTACACCATCTCAATGGGCTCAATACCAGACACACAAGACAGGGGTCTGAGAGCCTTTTAGCTCGGATATTGGCTGGCAATGTTTTAACTCCTGCTTGAAGCTATTAGTGGGCTGCTTTAAAACCCCAGACCTCGATATGACACTTTGATCAGAGTAAAGAACACTGACCTTACATCCTCTTAAAGGTTTATATTTATGTTTATGAAGGGTTTATAATTACGTTATTGGTTATTTAATCATTTGTAAATGCAATATAAACCCTTTATATACCCTTAAGTTTTACCATGTGAATAGAGCCCATAGAATAGGTATTGGTTTGACATGACTTATCAGAGATTTATACATAGAGAGAACTTATCTGGTTAACTTGATTATACTGTAGTATTGTAGTTGACTATGCTGCCTAGTCTGTTGCCTCGATCCAGGAAATCATCAGATGCTCAGAAGGCAGGAAAAAAGGATCAGTGTCAGCAGATAAATCATTTTGTAACAATGTGTTTCCTTGACTATTTTGTCATTGTATCATAGATACTTTCACAATCTATTGGCCACTGTATGAATGTTGGTTTTGTCATCCTTGGTGCAGATAATGTTGTGCACTACAACACAGCGTGGGGGACAGGTTGGTGCTGCTGAATTCTAATGCTTCCTCTGCTGCTTGAGCTTTCATCTTTTTTGCAGGATGCTATAGGTGTCTGAGCAGTGCAGCAAGGAACTGGGGCTAATAACGGGAGGCTTATTATAGCCCTAGCAACAGGAACGGGATTGGTGGCTGCGCAGGGTGAGCCTATCAGCTATTGGCTGGCAAGGGAGACCGTTCTAAGCACAGAAATTAATCTCATGAAAGCTTCAGTACAGCAGGCTGCAGCAAGAGACTGCAGTCTAGGGTTGGGGAATCCAACAGCTTGCCACTTTAGCTTATCAGTCAGTGTGGGGTTCTGTTTCCGTATTGGAATAAACAGATGTGCAAGAATAATTTGTGTGTGTGAAACTACTGTCGGGGAATGGCAGATAGCATTGGCTTATGGCATCCACATGACATAGATTTATTGTCATGTAAATGAAATTGAGGTTTTGAGTAAGAATATCATATTTCACCCATAGGAAGAGAGTACAGTATACATGGTTTATTGATATAGCCTAGAAGTATGCTTTGATCCATATTGTCATTTTGTAGATGATGATGAGCAAAGCACCTTATCTCTCTCTCTCCTCTTTCTCACTATCACATGCACACATATACAGTTTCCACAGATACGTACAAACATGTTTGAACTTTGATCTCTGACCCAGCATCTCTGACCCAGCACATGAACAGAAAATGAGTGTTTCAAAGGAGAGCACAGTGTCCCAAATGGGTTTCTCTGTCACACTGTCCAATGGTGCACTACACTCTCCTTTTTAAAATGTCTATGGTGCACTACACTCCTTTCTAAAATGTCTATGGTGCACTACACTCCTTTCTAAAATGTCTATGGTGCACTACACTCCTTTTTTATATGTCTATGGTGCACTACACTCCTTTCTAAAATGTCTATGGTGCACTACACTCCTTTTTTAAATGTCTATGGTGCACTACACTCTCCTTTTTTGAATGTATATATGTGAGTAAAATGTGAGTAAAATACTGGAGAGGACAGGAAACATTGTAGCACTGAGTAAAATACTGGAGAGGACAGGAAACATTGTAGCACTGAGTTTATAGGATGAAATATAGTGAATGAGTTGGTAGTTCAGAATGACAATAATAAAAAAAGAAATTAAATCTACATACTGACAAACAAATAACTTGAATGAGCAACAGATAGCAATGTAATTTCCTAAAAACATACACTACCGGTCAAATGTTTTAGAACATCTACTCATTCAAGGGTTTTTCTTTATTATTACTATTTTCTACATTGTAGAATAATAGTGAAGACATCAAAACTATGAAATAACACATATGGAATCATGTAGTAACCAAAAAAGTGTTAAACAAATCAAAATATATTTTATATTCTTCAAATAGCCACCCTTTGCCTTGATGACAGCTTTGCACACTCTTGGCATTCTCTCAACCAGCTTCATGAGGTAGTCACTTGGAATGCATTTCAATTAACAGGTGTGCCTTCTTAAAATTTAATTTGTGGAATTTCTTTCCTTCTTAATGTGTTTGAGCCAATTAGTTGTGTTGTGACAAGGTAGGGGGGTATACAGAAGATAGCCCTATTTGGTAAAAGACCAAATCCATATTATGGCAAGAACAGCTCAAATAAGCAAAGAGAAACGACAGTCCATCATTACTTTAAGACATGAAGTTCGGTCAATCCGGAAAATTTCAAGAACTTTGAAAGTTTCTTCAAGTGCAGTCGCAAAAACCATTGAGCTATGATGAAACTGGCTCTCATGAGGACCGCCACAGGAATGGAAGACCCAGAGTTACCTTTGCTGCAAAGGATAAGTTCATTAGAGTTACCAGCCTCAGAAATTGCAGCCCAAATAAATGCTTCACAGAGTTCAAGTAACAGACACATCTCAACATCAACAGTTCAGAGGAGACTGTGTGAATCAGGCCTTCATGGTCGAATTGCTGCAACGAAACCACTACTAAAGGCCACCAATAAGAAGAAGAGACTTGCTTGGGCCAAGAAACACAAGCAATGGGCATTAGACCGGTGGAAATGTGTCCTTTGGTCTGGAGTCCAAATTTGAGATTTTTGGTTCCAACCGCCGTGTCTTTGTGAGACGCGGTGTGGATGAACGGATGATCTCTGCATGTGTATATCCCACTGTAAAGCATGGAGGAGGAAGTGTTATGGTGTGGGGGTGCTTTGCTGGTGACACTGTCTGTGATGTATTTAGAATTCAAGGCACACCTAACCAGCATGGCTACCATTCTGCAGCGATACACCATCCCATCTGGTTTGGGCTTAGTGAGACTCTCATTTGTTTTTCAACAGGACAATGACCCAACACACCTCCAGGTTGTGTAAGGGCTATTTGACCAAGAAGGTGAGTGATGGAGTGCTGCATCAGATGACCTGGCCTCCACAATCCCCCGACCTCAACCAAATTGAGATGGTTTGGGATGAGTCGGACCGCAGAGTGAAGGAAAAGCAGCCAACAAGTGCTCAGCATATGTGGGAACTCATTCAAGACTGTTGGAAAAGCATTCCATGTGAAGCTGGTTGAGAGAATGCCAAAAGCTGTCATCAAGGCAAAGGGTGGCTACTTTGAAGAATCTAAAATCTAAAATATATTTTGATTTGTTTAACACTTTTTTGGTTACTACATGATTCCATATGTATTATTTCATAGTTTTGATGTCTTCACTATTATTCTACAATGTAGAAAATAGTACAAATAAAGAAAAACCCTTGAATGAGTAGGTGTTCTAAAACTTTTGACCGGTAGTGTATATGATTCATTAAACCTATTTTATCCTCCATTTTAATGGTAATCGATTTGTTGACAAGATTACGTGACTTCAGTCTACATTTTTTCTGTTGTATAGCCATAGTGCCAACCCTTTACTTGATTCAATTGAAGTTGAATTCCATTTCAGAGCAAAGAGAGCATACATGTTACAGTAGTGTTCTACCTGAGCTCACAGACACAAGGATCTGTGTCAAACAAATGTAAAATTAAATAAATAAACACAAACAAAACATAGCCAAAAAAACTAAATAAAATCAAACATTACTGTATATCAAAACAATTAATGAACTGTTCTTAATGAATGAACCATCCTTTCTGATGTGTCAAAAAATCTAAACAAAACAAATGATAAAAGAGTTTAAAGTTTCTTTCCGATTAAAAGTCATCTGAATTGTTAACTCTCGCTATCTACGTTGACATACAGAGGAAAAAGTAACATACAGTGTTCAAAAGTGGCCTTGTGTCCCAGAAGGGACTATGTAAGTACCAGGTTTAATTACATGTGTTAACTGTACTTACTAAATTACATGTGTTAACTGTTCTTAGATTAGCATGGCAAAAATGGAAGGTATAACAGTGTCTCTCTGGTGATGGCACCAGATGAATGGCATAAAGTAACACCCTGACACACCTCAAGTTGTTTGGGTTTCCCAGGGCAAGAGATCATATCTGAGACCTAAAAATACAATTAGCTGAGTTTTAGCCCATTATGATAGAGATTATAAATCTAATAAAATCTAGAGAGCATAGCAGCAAGATGGAGAACAACATCCTCAGCAATATCTATTTGGATACATGTTTAGCTCAGAGGATGCGAGCTCAGAGGATGCGAGATGTACAGAGTGGGTTAAAGACTATATGTGGCGTCCCAAATGCCACCCTCTTCCCTATAGTGCACTACTTTTGACCAAGGCCCATAGGGCTCTGGTCAAAAGTAGTGCACTATATAGGGAAGAGGGTGGCATTTGGGACACTGTTAAAGTCCTAGATCATTTAGATCCGTTCTTTTGTCCTCGTGGGAATCATTCAGTTGGGACATTCAGCCCTCGGTGGTAAATAACGTTAACAGTGTTTGACAAATGACTCTCCCTGTTTGCTTCAACCTGAAGTACTAATAGCCAGCTATTATTTGACTAGCGTTTGCATTATATTGCATGAGCAGACGTGTACTCACTGTACTGGTGTCATGCAAGTTTGTGTAGATCTAAAAGCACAAGTGGGTTTTTACTGTCGTTATGATTCTCTTTTTGCATACATGGTTATGGAGGATGCCTATGGAGGATGTTGAATCAACTATTTCAAGTGGCAAAGGAGGCACACACAATAATAGCATCCTAGCAGCACACAGCAAGAGGTTACAATAAAAAACAAACGTTGACTTATTAGTGACATCACAACAATACACTAGACTGCCATGGAAATGGTGCATTTATAATTTTGTCATATAATTTTTTTATTAGCATAGTTATCTCGTTTCTTGTGCAACTGCTACATAATGACTCACATTCAAGATATTTGTCACTCAGGAACAGCTAAAAGGTATAAAAACAAACAAAAAATGTATACTGTCAGAAATAAATTGTGGTCCATGTTGTGAATTGATAACAGAAACACTGATTCTGAAAACTTCACCATTGTTCAAACTGGTTAATAACATGACAAAATCAGTACTCAAATATAGTTCAAAAAACAAAGTATTTGTTTTACAATGCCATTATTATAATTTTAATGTGACAAAGCCATTATTATAATTTAACATGACAAACACCAGCTGGTAAGATTAAGCAAACACTGGTGTGTTTTTCCCCACTTTTTTTTCTTCTATTAAACAAATGATATACACATATTGCATGCCACTATAGCAATGCTCATAGCATGTCCATTTTTTACGATCACCATTTTGGTATAGCAAATAAAAACAAAATAAGAATAAGTTATAAATAAGAAATAAATCAGAAAAAGCCTATGTTTTCTCAATCATATCAATACTTAACACCCACAGTATAAGATAATAAAGCCAAGCTACTGTATGTTTAAATACATCACCAGCATGCACAATACTGAATAATCGATATTATTGTAGTAATCATCTTACACTGAAGAAACAGTATAGTAGGCAAGTGCATTTAATAAAACAAACACAGAAGTAAACCACAAACTCTGAAGCTGCTTTAAGATAATTTCTTTGTTTTAAACAAAGTCTCTGCCTTTAGATAGACTCTATTGGAGGTTAAGCTATGTTTCCAGTATCATATCTAGAGCAGTCAGAGGACAGTCAAATTGGATTTAATGCCGATTATCCCTAAAACTAGAAGTCGTGAAAGAGGAAATTGATAACAGTATTTTATCCTTACCTCATTGCCATGATTAGCATTAACTTTACAATAAACATCCAACATTTTAACAAAACATGTGCATTTTACTTTTTCTAGTTGATTTGGTCAGATTAATAGTATTTGCGTTTTCTTGGCTTTCCTGCACTCCCTTCTAGAGTGAGTGATATTATATCTTAAAGGGCAACTCTGCAACTTTTGAAACCTCATATTCATTATCTCCAGCACCAAACCAATGTCTACATATGTGAAAACAGTGCATTTCTACGTTTAGTAGAAAAAAATATAGCATTAAAATGTTCTACCCGATGACATCATCAAAAGTTAAAACATTTTAAAAACAGTGATTTTCAAACACTATGATATTTGCAGTGACGTGGGGAGCAAGAAAATACCCTCCCTCTGACTAGAAACTCATTGCAGGTTTTGAAAATCACTGTTTTTCTTACTTTTAATCCTACCCTGTGATGTCACAGAGAAGCATTTTTTAGGACCTTTCTTCTTATCTTTTTAACCACAGATCATAGAAACGAGCTGTTTTCACATATGTAGACACTGGTTTGGTGCTGTAGATAATGAATATGAGGTTGAAAAGTGGCTACTACTGGGACCATTGCAAACTATTTTTGTGAGGCACTCTCACTCAAGTGTTTCCCCCCCCCCCCTTCCTCAAGTGTCTGACTTTCTATCATGCATAAACCTAACTAAGCAGCTTCCCTTGGTACGACAATAGTCCCTATGCCAGTGTGAGACTGCCAAACCAATCCAACAACAACCACTTCAGGCTGATTGACTGACATTTCAGTGGTTTTGGCAAATGTCAAAGAGAAAATCAAGAAGACGGAGGCCCTTTCAACCATTTATATATATTTATATATATATTAACCTAAGATGTAACCTCCCCTCTCACCTTTCTTTTGATTCTTTTCTTTTAACACATGGAAAAATAAAGAACTGCGGCTGCGGTACGATCATCGGCAAAAGCGGCTGCCAAAGCCCACCGCCCCTTCATAATATTTTTTTTCTAAGTGTGGTTTATTAATCTTTGTTGCCCTCCCCTCCCTCGTCATCCTGCTGGTCACTTGTCCACAGTGTTAAGTTGTCTCGGAGCAGCTGCATGATGAGAGTTGAGTCTTTGTAGGAGTCCTCATTCAGGGTGTCCAGCTCAGCAATAGCGTCATCGAAGGCGGTCTTGGCCAGATGACAGGCCTGCTCAGGGGCATTCTGGATCTCATAGTAAAACACAGAGTAGTTAAGAGCCAAGCCAAGGCGGATGGGGTGGGTGGGCTGCATGTGCTCTTTGCTGATCTCATGGGCCTCGTTGTAAGCCTTCTCTGATGACTCGATGACGGTGGCCCTCTTCTCGCCCGTGGCCACCTCGGCCAGGTAGCGGTAGTAGTCGCCCTTCATCTTCAGGTAAAACACCTTGCTCTCGTGCTGCGTTTCGTTGCAGTTCTTGATCAGGTAGTTATCCAGCAGGTTGAGCACGTCCTGACACACAGCCTCCAGCTCCTTCTCAATCTTCTCTCTGTAGGCCCGAACCATTTCAATCTTTTTCTCATTTCCATCTGCAGAGGTCTTCTGCTCGATGCTAGAGATCACCCTCCAAGAGGAACGGCGGGCCCCCACCACATTCTTATAGGCCACAGACAGGAGGTTCCTCTCCTCGTTAGATAGGGCCTCATTGAGCTCTGTTACCTGGGGAGGGGACAGAGCAGTGGTCATAAATGCACTATCCTGTGTAAGACAGCCAATAAACCCCTATGTTATGCATTCATGAATGTAAACAGTTTTTTTTTTTTCAACAATATCACGGACAGAAGGTATGGTTTTACATGAAATCATACCAGAGCATTTATTGTACTCTATGTCACAGCCCTATACAATATCATACCTATCATATCTACTGTACAGTATGTTCTGTTATTATTCTAACTGGATGCACATACGGCACTGCATTGGGAATGAGCAAGATTCAATTAGTTTCCATGGCAATCAGCTCACTTAGTGCACCAGTAGCTCCAGCTGCCATGTGGACAGCTAATGCTAGCAAGTGGAGAACCATATTGAAGATATTGAGAGAGAGTGGGGGTTGGGACTGGAGAGGGGGCAGAGGGTTGGAGGTAGCTATGTTCCCACGAGGAATCCAGGGGCAGCTGCAGTGTAAGTGTAGACGGTCAGTCGATCATCGCACAGGCAGTTCCTGTGTCTCCCTGACCTTCTCCTCTGCTTTAAACTGACCTTTTCACCTGTCTAAAACCCCTTGTAATGCTGTCACCCTGGACATGCTTTTCACCTACTACTTGACTCTATACGTAAAAGGTAGGAGGTAACGTGTTAATCCCGGGAATGTCAAATAGTGTACTGTAAAAAGCACAACAGTAACCTTTGAACTTTTAACGTTGTAAATCCTGACCTCGTTCTACTAACCTACAAGGTATTTAGTGTCTCTGACTGAAAGACATTGGGTAGCAAATTACAATAGGTAAAATTAAATATTCTCAACAGTTTAACCCACACACAAATGTCACATATACAGTATCTTCCCTGGGTCATTCCAACAATTTGGTGCCTTTTGAGATATGTAACTTGGTGAAAAAAAAGGTTTGATTTAATAAAAACTTAATAAAAAACATGTTTTCAAATCTCAAGAGGTTAAATATAAAATAACACGGTTAACATCATACATCTACCATAAATTCCCTTGTGACGGGGAATGGAAGTTTGTGTGCAACAGGAAGGGACAATTGAATGCAAGCTTCAAAAAACTAAATGAAATTGTTAAAACATTTCTAGCCTGTCTATCTATGGGTAACAGGGTTGATGTGATATGCTCGACCCACTCAGTTTTCCACCACAAAAAAAACAGAAAATTGCCAAAGAACCAGCTCACCTGCTTTTACACTATGATTTGACTATTAGATGTTCAATGTTTATTTTATTTTGTATCTTCTCTTTAACTCTGCATTGTTGTAAAAGGACCCGTCAGTAAGCATTTCACTGTTAGTCTACATATGTTGTCTACGAAGCATGTGACAAATAACATTTGATTTGTTTCTTTTGAAACCTTTTTTTGAAAAGGAATAGTTTCAACATATTAAAATGAGATTTCAGTTCACGTAACAGGGTAGACCTTAAAATGAGGGACAAGTTTTTTTTTTTTTTTTTTTACCTTAAAATGAATCAATAATCACATGAAATAAATAATAGTATTAAGAAATGACTTTTTCAAAACAACTAAATAACTAGGGCTTTAGAATGATGATGAAATTCTGGGGTTAAGTAGGTTAAAGTATTTTTGGAATTCACAGAGGGTGCACAGAGTGACATGTCAAAATGCTGAATCTTTATTCATATTAGAAATCTGATTTATTGAATTATCCATGTGGTCTATATTAAAGGGTACTTCATTTAAACAGGCTTTTAAAATGCAATATTGGTGCAACATTTCTACTTTAAATACCAAAGGGATGCAAAAGACACGTATTTTGTGGAACGACCCCCCTATCTGTGTTGAATATCACATTAAGAGCAACTGAAAAGACCTGAGACGATCAATATCACTTCCAGTCCACTTCCAGATTACCTTACATCGATAAAACACAAGTTTTTATCTCCACCTAAATCAATATCTGCAAAATAATTAGATTATCTAGATTAGAACTATAGAGAGGGAAGATGCAGACAGCAAAATGCTACAGTTTAAATACAGCTACAGAGAAAATACAGCTTAATGAGTGGCCCATTCTAGCAAAGTGCTCTCTCTCATTGAGAAGCTAACGTTGCTCCTTTCTGGTGAGCTGATGTGACATTCCCCTCCCAGCCTGATAGAGGAGCACAAAGGATGCGGCTGATAGGTGACATCACAGCCATCGTGTGCATGGATGACAGAATATTTCTAAACAGGCCTTTTTCCTTCCCAGCTTGAAATGCAAGAACATACAATTCACAGCTCAAATGCCATGGCATTACTAAGCAAATGTTCAATTACTATCTAATTGTTAGTCCATCTGATTGTGATGGATCCGTAAGAAACATAATGAACAGAGAGTGCAAAAGAACACAAGTGATGTTGGAAAAGCCCATCATATGCAATTCTTGCCAGTGAATCATCATTGTACCAAAATGCTGATGTCAGTAAATATAAATATAGAGAGGCAGCCTACCATACTGATCTGAATACCTAATTGCCAGGCCGAACAATTATTGATGGGCTGGGTAAAAATCTGTCACGACTATCCTGAACACATTATGCTACTGTAAATGCATTACATATTTAAAAAATAAAAATGCCTTCAATGACATTCAATGCATTAACTGACAAAGCAGCACTGCCTATAGTTGCATCTTACTGCATTGATGCATTAAGGAACCAATGCATGCAGGGTAATATTGTACTGTACTGGTCAAGGTGAGATCTCAACATAAAAGTATACTTCTCATTGCTTTTTCCTGCCATCAAGTGAACCCTGGCTGCAGTGGCAAGGAATTTCCCATAGGAGAGGGGAATGAGTACACACCCCTACACTGCAAAAGGCCCAGTTCTGACTGCATGCACTGACACAGCAGATTGCTTAAAGGGAAAGGAATCCCACATGCACATATCACTAAAATTATGTTGCTTGCAACCAGAAATCTGAGACAGAAAGTATTATTAGGTAGTAATAATAATGCTTAAGATTTTCTTTCATTACAGGGTGAAAAAACAGTTGTTGAGTATAGTTTTAATTCTAAAGCACTAGGCTAGGCTACATAATGATTGGAGGAGACTGGGCATATAGGTTTAGGGCCTAATGACAACGCATTTTTCACACAGTGTGAGACCTGTATCAATAAACCAAACAATAATCTAAATGTCATTCAATTACTTTAAAGAACACACAGCTCATCCATATCCAAACATATAGTATGTCTAGAGGCTACTGCACACGTTGACAGTGACACACAATGCGACATACAGGTGCAATGCAGAATGATAATGTGATCAAGTAACTTAATGTAGCTCAACGACTGAACACTAAAGGATCAATATCCAATCTGATCATTGACTCACTGCAATACGACAAAATTATGCTGTCTCCTACATTTGTTTTATGTAAAGAACTGGAAACTGAACAACCATTTATGCAGGAATAGATCCTCATCCAGAGAACATCTGTAGCCTATATGAACAAATACACACACACACATATATATATATATATATATATATATATATATATATATATATATATATATATATACACACATACATATATATACATATATACATACATATATATATATATATATATATATATATATATATATATATATATATATATATATATATATATATATTATCAAGAGGAGACATTTAACTCACCAATATAATTTAACAAATATTACTATTATTACTAGGCTATTATTTAATTCAATCTAGATATTACAGGAAAAATCTATCAATATTCGAGCAACCTCACATGGCACAATCCTAAAGACCAAATTCTAAATGATCTGAATTTAATAGATCACATGGGGAATTAAGTCCCACTGGGCATACACTGGTTGAATCAAAGTTGTTTCTACGTAATTTCAATGAAATTACGTTAAAACCAACGTGGAATAGACGTTGAATCGACGTCTGTGCCCAGTGGCATAAAACATTTTTCAAATGTTGTAATGTGAGGGACACGTTTGACAGAGAAATCAATGTTCTTTGGTGCCTCTGAATACATTTCGTGGTAATATTACTCCACTACATTGATTTTAAAGGCACGAGAAAGGCACCGCCCAAGGAGCATTCGATAGCATACATTGATTGCCTTTCTTGAATGTTTGAGCTCCACATGCAGGCTATTCTATTCGTTATAATTAAACAGTGATTGAGCCCTATGAAACAGACTTGATATTCTGAATGGTGTAGGCTAGTATTGGTGTAGGCTATTGCAATGCAGTGTAGTGATGTCTAGGATTGCTGGCAAAACCTTTACTGAATCTAATATCAAATTGTTTAAGTTCTATACACATCACATCCATGAAAAATCTCTAGGAATGCAATCCAATATCTAAATAGTGATCATTCATATTTATTAGAATTACATTGTAGATAATTCAATGTTTCATTGAACACCATATCATAGACCTTATTCATAGCCAATTCATATGCAATGGTTTTGGAGGAGAGACTTACCGATTTCATGGCAGCTGCCATATCATCATATCTTTCAGCCTGTTCAGCCAGCCTGGCTTTCTGCACCAGCTGCTCGCGATCAACCATTTTAATATTTGGTTAGTGTGAACGTTATTCTATAGGTTTTGGGATAAAATGATATGTGTACTACTCGCAATGCTGTGAAATTCTATGCGAACCTAGGCTACAGCTGTTCCGTATAGTCTGAGCTCGTGCCGACGGGACACCCTTTCTCGTTCCTCACAGTTTCCCCTGGCTGCGTCATCACTCAGAAAGGTGGGTGTCTAGCTACTGATGTAACAGTCCTTACATGGGAATCCAGAGGTCCTGCATATGTGGGATGAGAGCGAATCAGATTTCCTGTTTCATTCCCACTAGGCAATCAATGACTATGTAGGAAATTGAGTCCAATAGGTCTCCTTAGTGATTCTAAACCTAACCCTTACCCTAACCCATAACGCTAAACCTAACCTTAACTTAATGTCCACACCCCAGCTCAACCCTAAACGTACCTCTACCTAACACCTGACACCTGTCACTGAACTAACCAATCACTGTTACCAATGCAAATAGTGACCTCTCCTGGCAAGATAAGTTTAATACAACTATTTGTCATATACTAGTGTCACAACTTGATTGGGCTGCCTGTTTCCTCTGAGAAAATCAGATGCAATCCTTGCAACACAACTGGAAGTCTTGCCAAACATTTTTCAAAGGTCAGATATCCTTATTCATATTCAATGGGTCTGGGAAGTCCCAAATGGAACCCTATTCCCTATATAGTGCACCACTGTTGACCAAGTAGTGCACTATATCACACACAATGTCAGTGCATTAAAATCAAGTTACTGCAGGGAGATGGAGTGATGGAGAAGGGACCGCCTGCTTTCTGTACATTTAGTCCAGCGGCACCAATCCAATGAGTCATTCAGAACCCCCTCTGCTGGTACAGCATGGTATAACGTCATGACTCAGTGCAAAGGATGGATGAATCATCACCGCCTGTGCTAACTCCTTGCATTTGCGAATCACTAAGGGGTGAATCCTAACTTCCCGTTGACATTAATGCATAACTAAGTGTAAATTCAACCTAAGTGGAAGTTTAGGATTCACCCCTAAACGTAATTTATTTGGTCTTTTTTGACATAGTTTCAGAGGACTGTAGGTCCAGGTAGAATGTGTTTGTCAGTCACACAAGTCTGAATATTAGCTGGAAAGGAGTCCTACATGTATTGTTGTAGTGGGGACAATGGCGAACATGCATTCTGCAGAATCAGGACATTGTTGGTTCACACCTGGCTCCAGTTGGAGGGACAGATCAGCTAATTAGTAAAGATGTTCCAAGCAGATTAAGGTATCACAAACGTCAGATGATTATTTTCTGTCTCTCAGACCTTCAATGTAGGATGGCTGCATAGGCACCAACGCTTACCGTCTTTCTTCTCTCTGCCTGCCTTTCTCTCACTCTTTCTTTCTTTCTTTCTTTCTTTCTTTCTCTCACTCTCTCACTCCTCTTTCTTTCTTTCTTTCTTTCTTTCTCTCACTCTCTCACTCCTCTTTCTTTCTTTCTTTCTTTCTTTCTTTCTTTCTTTCTTTCTTTCTTTCTTTCTTTCTTTCTTTCTTTCTTTCTTTCTTTCTTTCTTTCTTTCTTTCATTCTTTCTTTCTTTCTTTCTTTCTTTCTTTCTTTCTTTCTTTCTTTCTTTCTTTCTTTCTTTCTTTCCTTTTGTCTCTCTCTCTTATGGAGATAGAGTACTGCCATCTCTCCTTCTCTCTCTCTCCCTCTCACACGCTCACTCCCCTGTCTCACGCCCCTCTCTCCCATCTTTCTCTCTTTCTCTCTCCTCTCACTCACTCACTGTCTCCACACTCTTCACCTTAGTTTCAACCCCTTGCATTTTTCAAGGCAGTGGTGAGAGAGATAATCTGCTGCTAACCTAAATTCATAGAAAGAAGTTGAGTTGAGTCTCAATATAACCTGAAAACCCTCTTGAGTCAATTTCTGCTGCTCTGCAGAAATCTAATTAGCATAATAAAATAATCCCCATAAAAATATGTCTGTTTAAACTAGACATATCAGTTTTTTTGCATGGGCTGTGTCTATGACCACTCTATTGAAAGGTGAGTCTTTCATGAACACATACATGTTGGTTGTTTTGCTCTAGGATGCCCACAAGACTCGCCAGAAGATAGCCCAGCACCAGTTTAAAAATGAATGGAAGTATACAGTGGGGAAAAAAAGTATTTAGTCAGCCACCAATTGTGCAAGTTCTCCCACTTAAAAAGATGAGAGAGGCCTGTAATTTTCATCATAGGTACACGTCAACTATGACAGACAAAATAAGAAAAGAAATTCCAGAAAATCACATTGTAGGATTTTTTATGAATTTATTTTCAAATTATGGTGGAAAATAAGTATTTGGTCACCTACAAACAAGCTAGATTTATGGCTCTCACAGACCTGTAACTTCTTCTTTAAGAGGCTCCTCTGTCCTCCACTCGTTACCTGTCTTAATGGCACCTGTTTGAACTTGTTATCAGTATAAAATACACCTGTCCACAACCTCAAACAGTCACACTCCAAACTCCACTATGGCCAAGACCAAAGAGCTGTCAAAGGACACCAGAAACAAAATTGTAGACCTGCACCAGGCTGGGAAGACTGAATCTGCAATAGGTAAGCAGCTTGGTTTGAAGAAATCAACTGTGGGAGCAATTATTTGGAAATGGAAGATATACAAGACCACTGATAATCTCCCTCGATCTGGGGCTCCACGCAAGATCTCACACCGTGAGGGTCATAATGATCACAAGAACGGTGAGCAAAAATCCCAGAACCACACGGGGGACCTAGTGAATGACCTGCAGAGAGCTGGGACCAAAGTAACAAAGCCTACCATCAGTAACACACTACGCCGCCAGGGACTCAAATCCTGCAGTGCCAGACGTGTCCCCCCTGCTTAAGCCAGTACATGTCTGAAGTTTGCTAGAGTGCATTTGGATGATCCAGAAGAGGATTGGGAGAATGTCATATGGTCAGATGAAACCAAAATAGAACTTTTTGGTAAAAACTCAACTCGTCGTGTTTGGAGGACAAAGAATGCTGAGTTGCATCCAAAGAACACCATACCTACTGTGAAGCATGGGGGTGGAAACATCATGCTTTGGGGCTGTTTTTCTGCAAAGGGACCAGGACGACTGATCCGTGTAAAGGAAAGAATGAATGGGGCCATGTATCGTGAGATTTTGAGTGAAAACCTCCTTCCATCAGCAAGGGCATTGAAGATGAAACGTGGCTGGGTCTTTCAGCATGACAATGATCCCAAACACACCGCCCGGGCAACGAAGGAGTGGCTTCGTAAGAAGCATTTCAAGGTCCTGGAGTGGCCTAGCCAGTCTCCAGATCTCAACCCCATAGAAAATCTTTGGAGGGAGTTGAAAGTCTGTGTTGCCCAGCGACAGCCCCAAAACATCACTGCTCTAGAGGAGATCTGCATGGAGGAATGGGCCAAAATACCAGCAACAGTGTATGAAAACCTTGTCAAGACTTACAGAAAACGTTTGACCTGTGTCATTGCCAACAAAGGGTATATAACAAAGTTTTGAGAAACTTTTGTTATTGACCAAATACTTATTTTCCACCATAATTTGAAAATAAATTCATAAAAAATCCTACAATGTGATTTTCTGGAAAATTTTTTCTCATTTTGTCTGTCATAGTTGACATGTACCTATGATGAAAATGACAGGCCTCTCTCATCTTTTTAAGTGGGAGAACTTGCACAATTGGTGGCTGACTAAATACTTTTTTTCCCCACTGTATATGGAAGTAGTTTAGTGCCTATAAAAGTGTTATAAAAAAAAGAAATACTTTCCTGATCTTTCTTATATCTCTCAGATATAGGACATACACTTCAAAACAAACTTCCTTTATATTTTTTTTGGGGGGAGTGGGGACTATCTGTTTTTCCTTGTATGAATGTGTTATGCGGTTGGGTTAAAGGCAGAAGACACATTTCAGTTGAATGCATTCAGTTGTACAACTGACTAGGTATCCCCTTTCACTTCCCTTTCCCTTCTATTGGCTAATAGAAGTAAAGCCAAATTCAATGTTTCAGCAAATAATTTTTGTACAGTGCCTTCGGAAAGTATTCAGATCCCTTGACTTTTTCCACATTTTGTTAGGTTACAGCCTTATTCTAAAATTGATTAAATTGTTTTTTCCCCTCATCAATCTACACACAAGACCCCATAATGACAAAACAAAAACAGGTTTTTAGAAATGTTTGCTAATTGATTAAAAATAAAACACTGAAATATCACATTTACATAAGTGTTCAGACCCTATACTCAGTACTTTGTTGAAGCACCTTTGGCAGCTATCTTTTGGCTGTAGGCTCCACATACTCTCTGCATGATCAGATGACTTGTGTGACCATTTGTCTGCCCAGACTGTACATACATGAACATGAGCTGACCTGGCTGGGAGTCACATTAAGTTTTTCTAACATAGGATGCTGTATGTGCACATACTGTATACTGTAGGAAAATTATCACTATAGATGACAGTGGATTGTTTTGTGATGGAGACTAAATATCACTCAACATGTACTGTACATTCATAAATATGGGAACATGGGAACATGATCTTGACAAACGTAAAAACAAATTTGTCATCAATCAATCAGGCATATCATGTCACTACAATGCTTACAGATACATTCAATCTTGTGATCTTCTAATGTTTGATAAATGCAGATACCTGGATGCCAGTTTTATGGGCTTTCAGAAATCATATAGTGCAACTCCATCTCATTGGGCTACTTATTGCAGTCCCTAAAATACAGTGCCTTGTGGTTAAAATATCAAATAGAAAGAGGAATGCATTTCAAAGGTCCAGTTGCTCCAAACAGCTAAGCTGTTGGCAAGCCATGAGCGATTTTCTAGAAACATGCATGTGAAGTGGAGCAACCAGTTGCTATATGTGCCACTGACTGTAGTAAATACATAAATAAAAAGGAGGGACGCATGTCTGGTCCGACATACAGGCCCGGCCATGAGCACTATTGTTGTCTATTTCCATACACCTTGACAACTGTCCACACTCAGAGAACATGAACAAGATTGTACAGATTTAAGCGCTTAATACACCACCATCCATCCAACCATCCATCCACAACACGGAGCAAAGTACAGAGAGATCCTTGATGAAAACCTGCTCCAGAACGTTCAGGACCTCAGACTGAGCAGGACAACAACCCTAAGCACACAGCCAAGACAACGCAGGAGTGGCTTCGGGACAAGTCTCTGAATGTCCTTGAGTGGCCCAGCCAGAGCCCGGACTTGAACCCCATTGAACATCTCTGGAGAGACCTGAAAATAGCTGTGCAGCAATGCTCCCCATCCAACCTGACAGTGCTTGAGAGGATCTGCAGAGAATAATGGGAGAAACTCCCCAAATACAGGTGTGCCAAGCTTGTAGCGTCATACCCAGGTGGAAACAGGATGTACCTGAGCTCAATTTAGAGTCTCATAGCAAAGGGTCTGAATAAGATATTTCTGTTTTTTTATTTTTAATAAATGTGCAAACATTTCTAAAGACCTGTTTTCACTTTGTCATTAAGGGGTATTGTGTGTAGATTGCAGATGTTTTTTAAATATTTTTTATCCATTTTAGAATAAGGCTGTAACGTAACAAAATGTGGAAAAGTCAAGGGGTCTGAATACTTTCCGAAGGCACTGTATATATATTTGTTTTATACTTAAAGGGGTCCTAACTACTTACAGTTACAGTTCATGTAAGGAAATTAGTCAATCGAAATGAATTCATTAGGCCCTAATCTATGGATTTCATATGACTCGGAATACAGATATGAATCTGTTGGTCATAGATACCTTAAAAAATGGTAGACACGTGGATCAGAAAACCAGTCAGTATCTGGTGTGACCACCATTTGCCTCATGCCTCATGCCTCTCCTTCGCATAGAGTTGATCAGGCAGTTGATTGTGGCTTGTGGAATGTTGTCCCACTCCTATTCAATGGCTGTGAAAAGTTGCTGGATTTTGCAGGAACTAGAACACGCTGTCGTACACGTCGAACCAGAGCATCCCAAACATGCTCAATGGGTGACATGTCTGGTGAGTATGCAGGCCATGAAAGAACTGGGACATTTTCAGCTTCCAGGAATTATGTAAAAAAAAATTTTTTGGTAATGAATATAAGCTACAAGATAGAGAGGGTAATTCACCTATTACAAACAGCCTATGTGAATGCACCCGTACACGCAGCTGTTTTACCAAAGTAATGCAAATGCTGAAAGTAGTAGCCTAGTTATTATTATTCATGCATGCAAACAAAAAATTATACTGAATAGCAGTTTGGCTTAGAATACCAACACTACTGTGAATGTGAACGAATTAATGCGAATGGAACAAAACAGCGGTACAAAGTAGGCCTAGTAAACAAAATGTCAGATCAATATGAAACAATCTATATTTAGGCTAGTTACATTAACAGTAAATAAACGCACTAAACAAAAAGCAAATGGAGATCCAAATAACCAAAACATAGCCTACAGCCTATTGCAGTGAGATGTAGCCATGCACAGCTGTCTTGCCAAACAAATAGGCCTATAGGCCCACTTCAAACATGGAAAACCATGCTGCTCATGAGTACAGCAACACGTGATATGACACAATACACTTCTGTGGATTAAATTCCACCCACTTAATCAGTTAAGCAATGCCAGCCTACCATAAACACGTTTCCAATACGTACAGTTCCATTTACAACCACAAAAACCAATAGGCTTCCAAGAAAATCATAATAGAATGTATTTATTTCTATGATGAAACATACCGATATGTAGCTACACCCAGGGGTGTCATTTGGGTTCTTGCATTGGAATTAAATTGAATTCTGCAGCCACTCTCTTCCAATGAACCAGTTGCTATTACATGAACATCTTTTAACAAAAACCCGCGGCTAGGGTAGGATTCTAGGCTAACCTGGGCTGGCTCCTCTGTTCCAAGATCATCAGGAACAGTAGGAGGTGGAGGGGGCTGTGGAGACATTATCCTGGCGGCACTTGTGGAAGGGTGGGTAGGCTCTGTATGCGGAGCTATCTGGAGCTCGGCAGCATCATCGCTGCTGGGCTTGGCGGTGGGCTCGGTGGTTTGATGCTGCTGTTGCTCATTACTCTCCTTCTCCTTTTGGCTTTGTTTGGGTACTTTGGCAAAGCCAATTTCTGATATCCATCGTGGCAGTAGCATATTAGCTGGTTCGAGCTAGCTAAATAGGCTAATGCTTATAACACTAACACTTTTTACAGCTAGCTAAGACGCTAACTAAACTCTGTAGTGGTGGGGCGTGAGGCAGAGTTGTGTGCTTCAATGGTAAACTTTTTATAAATCAAAATCAAATATTACAGGCAGAGGCATATCACAATATTCACTTAGCCTACCACAGATGAGAAGCATTTTTCCCACTTTTTATGGAAACCCATAGGAGTCTGTAGCACCCCAGTGGCTTTCCATAGCCCTCCTACACACACTGCGACACACTCTGTCCATTGTGCCGACACAGCACAGCAGAGATGCAGATTTTGCACCAACCTGGCACTCATCATTTGAACTTTCTTGCTATTTTTATATAGGTACATAAAACTAAAACTGAGGGTGCACAAGTTTCAACTGAGGGGGCCCCCTTGTGGATCCGGGCCCGCATACATTCACTTTATAGTATCTCATTGACCACCCATATGTAGTTGGCTGAAAAAATGACATCTGCATGTTCTGTAGTGCCATACACTATCATCTTTTCATTTCAACTTCCCACAACAATGCACATCTTTAGCGCATGCAAAGTTGAGCATTCTTCTCTTGTTGCTACACTTCTACAGGCAGACTGTGTCCCGCAGGTATAGAGGGTTGGGACGAGAATGTTATCCACTTTCCTCAAAGAGGATTACAGCCTCAGGCAGCTTATCTTCATAAAGGGTGAGGGTAAGGAGAGCCCTGTTGTCTCCAGCAGCCATCTGTCTGCCCAGTGTAGAGCTGAGAGGGGTTGCTCTCACTGAAGTTAAGCGGGAATTCAGCAACTCTTGGAGGACAGTGGAAGTTGATTAAAATGCTTCTTTATTGTTAAAACCAAAACATTCTGGTCCTTAACCTTCATCAGGGTTGCTCTCACTCACATAAGGGCTAATGGAGGGGATGCTAGGAGTGGATGTGTTTCTGTACCCTGATGGACTGAGAATTGCTACACCAGAGGATATTAGGCAATGGGAGCTGGAGACCGCCAGCCAGGTGTCAAGTCAGGTGTCTCAGGAACCCCCCGTCCGGCTCTTTGTGGCTCTTTTCCCATACAACCCTGCTGCGATGTCCCCAAACCCTGAGACCGCCGCCGAGGAGCTCCCTTTTGTGCCAGGACAGATCATCAAGGTAATGTACTGAGTAGTTTATCTCTACTATAGCATATCAACCGTTGTGCTCAGTTGGTAGAGCATGGCGCTTGCAACGCCAAGGTTTTTTGGTTCGTTTCCCACGGGGGTCCAGGGGGGCCAGTATGAAAATGTATGCACTCACTAACTGTAAGTCGCTCTGGATAAGAGCGTCTGCTAAATGACTCAAATGTAAATGTTGTGTTATAACTGTTTATACCAGGTGTTTAAACTGTCTATAAACTAATGATTGACAGTTTGTAAACAACGTATAAACTCCTTTTTAAATACTACTTTTTTGTATACCTTATGTAAAGAGTTACCTCCCATTTTAAAGGGGGTATATATGATCAAACCAAGTTAATATGAGGTAGGCAGATTATAATCAGTTATACAGTATATTGGATTTTATTTTTTATCAGTCCTAGATGCTGGTGTTTCCTGTTTGTTCTCTGTTAATGCGTAGGCCTACTTGATGTGCAAAAGCTGTGGTTTCCTCATTTCCTGTCATCATTTGCAACTGGTTGATGTTGACCTGATAACTTTCCACTCATGTTCCTTTATTTTAGACATGCACAGTAGAGCTGTATCATTACCAAACAAATCTCATGATAGCAAAATGGCTGACTCCTGTCTCTGTCTCTGCCAGGTGTTTGGAGATAAAGACGATGATGGTTTCTACCATGGGGAGTCTGGTGGTCTGTCTGGTGTCGTGCCTAGTAACATGGTATCTGAGATCCCAGTGGATGATGACTACCTCAAGCATCAGCTAATGCAGCAGGGTTTCCTGCCTGTCGACCACACCTGTACAGGTATCTCTTTCTCTCACTCTCTCTCACACTCTCTTTTGCTCTCTCTGAAATAATGTATATTAAAAAGAATCAGAGATTTCTTAATGATGACAAATGAGATCTGGTGTGCCTCCCAAACGCACCCTATTCCCTATATACACTAGGGCCCTGGGGATAAGTAGCACATTATATAGGGAATAGGGTGCCATTTGGGATGCAGTCCTAGACTATGATCTAATCCTTCAACTCTTGAACTCTGTGTTTCCCATCAGATCCCAGTGAGGAGTCTAGCGTGCTAGATGACTTGGTCGTCCGCAGGATGGTGGCCATCTTTGAGTATGACCCTTGGGAAAGTTCCCCCAACATGGACAGCAACGTGAGTGTGGAACCTCCACATGGATGTCCAAATCCACTTTAACTTTCTTATTTTGGTCTTTTGAATTTAGTGAACTCCATTTCTGAGGTAATCACAGTTATAGGGCCTCACTGTGCATATTACAGCTACACCAAATGAACAGTAACTTTTCCCCAAAAACATTTTCTTGTAGGCTGAGCTCGCCTTCCGTGCAGGGGACATAATATATGTGTTTGGTGATATGGATGAAGATGGATTCTATTATGTGAGTGCTGGTTAAGTAGTCTTTGGAGAAATGTTACCTTGTTTTCCATTGGTTGTATATCTAAATGACGACTGCTTTGCCAATGTCTAATCTCCATCCAGGGGGACCTTCATGGGCTGAGAGGCCTGGTGCCATCCAACTACCTGGAACCACTACCATGGGAATAGGATTAACAAGGAGCATCGGATACTGTGTCAAATATCAAGATTTTGTCATATTCTTTCTTCTGCATAAATACTTATGACCACAGAAATGTCCTCCATAATTTGTAATGATCATGGGATAGTTTTTTTTTTGAGCCGTGTAACGCAGTAGAGTAACGCAGTAGACAGATTTCGCTCTGTCCAAAGAAATCCTATGAACTACAAACCTTTTGTTGGATATTTTAAGGTGCAGTAAGATTGGCCAAAATAATGAAATCATGGTTATCGTATTACATAATGATTTCCAGGAGTACCTTTGTCAGCAGCTAGGGTATTGCGGCCTTAAAAATATTATTTTTATTCTCACTTTGCTGACCGGGATGTATGTTGTAGTTATGCCTATATTTGCCTTACCAGATCTTTCGGTTTAGAAAGGCTGTGAGCAATCTTTCCTGTCAGAGAAATCATTTTCTTCCTTAGTACTATTTGCATGTTTATATACAATTAGCTTTTGTACATTTTTGGTAATGACCAACTGAGATTATGACGGAACATTGAGCACATTGAATTAAGATATCTACAGTATGCAGAATTTAGCAGTACTATTAAACTGTTCATTTTCTGAAAATATGTTTCATTCCCTTGTTCCTCTGTACCTCGTTAGCGGGTTTAGAATTATACAGGGCAGGATCTTCATCAAAACCAGATGCTGATCACTGAAACAACTGTAACTGTACAACTTATTTTACTATAAACTGCACTGAGATTGTTATACAAATATCTACAATTTTAGAATGACCATAAACCATGGAAAGCAAACCATGAAGAAACACTATTTATTTATTTTCATTAGTACAATATTGCAATCACATCCACTTTTATTTGAGAAACATGATCAAATACTTAACGGGAAAATATATTCAGAGGACTGCATTTCTAGTACAAAATTAAATACAACTTAAAAATAGACTTTGGTCTCCAAGCTTTTCAGAATCTATCATTGATGTCAATGGAGTCCCTGTAGTGTTTTCCTCCGTAGCCAACAGTACACTCATCCATAAAGTAGGAAACACTACACTGTGCAGAGGAGTTTAGTAGTACTCTCTACTTTATGGATGACTGCACTGTACATCAGTATCTTCTCGTTGCTGTGGGAGCTTCATGTTTGGTGCTGCTCAGAACTCCTCCTCAGTCCAATTATCACAGCAAATTCAAGACAGAAACTAACTAAATCATCACAAAAACATAATGTTTTTGTAATACATTGCGGATGTGTAACAAAATGATCTAATAATTTATAAAAGTATACTAAAATCATCTCAACCAGTAGAACCAGTAAAATGTTACAATAGTTTTGTAATACATTGTCTTTACTGTCACCAGACAGTAAACCTCTCCTATGTTTTATACAAAATGATATTCAATGAATCTATTGAGCTACATCAATCAGTATATCACAAGGTCTTACCAGCTTTCTCTCCTCTATCCCAGCAGAAACAGAAGTGTGAACTAACAGTGGTGTTCTTATGAAGCCTCGTAGTCACGTGGTGTAAACCACAGGAAGAGGTCTAACAGTCTCTCTACAGCGATCTCTCCTTCTGTCTCTGAGATACACCACCCAACCCACGCCCATACGGCACAAATAGACAGACAGCTTCACTGCTGACAGAGTATGTGTCCCGAATGGCACCCTTTTCCCTTTACAGTGCACTACTTTTGAACAGAGCCGATCGTGCTCTGTCCAAAAGTAGTGCACTATATAGGGAATAGGGTACCATTTGGGACACAGCCAGAGACTGTGGTCCCCCCTTTTAAGGACATGCAAACAGAAGATAACATCACCTATTAAAAATGAGCTACTTAGATATTGTGAAATTGATATATATTTTATTGATACCTTTTCAAATTGATTTGACGTACTGACGCACTGTCCATGTTGACTATAGCCTAGAGAAGAGATCAACAGCTTAGGATGTGTTGAACCTGTTATGGGATTCACAGTAAAAATTGTTTTAGGCTTATAATAGAATAGATCCACTATTAAAGGAGTGAAGCATGGGTATATATGAGGGTGTATCTCAGACATGCTATAATTAATTGATTCATAACCTGTTTGGTGCAGATATCAGCTTTTCATTGCTTTAAAATATTTGATAGTATAGGTTACACTACTGCTTGTTCTCTTGTCTTCTAATACACTTTGCTAACAGACAGGAACACTAAAGACACACCTCTACCCAGTTTACGGTAGCAGAACATGTGCTATATGTAATAGGCACAACTGAAACTTGTGAGATGATTTTTAAGTGAGATATGTCCTCTGTTGTCAAGACAACCTAAACCTCAGAGTCAAGTCAAGCGAGAGAGGAGGAAGTGAGGATGGGTGGAAACTGTGTGTGCAACTGTGCAAGAGATGTTTGTGAAACGTTGACAACACACCGCGATACGTTCCAAACCTACACTCTACCTTTTCTTTGTTCAGTTGAAAACACTTGAAGACCTACCAATTCTCTCACATTGAATGATTTCAATGGGCATCACTACTAGTATTTCAACCTCCCTACACTGTAATTACACTGTACCTGCCTATTTAACTACCATGTAATAACATAGATATTACAGACACATGGTAAAGTTATGGTCCTTGAGTAGCTCTGGTCCAGGGCGTTACGTGTGGCTTTAGCCTCCTTGAAGGAGTCCTATAGCAATTTGCCAAACATGACTGTGCAGCTAGGAGATTATTCCCTTGGCTCAACGCACTGTAGTGTTATTTCTGTGTAACATGGGACTACTTAAGGGGAAATGGATAGTGTAGCCTACCAGTACCTAAACAAGAAGTGCCCTAAATGAAATCAGTGGCTATTATCCACAGGTTGTTGACTAGGGATTGATTGAATTATACCAGTGTGAAATTGTTAGGTGTGTGGTGTCCTGACTAACCTGACCTGGATATGAGAAATATAAAGTCTACAGAGTGGAAATTATATTTTCAGTCAAAACACATGATTATATGACCACATTTTCCCTTATGTAACCGCTGAATCTGATATTCAGACATTTCTATTGTATCAATAATCTGAGAAGTGGGGGGGGACATTTGGTTGGAGATAAGTAAGTACTTACTTTATGAGGGGTTGTACAACTTGCATTGCATTGCTTTGTGCAGTGTGAAGTTGGTCAAACAGGATGAAGAGAGGAATGGAGTGTGTGCTGTTCCCCATTACTGCCACTTGGTGGATTGTAGAAGAAATGACATAGAAGATTAAATCACAAATATTATTTGTGCTGTCCTGTGCTTCTTAGTGTAAATAAAGTGAAGAAGAAACAATGTATTTATAGCTTTAACTGATTGGGTACACCTAATATAAAAATGACATGGATGTGCTTTGTTACCGGACAATATAGATCAGAATTCCAGTGCTTTGATACTGATTCTCACCAGTTGTGTTGTTGGTTCTGTGGAAAAGCACAGGTCAAATGATGACACAGACTGTTCAATAACAAAAAAATTATTAGAGGAATAATAAGAGGGTAATAACAATGCTTGGCGTAATGCCTCAAGTATTATTTTAATACATAACAAAAATAAGATAAAATCAAATCTCTGTGCATTATTCATGCTGTCTCCTTAAACACATTACCCCCTTGAATAAACTGTAACAACTCTAATTTGGCAAGTAAAGTGAACTTGAAAGAGAATAACTGCATTATCGTCATAGCAGAGCGAAATATAAGCATTTTAGATTTGTACAATATTGGGCACTCTCTAATTCACTGACACCCAAATCCAAAGATGCTGGTATTTAGTTGGGCAGTGAAAGTCCAATGACTGATATTTTGCATTTACATTTTAGTCATTTAGCAGACACTCCAGAGTGACTTACAGTTAGTGAGTGCATACATTATTTTATTTTTTCATACTGTCCCCCCATGGGAATCGAACCCACAACCCTGGCGTTGCAAACTCCATGCTCAACCAACTGAGCTACATCCCTGCAGGCCATTCCCTCCCCTACCCTGGACGATGCTGGGCCAATTGTGCTCCGCCCCATGGGTCTCTCGGTCGCGGCTGGCTACGACAGAGCCTGGATTCGAACCAGGATCTCTAGTGGCACAGCTAGCACTGCGATGCAGTGCCTTAGACCACTGCGCCACTCAGGAGGTATATCACAGAAGTGATGAGTAGCAGAGTGCTGACTAAGACAACTTGACTTCCAGAGCGATACACCAGGCGACCAGTCAACAGCTGGACTGGGTGATAGGTTCCCACCATAGGCTCTTCACCAGCAAACTGAAGCTGAGGAAATGCAGCAAGCTGTAGGACACAAAGATGAAACTAACATACAGTACAAAATACAACTCAATAAAGTAATATAGAGAACAACTTAACTTGTTTACAATACATTTACATTCTCAGTGACACAGCAGGTATGATTGTACAAGTATAATGTCAGGTATACTAGTGACATAGGTGAGGTGAGGTAATGCCAAAGGTAATTCTTTAAAATGGAAATCAGCAGTAGAAATAACAAACCCACTCCCCGCCCCTGTTGCAGTAAAAAGCTGAGGGATGGGGCTGGACAAATGTAAGCACCCTCAAATTCACAGACAGAGCTATGGATGCAAGGACTGACCATCCATGTTTTGAGGCAATATATTGTTTGCTTACATTTACTTTGTTCACAAAAAACACACTTATATTTTGAGTATGACAGTTGAACTAAACTCATGAGGCATTTATAAGTTACAGTATATTCTTCAAGAATCAATGGGTAAATATAAATTATTTATCAATCCAAAAATGGATGTATCATCTGCTGATTGCCCCTTTGAAGTACCTGTTGCTTGCTGAGAGGAATGCTGTTGCTTGCTGAGAGGAATGGTGTTTTTGAACACGGTCCAAACTACAGCTTCTGTACAGGGAGGTGTGGTGAGAGCCCTGGTAGCGGAAATAGCTGGTCATATTACACTGAGAGGGGATGAACATGTCCAGGGACACACCACTCAGTGTAGTGTTGGAGCCTAGAGGTGGACACAATAAAGACAATGGAAAAAATACAGGTTAAAACTATCTTAAGTTGCCTCTATGGAACTACACAGTAATAACATAAGGTAAAATGTTGCCAAATACAGTTTATGATGAGAGCTGTAATTTGTCTACAAAATAAGCTACTGTTCATTCTACTAGTGATTGCTAATAGCTTTATCGAAGACACTGTGGTTAAAAAATAAGGGTTTTATTACTTTGTATTCATCACGTGCCAGTTGTACTTTAGTCTCTTGGCACTTATACCAACGTGACTATAAACTACCAGCACTTTCACATAGGCCTATCCCTGTACGATCCGGAACATGGATCATTTAGGACCTGGATCCATGCTATAAAAGATACAAAACAATAGTTGTTGTTTATATTGATATTGTTCATTCATGATGGAGCCATATTTTTTGTTGGAGCTTCCCAATTCCTGAAAATGTAAGAGATATCAGTATTTTCAGAGACTATAATTTATCAAATTTCATAACAACCCAAATCGAGGCTAATCTATTTATCATGTTGTAGAAAGTTGGATAAGATTAAGCAGAAAAATACCTCATAAAAGAATCCAAGAACTCCAACCCCTGCAGGGCATCAGCCAAAGAGTTGTATTCCTCTTTTATATTTACTTTATGAAGCTGAGGACGTCAATAGATATAATTAAACAATTAATTAAAGATTGCAATACATGTGAACATGAAAAAGTGTATGTAAATGTGATTGATGTATAAAAATTGTACACATACTGTACTTAAAATATCTAAAACTATGTGATAATCATAAATCAATTATTATGGAACTGTTTCCTTTCTTTTGATCATCATACCTCCTTGGGATATCTTTCTCCATCGATGGTGTGTTCTGATCCTGGGGCTCCATCCTTGCCCGAATGCAGGTGGAGCTGTATTGCCTGGTATGGCACGGTCAGATCTCCACCCCGAACCTTCACTGTGGCAGGCAGGTCCACTTGAACTGCAGCGAGATGAACGCTTTAGTCCGTGTAAGAGGAGATATGTGGAGTCCATGGACCTAGCATGTACTGTACTATTGTAATGTTCAGTGTATGTTATGGAGCTTTGATCTTAGATCAGATCTGTGAAATATCAAGGCATTAGAAGGGTGAATAGTCCTTGCTATTCATGTTCAATACAACTACAATACAGCATGCTGATATACTGTATCATTAGCAGGAGGACATTGTACTGTAAAAGTAATGCAGCGTCAATATAGAAACTTACCAGTGTGACCATTGTTTGTGAATGTGAATGTTGTAAGGTGTCCGTCTGGTAGAGTTCTTCATGAGAATGGTGAGGAATCAGCCCAGAACTACACGGGAGGATCTTGTTAATGATCTCAAGGCAGCTGGGACCATAGTCCCCAAGAAAAGAATTGGTAACACACTACGCCGTGAAGGACTGAAATCCTGCAGCGCCCGCAGGTTCCCCCTGCTCAAGAAAGCACATGTACATGCCCGTCTGAAGTTTGCCAATGAACATCTGAATGATTCAGAGAAGAACTGGGTGAAAGTGTTGTGGTCAGATGAGACCAAAATTGAGCTCTTTGGCATCAACTCAACTCGCCGTGTTTGGAGGAGGAGGAATGCTGCCTATGACCCCAAGAACACCATCCTCACCGTCAAACATGGAGGTGGAAACATTATGCTTTGGGGGTGTTTTTCTGCTAAGGGGGAGTGGAACAAAACCAATGAAGTTGTCTCCTGACAGGACAACTTCACCGCATCAAAGGGACGATGGACGGGGCCATGTACCGTCAAATCTTGGGTGAGAACCTCCTTCCCTCAGCCAGGGCATTGAAAATGGGTCGTGGATGGGTATTCCAGCATGACAATGACCCAAAACACACGGCCAAGGCAACAAAGGAGTGGCTCAAGAAGAAGCACATTAATGTCCTGGAGTGGCCTAGCCAGTCTCCAGACCTTAATCCCATAGAAAATCTGTGGAGGGTGCTGAAGGTTCGAGTTGCCAAACGTCAGCCTCAAAACCTTAATGACTTGGAGAAGATCTGCAAAGAGGAGTGGAACAAAATCCCTCCTGAGATGTGTGCAAACCTGGTGGCCAACTACAAGAAACGTCTGACCTCTGTGATTGCCAACAAGGGTTTTGCCACCAAGTACTAAGTCATGTTTTGCAGAGGGGTCAAATACTTATTTCCCTCATTAAAATGCAAATCAATTTATAACATTTTTGACATGCGTTTTTCTGGATTTTTGTTGTTGTTATTCTGTCTCTCACTGTTCAAATAAACCTACCATTAAAATTATAGACTGATCATGTCTTTGTCAGTGGGCAAACGTACAAAATCAGCAGGGGATCAAATACTTTTTTCCCTCACCGTATCAGTGTGGATGACAGATCACCACCTCAAGCTGAACCTCGGCAAGACGGAGCTGCTCTTCCTCCCGGGGAAGGACTGCCCGTTCCATGATCTCGCCATCACGGTTGACAACTCCGTTGTGTCCTCCTCCCAGAGTGCGAAGAGCATTGGCGTGACCCTGGACAACACCCTGTCGTCCACCGCTAACATCAAGGTGGTGACCCGATTCTGTAGGTTCATGCTCTACAACATTCGGAGAGTACGACCCTACCTTACACAGGAAACGGCACAGGTCCTAATCCAGGCACTTGTCATCTCCCGTCTGGATTACTGCAACTCGCTGTTGGCTGGGCTCCCTGCCTGTGCCATTAAACCCCTACAACTCATCCAACCTTCCCAAGTTCTCTCACGTCACCCCGCTCCTCCGCACACTCCACTGGCTTCCAGTTGAAGCTCTCATCTGCTACAAGACCATGGTGCTTGCCTACGGAGCTGTGAGGGGAACGGCACCTCCGTACCTTCAGGCTCTGATCAGTCCCTACACCCAAACGAGGGCATTGCGTTCATCCACCTCTGGCCTGCTGGCCCCCCTACCTCTGCGGAAGCACAGTTCCCGCTCAGCCCAGTCAAAACTGTTCGCTGCTCTGGCACCCCAATGGTGGAACAAGCTCCCTCACGACACCAGGACAGCGGAGTCACTCACCACCTTCCGGAGACACTTGAAACCCCACCTCTTTAAGGAATACCTGGGATAGGATAAAGTAATCCTTCTACCCCCCCTTACCCCCCAAAATAAATAAATAAACATATTGTAAAGTGGTTATCCCACTGGCTATAAGGTGAATGCACCAATTTGTAAGTCGCTCTGGATAAGAGCGTCTGCTAAATGACGTAAATGTAAATGTAAGACCAAGGAGCTCTCCAAACAGGTCAGGGACAAAGTTGTGGAGAAGTACAGATCAGGGTTGGGTTATAAAAAAGTATCCGTAACTTTGAACATCCCATGGAGCACCATTAAATCCATTATTAAAAAATGGAAAGAATATGACACCACAACAAACCTGCCAAGAGAGGGCCACCCACCAAAACTCACAGACCAAGCAAGGAGGGCATTAATCAGAGAGGCAACAAAGAGACCAAAGATAGATTGGAGTATCTGTCCATAGGACAACTTTAAGCCTTACACTCCAGACTTAGCCTTTACGGAAGAGTGGCCAGAAAAGCCATTGCTTAAAGAAAAAAATAAGCAAACACGTTTGGTGTTCGCCAAAAGGCATGTGGGAGACTCCCCAAACATATGGAAGAAGGTACACTGGTCAGATGAGACTAAAAGTGAGCTTTTTGGCCATCAAGGAAAATGCTATGTCTGGCGCAAACCCAACACCTCTCATCACCCCGAGAACACCACCCCCACGGTGAAGCATGGTGGTGGCAACATCATGCTGTGGGGATGTTTTTCATCGGCAGGGACTGGGAAGCTGGTCAGAATTGAAGGAATGATGGATGGCGCTAAATACAGGGAAATTCTAGAGGGAAACCCATTTCAGTCTCCCAGAGATTTGAGACTGGGACGGAGGTTGACCTTCCAGCAGGACAATGACCCTAAGCATACTGCTAAAGCAACACTTTATTGGTTTAAGGGGAAACATTTAAATGTCTTGGAATGGCCTAGTGAATGCCCAGACGTCAATCCAATTGAGAATCTGTGGTATGACTTAAAGATTGCTGTACACCAGCGGAACCCGTCCAACTTGAAGGAGCTGGAGCAGTTTTGCCTTGAAGAATGGACAGAAATTCCAGTGGCTAGATGTGCCAAGCTTATAGAGACATACCCCAAGAGAGTTGCAGCTGTAATTGCTGCAAAAGGTGGCTCTGGGGGGGGTAAATAGTTATGCACACTCAAGTTCTCTTTTGTTTTGTCTTATTTCTTGTTTGTTTCAAAATAAAAAAGATTTTGCATCTTCAAAGTGGTAGGCATGCTGTGTAAATCAAATTAATTCCAGGCTGTAAGGCAACAAAATAGGAAAGATTTCAAGCCACTGTACATATTACCTCAATTACCTCGACTAACCGGTGCCCCCGCACATTGACTCTGTACCGGTACCCACTGTATATAGCCTCCCTACTGTTATTTTATTTTACTGCTGCTCTTTAATTATTTGCTCTTTTTTACTTTTTTGTTTCTTCTTAAAAACTGCATTGTTGGTTAAGGGCTTGTAAGTTAGCATTTCACTGTAAGGTCTACACCTGTTGTAATCAGCGCATGTGGCAAATAAAATTAGATTTAAAACACTCAGAAACCTGGATTCCTTTACTCACTATGACGTCTTTAAGTGTTTGTACCCTCTATAGCCATGGATATTGTCTTAGCCTTCTGGTAATATTTAACCGTGATTTAATACGGGATGGGAAACTGACTGTTGCTCTTTCCTTATTGAAATGGTGAATAAAAGGGAGACTGCTTTCAATTTGTAAATTCTGAATCAAAATTCAAAAGACACTCGCACATCTGAGACGGGTGTTGTTTCAGGCCGGCAAACCACAACAATATGTCCTCCAAACACCGGCTTTGAGGGCATTATCACTTTTATACAACGGGTTACCAACATATTCAAATAATGATTGACATGTTTTCATTAGAAACGTTAATTTCATTAATTTATTCATACTATTTCATCCTTCCACGAGATATAGTCTCGACACAAATCTAGGGTTGCTACCCAAGCCGGCTGGTCGTTCATTCTATCGGTTCGGTTGCCAGAGATGCGACCCAGTTGTTAAGTATTTTTGTTCTAAATCTATGGATGCGACCCAGTCGTTCGTTCTAAATGTTTCGTTGCCATGATGGCTGGCAACGTTCTTATCCCTTGCTTGCTAGCTAGCTAGCCAACTTTGGCTAACACAGTCATGTCAAAAAGTGGAACCAGAATAACAGCAAAGTTGCTGCATTTGCATTTGTTTAAGCTGTTTTCTAGTGATTTGTTTGTTGTTGATACATCCATAACGATGAGCTAATGATGTGCGAGTTCTCCTGGCATAGAACATTTGTTCTCTCGCCAGGCCACTGTTCAGAAGAGATAACCAACTGCAGCTAACACAAACACTTCAAACTGAAGATGGAATGATTGCAAACTAGCTGCATTTTGTGTTTTTCTATTGACATTTTTTTGTATATATCCATAAAAATGATGCTGATTCATGATTTCGACTGGCTGAGAAAAGCTGCCAGGCTATCTGTCTCGTCCCGACTTCCGACACATTCATTACCATAGGACAGCTGGAGAATTTCAATATTGAAGCAATGTTTCAAATGTCGGAGAGACAAACCACAAGGTTATTACAAATCTCCTCTGTTGAAAACCAAATGCTAGTCTAAAAGAAATGGGAGATAATGTGTAGATTGTTTTTACAGTGTAGATCTAGTATATACACGTTGCCTGGCTGAGCTGATGAGACAATGGATTGCGCAGTCAGATGGAACAGAGGAAATAGGCATTTCAACGTCATATATTTAGCCGGTGGTAACTTGTGGAATAGACCCCGGCTGGAATGGATTAGACCCACCCGTTGCATAAATAGGGAATAGGGTGCCATTTGGGACACAGGCAGAGACAGTCGTCCTCCTTTTAAGGACATGCCTACTCCTTGAAGAAGGCTCAAACCGCACATATACCAAACATTAGGAACAACTTCCTAATATTTACCCTCAGAACAGCCTCAATTCATCAGGAAATGGACTCTACAAGGAGTTGAAAGTGTTCGACGGGGATTCTGGCCCATGTTCACTCCAATGCTTCCCACAGTAGTGTCAAGTTGGCTGGATGTCTTTTGGGTGGTGGACCATTCTTGATATACACAGGAAACTGTTGAGTGTGAAAAACCCAGCAGCGTTGCAGTTATTGACACTAACCGGTACACCTGGCACCTACACAGCAAATTTGAAAGTGTTAATTTAACACCAGGCGTGTTAATTTTAACACTCGTCCAGTGTTTATATAGGTCCACTCTCATCAGTGTTAATTTAACACTTTTTGTAGTGTTAATATTGAAACACTCTGAGTGTTCAAATATAACACTTCAGATGCTGTTCAAATGACCCATGGGAGTGTTTTTTCAACACCCTCAGTATTAAGCAGCAACACCTTTCAGTGTTGAGGATCAACTCTAGAGAATGCGTCCTGTAGCTGAATTGACACCAGGAAGTGCTAAATATTCACACTAAGAAAATAACTAAAAAAATATCTGGTTCTCTCCCACTCATAAATCAAGCCTGCAAGTTGAAGGTGAGTTAAAATGGAGCAATAAAGGATTCGTTACAAGAGTAGTGACTCTGGTTTGTTTCATTTATTTAGGCCACAAAGAGATGGTGCACCAGTGAAAACAGTGCATTACAGGCACATTAAAATGAAAAAGGCACATCACAGGCACATTAAAATAAAAATGGTGAATCACAGGCACATTAAAATGAAATCAGTGCATGACAGGCACATCAGAATGGAATCAGTGCATCACAGGCGCATCAGAATGAAATCAGTGCATCACAGGCGCATCACAGTGAAAACAGTGCATCACAGGCACATTAAAATGAAAAAGGTACATCACAGGCACATTAAAATGAAAATGGTGCATCACAGGCACATTAAAATGAAATCAGTGCATGACAGGTGCATCCGAATGAAATCAGTGCATCACAGGCGCATCAGAATGAAATCAGTGCATGACAGGCGCATCAGAATGAAATCAATGCATCACAGGCGCATCAGAATGAAATAATTGCATCACAGGCGCCTCAGTACATGTACTATATGAGAGCAAGAGTATTTGCCGAGTTGCTATTTAACACAAGTGGAAGTCCTCCTAAGACTAGGTATGCAATTTTCTTGACAAAGTTGCCAATAATTTTGACTATTACTCAATCATGTCAAACAAAGGAACAACATAAAGGCTCTCATCAGCACCATAAGCACTTTGAAGGACAAAAGGCTTATACAATTTCAGATCATCAACTTTGACAATAACTTGGTCATCAACACCATCAAACACAGTGAATGCATGGTAATGTTCACTGAAATTATCAGGATGCAACTTGTCCAGCAATAGGTATACAATATTGTCAACCACAATGATCTTAGTTATTTTACAAAAGACTGGCATTTCATGCTCCATCTTACTGCAAACTAACAGTCCCTCTCTGTACTCCATGCCATCCATCTTAACCCAGCTGGTAGAGTAAATGGCTTTCTGCATAGTGACCTGAGGTGACACTGCCAACTCCTCACCACCAGTAAAATCACTCAGGGAAAATGCTTTCATCGGTCCATACTCAATAGGTCTCAATGGTGATGTCTCCCAGTGATGGCCTTTAGAAAATGTGTGTTTTTTGGCAAGGGACTTAGTAATGTTCTTGAAGTTTTTGAGGGTGTTCTTAAAGAGTTTGTGCTTGGCCTCAAACCTCATGCTCCACATATGTAATAAAGGACCAATTTGTCTTATGCATGCTGGGTAATGTATCATAAAGTGATTTTTGGTTATTACGTTTTTATGTGGGTACTGTTTGAAAAGTGTGTGATGTTCGATTATCAAATGCTTCATATACACAGTCATGCCCTGGCTAAGAAAAGGGGAAAAAACAATGTTGATTATTTGCAGTAAGATGAGCAGCAAATTCCAGTTCTCATTTCCTGGTGGAACAACATCACCCAAAATCAAGGGAACGTTTCTCACAAGACAGAGAGTTTGAATAGAATTAAGTGCTATGCTATTTCCACTGTTCTCTAGGTTGACTTTAGTTGGACGGTTTTTGTGCTCCAAGTACCCATAGTCAAACGAGTAGATTCTAGAGAGAAGTGCACGTTTCAAAATATAATGTTCAGAGACATATTCAAACAACAATTTTAACTCAAACTGAGCCACCCCTTCAAGAATGTCATGCATTATGTCCACAGAAAAATTACTACAAACATTGGGAGTGCTGCAAACTGTTTAGTTTAGAATTTTTCTTTACACCACACACGGATGGGAGCTGTGGGTCTGATTGCAACTGATTCAAATGCATTTCAAATGTATCTTTATCACGCAAGAAAATCTTACGGTCATCCTCAGACACATTTCTTTAGATCTTGATAATGAAATAATGACACTAAATGAATATTCATCACAGCAGAGTTCAACTTGGGTGGCAGATTCCTGAGGACAAAATAAATGGCGCCTATCTTGTGAACACCATGCTCGGATCCAAGTGGGTTGGCAGTTTCAAAGTCATCATAGTACAATTGGATCTGTAAAGCATTTCTATGTTTTGAGAAAAGGGATGAGTCTTAAAGTAACTTCCATCACAAATGTCTTCATAAGTATCTTCCACAAATGAACTTTTAACAAAGCACACCGGTTAATTGAAATGCATTCCAGGTGACTACCTCATGAAGCTGGTTCAGAGAATGCCAAGAGTGCAAAGCTGTCATCAAGGCAAAGGGTGGCTACTTTGAAGAATCTAATATATATTTTCATTTGTTTAACACTTTTTTGGTTACTACATGATTCCATATGTGTTATTTCATAGTTTTGATGTCTTCACTATTATTCTACAATCTAGAAAATAGTAAAAATAAAGAAAAACCCTTGAATGAGTAGGTGTGTGTCGTATATGAAGATTATGACTTTGTTAATGTTTTTAAGTGGAACCTGAAATGATGTTTATTTAGCAGAAAGAGAGCCGGTTTTAGTGTGACACCCCGGATAGGACAGAGAAGTCTGTGTGTTGTAGACAGGGGATTGGACAGTAGAGGGAGCCACCCATATCTTGGGAAGATTATATATACTGGGTAAAAACGACGAAGAGGTTAGAGCGGCCATTGCAATCTGGGACGCCGTTCTCCGGGTGTCATGACATCTGTAAAACTTATGCTGAAAGCTTGTGATATGAATAAAACTTATGATCAAAGGTTCAGTATGAGCGGACTCCTTTGTTTATCAGCAATAATTGCCAGCATTGACTCGATACTACATGTGTCCAAACTTTTGACTGGTACTGTATATTAAAACATGAACATATTACTTACCTTTCACTGCTGCGCAATTCCAGCTTCCCTTACACTGTCAGTAATTAGATGAAAAGGACGTTTCAAGTTAAAACCGGAAGCTCAATCAACACTGCTCAGTGCCACCGCCCAACCTCTCACCTGGGAGTTATATTAGCACAGAGCGTGTAAAAACAACTCTTAAATCAACACCTCAACACTACAAATTTAACACCAAGAAAATGAACACTTGTTTACACTGGCCAATTTGCTGTGTACTGCCATACCCCGTTCAAAGGCACTTCAATCTTTTGTCTTGCCCATTCAACCTCTGAATGGCACACATACAGTACACAATCCATGTGTCACGACTTCCTCTGAAGCTGCCACCTCTCCTTGTTTGGGCAGGCTTCGGCGTTCATCGTCACCGGCCTTCTAGCCACTGCCGCTCCTCATTCCATTTGTTTTGTCTTGTTTATTACACACACCTGGTTCATGTCCCCTCATCAGTACCTGTATAAGTGTTCCCTCTGCCCCCTTGTCTTTGTGTGTGATTGTTTATTGTGGAGGATAGTGGAGCTCCTTGTATTTTGTATCGCCGGGATATTTCCCTGTGTTCATTGTATTTTCCAGTGCGCCTGTTTTGCGCACTGGAGTGTTTTTGATGCGTTATTGAAGAATTTTGAAATGAATAATGGGCAGATATTGTACAAGCCAGGTGTGCAAAGCTCTTAGAGACTTACCCAGAAAGACTCACAGCTGTAATCATTGCCAAAGGTGAGTCTAACATGTATTGACTCAGAGGTGTGAATACTTATGGAAATGAGATAATTTTGTATTTCATTTTCAATAAATGTGCAGACAGGGGTATTGTGTGTAGACGGGTGAGAGAAAAACAATCTATATAATAAAATTTGAATTCAGGCTGTAACACAACAAAATGTGGAATAAGTCAAGGGGGTATGAATGTAACGATCCCGGCAGTCTGAGTCGGGTCCTGTCTGTGTACTAGTCTTTCTGCTCGTGATCTCCAGTTTCCCGAGGGTTCTGGAACGCTCCCTGCCTGGTTGCCGGGCAACGTTGCTAGGCGGGAGCTCTCTTGATTTCCGCACCTGCATCCCATCAGCAATCTGCACACCTGGTCCTGATCATCACCCTTCTTAGGCTCTGGCCTAACATCCATTCCCTGCCGGATCGTTAGCCATGAACAGTATGTTTATCAGCGGATCTAGTCTTAGAGCTTAGAGCATTAGTTTTGTTGTTTTGCACCTTGTTTGCTTGTTGTATGCTTACCTCCGTTTTGTTCTCCCTGCAGTCACTCGTCCGAACCTTCACCCAACCTCTGCCTGATGGTCGGCGGCTGCCGAGCCATCATTGGACCAACTACTGCACCCTCAACAACTCATCCACGCCGCCCGCTCTGTTCCCTGGATTATTCAGCTGCACTCGTGGATCAGTTAAATAAACACTCACCTTTGACACCACTTACCTTGTCCTGGTCTGCTTCTGGGTTCTGGCTTAGTAAACCGTGACAGAACGATCCGGCCAGTAATGAACCCAGCGGACCTGGACTCTGTTCGCCATGCCATTACCCATCAGGAGAAGATGTTGGGCCATCATAGCACGGTACTACAGGAGATCGCGTTGTCAGTTCGGAACCTTTCTACCGGTCTGACGGAGGTCCAGAACCAGCGCAAGTTTCCGGTGGAGGATCCACTACCGGTTTCACCCATCTCGCCTGCCGCGTCTGGAGCTGTGCCCTTCCGTGAGCCCAAGGTTCCGACGCCGGATAAATATGAGGGGGAGCTGGGAAGATGCCGTTCCTTCCTTATGCAGTGTGGATTAGTGTTCGATCTACAGCCCTACTCTTATGCCACAGACAAAGCTAGGATAGCCTTTGTGATTGAGTTGCTGCGTGGTCGAGCGCTGGAGTGGGCTTCAGCCGTTTGGGAACGACAGGATCCCTGCATGGCTTCATACCAGGGGTTCACGGCCGAGATGAGGAAGCTCTTCGACCATTCCGTCCGAGGGAGGGACGCAGCTAGGCGCCTGTTTTCGCTTCGCCAAGGAACTCGCAGCGTGGCCGACTTCGTGATCGAGTTCAAGACGTTGGCTGTGGAGAGTGGGTGGAATGAGGAGTCTCTGCAAGCGGCCTTTTACCAGGGTCTGTCGGAGCAGCTCAAGGATGAGTTGATCTCCTATCCGAGCCTAGTGACCTGGACAGCTTGGTAGCCTTGTCTATTCGGGTGGATAATCGAGTCCGAGAGCGAAGGAGGGAGAAGCAATGGGTCCCGTCCAACCGATCAGCTTCTCAGGTGCCAGTCGGGTCGGGGATTGGACCAGAATACGTCGATCATCGTCCACCACACAGGATTAGTGGAGAGGTCCTGTCTCCCGATTCTGAACCCATGCAAGTGGGGCAGCACGGGTTAACCAAGGAGGAGCGCCAACACAGACGTAGGACTAACTGTTGCCTCTACTGTGGTGGTTCGGGACATTACCTCGCCACTGGTTCCCGGCGGTCGTCAAACTGCGCGGCTCGCTAAAGTTGGGAGGACTTTTAGCGAGCCAGTTTCGACCTCTCAATACCTCTGTCAGACCCCGTTTCCCGGCTACCCTTATGAACAGGAATCAGAGCTTAGCGATTAACGCTTTTATCGATTCAGGTGCCGATGGAAGCTTTCTTGATGCCGAGTTGGTGGAACAGCTGGGGCTTTCCAAGGAGCAATTGCCGGAAGCCATTGAAGCTACCACTCTGGACGGCAGTAGTCTGGCACGTATCACGATGAGGACTGAACCGGTTAAGATGCTGTTGTCGGGGAATCATTCTGAGATGATTTCATTCTTCATTCTGCCGTCTTCCCATGTTCCTCTGGTCCTTGGATACCCCTGGCTGAAGGAACACAATCCCACGTTCGATTGGGTGACGGGCAAGGTAACGAGTTGGAGCCTTGATTGTCATGCTAACTGTCTCAAGACTGCCTGTCCCCATTCGGTTCCCAGTCAGGTGATTGAGGCTAAACCCCCAGATTTGTCCCTGGTTCCCGAGACATATCACGATTTGGGGGAAGTGTTCAGTAAGCAGAAGGCTCTGTCACTCCCTCCCCACCGACCATATGATTGTGCCATCAACCTGTTCCCTGGAGCTGTCTACCCTAAGGGAAGGTTATACAGTATCTCCCGACCTGAACGTGAGGCTTTGGAGACCTACATCAAGGAGTCCCTAGCTGCTGGTCTCGTTCGTCCCTCGTCATCACCCCTGGGGGGCAGGATTCTTCTTTGTGGGTAAGAAGGATGGCTCTCTTCGACCGTGTATTGATTATCGGGGGTTGAATGACATCACGGTCAAGAACAAGTATCCCCTGCCCTTGATGAGTTCTGCCTTCGACTCCTTACAGGGTGCTACGGTGTTCACCAAGCTAGACCTACGCAATGCGTATCACATGGTCCGGATCAGAGAGGGGGACGAGTGGTTGACGGGTTTCAATACACCGATGGGTCACTTGGGTATCAGGTGATGCCGTTTGGACTGACCAATGCTCCAGCGGTATTCCAGAGTATGGTGAACGGCGTCCTGAGAGATATGATCGGTCTCTTTGTGTTTGTTTACCTGGATGACATTCTGATCTTCTCGAAAGAACCTTCCGACCACGTCCAGCATGTCCGGCAGGTTCTGCAGCGATTGTTGGAGAATCGCCTGTTCGTGGAAGGCCGAGAAGTGCGAGTTTCACGCCCACACGACATCCTTTCTCGGGTACATCATCTCCAGGGGAGAGATTAGGATGGACCAGGAGAAGGTTAGAGCGGTTCTGGAATGGGCCCAGCCCGGTACGAGATTGCAGCTCCAGAGATTTTTGGGGTTTGCGAATTTCTACCGCAGATTCATCCGGGATTACAGCCGTGTGGCCGCTCCGTTAACTGCCTTGACTTCCAGTATCAGGACCTTCAAGTGGAATCCGGAGGCGGATCGAGCGTTTCTGGATTTGAAGAGGCGATTCACCAACGCACCGATTCTCTCTCAACCGGACACGGCCCGTCAGTTCGTCGTTGAAGTGGACGCGTCTGATGTGGGAGTTGGCGCCATCCTGTCGCAGCGATGCTCCACGGACAGTAAACTCCATCCCTGCGCCTACTACTCTCGTCGCCTTTCGCCTGCGGAGAGGAATTACGATGTGGGTAACCGGGAGCTTCTCGCGGTGAAACTTGCCTTGGAGGAGTGGCGCCACTGGTTGGAGGGGGCGGAGCAACCGTTTATTGTCTGGACTGACCACAAG
This sequence comes from Coregonus clupeaformis, assembly GCF_020615455.1. NCBI lineage: Eukaryota > Metazoa > Chordata > Actinopteri > Salmoniformes > Salmonidae > Coregonus > Coregonus clupeaformis. The sequence continues at coordinate 40,622,854 of NC_059197.1, forward strand.
AATCTTGCTTACGTGCAATCGGCTAGACGTCTCAACTCCCGTCAGGCCAGGTGGGCGTTGTTTTTCGGACGATTCAAGTTTTCCCTGACGTTCCGACCTGGATCTAAGAACGGCAAGGCGGACGCCTTGTCCCGGATGTTCTCCAAGACGGAAGAGAGTGGGTCCAAGACCGAGACAATTCTCCCCCGGAACTGCGTCGTGGGAGCAGTTATGTGGAAGATTGAGGAGGAGGTGATGGCGGCCCTTCGGACGCAGCCCGGTCCCCGTAACGGTCCACCCGGTCGGTTGTTTGTGCCTGAGTCGGTTCGTCCTGCTGTCCTCAAATGGTCCCACGCCAGCAAGATGGCTTGTCACCCTGGCGTGGCTCGGACGATGGCGTTTCTTCGCAGACGTTTTTGGTGGCCTGCCATGGCCGAGGATACTCGGGGGTTTTGTTGCTGCCTGTCCAGTGTGTGCGCAGAATAAGAGTACCAATCGGCCCAGCTCTGGACTACTTCACCCCCTTCCTATTCCCCGGCGACCATGGTCGCATCTGGCCCTGGACTTTGTCACTGGGTTGCCCGCTTCTGAGGGGAACACGGTCGTTCTGACTATCGTGGACAGATTCAGCAAGTTCGCCCACTTTGTGCCTATTGCCAAGCTTCCCTCTGCCTCGGAGACGTCCGAGATCCTGGTTAGGGAGGTTTTCAGGGTCCACGGTTTGCCCAGTGATATCGTTTCCGACCGTGGCCCTCAGTTTACCTCTGCTGTCTGGAAGTCCTTCTGTTTGGCCATTGGAGCTACAGTCAGTCTCACATCTGGTTTTCACCCCCAATCTAATGGTCAGGCGGAGAGAGCCAACCAGAAGATGGAATCCACGCTACGCTGCCTGGTCTCTTCCAACCCCACCTCCTGGGTCTCTCAGTTGCCTTGGGTTGAGTATGCCCACAATACTCTCCCTACATCTGCCACTGGGATGTCTCCCTTCCAGTGCCTGTATGGCTACCAACCTCCCTTGTTCCCTTCTCAGGAGAAGGAGCTCTCAGTGCCTTCTGTTCAGGCCCATATTCGTCGTTGCCACCGGACCTGGCATCGGGCCAGAAAGGCACTCCTTAGAGTTTCGGACCGGTATCAGCTCCAGGCGAATCGTCGCCGGATCCCCGCTCCCACCTATACCATCGGAGATAGGGTCTGGTTGGCCACACGGGATCTTCCTTTACGGACTGAGTCTAGGAAGTTGTTACCGAAGTTCATTGGTCCGTTTGTGGTGGAGAAGGTGATCAATCCGGTGGCAGTTCGACTCAAACTACCGAGGACGCTCAGAGTCCATCCCACCTTTCATGTCTCCTGCCTCAAGCCTGTTTTCCTCAGTCCTCTGTTGCCTCCTCCGCCTCCTCCTCCTCCTCCTCGGATGATCGGAGGTGGTCCTGCCTACACGGTGCGACGCATCATGGATTCCAGACGGCGGGGCCGGGGTTTCCAGTATCTCGTGGACTGGGAGGGGTATGGTCCTGAAGAGAGGAGTTGGATTCCGCGGCGACAGATCCTAGATGCTGACCTCATTCGTGACTTCTACCGCCTCCATCCTGGCGCTCCGGGAGTCCGCCCGGTGGCGTTCGCCGGAGGGGGGTACTGTAACGATCCCGGCAGTCTGAGTCGGGTCCTGTCTGTGTACTAGTCTTTCTGCTCGTGATCTCCAGTTTCCCGAGGGTTCTGGAACGCTCCCTGCCTGGTTGCCGGGCAACGTTGCTAGGCGGGAGCTCTCTTGATTTCCGCACCTGCATCCCATCAGCAATCTGCACACCTGGTCCTGATCATCACCCTTCTTAGGCTCTGGCCTAACATCCATTCCCTGCCGGATCGTTAGCCATGAACAGTATGTTTATCAGCGGATCTAGTCTTAGAGCTTAGAGCATTAGTTTTGTTGTTTTGCACCTTGTTTGCGTGTTGTATGCTTACCTCGTTTGTTCTCCCTGCAGTCACTCGTCCGGAACCTTCACCCAACCTCTGCCTGATGGTCGGCGGCTGCCGAGCCATCATTGGACCAACTACTGCACCCTCAACAACTCATCCACGCCGCCCGCTCTGTTCCCTGGATTATTCAGCTGCACTCGTGGATCAGTTAAATAAACACTCACCTTTGACACCACTTACCTTGTCCTGGTCTGCTTCTGGGTTCTGGCTTAGTAAACCGTGACAATGAATACTTTTTGAAGGCACTGTACTCGGTGTAGATCAGAGTCCAGTGCTTTGATAGTGATTCTCACCAGTTGTGTTACTAGGTCAAATAATGACACAGACTGTTCAATAAAAATAGGAAGTTTATGAGGTGAATCAAATATTAACAATAATGATAAGAAGTGTGCTAATAACAGGGTGATGGCAATGCATGGAGTAATGCCCTCTCAAGTATTATTTAAACACATAACAAAAACAAGATAAAATGTCTTGGTGCAAAATGTAATGATGTGTCCTTAAACACATTACCCCCTTAAATAAACTGTAACAACTATAATTTGCCAAGTAAAGTGAACTTTAATGAAAACAACTGCATTGCCGTCATACACAAACATATTCTGGGTTGTTTGGTTGACTCAACTGCTGGGTTGCAGGTGGTCAGTTAGTTGGGTTGTTTTCTTTTAAAAGAGCAAGGTTGGGTTGTTGATGCTGGGTTATTGGTTCTGGGTAATTGAGACTGGAGGCATAGTTTAGTAGGAGCGTGGCTTTCAGATAGTTATTTTTAGACACCCGTGAGAGTAAATATCATTCCTGTTCATCTGTTCTGTCGTACAGTTATCACATGTTAAGGTTGAACATTGACATTTTTGTAGCTTCACTGAGGCTTACAGAAGTGTATGAGTTCCTTAAAAGCCTATGTAAAAGGATACCACCTTATTATAATATGTAATAAATAATTAATTAATATTCTACAAGAATGTGTAAAATGCAAAACATTAAGGAAAAATTAAATGTGCAGTATGTAAACTTAACATGATGAACAGGACTGACATTTACTCTCACGGGTGTCCAATAAAGATCTATCTGAAAGCCATTCCCATAATAAGCCACGCCTCCTGAAAATAACCTAAGGATTACATTCAAAAAGACCCAGCTTCTAGGTCAACCCAGCATGAAAGTAAAAAATACCAAACTGAAGGTTAAATAAAATCATGTTTGGGTAATCCCAACCACCCAACATGTTGGGTTATTCACGCAACCCCACTGGCTGGGTCAAAATACCCCGGCTTGAGTTCTGTCCAATATTTACCCAGTGCTGGGTAACCAAAGAACCCGAATTGGGTTGTTTTTAACCCAGCATTTTTTAGAGTGTAGCATTTGAGATTATGATAATATTGGTCACTCTCTGGTTCCCTGATACACATATCCAAAGATGTTAGTATTTATTTGGGCAGTTTATTTGGGCAGTGGGAGTCCATTGGCTGATATCACAGTATGAAAATGTATGCACTCACTAACTGTAAGTCGCTCTGGATAAGAGCGTCTGCTAAATGACTAAAATGTAAAATGTAAAATCACAGAGGTGATGAGTAGCAGAGTGCTGACTAAGACAACTTGATTTCCAGAGCGATACACCTGGCGACCATTCAATGGCTGGTTTGGGCGATAGGTTCCCACCATAGGCTTTCCATCAGCAAACTGAAGCTGAGAAAATGCAGCAAGCTGTAGGAGACAAAAAAAAGCATGTTAGACATACAGTATGAAAATACAACTCAGTAAAGTCATACAAATAACAACTTTTTTTTACAATACATTTACGACAGCAGGTGATTTCATAGGTATAATGTCAGGTATAAAAGTGACCTAGGTGAGGTGAGGTATAATGGCATTATACACCTGTTGCCTGCTGAGAGGAATGGTATTTTCGAATATTGTCCAGACGACAGCTTCTGCACAGGGAGGTGTGGTAAGAGAGCCCTGGTAGCGGAAATAGCTGGTCATATTACACTGAGAGGGGATGAACATGTCCAGGGACACACCACTCAGTGTAGTGTTGGAGCCTAGAGGTGGACACAATAAAGACAATGGAAAAAATACAGGGTAAAACTATCTTAAGTTGCCTCTATGTAACTACACAGTAATAACTTAAGGTAAAGTGTTGCCCAATGCAGTTTCAAAAAAAGTATTTGTCACATGCGTCGAATACAACAGGTATTACCGTGAAATGCTTACTTACTAGTCCTTAACCAACAATGCAGTTCAAGAAATAGAGTTAAGAAAATATTTACTAAACAAACTAAAGTAAAAAAAAGTTACACAATAAAATTAACATAACAATAACGAGGCTATATACAGGGGGTACCGGTACCGAGTCAATGTGCATGGGTACAGGTTAGTCGAGGTAGTTTGTACATGTAGGTTGGGGTAATGTGACTATGCATAGATAATAAACAGCGAGTAGCAGCAGTGTAAAAACAAAGGGAGGGGGCCATTTGATTAATTGTTCAGCAGTCTTATAGCTTGGGGGTAGAAGCTGTTAAGGAGCCTTTTGGACCTAGACTTGGTGCTCCGGTACCGCTTGCCATGCGGTAGCAGAGAGAACAGTCTATGACTTGGGTGACTGGAGTCTTTTACAATTTTTTGGGCTTTCCTCTGACACCGCCTAGTATATACAGTTGAAGTCGGAAGTTTACATACACCTTAGCCAAATACATTTAAACTCAGTTTTTCACAATTCCTGACATTTAATCCTAGTAAATATTCACTGTTTTAGGTCTGTTAGGATCACCACTTTATTTTAAGAATGTGAAATGTCAGAATAATAGTAGAGAGAATTATTTATTTCAGCTTTTATTTCTTTCATCACATTCCCAGTGAGTCAGAAGTTTACATACACTCAATTAGTATTTGGTAGCATTGCCTTAAGATTGTTTAACTTAGGTCAAACGTTTCGGTTAGCCTTCCACAAGCTTCCCACAATAAGTTGGGTGAATTTTGGCCCATTCCTCCTGACAGAGCTGGTGTAACTGAGTCAGGTTTGTAGGCCTCCTTGCTCGCACACGCTTTTTCAGTTCTGGCCACACATTTTCTATAGGATTGAGGTCAGGGCTTTGTGATGGCCACTCCAATACCTTGACTTTGTTGTCCTTAAGCCATTTTGCCACAACTTTTGAAGTATGCTTGGGGTCATTGTCCATTTGGAAGACCCATTTGCGACCAAGCTTTAACTTCCTGACTGATGTCTTGAGATGTTGCTTCAATATATCCACATAATTTCCCTTCCTCATGTTGCCATCTATTTTGTGAAGTGCACCAGTCCCTCCTGCAGCAAAGCACCCCCACAGCATGATGCTGCCAACCCCATGCTTCACGGTTGGGATGGTGTTCTTCAGCTTCAGACCAGAGGACATTTCTCCAAAAAGTACAATCTTTGTCCCCATGTGCAGTTGCAAACCGTAGTCTGGCTTTTTTATGGAGCAGTGGCTTCTTCCTTGCTGAGCGGCCTTTCAGGTTATCTCGATATAGGACTCGTTTTACTGTGGATATGGATACTTTTGTACCTGTTTCCTCCAGCATCTTGACAAGGTCCTTTGCTGTTGTTCTGGGATTGATTTGCACTATTCGCACCAAAGTACGTTCATCTCTAGGAGACAGAACGCGTCTCCTTCCTGAGCGGTATGGCGGCCCATGGTGTTTATACTTGCGTACTATTGTTTGTTCAGATGAATATGGTACCTTCAGGCGTTTGGAAATTGCTCCCAAAGATGAACCAGACTTGTGGAGGTCTACCATTTTTTTCTGAGGTCTAGGCTGATTTCTTTTGATTTTCCCATGATGTCAAGCAAAGAGGCACTGAGTTTGAAGGTAGGCCTTGAAATACATCCACAGGTACACCTCCAATTGACTCAAATTATGTCAATTAGCCTATCAGAAGCTTCTAAAGCTTTTCTGGAATTGTCCAAGCTGTTTAAAGGCACAGTCAACTTAATGTATGTAAACTTCTGACCCACTGGAATTGTGATACAGTGAATTATAAGTGAAATAATCTGTCTGTAAACAATTGTTGATTGCACAAGTAGATGTCCTAACCGACTTGCCAAAACTATAGTTTGTTAACAAGAAATTTGTGGAGTGGTTGAAAAACGAGTTTTAATGACTCCAACCTAAGTGTATGTAAACTTCCGACTTCAACTGTAGGTCCTGGATGGCAGGAAGCTTGGCCCCAGTGATGTATTGGGTCGTACGCACTACCCTCTGTAGCGCCTTACAGTTGGATGCCTAGCAGTTGCCATACCAGGCGGTGATGCAACCGGTCAGGATGCTCTCGATGGTGCAGCTGTAGAACTTTTTGAGGATCTGGGGACCCTGAGGGGGAAAAGGTGTTGTCGTGCCCTCTTCACGACTGTCTTCGTGTGTTTGGACCATGATAGTTTGTTGGTGATGTGGACACCAACGAACTTGAAACTCTCGACACGCTCCACTACAGCCCCGTTGATGTTAATGGGGGCCTGTTCGGCCCTCCTTTTACTGTAGTCCACAATCATCTCCTTTGTCTTGCTCACTTTCAGGGAGAGGTTGTTGTCCTGGCACCACACTGCCAGGTCTCTGACCTCCTCCCTATAGGCTGTCTCATCGTTGTCGGTGATCAGGCCTACCACTGTTGTGTCGTCAGCAAACTTAATGATGGTGTTGGAGTCGTGCTTGACCATGCGGTCATGGGAGAACAGGGAGTACAGGAGGGGACTAAGCATGCACCCATGAGGGCCCCAGTGTTGAGGATCAGCGTGGCAGATGTGTTGTTGCCTACCCTTACCACCTGGGGGCGGCCCGTCAGTAAGTCCAGGATCCAGTTGCAGAGGGAGGTGTTTAGTCCCAGGGTCCTTAGCTTAGTGATGAGCTTTGAGGGCACTATGGTGTTGAACGCTGAGCTGTAGTCAATGAACAGCATTCTCACATAGGTGTTCCTTTTGTCCAGGTGGGAAAGGGCAGTGTGGAGTGCGATTGAGATTGTGTCATCTGTGGATCAGTTGGGCGGTATGTGAATTGGAGTGGGTTTAGGGTTTCCGGGATGATGGTGTTGATGTGAGCCATGACCAGCCTTTCAAAGCACTTCATGGCTACTGACGTGAGTGCTACGGGGCGGTAGTCATTTAGGCAGGTTATCTTCGCATTCTTGGGCACAGGGACTATGGTGGTCTGCTTGAAACATGTGGGTATTACAGACTCGGTCAGGGAGAGGTTGAAAATGTCAGGGAAGACACTTGCCAGTTGGTCTACGCATGCTCTGAGTACACATTTAACATTTTAGTCATTTAGCAGACGCTCTTATCCAGAGCGACTTACAGTTAGTGAGTGCATACATTTTTCATTCTGGCCCCCCGTGGGAAACGAACCCACAACCCTGGCGTTGCAAGCGCCATGCTCTACCAAGTGAGCTACAGGGGACCCTGAGCTCACGCCCTGGTAATCCGTCTGGCCCCGCGGCCTTGTGAATGTTGACCTGTTTAAAGGTCTTTCTCACATCGGCTATGGAGAGCGTGATCACACAGTCGTCCGGAACAGCTGGTGCTCTCATGCATGCTTCAGTGTTGCTTGCCTCGAATCGAGCATAAAAGGCATTTCACTCGTCTGGTAGGCTCGCATCACTGGGCAGCTCGAGGCTGGGTTTCCCTTTGCAGTCCATAATAGTTTGCAAACCCTGCCACATCCGACCAGTGTCAGAGCCAGTGTAGTAGGATTCAATCTTAGTCCTGCATTGACGCTTTGCCTGTTTAATGGTTCGTTTGAGGGCATAGCGGGATTTCTTATAAGCATCCGGATTAGTGTCCCGCTCCTTGAAAGCGGCAGCTCTAGCTTTTAGCTCGGTGCGGATGTTGCCTGTAATCCACTGCTTCTGGTTGGGATATGTACGTACAGTGACTGTGGGGACGACGTCGTCAATGCACTTATTGATGAAGCCGGTGACTGAGGTGGTATACTCCTCAATGCCATTGGATGAATCACGGAACATATTCCAGTCTGTGCTAGCAAAACAGTCCTGTAGCGTAGCATCCGCATCATCTGACCACTTCCGTATTGAGCGAGTCACTGGTACTTCCTGCTTTAGTTTTTGCTTGTAAGCAGGAATCAGGAGGATAGAATTATGGTCAGATTTGCCAAATGGAGGGCGAGGGAGAGCTTTGTATGCGTCTCTGTGTGTGGAGTAAAGGTGGTCTAGAGTTTTTTTTCCTCTGGTTGCACGTGACATGCTGGTAGAAATGAGGTAAAACTGATTTAAGTTTGCCTGCACTAAAGTCCCTGGCCTTAATTGGTCTACAAAATAAGCTACTGTTCATTCTACTAGTGATTGCTAATAGCTTTATCGAATACACTGTAGTTAAAAAATAAGGGTTTTATTACTTTGTATTCATCACGTGCCAGTTGTACTTTAGTCTCTTGGCACTTATACCAACGTGACTATAAACTACCAGCACTTTCACATAGGCCTATCCCTGTACGATCCGGAACATGGATCATTTAGGACCTGGATCCATGCTATAAAAGATACAAAACAATAGTTGTTGTTTATTAGCTGACTTACTGGGCTTATTGATTGTGTTCAGAGCATTTATGATGGAGTCGTATTTTTTGTTGGAGCTTCCTGATTGCTGAAAATATAAGAGACATTATCAGTATTATCAGAGAGTATCATCTATCAAATGCCATTAAACCCCATTTTCTCATGTTGTAGAAAGTTTGATAAGATTAAGCTGAAAAATACCTCATAAAAGAATCCAAGAACTCCAACCCCTGCAGGGTCTTTCAGAGCATCAGCCAAAGAGTTGTATTCCTCTTTTATATTTACTATATGAAGCTGAGGACATCAAGACATATCATTGACAAATATATTAAAGATTGCAATGCATGTGAACAGGAAAAAGTGTACGTAAATGTGATTGATGTATAATTACTGTACACATAATGTAGTTTACAAAAGTTAAATCAGAAAGGCTGGTCTGAATGCTAATTTAAATTCATCAAGTAAGTAGAACACAATTCACTTTGTTTCCTATTCTACAAGCATAGTGGGAATGAACACAAACATATTGTCACACCCTGATCTGTTTCACCTGTCTTTGTGCTCGTCTCCACCCCCCTCCAGGTGTCGCCCATCTTCCCCATTATCCCCTGTGCATTTATACCTGTGTTCTCTGTTTGTCTGTTGCCAGTTCGTCTTGTCAAGCTTACCAGCGTGTTTTTCGTACTCCTGTTTTCTTGAGCCGTTTCCTAGTTTTCCCAGTTATCATTCTGCCTGCCCTGACCCTGAGCCTGCCTGCCGTTCTGTACCGTTTGAAACGGCCCTGGACTACTGACCTCTGCCTTCCCCGACCCTGAGCCTGCCTGCCGCTCTGTACCTTACGGACTCTGCCCTGGACTACCGACCTCTGCCTGCCCTTGACCTGTCCTTTGCCTGCCCCCTGTTTATATAAAAATAATTTGAACTGTCTGCATCTGGGTCTTTTCCTGAGCCGTGATACGTATCATCATCAGCATAGCATCTTGCTTCTTCTTTTCTTTCCTATTAGCCATGTGCGGATTAATAATAACCTTAAGGCCCGTCATTGTAACTCCTTTCGATGCCAGCTGCCTAACATAGGTCTACCTGTCATCAGCATCTGGCTCCGAGGAGCAATCCCCAAACTATTCAATAAAATGTTATATTGCATTCTGTCTTTGTTGTCCATTCAGATAAGCCTGTACTCAAATTGAACTGTATCTAAAAGACCTAAAACTATGTGATAATCATAAATATCAGGAGTATGAAAATACATTGTTTATTATGGGAATGTTTCCTTTCATTTGGTCATCATACCTCCATGGGATATCGTTCTCCATCGATGGTATGTTCTGATCCAAGGCCTCCATCCTTGCCCAAGTGCAGGTGGAGCTGTACTGCCTTGTATGGCATGGCCAGATCTCCACCCTGAACCTTCGCTGTGGCAGGCAGGTCCACTTGAACTGCAGAGAGATGAAAGCTTTAGTCCGTGTAAGAGGATATATGTGGAGTCCAAGGACCTTGCATGTACTGTACTATTGTAATGTTAAGCAAATGTTATGGAGCTTTGAGCTTAGATCAGATCTGTGAAATATCAAGGCATTGAGTGAGTGAATAGGCCTTGCTATTCATGTTCAATACAACTACAATACACCATGCTGATATACTGTATCATTTGCAGGGGGGTTCTGTACTGTAAATGTACATGCAGCATCTATATCAGGGGTTCCCAAACTTTTTTGGCCTACGACCCCATTTTGAAATCTGAAAATTCTCGCCACCCTAACCATGTGAAAAATATTATGTAAATAACAGTCAATGTTTACTTTTTTATTTGGGGCTATGGCAGTCAATAGAAAAACATTGTAACAGTATTTATGATTGTCTTCTCAACTCACCATCACATAATTTTAATGTGGGGCTATGACAGTCAATTGCAAATGAGTCTGACATAATGTCTCTTACCTCACCACCACTAATGAGATGGGTGTGCTTGAGGCATGTCGCATCGGAGCTTCTCAAAGTCATGGGGCGTGGTCGACAGTACGCACCTCATCTCTGCTGTCACATCCAATCTGGATCGATATTTGGTTTTAATGCAGACGAGAGCAATGAATCCAGCTTCACACATATGAGCTGGCGAAAGGTACCATGAGTTTTAATGTTCAGAGGGAGACGGCAGGGTATTCCCTTTGAGTCAGGAACCAAAAGTTCCTTCATAGTGACTTGTGAATGCGTCGTCTGCAGCATTCGGTCACATGACAGCTCGATCAGCTGTTCAATTTCCCTTACCGACATTTCAACTGAGCCAGGATCACACAGTCAAACGGATTGGGAAGTAGGTCCCAAGGTGCTCTTCCAAGCGTTGGAGGTGATCCCACTTGTGTGGGACACTTACTGATGCTGTTTTCTGTTAGAAACATGCACAGCTGAGGGAAGGGGGCATGCTTAGCTTTTGAAAGACTCTCTCCACGAATAATTATTTCCTCTGAATCCACTGATTCGGTCACTCATTCATCTGTCTAATGTTTTTGTATTTCCCCTGAGTTACCTCTGCTGCAGAGGATAAGTTCATTAGAGTTACCAGCCTCATAAATTGCAGCCCAAATAAATGCTTCACAGAGTTCAAGTAACAGACACATCTCAACATCAACTGTTCAGAGGAGACTATGTGAATCAGGCCTTCATGGTCGAATTGCTGCAAAGAAACCACTACTAAAGGACACCAATAATAAGAGACTTGCTTGGGGCAAGAAACACAAGCAATGGACATTAGACTGGTGGAAATGTGTCCTTTGGTCTGGAGTCCAAATTGAAGATTTTTGGTTCTTTGTGAGACGCGGTGTGGCTGAACGGATGATCTCCGCATGTGTATTTGCCACCGTAAAGCATGGAGGAGGAGGTGTTATGGTGCATTGCTGGTGACACTGTCTGTGATTTATTTAGAATTCAAGGCACACTTAACCAGCATGGCTACCACAGCATTCTGCAGCGATACGCCATCACATCTGGTTTGGGCTTAGTGGGACTATCATTTGTTTTTCAACAGGACAATGACCCAACACACATCCAGGCTGTGTAAGGGCTATTTTACCAAGAAGGAGAGTGATGGAGCGCTGAATCAGATGACCTGGCCTCCACAATTCCCCGACCTCAACCAAATTGAGATGGTTTGGGATGAGTCGGACCGCAGAGTGAAGGAAAAGCAGCCAACAAGTGCTCAGCATATGTGGGAACTCTTTCAAGACTGTTGTAAAAGCATTCCAGGTGAAGCTGGTTGAGAGAATGCCAAGAGTGTGCAAAGCTGTCATCAAGGCAAAGGGTGGCTATTTGAAGAATCTCAAATATAAAATATATTTTGATTTGTTTAACACTTTTTTGGTTACTACATGATTCCATGTGTTATTTCATAGTTTTGGTGTCTTCACTATTATTCTACACTGTAGAAAATAGTAAAAATAAAGAAAAACCCTTGAATGAGTAGGTGTTCTAAAACTTTTGACCGGTAGTGTATATAGAAACTTACCAGTGCGACCTTTGTTTGTGATGAAACTGTGGAAGGCCTCTTGGTACCCAGTGAATGTGAATGGTGTAAGGCGTCTGTCTGGTAGAGTTCTTCTCGTCACAATGTTAATGGGGGACTGGGTTCTTCTCCCACATGCCCCAGCAACAGTTGCCCAACCATCAGGTCCTTCACATGAGTAACGAGACAGCACATTGGTTATGTTTAAAGAACTTTGATTCCAATAGGTATTTTAGAATATGTACTGTATGTGTATAGTTTACCTATGCAGTTGCCACCACATGTAACCTGGGACTGGTAGCACCAATCTGGAGAAGGGATTTAAGGACATCATGGACCATCTTTTCCCATTGAATAAAATGTGAAGCTCAATTTTTTCCTATTAAATACAATGTCCCATTGACGTTGTCGTCAATACGTATTTTTCCATTAAATGCAATGTATTGATAACATCATAGATTGTGAAGTTTTCCTTTTTGCATAAACATAACAGGGTGACATTTTCCTATATCATGTTGGGATATTGTGGGGTTCTATTTTCTCATAACTAGATGTGATGCCTAGCTTAGAAAGAATACATTAATGATTAAACATAATAGGTTTGTACTGTACTGATAGATTGTTTAATATAACAAGCTGTGATTAATGTGGGGAACTGTTAGGGGGTAGGATGAGATAAGACTTGTGTCTCACATACACACACACTGCCTCTTTGTTAAACCGCTCAAGGACATGTGTTCTGCTACAAAGATGTCTGAGGTTGCTGACTCAAGACAAGTTGTGGAGATAACAACTAATGCCTGGCAACAGTGAAGCGCCAAGGGGCTGGGACCAGCCTGTGCGCCAACGATAGGCTGAGTAAGTCTAAACCGCGCTCAGTCTCTACTCTGATAGGCCAGCAGGGAGCGGGAACTCTGTCAGAGTATTTAAAGAAGAACTTATAACAATGGCTCAGTTCTCTGACTGCCCTGCGTGGTTTTTCAGTGGGCCCGTATATACGAACATCATATTTACCATTCAAGTGTCTGCATTAATTAAAATACTAGTCTATTTTAGAAGACGTGTATTGACCTCTTTTTGTTCCTATACCAGATTTGACGCAACTTAACAATATCATGAATCATCCAATGGCATTTTAGTGTGCTCAAGATACAGCATAAATAAATTATGTTTGAGTATTTCACTTCCTAAATTTAAAAAATATAAGATGTTGCAAAGTTCACTGTTATGGTCAACTTTGTCAATCAGATACAGACAGCTGTAAAGGAACACGATTTTAGTGGCTTTTGACAGACCATTACGAAGCGTTACCTGCCACATGTGATAGAAATGTATATGTCAAAAGCAGAGTTCTAAGATCCCACGGCAAACAACCAAAGAGGCAGGCCAAAGTACAATCAAAAGTTCTTTATTATAAATTCAGCTTTTACAACAATGACAATACACAGTATCACTATGGCCCGATTAGAAACATTTAAAAAGGGCTAGGATTTAGGGCTATAGGCTAACTATGAACACCGGGACAAATTTACACAACAGTTTATTCGTTCGTCCGGCTCGTCATCAGCTCTACCTGAACAGGGTTCATTAGTTGACGGCTGGTTCGGTCATCAATGGCAGATTGGTTGTCGATTGCTGGGCTGTCGCTCGCTCTACGTCGGGCTTGCTGGGTGGTAGCGTTGGGTGTAGCCTCTGGCAGCTGCATCGGGCGTGTCCCCCATGTCTGTAGTCGTGGGGGACACAAAACATACGATTACAGCATGTACTGGCCAACAATTGGAGTCACACGCTGGAAATAAGCACTTTCCTTGATAGCGTTGTGATTTGTGTCTTTTTCCCACAGCAGGTGGACGTCGGTCAGTCGAGGGGTCCGCCGGTCCGAATGCCGTCATGAAGGTAAATTCCAGTTCCTTTTGACTAGTTCTGGGGCGTTTAGCAATTTGTTTGGGGAGGGAGGAGGTGATAGGAAATTGGCAACTGCTGTCTCAATGTCACTTTAGTCCATGCCAATCTGTGGAATCACTGCACACCATACAAGCAAGCAAAATAGTCCATGCGATTCAATTAGATTTCACACGTGAGAATGTAAGGAATTACAGTAAGTGAAAGGCAATCGTTGTATACGACACACAGTCGTTGTAAACAAAACTGTCATGGTCAAAACATATAGATGCAATGGTTGTAAAGATTGGGAGAGGTCTGTCCATAATAATGAGATGATCTGCTTTTTTGACACCACACTCCAAAAAGCAAGTCCTGCAGGCTCTAGTTTTGTCTTATCTTCCCTATTGTCCAGTTGTGTGGTGGAGTGTAGCAAGGAAAGACCTAGTTAAGCTGCAGCTGGCCCAGAACAGAGCAGCACATCTTGCTCTTCATTGTAATCAGAGGGCTTATATAAATACTATGCATGCCAGTGTCTCTTGGCTAAGAGTTGAGGAGAGACTGACTGCATCACTTCTTCTTTTTATAAGAAACATTAATGTGTTGAAAATCCCAAATTGTTTGCATAGTCAATCTACACACAGCTCTGACACACACACTTACCTCACCAGACATGCCACCAGGGATCTTTTCACAGTCCCCAAATCCAGAACAAATTCAAGAAAGCATACAGTATTATATAGAGCCATTATTGCATGGAACTCCGTTCCATCTCATATTGCTCAAATAAACAGCAAACCTGGTTTCAAAAAACAGATAAAGCAACACCTCACGGCACAACGCCTCTCCCCTATTTGACCTAGATAGTTTGTGTGTATGTATTGATATGTAGGCTACGTGTGCCTTTTGTATTTATTTTTACATTTATGTAGTTCTGTCCTTGAGCTGTTGTCTATTAATGTTCTGTATTATGTCATGTTTCATGTTTTGTGTGGACCACAGGAAAAGTAGCTGCTGCTTTTGCAACAGCTAATGGGGATCCTAATAAAATACCAAATACCAAATACACAGCACACGTGATTAAAAGGCACTCATAATATCAAATCAAATAATATGACTTGCTGATACGTTATAGAAAGAGAATGGCAGTCTCTAGTTTAGTAAGAGTCAGTGACATATTTCGAACATTTGATACTCTTAGAAAGAAGTAGTTGAATTTCAAAATCATGTGTCTAATTCAGTAGTTTCTTCACCACGTAGTGGGGTAAGCCTAGCTTTGATAAAATGAAAATGTTCCTCTCTTTCCTATTTGTATTTATTAAGGATACTCATTAGCTGCTGCCAAGGCAGGCAGCAGCTACTGATCCTGGGGTCCAGCAACATTAAGAAAGTTATATACAGTTTAAAATATTACGACATTACATTTCATAACACTTTACCCAATACATTTAGTGTGTTCCCTCAGGCCACTACTCCACTATCATATATTTACAATACAACATCCATGTGTACGTGTGTGTAGAGGGCGTGTCTTATCATGTGTATGTGTGTCTGTGCCTGTGTGTGTCTCTTCACAGTCCCCGTTGTTCCATAAGGTGTCCTTTTATCTGTTTTTTAAATCCGATTCTACTGCTTGCATCAGTTACCTGATGTGGAATAGAGTTCCATGTAGCCATGGCTCTATATAGTACTACACGCCTCCCATAGTCTGTTCTTGACTTGGGGATTGTGAAGAAACCTTTGGTGGCATGTCTTGTGGGCTATGCATGGGTGTCCGAGCTGTGTGCTAGTAGTTTAAACAGACAGCTCGCTGCATTCAGCATGTCAACACTTCTTACAAAAACAAGTAATGATGAAGTCAATCTCTCCTCCACTTTGAGCCATGAGAGACTGACATGCATATTATTAATGTTAGCTCTCCGTGTACATTTAAGGGACAGCTGTGCTGCCCTGTTCTGAGCCAATTTTAATTTTCCGAGGTCCCTCTTTGTGGAACCTGACCACTCGACTGAACAGTAGTCCAGGTGCGACAGAACTATAGCCTGTAGGACCTGCTTTGTAGATAGTGTTGTTCATTTATTTCTTGAGAAAACATAGCATATTTCCTTAAATTACAGGCTGTTTAGCTGATAATGTCTCTATAATTGACCATTTATATTTCAAACACACTGAGCATTTTCCTCCTGATTGATCTGCTACTGTGAGTCCCATCACTTCTTTGTTGTATTACATTTCAGCCAAAATGACTATTTAGATGTGCTTGCTGAAAGCATACGTCTTAGCATACTTAGCATCCTTCTTCTTATTATTATTATTATTATTATTTGCCTTCCGCTGCCACCTGTAGGACCAAAACTGTAAAAGCTACCAAGACCAAAACAACTTTAAAACGTGCAGGCTGACCATCCACAGGTTGCTAGAAATTATTTTGGATACTACTTATACTTTTCACACTACTACAACAACAACCACAATTATTGACCATGTCCATACTGTAGGGCCCAAAGAGCCTGCAACACAAGCACAAAACTATTGACCACAACTACTGACCAAAACTACTGACCATAACTACTGACCACAACCACACAACTACTGACCACAACCACACAACTACTGACCACAACTACTGACCACAACCACACAACTACTGACCACAACTATCGACCACAACTACTGACCACAACCACTGACCACAACAACTACTGACCACAACTATCGTCCACAACTACTGACCACAACTACTGACCACAACCACACAACTACTGACCACAACTACTGACCACAACCACTGACCACAACAACTACTGACCACAACTACAGACCACAACCACACAACTACTGACCACAACTACTGACCACTGCACTAGCTCTGTTCCAGCTCTGATCCTGGGCGTGTCTAACTAGCTCTGATCCGCACTAGTGCGGTCTAGCTCTGGTCTGCACTAACTAGCTCTGGTCCAGGGCGTATATAATAGCTAGCTAGCTCTGGTCTGCACTAACTGTGGTCAAGCTCTGATCTGCACTAACTAGCTCTGGTACAGGGTGTAGCTAGTAGCTAGTTAGATCTGATAATGCTAGCATTTGTCTAGCTCTTGTCAAGGGCGTACCTAGTAGCTAGCTCTGGTCCAGGGTGTAGCTAGTATCTAGCTATTTAGCTCTGGTGCACATTAGCTCTGGTCTAGCTCTGGTCCGCACTAACAAGCTCTAGTCCAGGGCATAGCTAGTAACTGGCTAAATCTGGTCTGCACTAGTTCGGGTCTGCACTATCTTTGATCCAGCTTGGCAAAAATGCTTGATTTGCTGAGGCAATTCTAACATTATGCATGGCAATATGTGATGATTTTGTCATGAAAATGCATTGAAGAGGGAAAAGGTTTGATTTATGCGGTAAAGGTGCGGTGATTTTGCAGCCCTCTTTTTGTACTGTGGTGATGGATCAGTTTCATGCGATATTGTAATGATTTGACTGTTTTATGTGGAAATAGTGTGGTGATTGGTCAAATTTGCAAGCCCTCACATAACATACGGGGAATTGTTGATTTTACAAAAATCGCGGAATCCTGGAGGGACTGACTGCTACCATACATTACTATTATCCCACTATAACCCAGTATGATAACTCCTACAAACCACCCCAACATAGGTCACTAACCCTAACTATGAAAACCCTATTACTGCCATTACTGCTACTACTGCCTTTACTACTGCAGTCACTACCACTACAGCTTGTGGAAATGTCATTTTCTAGTTTGTTATAGGCTTTGGGGTTTTGCTCGATTTCGTTTTTTGCTTTTGATTTCAAGGTTGGTGCTGTTTGGGTGGGCTTGCCCTGATTGTCACCTCGTTAGTCAGTCGTTCGTTTTTAAGAGCAACTGGCCCAGTGCTCCAAGGGGCATGAAAGATGTTGGAAGTGCTTGACTTGGCCCTTGGCCTTAAATTGTACCAATTAGTTTTTCTTGGTTGCCTATGCTATTTCAATAATAACTCATTAGATTTTTCCATTGTGTTAATGATGGCAGATTGATTGATATCCACGTTTTTAGTATACATTTTTTAAAGATGAGTGATGAGAAGAGAATCGTCCAGCTCATTGGGTATCTCACTACACCCCCATATGCCATGTCTTGAAATATGCAGACAGATGGATTAAAAGTACGTTTATATTGTAATACTTCTGACAGCCAACTTTCTAGCTCTGCCCATAACTTTTGGACTTTATAGCATTCCCAGAAAGCATGGATTATCAGTAGTGTTGTGTGTGTAAAATCACTTGGGAAGCCAAGCCAGAAACAAAAAGCCATATTACAACCTATTTGTGATTATTCAAGTCATAAGCACATAGTTATTATCATAATGTTTTATTAATGCTTTATCAGTACAGTTTTGATGTTGAGGGAATATCTGTCCTTATAGATGCCTCTATCCAACAAAGAGAGGGCTGCAAGGTTCAGGGCCCAGAAGAACTCAGATCCTCTAGTTAGGGAAGAGTGGCTTCTGAGCAGAAAAGCAAGGAATTATAGTGGTCATTCAGTTAGCTAAGTGACAAGTGCAGTTCAGTAACCAGCAAACCTGAATTAAGACTAAGTTCAATTAGGTGCACACTCATTTTCAGAAGGCTAGATCTTTTAGGTAATCAATACAATGTATGAGTGTCAGGCTAAGCTGTGGGCGATTTACTCAAAGTTTGTTTCAATAGCATTTAGGAAATATTCATGTAATGGAAGTAATTTTGACTATAGCCTGCACTATATCTCTATAATTATATTAGTCTTGTGTTTAGCTACCACAGACTTAAGGAGGATGGGCATATAGACCATCGCCCAGTTAGGGAGATGACGACCTCTGCAGCTGAAAAGAGAAGGGATAAATGGAGGGAAAACCAGAGGAGTCGGAGGGAAAAATTGAGGCAGATGCATGCTGTGATGAACCTCACTCCAGTGTCCATGGATGGTGACCATCTTGAGGAGCACCCTGAGCAACATCTACAAGAGCCACAAGCTCAACAGCAGCACCCACCTCAGCCCTTAACTCCACAGCCAAGCCAACAACCTTCACAGCACCCACCTCATTCCTCAACTCCACAGCAAAGCCAACAACCTTCACAGCACCCACCTGAGAAGCCACCAACAGAGCAGGGACAACCACTTAGTTGGGAAAAAAGTATTTAGTCAGCCACCAATTGTGCAAGTTCTCCCACTTAAAAATATGAGAGAGGCCTGTAATTTTTATCATAGGTACACGTCAACTATGACAGACAAATTGAGAAAAAAAAATCCAGAAAATCACATTGTAGGATTTTTAATGAATTTATTTGCAAATTATGGTGGAAAATAAGTATTTGGTCACCTACAAACAAGATTTCTGGCTCTCACAGACCTGTAACTTCTTCTTTAAGAGGCTCCTCTGTCCTCCACTCGTTACCTGTATTAATGGCACCTGTTTGAACTTGTTATCAGTATAAAAGTGTCACGATCATTATGAGATGAAGCGGACCAAGGCGCAGCGTGATAAGCGTACATTCTTTATTGCGTACACCCATGAACCAAAACAATAAACAAACGATACGTGAAGTCCTAGGTTAATAACACAAACCTTAACGGAACAAGATCCCACAACCTAACCTGCCAAAAGGCTGCCTAAGTATGGTCCCCAATCAGAGACAACGAGCTACAGCCGTCTCTGATTGGGAACCACCCTGGCCAAACATAGATATAAACGATCTAGAACAAAAACCAATGAAAACTAAACATAGAAAATCCACACCCTGGCTCAACAATTAAGAGTCCCCAGAGCCAGGGCGTGACAGTACCCCCCCCAAAGGCGCGGACTGCGACCGCGCCACACCAACACAACAGAGTAGGGGCCGGGTGGGCATTCCGCCTCGGAGGCGGATCCGGCTCCGGGCGTGACCACCACTCTCTCTCTACCCCCCCGTTGCGCCCCTGGTCTGGTCTGGCCCCGCTGGCCGGAGCTGGACTGGACACCGGTGGAGCGGATTGCTCTGGCGCCGGAGTGGAGCAGCTGACCGGTGCCGGACCAGACACCGGTGGAACAGGCATGGGCCGTGCCGGGCTGACGACGCGCACCACTGGCTTGGTGCGGGGAGCAGGAACGGGCCGGACCGGGCTGACGACGTGCACCACTGGCTTGGTGCGGGGAGCAGGAACGGGCCGGATTGGGCTGACGACGCGCACCACTGGCCTGGTGCGGGGAGCAGGAACGGGCCGGACCGGGCTGACGACGCGCACCACTGGCTTGGTGCGGGGAGCAGGAACAGCCGGACTGGGCTGACGACGCGCACCACTGGCCTGGTGCGGGGAGCAGGAACGGGCCGGACTGGGCTGACGACGCGCACAACTGGCTTGGTGCGGGGAGCAGGAACGGGCCGGACTGGGCTGACGACGCGCACCACTGGCTTGGTGCGGGGAGCAGGAACGGGCCGGACTGGGCTGACGACGCGCACCACTGGCTTGGTGCGGGGAGCTGGAACGGGCCGGACCGTACTGGGAACACACACCACTGGCCTTGTGCGGGAATCAGGAACGGGCCGGACCGGACTGGTGACACACACCACTTGTTTGGTGCGAGGAGCGGGACTGGGTTTCCTTCTAAACCTCCGCTCCCTCTGCTGCCTAACCAGTTCCTCTCGCCGTGCCTCTACACTCTCCTTCTGCTCCCTCTGCACCAATGAACCCCTTAATCTGGCGGCCTCCTCTGCTAACCGGCTGAACCGCTCTATCGCGGCCTCCTGCTGCCTCGTCGTCCACGGCGTGAGCCCCCCCCTAAAAAATTATTGGGCTTGTCTCTCCCCCGTGATCATAGCCTCCATCCCTCTCGCCAGACTCTCTCTCCTCTCCTCCCAAGTCCATCCTCTCTCCTCGTCACGCTGCTTGATCCAGTCGAGGTGGGATCTTCTGTCACGATCGTTATGAGATGAAGCAGACCAAGGCGCAGCGTGATAAGCGTACATTCTTTATTGCGTACACCCACGAACCAAAACAATACACAAACGATACGTGAAGTCCTAGGTTAATAACACAAACCTTAACGGAACAAGATCCCACAACCTAACCTGCCAAAAGGCTGCCTAAGTATGGTCCCCAATCAGAGACAACGAGCTACAGCCGTCTCTGATTGGGAACCACCCTGGCCAAACATAGATATAAACGATCTAGAACAAAAACCAATGAAAACTAAACATAGAAAATCCACACCCTGGCTCAACAATTAAGAGTCCCCAGAGCCAGGGCGTGACAGTACCCCCCCCCCCAAAGGCGCGGACTGCGACCGCGCCACACCAACACAACAGAGTAGGGGCCGGGTGGGCATTCCGCCTCGGAGGCGGATCCGGCTCCGGGCGTGACCACCACTCTCTCTCTACCCCCCCGTTGCGCCCCTGGTCTGGTCCCGCTGGCCGGAGCTGGACTGGACACCGGTGGAGCGGATTGCTCTGGCGCCGGAGTGGAGCAGCTGACTGGTGCCGGACCAGACACCGGTGGAACAGGCATGGGCCGTGCCGGGCTGACGACGCGCACCACTGGCTTGGTGCGGGGAGCAGAAACGGGCCGGACTGGGCTGACGACGCGCACCACTGGCTTGGTGCGGGACGCAGGAACGGGCCGGACCGGGCTGACGACGTGCACCACTGGCTTGGTGCGGGGAGCAGGAACGGGCCGGATTGGGCTGACGACGCGCACCACTGGCCTGGTGCGGGGAGCAGGAACGGGCCGGACCGGGCTGACGACGCGCACCACTGGCTTGGTGCGGGGAGCAGGAACGGCCGGACTGGGCTGACGACGCGCACCACTGGCCTGGTGCGGGGAGCAGGAACGGGCCTGACTGGGCTGAAGACGCGCACAACTGGCTTGGTGCGGGGAGCAGGAACGGGCCGGACTGGGCTGACGACGCGCACCACTGGCTTGGTGCGGGGAGCAGGAACGGGCCGGACTGGGCTGACGACGCGCACCACTGGCTTGGTGCGGGGAGCTGGAACGGGCCGGACCGTACTGGGAACACACACCACTGGCCTTGTGCGGGAATCAGGAACGGGCCGGACCGGACTGGTGACACACACCACTTGCTTGGTGCGAGGAGCGGGACTGGGTTTCCTTCTAAACCTCCGCTCCCTCTGCTGCCTAACCAGTTCCTCTCGCCGTGCCTCTACACTCTCCTTCTGCTCCCTCTGCACCAATGAACCCCTTAATCTGGCGGCCTCCTCTGCTAACCGGCTGAACCGCTCTATCGCGGCCTCCTGCTGCCTCGTCGTCCACGGCGTGAGCCCCCCCCTAAAAAATTATTGGGCTTGTCTCTCCCCCGTGATCATAGCCTCCATCCCTCTCGCCAGACTCTCTCTCCTCTCCTCCCAAGTCCATCCTCTCTCCTCGTCACGCTGCTTGATCCAGTCGAGGTGGGATCTTCTGTCACGATCGTTATGAGATGAAGCGGACCAAGGCGCAGCGTGATAAGCGTACATTCTTTATTGCGTACACCCACGAACCAAAACAATCAACAAACGATACGTGAAGTCCTAGGTTAATAACACAAACCTTAACGGAACAAGATCCCACAACCTAACCTGCCAAAAGGCTGCCTAAGTATGGTCCCCAATCAGAGACAACGAGCTACAGCCGTCTCTGATTGGGAACCACCCTGGTCAAACATAGATATAAACGATCTAGAACAAAAACCAATTAAAACTAAACATAGAAAATCCACACCCTGGCTCAACAATTAAGAGTCCCCAGAGCCAGGGCGTGACAGTACCCCCCCCCCAAAGGCGCGGACTGCGACCGCGCCACACCAACACAACAGAGTAGGGGCCGGGTGGGCATTCCGCCTCGGAGGCGGATCCGGCTCCGGGCGTGACCACCACTCTCTCTCTACCCCCCCGTTGCGCCCCTGGTCTGGTCTGGCCCCGCTGGCCGGAGCTGGACTGGACACCGGTGGAGCGGATTGCTCTGGCGCCGGAGTGGAGCAGCTGACCGGTGCGGACCAGACACCGGTGGAACAGGCATGGCGCGTGCCGGGCTGACGACGCGCACCACTGGCTTGGTGCGGGGAGCAGAAACGGGCCGGACTGGGCTGACGACGCGCACCACTGGCTTGGTGCGGGACGCAGGAACGGGCCGGACCGGGCTGACGACATGCACCACTGGCTTGGTGCGGGAGCAGGAACGGGCCGGATTGGGCTGACGACGCGCACCACTGGCCTGGTGCGGGGAGCAGGAACGGGCCGGACCGGGCTGACGACGCGCACCACTGGCTTGCGCGGGGAGCAGGAACGGCCGGACTGGGCTGACGACGCCGCACCACTGGCCTGGTGCGGGGAGCAGGAACGGGCCGGACTGGGCTGACGACGCCGCACAACTGGCTTGGTGCGGGGAGCAGGAACGGGCCGGACTGGGCTGACGATGCGCACCACTGGCTTGGTGCGGGGAGCAGGAACGGGCCGGACTGGGCTGACGACGCGCACCACTGGCTTGGTGCGGGGAGCTGGAACGGGCCGGACCGTACTGGGAACACACACCACTGGCCTTGTGCGGGAATCAGGAACGGGCCGGACCGGACTGGTGACACACACCACTTGCTTGGTGCGAGGAGCGGGACTGGGTTTCCTCCTAACCTGCCAAAAGGCTGCCTAAGTATGGTCCCCAATCAGAGACAACGAGCTACAGCCGTCTCTGATTGGGAACCACCCTGGCCAAACATAGATATAAACGATCTAGAACAAAAACCAATGAAAACTAAACATAGAAAATCCACACCCTGGCTCAACAATTAAGAGTCCCCAGAGCCAGGGCGTGACAAAAAGACACCTGTCCACAACCTCAAACAGTCACACTCCAAACTCCACTATGGCCAAGACCAAAGAGCTGTCAAAGGACACCAGAAACAAAATTGTAGACCTGCACCAGGCTGGGAAGACTGAATCTGCAATAGGTAAGCAGCTTGGTTTGAAGAAATCAACTGTGGGAGCAATTATTAGGAAATGGATGACATACAAGACCACTGATAATCTCCCTCGATCTGGGGCTCCACGCAAGATCTCACCCCGTGGGGTCAAAATGATCACAAGAACGGTGAGCAAAAATCCCAGAACCACACGGGGGGACCTAGTGAATGACCTGCAGAGAGCTGGGACCAAAGTAACAAAGCCTACCATCAGTAACACACTACGCCGCCAGGGACTCAAATCCTGCAGTGCAAGACGTGTCCCCCTGCTTAAGCCAGTACATGTCCAGGCCCGTCTGAAGTTTGCTAGAGTGCATTTGGATGATCCAGAAGAGGATTGGGAGAATGTCATATGGTCAGATGAAACCAAAATATAAGTTTTTGGTAAAAACTCAACTCGTCGTGTTTGGAGGACAAAGAATGCTGAGTTGCATCCAAAGAACACCATACCTACTGTGAAGCATGGGGGTGGAAACATCATGCTTTGGGGCTGTTTTTCGGCAAAGGGACCAGGACGACTGATCCGTGTAAAGGAAAGAATGAATGGGGCCATGTATCGTGAGATTTTGAGTGAAAACCTCCTTCCATCAGCAAGAGCATTGAAGATGAAACGTGGCTGGGTCTTTCAGCATGACAATGATCCCAAACACACCGCCCAGGCAAAGAAGGAGTGGCTTCGTAAGAAGCATTTCAAGGTCCTGGATTGGCCTAGCCAGTCTCCAGATCTCAACCCCATAGAAAATCTTTGGAGGGAGTTGAAAGTCCGTGTTGCCCAGCGACAGCCCCAAAACATCACTGCTCTAGAGGAGATCTGCATGGAGGAATGGGCCAAAATACCAGCAACAGTGTGTGAAAACCTTGTGAAGACTTACAGAAAACGTTTGACCTGTGTCATTGCCAACAAAGGGTATATAACACAGTATTGAGAAACTTTTGTTATTGACCAAATACTTATTTTCCACCATAATTTGCAAATAAATTCAATAAAAATCCTACAATGTGAATTTCTGGATTTTTTTTCCTCATTTTGTCTGTCATAGTTGACGTGTACCTATGATGACAATTACAGGCCTCTCATCTTTTTAAGTGGGAGAACTTGCACAATTGGTGGCTGACTAAATACTTTTTTCCCCCACTGTACTTAATCAACCCCAAAGATAAGTGATGTAGAGAAGATATCCAGGCGATGCACGCAGTTGGGTAAAGAAAAGGCACAGTTGAAGCAACAAATTATCAGACTTAAAATGCAACTTGCACAGTCAAAAAGAAAATGTGAGAAAATGAGAGAATATGCAAAGAAGGGAAAAAGAGAACTGTCAGTAAGAAATACAAGCAAAGAGGGAGAAAGAAACTGGCAGCAGAAAAGAAGGCACAGGTCACTCAATTCCTGTGTAGGGATGAAAATAGCAGACTTCTGCCTGGGAAGAAAGACACCGTAACGAGGCACAAAGAGAAAGTTCAGAGAGGAGTCCTTCTCAAAGTTGTTGTTACAGTGAGGTATAACTAGCTCTGCCTGAAGTGAACACCACATGGCACCAATGGGAAAGAGAGAAGACCAGCGATGAAGGAAATAATAAAAAATAAAGAACTAAGACAGGAACATGGCAGGATCTGAACAGAATCCTGAATTAAAAACTCAACCTGCTTGCCAAGCACCATTTCATATGGCTTCATCAAGTTGAGAAGTGCCAAAATCTTAAGGAAAACATTGGTGACAATGAGGTAGTTGTTCACATGGACTTCTCAGAAAACTATGCATGTAAATTGCACACAGAGGTTCAGGCTTTCCATTCTGTAGGGAGCAGAAAGCAGGCCGCCACACAGTACAGTGGTGCCAGTCAAACGCTACATTATACAGTGGGGAGAACAAGTATTTGATACACTGCCGATTTTGCAGGTTTTCCTACTTACAAAGCATGTAGAGGTCTGTAATTTTTATCATAGGTACACTTCAACTGTGAGAGACGGAATTTAAAACAAAAATCCAGAAAATCACATTGTATGATTTTTAAGTAATTAATTTGCATTTTATTGCATGACATAAGTATTTGATACATCAGAAAAGCAGAACTTAATATTTGGTACAGAAACCTTTGTTTGCAATTACAGAGATCATACGTTTCCTGTAGGTCTTGACCAGGTTTGCACACACTGCAGCAGGGATTTTGGCCCACTCCTCCATACAGACCTTCTCCAGATCCTTCAGGTTTCGGGGCTGTCGCTGGGCAATACGGACTTTCAGCTCCCTCCAAAGATTTTCTATTGGGTTCAGGTCTGGAGACTGGCTAGGCCACTCCAGGACCTTGAGATGCTTCTTACGGAGCCACTCCTTAGTTGCCCTGGCTGTGTGTTTCGTGTCGTTGTCATGCTGGAAGACCCAACCACGACCCATCTTCAATGCTCTTACTGAGGGAAGGTGGTTGTTGGCCAAGATCTCGCGATACATGGCCCCATCCATCCTCCCCTCAATACGGTGCAGTCGTCCTGTTCCCTTTGCAGAAAAGCATCCCCAAATAATTATGTTTCCACCTCCATGCTTCACGGTTGGGATGATGTTCTTGGGGTTGTACTCATCCTTCTTCTTCCTCCAAACACGGTGAGTGGAGTTTAGACCAAAAAGTTCAATTTTTTTCTCATCAGACCACATGACCTTCTCCCATTCCTCCTCTGGATCATCCAGATGGTCATTGGCAAACTTCAGACGGGCCTGGACATGCGCTGGCTTGAGCAGGGGGACCTTGCGTGTGCTGCAGGATTTTAATCCATGATGGCGTAGTGTGTTACTAATGGTTTTCTTTGAGACTGTGGTCCCAGCTCTCTTCAGGTCATTTACCAGGTCCTGCCGTGTAGTTCTGGGCTGATCCCTCACGTTCCTCATGATCATTGATGCCCCACGAGGTGAGATCTTGCATGGAGCCCCAGACCGAGGGTGATTGACCGTCATCTTGAACTTCCATTTTCTAATAATTGCGCCAACAGTTGTTGCCTTCTCACCAAGCTGCTTGCCTATTGTCCTGTAGCCCATCCCAGCCTTGTGCAGGTCTACAATTTTATCCCTGATGTCCTTACACAGCTCTCTGGTCTTGGCCATTGTGGAGAGGTTGGAGTCTGTTTGATTGAGTGTGTGGACAGGTGTCTTTTATACAGGTAACGAGTTCAAACAGGTGCAGTTAATACAGGTAATGAGTGGAGAACAGGAGGGCTTCTTAAAGAAAAACTAACAGGTCTGTGAGAGCCGGAATTCTTACTGGTTGGTAGGTGATCAAATACTTATGTCATGCAATAAAATGCAAATTAATTACTTAAAAATCATACAATGTGATTTTCTGGATTTTTGTTTTAGATTCCATCTCTCACAATTGAAGTGTACCTATGATAAAAAGTACAGACCTCTACATGCTTTGTAAGTAGGAAAACCTGCAAAATCGGCAGTGTATCAAATACTTGTTCTCCCCACTGTAGCCTCCGCCACGATGAAAGAGCCATGTGGACACACCTTGAGCCTATTTTATGAAGGGGCAAACTCCCTCTATAACTACTCTTCACTTCATGGGTGACGTCCTGTCACTCAGTACAGGAACAAAATAAACTTTTACCTACTCAGCACACTTCCATTTCTTTGGTGATTCAAAGAAGTAACATGGAACTTCTCAGAGAAGGTGCACGGTAAAAGTGCTCCTGATGGAATCGGTGGAGCAGTCAAACGTAGTGCTGATGACATGGTGAAAATGGGAGCAGATATCCAGACCCCAAAAGATCTGTACAGCAAACTACAGGAGAACACAAGCTCAAGCATAAAGTACTTTTGGATATCTGAAGATGACGTGTGTAGATTGCCTCACAAACCCCTGGGAAGATGTCACAGAGAGCTGTCCTGCTTCTGCAGCCGCGGAGAGAGACATTGTGACTGCAACGGTCCAAATGAGGTGGACTTCAATCAAGAAGGATCTGAGGAGCCTGCCACCACAAGCTCAAAATCAACACTGCAGACTGCACACAAAAAAAAAACACCGGATTTGGTTGGGAAGTTTGTTATTGTGATGTATGATGACCAACCATTCGTCGGCCAAGTCCTTGACCTGGTGTGGAATGAAATTGAGGTGAGCTGCATGAGACAAACTTAAATAACTAATTTATGTGGCCAGAAACAAGCGATGTGATCTTTTACTATATATCTGACGTGAAAGCAGTCATCAGAGCCATCCACCAATCGCAGCTCAAAACTATGCAGCCCGGACTGGGAACAATTCAAAGAGATGTGGTAACTCAAAGGCTCCACCTAAACAGGGGAGAGTTCACCACAGATTGGGTATTTTGTGAAAAGAAAATATAAAGTTTTTTATTTTTTTATTTTTTATCAACATTAGAAATGATAAACAGGGTTAGTGTCATTCTTTCATAGCATCCTCAGTCTTGTCAGTTGGATAAGACACCAACCAGGATTTTGTTAATTCGATTTTCAATCCAAGTTCATCACGTTTTGCTGACAATGTTATTCAATCAAAATGTTATACTTTTCAATGTTTCAAAATTTATTGATCTTGACTTCATGTCTTATATGAATAAGTACATATTTGTAGCTGAGACAGTCTTTTAGGATCATCCAATGTAGAATCTCACAGTAGGTCATTTGGTATAATGATGCCACAGTCAGACGGTGTAATGCAGGTTTTTCACGTTATATTACATCATTTAGTTTTGTCAAGCTGAGTATACAATAACAATCTTTACCCCTTTACAGAAAAGCATTTTGAGCGTGAAATTTTGGGTGCTAAATCAACAAATGAGGTCATGTTAGTAGAAAAGCCAAAATGTATGATGCCATTTTGATTTTCAAAGCAGTACATGTTTGTTGAGATCAAACTATTACTATTACAGCTGAATGCTAATACTGGTAAATAATCAAATAATTTGAAAATCCATTATCGTTACACGGAATTCAATTATTCATGGGATAAATAATATGATTCAAAATTAAAATGTATGGATTTAATTCTCGGTGACTAAAACTTGTTGAAATGCACTACATGACCAAAAGTTATAGATGGTCCCCCCCTTGCTGCTATAACAGCCTCCACTCTTCTGGGAAGGCTGTCCACTAGATGTTGGAACATTGCTGCTGGGACTTGCTTCCATTCAGCCACAAGAGGATTAGTGAGGTCGGGCACTGATGTTGGAGTGATAAGGCCTGGCTCGCAGTCTGCGTTCCAATTCATCCCAAAGGTGTTCGATGGGGTTGAGGTCAGGGCACTGTGCAGGCCAGTCTTCCACACTGATCACGACAAACCATTTCTCTATGGACCTCGCTTTGTGCACGGGGGCATTGTCATGCTCAAAGTTGGAAGCATAGAATCGTCTAGAATGTCATTGTATGCTGTAGCGTTAAGATTTCCCTTCACTAGAACTAAGGAGCCTGAACCATAAAAAACAGCCCCAGACCATTATTCCTCCTCCACCAAACTTTACAGTTGGCACTATGCAATGGGGCAGGTAGCGTTCTCCTGGCATCCGCCAAACCCAGATTCGTCCGTCGGACTGCCAGATGGTGAAGCGTGATTCATCACTCCAGAGAACGCGTTTCCACTGCTCCAGAGTCCAATGGCGGTGAGCTTTACACCTCTCCAGCCGATGGTTGGCATTGCGCATGGTGATCATAGGCTTGTGTGCGGCTGAGCCGTTGTTGCTCATAGATGTTTCCACTTCATAATAACAGCATTTACAGTTGACTGAGGCAGCTCTAGCAGGGCAGAAATTTGACGAACTGAGTTGTTGGAAAGGTGGCATCCTATGACGGTGCCACGTTGAAAGTCACTGAGCTCTTCAGTAAGCCCATTCTACTGCCAATGTTTGTCTACGGAGATTGCATGGCTGTGTGCTCGATTTTATACACCTGTCAGCAACGGGTGTGGCTGAAATAGCCGAATCCAGTCATTTGAAGGGGTGTCCACAGACTTTTGTATATACAGTGGGGAAAAAAAGTATTTAGTCAGCCACCAATTGTGCATGTTCTCCTACTTAAAAAGATGAGAGAGGCCTGTAATTTTCATCATAGGTACACGTCAACTATGACAGACAAAATGAGGAAAAAAAATCCAGAAAATCACATTGTAGGATTTTTTATGAATTTATTTGCAAATTATGGTGGAAAGTAAGTATTTGGTCAATAACAAAAGTTTCTCAATACTTTGTTATATACCCTTTGTTGGCAATGACACAGGTCAAACGTTTTCTGTAAGTCTTCACAAGGTTTTCACACACTGTTGCTGGTATTTTGGCCCATTCCTCCATGCAGATCTCCTCAAGAGCAGTGATATTTTGGGGCTGTCGCTGGGCAACACGGACTTTCAACTCCCTCCAAAGATTTTCTATGGGGTTGAGATCTGGAGACTGGCTAGGCCACTCCAGGACCTTGAAATGCTTCTTACGAAGCCACTCCTTCATTGCCCGGGCGGTGTGTTTGGGATCATTGTCATGCTGAAAGACCCAGCCACGTTTCATCTTCAATGCCCTTGCTGATGGAAGGAGGTTTTCACTCAAAATCTCACTCAAAATGGCCCCATTCATTCTTTCCTTTACACGGATCAGTCGTCCTGGTCCCTTTGCAGAAAAACAGCCCCAAAGCATGATGTTTCCACCCCCATGCGTCACAGTAGGTATGGTGTTCTTTGGATGCAACTCAGCATTCTTTGTCCTCCAAACACGACGAGTTAAGTTTTTACCAAAAAGTTATATTTTGGTTTCATCTGACCATATGACATTCTCCCAATCCTCTTCTGGATCATCCAAATGCACTCTAGCAAACTTCAGACGGGCCTGGACATGTACTGGCTTAAGCAGGGGGACACGTCTGGCACTGCAGGATTTGAGTCCCTGGCGGCGTAGTGTGTTACTGATGGTAGGCTTTGTTACTTTGGTCCCAGCTCTCTGCAGGTCATTCACTAGGTCCCCCCGTGTGGTTCTGGGATTTTTGCTCACCGTTCTTGTGATCATTTTGACCCCACGGGGTGAGATCTTGCGTAATTTAAGTTTATGTAACAAGCAGTCATTGTGTAGAGAATCATTGTACCATCTAAACCGCTGTGAAATGTATTTTCCGTAACCAAAAATATTGTATATTCAGGTGTTTGAAGCTGGTGTACAAAACCAAAACTAAAAGACGCAAAAGCTTGGTTTCCAAAAAAAATAAATATGTTGGGTCACCCAAAAAGTTACATATTGTAGCTTTAAGTAATATGCTTTATTTGAGTTTAACCTGTTGTCTCTCTTCAAAAGTCAAAGTTTGTATTCCTGCTTAAGTTCGGACATTTTAATTTTCTTCTTTACCTTTTTGTAGTCCCTATTTCTGTTGAGCAATGATATTTTGGGTTTTCTTATTGGGGAACGTAACAAAAAATGGAGGCTCGTCCAGGATATTGTTTCCCATGAGCATGGTAGTTGCTCTAATCAACTACTCTGAGGCTCTACTGTGCCCAGATATGTGAGTGTTTAAATGACACTTTGTGGTGGAGTTTGTTACTGACAACCACTCAGAGGGGTAATAAGCATGGTGAAAACATTTAGAAAGTTGCATAAACACACATGCTAATAAAAAAAGCCATGGACTTTAAATTGGAAGCATTTGTGGAAAACCATACTTGGGAGATGCTAGATAAATGTACTAAGGCAAATTGGATCATCATTGCAAAGCATTTTGACGTCAGTGTATCCTCTGCCCAGAAAAAAGCAGTAGTCAAGGAGTTGCTCGATGCTGCTTTGGTGGAGGAGGAAATCCTCCCAGCGAGAGAGGCTGATGAAAAGGTTGCTCCCTTAGATGTGCAACTGAGGGAGTTAGAACTAAAGTACTGCGAGACACTGGGGCAGCCCAGTCCTTCATTTTAGAGGGTGTTTTGCCTTTGTCTGACAATTCTGCAACTTGTTTCTGGTTCTGTTGTCGTAGGAGTGAGGCCTAGCCTACTGGTGAAAAGGGTCTCATTCATTTTGGGCAACAATTTGGCTGGCGGGAATGTTGTGTCAAATCCTGTCATTTGTAGGGAACCCGGAGTGGAGGAAGCTGATGGGTTATCGGAAAAGTACCCTAGAGTGTTCCCAGCATATGCCGTTACACGTGCTATGTCTAAGAAGATAGCCGAAAGTCAGTCTAGTATTGAGGAGGATGTCAGCGATTCCACCATGTTCGATCTGTCTGAGACCTTTGTGTGGTCCTAATTTCGGTAAACCTCCTGAGTTGACCTCTCCTTTGAAAACCCCAAAGGTGAGCAAGTTTGTATGACCTCTGACAGAAGAGAGGGTCCCTACAAATGACACCGATGTCTAGTAAGCAGATTATTGCTGAACAGAGTAAAGATGTTTCCCTTTCCCCTCTTTTTATTAATGAAATACGTCCAGAGGAGGAGTTTGATAAAGTTTGTGTGGGTTACTTTGACAGAGATGATGTTCTGATGAGGAAATGGCATTCTTGCACCACTTCTGGGTAGGACGATTGGCCCAGTGTATCTCAAATTGTCATTCCAGTTACCCTTTGACAAGAGATA
The DNA here is from genome assembly GCF_020615455.1 of Coregonus clupeaformis. Classification (NCBI taxonomy): domain Eukaryota; kingdom Metazoa; phylum Chordata; class Actinopteri; order Salmoniformes; family Salmonidae; genus Coregonus; species Coregonus clupeaformis. The sequence continues at coordinate 40,655,213 of NC_059197.1, forward strand.
CTGAGGTTGGCTGATGATGGTAGTATGGCGGGTCAACAAGACGCATGACCATATCTTGGGTAACTTCTTCTGGACTGGTCTGAAACAGGATGTTGTGGCTTATTGTTATGTTTGCCAGAGGACAGGTAAACTGAACCAAGCTGTACCAGTTGCACCTTTGCAGCCTATTCCTGCTTTTGACTAACCTTTCAGCAGTGGACTGTGTTGGTACTTTGCCCAAAGCAAAGAGTGGTAACCAGTTTGTCTTAACCATCATGTGTGCTGCTGCTTGTTTCCCTGAGGCCATTCCAACAAGGAAATCATGACTCCCAGTATGGTTAAGACCCTTGTGAAATTGTTTTCAATGTTTGGACTTTCGTAGGTAGTGCAATCAGACCAAGGTTAAAATGTAATGTCAAAAGTCTTTCAGCAAGTGCTACAGCAGTTGGGTGTTACCCATTGCCCCTCTAGTGCCTACCACCCAGAGTCTCAAAGTGTAAAAGTGCTCTTGAGAGATTTCATCAGACTTTGAAGTCTATGTGGAGACCTTACTGCTTTGAGTTTGAGACAGACTGGGATGAAGGGGTCTTGTGCTGTTTGCAGCGTGGGAGGTTGTTCAGGAATCTCTCGGTTTCAGTCCGAATGAGCTCGTGTTTGGACATCATGTCAGAGGTCATTTGAGCTTGCTGGGAGAGAGGTTGTTGCAGGACAAAACCTCAAACACGAAAATAAATATGTTGGAGCATCTTAGCACTTTTTGATACAGATTGCACTGCGACTGTGAGTTTGCCAGTGAGAATCTGGTTCCGCAAACAAAAATGAAAGTTTGGTACGATCAAAAGGCCCGAAGCCACGCTTTCGATGTGGGTGACCAAGTTCTGGTTTTGTTGCCCGTTCTGGGATCACCGTTGCAAGTTTGCTTTTCAGGACCTTACACCATTGAGAAAAAAGTTGCTAATCTGGGTTACCTCATCACCACACCAGAGCGCAGGAAGAACATGTGTCATGTCAACATGCTGAAACCATGCTTCTCCCGCTGCAATCGGGCGGAGAAGTCTGTGGGAACCAGCAATGATCCTCTACCTGTTACCACTGCCGTCACTATTAACTATAGCCTTCTTTGAGAGCTCAAGGAAAGCCCAATAAGCCCTGTGCCCATGGGGCAGTTGAGTAACTCAGACATTCTGGAAAACCTTGATTTATTTTTGGCACACTTGTCTTCAGAGGAAAAAGGCGACATTGTTGCACTGCTTTTTAGAATATCAGGGTTTAATCTCACGTGCCAACTCAGATAAATGTACTAGAGCTTTACATTGACGTTGGGCACTCTGCTAATCAAACAACATGCCTATCGAGTGATTCCTGAAAAGAGAGAAAAACTCTGCAGTGAAGTGGAGTTCATGCTTGAGCACGGCATTGCACAACATGGCAACAGTCTGTGGAGTTCACCCTGTATATTAGTAATTAAGGCAGATGGGTCTCTGTGGTTTTGTTCAGTTTTTTCTGCAAACTCAGTGGCATTACTAAGTCTGACTCGTACCCTTTGCCCCGGGTCGATGATTGTGTGGACCGTGTTGGCACTGCCAAGTAGGTTAGCTAGTTCGACCTGTTGAAGGGATATTGGCAGGTCCCTCTAACTGAGTGTGCCAAAGACCTGTCTGCTTTTGTCACTCTTAATGGTTCATTTTCCTACCTTCATCTTCCATTCGGTTTGAGAAATGCCGGAGCCACGTTTCAAAGGCTCATGCAGATAGTGCTACGTGGTCTGGAAAATGCAGAGGTGTATTTGGACGATGTGGTTGTATTTAGTGTCACCTGGCCAGATCACCTTCAGAACATTAGGAGTCTGTTCGAACAATTTTGCCTCTGCCAACTTGACAGTGAACCTGTCAGAGTGAAATCGCCCAAGCATCAGTGTAGTATCTTGTGAAGGTTGTTGGGCAAGGGAAGGTCCGACTGCTCTTGGCAAAATTGGAGGCTGTCAATAACCTTCCGGTGCCAGCTTCTCGCCAGGAAGTGCACCGATTCTTGGGAATGGCTGGCTACTACTGGGCATTTTGCAAAAACGTTGCCCAGCATGTTGCTCCAATTACAGATTTGACCAATCCGAAAGTCATTTTCTGTTGGAGCCCAGACTGTCAGTAGACTTTTGAGAAGACAAAGACTCTTTTGGTCTCTGCACCGGTGCTAGCTGCTCCGGATTTCCATTGTCTATTTACTTTGTACACCAATGCCAGCGATGTAGGAGCAGGTGCGGTGCTCCTACAGAAAGAGGACAACAATATCGAGCACCTTGGGGGTACTTTTCAAAGAGAATGATTAGAAACACTACTTGACTATCGAGAAGGAGACGCTCGCTTTGGCACTGGCTCTTCCGCACATCGAGGTTTATGTATTGGTCTCTACCCCCTTTTGGTCTATACCGATCATAACCCTCTCATTTTCCTGCGAAAGACGAGCTCCACGAATCGCCAACTCCTTCACTGAAGTCTCATATTGTAGGAGTTTCCCCTTGAAATCAGACATGTCCGTGGTAAAGATAACTTGGTTGCTGATTGTGTTTCAGGGGTGGGCAGTCAATAAGTTTTGTGTTTAGCCAGTGTGTAGCTCTGGCACGCATTTTGTTTTGGCTGCACGTTTTGCCGTATTGGAGACGAGTTTTGTTTCGGTTGGGCTCGTCGTAAGGGGATGAGAGTTATAGAAAGGTACAAAGATCAGAATGTACCTGTTAAAAAAAATGGCAGCTATATAAAAAGAAATAAGGGAAAAAACGTTTTTAAAAGATGCAAAATATTATAGAAAAAGTGTATATTTATAAAAGGAAATCTAAAAAGTGTCTGTTTTGTCTTGTATGAGAGCCCGCCAGTTATCACCATATTTTTATTGGAGAAAACGATACATTTAAGTAGCGACGCATTTAAGCTGATCATTTTATGAAATGGAAGTTGTTTTCTATAGTTTTTGTAGTTTTTGATTTCAAGGTTGGTTCAGTTTGGGTGTGGCTTCTCTGATTGGAAACATCCTCGTTGGTCAGGATGTGTTGCACCTGTCGCCTCGTTAGTCAGTCGTTAGTTTCACCTGTGCTGGTTTGCTCCACTTGCTTTTAGCTCCGTACTATAAGTGTGTGTGTGGTTTTATTTTGGTTTGCCTTTTCTGGGGCAAATTTAGTGGGCACTTATGGTGGGTTTCTTTTAGGACCCAGATTATTGTTGCTAGTCAACTTTCAGTGAACACCCCCATGAGTGTCTTTGAGAACCCCTCCTAAAACCCCACCTGTTTCGTTCTGGTTGCCGTGGCTTATTTGTTAGTTCCCTATTTCTGTTTATTCATGCATTTCTATGGTATTTGTTGTGAAACTGCAAAGTACCAAACGTTTAATTTGAAGTATATTTAACTAGTTACTTTCCACTCAAGCATAGCTTTGCTGTAGTTTAACTTATTTCAGTGAGGAATAACTTAAGGTTTAGCTTACCAAATTTTCACTGAAGCTTGCCCAACATTGTATACCCAATGCCAGTACACACAAATACAACAAATACATCAAGTGTCAACCCATTTTAGTTACTAAGATTAAATAAATCAATCAATAAAAAAAACTCACCTGCCCCTTGAATCTTCACAATGATGGCGAAGAAATATGAAATAAGTAAATGCATTGTGATTTATGTTTGGTTGGGTCAAACTGAATCAGTTATTTTCTAAATGATGCTACAAGCAGAGCACCTGGTAAATAAATGTTGGGTGGCAAGGTCCTCTAGAAAAGACAACCCCTCCCACTAGATTGTATCCATACCTGTTAATAAGATTTATTTACATAGGGCTGTTCACTTGATATATATAAATTTATAGGCATTCGTTAATAAATGTCACATACCCCAGTCAAGAGCGGTTTATGGACAGTGATATGAGTCAAAACTATTAAATATGAGTGAGATCTCCCTGTAGGCTATTTCCTCAGCACTACTCTGATCAGAGAGTTGGCATATCATTTCATGATTTGAGATTTAATGTACTCTCACATGATGAGTAAACAGTAACTGTTTCAACTGTGATGAATACTACTAGCAATGATATTTCAACAATTTAGTAAAGGATTGATTCATCATCAGGCTAAGCTACTCTTTAGAAGTAGCATGTCATATGTAGCCTATGGGCCAAAAAAGTAATAATTAACCTTTACCTGCATTCTGTCACAAGGTTTGCATCACATGACGTTTTACTGCCCTTAGGCCTTTTATAGCTAACTACAGTCTAATGACATTGAAACCTGTTCTATGCCAGTTGTGAAGTATTCTTTGCAAACTACTTAATTACTTTCATGATGTGCTCCACATTCCTCACAGTAGAATATGATCTTGTAGAAAACGTTCTGTGTCAAATGAAGCACATTTGTAAATTACTCTCATATGGCTTCACCATGGTGTTTTAACCTATGAAACATTGTGCATGATGTCCTCTTACCTCTTGATTTTAGAAACTGGCAGCCGAGTGTCAGGGCACTGGGCACACTGGCACCCACGTTCCCTACAAATGTGACCTATCAAATGAAGAGGAGATCCTTTCCATGTTCTCTGCCATCAAAACTCTCCATCAGAGTGGATGTGTGCATCAACAATGCTGGCCTGGCCCATCCAGAGTCACTGCAGAATGGCAAAACCGATGGCTGGAGGACAATGATTGATGTACAGTTTGCACACACTGCAGCAGGGATTTTGGCCCACTCTTCCATACAGACCTTCTCCAGATCCTTCAGGTTTCGGGGCTGTCGCTGGGCAATACGGACTTTCAGCTCCCTCCAAAGATTTTCTATTGGGTTCAGGTCTGGAGACTGGCTAGGCCACTCCAGGACCTTGAGATGCTTCTTACGGAGTCACTCCTTAGTTGCCCTGGCTGTGTGTTTTGGGTCATTGTCATGCTGGAAGACCCAGCCACGACCCATCTTCAATGCTCTTACTGAGGGAAGGAGGTTGTTGGCCAAGATCTCGCGATACATGGCCCCATCCATCCTCCCCTCAATACGGTGCAGTCGTCCTGTCCCCTTTGCAGAAAAGCATCCCCAAAGAATGATGTTTCCACCTCAATGCTTCACGGTTGGGATGGTGTTCTTGGGGTTGTACTCATCCTTCTTCTTCCTCCAAACACGGCGAGTGGAGTTTAGACCAAAAAGCTCTATTTTTGTCGCATCAGACCACATGACTTCTCCCATTCCTCCTCTGGATCATCCAGATGGTCATTGGCAAACTTCAGATGGGCCTGGACATGCGCTGGCTTGAGCAGGGGGACCTTGCGTGTGCTGCAGGATTTTAATCCATGACGGCGTAATGTGTTACTAATGGTTTTCTTTGAGACTGTGGTCCCAGCTCTCTTCAGGTCATTGACCAGGTCCTGCCGTGTAGTTCTGGGCTGATCCCTCACCTTCCTCATGATCATTGATGCACCACGAGGTGAGATCTTGCATGGAGCCCCAGACCGAGGGTGATTGACCGTCATCTTGAACTTCTTCCATTTTCTAATAATTGCGCCAACAGTTGTTGCCTTCTCACCAAGCTGCTTGCCTATTGTCCTTTAGGCCATCCCAGCCTTGTGCAGGTCTACAGTTTTATCCCTGATGTCCTTACACAGCTCTCTGGTCTTGGCCATTGTGGAGAGGTTGGAGTCTGTTTGATTGAGTGTTTGGACAGGTGTCTTTTATACAGGTAACGAGTTCAAACAGGTGCAGTTAATACAGGTAATGAGTGGAGAACAGGAGGGCTTCTTAAAGAAAAACTATCAGGTCTGTGAGAGACGGAATTCTTATTGGTTGGTAGGTGATCAAATACTTATGTCATGCAATAAAATGCAAATGAATTACTTAAAAATCATACAATGTGACTTTCTGGATTTTTGTTTTAGATTCCGTCTCTCACAGTTGAAGTGTAGCTATGATAAAAATTACAGACCTCTACGTGCTTTGTAAGTAGGAAAACCTGCAAAATCGGCAGTGTATCAAATACTTGTTCTCCCCACTGTAGGTGTCACTGTCGATGTTTATATATTTTTCAAATGTCGATACTATCTAAACATTTCGAGATAAAAACAGAGAACAAGTCGAGACTTTGGGACTACAAGGTTCTATCCGCGCAAAGCATAGTTCTGAGATATTGAGCATTAAAGTTTTCACATCCCAGATTTTCACATCTCAATTCTTCTTTCATAACCCATTAAGGTCTGCACCTAAAGTGCAGAGTATCAAAATCCTAAGACATTTGTAAATCCGTTTTTTTAGGGGTGTGAAATCGCAGATTGAACCTTATTGTCACGGTTTACTAAGCCAGAACCCAGAAGCAGACCAGGACAAGGTAATTTGAAACAAAGGTGAGTGTTTATTTAATAGATCCACGAGTGAGACTGAATAATCCAGGGAACAGAGCGGGTGGCGTGGATGGGTTGTTGAGGGTGCAGGGGTAGGTCCAGTAATGACTCGGCAGCCGCCGACCATCAGGCAGAGGTTGGGTGAAGGTTCCGGGTGAGTGACTGCAGATAGAACAAAACGGAGGTAAGTATACAGCAAGTCAAAAAGGTGCAAAACAACAAAACTAACGCTAGAAGTTCCAAGGCTGATACACGGACAAACATACTGTTCATGGCTAACGATCCGGCAGGGAATGGATGTTAGGACAGAGCCTAAGAAGGGTGATGATCAGGACCAGGTGTGCAGATTGCTGATGGGATGCAGGTGCGGAAATCAAGAGAGCTCCCGCCTAGCAACGTTGCCCGGCAACCAGGCAGGGAGCGTTCCAGAACCCTCGGGAAACTGGAGATCCCGAGCAGAAAAACTAGTACCCAGACAGAAACCGACTCAGACTGCAGGGATCGTTACAGTACCCCCCCTCCGACGAACGCCACCGGGCGGACTCCCGGAGCGCCAGGATGGAGGCGGTAGAAGTCACGAATGAGGTCAGCATCTAGGATCTGTCGCCGCGGAATCCAACTCCTCTCTTCAGGACCATACCCCTCCCAGTCCACGAGATACTGGAAACCCCGGCCCCGCCGTCTGGAATCCATGATGCGTCGCACCGTGTAGGCAGGACCACCTCCGATCATCCGAGGAGGAGGAGGAGGAGGCGGAGGAGGCAACAGAGGACTGAGGAGAACAGGCTTGAGGCAGGAGACATGAAAGGTGGGATGGACTCTGAGCGTCCTCGGTAGTTTGAGTCGAACTGCCACCGGATTGATCACCTTCTCCACCACAAACGGACCAATGACTCAGTCCGTAAAGGAAGATCCCGTGTGGCCAACCAGACCCTATCTCCGATGGTATAGGTGGGAGCGGGGATCCGGCGACGATTCGCCTGGAGCTGATACCGGTCCGAAACTCTAAGGAGTGCCTTTCTGGCCCGATGCCAGGTCCGGTGGCAACGACGAATATGGGCCTGAACAGAGGGCACTGAGAGCTCCTTCTCCTGAGAAGGGAACAAGGGAGGTTGGTAGCCATACAGGCACTGGAAGGGAGACATCCCAGTGGCAGATGTAGGGAGAGTATTGTGGGCATACTCAACCCAAGGCAACTGAGAGACCCAGGAGGTGGGGTTGGAGGAGACAAGGCAGCGTAGCGTGGATTCCATCTTCTGGTTGGCTCTCTCCGCCTGACCATTAGATTGGGGGTGAAAACCAGATGTGAGACTGACTGTAGCTCCAATGGCCAAACAGAAGGACTTCCAGACAGCAGAGGTAAACTGAGGACCACGGTCGGAAACGATATCACTGGGCAAACCGTGGACCCTGAAAACCTCCCTAACCAGGATCTCGGACGTCTCCGAGGCAGAGGGAAGCTTGGCAATAGGCACAAAGTGGGCGAACTTGCTGAATCTGTCCACGATAGTCAGAACGACCGTGTTCCCCTCAGAAGCGGGCAACCCAGTGACAAAGTCCAGGGCCAGATGCGACCATGGTCGCCGGGGAATAGGAAGGGGGTGAAGTAGTCCAGAGCTGGGCCGATTGGTACTCTTATTCTGCGCACACACTGGACAGGCAGCAACAAAACCCCGAGTATCCTCGGCCATGGCAGGCCACCAAAAAGCGTCTGCGAAGAAACGCCATCGTCCGAGCCACGCCAGGGTGACAAGCCATCTTGCTGGCGTGGGACCATTTGAGGACAGCAGGACGAACCGACTCAGGCACAAACAACCGACCGGGTGGACCGTTACCGGGACCGGGCTGCGTCCGAAGGGCCGCCATCACCTCCTCCTCAATCTTCCACCTAACTGCTCCCACGACGCAGTTCCGGGGGAGAATTGTCTCGGTCTTGGACCCACTCTCTTCCGTCTTGGAGAACATCCGGGACAAGGCGTCCGCCTTGCCGTTCTTAGATCCAGGTCGGAACGTCAGGGAAAAAATTGAATCGTCCGAAAAACAACGCCCACCTGGCCTGACGGGAGTTGAGACGTCTAGCCGATTGCACGTAAGCAAGATTCTTGTGGTCAGTCCAGACAATAAACGGTTGCTCCGCCCCTCCAACCAGTGGCGCCACTCCTCCAAGGCAAGTTTCACCGCGAGAAGCTCCCGGTTACCCACATCGTAATTCCTCTCCGCAGGCGAAAGGCGACAGAGTAGTAGGCGCAGGGATGGAGTTTACTGTCCGTGGAGCATCGCTGCGACAGGATGGCGCCAACTCCCACATCAGACGCGTCCACTTCAACGACGAACTGACGGGCCGTGTCCGGTTGAGAGAGAATCGGTGCGTTGGTGAATCGCCTCTTCAAATCCAGAAACGCTCGATCCGCCTCCGGATTCCACTTGAAGGTCCTGATACTGGAAGTCAAGGCAGTTAACGGAGCGGCCACACGGCTGTAATCCCGGATGAATCTGCGGTAGAAATTCGCAAACCCCAAAAATCTCTGGAGCTGCAATCTCGCACCGGGCTGGGCCCATTCCAGAACCGCTCTAACCTTCTCCTGGTCCATCCTAATCTCTCCCCTGGAGATGATGTACCCGAGAAAGGATGTCGTGTGGGCGTGAAACTCGCACTTCTCGGCCTTCACGAACAGGCGATTCTCCAACAATCGCTGCAGAACCTGCCGGACATGCTGGACGTGGTCGGAAGGTTCCTTCGAGAAGATCAGAATGTCATCCAGGTAAACAAACACAAAGAGACCGATCATATCTCTCAGAACGTCGTTCACCATACTCTGGAATACTGCTGGAGCATTGGTCAGTCCAAACGGCATCACCTGATACTCGAAGTGACCCATCGGTGTATTGAAACCCGTCAACCACTCGTCCCCCTCTCTGATCCGGACCATGTGATACGCATTGCGTAGGGTCTAGTTTGGTGAACACCGTAGCACCCTGTAAGGAGTCGAAGGCAGAGCTCATCAAGGGCAGGGGATACTTGTTCTTGACCGTGATGTCATTCAACCCCCGATAATCAATACACGGTCGAAGAGAGCCATCCTTCTTACCCACAAAGAAGAATCCTGCCCCCAGGGGTGATGACGAGGACGAACGAGACCAGCAGCTAGGGACTCCTTGATGTAGGTCTCCAAAGCCTCACGTTCAGGTCGGGAGATACTGTATAACCTTCCCTTGGGGTAGACAGCTCCAGGGAACAGGTTGATGGCACAATCATATGGTCGGTGGGGAGGGAGTGACAGAGCCTTCTGCTTACTGAACACTTCCCCCAAATCGTGATATGTCTCTGGAACCAGGGACAAATCTGGGGGTTTAGCCTCAATCACCTGACTGGGAACCGAATGGGGACAGGCAGTCTTGAGACAGTTAGCATGACAATCAAGGCTCCAACTCGTTACCTTGCCCGTCACCCAATCGAACGTGGGATTGTGTTCCTTCAGCCAGGGGTATCCAAGGACCAGAGGAACATGGGAAGACGGCAGAATGAAGAATGAAATCATCTCCGAATGATTCCCCGACAACAGCATCTTAACCGGTTCAGTCCTCATCGTGATACGTGCCAGACTACTGCCGTTCAGAGTGGTCGCTTCAATGGCTTCCGGCAATTGCTCCTTGGAAAGCCCCAGCTGTTCCACCAACTCGGCATCAAGAAAGCTTCCACCGGCACCTGAATCGATAAAAGCGTTAATCGCTAAGCTCTGATTCCTGTTCATAAGGGTAGCCGGGAAACGGGGTCTGACAGAGGTATTGAGAGGTTGAAACTGGCTCGCTAAAAGTCCTCCCAACTTTAGCGAGCCGAGCAGTTTGACGACCGCCCGGGAACAAGTGGCGATGTAATGTCCCGAACTACCACAGTAGAGGCAACAGTTGGTCTTACGTCTATGTTGGCGCTCCTCCTTGGTTAACCCGTGCCGCCCCACTTGCATGGGTTCAGAATCGGGAGACAGGACCTCTCCGCTAATCCTGTGTGGTGGACAATCATCGACGTATTCTGGTCCACTTCCCGACCCGACTGGGACCTGAGAAGCTGATCGATTGGACGACCCCCATTGCTTCTCCCTCCTTCGCTCTCGAACTCGGTTATCCACCCGAATAGACAAGGCTACCAAGCTGTCCAGGTCACTAGGCTCTGGATAGGAGATCAACTCATCCTTGAGCTGCTCCGACAGGCCCTGGTAAAAGGCCGCTTGCAAAGACTCCTCATTCCACCCACTCTCCACAGCCAACGTCCTGAACTCGATCACGAAGTCGGCAACGCTGCGAGTTCCTTGGCGAAGCGAAAACAGGCGCCTAGCTGCGTCCATCCCTCGGACGGAATGGTCGAATAGCTTCCTCATCTCGGCCGTGAACCCCTGGTATGAAGCCATGCAGGTGTCCTGTCGTTCCCAAACGGCTGAAGCCCACTCCAGCGCTCGACCGCGCAGCAACTCAATAACAAAGGCTATCCTAGCCTTGTCTGTGGCATAAGAGTAGGGCTGTAGATCGAACACTAAACCACACTGCATAAGGAAAGAACGGCATCTTCCCAGCTCCCCCTCATATTTATCCGGCGTCGGAACCTTGGGCTCACGGAATGACACAGCTCCAGAAGCGGCAGGCGAGATGGGTGAAACCGGTAGTGGATTCTCCACCGGAAACTTGCGCTGGTTCTGGACCTCCGTCAGACTGGTAGAAAGGTTCCGAACTGACAACGCTATCTCCTGTAGTACCATGCTATGATGTCCCAACATCTTCTCCTGATGGGTAATGGCATGGCGAACAGAGTCCAGGTCCGCTGGGTTCATTACTGGCCGGATCGTTCTGTCACGGTTTACTAAGCCAGAACCCAGAAGCAGACCAGGACAAGGTAATTTGAAACAAAGGTGAGTGTTTATTTAATAGATCCACGAGTGAGACTGAATAATCCAGGGAACAGAGCGGGTGGCGTGGATGGGTTGTTGAGGGTGCAGGGGTAGGTCCAGTAATGACTCGGCAGCCGCCGACCATCAGGCAGAGGTTGGGTGAAGGTTCCGGGTGAGTGACTGCAGATAGAACAAAACGGAGGTAAGTATACAGCAAGTCAAAAAGGTGCAAAACAACAAAACTAACGCTAGAAGTTCCAAGGCTGATACACGGACAAACATACTGTTCATGGCTAACGATCCGGCAGGGAATGGATGTTAGGACAGAGCCTAAGAAGGGTGATGATCAGGACCAGGTGTGCAGATTGCTGATGGGATGCAGGTGCGGAAATCAAGAGAGCTCCCGCCTAGCAACGTTGCCCGGCAACCAGGCAGGGAGCGTTCCAGAACCCTCGGGAAACTGGAGATCCCGAGCAGAAAAACTAGTACCCAGACAGAAACCGACTCAGACTGCAGGGATCGTTACACTTATGGCTCTCAAATGTCAATCTATTTAAATAAGGTTCTATCTGGCACAGAATGTTAAAATTCTTTCAATTTCAATAGAAATGATTAAATAAAGAGAATACCCTTCCTTCTTTCTAATCACATCATCAAATATATGAATTCATATTCATCACACATTTGTTAAAGCGATAGTTCCCTAAAATGACACTACTGTATATCATATGGATAACTAACAACATTGCTAAAGCTTAGCTCTGGATGATTAAACTAACATATTTTTATGTTCTCTGACACCCAAAGTCAGTAAACTACTTGCTAGTTATCAATGAAATGTAAGTTTGTAATTTTTGTGAAATACCCCTTCTATGGAAGTTTTCGTATTGATATAGAACAAGACACAAACAGCAATGCCTCTCCAATGGTCCATTAACATGCTCTAAGGCACCTGTATTTATTTGTTTTTACCATAAAGAGTTTACGTTATGGCCATTCTTCTGAAAAAGTGGTGAAAAAAATCTAAGTAATTTAAAAAGAGGACCAGAACCTATGATATGAATAATCAAGGACTTGGGACTATAAGGTTCTATCTGCAAAATGTTTAGTTTTGAGATACATATTTTTCAAGTCCCAGATCTCAGAACTGTTTTGTGATGTCTTCCTCTTTCATGACTCAATAAGTACTGTATATCCCCTTACATTCAATTATTTTTGATTGACAACACAGCATTGTGTGATTGAATTGCAGATAGAACCTTATACCACCAAGTTAAAAGGCATTTGCGCAGAGAGAACTTTCTGAGTATTTACTTTACTTAAAAAAAATCTGACACATCTCACATGTAAAGGACCATCTAAAGAACAACTGGGCTATCTAGCTGTCTGGCCAGCCGGACCTAGCTATCTGGCCGGTCGACTGGCCGGCCCTAGCTATCTGGCCAGCCGGACCAAGCTATCTGGCCGGCCGGCCGGCCGGCTGGACCTATCTGTCTGGTCGGCTGACCGGACCTACAGTGAGGGAAAAAAGTATTTGATCCCCTGCTGATTTTGTACGTTTGCCCACTGACAAAGACATGATCAGTCTATACTTTTAATGGTAGGTTTATTTGAACAGTGAGAGACAGAATAACAACAGAAAAATCCAGATAAACGCATGTCAAAAATGTTATATATTGATTTGCATTTTAATGAGGGAAATAAGTATTTGACCCCTCTGCAAAACATGACTTAGTACTTGGTGGCAAAACCCTTGTTGGCAATCACAGAGGTCAGACTTTTCTTGTAGTTGGCCACCAGGTTTTCACACATCTCAGGAGGGATTTTGTCCCACTCCTCTTTGCAGATCTTCTCCAAGTCATTAAGGTTTCGAGCCTGACATTTGGCAACTCGAACCTTCAGCTTTCTCCACAAATGTTCTATGGGATTAAGGTCTGGAGACTGGCTAGGCCACTCCAGGACCTTAATGTGCTTCTTCTTGAGCCTCTCCTTTGTTGCCTTGGCCGTGTGTTTTGGGTCATTGTCATGCTGGAATACCCATCCATGACCCATTTTCAATGCCCTGGCTGAGGGAAGGAGGTTCACACCCAAGATTTGACGGTACATGGCGCCGTCCATCGTCCCTTTGATGCGGTGAAGTTGTCCTGTCCCTTTAGCAGAAAAACACCCCCAAAGCATAATGTTTCCACCTCCATGTTTGACGGTGGGGATGGTGTTCTTGGGGTCATAGGCAGCATTCCTCCTCCTCCAAACACGGCGAGTTGAGTTGATGCCAAAGAGCTCGATTTTGGTCTCATCTGACCACAACACTTTCACCCAGTTCTCCTCTGAATCATTCAGATGTTCATTGGCAAACTTCAGATGGGCCTGTATATGTGCATTCTTGAGCAGGGGGACCTTGCGGGCGCTGCAGAATTTCAGTCCTTCACAGCGTAGTGTGTTACCAATTGTTTTCTTGGTGACTATGGTCCCAGCTGCCTTGAGATCATTGACAAGATCCTCCCGTGTAGTTCTGGGCTGATTCCTCACCATTCTCATGATCATTGCAACTCCACGAGGTGAGATCTTGCATGGAGCCCCAGGCCGAGGGAGATTGACAGTTATTTTGTGTTTCTTCCATTTGCGAATAATCGCACCAACTGTTGTCACCTTCTCACTAAGCTGCTTGGCGATGGTCTTGTAGCCCATTCCAGCCTTGTGTAGGTCTAAAATCTTGTCCCTGACATCCTTGGAGAGCTCTTTGGTCTTGGCCATGGTGGAGAGTTTGGAATCTGATTGATTGATTGCTTCTGTGGACAGGTGTCTTTTATACAGGTAACAAGCTGATATTAGGAGCACTCCCTTTAAGAATGTGCTCCTAATCTCAGCTCGTTACCTGTATAAAAGACACCTGGGAGCCAGAAATCTTTCTGATTGAGAGGGGGTCAAATACTTATTTCCCTCATTAAAATGCAAATCAATTTATAACATTTTTGACATGCGTTTTTCTGGATTTTTTTGTTGTTATTCTGTCTCTCACTGTTCAAATAAACCTACCATTAAAATTATAGACTGATCATTTCTTTGTCAGTGGGCAAACGTACAAAATCAGCAGGGGATCAAATACTTTTTTCCCTCACTGGCCGGCCGGACCTATCTATCTGGGCATCCAGCCGGACCTACAGTAGCTATCTGGCCGGCCGGACCTAGCTATCTGGCCAGCCTTTCCTACACACGCCTTTCCTACGCACTTCTCAGTAGTTGGTATTCAGACTTACCTTATGCAGGTGCGTAACGGGCTTTTCAGGCGTGGTTCCCTTACGCTCTCTGAATACATTTAATTCAACTGCTGAAAACCCTCCCACTTGCTGGCCAACAGATTTCCGTGTCAAGTTTCCATTCAATAGGGTTTTCAGTACATTTATCTAAAGCCATCCCTTTAAATTTAGTCTACCTTTAATATGAATATTCTCGACAGAATCACTATAATATATGGAGAGAATGGTTCAGAATATTAAGGATCAATGAAAAAAAGCCATGTAAATAAATTCACACATATTCGTCTCCTTTTCAGCACCAATTGGTAGATTTGTATATTATTTAGGGTTAGGAAAGTATTCATGAATAATAATACAAAAATAGATTGGAGAGCCTTTACGCACAAAATATATTGGTGAATAAAAAATACAGTGGTTTGTTTCATCCTGAAAGTTGCCATATTCAATTGTTCAATTAGAAAGTGAGAAAAGTGTACAATAAGGGTTGAACAGTAGTCCTATAAATCTACCCTAACAATTCTCACACATTTGGTCTGTGTTCCATAATGATTCAAATAGGCTACATGTTCCAAATTATTGCACAAGTTGTAATACGTTGGCCTACTATGATCCACCATTGCTACTGTAGTGATCCTCAGGAACAACCAGATGAACATGACAGAGGAAAGAAAGGTAAACTAACAATGTAATGGAATGATGCAAAATATAAGTAAAATAACAAGTGACAGTTATAAGTGTGTGTGGGTATAACTGATGGTGGCTACTGATACTGGCCAATATGTAACACCAATACATTTTTTTTTTTAAATACAACGAAAAGTCTGGGCATTTAATTAAAACATTATAGAAAACATACATAAACTCGGTAGGTTTGGCGCTATACTGTCATTTGCGCATGGCTACAGAAGCCTTTAGCTTTGGTCTCTAAATTTCATCCCTGTAAGTTATAAGGCCAGCATTTCATAAACTTTACAGTGGTATGCTTAATGTTGACATGCTTCAGTTTGCTGCCATATGACTGGTTTCACATTTGTCTCCAGCGATCATAAGGTAAAATAGATCTAAAACAATTGTAATTTACATTTACAATCCCCTTGTCCAAATGGCTTACTCATTTACCTAGATCTTATCAATAGCTCCTATCAATTTGTAAGTTACAGTGTATGGAGTATGGTGTTATTTATATAAAGAAAAATAAAGTAGACATTGTTCCACTTGGAATAGACACGTTGCTCGACTTCATTCATCGTTTCATGGCCCGTTAAGGTGGTGGATTTATGACGGAATTAAGTCAAGGTCAGAATACAACATATCTGTAGACACACCTCTGCCACACCTCCATTTCTGTGATCTCCACCCCGAAAGAATAGCTGGCTAAAACGTGTTACCTCATGCCAAGGTCAGAATATGCTTAGAGAGAAAAGTGCATTAAAGGGAATTAAGTTCCATTTATGCACATATAACGGGTCTGAATTGGCCCATATTTGAATAACTTATTTTTGAGGAAAAAGTCAGATAGAACCTTTAGTCCCAAGGTCAAGAGGTGTCAATGTCATTAGACTGTAGTAAGCTATAATAAGCCTAAGTGCAGTAAAACGTTGTGTGATGCAAACCTTGTGACAGAATGCAGGTGACGTTGTCAATTATTAATTTTTGGGCCCATGGGCTATGACAAGTTACTTCTAAAGAGTAGCTTAGTCTGGTGATGAATCAATCCTTCAGTAAATCGGTGAAATATCATCACTAGTAGTATTCATCACAGTTGAAATAGTTACTGTTTACTCATCACGTGAGAGTACACAACATCTCAAAAGAAGTACTGGTATTTAGTTAGATACAGTGGGGAAAGAAAGTATTTAGTCAGCCACCAATTGTGCAAGTTCTCCCACTTAAAAAGATGAGAGAGGCCTGTAATTTTCATCATAGGTACACGTCAACTATGACAGACAAATTGAGGGAAAAAATTCCAGAAAATCACATTGTAGGATTTTTCATGAATTTATTTGCAAATTATGGTGGAAAATAAGTATTTGGTCACCTACAAACAAGCAAGATTTCTGGCTCTCACAGACCTGTAATTCCTTTTTTAAGAGGCTCCTCTGTCCTCCACTCGTTACCTGTATTAAATGGCACCTGTTTGAACTTGTTATCAGTATAAAAGACACCTGTCCACAACCTCAAACAGTCACACTCCAAACTCCACTATGGCCAAGACCAAAGAGCTGTCAAAGGACACCAGAAACAAAATTGTAGACTTGCACCAGGCTGGGAAGACTGAATCTACAATAGGTAAGCAGCTTGGTTTGAAGAAATCAACTGTGGGAGCAATTATTAGGAAATGGAAGACATACAAGACCACTGATAATCTCCCTCGATCTGGGGCTCCACGCAAGATCTCACCCCGTGGGGTCAAAATGATCACCAGAACGGTGAGCAAAAATCCCAGAACCACACAGGGGGACCTAGTGAATGACCTGCAGAGAGCTGGGACCAAAGTAACAAAGCCTACCATCAGTAACACACTACGCCGCCAGGGACTCAAATCCTGCAGTGCAAGACGTGTCCCCCTGCTTAAGCCAGTACATGTCCAGGCCCGTCTGAAGTTTGCTAGAGTGCATTTGGATGATCCAGAAGAGGATTGGGAGAATGTCATATGGTCAGATGAAACCAAAATATAACTTTTTGGTAAAAACTCAACTCAGAATGCTGAGTTGCATCCAAAGAACACCATACCTACTGTGAAGCATGGGGGTGGAAACATCATGCTTTAGGTCTGTTTTTCTGCAAAGGGACCAGGATGACTGATCCGTGTAAAGGAAAGAATGAATGGGGCCATGTATCGTGAGATTTTGAGTGAAAACCTCCTTCCATCAGCAAGGGCATTGAAGATGAAACGTGGCTGGATCTTTCAGGATGACAATGATCCCAAACACATCGCCCGGGCAATGAAGGAGTGGCTTCGTAAGAAGCATTTCAAGGTCCTGGAGTGGCCTAGCCAGTCTCCAGATCTCAACCCCATAGAAAATCTTTGGAGGGAGTTGAAAGTCTGTGTTGCCCAGCGACAGCCCCAAAACATCACTGCTCTAGAGGAGATCTGCATGGAGGAATGGGCCAAAATACCATCAACAGTGTGTGAAAACCTTGTGAAGACTTACAGAAAACGTTTGACCTGTGTCATTGCCAACAAAGGGTATATAACAAAGTATTGAGAAACTTTTGTTATTGACCAAATACTTATTTTCCACCATAATTTGCAAATAAATTCATAAAAAATCCTACAATTTGATTTTCTGGAAAGAAATTTCTCATTTTGTCTGTCATAGTTGACATGTACCTATGATGAAAATTACAGGCCTCTCTCATCTTTTTAAGTGGGAGAACTTGCACAATTGGTGGCTGACTAAATACTTTTTTCCCCCACTGTATGTAGTTAGCTAAACCATAAGTTTAATAACTTCATCATGCTCAAAGGGATATTCAATGTCTGCTTTTTTAATGTTTTACCCATCTACCAATAGGTGCCCTTCTTTGCGAGGCATTGAAATACCTCCCTTGTCTTTGTGGTTGAATCTGTGTTTGAAATTCACTGGTTGACTGAGGGACCTTACAGATAATTGTATGTTTGGGGTACAGAGATTAGGTAGTCATTAAAAAATCACGTTAAACACTATAATTGCACACAGAGTCCATGCAACTTATTATGTGACTTGTTAAGCATATTTTTACTCCTAACTTATTTAGGCTTGCCATAACAAATGTGTTGAATACTTATTGACTCATGACATTTTGGCTTTTCATTTTTAATTAGTTTGACATTATGGGGTATTGTGTGTAGGCCAGTGACAAAAACATCTCAATTTAATCAATTTTAAATTCAGGCTGTAACACAACAACATTTGGAAAAAGTCAAGGGGTGTGACTACTTTCTGAAGGCACTGTATATTACCTTTATTTTGCATTGTTGGGAAAGAGCTTGCAAGTTAAGCATTTCACTGTACTGTTTTACACCTGCTGTATCCTGTGCATGTGACAATACAACTTTGAAACCTTTGAAACATGCCAGTTGTACTTTAGTCTCTTGGCACTTATGCCAATGTGACTGGAAACTATAGGCACTTTCACATAGGCCTATCCCTGTATGATCCGGATCCTGGAGCGTTATCTAACTGGATCCATCTTATAAAATGCTACATAACAATGGCTGTTGTTTATAGGATTATATGACTTACTGGGATGTTTGATAGTGTTTGATGGTGTCATATTTTTGGTTGGAGCTTCCTGATTCCTGAAAATATAATCATCAATCAAATGTCCTCACAACCTGTCACGATCGTTATGAGAAGCGGACCAAGGCGCAGCGTGATAGGCGTACATACTTTATTAAGTGTACACAACACGAACAAAAACAACAAAACGATATGTGAAGTCCAAGGTAATAACAACAAACCATACGGAACAAGATCCCACAAATAACTAGTGCAAAACAGGCTGCCTAAGTATGGTCCCCAATCAGAGACAACGAGCTACAGCCGTCTCTGATTGGGAACCACCCTGGCCAACATAGATCAACATGATCTAGAAACAAAAACATAGAAAACAAAACATAGAAAATCCACACCCTGGCTCAACATATAAGAGTCCCCAGAGCCAGGGCGTGACAGTACCCCCCCCCAAAGGCGCGGACTGCGACCGCGCCACACAAACACAAGAGGGTAGGGGCCGGGTGGGCTTTCCGCCTCGGAGGCGGATCCGGCTCCGGGCGTGACCACCACTCTCTCTCTACTCCCCCGTTGCGCCCCTGGTCTGGTCTGGCCACGCTGGCCGGAGCTGGACTGGACACCGGTGGAGCGGATTGCTCAGGCTCCGGAGTGGAGCAGCTGACAGGCACGGGCCATGCCGGACTGGACACACGCACCACTGGCTTGGTGCGGGGAGCAGGAACGGGCCGGACCGGGCTGACGACGCGCACCACTGGCTTGGTGCGGGGAGCAGGAACGGGCCGGACCGGGCCGACGACGCGCACCACTGGCTTGGTGCGGGGAGCAGGAGCAGGCCGGACCGGGCTGACGACGCGCACCACTGGCTTGGTGCGGGGAGCAGGAACAGGCCGGACCGGGCTGACGACGCGCACCACTGGCTTGGTGCGAGGGACAGGAACAGGCCGGACCGGGCTGGCGACGCGCACCACTGGCTTGGTGCGAGGGACAGGAACAGGCCGGACCGGGCTGGCGACGCGCACCACTGGCTTGGTGCGAGGGAACGGAACAGGCCGGGCTGGACTGGAAACACGCACCACAGGCTTGGTGCGGGGAGATGGAACAGGCCGGGCCGGACTGTCGATGCGCACCACTGGCTTGGTGCGGGGAGCAGGAACGGGCGGACCGGGCTGGCGACGCGCACCACTGGCTTGGTGCGAGGGCCAGGAACAGGCCGGACCGGGCTGGCGACGCGCACCACTGGCTTGGTGCGAGGGACAGGAACAGGACGGACCGGGCTGGCGACGCGCACCACTGGCTTGGTGCGAGGGACAGGAACAGGCCGGGCTGGACTGGGAACACGCACCACAGGCTTGGTGCGGGGAGAAGGAACAGGCCGGGCCGGACTGTCGACGCGCACCACTGGCTTGGTGCAGGGAGCAGGAACGGGCCAGGCCGGACTGTGGAGGCGGACTGGAGGTCTGGAGCGGAGAGCTGACACAACCCGTCCTGGCTGAATGCCTATCTCCACACAATATGTGTGAGGCATCAGCACAGGACGTACAGGGCTGTGCACTCGTACTGGCGCTACAGCACGTGGCACTGGCGCAGGATATCCGGGACCGAGGAGGGGTACTGGAGGCCACGAGCGTTGAGCCGGCACACTCCGTCCTGGCTGCATTCCCACCTTAGCACGACACGTGCGTGGTGGTAGCACAGGACGTACAGGACTGTGCCGGAACACTCGCGGCACAGTACGTGGCTCCGCATAACACGGAGCCTGCCCAGTCTCACGCTTCCTAGCCTGAGTACGGGGAGTTGGCTCTGCTCTAACTCTAGGCTCCGCCAACCACCCTTTTAGCCCCCCCCCCAAAAAAATATTGGGGCTGTCTCTCGGGCTTCCTCCTCGGCCGGTACCCTCTGCGTTGCCGCTGCTCCTCTCTGTAGCGCGCCTCCACAGTCTCCTCCAAAGGACGGCGATCCATTCCGGCCTGGATCTCTTCCCAAGTCCAGGATCCCTTCCCGTCCAGGATCTCCTCCCAAGTCCAGGCTGTCCGTTCCTGGACACGCTGCTTGGTCCTCCTTTGGTGGGATCTTCTGTCACGATCGTTATGAGAAGCGGACCAAGGCGCAGCGTGATAGGCGTACATACTTTATTAAGTGTACACAACACGAACAAAAACAACAAAACGATACGTGAAGTCCTAGGTAATAACAACAAACCATACGGAACAAGATCCCACAAATAACTAGTGCAAAACAGGCTGCCTAAGTATGGTCCCCAATCAGAGACAACGAGCTACAGCTGTCTCTGATTGGGAACCACCCTGGCCAACATAGATCAACACGATCTAGAAACAAAAACATAGAAAACAAAACATAGAAAATCCACACCCTGGCTCAACATATAAGAGTCCCCAGAGCCAGGGCGTGACACAACCTGAATAAAATCTCACAGTTGTAGATCTCACAGATAATCTCATAATAATCTCACAGTTAATCAAATTAAGCTGAAAAATACATTCTAAAAGAATCCAAGAACTCCAACCCCTGCAGGGTCTTTTAGAGCTTCAGCCAAATAGTTGTATTCCTCTTTTATATTCCTCTATATGCAGCTGAGGACAAATAAATGAAATGTGAATACTCATAGTGTATGTATATGGGATTGCTGTATAATTACTGTACACATACGGTACCCAAATGACCGTAAAATAATGCGATAAACACAAATCAAGAGTATGAAAATGTACTGTGAATGTTTCCTTTCTTTTGGTCATCGAACCTCCATGGGATATCGTTCTCCATCGATGGTATGTTCTGATCCAAGGCCTCCATCCTTGCCCCAGTGCAGGTGGAGCTGTACTGCCTTGTATGTATGGCACCGCCATATCTCCACCAAGAACCTTCGCTGTGGCAGGCATGTCCACTTGAACTGCAGAGAGATGAAAGCTTTAGTCCATGTAAGAGGAGATATGTGGAATCCATGTACCTTGCATGTACTGTACTATTGTAATATTCAGTCTATGTTAGGGAGCTTTGAGCTTAGATCTGTGAAATATCAATGCATTGGAAGGGTGAAGAGGCCTTGCTATTCGTGTTCAATACAACTACAATACACCATGCTGATATACTGTATCATTAGCAGGGGGACATTGTACTGTAAATGTAATGCAGCATCTATATAGAAACCTACCAGTGTGACCATTGTTTGTGATGAAACCATGGAAGGCCTCTTGGTACCCTCTCGTCAGAATGTTAATTGGAGACTGGGCTCTTCCGCCACATGCCCCAGCAACCGTTGCCCAACCGTCAGGTCCTTCACAGCGAATAACGAGACAGAACATTGGTTATGTGTAAAGAACTTTGATTTTAGCAAAACTTATGTGTAACAAGTGTTGAATTCCATGTTTTATAATTACACAAAATCTGAATAGTTCCCATGCATGATATTAGTGTACATTCCTTTTGTTGTTGTAAGTGCCCTTTTTAATGTTGCTCACTTCCTTCTCCTTCTGTATTCTCCCTCATAAACATTCCCTGCCCCCCTTACCTCTTCCCTTTCTACTGTATGTGGAAGAGGTTCATGTAAAATTGTCCCATGAAAATCCTCATCAATCCGATATGTTAAAACACAGATATTGAGTTTATATAGTCACTGACATTGTAATAGTATGGTCTTCTTCTACCAGTATATTGTGATTTTATGCATTTATAAACTTTTTATCTGTTGATTTGTGAATGCTGTACATGCTAGCTAGTTATTGTAATTTTCTCTGTACATGTCGTCATTGTGCTAGCATGGCTATTCATGTCCTCTGTTGTTCATTTATACTTTACAGAGGAGTTGGTGCATAAGGGCAGCACAACATTTCATTTAAGAATGTTGTTTGTTTCTTTATCAGAAAATAAAGCATCATTAGACCAACCCTGATCCTCCGGTCATCTGTTTGCCAATCAAAATAAAACGCAGAGGCAATCTACACCGGTCACATATGTACTGTATACAGTGCCTTCGGAAAGTATTCAGACCCCTTGACTTTTTTTGTTACGTTACAGCCTTATTCTAAAATGGATTAAAAATAATAAAATTCTCAGCAATCTACACACATAATGACAAAGGAAAACAGGTTTTTAGAATTTATTGCAAATGTATTAAAAATAAAAAACAGAAATACCTTACATAAGTATTCAGACCCTTCGCTATGAGACTCAAAATTGAGCTCAGGTGCATCCTGTTTCCATTGATCATCCTTGAGATGTTTCTACAACTTGATTGGAGTCCACCTGTGGTAAATTAAATTGATTGGACATGATTTGGAAAGGCACATACTTGTCTATATAAGGTTCCACAGTTGATAGTGCATGTCAGAGCAAAATTGTCCGTAGAGCTCCGAGACAGGAATGTGTCGAGGCACAGATCTAGGGAATGGTACCAAAAAATTCTGCAGCATTGAAGGTCCCCAAGAACACAGTGGCCTCCATCATTCTTAAATGGAAGAAGTTTGGAACCACCAAGACTCTTCCTAGAGCTGGCCACCCGGCCAAACTGAGCAACCGGGGGAGAACAAGGGAGGTGAACAAGAACCCGAGGGTCACTCTGACAGAGCTCTAGAGTTCCTCTGTGGTGATGGGAGAACCTTCCAGAAGGACAACCATCTCTGCAGCACTCCACCAATCAGGCCTTTATGGTAGAGTGGCCAGATGGAAGCCACTCCTCAGTAAAAGGCACATGACAGCCCGCTTGGAGACTCTCAGACCATGAGAAACAAGATTCTCTGGTCTGATGAAACCAAGATTGAACTCTTTGGCCTGAATGCCAAGTGTCACGTCTGGAGGAAACCTGGCACCATCCCTACGGTGAAGCATGGTGGTGGCAGCATCATGCTGTGGGGATGTTTTTCAGCGGCAGGTACTGGGATTCTAGTCAGGATCGAGGCAAAGATGAATGGAGCGAAGTACAGAGAAATCCTTGATTAAAACCTGCTCCAGAGCGCTCAGGACCTCAGACTGGGGCGAAGGTTCACCTTCCAACAGGACAACGACCCTAAGCACACAGCCAAGACAACGCAGTAGTGGCTTCGGGACAAGTCTCTGAATGTCCTTGAGTGGCCCAGCCAGAGCCTAGACTTGAACACGATCTAACAGCTCTGGAGAGACCTGAAAATAGCTGTGCAGCAACGCTCCCCATCCAACCTGACAGAGCTTTAAAAAATCAGCAGCGAGGAATAGAAGAAACTCCCCAAATACAGGTGTGCCAAGTTTGCAGTGTCATACCCAAGAAGACTCAATGCTGTAATTGCTGCCAAAGGTGCTTCAACAAAGTCCTGAGTAAAGGATCTGAATACTTATGTAAATGTGATATTTCCTGTTTTTTGTATTTATATATGTCATTATGGGGTATTGTATGTAGATTGATGAGGGGAAAAACTATTTAATCCATTTTAGAATAAGGCTGTAACGTAACAAAATGTGGAAAAAGTCAAAGGGTCTGAATACTTTCCAAAGGCACTGTAAGGTTTACCTGTGCAGTTGCCACCACATGTAACATGGGACTGGTAGCACCAATCTAGAGAAGAGATTTAAGCACATCATGAATCATCCAATGGTATTTTAGTGTTTAAGATACAGCATAAACAAGTTCTGTCTGAGTATTTCACTTCCTAAATTGTAAATAAATGATATCATAAGATGTGTTGCAAAGTTCACTGTTAAGGTCAACCTTTGTCAATCATATACAGACAGCTATACAGAAACACCCAATATTATTGGCTTTTGACAGATACCATTTGAAAGCTTTACCTGCCACAGGTGATAGAAATGTAAATTCAGAACATTTGATTCTCTGAGAAAGTGGTAGTTGAATTTCAAAATCATGTGTCTAATTCAGTAGTTTCATCACCACATAGTGGGGTAAGCTTTGACAAAATGTCATCATTTCCCTGTCATTCCAGTGCATTTCTTGAGATATTTCCTTATAATAAGCAGGCTGTTGGGCTGATCATGTCTCTATAATTGACCATTTATATTTCATACACACTGAGCATTTTGCCTTCTGATTGATCTGCTACTGTGAGTCACATCAGTTCTTTGTTGTATTACATTTCAGCCAAAAGTACTATTTTATTTATGCATTTCTATAGTATTGTTGTGAAATTCCAAAGTACCAAGTGCTTACTGTAGTTTGTAGTATATTTAGTTACTTTCCACTCAAGCATAGCTTTGCTGTATTTTAACTTAAAAATGAATAACTTAGCTAACTACATATTCAGAGTAGCTTCCCCAACATTGTATACCCAATGCAAGTACACACAAATACAACAAATACAGTAAGTTTCAACCCATTTTAGTTAATAGGATTGAATAAATAAATAAATAAATTCACCTGCCCCTTGAATCTTCACAATGATGAAATAAGTAAACGCATTGTGATTTGTGTTTGGTTGGGTCAAACAGATTCAGTTATTTTCTAAGTGATGCCAATAAGCAGAGCACCTGGTTTATAAATGTTGGGTGGAAAGTTCCTCTAGAAAAGGCAACCCCTCCCACTAGGTTGTATCCATACCTGTTGATAAGATTTATTTACATAGGGCTGTTGGTATTTATAAATTGATAGGCATTCGTTAACAAATGTCATATACCCCAGTCAAGAGCGATTTGTAGACAGTCAAAACTATTGAATATATTAGTGAGACACTCCTTGTTGACTATTTCCTCAGTACTACTCTGTTTAGATAGTTGGCATATAATTATATGATTTGAGATGTGGTGTACTCTCACATGATGAGTAAACTGTACCCAGCTAGCACATTTAGTTTATTTGGAAGTTGTGGGAGCATACGTTTTTGGTTTCCCATTGGTTCTGGAAACGAAGCCATAAGTTTCCTGACCGATAAACATATATATTTTTAAACATTCTGAGAATGGAAGTGAACATTTTGCCTGTTCTGGGAATGTTTATTTTTGGTTGCAGAGAGGTTCTGAGAACGTTTTACTCTGGGAGGTTTTATTAACGCTCTGAGAATGGAAATTAGAGGTTAATTAGAGGTTTTTGAATAACTTCCTTAAAACTTTCACTGAATGTTTCAATAAGACTTTTAATAACACTGCTAGCTTATTTTGAGTTAACTTTTTTAAACTCCAAGCACAGACAGGACACTTGGAAATTTATTTCCTTAGGCATTAATCATGCAAACACATGTATTTCTTATTGTGACATGGCATCAGTGAGATTTGAATGTAAAGTCTTCTGTTTTCTATCCATGTAATTAGTCCACTGCACCACCAGTATGGCGCTAGCATGCAATGTTTTTTTTTACGCATACATAGCTGTTTATTTGAGTCTATTCAAACAGACCCCATTTCAAAGGAAACAAGCACTCATTAAGATCAGGTGTGGCCAATTAGCGGGCGCGTCCAACAAACCTGAACACATTTAACAAGATAGAGGATAGAGAGAGTTTTGTTGATGCTTAGAACGGAATGTATATGTAAAAAATAAAATAAATAGTTAAATGTACTGATAATGTTCCAAAGCCAAGCAACTATCCTGCAACATTCCCAGCAAGTTGTGGGAAAGTTGTATGCTAAATAACCATAGGACAACCACGCTCTCACCAAGCTCTAAGAAACATATGGTTCTCAGAACGTTATGTGCTAGCTGGGTACTGACCTTTGAGGCAAAAATAGAGTCACCCCCAAGAGATGTCAGCAGGTAGCCTTTTGGGGGCCCTAAGCAAGATTTGGTTGGGGGGGCTCACACCTCACGCCAAAACATTTTAGTGGCCCCCCTCTTGACCTGTGGAGATTTTTAAAAAAAATCATTTCCTGCAATTATACACATTTTGCCATGAGCCGTAGAGAAAATGTTGCAGTTTTAAAGGAGGTTTTCTGCAATTCTACACCCTAGCAGCCCGGGGCCCTAAGCAATCGCTTATGTTGCACACACACAGTCCATGTCTCAATTGTCTCAAGGCTTAAAAATCTTTATTTAACCTGTGTCCTCCCTTCATCTACACTCATTGAAGTGGATTTAACAAGTGACATCAATAAGGGATCGTAGCTTTCACCTGGATTCATCTGGTCAGTCTGTCATGGAAAGAGCAGGTGTCAATAACGTTTAGTACATACCATGCACAATTTAGACAAGGTGTAAGATACAAACTGAATTGATACTGTTTTTCATACTAAGATGGACCAAGATATGTGTTAGTTTTTCAGGTATTTGTTCACTGGTTTTGGTTGATTGGTCGGTTGATTGGTTTTCCAATATGTTGATGCCATTGATTAAAAGAGTAAGTATAGGATGCCATGTCCAACCCAAAATGATAAGCTGTTTTACTCCATTGTTTGTAAATAATATAAATGTACAAATAAATTATATGTTGGTTGCATTCATAATGATGATTACTAAATGTTACATGAAATGTAAATATGAAATATCAAAACTGAATGGAAACCCCTTTTGTTAATATGTTTTGGCAATAATTAACTTAATGGTGAGGCATGGAATAATACAAACATTTGCTTTTGTCACGCTGGATGTTTGAAATATGAGTAGGTGATTTGATTCATGCTTCTTCAGTAGTGGAATAAAGACAATTAGCACTTGAATGTTGTAAATAAATAATGTGTGTCAATACTGGAGTGATGAATGATTGTTAATAACATTGTCCATAGATCAATTTTTTATACTGTGTCCATTTTTATGCAAGTTCGTTGAAATTATGTTTAACAAAAATACATATTTTTAACTTTCACATTCAACCAAAACCAAACGTAGACTGGCGTCTTTGTATAGTCGTCTATTCAACAACATAAAAACGACGTATTTTCAATGACATGAAAAGGACGTATTTTCAACCAAAACCAAATGTAGATTGGACGTCGGGCATAGTCGTCTTTTCAATGTCTTTTCAACAACATTTTGCTAGGTGGGTTATGCCTGAAACCAGCCCTGGATGTCAGACCACACCAGTACACCCAGGAGTCAATGTGTAATTTCCATGCTCCTCGAATACTCCTCACATGACAGCATTTACAAATCCATGTTGGAGCTCATTGACATACACTCTTAGATAAAAGGGTTCCAAAAGGGTTCTTCGGCTGTCCCCATAAGATAACCCTTTTTGGTTCCTGGTAAAAACCTTTTTGGTTCCGGGTAGAAGCATTTCGGGTTCCATGTAGAACCCTCTGTGGAAAGGGTTCTACATGGAACCCAAAACAGTTATATTTGGAACCAAAAGTGTTATACCTGGGAACCAACCAGGGTTCTTCAAAGGGTTTTCCTATAGAGGGGTTGGTTGTTTAGCAACAAAACCGACGCGTGCACAACTATGGGGCAAAACAGATGGGGTTGGCTTCGATTGTTGACAAAATGTAAACGATATGGTCTCCAATGTTTATTGAAAACATAAATACATTTGCACAATGAGCACTTATTGTTTCTCAAATACACCGTTACAGTTGTTGGTTTGTTAGCTAGCGAATTTTAGCCATATTAGCATTGACATGAAATCAGTCAAAATACCTCAAAACAAGACATGGTATCAAGAACATGATAAAATGAGCTGAAACGAGCCACTTGCGATTCCCAACATGGCAGTTTCTTGTCATTCTTGCTAGCTATCTGGCCATCCAGAATCACAACAACACGCTGACTTCTGCCCCATGGAAGCGCGTACATCGTTTTTCGTGATGTTGTCAGCTAACCCATCTATGGGGACAGCCGAATAACAATTTTAGGTTCTAGATAGCACCTTTTTTTCTAGGAGTGTATAATGACTTGACACCTGTGTGAAGTGGTTCCACCACTGTCATTTGCCAACATGCTCTTTAGTCCCCTGTAGCTCAGTTGGTAGAGCATGGCGCTTGCAACGCCAGGGTTGTGGGTTCGTTTCCCACGGGGGGCCAGTATGAAAATGTATGCACTCACTCTGGATAAGAGCGTCTGCTAAAATGTAATGTCCTTATATTCTTTCCTTTCCCTGATCATAAACATGATTTAGCCTACCTACACTTTTATAGTTAACATCAATTTATTGCAAAGGGATTTACATATTCAACTCTCCTTAGGTCAAAAGGTCTATCAAAAATGGTGAAACCATCAGGTCCTGTGTTCTCTGAAATGTATTTTAAGTTAACACACATCTTTTTATTGGCAGACAGAGAGCTTAGTCTATGGATCGCTGGAAAGGTAGAGTGGCGCTTGTTACTGGGGCTTCTGTTGGAATCGGAGCGGCTATTTGCAAGGCTCTTGTCCAGCACCGCATGAAGGTTGTCGGCTGTGGGCCATGTGATGTGACGCAAAGCGTAAGTGTAGCCTATTTGTTGTTGCTACTATTTCAATTGTGATGACTAGGCTACTCTTCTACTATCTTAGCCCAATGTTGGACTAAAGGAGCCTAACATTATTAACATTAACAAGCTATTATAGCTTACTACAGTCTAATGACGCCTGATCTATGTAAATTGTGAAGTATTCTTTGCAAACGATTTCATTACTTTTATGATGTGTTCCACAGTCCTCACACTAGAATATGATATTGTAGAAAACATTCTGTGTCAAATGAAGCACATTTGTGAATTATTCTCATATGGCTTGTTAAATTGCGTCAATTCAAATCTGGTATTAGGAACAAAAGAGGTCAATACACGTCTTCTAAATAGACTAGTATTTTAATTAATGCAAACCACTTCAATGGTAAGTATGATGTTCGTATATACGGGTCCACTGAAATACCTCGCAGGGCACTCAGAGAACTAAGCCATTGTTATGAGTTCTTCTTAAAATACTCTGACAGAGATAGTTCCCGGTCCCTGCTGGCCAATCAGAGTAGAGACTGAGCGTGGTTTAGACTTACTCAGCCAATCCGTTGGCGCACAGGCTGGTCCCAGTCCCTTGGCGCTCCACTGTTGCCAGGTGTCTAGTTGTTTTGCAACTTATCCAGAAAGTTAGCACTTTTGCAGTACACGTCCTTGGACGGTTCACAGATCACAAAGAGGCAGTGTAGTCTAATATTTTGAGACACAAGTTCTTATCTCCCCCTACTCCCTAAAACAGCTCCTCACATTAATCACAGCTTGTTAGGTGAAACAATTTATATCAGTACAGTACAAACCCTTCATGCTTAATCATCAATGCATTCCTTCCAAGGTAGTCATCACATCCAGCTATGAGAAAATAGATCCCCACAGGCTTCACCACGGCATTTTAACCTATGGAACATAGTGCATGAAGTCCTCTTACCTCTTGATTTTAGAAACTGGCAGCAGAGTATCAGAGCACTGGGCATAGTGGCACCATTGTTCCCTACAAATGTGACCTGAGAATATCCTTTCCATGTTCTCTGCCATCAAGACTCTCCATCAGGGAGTGGAAGTGGTCATCAACAATGCTGGCCTGGCCCATCCAGAGCCACTGTTGAATGGCAAAACAGATGGCTGGAGGAAAATGATTGATGTAGGTGCGACTCTCAATGATCTCTGTGTTTATGTCAACTGCTGTCCATATTTATATATTTGTTTATTTTTAATTTAAGTGATTTAGAAGACACTCGAGCGATTTACAGTCAAAAAGCAAGGGATTATTGTCGCTATTCTGTGTCATGCTTCCATCATTTAAAAGCATTTGTTATTGATGTACATTTTAATCTCTGTGTTAATGTCACTATCCATATTTATATAAAAAAAAAAAAAACAAGGGATGGCGTCACGTTCTGTGTCATGCACTCCATCATTTAATATCACATTGATATTTAACGGATGTATTTTACAGGTGAAAATCATTGCATTGTCTATCTGCACACGAGAGGCATACCAGTCTATGAAGGGAGAGGAAGGTGGATGATGGACACATCATAAATATAAACAGCTGTGACTGCCCTGACAGAGGAGCTGCGGCAAGAGCTGCGAGAGGCTAAAACCCACATTCGAGCCACGGTAAGTTATTTATTCCTAGTATTTTTATTAGAAAGATTTCATTCTATTGTAAATGAGATGATAAATCGTCCGTAGCCACCCAGCACTGAATTGTGCTGATTTATCATATTGTGAGTACAGTACACCAACAGTACACTACTGAAAACAATGGTGTTCTATTATTGGCAACATACCACATTGATGTTTAAAATCAACATATTTATCTAGCTAATGCATAATGTAATCGTTAGAGACATCTAATGTATAACTGACACTAACCCAGTTTTTCTGTTTTCCTCTGGACAGTGTATATCTCCTGGTATGGTGGAAACAGAATATGCTTTCCGGCTTCACAGCCTCCATCCAGAGAAGGCTGCTGCTACCTACGACAATATGAAGGTGAATAATAACAATAATAATGATATCTGTGCATACAGGCTATACGATTGTTTTTGAATGTGTACGTTATAATTCTACTGCCTTCCTACAGTGTTTGGAAGCAGTCGACATTGCCAGTGTTGTAACGTACTGTATGTCTTAGGCACATCCCGCCACATGTTCACGTAAGTAGGACACTTGTCTATCATATGTCTGTCTCAGTATTCTCTGCACACTCTGATCACTTCAATCAATGTTTGAATGAATGGGGGAAAGTTTTCCATAATTTCACAAATTACAACTACTGTACTCTTTGCATATCTAGATTGGAGATGTTCAAATGCGACCTGTGTAGCAAGTGTCATAGAGCAGTCCTGCAGGAGGAATCTGATGCACCTTGATCATCTCAAAGATGATTTAAAGTTGGTTTAAAACTGTAGGATTGTGGAGTTTTTTAATTGTGATTTTGGTTCTGATTATTATAGCCCGTTACAATCTGATACTTGAAATTGTGAGCTTCAGATAAATTCAATTTTCTGTGACATTGTGTAACAACACTAAAATAAAGTTATATTTGAAGTGAATTTTGTGTTCTGGAGTTGATTATATTGTAACGACCCTGTATTGTGTTCTGTGTTCATGGATGTGTTATCGTTCTCATGGGTACTAGCAGGGGTTAAATATGCCAGGACAGATGGAAAGGTTGGGGGGGTATGATGGGTAATCCCGCGGGGTTTTGGAATGATTAAATAGGGGTTACGGTCTCATCTCTCTCTCTTCTGTTCGGGACCATTGATTTGACATGTTCTATTTGTGTATGTTCGAGGTTTAGCGGCGTGGGCTGTGGCCTGAACAATAGCCCATTCAGGAATAAACCTGTGTTCTGCCTGTACACCTGGTGCCCGTCTCTCTTTTACTTTATGACCCAGCTGGGTCATTACAATATAATACAGTAAACACAAGGTCCAATTAAACTGAATAACATTTTCTATGTTACTTTAAAAATATTACAAAAAGTCATCGAATAGTAATGCAAAAACAAACTGTTTTATGTTGCATACCATAACACTAGAAAAAGAATACACGAAGACTTTGAAAAGTATTTTGCAAGGATTGCACTCTACCATCCAAGGAGAGCTATGTTAATCTGTGACGTGCCTCGCCTTCATTTAGAATTTGAGGGATTTTTCTGTGTTCCAGTCTTGGAAATTTGTTTGCGCCTTGCTAGCTAACACATTTTGGTTGTTGGGAAATGAATCTATTTTCCATATCCCGCTTTGCTAATCAGTCAATTTAAAAAGGAGCCAGTCCTGACTCCTGTCGCATAGGTATGTACGGTTATGGGCAATGGGAGTCAGCCAGCTGTTTCTGGCAATACAGCTGTATGATAGCTACAATAGATGGGGCTAGCTCGGTAGCCATTTCTTTCCATTGTTGTTATGCAAGCTAGCTAGCTATCTTGTTGTAGCTAAGAAGATTGCTACCTGCAGCTCCAGCCTGATATCCGTTGGATAGCTAAGGTCACCTTTGATTATTTGCAAAGTTATATGCATTTCTATTGTCGCTAACTAGCTAAACCTTTTGATATCTAGCAATGTCCTCGCTCCCTGGCTATAACGTTAATAATATTCTGCATCTTTACCAGTCAGCCATGGCAGACAGCAGCGTCTTGTCATCATAGTTTATTGTAGCCTAATATTTCATTGTTTACAATAAGATTTTCTTATGACATAGCCATACTTTAAAACATTTAAACTGTCAAATATGGTGTAATAAATTAGTTAACGTTTTTGGAGTAATTTTGTCCTATGTCATGTCCCATAGCATTATTTCCAAAGAATGTTCTTTGACTCAACCAGCTAATGAAAATCATGTTGTTTATTATCTCTTCAACAGTCCCTAAACATGGATTTCATCGCGAGTGAAGCAGAGGAGTCTGAGGAGGAATTTGGGAGTACAGCATGTGAATAATTTTGTTTTCATTTCAAAGATGTCCCTTGACAGTTTATCATCACAATGACCCTAAATAAGATCAATGGTAACAATGTGCAGGCTACACACAATGTCATGTGTCATCTTACTTGATGTACAACTTCTTGATTTGTGACTTAGATGAGGAGGAGGAAGAGGAGAATACAGAGGACCAAGATGATGATGGAAACCTCCGTGGTCTGATTGATGATGGTGTGGATGAAGGGGAGGGAGAGGAAGAGGAGGAGAAGGAAGGGAAGAGAGATAAAGAAGGAGATAGTGACTCTGGGGAGGAAATTGGACACCATAAGAGGAAGAGAAGTAAGTGGTCATTCATAAATTGGTCCTGTATTTATTGCTGTCTGGGCTGCATTGTGATTGCTTCCTAGCCACATTGTAGGCTATCTCTTCAGGCTTTGAATAAACTATAATGGCGTAAACCCTTTGATAAAATTTTGCCCATTCAGATTCAAGCCTTCATGATTTGTTACACCAAACAGTGTGAAGCAGAATCATGTGTACCAACAATAATCACCTTTGGTGTTTGAGTATCTTCCGTTTTCTGTCTACAGGCTTTGACGACCGCTTGGATGATGATGATATTGATCTCATTGAGGAGAATTTGGGAGTAAAAGTGAAAAGGGTAAATATTTCGATGCCATTATGGCAAGCAAAATGCATTGTCATCATGGACATTGTATAGCACACAGCTGAGGTCTCATGTCATGTCCCAAAGTCCCACTCTCTAAAAATAGTATGTAAAAGGAGATTGACTAAAATGTTTTTCTGATACCTCTACTCCTTCCTTATCCCCATAAACAGCAAAAGTTCCGTCGTTTGCGAGACATGTCGGACGATGAGGATGAGGAGGGAGATGACGACGTCAGGGAGGCCCATGAGAAGAACATGATAGCGGATGAGATCTTCATGGGGACAGGAGCGGATGAGGGCGAGGCATTGGATGTGCCTTTGCATCCCGGGGAGGATGAGGAGGAGGACGATGAAGAGTCTGGTATGAAACATTGCAGTTGCTTCATCTATAAACAGTGGAGTGGTTTTGAGTTAGCAGCTTTTTAAAAAGCCATTTGAAAATATTTTTTTTCCTCAGATATCGATGACTTTATTGTGGATGATGACGGACAGCCCTTGAAGAAACCCAAGTGGAGGAAGAAGCTGCCTGGATATACAGATGCGTAAGTGATTCTGACATTTAATTTAATTACTTAGTTCCCCATTTGCAGTAGCCTCTCCACCTGCAAGCTCACCCGAAAGTAAGAAGTCCTATCTGTGCAATAGAATTTGATATGTTAGATGTGTCCCAAATGGCACCCTATTCCCTTAAAAGTAGTGCACTATAAAGGGAATAGGGTGCCGTTTGGGACAGAGCCATGTTTACCTTTACTCATCTGCATTATTTAATACTGAGCACCACTCCCTTTTTACAGAGCCCTTCAGGAGGCCCAGGAGATATTCGGAGGGGACTTTGACTTTGCCGAGTTTGACACTGAAGCCTATGAAAATGCAGAGGAGGAGGAGGATGCAGATGAAGAGTCATGGGACCGGCCCAAGAAGCAAGCCAAGAAGAGGGTGGGCCGACGCAGTATCTTTGAGATCTATGAGCCCAGCGAGCTGGAGAGCAGTCACATGACGGACCAGGACAATGAGATCCGCTCCACTGACATGCCAGAGAGGTTCCAGGTGTGTATACTTCTATAGGAAATAGGGTGCCATTTGGGACATATTCATAGTCATAGGGACACGTGAGCGCCTGAAATTCACCTATAACTGTTAAGGGCTTGACTCTGTAGCCCAGTGGTATTCAAACTAGGCAAATCCTCGCCTTATCTTAGATCCAGCAGGTATATCTCACTGGTCATCCCCAAAGCCAACACCTCCTTTGGCCGCCATTCCTTCCAGTTCTCTGCTGCAAATGACTGGAACGAACTGCAAAAATCTCTGAAGCTGGAGACACTTATCTCTCTCACTAACTTTAAGCATCAGTTGTCAGAGCAGCTTACCGATCACTGCACCTGTACACAGCCCATCTGTAATTAGCCCACCCAACTACCTCATCCCCATATTGTTATTTACATTGTTATTTATTTTGGACATTTGCACCCCAGAATCTCTATTTGCACATCATCTTCTGCACATCTATCACTCCAGTGTTAATACTAAATTGTAATTATTTGGCACTATGGCCTATTTATTGCCTTACCTCCATAACTTACTACATTTGCACACACTGTATATATATTTTCTATTGTGTTATTGACTGTACGTTTTGTTTATTCCATATGCAACTCTGTGTTGTTGTTGTTTTTATCGCACAGCTTTGCTTTATCTTGGCCAGGTCACAGTTGTAAATGAGAACTTGTTCTCAACTGGCTTACCTGGTTAAATAAAGGTGAAATAAAGAAAAAATATATTTAAAAAAATTATTCAGCAAGAATCTTTGCAGACCAGATTTTTTTCACAATAGTTTCTCGTGACCCCACACCACCCCAAATATAATGACACAACCTTAAAATCGGTACACTTTGATTTTTACATCCACAAATAACCTTAAATTCATTACATTTTCATCTCTTATCAAAATGAAAAGAAACCAATAAATACCATTTACTAAATAAAATACAAAATGTCTAATTATCTTTCTCAAAAACGTTGTATATTGTCCCATACAATAATCTGTACATTTAATTTGTTTAGTTGCGCTCCACTTGTGTGAAGCCTGCAGAGGATGATGAGCTGGAACAGGAGGCTGAGTGGATCTATAGGAATGCCTTCTCTACTCTCACCATATCCATGCAGGTACTGGAGTGAGGATCTTTTAGCTAGGTCTCATAAGACAATTAGTTAAAGTTGATGCTACAGTCTACAGTGCATTCGGAAAGTATTCAGACCAATTCATTTTTTCCACATTTTGTTACATTACAGCCTTATTCTAAAATGGATTAAATTGGTTTAAATTGGTTCTCAAATCAAATCAAAGCAAATTTTATTGGCCACATGCGCCGAATACAACAGGTGCAGACATTACAGTGAAATGCTTACTTACAGCCCTTAACAAACAGTGCATTTATTTTTAATAAAAAAGTAAAATAAAATAACAACAAAAAAGTGTTGAGAAAAAAAGAGCAGAAGTAAAATAAAATAACAGTAGGGAGGCTATATATACAGGGGGGTACCGGTGCAGAGTCAATGTGCGGGGGCACCGGCTAGTTGAGGTAGTTGAAGTAATATGTACATGTGAGTAGAGTTAAAGTGACTATGCATAAATAATTAACATAGTAGCAGCAGCGTAAAAAGATGGGGTGGGGGTGGGGGGGCAGTGCAAATAGTCCGGGTAGCCATGATTAGCTGTTCAGGAGTCTTATGGCTTGGGGGTAGAAGCTGTTGAGAAGTCTTTTGGACCTAGACTTGGCACTCCGGTACCGCTTGCCGTGCGGTAGCAGAGAGAACAGTCTATGACTAGGGTGGCTGGAGTCTTTGACAATTTTGAGGGCCTTCCTCTGACACCGCCTGGTATAGAGGTCCTGGATGGCAGGAAGCTTGGCCCCAGTGATGCACTGGGCCGTACGCACTATCCTCTGTAGTGCCTTGCGGTCGGAGGCCGAGCAGTTGCCATACCAGGCGGTGATGCAACCAGTCAGGATGCTTTCGATGGTGCAGCTGTAGAACTTTTTGAGGATCTGAGGACCCATGCCAAATCTTTTCAGTCTCCTGAGGGGGAATAGGCTTTGTCGTGCCCTCTTCACGACTGTCTTGGTGTGTTTGGACCATGATAGTTCGTTGGTGATGTGGACACCAAGGAACTTGAAGCTTTCAACCTGTTCCACTACAGCCCCGTCGATGAGAATGGGGGCGTGCTCAGTCCTCTTTTTTTCCTGTAGTCCACAATCATCTCCTTTGTCTTGGTCACGTTGAGGGAGAGGTTGTTATCCTGGCACCACACGGCCAGGTCTCTGACCTCCTCCCCTATAGGCTGTCTCATCGTTGTCGGTGATCAGGCCTACCACTGTTGTGTCGTCGGCAAACTTAATGATGGTGTTGGAGTCGTGCCTGGCCATGCAGTCATGGGTGAACAGGGAGTACAGGAGGGGACTGAGCACGCACCCCTGAGGGGCCCCCGTGTTGAGGATCAGTGTGGCAGATGTGTTGTTACCTACCCTTACCACCTGGGGGCGGCCCGTCAGGAAGTCCAGGATCCAGTTGCAGAGGGAGGTGTTGAGTCCCAGGATCCTTAGCTTAGTGATGAGCTTTGAGGGCACTATGGTGTTGAATGCTGAGCTGTAGTCAATGAATAGCATTCTCACGTAGGTGTTCCTCTTTTCCAGGTGGGAAAGGGCAGTGTGGAGTGCAGTAGAGATTGCATCATCTGTGGATCTGTTGGGGCGGTATGCAAATTGGATTGGGTCTAGGGTTTCTGGGATAATGGTGTTGATGTGAGCCATGTCCAGCCTTTCAAAGCACTTCATAGCTACAGACGTGAGTGCTACGGGTCGGTAGTCATTTAGGCAGGTTATCTTAGTGTCCTTGGGCACGGGGACTATGGTGGTCTGCTTGAAACATGTTGGTATTACAGACTCAGTCAGGGACATGTTGAAAATGTCAGTGAAGACACTTGCCAGTTGGTCAGCACATGCTCGGAGTACACGTCCTGGTAATCCATCTGGCCCTGCGGCCTTGTGAATGTTGACCTGCTTAAAAGTCTTACTCACATCGGCTACGGAGAGCGTGATCACATAGTCATCCGGAACAGCTGGTGCTCTCATACATGCTTCAGTGTTGCTTGCCTCGATGCGAGCATAGAAGTGATTTAGCTCGTCTGGAAGTCTTGTGTCACTGGGCAGCTCACGGCTGTGCTTCCCTTTGTAGTCTGTAATAGTTTTCCAGCCCTGCCACATCCGACGAGCGTCAGAGCCGGTGTAGTACAATTCAATCTTAGTCCTGTATTGACTCTTTGCCTGTTTGATGGTTCGTCGGAGGGCATAGCAGGATTTCTTATAAGCGTCCGGGTTAGAGTCCCGCTCCTTGAAAGCGGCAGCTCTACCCTTTAGCTCAGTGCGGATGTTTCCTGTAATCCATGGCTTTTGGCTGGGGTATGTACGTACGGTCACTGTGGGACGACATCATCGATGCACTTATTGATGAAGCCAGTGACTGATGTGGTGTACTCCTCAATGCTATCTGAAGAATCCCGGAACATGTTCCAGTCTGTGCTAGCAAAACAGTCCTGTAGCTTAGCATCTGCGTCATCTGACCACTTTTTTATTAACTGAATCACTGGTGCTTCCTGCTTTAGTTTTTGCTTATAAGCAGGAATCAGGAGGATATAGTTATGGTCAGATTTGCCAAATGGAGGGCGAGGGAGAGCTTTGTATGCATCTCTGTGTGTGGAGTAAAGGTGGTCTAGAGTTTTTTTTTCCTCTGGTTGCACATTTAACATGCTGGTAGAAATTAGGTAGAACGGATTTAAGTTTCCCTGCATTAAAGTGCCCGGCCACTAGGAGCGCTGCCTCTGGATGAGCGTTTTCCTGTTCACTAATGGCCTTATACAGCTCATTCAGTGCAATCTTAATGCCAGCATTGGTTTGTGGTGGTAAATAGACAGCTATTAAAAATATAGATGAAAACTCTCTTGGTAAATAGTGTGGTCTACAGCTTATCATAAGATACTCTACCTCAGGCGAGCAAAACCTCGAGACTTCCTTAGTATTAGATTTTGTGCACCAGCTGTTGTTTACAAATATACACAGACCGCCACCCCTTGTCTTACCGGAGTCAGCCGTTCTATCCTGCCGATGTAGCGTATAGCCCGCTAGCTGTATGTTGTCCATGTCGTCGTTCAGCCACGACTCAGTGAAACATAAGATATTACAGTTTTTAATGTCCCGTTGGTAGGATAACCGTAATCTTAGGTCATCCAATTTATTCTCAAATGATTGAAGATTGGCTAATAGGATTGATGGGAGAGGCAGTTTACTCGCTTGCCGTCGGATCCTTACAAGGCACCCCGACCTACGTCCACAATATCTCTGTCTCTTTCTCATGCGAATGACGGGGATTTGGGCCTTGTCGGGTGTCTGTAGGATATCCTTCGCGGACGCCTCGTTGAAGAAAAAATCTTCGTCCAATACGAGGTGAGTAATCGCTGTCCTGATATCCAGAAGCTCTTTTTGGTTATAATATACGATGGCAGAAACATTATGTACAAAATAAATTACAAATAACGCGGAAAAACACACATAATAGTACAATTGGTTAGAGGGCTGTAAAACGGCAGCCATCTTCTCCGGCGCCATTCTGTAGTGGGTACTTTGTTGAAGCTCCTTTGGCAGCGATTGCAGGCTCGAGTCTTCTTGGGTATGACGCTACAAGCTTGGCACATCTGTATTTGGGGAGTTTCTCCCATTCTTCTCTGAAGATCCTCTCAAGCTCTGTCAGGTTGGATGGGGAGTGTTGCTGCACAGCTATTTTCAGGACTCTCCAGAGATGTTAGATCGGGTTCAAGACCGGGCTCTGGCTGGGCCACTCAAGGACATTCAGAGACTTGTCCCGAAGCCAGTCTGAGGTCCTGAGTGGTCTGGAGCAGGTTTTCATCAAGGATCTCTCTGTACTTTGCTCCGTTCATATTTCCCTCGATCCTGACTAGTCTCCCAGTCCCTACCACTGAAAAACATCCCCAAAGCATGATAATGCCACCACCATGCTTCACCGTAAGAATGGTATTGGACAGGTGATGAGCGGTGCCAGGTTTCCTCCAGACGTGGCGCTTTGCATTCAGGCCAAAGAGTTCAATCTTGGTTTCATCAGACCAGAGAATCTTGTTTCTCATGGTCTGAGAGTCCTTTAGGTGCCTTTTGGCAAACTCCAAGCGGGCTGTCATGTGCCTTTTACTGAGGAGTGGCTTCCGTCTGGCCACTCTACCATAAAGGCCTAATTGGTGGAGTGCTGCAGAGATGGTTGTCCTTCTGGAAGGTTCTCCCATCTCCACAGAGGAACTCTGGAGCTCTGTCAGAGTGACCATCGGGTTCTTGGTCACCACCCTGACCAAGGCCCTTCTCCCCCGATTGCTCAGTTTGGCCGGGCGGCCAGCTCTAGGAAGAGTCTTGGTGGTTCCAAACTTCTTCCATTTAAGAATGATGGAGGCCGCTGTGTTCTTGGGGACTTTCAATGCTGCAGAAATGTTTTGGTACCCTTCCCCAGATCTGTGCCTCGACACAATCCTGTCTCTGAGCTCTACGGACAATTCCTCATGGCTTGGTTTTTGCTCTGACATGCACTGTCAACTGTGGGACCTTATATAGACAGGTGTGTGCCTTTCCAAATCATGTCCAATCAATTGAATTTACCACAGGTGGACTCTAATCAAGTTGAAGAAACATCTCAAGGATGATCAATGGAAACAGGATGCACCTGAGCTCAATTTCGAGTCTCATAGCAAATGGTCTGAATAGTTATGTAAATACAGTGCCTTGCGAAAGTATTCATCCCCCTTGTTGTTTTTCCTATTTTGTTGCATTACAACCTGTAATTTAAATTGATTTTTATTTGGATTTCATTTAATGGACATACACAAATTAGTCCAAATTGGTGTAGTGAAATGAAAAAAATTACTTGTTTCAAAAAATTATAACAAATAAATAACGGAAAAGTGGTGCGTGCATATGTATTCACCCCCTTTGCTATGAAGCCCCTAAATAAGATCTGGTGCAACCAATTACCTTCAGAAGTCACATAATTAGTTAAATAAAGTACACCTGTGTGCAATCTAAGTGTCACATAATCTGTCACATGATCTCAGTATATATACACCTGTTCTGAAAGGCCCCAGAGTCTGCAACACCACTAAGCAATGGGCACCACCAAGCAAGCGGCACCATGAAGACCAAGGAGCTCTCCAAACAGGTCAGGGACAAAGTTGTGGAGAAGTACAGATCAGGGTTGGGTTATAAAAAAATATCTGAAACTTTGAACATCCCACGGAGCACCATTAAATCCATTATTAAAAAATGGAATGAATATGGCACCACAACAAACCTGCCAAAAGAGGGCCGCCCACCAAAACTCACGGACCAGGCAAAGAGGACATTAATCAGAGAGGCAACAAAGAGACCAAAGATAACCCTGAAGGAGCTGCAAAGCTCCACAGCGGAGATTGCAGTATCTGTCCATAGGACCACATTAAGCCGTACACTCCACAGACCTGGCCTTTACGGAAGAGTGGCCAGAAAAAAGCCATTGCTTAA
Source organism: Coregonus clupeaformis (assembly GCF_020615455.1). Classification (NCBI taxonomy): domain Eukaryota; kingdom Metazoa; phylum Chordata; class Actinopteri; order Salmoniformes; family Salmonidae; genus Coregonus; species Coregonus clupeaformis. Next base: position 40,696,396 of record NC_059197.1, read on the forward strand.
AGAAAAAAATAAGCAAACGTGTTTGGTGTTTGCCAAAAGGCATGTGGGAGACTCCCCAAACATATGGAAGAAGGTACTCTGGTCAGATGAGACTAAAATTGAGCTTTTTGGCCATCAAGGATAACGCTATGTCTGGCGCAAACCCAACACCTCTCATCACCCCGAGAACACCATCCCCACAGTGAAGCATGGTGGTGGCAGCATCATGCTGTGGGGATGTTTTTCATCAGCAGGGACTGGGAAACTGGTCAGAATTGAAGGAATGATGGATGGTGCTAAAAACAGGGAAATTCTTGAGGGAATTTGAGACTGGGACGGAGGTTCACCTTCCAGCAGGACAATGACCCTAAGCATACTGCTAAAGCAACACTCGAGTGGTTTAAGGGGAAACATTTAAATATCTTGGAATGGCCTAGTCAAAGCCCAGACCTCAATCCAATTGAGAATCTGTGGTATGACTTAAATATTGCTGTACAACAGCGGAACCCATCCATTTTGGAGATGGAGCAGTTTTGCCTTGAAGAATGGGCATAAATCCCAGTGGCTAGATGTGCCAAGCTTATAGAGCTGTAATTGCTGCAAAAGGTGGCTCTACAAAGTATTGACATTGGGGGGGTGAGTAGTTATGCACGCTCAAGTTTTCTGTTTCTTGTTTGTTTCACAAGAAAAAATATTTTGCATTTTCAAAGTGGTAGGCATGTTGTGTAAATCAAATGATACAAACCCCCCAACAATCCATTTTAATTCCAGGTTGTAAGGCAACAAAATAGGAAAAATGCCAAGGGGGGTGAATACTTTCGCAAGCCACTATAAGGTATTGCTAAAATTTCTAAAAACCTGTGTTCGCTTTGTCATTATGGGGTATTGTGTGTAGATAGATGAGGGAAAACATTTATTGAATCCATTTTAGAATAAGGCTGTAACGTAACAAAATGTGGAAAAAGGGAAGGGGTCTGAATACTTTCCGAATGCACTGTAGGTCTGTTTTTAAAATGCTTGTGTTTTTTAAATAAAATATTCTGTGTTTTCAGGAGAACACAGACTATTTGGACAGAGGTCCAACCACTACCTTCAGCAGAAAAGGCCCCAGCACCATCCAGAAGATAAAAGAGGCTTTGAATTTCATGAGAAACCAACACTTTGAGGTATTACAGTCCCTCTATTACCGTAGGTAAAGTTGAGTTCTTCCATATAATTTTTCACAGTTCATACAACTGTCTTTTATTGTTTCACCTCTAGGTTCCGTTCATAGCGTTCTACAGGAAAGAGTATGTGGAGCCTGAACTCAATATCAATGATCTGTGGAAGGTTTGGCAGTGGGATGAGAAGGTAATATACTGTAGTATTGGATTTTTGTTAACTTTATCCCTTAATTTATTCTGTTTAATGTGGGACTGTCATTCCTCCTCAGTGGACCCAGCTGAAAACCCGCAAACAGAACCTGAGACGCTTGTTCCAGAAGATGCAGGGATACCAGTTTGAACAGATCTCAGCAGACCCAGATAAGCCACTGTCTGATGGCATTCGACCACTAGACACTTCAGATTTAGAGAGGTAAGGCTTGTCATGTCAAACATGTTTGTAAGTATGCCTTGTCTGAGCCAGAACGGACCATAGGGCAGGAGCCTATCTCCTGTTTCTGTAGTGTGAGGCAGCTTGATGTAACAAGTACACCCCCTGGACAGTACGCTAGTCATGTTATGACACCTTTATTATCTTTGTTGTATCACAATGCTGACCTGATTATGTTTGTCTGACAAGGCTGAAGGATGTCCAGTCTAGTGATGAACTGAGCGACGTCTACAACCATTTCCTGCTGTACTATGGCCGGGATATTCCAAAGATGCAGAATGCAGCCAGGTCCAGCAAGAAGAAGCTGAAGAAGATCAAAGAAGTGGATGAAGATGGTACAATTTAGATTATATATTGTAAGATCGTGAAAGCACTGTGGACTTTTGCCCTCATCAGAGTAATTCTCATGTCTTCTGTTTGCAGGTAATGAGCAGGAAGTAGAGGAGGAGGAAGAGGAAGAAGAGGAGCAGCCGAAGGGGCCGGACCTGAAGCTTGCATCTCGCAGGGATATGTACAGCATCTGCCAGGGTGCAGGACTGGGTGAGTGCTTTATCATGTGTGTCCAGTAGGTGTCACTATCAGCACCTATTACAGACAGATTTGTGTGCCATACATCTCAGGTCTATACAGTTAGTTCGTGATAATACAAAAACCTGCGAAAGAATGTGCTACTGAAAAACTGTGACTAGTGTACTTAAACAGAGTTTGCCAATCAAAGTGCACTTGCTGTATCACGAGCCGACTGTATTTGCAACAGTTTTTGAGTCCACCATTTAAAGGGTTCTCTTATCAGATGGCCTGGCCAAGAAGTTTGGTCTGACTCCAGAGCAGTTTGGAGAGAACCTACGTGACAGTTACCAGCGTCACGAGACAGAGCAGTTTCCTGCTGAGCCAATGGAGCTGGCTAAGGACTACATCTGCAGGTTAACCAGCAACACATTATTGCACATTGTAGTCCCCTGTAGCTCAGTTGGTAGAGCATGGCGCTTGCAACGCCAGGGTTGTGGGTTCATTTCCCACGGGGGGCCAGTATGAAAATGTATGCACTCACTAACTGTAAGTCGCTCTGGATAAGAGCGTCTGCTAAATGACGTAAATGTATACAGAATACACTTTCATATAAAGATAACCCAACCATTTGTTCTCTTTGCCTGTGCAGCCAGTTCAATACAGCGGAGGCAGTACTGGAGGGGACTCGCTACATGGTGGCCATGCAGATCGCTCGGGAGCCTCTAGTCAGACATGTGCTCCGACAGACGTTCCAGGAGAGAGCCAAGATCAACATCAAACCCACCAAGAAGGGAAAGAAGGTATACACCATCTATTTGCAATAGGGTTGAAAAATCACGGTAAGGTTCCAAAAATTCCCAGGTTTTCCAGAAATCCCGGTTGGAAGATTGCTGCAATCAGGAGTGAATAAGCAATAAATCATTTATCCTTCTACCAGGATTTCCTGGAAAACCTAAATTTTGCAACCCTGGTCTGCAATTATCTCGACTTCTTTGTTGGTTGTATTAGTGGTTTATTTAGGTCTTTCATGGGATATACAATACTTTCAGAGGCGTCAGGTAGCTTAGCGGTTTGAACTTTGGGACTGTAACCGCAAGGTTGCTTGTTCGAATCCCTGATCCGGCAAGGTGGAAAAATCTGCCGTTCTGCCCTTGAGCAAGGCAGTTAGCCCCCACACTGCTCCTCTGATTCAGAGGGGTTGGGTTAAATGTGGAAGACACATTTTGGTTGAATGCATTCAGATGTGCAACTGACTAGTTATCCACTTTCCCTATTCATTCCCCTTGACTTATTCCACATTTTGTTGTTACAGTCTGAATTCAAAATTGATTAAATATATTTTTTATCTCACCCATCTACACACAATACCTCATATTGACAAAGTGAAAACGTGTTTTTTTTTGTTTTATATTGTATTTTTAGAAAATGAAATACACTCCACATGAACTCAGGTGCATCCAATTACCTTTTATCATCCTTGAGATGTCGCTACAACTTGATTGGAGTCCACCTGTGGCCAATTCAATTGTTTGGACATGATTTAGAAAGAAACACACCGGTCTATTTAAGGTCCCACAGTTGACAGTGCATGTCAGAGCAGAAACTATACCATGAAGTTCAAGGAACTGTCTGTAGTTCACCGAGATAGAATTGTGATGAGGCATATATCTGGGGAAGGGTATAAAACAATTTCTAGAGTGTTGAAAGTTTCTAAGCACACAGTGTTCTCCATCATTGGGAAATAAATAAAAATGGACTCTGCCTAAAGCTGGCCGTCCGACCAAACTAAGCAACCAAGCAAGAAGGACCTTGGTCAGGGAGGTGACCAAGAACCCAATGACCACTCTGACAGAACTACAGAGTTCCTTGGCTGAGATGGGAAAAACCTGCCAGAAGGACAACAGTCTCTACAGCACTTCACCAATCTAGGCTTTATGGGAGAATGGCCAGACGGAAGCCACTCCTGAGAAAAAGGCACATGACAGCATGCCTGGAGTTTGCAAAAAGGCACGTGAAAGACTCTGAGAGCATAAGGCAAAAGATACTGTGGTCTGATGAGACAAAGATTTAACTATTTTGCCTGAATGCAAAAAAACGCTATGTCTGGAGAAAACCAGGCACAGCTCGTCACCTGTCTAACACCACCCCTACCGTGCAGCATCATGCTATGGGGATGGTTTTCAGCGGCAGGGACTGGGTGATTGGTAAAGATAGAGGGAACAATGAATGGAGCTAAATACAGGCATATCCTTGATGAGAACCTGCTTCAGAGTGCAAACGACCTAAGACTGGGGCAAAGATTTATGTTCCAACAGGACAATGACCCCAAGCATACAGACAAAGCAACGCTGGAATGGCTTCAGAACAAGAATGTGAAAGTCCTTAAGTGGCTCAGTGTCACGAGAATTCTTTCTCTAATACTCAAACTTTGAATAATCCCCAGAGGGTGTAAGACTCTAGTTAAGAATGAATTAAACAAATTGTCCAGTCTGCAAGGGATCAGCCATCTTTATTCAATGAGAGCGCTCTCCCGCCAAAAACACACACAGACCCTTTTATATGCGTCCACACAAAGGACTTTGCTCTGCCCACCTTTTGGCGGCCTGTAACTTTCCACAGTATAGAATGTTTCAGCAGTTTCTAACATCTTCCCTATTAGTGGTTCTATTTTCTTATAACTCTAACACAGTTTACACATTTTATACACTATCGGGGTGGAACACTTTAGTCATTAAAATAACCATACAAATTAATCTATCACTCAGCCAAAGCCCAGACTTGAATCCCACTGAAAATCTGTGGAAAGACTTGAAGATTGCTGTTCACCGCCGTTCCCCATCTAACTTAACAGAGCTTGAGAAAATATGCAAGGAAGAATGGGAGAAAATCCCCAAATCCAGATGTGCAAAGCTGATACAGACCTACCCAAGACGACTCAAAGCTGTAATCGCCGCCAAAGGTGCTTCTTATGTGAATGAGATATTTCTGTATTTCATTTTCAATACATTTCAAAAAACATGTTTTCACTTTGTCATTATGCGATATTGTGTGTAGATGGGTGAGATAAACAAAATCAATGTAATCCATTTAGAATTCAGGCAGTAACACAACAACATGTGGAATAAGTCAAGGGGTATGAATACTTTCTGAAGGCACTGTACATATTGTATAGAAAAAACAAGTGATGTTCTTTTCATTGAGTCATATTTTTACATTTGAGTTATTTAGCAGACACTCTTATCCAGAGGGACTTACGGTTAGTGCATATATTAATATGTCATTATCTAGTTTGGAGTACTCTACCATACATGTATGTGGTCTAATCTCTCCTATAGGATGTGGATGAGGCCCATTATGGCTACTCCTTTAAATACCTGAAAAACAAGCCTGTAAAGGAGCTGAATGGAGACCAGTTCCTCAAGATGTTGCAGGCAGAGGAAGAGGGCCTGCTCACCATAAACATCTGTATTGACCTGATTGGCGTGAAGGGGTGAGGGCTTGTTATTATAACATTGTGTAATAACATATTAATAACATAGTTTGCATCCCAAATGGCACCATATTCACTAAATAGTGTAGTGCATTATGTAGGGAATAGGGTGCCATTTGCGATGCAGCCTCTGAGTTTTGTGTAATAACATATTAATAACATGTAAAAACATATTCCAAAATGTGCTCTGTTTACATGTATAGTGTCCTGAGTCAGTCAAGTATTCATGATATCACTATGTGTGTTGAGCAGGTACGGAGGTGACCATGCGTACTATGAAGAGATAAAGCAGTTTTACTACAGAGACGAGTTCAGCCACCAGGTTCAGGAGTGGAACAGACAGCGCACTCTGGCCATTGAACGCTCCCTCAAACAGTTCCTTTACCCGCAGATGGCAAAAGAGCTGAAGAACAAGCTTATTGCAGAAGCAAAGGAGAACGTCATCAAGGTACCTCCCCACACACACACCCAAGGAGGAGGATACATCTTCTGCAGCAACATCTATTATTATATATTGTGAAGACATTACCTCAACATTTCATTAGATTTTTCTTCTTATTTTCTTTACATTGATGTGACGTCGTTGCTACTGTGGTATTGATGACTTATTTTCTTATTCTGGTATTGACTTTCCAAAGCAGGCGGCTCAGAGCATTGATATATGTTGAGCCTGCTACAGTGTTGTGATAGTGGTTGCCCGCCCCTCAGGCCTGCAGCAGGAAGCTGTATAACTGGCTAAAGGTGGCGCCCTATCGGCCCGACCAACAAGTGGAGGAGGACGAGGAGCTCATGTCTGAGGCCCAGGGCAAAGGGATCCGCGTGCTGGGAGTGGCCTTCTCATCCAGCAGGTAGAGTACTGCACACTGTCTCTGACTTCACTTTGGGTGTGTCCCAAATGGCATCCTTTGGCATCCTATTCTCTATGTAGTGCACTACTTTTGACTAGACCCTGTGTATCTCTTGGCAAAAGTAGTGCACCATATAGGGAATATGGTGTCATTTGGGACACTGACACTACCTTCAGTTTAACTTCAGTTCATTGTCTTTACCACTTTTACAGTCAGCTAAATTGAATGACTTATGGTTTGTGACCATAGAATTAGGCATTAGAATACTAGAATGGACATGAACCTTCTTATGATGGGATAAAGGTCAGCCATTTTGGTCAGGGAGTTGGTCAACCATGGTTTGCCAGTGCTGTGATAAAATATTGTGTAAAATAATGAATTTCAAGAATGTATCTGCACTGTATGTTTGTTAGCAAGCTAGCCAGCAAGTTTTAGAGGAATGATTCCATACATTTTTCAAATGATCTGCCAATATACCAACATTGCATTCAGTCAATAGATGTGGTAAGGTCAATGGAACGCAGGTCAATGGAACGCAGACCGTGGTGGATAGAAGGACCCCGGATTGGCGCACATTCAACAAATCTGATCAAACAATGTGGATATTTGTCAAATCCAGCCCACAATGTGGTTACTAAAGTCCGATTTGGATATACACTACATGACCAAAAGTATGTGGACACCTGCTCGTCGAACATCTCATTCCAAAATCATGGGCATTAATATGGAGTTGGTCCTCCCTTTGCTGCTATAACAGCCTCCACTCTTCTGGGAAGGCTTTCCACTAGATGTTGGAACATTGCTGCGGGTACTTGCTTCCATTCAGCCACAAGAGCATTAGTGAGGTCAGGCACTGATGTTGGGCGATTAGGCCTGGCTCGCAGTCGGCGTTCCAATTCATCCCAAAGGTGTTCGATGGGGTTGAGGTCAGGGCTCTGTGAAGGCCAGTCAAGTTCTTCCACACCGATCTCGACAACCCATTTCTGTATGGACCTCGCTTTGTGCACAGGGGCATTGTCATGCTGAAACAGGAAAGGGCCTTCCCCAAACTGTTGCCACAAAGTTGGAAGCACAGAATCGTCTAGAATGTCATTGTATGCTGTAGCGTTAAGATTTCCCTTCACTGAAATTAAGGGGCCTAGCCGGAACCATGAAAAACAGCCCCAGACCATTATTCCTCCTCCACCAAACTTTAGTTGGCACTATGCATTGGGGCAGGTAGCATTCTCCTGGCATTCGCCAAACCCAGATTTGTCCGTTGGACTGCCAGATGGTAAAGCGTGATTCATCACTCCAGAGAATGCGTTTCCACTGCTCTAGAGTCTAATGGCGGCAAGTTTTACACCACTCCAGCCGACGCTTGGCATTGCGCATGGTGATCGTAGGCTTGTGTGCAGCTTCTCGGCCTTGAAAACCCATTTCATGAAGCTCCTGACGAACAGTTCTTGTACTGACGTTGCTTCCAGAGGCAGTTTGGAACTCGGTAGTGAGTGTTGCAACCGAAGACAGACGTTTTTTACGCGCTTCAGCACTCGGCAGTCCCGTTCTATGAGCTTGTGTGGCCTACCACTTCGCAGCTGAGCCATTGTTGGAAAGGTGGCATCCTATGACGGTGCCATGTAGAAAGTCACTGAGCTCTTCAGTAAGGGCAATCTACAGCCAATGTTTGTCTATGGAGGTTGCATGGCTGTGTGCTCGACTTTATACACCTGTCAGCAACGAGTGTGGGTGAAATTGCCGAATCCGCTAATTTGAAGGGGTGTCCACATAATTTTGTATATATAGTGTATTTGGCTGCATAACATTTAGAAATAGTTCCTTCTCAGGTTTAGAAGAATTTAGTGATTGCTATGCTAACTCCCGTTCGTATAAGCTGGTAGCATAGCTAGCATAGAGAAATCGGTGGTGGTAGTCAGTTCTTTTAACTGTAATGCAGTTGATTGGTGACGATGACACGTGTAGGCTAATTTTGCTGGGGGGCAATGAGGAGATTCGGGATCTTTCCCCTACGGCATCTTTCACCCTACGCGTTTCCATGGCATTTCCATTATTTTGGTTGAGTTACGTTGACCTCTTTACCACATTTATGTAGTCAATCCACAGCCATACACTGGCTATCATATAATATCACTCAAAGCTTTCTAAGAAAACATGTTTTACAATTATGGTCTGTTTATATATATTTTAGAGGCTATTTATACAGAAAAACTGTATTTATAATTATATCACAATATTTTAGGTTGACAATAATTCTATTACACAATTTTTGATATATCACATGCCTTACTTTTATTTTACTGCATAAGTCAGGATTATGCCTCTACTGCCATTCATTCCAATTAGACTGGTTTGGATTTCTCCCTGGCCAATATGGCTGCCATTTTCACCCCATTCTGGAACTTTGAGGGTTTATGACATGGCCCCTCTAGTAATTTAATAGGACTTCTGTTTTTGTGACTTAGTTATTATTCACTGCAAACCTCTGTCTGTCCGCAGAGACACCCCAGTGTTCTGTGCCCTGGTGAACTGTGACGGAGAGGTGGGGGATTTCCTCAGGCTTCCTTACTTCCTGAAGAGGAGGAACGCATGGAGGGAGGATGAAAGGGAGAAAAAGGTACAGTGGGGAAAAAAAGTATTTAGTCAGCCACCAATTGTGCAAGTTCTCCTACTTAAAAAGATGAGAGAGGCCTGTAATTTTCATCATAGGTACACGTCAACTATGACAGACAATTGAGAATTTTTTTCCATAAAATCACATTGTAGGATTTTTAATGAATTTATTTGCAAATTATGGTGGAAAATAAGTATTTGGTCAATAACAAAAGTTTCTCAATACTTTGTTATATACCCTTTGTTTGCAATGACACAGGTCAAACGTTTTCTGTAAGTCTTCACAAGGTTTTCACACACTGTTGCTGGTATTTTGGCCCATTCCTCCATGCAGATCTCCTCTAGAGCAGTGATGTTTTGGGGCTGTCGCTGGGCAACACAGACTTTCAACTCCCTCCAAAGATTTTCTATGGGGTTGAGATCTGGAGACTGGCTAGGCCACTCCAGGACCTTGAAATGCTTCTTACGAAGCCACTCCTTCGTTGCCCGGCGGTGTGTTTGGGATCATTGTCGTGCTGAAAGACCCAGCCACGTTTCATCTTCAATGCCCTTGCTGATGGAAGGAGGTTTTCACTCAAAATCTCACGATACATGGCCCCATTCATTCTTTCCTTTACACGGATCAGTCGTCCTGGTCCCTTTGCAGAAAAACAGCCCCAAAGCATGATGTTTCCACCCCTATGCTTCACAGTAGGTATGGTGTTATTTGGATGCAACTCAGCATTCTTTGTCCTCCAAACACGACGAGTTGAGTTTTTACCAAAAAGTTCTATTTTGGTTTCATCTGACCATATGACATTCTCCCAATCCTCTTCTGGATCATCCAAATGCACTCTAGCAAACTTCAGACGGGCCTGGACATGTACTGGCTTAAGCAGGGGGACACGTCTGTCACTGCAGGATTTGAGTCCCTGGCGGCGTAGTGTGTGACTGATGGTAGGCTTTGTTACTTTGGTCCCAGCTCTCTGCAGGTCATTCACTAGGTCCCCCGTGTGGTTCTGGGATTTTTGCTCACCGTTCTTGTGATCATTTTGACCCCACGGGGTGAGATCTTGCGTGGAGCCCCAGATCGAGGGAGATTATCAGTGGTCTTGTATGTCTTCCATTTCCTAATAATTGCTCCCACAGTTGATTTCTTCAAACCAAGCTGCTTACTTATTGCAGATTCAGTCTTCCCAGCCTGGTGCAGGTCTACAATTTTGTTTCTGGTGTCCTTTGACAGCTCTTTGGTCTTGGCCATAGTGGAGTTTGGAGTGTGACTGTTTGAGGTTGTGGACAGGTGTCTTTTATACTGATAACAAGTTCAAACAGGTGCCATTAATACAGGTAATGAGTGGAGGACAGAGGAGCCTCTTAAAGAAGAAGTTACAGGTCTGTGAGAGCCAGAAATCTTGCTTGTTTGTAGGTGACCAAATACTTATTTTCCACCATAATTTGCAAATAAATTCATTAAAAATCCTACAATGTGATTTTCTGGATTTGTTTTTCTCAATTTGTCTGTCATAGTTGACGTGTACCTATGATGAAAATTACAGGCCTCTCTCATCTTTTGAAGTGGGAGAACTTGCACAATTGGTGGCTGACTAAATACTTTTTTCCCCCACTGTATTTATGAAACCAAACCAAGGGTGAGTCCTAAATAGCACCCTATTTACATTTACATTTTAGTCATTTAGCAGACGCTGTTATCCAGAGCAACTTACAGTAGTGAGTGCATACATTTTCATACTTTTTTTGTTCGTACCATAGGGCTCTGGTAAAAAGTAGTGCACTATGTAGGGAATAGGGTCCATTTGGGACACAAGGCAACCATCCAATGTTGACCATGTTCTAATATTTGTCCTACCATACCTTTAGATCCACGATATTGAAACCCTGAAGACGTTTCTGAATGGCAAGAAGCCTCACATCATCGCTATAGCTGGGGAGAACAGGTGTGCAACCCTCTCCTGCTTTCTTTCACCTGTGGCCTTCTTAGACTGCTGTTTGAAGAAGGTTACTAACATGACTGAGGATGCATCCCAAACGGCATCCTATTCCCTATATAGTGCACTACTTCCTGAATGTTTGTAATGTTCGCCCTCCACTCCCTGTGCAGGGACGCCCAGATGGTGATTGAGGACATTAAACGCACTGCCAGTGAGCTGGAGCAGGAGTCCTCCTTCCCCACCATCGGGGTGGAGCTGGTTGACAATGAACTGGCCATGCTCTACATGAACAGCAAGAAGTCAGAGGTCAAGTCCTGCCCTCATTTCCTTAAACATGTTTTCTTTATTCTAACAAGACAAACATTTCTTAATCTCAATTGTATCTACATTGGAGGTATTCTACATACTGTAGCTCCCAAAAGTATCTGTGTGGTCCACAATGTGGTTTTTAAATCTGTAATATGTATTGCCAATTGATTTTCTCTTAACTTTTAACTCCACATATTTTTCTATTTCTCCTATCCACAGGCAGATTTCCGGGACTACCCCCCTCTCCTGAGACAGGCTGTGTCTGTGGCCAGGAAGATCCAGGACCCCCTGGTGGAGTACGCTCAGGTGTGCAGCAGTGACGAGGACATCCTCTGCCTCAAGTTGCACCCTTTGCAGGTACTGATGACATCATCCAGACTGATTTCCAAATAGGGCTCTGATCAATGGTAGCGCACTATATAGTGAATAGGGTGCCATTCAGGACGCAACCCCTGTCTCCATTAGGCCAGGCGTGGTTGGGAGATCATCATCACCTAGCGGTGGCTTTGATGAAAACACACAGGTGGTTTACAGAGATCCTTTAGAAACCCCTACTAAAATCATGAAAGTGGCCATTTTAGGCCCTTTTCAGACCTATACATGCCCCCTGTAAGACCCAATGATCAGTGAACCGTACATGATACAGACAACACCTGTCATTATACTCTTAACATTGTTCTCTAAAATATGGAGTATCGCTACATTCTGACATACAATTTTACATGTGAATTTATTAAACATTATAACTATTAATATGAATGTCTCAAAAGTATCCTTTTTGATTTTGTTCATGTTTAGACCGATTGTTTTAAACAATATACTCTACAAGTACATCACATTTCCAGAGTGAGTTAAAGTTATGATACATTTTATGAGCACCCCCGACACAGTGAATGGGAAAATGGATTCAAAGGGAACGCCCTCTGCTGGTGATTTGCTGAATGTGTAATCCTACACAAGGGCTGTGATTGGTTAATGACCTAGAATGTCAATGTATAAAACTGATAATTTCTTCAAAAGTAGCAGAGATCCCACTCTTGAAATTGTATGTGTTTGACGAGTATATTGTTCCAAACACCAAGATGTTGTCTGTAAAATGTATGGTTCACTGATCATAGGGTCTTACAGGAGGCAGGTATAGGTCTTAAAAGGGACTAAAATGGTTATAAACTTTTTTTGGGGATACAAATTTTAAAAGCATGTTAAAAATCTTTCCACCCAAATTAAGTTTTTATGTGAGAATTGCCCGAAAAATCTGTGATTACATAAATATTTTCGGGCCATGCTGGCGTGGAATCGGCCAAATGCAGAAGCAAGTCTAGTTGACTGTACATGATAATCATAGTCTGGTTTGAATCAAAGTCTGTGAATCAATGTGTCTGTAAAGAGTGAGTCTGACTTCTCTGTCTGCCTCCCACACAGGAGCATGTATTGAAGGAGGACCTGCTGAATGCTCTGTACTGTGAGTTCATCAACCGGGTGAATGAAGTGGGTGTGGATGTGAACCGGGCCATGGCCCACCCCTACACCCAGAGCCTGTTGCAGTACGTCTGTGGCTTGGGGCCCAGGAAGGGATCCCACCTGCTCAGGGTAAGACATAGATCACTTGAGGCATCTAGATTGCCAACATGTTAATACAATGTAATTACAGTGTTACTACACAGATATAAGAGCAACAGTTGAAGTCGGAAGTTTACATACACTTAAAGTTGGAGTCATTAAAACTTGTTTTTCAACCACTCCACAAATGTCTTGTTAACAAACTATCGTTTTGGCAAGTCGGTAAGGACATCTACTTTGTGCATGACACAAGTAATTTTTCCAACAATTGTATACAGACGGATTATTTCACTTATAATTCACTGTATCGCAATTCCAGTGGGTCAGAAGTTTACATACACTAAGTTGACTGTGCCTTTAAACAGCTTGGAAAATTCCAGAAAATTATGTCATGGCTTTAGAAACTTCTGATAGGCTAATTGACATCATTTGAGTCAATTGGAGGTGTACCTGTAGATGTATTTCAAGGCCTACCTTCAAACTCAGTGCCTCTTTGCTTGACATCATGGGAAAATCAAAAGAAATCAGCCAAGAGCTCAGAATTTTTTTTGTAGACCTCCACAAGTCTGGTTCATTCTTGGGAGCTGTTTCCAAACGCCTGAAGGTACCACGTTTATCTGTACAAACAATAGTATGCAAGTATAAACACCATGGGACCACGCAGCCGTCATACCGCTCAGGAAGGAGACGCGTTCTGTCTCCTAGAGATGAACGTACTTTGGTGTGCGAAAAGTGCAAATCAATCCCAGAACAACAGCAAAGGACCTTGTGAAGATGCTGGAGGAAACAGGTACCAAACGATCTATATCCACAGTAAAACGAGTCCTATATCGACATAACCTGAAAGGCCGCTCAGCAAGGAAGAAGCCACTGCTCCAAAACTGCCATAAAAAAGCCAGACTATGGTTTGCAACTGCACATGGGGACAAATATTGTACTTTTTGGAGAAATGTCCTCTGGTCTGATGAAACAAAAATAGAACTGTTTGGCCATAATGACCATCGTTATGTTTGGAGGAAAAAGGGGGTCGCTTGCTAGCCGAAGAACACCATCCCAACCGTGAAGCACGGGGGTGGCAGCATCATGCTGTGGGGGTGCTTTGCTGCAGGAGGGACTGGTGCACTTCACAAAATAGATGGCATCATGAGGAAGGAAAATGATGTGAATATATTGAAGCAACATCTCAAGACATCAGTCAGGAAGTTAAAGCTTGGTCGCAAATGGGTCTTCCAAATGGACAATGACCCCAAGCATACTTCCAAAGTTGTGGCAAAATGGCTTAAGGACAACAAAGTCAAGGTATTGGAGTGGCCATCACAAAGCCCTGACCTCAATCCTATAGAAAATATGTGGGCAGAACTGAAAAGGTGTGTGCGAGCAAGGAGGCCTACAAACCTGACTCAGTTACACCAGCTCTGTCAGGAGGAATGGGCCAAAATTCACCTAATTTATTGTGGGAAGCTTGTGGAAGCCTACTCGAAACGTTTGACCCAAGTTAAACAATTTATAGGCAATGCTACCAAATCCTAATTGAGTGTATGTAAACTTCTGACCCACTGGGAATGTGATGAAAGAAATAAAAGCTGAAGTAAATCATTCTCTCTACTATTTTTCTGACATTTCACATTCTTAAAATAAAGTGGTGATCCTAACTGACCTAAGACAGGGAATTATTACTAGGATTAAATGTCAGGAATTGTGAAAAACTGAGTTTAAATGTATTTGGCTAAGGTGTATGTAAACTTCCGACTTCAACTGTATACCAAGTGTTACCAGATAGAATTGATCAAAATACAGTAGCAATATTTACCTATATGTTTTTATTATGACAGTATCTTAGAATAATTCAGTACTCTACTGCAGGGGTTCCCAAACTTCACTCAGCCCCCCCCGCGTCTATTTCTACGACACAAACTATTCACACCCCTCTTGTTGGCGGAGAGAACATTGTGCATGTTTAAAGCTCATTTTCTTTCAATTCTATACATTTTGCCATGTCTAATGTGTATTCATGTGATTTCTGAGTGACTCAAACATTACGACAAAGTCTATGAGCAAACAAACCTAGCTAAAAAATGTTAGCTGACATGGCCTAGTTGATCAAATGGACATTATAAATAGCTCTCTAAGGTATGCAATGACAGACATGATGAGAAAAACTGCTGATGCACTACCCAATTTCGAAATTGCACCTTGTGCATTTTACTATTACAACTTTCAAGAGTAAGTTGAAAGCCTGAACCTGCGCACCCTATAGTTTGGGAACCACTGCTCTACTGTACTGACCTCTAACAGATATCTTTACATGTACATTTATCCATCTGTTTCCAGATCCTGAAGCAAAATAATACTCGTCTGGAGAACCGCACTCAGCTGGTCACCATGTGTCACATGGGCCCCAAGGTCTTCATCAACTGTGCTGGTTTCATCAAGATTGACACAGCTTCTCTGGGAGATAGGTCAGTCTCAGAACATTGGGCATGGTCATTCTTACAATACTGCAGAAAATACCTGAGACTAAACACCATATTGTTAATAGAAATTCAACTCATAATAGTAACAGTGAATAGCTTGACAAAACTACTTTTATTGACATCACACAGCCAATTCACTAAATAACTTAATCATTGACATTAAGTGTCTCTCCCTACCTGCAGTACTGACTCCTATATTGAGGTTCTGGATGGGTCGCGGGTGCACCCAGAGACCTACGAGTGGGCCAGGAAGATGGCCGTGGACGCTCTGGAGTACGATGAGTCAGCGGAGGACGCCAACCCGGCCGGGGCACTGGAGGAGATCCTGGAAAACCCGGAGCGGCTCAAAGACCTGGACTTGGATGCCTTCGCTGAGGAGCTGGAAAGACAGGTCAGTGTGGGAGATGTAGGCTGCGTCCCAGAAGTAGTGCACTATATAGGGAATAAGGTGCCATTTGGAACACATCTGTTGTCCTACTCTGGGTGGGTATGAAGAGCTTGCATACTCCTCCTGATCTGATGACATTGTAGTGCTCACTCTTTGAGACTCTTTGTGTCCACAGGGTTATGGTAACAAGGGCATCACCCTGTATGACATCCGTGCTGAGCTGAGCTGCCGGTACAAAGACCTGAGGTCCACCTACAGAGGACCTAACACAGAGGAGATCTTCAACCTGCTCACCAAGGAGACACCAGAGACCTTCTACATCGGTACGTACTGTTCCTTCTCAACCAGAGCCTTATTGATATCTCTTTCAAAGTGATGGGTTAACACTACCATGCTTTTTTTTTTTTTGGGTGCAGGGAGTCACAGCCCCAAAGTTGACATAGTAGAAAACATGTATATATCCCTTATTGGTATCTCAACACTGTTTGTCTTTGTCCTGTCCTGCCTCTCTAGGTAAACTTATCACCAGTGTGGTGACAAGCATTGCTCACCGGCGCCCCCAGGGGGAGAGTTATGACCAGGCCATAAGGAATGATGAGACAGGTCTGTGGCAGTGTCCTTTCTGTCAACAGGACAACTTCCCTGAGCTCAGCGAGGTGAGAATCTGATATACTCCATATTCTGCTGCAATCTATACTGAAAGCCAATCTGAAGAGTGGTGGGCTATGGGTTTTAAGTTCCTAGCTTATTATTTGTTGCTATAATTATATTGGCCACAGCTGTCTTTTTGATCAACAAAGTTTGACATAGCCTCTGTTCTCTCTGGCAGGTGTGGAATCATTTTGACAGTGGCTCCTGCCCTGGCCAAGCTATTGGGGTCCGCTGTCGCATGGACAACGGAGTCACCGGCTTTATCCCCACCAAGTTCCTCAGTGACAAAGTGGTCAAGCACCCTGAAGAAAGGGTTAAGGTATCACGGTAGTTTCCCAAAAAAGATATCTCGATTTCAGTATAACTAACAGTCTATTACCAAAGTCATATAACACTTTAACTTTAACCTGCTGTAGGTGGGCATGACAGTGCACTGCAGGATCATGAAGATTGACATTGAGAAGCTCAGTGTGGATCTGACCTGTCGGACGTCAGACCTGTCAGATAAGAACAATGACTGGAAGCTTCCCAAGGACACATACTACGACTTTGACACTGAGACAGAGGATGTGAAGCAGGAGGAGGAGGCCAAGAAGAAACAGCAGAGAACAAGTATGTACCTGTCTGAGAGCTTACTGTACATCTCTAGATGGAGAACATATCTGGAATTGATATATTTGTAAAGTTACATTTTGGATTCATCTTTATTATTGGTTGATTTTGGTAATGGTAGTAAGAGTTGTTTTTGGTCCGGTTTCCGGGACACCGTTTAAGCCTAGTCCTGGAATAAGTAGCATGTTCATTTGAGATTCTCCATTTAAAGTGTTTTTTAGTCCAGGACTAGGCTACATGTGTGTCTGGGAAACCAGCCCTAATAATATAATACTGAACGCTAAAATACAGCTTTCGACTCCCTATAGCCTACATCAAGAGGGTGATAGCCCACCCATCGTTCCATAACATCAACTTCAAGCAGGCAGAGAAGATGATGGAGTCCATGGACCAGGGAGATGTGATCATCAGGCCCAGCAGTAAGGGAGAGAACCACCTGACTGTTACTTGGAAGGTTGCTGATTGCATCTACCAGCACATTGATGTACGAGAGGAGGGCAAGGAGAACGCCTTCAGCCTGGGACATACCCTGTGGATCAACACTGAGGTCAGCTCCATTCACAGGCTTCTTCATTATGAAGCAGTATATGCCTGTATGAATAAAAATATGTGCATCCAAAATGGCACCCTTTCCCTATATAATCCACAAAAGTAGTGCACTATGTAGGGAATAGTGCGCCATTTGGCACAAAACCAATGTGTTTCACTGTTTTAGTAGGTTGTGTGACCTTTTTCCCAGGAATTTGAAGATCTGGATGAAATCACAGCCAGATACGTTCAACCAATGGCTGCATTTGCTCGCGATCTGCTTGGTCACAAGTATTTTCAAGAATGCAGTGGTGGAGACCGAAAGGTTGGAACAAGGATATACTTTCTTTCAATTCACAGTATCATTGTGTATGAATATGTTTTTATGTGTGTATCAGTCTATCTGCCAGTTTGTGTGTGTTTGAGACCTGTTTTCTGAATTGCAGAAAATGGAGGAGGTCTTGGTGAAAAGCAAGAAGGAGAAGCCTACATTCATCCCCTACTATGTGTCTGCCTGTAGAGAGCTGCCAGGGAAGTTTCTGCTCGGTTACCAGCCCCGCGGAAAGCCAAGGTTACCTCAGGACTGCCAACCACACTAGCTGCTGCCTTTGTCATTCAAATCAACACCCATTTATAGGATGCATGGATTTGCATAGTGTCATTTTTTCCCGTGTGCAATTCACACCCTAAAGAGAAAAGCTCTTGTGTTGGAAATGGAACTGCCTCACCCAAACCCAAACACAGAATGTGTGTCAGGACAGTAGGGGAAGCATGAAGTGCCTGTTTGTCTCTGCCTCTGTTGCCTGCTAAGAGCAAGAGTGATCATTGGTGCTTGTTTAGAGACTTGAAAGGACATGAACATAAACATTAACCCTTACTTACCACTCTCTCACTAGCTCCGCAGGGTTTGTCACATGTATCCACAGTAATCATCACTGTTCAGTGAACCTTCATAAATACAGTGCTGTGATAATGTAATGTAATTTCATAGTCTCCCGAGTGGTGCAGTGGTGTAAGGCACTGCATCGCAGTGCTAGCTGTGCCACTAGAGATCCTGGTTCGAATCCAGACTCTGTCGTAGCCGGCCGCGACCGGGAGACCCATGGGGCGGCGCACAATTAGCCATTCGTCCAGGGTAGGGGAGGGAATGGCCGGCAGGGATGTAGCTCAGTTGGTAGAGCATGGCGTTTGCAACGCCAGGGTTGTGGGTTTGATTCCCACGGGGGGCCAGTATGAAAATGTATGCACTCACTTAACTGTAAGTTGCTCTGGATAAGAGCGTCTGCTTAATGACTAAAATGTAAATGTAAAAGAAATGTATGCACTCATGTACAGTGCATTCGAAAAGTATTCAGACCCCTTCCCTTTTTCCACATTTTGTTACGTAACAGCCTTATTCTAAAACTGATTACATTATTTTTACTCCCGTCAATCTACACACAATACCCCATAATGACAAAGCGAAAACAGAAATACCTTATTTACATAAGTATTCAGACCCTTTGCTATAGTCCACTTGTGGTAAATTCAATTGATTGGACATGATTTGGAAAAGCACACACCTGTTTATATAAGGTCCCACAGTTGACAGTGCATGTCAGAGCAAAAAACAAGCCATGAGGTCGAAGGAATTGTCCGTAGAGCTCCGAGGTAGGATTGTGTCGAAGCACAGACCTGGGGAAGTGTACCAAAACATTTCTGCAGCATTGAAGGTCCCCAAGATCCTCTGTAGCTCAATTGGTAGAGCATGGCGCTTGTAACGCCAGGGTAGTGGGTTCGATCCCCGGGACCACCCATACACCAAAAAAAAATTATGCACGCATGACTGTAAGTCGCTTTGGATAAAAGCGTCTGCTAAATGGCATATTATTATTATTATATTATAACACAGTGGCCTCCATCATTCTTAAATGGAAGAATTTTGGAACCACCAAGACTCTTCCTAGAGCTGGCTGAAACTGAGCAATCGGGGGAGAATGGCCATAGTCAGGGAGGTGACCAAGAACCCGGTGGTCACTCTGACAGAGCTCCAGAGGTCCTCTGTGGAGATGGGAGAACCTTCCAGAAGGACAACCATCTCTGTAGCACTCCACCAATCAGGCCTTTATGGTAGAGTGGTCAAATGGTAGCCACTCAGGAAAAGGCACATGACAGCCTGCTTGGAGTTTTCCAAAAGACACCTAAAGGATTCTCAGACTATGAGAAACAAGATTCTCTGGTCTGATGAAACCAAGATTGAACTCTTTGGCCTGAATGCCAAGCGTAATGTCTGGAGGAAACCTGGCACCATCCCTACGGTGAAGCATGGTGGTGGCAGCATCATGCTGTGGGAATGTTTTTCAGTGGCAGGGACTGGGAGACTAGTCAGGATCGAGGGAAGGATGAACGGAGCAAAGTACAGAGAGATCCTTGATAAAACCTGCTCCAGAGCGCTCAGGACCTCCGACTGGGGCGAAGGTTCACCTTCCAACAGGACAACAACCCTAAGCACAGAGCCAAGACAATGCAGGAGTGGCTTCGGGAGAAGTCTCTGAATGTCCTTGAGTGGCCCAGCCAGAGCTCGGACTTGAACCCGATCTAACATCTCTGGAGAGACCTGAAAATAGCGACGCTCCCCATCCAACCTGACAGAGCTTGAGAGGATCTGCAAAGAAGAATGGGAGAAACTCACCAAATACATGTGTGCCAAGCGTCATACCCAAGAAGACTCGAGGCTGTAATCGCTGCCAAAGGTGCTTCAACAAAGTACTGAGTAAAGGGTCTGAATAAAACTGCATTGTTGGTTAAGGGCTTGTAAGTAAGCATTTCACTGTAAGGTCTACCTGTTGTATTCGGTGCATGTGAGAAATAACATTTGATTTGATTTGAATACTTATGTAAATGTGATGTTTTAGTTTTATTGTTTTTTGCAACAATTTCTAAAAAGTTGCATTTGTCATTATGGGGTATTGTGTGTAGATTGATGAGGGGGGAAAAACAATTTAATCAATTTTAGAATAATGCTTTCCGAATTCACTGTAATGTCATTGTTAGAATGTCATAATCAGAACGTCATGACTTTTCTCTGGCATGCAGGGTTGAGTTTGTGACTGTCACGCCTGAGGGGTTCAGATACAGAGGCCAGGTTTTTCCCACAGTCAATGGACTTTTCCGCTGGTTCAAAGACCATTTCCAGGAGCCAGTGGCAGGTCAGAGCATTTACAGAATGCTGCCTTAGAAATGCCTCACAATGAAACCTACAGACCAGGGTAATCATGCTCTAATGACAGATTCACTTCTGTTATCTGATATTTGGTATTTCTCCTACAGGGATTACTCCCAGCAGCAGCAGTAGAACACGTACCCCAGCCTCTATCAATGCCACTCCAGCCAATATTAACATTGCAGGTCAGTTTAGGGCCGGGACTATACTAGTATCGCCATATTTTTTCCATGGCAAAAATGAAAACACGAAGCAGACTTCTCTCTTTGGTCCTTTAGAAACCTGCTGTATGTATAATATTGTGTGCTATAGCTTGGAAAATAAATAGATGTGACTCTGGATGACAACATAATGATGTTTGGTTCCAACATCAGGGCTGTTTTCCTAAATAAATTAAATCCGCTTCGTGTTTTGTTTCCTTGCCACGATACTAACGAGTATCGTGATACTGGTATCGTCCAGGCCCTAGGTCAGTTACTGTGTATACTTACTCCCCAGGATCTATATGGCTATAATATACTGTATGTTACCTCAATTGGTTTTTATCATTTCATGCATCCTAAGGTTGGAATCATCAACATGTTAAGGACTTTTAAGAAGCAGTTTCTCTGTTTAATCTTTTCCTAATGAATAAAGTTGTATGCCCTGTGTCTCTGTCACTCAGATCTGACTCGTGCAGTGAACGCCCTCCCTCAGAACATGACCTCTCAGATGTTCAGTGCCATTGCCGCGGTAACAGGCCAGGGCCAGAACCCCAACACCACACCTGCCGGGTGGGCATCCAGCCAGTACGGCTACACTGGTGGCAGCAGCGGCGGAGGGGGCAGCAGCGGCCCCTATCACGTACGTTTGGAATACACAGATGCTTACTGTATATCTGAATATTATCACAAAAACTTTTGAGTTTCATCTCTATCAGTTTTTCATATTTCTGTTCAACATGAGCCCTTCAACTTTATTTTTTCTGTCCCAGGTGTTTACCACACCAGCTCAGCAGCCCATTGCTACTCCCCTTCTGACGCCCAGCTATTCGTACACCACCCCCACCCCCAGCCAGCAGCAGACTATCACCACGCCCCAGTACCCCAGCACCACTCCCCAGTCCTCACACGGATCACACGGACATGGACACCGCCCTTCCTCCTCCACACCATCATCATCCTCTTCCTGCCACCACAGGACACCAACACCAAAGTAAGTCACTTCTCAAAACTAGCACTTAGACAGAATTATCCAAATAGAGAAAATCTTTCAATTTGGGTAATTCAAATGGAGAGACTATGGTCCATGTATGTAGCTGGGTACTTAGAGAGGATTTCTTACGGAGGTTTCCAACCGCAGATAACTTACCTCTAATTGTTCTAGAAGCATACAACTGCTATATTGCGAGTGAGTGAGTAAGTAAATAGTGAGTTATCTTCTCTCCCTGCTCCCAACCCACAGGGCAACTTCCCACACAGCGGTGGACTGGGGCAAGATGGCAGAGCAGTGGCTCCAGGAGAAAGAGGCAGAGCGCAAGAAGACCAGGTCCAGAATGACCCCACGACCTTCTCCCAGCCCCATGATCGAGAGCACGCCCATGTCCCTCGCTGGAGACGCCACACCGCTGCTGGATGAGATGGATCGCTAGGTCCAGAGGAGACTCTCTTTCTCCCGAGCCCACTGTTACTCACCCCTAGTGTACTGTAAATGAACTGGACTCATTATATAATACTGCATACACTTCACCGCTTCAGTTGGTCACATTGAAGGATAAGATGATGGTGACCAACATGGATTTGTGAATTGCATGTGGAAAATGGATTTGATAACAGTGGTTTGTTTCAAATGAACCTAAAGAAAATGGTTGGAAACGTTGACTATCACTTCTTTGGTAGCACTGTTCCTCACTTGCAATTTTTGTGGAATGTACTGGAAACAATGAAAACTGCATGCCTTGTTTAAACCAGGTTTTAAGCATATTAACTTCAAATGCATGTGATGCAACAAAAAACAATGAAAACTATTTATTTCTGAATCACTCCCGAGGTTACTGTAACATATGCTATTTGAATATTAACCATCTCTCAGTAGGGGTTCGAAAAGGCCATTTCTAGAACCATGTATATTATATCTATACCATTTAATCTTTGTCACATGGGTCTTAGGCCATTTTAATAGCTATCTTGTTAGTTTCTGGATTCATATCCAGTTGCTGCTTAGTGTAATGCCTGACAGCTGACTGGGTATAGGCTTTAGCCTACAGTAGCTATACAGGCTTTATGTCTAGTCTGTGTGTAACACAATGAAGAACATTGACAGTATTACTTAGAAGTGCTGAACAAAATAAGTATAGGACATCAAGCACAATGTTTTTCGTATTTTTAAATGCATTCCCGACTGAAACATGTTGTCTGTGCTTACTGTGCTACATCAGCATATTCACATTACAGCTACTGTCCGTAATATACAGTACACTTAAATGTTATCCTCTATCAGTGTATTTCATCCATTTGAATTTATTTAAAACCCATCAAATACACTTCCTGTAGTTCAATTAAACTCATGTAAGAACAGTGTCAGTCATTTTCAGTATTCATCATGTTCTCATTTACATTTTTAGTCATTTAGCAGACACTCTTATCCAGAGCAACTTACAGTTAGTGAATATTTTTATTTTTTTTATACTGGCTCCCCGTGGGAATCAAACCCACAACCCTAGCGTTGCAAACGCCATGCTCTATCAACTGAGCTACATCCCTGCCGGCCATTCCCTCCCCTACCCTGGACAACGCTGGGCCAATTGTGCGCCGCCCATGAGTCTCCCGGTTGCGGCCGGCTGTGACAGAGCCTGGATTCGAACCAGGATCTCTAGTGGCACAGTTAGCACTGCGATGCAGTGCCTTAGACCACTGCGCCACTCAGGAGTACGAAATGAGTACATAACAAATAGAAGAGATCTATCAGTGCCAGCCTGCAGTACTAATTAAAGCTGCATGTTAGCATTGTTGAATGCCTTTCCTTCATAGAAATTAAAAAATACAGAAGAATCTCTTGTTTCTTTGCCAACTGAGAACAATTGTTCCTCACAAGTACTCAGACCATACAAAATACAGTATGATTCCATTCAAAAGACCATTGAAAAAACAGACAATGCAGATTATTTAATATTATGTGGTATGAGGTGAGAAGCGATTATACCTTGTCTCAGATCCAACTAGCCCACTACGTTGCCAGTATTGCTTAAACATACTGACCCAGTCTGGAACACGGTCAGTAGCATGAAAGTTGTCTTTGTTATTAAGCTTTGAATACCAGTCACTGCTTACTGAAGTGTCCAACTGTTTTACTATTACCCTAGCTGGTGTTTTCAGTCTGTAACATATCCTGGCATTTTATTGTAAATTAGCTAAATTAAATCAAGAAACAACAGACAAGAAACAAAAGACAGAAACAGGAATTGCATGTTTGGAGGCCTCGAGCTGTTTATGTTCATATCCTTTAAGTGGGAAATACAAAAAAATAATGTGCACCTTCCATGAACTGCTGGACATAATTACATAAGTTATTCTATACATCTATATCTGTGCTCTGTACAGTAAGCTACAGTATAGTATGTCAATCTCATTCTGTGAAACTCCTCAGAGTAGCATGTGAGAATCAGCTGAGGGATTTGAGCCTCTGTGTTACAGGGTCTTACAACCCTCATTTAGGTGGGGAGAATATAGTTCACAGTGAGCACATAATCCTTTTTTAAGAATGTGACCCCTTTCATCACAATTCCTTATATCGCATTGGAAGGGACTAGAGGTCCAAAGTCCCCCACAGGTCAAAGGAAATAGTATTTCAAAGGAAATAGTATTTAAACCTGGAAGAAGGCTTAGCTTTCTTGGCTTGGAGCCAGTCTGTGTATACAATATGGCAAGCATTGTTTTCAGAAAAGTAAGCAGTTTATGGGTAAGCAGATGAAATGGCGAACTCCCTGAACTTGGAATTCATTAATTTCTTCCGTATTAAATATTCCCTGCTGTCTTGGGAGTACAGTACAGTATATGCCTACATGCACAAAAATTGATGTGTTATTAATGAAATCATCACTTTTATAATTCATTGCACATATGCTTCTTTCAAATATTTTATTAATCATTGGTGTTTAAATGCACATACAATATTACAATAAATTATCCTGATCCTTCATTCAGTTGTTACGATTCCTGTTGAATAGTGCACGAATGTTGATTTGACAAAACACACAAGATGACGAACACATAATATACATACGTTTGAGTCTGCATAGCAGGTTTTTTTGACAGTCAAGAGCTAGGCTAGTCATCTAGGACATCATTGCACTCTTTCATTCTATACTAGCAACATTGTTAGTATGAGTCTCATTGTGGTGTTTTTCTCCTTTTCTTTCTACCTAGTCTCGCTTCCGTTTTCTGGATAGTGGATTTTATTGGATTTACAGTGGGTGTGCTGGTCTGCACAGGGAAGAGGGTCTGTTCTCTGTA
This sequence comes from Coregonus clupeaformis, assembly GCF_020615455.1. Classification (NCBI taxonomy): domain Eukaryota; kingdom Metazoa; phylum Chordata; class Actinopteri; order Salmoniformes; family Salmonidae; genus Coregonus; species Coregonus clupeaformis. Next base: position 40,721,568 of record NC_059197.1, read on the forward strand.
GTTCTCAGATTCCTGTAGATTGAACTCTCCTACTTCTTCAACTTTGGATGAGATTGCTGACGCTGAGGGTGTCAGACTTGTACTTGTCATTATTTCTTCAAGTTTGGTTTCATTGTCATCATGGATAGGAACCTCATCCTTGACAACAGTGGTTATGGTCACTTTTTTACTTTTCTTTCTACCCTCCCTCTCTTTTGATCCTTGTCTTCTCCCAGTCACAACGAGGTCACTGGCTGTTGTGGTGAGATGTCCCTTTTCACTGTGACTCTCTATGCTCTGTGGTGCTAGCGTCTCAGCCTGCTCTGCAGTGACTACAGTGGTGGTTGTGGGGATGTTCAGTACACCAGTGCTGTCAGTAGTGACTGTATGAAGGGCATCTTCAGTGGTATTCTGCAGATATGTGCCCTCAGCCAAAAGACTTGGTATGATTTTTCTCCTCATCTTTCTTCCCTCTCTCTCTTTCGGCCTGTGCCTTTTGGTCTCACTCAAAGTCGAGGTTATAGTTGTAGTGGTCTTGGACCCCTTCTCATTGTGACTTTCTGGTCTGTGTGACACTGGCTGCCCTGCAGTGCTAACAGTAGTGATGGTGGTGACGGCTGGAGCACTTGTGCTCTCAGTAGTGATCACTCCAAGATCCTCTTCAGTGGGGGTTCTGAAAGTAACCCCCACCATGGGAAGAGTGGAAGTGATTTTCCTCCTTTTATTTCTATTCTCACTCTCCTTTGACCTGTGCCTTTTGCTTTTGATAAAAATCACAATGGGGGTGCCGGCAGTAGCCGTAACAGGTCCCTTTTCACTGTGGCTCTCTAACCTTTGTTGCACAGGCTGCGCTGCAGAGATTATGGCAGTGCTGGTAGGGATGGTCGGGGTGCCAGAGCTCTCTGTTGTGGATGTTGGGAGGTCCTGTTTAATGGCGGTATGGCGTGCAACTCCTTTAGGGGTGACAGTTGGTGTTATGTTGCTCTGTTTTTTCCTCCCTTCCCCCTTTCTTGACCTCTGCCTTTTGGTTTTCTGTGTGGTCACAGTGGATGTGCCGGTGGTTACAGCGAGAGATGTGTGATCCGTCAAAGCCGGGGTTTCCAGCATTTTCTGCTCCTTCTTGACAGCAGTGACTGAGGTGACAGAGGCATCTGCAGCAATTTCTTCATCTACACGTGGTTCATCTCTCATGACATCATTAGAAAGCTCCTCTTTCCCTCCACGATCTATTTCACCATCACTGAAACAGTTTACATTTCTGTTCAACTGGTCAACATTCTCAGGCTCATTCACAAAGTTACTCTTATCGACAACTTCCTCTGCTTTGGTAGAACTAACTCTAGTCCCTTCCTCTGCTCCTTTTGAGACTGAGTCGATGTTCTGCTTCCTCTTTCTCCCTTTTCCTTTCCCTTTCCTCTTCTTGTTTTTGTTCTTCTTTTTCCCTGCAGTGTTCTTCCTCTTCTTCTTCTCTGAGGTCTGTGTCTCTCCTTTGGTGGTGTCTGTAGTCGAACCCTGAGAGGTGGAGACAGTGGCCAGAAATTTGATGAAGTCCTCAGCGGTGGTGACAATGTTCCCGAGGGAGGGCTCCTCGGGGCCAGTGGTCTGGGAGCCGGACACAGTGGACTGTGTTGTGCCTTCAGGATTGTCCTGCTCTGTGCCTGTTTTCTTTGTCTCTTTCTGTACCAGAGGAGCCACGGTCAGCACGTCAATAACCTCAATGCCTCCAAAATCATACGGGATGGACTCTCTAGGCACTGCAACCAGGAGCTTGTCATACTTTTTACACCTGGTGGATAAGAGAGATGGAGAGTTTAAGATGTGCTCCCTGTAGTGTACTACAAAGCCACTTAAAAATGCTTGGATTGTTATTTCTTGTTCGATTTTTTTGATTATTTGTATTGTATTTGCAAGACATTCTAGTTCACTGTTGGCGCTAGTAACATAAGCATTTCGCTTCACCTGCCATAACACCGGCAAATCTGTGTATCTGACCAATAAACTTTGATTTGATTTGTATGCGCATTATTGGAACCTACAGTAAATACTGTACTTACGCTCCATACCAGTGGCGCTCCACACATTGCTCTTCATATATGAACTGGAAACAGGGCACCTCGATGACATTGAAGAAAGCCTGGCCAACGACCCTGGAGGAGGTGTCATTGACTTTCTTCAGACACTCCTTCAACCTGCACAGACAGTGTGACAAAGAGAAAATGTGCCACTCCAGCTTACTGTAGCCTGTCTGGATGGTTTGACTGGCAGTACATAATATAATTGGTTTCAGTCTCTGACTGTCTAACATAATTATTCAAGTGTATGAAGCAGTTTATTTATTTATTATTTTTAATGATTATTTAAACGGATGGATCAAGGGCATTGCATTTTGCTCATTTGTATTTGTATTTATTAAGGATCCCCATTAGTTCCTGCCAAGGCAGCAGCTACTCTTCCTGGGGTCCTGCAACATTAAGGCAGTTATATACAATTAAAAATATTACATGACATTATATTTCATAACACTTTACCCAAATTGAGTGTGTTCCCTCAGGCCACTACTCCACTATCACATATTTACAATACAACATTCATGTGTACGTGTGTGTAGAGTGAGTGTCTATATGTATGTGTGTATGTACCTGTGTGTGTGTCTCTTCACAGTCCCTGCTGTTCCACAAGGTGTATTTTTACCTGTTTTTTAAATCTGATTCTACTGCTTGCATCAGTTACCTGATGTGGAATAGAGTTCCATGTAGTCATGGCTCTATGTAGTACTGTGCGCCTCCCATAGTCCGTTCTGGACTTGGGGACTGTGAAGAGACCTCTGGTGGCATGTCTTGTGGGGTATGCATGGGTGTCCGAGCTGTGTGCCAGTATTCCAAACAGACAGCTTGGTACATTCAGCTCGTCGACACCTCTCACAAAAACAAGCAGTGATAAAGTCAATCTCGCTTCCACTCTGAGCCAGGAGAGACTGACATGCATGTCATCAATGTTAGCTCTCCGTGTACTTTTAAGGGCCAGCCGTGCTGCCCTGCTCTGAGCCAACTGCAATTTTCCCAAGTCCCTCTTTGTGGCACCTGACCACACTACTGAACAGTAGTCCAGGTGCGACAAAACTAGGGCCTATAGGACCTGCCTTGTTGATAGTGTTGTTAAGAAGGCAGAGCAGTGCTTAATTATGGACATACTTCTCCCCATCTTAGCTACTGTTGTATCAATATGCTTTGACCATGACAGTCTACAATCCAGGGTTACTCCAAGCAGTTTAGTCATCTCAACTTGCTCAATTTCCAAATGTCTTGCAATGTCTTGCAAATACAATACAAACACACAAATAAACACAAAAAGGCGTTCCAACTATATTGTAGGCAACTCACGCATTATCGCAGTCACAGTGACTAAGGGGATGCCACTTGAAATTGGTGTAGCCATACATTGAGGAAAACGCATGGATGACGTAGGGGCAGTGGTCATGAACGCGGCAACAACTGTCAGTCGCCGCGAACTCTCCTGCAAATGGAGAGTGTATATTAAAAAACACAACAAACCAACATGCACCGAAATCAGTGAAACAGTTGAATGGCTAGATGTGGTCAGAATAGATAATCGTGCATCTAAAATACAGAATAATATCAAACTTTACGCAACATACCCAAATGATCGTAATTATCAGCCATGTTGCCAGCTCCACACCACAGGGTTCCAGGATAAGTGAATCCTCGCTTGGATCTCCGTATCACCTGCTTGTCATCCTCGTGGACAGAATTCTCTCTCGTCTCCTTCGGTGTCTGTGCTGTTGGCGCGGCTATCCTCTCCGTGGTGACCGTCGTGCGCTTTGATGTCTTTTGGAACGCTTGACAGTTGTATTTGGCTTCTGCCATGTCTGTAAAACTCAACTCCATATCTTCTGGGTTGGTTCTCTGGTGCTTCAGTCCCAATCTGCACACATGCATGAATGACTTCACCTGCATCTGGTTGATGGTTACTGAGCAGTCCACCAGTTTACCCGCGGGGTCATGCACGGAGCGCACCTCCTCAATTCCGTCTGACACTTGGTAAAGGCAATTTCCCCCCATGCCTGACATTTTGGCACAGAAAGTGCTGTTGAGCATGAAAAACACATCTTTACTCTGTTTCTCTGCTTCTAGGGAATAATTGGGGAATTCTCCCTTGACAAAGTTTCTGTCCAGATAAGACAGAAAGAAAAAGAATAACGACCACATTACTTCAGATGGCACTTTCAGCACCACGCGCACTGAGACAGCACCACTGCTTTCACCGGGCTCTCGCCAAAACCGGCTTTATAGCGACACTTCTAGTGGTGCGATTATTAATACGATGACTGACAATAATGGGAGGGGTCTGACACATAAAATTAACCCCTTCAGTGGCCGATTACACACTTTCCATTATTTCAACAGAATCCATTGAGACTCTGTGGCCAATTTCAGAATGTGCGCAAACTGATGCTTAGTAATTTAAACATAAAAGCATGGCTATTCTACAATTACTAGCAGTTCAACATAAAATAATCAGCCTACTTGTGCCTGAATTTCGTTATATCCGAATGAGACAATAACTACAGGAAAGTATATTGACAGCAAGGCACATTTTTGCGTGCGTCTTTGTCTTTTACACTCATTCTATTTATTTATAGGCGAATAATCAAAGAAAGCAGAACCGATAGGGTTAATAGGATGGCGTGTACTACTGCTGGCAGCCTAGGCTACTCTGCCGTGCGTTGACCGCAAGTTTTCTCCCCGTCCCCCTTTTCACCAAAAATCGAGATTTAACTTTTGTGACGCTGCAAGCAAGGAGGTTCTTCTCGCGCTTTCCATGGTAACAAGGATGGCGTGATTCTTCTAACCCAAGAGATTGGACATCTTTTAGATTCCACAAAAGGCATTGGTGGTGACCTAAATTAGAATGTCGGAACAAACGTCTTTCTTTGTCTAGAATGGGAAGGTTTGCAAAGCTTGCACGCAATCCGCGCTCTCTCAGCAGCATGTCTGAGCAAGCTGGGTTTAATTAATGTGCTTTCAGGGGTTGAAACCTACTACCGATGGAGGATGGAGAGTTGAGGTTGAGGTCATGTCAGAGGGTGCACTACTGTACCCATGACGCGTAAATGTTGCCCTGGTGTCGAATGGGGTCATTTACTTGGACTGGCACTGCATGGTGGTACTGGCAGGTAATTAATATATTAAAGTAGCTAGCAATGTCATGGAACTCATTTGACAATAACGGACTTTGCATTTTAAATATTGCCACCCATATACTTCTTTGGCAACATTTTATTAGGTTTTATAGACTATTAAATATTTCACCCAATTAGCTAGGTCTGCATGTGCAGCCCCTAGTCCAGACAAACATCGGCGGTGAGTTCTAATCAGGCCACTGTTTGGTCACAAGGCAGAATTTACAAAGAGCTTCCATGAGAGGCGGAGGCCTTTTGGATTCTCCGCAAATGCACTGGAATCGGATTGTTAGAAGGCGGGGAGAAATTATGCAAAATCACCTGAGGCAACATTCGAATAAATCTTGTTAAAGCCCCTGGGTTAATTGAATGCTCATTACTGCAAGGATTAAGTGGGTGGAAAACAATAATGATTCTGTGCTCCAGATATTGTCAATCAAATAGCTTGTTTCCATTGGTGTTGCATTTTGACATTGAACCTTCCATTGACTATATAACAAAGCCTTTGTAATCCATTTTTAATAGGCAAATAATTACAGTTGGTATTATCAGAATAAGAGTTTTAATAGAAAGTGACAATAAGAAATTATTGATAAAATGAAATAATGCACACGTTGTATTACAAAACGTTCACACTGTTACGCATGTAATACAATCTGCCGACAACAAACATTTATTTATCCAGATCCTTCTATTAAATATAATTTTATTAAATGGAAGGTTCTGTCGATTTCTCTATTATGGCGTCACAGAGTAGGCAAACAACTGAGTAGGCCTAGAGGCACTTCACCTCACCTGTTGGCTGTGTAGTCTCACCTAGGCGTGCAGAGCACAGGTGCAGCCTTCCTACCTAAACCCCTCTATGAAAGAGTTAAGGAATTCCAGCTTCTCCTCATACTCTGATAGTCTAATGGGATGTGTACCTTCAGGACACTCTTTGACTGAGAGCAGAGAGGAGGAGTTGAGATTGATAAGGGACTGTCCATGGAGATGCAAAATGATATTTTCTCAGGTGAGGGAACATTATCGACAAGATGGCATTAGCCATTTAATTATAAATTACTAAAATACTAGAATGGACATGAACCTAATGATAGCATAAAGGTCAGCCATTTTGGTCAGGGGAGTTGGTCAACCATGGTTTGCCAGTGCTGTGATATTGTGTAAAATAATGAATTTTAAGAATGTATCTGCACTGTATGTTTGGTAGCTAGCTAGCCAGTCAGTTTTAGAGGAATTATTCCATTAATTTTTCAAATTAACTGCCAATATGCCAACATTCCATTTTTTAAAATGCAGTCAATCCTCAGCCATACACTGGCTGAAATCAGTTGATGATAGGACTTAGACAAGTTGTAAATGCAACAAGTACTGATATTGAATCATACACTACATGATCAAACATATGTGGACACCTGTTTGTCCAAAATCATGGGCATTAATATGGAGTCGGTCCCCCCTTTGCTGCTATAACAGCTTCTACTCTTCTGGTAAGGCTTTCCACTAGATGTTGGAACATTGCTGCAGGGACGTTTTCAGCCACAAGAGCATTAGTGAGGTTGGGCACTGATGTTGGGAGATTAGGCCTGGCTCGCAGTTGGCGTTCCAATTCATCCCAAAGGTGTTCGATGGGGTTGAGGTCAGGCCAGTCAAGTTCTTCCACACCAATCTTGACAAACCATTTCTGTATGGCCCTCTCTTTGTGCACGGGCGCATTGTCATGCTGAAACAGGAAAGGGCCTTCCCCAAACTGTTGCCACAAAGTTGGAAGCACAGAATCATCTAGAATGTCATTGTATGCTGTACCGTTAAGATTTCCCTTCATTGGAACTAAGGGGCCTAGCACGAACCATGGAAAATAGCCCCAGACCATTATTCCTCCTCCACCAAACTTTACAGTTGGCACTATGCATTGGGGCAGGTAGCGTTCTCCTGGAATACGCCAAACCCAGATTTGTCCGTCGGACTGCCAGATGGTGAAGCGTGATTCATCACTCCAGAGAACGCGTTTCCACTGCTCCAGAGTCCAATGGCGGCGAGCTTTACACAACTCCAGCCGATGCTTTGCATTGCGCATGGTGATCTTAGGCTTGTGTGCAGCTGCTCGGCCATGGAAACCCATTTCATGAAGCTCCCGACAAACAGTTATTGAGCTGACGTTGCTTCCAGAGGCAGTTTGGAACTCGGTAGTGAGTGTTGCAACCGAGGACAGACGATTTTTACATACTACGGGCTTCAGCACTCGGTGGTCCCATTCTGTGAGCTTGTGTGGCCTACCACTTCACGGCTGAGTAGTTGTTGCTCCTAGACGTTTCCACTTCACAATAACAGCACTTACAGTTGACTGGGGCAGCACTAGCAGGGCAAAATTTGACGAACTGACTTGTTGGAAAGGTGGCATCCTATGACGGTGCCACGTTGAAAGTCACTGAGCTCTTCAGTAAGCCCATACTAAAGCCAATGTTTGTCTATGGAGATTGCATGGCTGTGGGCTCGATTTTATACACCTGTCAGCAACAGGTGTGGCTGAAATTGCCGAATACACTAATTTGCAGGGATGTCCACATACTTTTGTATATCTAGTGTATAATAGTCCTCAAAGCGTTACAAGAAAAAAAGACATTTATGGCCTGTTTACGTATATTATAAAGGCTGTTTATACAGAACATTGGTATAAAACCCATATAAACTGCATTTATAATTATATGACAATATTTTAGGGTGACAATAATTATATTACACAATATCACACGCCTTACTTTTTCCCGCCTGCATAAGTAAAATCTGGATTATGCCTCTACTGCCATTCATTCCAATTAGACTAGATTGGATTTCTTCCTGACCAATATGGCTGCCATTTTTACTCCATTCTAGAACTTTGAGGGTGTATGACATAGCCCCTCTAGTAATTTAATAGGATCTCTATGGCATTAGTTATAGAAATTATAAATACAATTTTCATTCATTCATATTTTCACATTTACCCCAATGGTTTTGACCTACAGTATATTTACACATGGTATTGCAGGTACCAAAAGTCCAGAGTATTCCAGAGCATCCAGATGAAGACATGATGTGTCAAGGAGGAGTCAGATGTGCCTCCTCATCAAAGCTCAGAGATCTCACTAATACAACCCTGTTTGACACGGGACCAACGGAGAGAAGATGAATGTTGCTTGACAGTTTGCTGCATTTTGTAATACATTTCTTTGAAATGTTACTTCTTTCAGTATATTTCTGACCTTATTGCCCTGCAGTTTATATGATTGCTCTTTCCCCCATCCATAATCAATTTATGATGTTTGTGATAAAGTTAAAGCGGTTACTGTTTTATAAAAAAATGCAAGAGTGTGCTGGGTGGTTATCACTCACCAATAGTGGTTTTGCAGTCTTAACTTTCGAGTTAATGAATAAAAACGTTCTTAGACTAAAGTATAAGTAAGAGAATTTAGGCTGAGTCCCAAATTACCCCCTTCTCCTTCCCCACGCACTTAGGCCTCCATTTGCTTTTTCACGTGGCCCCGCCATATCCACAAATGTCCCAAAGCTGAGGGAGTGAAAATGATCGAGGGTGTATGGGCTAATTAGGCCCTTCGATAGCCTCTGACCAAGCCAGCAAGGCTGCAGGCTCCAGAGCGAAATGCTATCCGAATAAACACCGAGATACACCCCTTCAAATTGGTGGATTCTGCTATTTCAGCCACACCCATTGCTGACAGGTGTATAAAATCGAGCACACAGCCATGCAATCTCCATAGACAAACATTGGCAGTAGAATGGCCTTACTGAAGAGATCAGTGACTTTTAATGTGGCACCGTCATAGGATGCCACCTTTCCAACAAGTCAGTTTGTCAAATTCCTGCCCTGCTAAAGCTGCCACGGTCAACTGTACATGCTGTTATTGTGAAGTGGAAACGTCTAGGAGCAACAACTACTCAGCTGCGAAATGGTAGGCTACACAAGCTCACAGAACTGGACCACCGAGTGCTGAAGCGGATAGTGTGTAGAAATCGTCTGTCCTCGGTTGCAACACTCACTACCTAGTTCCTAACTGCCTCTGGAAGCAATGTCAGCACAGTAACTGTTGGTCAGGAGCTTCATGAAATGGGTTTCCATGGCCGAGCAGCCACACACAAGCCTAAGATCACCATGCACAATGCCAAGTGTCGGTTGGAGTTGTGTAAAGCTCGCCACCATTGGACTCTGGAGCAGTGGAAATGCATTCTCTGGAGTGATGAATCACGCTTCACCATTTGGCAGTCCGACGGACGAATCTGGGTTTGGCGAATTCCTGGAGAACGCTACCTGCCCCAATGCATAGTGCCAACTGTAAAGTTTGGTGGAGGAGGAATAATGGTCTGGGGCTGTTCTTCATGGTTTGGGTTAGGCCACTTAGTTCCAGTGAAGGGAAATCTTAACGCAACAGCATACAATGACATTCTAGTTGATTCTGTGCTTCCAACTTTGTGGCAACAGTTTGGGGAAGGCCCTTTCCTGTTTCAGCATGACAATGCCCCCGTGCACAAAGTGAGGTCCATACAGAAATGGTTTGTCGAGATCGGTGTGGAAGAACTTGACTGGCCTGCACAGAGCCCTGACCTCAACCCCATCGGACACCTTTGCGATGAATTGGAACGCTGACTGCGAGCCAGGCCTAATCGCCCAACATCAGTGCCTGACCTCACTAATGCTCTTGTGGCTGAATGGAAGCACATCCCTGCAGCAATGTTCCAACATCTAGTGGAAAGCCTTCCCTGAAGTGTGGAAGCTGTTATATCAGCAAAGAGGGACCAACTCCATATTAATGGCCATGATTTTGGAATGAGATGTTCGACGAGCAGGTGTCCACATACTTTTGGTCATGTAGTGTATGTTTGGAGTTTGCGCAATTTTATACAAAACAATGGAGAGGCGTGCCTAATTACATAGCACATGTTGGCCTATTTGTTTGTGTCTTTTTTAGATGCTTGAAAAATGTAACAAAAGAAGTAGGCTACCTCCCAGAATAAATGTTTAACTGTTACTGAGATTTATATCTTGGAAAGTCCCCCTTCAAAGACATGCTAAACTTTGGGAATATCACATTTTCTTTGCACTGTAGTGCAGTATAACTGTTTTTTTTTTACAGCATTGCAACCACCTTAAAAATATATATATAATTTGACTTACTTTTATTTTTAATATTGTCTTTAGAAAGTTTACACCAATACTGGTATGTTCAAAGCTATTGTGTAGGGTACAGGCATAGGTCTATTAATTATATTTTCAAAAACAATAACAGAGACAAGATTATTTACAAGTTATATTGTGATGATTATCTATCAAGGTCAGCAAAGTTATGTTCTGTACAGTTTAAAATACATTACACAAGTCTGCTGTATTCTTCAAGTTTAAACTTTAACTTCTTTCCCGTCTGATAACTAATGTAAAATATAGTATTGCATGCCATTGTGACAAAGCGTATTCACATTGCACTCTAATAAGACTGCTCCAGAAAACAAGCACACATAAACACCACAATTACTACCATCTGACTGTTTCCTAAAACGGGAGCATCAATGAGAAAATTCATAGTATAGTGTCACATCCACCACAACAACCCCATACATTGCCAGATACTGTAATGCCAGGTATTTCTGAATTGGAAGTAGTTTATCCTCTAATTCTCTTTCATACTGGCTTATTATTCAGTGCCCCATGAAATAACACCATATATAGATTATACAGACCCTACTGAGTTCATCCAACCTCACTTTTACATGGGCACAAATAATAGTTATTTCACTATAAGCCAATATATATTTTATATGCAGTGATTTGCATTGTGGCCTATGGAATGGGTCTAGTAAAAGGCCAGCAACACTCCGTAATATTCAGTGCCCCATGAAATGACACAATATATAGATTCTAGAGTACTCCCAACCCCACTTTTACATGAGCACAAAGAATATATATTTTTCACTATAAGCCCAACATTGTCAACATACCAGTCTGAACATTGTATTTCTCAAGTGATCTTAAAATAATGTTTTAGAAAAATTCCTTAAATTCTCCATAAATTCCTTTTTGCATTTGCTTATAAGCACAATCAAAATCGACATTGATTAAAATGTAATATCTTTTGAATGCGTTATCCACCTTGCAATGTTTTGAAATGCTGGCTTTCATTTTGAAGGTTTCCTCATTACCATAGAAAAGTGATGCTAGCAGAATAGTAGTGGTTTGTTCAGACTGACAGCATAATTTCATCAATGCTGCATAATACATTCTGAAGTCAAACTTTTTTCATTATGTAATCCAAAATTGTTATTGGATATGTGTGCAATAAAAGTTCAACATTCACCTTTTGCTACTATTTCTGTCAAGTCTTACAATGTGATGCATTAATTGGATAAATCCTAATGACCCACAGAACACAGAATGCACTGCAACTGCCTCTGCAACGCAATGCTTAAAGGCAGAGAGAAAGAGGCGAAGCATGAGCGATAACTGGACCCAGAATCTGTCTTCTCCAGCAGGTGGCTTTTTTTTCTTCTTTATTTTTCTCACCAAGGGAGGAGTTTTGGTAATCAAATCAAAGTTTATTGGTCACATACACAGATTTGCAGATGTTATCATAGATGCAGCGAACCCGAGCCATAGCCTGTTCACCCTGCTACCAATGGCGTACCACACACCCCTGCAGCCCCCGCAAGGTGGGGGGGCCCATGGGCTCTGGGAATGCAGCTTGGGATGCCATCTGGCAAGGGTTAGCACGCTTAAATTACTTACTCATGTTGGCCAAGGAGAACGAGAGCACACAGTCCCCATAAGCGTCGGGGGGCTCGATGTTGTTTTCCTTGTTGGTCAATGACAGTGTCGAATTTGGTTAACACAAAATGTAATGGCTTATTTGCTAGGTGTGACTTATTTGATCGAATAGAAGTTTTCGTAATGCTTAGGTTGTTACGAGTGTACTGATATAAGTAGGACCGCTACATCCTGGCAACTTTGAGAAAAAACATATAATTGGAGTTGTGCCTGTTGTTCACATGCGTATCAGCCATCTCATTGGCTAGAATGGTCCCACCTGATTGTGCCTCCTCCTGAGTGCCTTCCATTTTTGAAGACATTTATTTCCATTGTTAGAGCAGCCACATGAGAATCTGGTCAATATAATGGATAATCTGTGTGCAAGGCAGAAGCAGCATTCCATTGTAAATTAATGTACTTCAGGTGTACCAAAACACAATGACGCTGTTGGTCTGATTGAGGCGTCACCCTCTGAGTTTCGACAGCAACACATGACAACGTAGGACCCTCCAAGCTAGTTGGTAAGGGAGAGGGGCTGGTTTGGGATCATATAGATAGATAGAGGACTCATCTTTATATCTGTGCCATATAGCGTCTGTGACAGCATGGGCAGCGCCATTGAGGTTACAACCCATAGGAATCCCCACCCAGTTGACTACTTTGATTACTTTAAAATGGCGGAAGCATGGTGGAAGCCCTCAATGGTGCTGCCCATGCCAAAATGGCCTTTTGGCCACTAGAGGCCTCTATCATTCTCTATGTTTGGGACTCGCCAAAGTTATTTGTATGCAGTATATCTTCACAGACTCCACCACACCACAGCATTGTAAGTCTATTTAAATTCTAATGATTAAAGCTTTTTGATGCATTTGTTAACTTGTAACAACATTATAGCATTAGAACTTAATTTATTGGAAAGTCAACTGAAAATCGATGAAATACAACATTGCATAATTTTTTGCTTTTGTTTATCATTTAAAACAGCAACATTTCAAATATTGTTGCCCCATTATAGAGTAATCTTCTGTGCTATTTGAGCTGAATACACCATATTATTGCAATAAAGATTACATTTTAATTTTAACCAATCTTATTAACTTTTGCTCTAATTGTGTGTTTAATTTAACTATGACGGCCTACCAAAAGGCAAAAGGCATCCTGCGGGGACGGGGCTGGGATAAAAAATAAAAATATAGGACAAAACACACATGACGACAAGAGAGACACCACAACAATACATAAAGAGAGACCTAAGACAACAACATAGCATGGCAGCAACACATGACAACACAGCATGGTAGCAACACCACATGACAACAACATGGTAGCAACACAACATGGCAGCAGCACAACATGGTAGCAGCATAAAACATGGTACAAACAATATTGGGCACAGACAACAGCACAAAGGCAAGACAGTAGAGACAACAATACATCATGCGAATCAGCCACAACTGTCAGTAAGAGTGTCCATGATTGAGTCTTTGAAGGAAGAGATGGAGATAAAACAGTCCAGTTTGAGTGTTTTTTGCAGCTCGTTCCAGTCGCTCTCTGCAGCGAACTGAAAAGAGGAGCGACCCAGGGATGTGTGTGCTTTGGGGACCTTTAACAGAATGTGAATCTGAAATGTGTTTTGACATTGATTTCAACTGGATTATGACTTTTCATTTAGGTTGCAATACTTTTTTAAAAATCTTTGTAATGTTGCAATAACAATATCAGGGTCTAGCACTAATGATAATGAGTAGAGCTCTGTAAAGCCTCCATGTCAGTATGTATTCTGTGTCATGGTCTACACATTGACACACCCCCTGGAACCTGATATGGGTGGCCAGGCCAGCAGACAGATTCACAGCCCAGGCTCCTCTGCCTCTATAATTGTGTGGACTATTAATTCAGAATGGACGCTTTGGCTGTTCCAACAGACAGAGGGAAAGGCTGGTACCTTTCCCTAATGGCACCAAACACCAAAGGACCAACATTTGCCTGGTTGGACCCATCAAGACTCTACTGTAATTCCCAGGTACTAGTGATATACCTTTATTTTCCTGGTCCAAATGTCCAAAGAAGATGAGTGAGTGTTGAGCGGCTTTAATCAGTTGTATTTAACATTTCTGGGTCATCAAATTCTTGGGATATATTCCCCAGGAGAGTACTTTTGCCTTACAAGAGGGATATAAAGATGATGTGGTAACTGAACAATACAGTGGGTATTCTAAGTATTCACCCCCCTTGGATTTCTTCACATTTCATTGTGTTACAAAGTGGGATTTAAATGGATTTGTTCTTTTTTTTGTCAACGATCTACACAAAATATTCTGTCATGTCAAAGTGGAAGAAATATTCAAACATTTTATAAAGATTAATGAAAAATATAACTGTATACCTTGATTAGATAAGTATTAACCCCCCTGAGTCAATACATGTTAGAAACACCTTTGGCAGCGATTACAGATGCAAGTCTTCTTGGGTAAGTCTATAAGAGCTTTGCACACCTGGATTGTGCAATATTTACCCATTATTCTTTTCAAAATTCTTCTAGCTCTGTCAAGGTGTTGGGGATCATGGCTACACAGCAATTGTCACGTTTTGCCATAGATTTTCAATTAGATTTAAATCAAAACTGTAACTTGGCCACTCAGGAACATTCACTGTCTTCTTGGTAAGCAACTCCAGTGTAGATTTGGCCTTGTGTTGTAGGTTATTGTCCTGCTGAAAGGTGAATTCCTCTCCAAGTGTCTGGTATAAAGCAGACTGAAGCAGGTTTTCCTCTAGGATTTTGCCTGTGCTTAGCGCCATCCTGTTTATTTTTACCCTGAAAAACTCCCCAGTCCTAGCTGATTTCAAGCTTACCCATACCATGATGCATGACAATAAGGAGGCAGTTACTCAGTGATGTGTTGTGTTTGCCACAAACATACGGCTTTGCATTTAGGCCAAAAGGTGTATTCCTTTGCCGTGTTTTTTGCAGTATTAATTTAGTGCCTTGTTGCATATGCACAAGATGTATATTTTTGAATATTTTTATTCTGTATATTTGTATTCTTATTTTAACTCTTTCATTTAGGTAATTATTGTGGAGTCACTACAATGTTGTTGATCTATCCTAATTTTTCTCCCATCACAGCCATTGAACTCTATAACTGTTTTAAATGACCAATGGCCTCATGGTGACATCCCTGAGCATTTTTTCTTCCTGTCCTGCAGCTCAGTTCAGAATGATGACTGTATTTTTTATGTGTCTGGGTGGTTTAATACATCATCCACAGCATAATTATTAACTTGACCATGCTTAAAGATATATTCAATGTCTGATTTGTTATTGTTACCCATCTACCAAGCACTGCCCTTCTTTATGAGACTTTAGAAAAGCTCCCTGGTCTTTGTAGTTGAATCAGTACTTGACTGAGGGACCTTACAGATTAAATGTATGGGGGACAGAAAAAGGAGTAGTCATTCAAAAGTCATGTCAACCCCTATTATTTCACACAGAGTGAGTCCATGTAACTTATTATGTGACTTGTTAAGCCAAATGTTACTCCTGAACTAATTTAGACTCACAAAGGGGTGAATACTTATGCAATGACTATACACTCACTGGCCAGTTTATTAGGTACACCCATATAGTACCGGGTCGGACCCCCCTTTGCCTCCAGAACAGCCTGAATTCTTCGGGGCATGGATTCTACAAGGTGTCGGAAACGTTTGTTGCTCAGTTGGTATCAAGGGACCTAACGTGTGCCAGGGAAACATTCCCCACATGAGTACACCACCGCCACCAGCCTATACCAGGCAAGATGGGTCCATGGACTCATGCTGCTTATGCCAAATCCTGACTCTGCCATCAGCATGGCGCAACAGGAACCGGGATTCGTCGGACCAGGCAATATTTTTCCAATCCTCAAATTCTCCAGTGTTGGTGATCGCGTGCCCACTGGAGCCACTTCTTCTTGTTTTTAGCTGATAGGAGTGGAACCCGGTGTGGTCGTCTGCTGCATTAGCCCATCCATGACAAGGATCGACAAGTTGTGCGTTTCAAGATGCCGTTCAGCACGCCACTGTTGTACTGCGCCGTTATTTGTCTGTTTGTGGCCCACCTGTCAGCTTGCATGATTCTCCTTTGACCTCTCTCATCAACAAGCTGTTTTCTCCCACAGGACTGCCGCTGACTGGATGTTTTTTGTTTGTCACACCATTCTAGGTAAACTCAGACACTGTTGTGTGTGAAAAGCCCAGGAGGGCGGCTGTTTCTGAGATACTGGATCCAGCGTGCCTGGCACCGATGATCATATCACCCTCGAAGTTGCTTAGGTCACTCATTTTGACCATTCTAACTTTCAATCGAACAGTAACTGAATGCCTAGATGCCTTTCTGCCTGCTTTATATGACAAGCCACAGCCACGTGACTCACTGTCGGTAGGAGCGATCCATTTCCGTGATCGGGATGGTGTACCTAATAAACTGACCAGTGAGTGTATTTTAGTTGGTTCATGTTATTATTCATTTGTAAAAATGTGTAGAATTTCCTTTTCACTTTGACATTATGGAGTATTTTGTGTAGATCAATTACAGAAATAACAATTAAATCTATTTCAATCCCACTTTTCAATATACAGACAAATATATACATATCCTTAAAAAAATATTTTTCCCTTTTACATTCCAACCCCACCACCCCTCCCCTAATTGGAGTAATCTAATGAACAACACCGCTTAGGCCTCTACTTTCAGCTTATACATACTATATACATTTTATGGACACAGTCAATTTTACAATAATTCTATTTTGTTTGTTTTTACTCATGAACTTCCTCTACCCTCAACCTCTCCAATCATTTTCATGATGTCTTGTTTGCTTTTATATGCCATATCTTTCTAACTGTGCTCTTTCACAAAAGCTCTCAACCTATAACCTATATACAGTGGGGAGAACAAGTATTTGATACACTGCCGATTTTGCAGGTTTTCCTACTTACAAAGCATGTAGAGGTCTGTAATTTTTTATCATAGGTACACTTCAACTGTGAGAGACGGAATCTAAAACAAAAATCCAGAAAATCACATTGTATGATTTTTAAGTAATTAATTTGCATTTTATTGCATGACATAAGTATTTGATCACCTACCAACCAGTAAGAATTCCAGGTCTCACAGACCTGTTAGTTTTTCTTTAAGAAGCCCTCCTGTTCTCCACTCATTACCTGTATTAACTGCACCTGTTTGAACTCGTTACCTGTATAAAAGACACCTGTCCACACACTCAATCAAACAGACTCCAACCTCTCCACAATGGCCAAGACCAGAGAGCTGTGTAAGGACATCAGGGATACAATTGTAGACCTGCACAAGGCTGGGATGGGCTACAGGACAATAGGCAAGCAGCTTGGTGAGAAGGCAACAACTGTTGGCGCAATTATTAGAAAATGGAAGAAGTTCAAGATGACGGTCAATCACCCTCGGTCTGGGGCTCCATGCAAGATCTCACCTCGTGGGGCATCAATGATCATGAGGAAGGTGAGGGATCAGCCCAGAACTACACGGCAGGACCTGTTCAATGACCTGAAGAGAGCTGGGACCACAGTCTCAAAGAAAACCATTAGTAACACACTACGCCGTCATGGATTAAAATCCTGCAGCGCACGCAAGGTCCCTCTGCTCAATCAAGCGCAAGTTGTCACGATCGTCTACCAATGAGGAGGACCAAGGCGCAGCGTTGAATGTGAACATGATAAGACTTTATTAAATCAAGCACGAACAAAACAATAAATGACTCGTAACGTCCAACGGTAAACATATACCGACACGGAACAAAAACCCACAAACACAAAGTGAAAAACAGACAGTTAAATATGGCTCCCAATCAGAGACAACCAGCCAACAGCTGACACTCGTTGCCTCTGATTGGGAGTCACTAAGGCAAACATAGAAAACAACAAACCAGAACCCCCAACATAGAAACACACCACATAGAACAAACACACCCTGGCTCAACAACTAGAGTCCCATAGCCAGGGTGTGACAGTACCGCGGACTGCGACCGCGCCTCAAAAAGAGCAAAACAGGGGAGAGCTGGGTGGGCATACCTCCTCGGCGGCGGTTCTGGCTCCGGGCCTGACCCCCACTCCTTCTCTAACCCCCCAAAGTACCCCTGGTCCGGTCTGGCCCTGCTGACCAGAGCTGAACTGAACACTGGTGGAGCGGATTGCTCTAGCTCCGGCGTGACGCAGCACCTGACCGGTGCCGGACCCGCCACCGGTGGAACAGGCACGGGCCGTGCCGGACTGACGACGCACACCACTGACTTGGTGCGGGGAGCAGGAGCGGGCCGGACCGGGCTGACGAAGCGCACCACTGACTTGGTGCGGGGAGCAGGAACGTGCCGGGCTGACGACGCGCACCACTGACTTGGTGCGGGGAGCAGGAACGGGCCGTGCCGGGCTGACGACGCGCACCACTGACTTGGTGCGGGGAGCAGGAATGGGCCGGACTGGGCTGGCGACGCGCACCACAGACTTGGTGCGGGGAGCAGGAACGGGCCGTGCCGGGCTGACGACGCGCACCACTGACTTGGTGCGGGGAGCAGGAATGGGCCGGACTGGGCTGGCGACGCGCACCACAGACTTGGTGCGGGGAGCAGGAACGGGCCGTGCCGGGCTGACGACGCGCACCACTGACTTGGTGCGGAGAGCAGGAACGGACCGGACCGGGCTGGCGACGCGCACCACAGACTTGGTGCGGGGAGCAGGAATGGGCCGGGCCGAGCTGGCGATGCGCACCGTAGACTTGGTGCGAGTGGCAGGAACAGGCCGGACCGTACTGGGAACACACACCACTGGCCCTACGTGGGGATCAGGAACAGGCCGGACCGGACTGGCAACACTCGCCAGTACCTCTCGCCGTGACTCTACATCTTCCACCCCCTCTTCGACCAGTGGCCCCCGTAACTTGGCGGCCTCCTCTGCCAATCCGCTGGGCCGCTCTGCCGCGGTCTCCTGCTGGCCCGTCGTCCACGGCGTTAGCCCCCCCCCTAAACATTTTCGGGGCGTCTCTCCTACCCGTGGACCAGGTCTCCATGTCCCTCGCCAGCCGTTCGCCCTTCTGCCACAATGTCAAGCTCTTCTCTTCCTCACTCGGCTTGACCCAGTCGAGGAGGCGAAGGACATCTGTCAGGGATCTCCCTGGCGATGGCTCCTGGACACGCTGCTTGGTCACATCTTGGTGGGTTTTTCTGTCACGATCGTCTACCAATGAGGAGGACCAAGGCGCAGCGTTGAATGTGAACATGATAAGACTTTATTAAATCAAGCACGAACAAAACAATAAACGACTCGTAACGTCCAACGGTAAACATATACCGACACGGAACAAAAACCCACAAACACAAAGTGAAAAACAGACAGTTAAATATGGCTCCCAATCAGAGACAACCAGCCAACAGCTGACACTCGTTGCCTCTGATTGGGAGTCACTAAGGCAAACATAGAAAACAACAAACCAGAACCCCCAACATAGAAACACACCACATAGAACAAACACACCCTGGCTCAACAACTAGAGTCCCATAGCCAGGGTGTGACACAAGTCCAGGCGTGTCTGAAGTTTGCCAATGACCATCTGGATGATACAGAGGAGGAATGGGAGCAGGTCATGTGGTCTGATGAGACAAAAATAGAGCTTTTTGGTCTAAACTCCACTCGCCGTGTTTGGAGGAAGAAGAAGGATGAGTACAACCCCAAGAACACCATCCCAACCGTGAAGCATGGAGGTGGAAACATCATTCTTTGGGGATGCTTTTCTGCATAGGGGACAGGACGACTGCACTGTATTGAGGGGTGGATGGATGGGGCCATGTATCGCGAGACCTTGGCCTTCCCTCAGTAAGAGCATTGAAGATGGGTCGTGGCTGGGTCTTCCAGCATGACAACGACCTGAAACACACAGCCAGGGCAACTAAGGAGTGACTCCGTAAGAAGCATCTCAAGGTCCTGGAGTGGCCTAGCCAGTCTCCAGACCTGAACCCAATAGAACATCTTTGGAGGGAGCTGAAAGTCTGTATTGCCCAGCGACAGCCCCGAAACCTGAAGGATCTGGAGAAGGTCTGTATGGAGGAATGGGCCAAAATCCCTGCTGCAGTGTGTGCAAACCTGGTCAAGACCTACAGGAAACATATGATCTCTGTAATTGCAAACAAAGGTTTCTGTACCAAATATTAAGTTCTGCTTTTCTGATGTATCAAATACTTATGTCATGCAATAAAATGCAAATGAATTACTTAAAAATCATACAATGTGATTTTCTGGATTTTTTTTTTTAGATTCCGTCTCTCACAGTTAAAGTGTAGCTATGATCCAAATTACAGACCTCTACATGCTTTGTAAGTAGGAAAACCTGCAAAATCGGCAGTGTATCAAATACTTGTTCTCCCCACTGTACATATTATGGACACAGTATGCTTTACATTATTAGTTATCTTGTTGTTATTAGTTGTTGTTATTAGTTGTTGTTAGTAGTCCCATCCTTCAGCTCCATTCAACACCTCCCATCTATCTCTTAACACCATCTATATTGGATTTCTATTTGCCATATATTTTTCAACTGTACTGTGATGTTTCACAAAAGTTCTGAACCCTTCTATTCTCATTGTTTCTAAAGATTGTAAATTGAAAATAAACATTTTTGCTAAAAGTATTATTATATTATTGATCGATTGACTATGACTTTTCAGATCACCCAGTAGTACTATCTGCAGGGTTAGCTCCAGGTAAATATTGCAATCCTTCAGCCATTCCTGGACCTGTGACCAAAAACTATCTACAAATGGACAGTGCCAAAACAATGATTCTGTCTCTTCGCAGCAAAATCTGCAGAGCTGGGAAGATTGTATCCCCCAAATAAATAACATTCTATTGGTAGCAAGAATTCCGTATAATAATTTAAATTGAAAAATTATACGTTTTCAATCCGGCGTCGTTTTGCGTATCAGTTCATAAACACTATGCCATGGAATCGGTACGTCAAAAATCTCTTCCCAACTATTTTGCAATCTACATGGGATGGCTATCAATCCTTTGGTCCTTAAATTAAACTGGTATACATTTTTATTTATCACAATTTTCTTTAACCAATTATGGTCTTTAATGCAGGGCCGACAGACAAGTTCCTTACTTTTTCCCCCTTCCACTTTCCTCTTCCATTTTTGCCGTAATGCTGCAATTATTTGGTTGTAATTTTGGGTAGAGCAGACATTTCCATGTTTTTCTTAGCTGAATGTGCGACATAACTCCACCAGTCCTACCTATGATATCATTTAAGAAGATTATACCTTTTAAAAAAAAAATTTCAAATTAATAATGGTTTTCTATCAATTAGTATATTTGAGTTTAACCACAATATTTGTTGCATTATTTGGTCTGTTGTTTCTGGAGGTTTAAATTGAAATTGCAACCAACTTTCTATGGCTTGTTTTAGAAATAGGGATATTTGGGATATTTCCTTTTCAAATAACTGAAAGTGAGAGGTTGTAATCTGAATAAAGGGGAAAAGGCCATTCTTGAACATGTGGTGAGACAATCTTACTAATTTGCTAGAGAACCAGTTCGGATTTAAGTATAACTTTTGTATGACTGAAGCTTTTAGTGATAGGTCTAATGCTTTAATATGTAATAATGTCTGTCCTCCGAATTCATATTCATTATATAAATAGGCCAGTTTAATTTTGTCTGGCTTGCCGTTCCAAATAAAATGGAACATATTTTTCTCATATAATATAAAAAACTGTTCGCTAGGCGTAGGTAAGACCATAAGCAAATAGGTAAACTTTTTCCACAAATAGACAGGTATTTACCTTTCCATTGTAGCAAGATCTTATCTATGTTTGCTAACTTTCTATTAAAAATTTTATTTTTTTTGTGATCCAATATGTTATAAAATACATTTATCATAATTTGGTTGTAATCCAGAGAGGTTACAAAATGTATCTAGATCCTCTATGAAAGTGTGGAGGGATTCAATTTGTGGATTTAAAAGAAAACGTGAATCATCAGTGTACAATGACACCTTTGTTTTTAAGCCCTGGATTTCTAATCCCTTGATATTATTGTTGGATCTGATTTTAATATCTAACATTTCCATGGCCATAATAAATAGATATGCCGATAGTGGACAACCTTGTTTTACTCCTCTTGACAGTTTAAAACTTTCTGAGAAATAGCCATTATTTACTATTTTACACCTAGGGTTACTATACATGATTTTAACCCATTTTATAAGAGATTCTCCAAAATTGAAATGCTCCAGGCATTTACAGTGGGGAAAAAAGTATTTAGTCAGCCACCAATTGTGCAAGTTCTCCAACTTAAAAAGATGAGAGAGGCCTGTAATTTTCATCATAGGTACACGTCAACTATGACAGACAAATTGAGAAAAAAAATCCAGAAAATCACATTGTAGGATTTTTAATGAATTTATTTGCAAATTATGGTGGAAAATAAGTATTTGGTCACCTACAAACAAGCAAGATTTCTGGCTCTCACAGACCTGTAACTTCTTCTTTAAGAGGCTCCTCTGTCCTCCACTCGTTACCTGTATTAATGGCACCTGTTTGAACTTGTTATCAGTATAAAAGACACCTGTCCACAACCTCAAACAGTCACACTCCAAACTCCACTATGGCCAAGACCAAAGAGCTGTCAAAGGACACCAGAAACAAAATTGTAGACCTGCACCAGGCTGGGAAGACTGAATCTGCAATAGGTAAGCAGCTTGGTTTGAAGAAATCAACTGTGGGAGCAATTATTAGGAAATGGAAGACATACAAGACCACTGATAATCTCCCTTGATCTGGGGCTCCACGCAAGATCTCACCCCGTGGGGTCAAAATGATCACAAGAACGGTGAGCAAAAATCCCAGAACCACACGGGGGGACCTAGTGAATGACCTGCAGAGAGCTGGGACCAAAGTAACAAAGCCTACCATCAGTAACACACTACGCCGCCAGGGACTCAAATCCTGCAGTGCCAGACGTGTCCCCCTGCTTAAGCCAGTACATGTCCAGGCCCGTCTGAAGTTTGCTAGAGTGCATTTGGATGATCCAGAAGAGGATTGGGAGAATGTCATATGGTCAGATGAAACCAAAATATAACTTTTTGGTAAAAACTAAACTCGTCGTGTTTGGAGGACAAAGAATGCTGAGTTTCATCAAAAGAACACCATACCTACTGTGAAGCATGGGGGTGGAAACATCATGCTTTGGGGCTGTTTTTCTGCAAAGGGACCAGGACGACTGATCCATGTAAAGGAAAGAATGAATGGGTCCATGTATCGTGAGATTTTGAGTGAAAACCTCCTTCCATCAGCAAGGGCATTGAAGATGAAACGTGGCTGGGTCTTTCAGCATGACAATGATCCCAAACACACCGCCCGGGCAACGAAGGAGTGGCTTCGTAAGAAGCATTTCAAGGTCCTGGAGTGGCCTAGCCAGTCTCCAGATCTCAACCCCTTAGAAAATCTTTGGAGGGAGTTGAAAGTCCGTGTTGCCCAGCGACAGCCCCAAAACATCACTGCTCTAGAGGAGATCTGCATGGAGGAATGGGCCAAAATACCAGCAACAGTGTGTGAAAACCTTGTGAAGACTTACAGAAAACGTTTGACCTGTGTCATTGCCAACAAAGGGTATATAACAAAGTATTGAGAAACTTTTGTTATTGACCAAATACTTATTTTCCACCATAATTTGCAAATAAATTCATTAAAAATCCTACAATGTGATTTTCTGGATTTTCTTTCTCATTTTGTCTGTCATAGTTGACGTGTACCTATGATGAAAATTACAGGCCTCTCTCATCTTTTTAAGTGGGAGAACTTGCACAATTGGTGGCTGACTAAATACTTTTTTTCCCCACTGTATATATAAACTCCAGTCGTACTTTATCAAATGCCTTTTCACAGTCTGCTATGAATAGCAGGCCTGGTTTCCCAGATTTTTCATAGTGATCTATTGTTCCCAGTACTTGCCTTATATTATCTCCAATGTATCGTCCATGTAAAAAACCTGTGTGATTAGAATGAATAATGTCCGACAATGCCTTTTTAATTCTATGCACTATACATTTTGCTAGAATTTCTGCATCACAACACTGACATTTCTGCATCACAACACTGAAGTGTAAGGGGCCTCCAGTTTTTTAAATGGACTGGATCTTTATATTTCCCACTTGTATCCTGTTTCAGTAATAATGAAATCTTGATTGTCTGATAATCTACCATTTACATAGGAGTGGTTAAAACATGCTAATAACGGTCCTCTGAGTATATCAAAAAAGGTTTGGTATACCTCGACTGGTATGCCATCCAACCCTGGAGATTTCCCGGACTTAAAGTCTTTAATTGCATTCAGAAGTTCCTCCTTTGTAACTTCACCTTCACATGAGTCTTTCTGTATGGCTGTTAATTATTTTACATTATCAATAGAAAACAAATCCCTACAATTAGCTTCAGTTAGAGGAGATGGAGGCAACTGAAACGAAAACATATGCTTAAAGTACTTTGCTTCCTCCTTCAAAATATCATTTGGTGAATCATGGGTGACTTCGTCATTTGTAACCAGCTTCAATAAATTATTTTTGGTAGCATTTCTATGTTGAAGATTAAAAATAATTTGGTGCATTTTTCCCCATATTCCATCCAGTTTGCTTTATTTTTTATAATATATTACACTTGATCTTTCTTGAATAAGTTTCTCAATTTCTTTTTGTTTTTCCTGTAATTTATTCTGAGCCTGTTACAGTTTTTCTTGCTATCTATCTGTTCTATTAGACCTTCTATTTCCTTTGTTAGTAAGGACTCTTTTGACCTAAATTGCTTTTGTTTTCGAGATGAGTACTGAATTGCACGGCCTCTAAAGGCTAATTTAAAAGTGTCCCATACAATAAGGGTATTTGCTGTGCCTATGTTATGTCGGAAAATTCAGTTATAAATTCCTCTGTCCTATTTAAAAACAAGTTATCATACAATAGGCTTTGATTAAATTTCCAATATCCTCGCCCACGTGGAAATTCAGTAAGAGTATTGTATATGCCAATTACATGATGGTCCGACCGCATTTTGTCCCCTATCAACACTTTTTAAACTTTTGGTGCCAACGAGAATGACATAAGAAAGAAGTCAAGATGACTAGCTTGATTGAGTCTCCGCCATGTATATCTCACTAGGTCAGGATATTTAAGCCTTCATATATCCACCTGTTCTAATGTATCCATGACATTCATGATTTCCTTAAGAGCATGAGGGGGATAGTTTGTCGTATGTGGTCCTCTGTAGCTCAGCTGGTAGAGCACGGCGCTTGTAACGCCAAGGTAGTGGGTTCGATCCCCGGGACCACCCATACACAAAAAAATGTATGCACGCACGACTGTAAGTCGCTTTGGATAAAAGCGTCTGCTAAATGGCATATTATTATTATTATTATGATTTCCTTTACGGTCCATTGAGCTATTTAAAACAGTATTATAATCTCCCACCATAATAATAGAGTCTTGTATTGCTTGCAGGGTTGATCATTTATTATGTATATTGTCAATGAAGTGTGGATCAACATTATTTGGTCCGTAAAGGTTAATGAGCCATATCTGTTTATGGTCCAACAACATATTTAAAATCATTCATCTACCTTGCGGATCTGTTTGGACCATTTGCACATTCGGATCAAAATTACTGTTAATTAATATCATCACCCCTTTTGAGTTTCTTTCGCCAAGGGAGAAGTATATTTCGCCCCTCCAGTCCTTTTTCCACACAACTTCATCTAGAATTGTTGAACGAGTTTCCTGTAAACAATAGATATTATATTCCTTCTCTTTGAGCCATGTAAATATTGTTATTCTTTTGTTATTATCTGCTAAGCCATTACAATCCCAGTTTGTAACGGAAACAAAATGTGAAGAAATCCAACGGGGGGTGAATACTTATGATACCCATTGCACAACCTATAACTATAACACATTTCCCCCTGCAGTGTGTAAAATGTGTATTTTGCCCAGTGCATATACTGTAAAGATACTGTAAGGAAACCCATAGCAGTCCGGGTGGTCAATCTGGTTCATTCTGGTTTATTTTGTATCTAATCCAGGCCCTGTCAGATTGTGTGAAGGACCTTCTCTGTCCATTCCAGAAGGAGGCCATTGACCTGGTAGTGGGGATAGATGCAATGGGATTCATCCTTGGTAAACAACCAGTCAATAATGTTTCAGGAAAACATACAATCTGAACCAATCTGCACATGTGTTGTTGCTGAAGTGTGGCTCCATGCTACTTACTGCATTCTAATTTTATTTCACATCCAGCAAGCTCCACTGAAAGGCCAGGAAACCTAACCCCTCTGGGAATGATACTTAATTTAGGGGTAGTACACGTATAGTTCCTACTTGGGGAACTGCCAGAACAAGGACACACTTTAAGAGTAAAATATCACATCATGCAATTCAGAACAAAAGCCTTGCTAAATCAATCATAGTATGTGTGAAAGGGATCTGTATGGATTGATCTACATGGAATGCTGCTGTCACTTCAATCAGGTGTATAAGTCTTCTGAGAGAAAATATTGATTGGTGAAATGAACTCTGTTGTTTCTAAGGTGTCATGTTTATCTTGGTGGTTTTTAGGATCGGCTGTGGCCACCACCCTTGGAAAGGGCTTTCTGGCTATCCGCAAAGCAGGACACCTGTGCATACAAACCCAGAGCCAAGAGTACAGTGACTACTCAGGCAGAGAGAAGATGATGGAGGTTCGCCTGGATGTGTTAAGTCCAGGTGAGTCACAGTTTAACCATCACAGTGTGACAGGATTGCTTTCCTTGGTGAATAAGTCACCATTTTGAGTCTATGGCCAATGAACGGACACCACTCATCTAAGGTTTCAAGAGTCCTGCCTTGTTTGTAGAATCCTGAGGTGAAATTTAAAGAGACACTCATTAACATGAATGTAGCATTAGACAACATACAGTATGGCCTGTTTTGGCTCTGACTGTTTGTATTTGTTTCAATGAATGTAAACCATGGCCTCATTCTCTCCAGACATAACCACTCTTATTTCCTGTGACATAATGCCCTCTAGTGTTGGTGCAGGAACCAAGGGCCCTAGTCTGTATAGCAAATAGTGTTTGTATAGCCACTGAACACCTTTGTATTTAAGGAAACATTTCCCCTTCAAGGAGATTCTCTGAATGTGTTTTGTCCTGTATCTCAGTAGGACTGCCGGTGTGCATACTGTGAATTAGGAGTTTGAATAGAAATACAGTGTAGATCCCAAATGGCACCCTATTCCCTTATTTTGACCAGTGCCCATAGAGCTAGTAATGCACTATGTAAGGAATAGGGCGCCATTTGGGACACAACCACGACCACTAGTTGGTCTGTCTCTGTGCTGCAGGGCTCCAGGTGCTGATAGTGGACCAGTGGATAGAGACCGGAGGAACCATGAAGGCTGCTATCAAACTGGTGGAGAGGCAGGGAGCTACTGTTGTAGGTCAGTGTGTAATCACAGTGCTAGACAATGTGTCTCATTGTAGGTAGGCTAGACTTGGTTTAATTTGTTGTAACACTGAGAAGTGCAAAACATCTATACTTTAATCACAACTGTATACTGTAAAATGTTTTCTATCTTAATTATTATCAAGTAAAAGTCATGCATATTTGCAGGTGTTGCTGCTGTGGCCATTGAGAACAGCGAGGGAGGGAAGTGGATCAAGGAGAAATACAAATACTCTCACTGCATCCCGGAGGAACTACAGAGTCAAATTGACAAACAATATCTTGACTCCTTCAAGAGCTTTGCCAGTTAAGTGCTCAAACTCAAGGTCATGCAATTCAGAGTAGGGTATGCTATCTCCAACTGTGCTGACCAGGATTATATGTTACTCTTGTGTGGTGCTTTGTCCAAGAAGTCACTAAGATCATATATTGCCTTGGAGTGGTGAATGCATTCAATGCTTTTGGCTTCTATGCAAGCATATTGTGCCTAGTGAAAGTCTACACACCTGTTGCACAGTATTCACATATTGTTGCCTTAAAATTAAATAAAAAAAAATCCTACAGCTCTACACAACCTCCTCCACATATTCAAAGTGAAAGAAAGTTAGAAAAAATGTTATTGATTGCCTATGTCTTCATACCCCAGAGTTAATAATTGGTGGAGGCCCCTTTGGTAGACATTACAGCTGTGAATCATTTTGAATAATATTCTACCAACTTCGAACAACTCTTAGGGCAACATACACGCCAGTTTATTAGGTACACCACCCCATTCACAAAAATGGTTCGCTCCTACAGACAGTGAGTCACGTGGCCGTGGCAGGCAGACAGGTATTGAGGCATTCAGTTACAGTTCGATTGAATGTTAGAATGGGCTAAACGAGTGACCTAAGTGACTTTGAGCGTGGTATGATTGTCGGTGCCAGGCGCGCCGGTTCCAGTATCTCAGAAATGGCCGGCCTCCTGGGCTTTTCACACACGACAGTGTCTAGGGTTTACCGAGAATGGTGCGACAAAGAAAAAAACATCCAGTCAACTGCGACAGTCCTGTGGGCGAAAACAGCTTGTTGATGAGAGAGGCCGAAAGAGAAAGTACAGGTTTGTGGTGGTAGCGTCATGTTATGGGTATGCTTGTCACCGGCAGGAACTGGAGAGTTTGTTAGGATGAAAATAAAAATTAATGGAGTATAGCCCATGTAAAAAGTTAGAGGAAAACCCACCTCAGTCATTTACAGACTTGTAAGGATCCTGGCGCCGACAAAGATGGCGGCCTCGCGACTAGCTCTTAGGAAACTTTGCAGTATTTTGTTTTTTATGTATTATTTTTTACATTATTAGCTCAGAAAGTGTTTTGCATCATTACATACAGCCGGGAAAAACTATTGGATATCAGAGCGGCGGTAACTCACCAGCATTACGACCAGGAATACGACTTTCCCGAAGCAGATCCTTTGTTTGCTCTCCCCAGGGCAACTGAACTGATTCCAGCGGCTGACCCAAAACATCGCCGGCAGAGGAGAGGCACTCGGAGCGGCCTGCTGGTCCGACTTAGGAGGCGCGCACACCACCCACCGCTTCCAAGTATTCTACTCGCTAATGTTCAATCTTTAACAAAGTCGACAAACTATGGGCAAGGATTTCTTTCCAGAGAGACATCAAGGCCTGTAACATACTCTGTTTCACGGAAACATGGCTCTCTTGGGATATTCTGTCGGAATAGGTACAGCCAGATGGGTTCTCAGTTCATCACGCAGACAGGAATAAATATCTCTTCGGGAAGCAGAAGGGCGGAGGTGTGTGTTTCATGATTAACGACTCATGGTGTAATTGTAGTAACATACAGGAACTCGAGTCCTTCTGTTCACACGACCTAGAATATCTCACAATCAAATGCCGACCGTATTATCTCCCAAGATAATTTTATTCGGTTATAGTCACGGCCGTGTATATCCCCCCTCAAGCCGATACCACGACGGCCCTCAAATAACTTCACTGGACCTTATGCAAACTGGAAACCACATATCCTGAGGCTGCATTTATTGTAGCCGGGGATTTTAACAAAGCAAATTTGAGGACTAGCCTGCTGAAGTTATATCAACATATCGACTGTTGTACTCGCGCTGCTAAAATCCTCGACCATTGCTATTCAAACTTCCGGGATGGTTATAAGGCTCTCCCCCGCCCTCCTTTCGGCAAATCTGACGACGACTCCATTTTGCTTCTCCCTTCCTATAGGCAGAAACTCAAACAGGAAGTACCCGTGCTAAGGCCCATTCAACGCTGGTCTGACCAATCGGAATCCACGCTTCAAGATTGTTTTGATCACGCAGACTGGGATATGTTCCGGGTAGCTTCCAAAAATAATTTAGACATGTACACTGAAACAGTGACTGAGTTTATCAGGAAGTGTATAGGTGATGTTGTGCCCACTGTGACTATTAAAACCTACCTTAACCAGAAACTGTGGATAGACGGCAGCATTCGCGCAAATCTGAATATCATCATTATAGAGACAAAGTGGAGTCGCAATTCAACGGCTCAGACACGAGACGTATGTGGCAGGGTCTACAGACAATCACGGACTACAAAAAGAAAACCAGCCACGTCGCCGACACCGACGTCTCGCTTCCAGACAAGCTAAACACCTTCTTCGCCCGCTTTGAGGATAACTCAGTGCCACTGACGAGGCCCACTACCAAGGACTGTGGCCTCTCCTTCTCCATGGCCAATGTGATTAAGACATTTAAGCATGTTAACCCCCGCAAGGCTGTTAACATGCTAGCCGTGTCCTCAGAGCATGCGCAGACCAGCTGGCTGGTGTGTTCATGGACATATTCAATCTCTCCCTTTCCAAGTCTGCTGTTCCCACATGCTTCAAGAGGGCCACCATTGTTCCACTACCCAAGAAAGCAAAGGTAACTGAACTAAATGACTATCGCCCTGTAGCACTCACCTCTGTCATCATGAAGTGCTTTGAGAGACTAGTCAAGGATCATATCACCTCTACCTTACCTGTCACCCTAGACCCACTTCAATTTGCTTACCGCCCCAATAGATCCACAGACGATGCAATTGCCATCACACTGCACACTGCCCTATCCCATCTGGACAAGAGGAATACCTATGTAAGAATGCTGTTCACTGACTATAGCTCAGCATTCAACACCATAGCACCCTCCAAGCTCATCATTAAGCTCGAGGCCCTGGGTCTGAACCCCGCCCTGTGCAACTGGGTCCTGGACTTCCTGACGGGCCGCACCCAGGTGGTGAAGGTAGGAAACAACATCTCCACTTCGCTGATCCTCAACACTGGGGCCCCACTCTGGGCCCCCTCCTGTACTCCCTGTTCACCCATGACTGCGTGGCCAAGCACGCCTCCAACTCAATCATCAAGTTTGCAGACGACACTGGAGAACAGGAGGGCTTCTTAAAGAAATACTAACAGGTCTGTGAGAGCCGGAATTCTTACTGGTTGGTAGGTGATCAAATACTTATGTCATGCAATAAAATGCAAATTAATTACTTAAAAATCATACAATGTGATTTTCTGGATTTTTGTTTTAGATTCCGTCTCTCACAGTTGAAGTGTACCTATGATAAAAATTACAGACCTCTACATGCTTTGTTAGTAGGAAAACCTGCAAAATTGGCAGTGTATCAAATACTTGTTCTCCCCACTGTATATATATATTTTTTAAACGCAACAATTACCCAAATTGTAATGCCAAAGACACACAGAATGGCTTTCAAGGAGGTGTTGAGTGTTCCTAAATAGTCCAGTCTCCGTCCTGACTTAAATCTGCTTAAAGAAAAACAAGACAATGTTTGAATATTGCTGTCCATCAACTATTCCGTGGTCCTCTGTAGCTCAATTGGTAGAGCATGGCGCTTGTAACGCCAGGGTAGTGGGTTCGATCCCCGGGACCACCCATACGTAAAAATGTATGCGCGCATGACTGTAAGTCGCTTTGGAGAAAAGCGTCTGCTAAATGGCATATTATTTATGATTATTATTCCCAACCAAATTTAATGAGCTTGAGCAATTTTGACAAAAACAATGGATATACAGTATGTTGCCCTAAGAGTTGTGTAAGGCTGGTAGAATCGTATTAAAAATGATTTACAGCTGTAATAGCTGCCAAAGGTGCTTCCGTCAAGTATTAACTCTGGGTTGTGAAGACATACAGTATGCAATCAATGCATCCTTATTTTGTATTTATTATTAATAAAAAATATATATATTTCACTTTGAAAATGTGGAGTAGGTTGTGTAGATCGACAGGAAAAAATCATCTAATTGAATCCATTTTTTAAATGTATTTTAAGGCAGCAAAATGTTAAGACTGTGCAAGGGGTGTGTAGACTTTCACTAGAGACTGTATGTATTATTGTTTTATATTAAGAGGCCCTGGCTAATATGACAAACAGTTATTAAAGATAATTTAATAACAGATTAGCGACTCATCCTATATAGAGCTTTTAATAATAACTTTTAATTATTTGTTTTATAATTATAAAGTCTAATTACCAGTAAACAGTAGTTTGATTTGATACAGAGCAGTGATTTTAAAGCTTATATCTATATTTTGAGCTAAGTGTAGTAGTTTTTGATATACAGTATATCTTTATAGAGTTAAAACTTACATCTGCAATTAAACATATTAGAAAAAATACTTAAATAATCTTTATTGTCTAAAAGGACAACTAGACATGTATGCACTTTTCACTCTGATTATGGTATGCAACTAGAGGGATAACATAAGATCAGTCATTCAAATATCGCACATCATTAAAAATGAATAATTCTCAGTTATGTTATTGTATCTATCGTAGACAAGGTACATCTGACTAATACACATCTCTCATACGGTATGAATGCCGCTGTGCTGTTAAAAATAGGACTATCTAAACAATGTAATCATGCTCCTTAGCTAGCATAATATAACCTCCCAGGATGAAGTCATGAGTTTCCATCTATGCTAAAGTTACAAACATGTAGCATGCAAACACTATACAAAACAACACTGTAAAAAATCAAATAGGTCTAATGCTAGAGTGTCTTAAAAATATCCATATTGGGTATTTGAAGACATCCATGATTGTCCATACTCCATAGCCATTTAAGCAGTACCGCGATAACCATTTCTGTCAATGCTCAAGAACTGGAGTTGTACAGTATGGAGTGCAATGACACAGAGGAAATTCTATTCCGAAACTCTAGATAGCCAAAAATAAGCCAGGCACCACAGGAATCCACATCCAACCAAGGAGCTGTTCTTTCCGGGCCAGCAGAAATGAAAATCAAATCTCTGTGAAGGCAAAAAAGTCTCTGTCCTGCCTGCTAGCTCTCACTTCAAATTCCATGTCTCTGGGAGTGGTCATGGGTTCTCAGTTTCTCTTCTGAGGAAATTATGCTTTTTGCTTTGGTACTTTTTTACTGTAGTAGTCATGTGCTTGTCTTCATTGACAACAGTTTGACTGTTTCTTCTTTGATGTTGCATACACGTTGTTTGAATTACTGTTAATTTCTGAAACAAACAAAAGAAACTCGCATGAAAAAAGGCTCTTATGTGTTTCTTATGTTAGTAATACAAGGGTCTGTCTGTAACCTAGTCACGGTTAACATGGCGAGAGAAGTGATGTTATTAATTACATTTTACATTTACGTCATTTAGCAGACGCTCTTATCCAGAGCGACTTACATTATTTAATTTTTTACCCCCGTGGGAATCGAACCCACAACCCTGGCGTTGCAAACGCCATGCTCTACCAACTGAGCTACATCCCTGCCGGCCATTCCCTCCCCTACCCTAGACGACGCTGGGCCAATTGTGCGCCGCCCCATTGGTCTCCCGGTCACGGCCGGCTACGACAGAGCCTGGATTCGAACCAGGATCTCTAGTGGCACAGCTAGCACTGCGATGCAGTGCCTTAGACCACTGCGCCACTCGGGAGACTAATGTTACATAATGCATGTTTCCATATTTTTACAGTGTACAGCTGTATACTCACTGATAACGTCCCCAATGTGCCTTGAACCACTCTTCTCTAGCTCTGCCAGAACGTTGGCCTCAAATGCCAATGATGCAACACGGAAGAAAAACTCCCTCACATTTTCCCCTACAACAAGAACAGGAGGGGAAAAAATATGAAGTCACATTTGTTCCTCAGATGTTTAAACAATTAGTTTACACAAATGATAATACCGCCTTACAAACAAGTAGGCCGCATCCTGTCTTATTGCTACCAATCTCAACATTGATCTGATGTATTAGCCCACCCACCTGTCAATGATGACAAGGCCCAATACTCTGCTTTGATTTCCTCAGCCAGTTTGATGGCATCCTGTTCAATCTGAGAGTACTGAGCAGGAGACTGAGGAAATAACAGAGAGAAGAGGGAAATACAAACACAATAGATATACAAAACATCTAATAATAATAATAATAATATACAGTATTCCATGCATTTTATACAGAAGCTTTTTCAATATCTTAGTATCCAGTATATAGTCTGAACTTCGACTTCTGGAAGTCGACATGGGCGGAGAAAATGCATTCCTGTGGTTTGGTGTTTAATAAGACACAGATACTTGGTGCTGTTGGCCTCTCTCCAAATAATCCATATTTGACCTTCCCTAAAGCAACAACATACCACTGGAACAGAGGTGAATACTGGAACAGTGGTTAAGAAGTGGTCAAGTTGTATCCTCATCATGAAGTATGATCTTGAAATAGAAAGACTAAAACGGATCAATTGTGCCTCTGAAGAATGTATATCAAAAGAGTAAACACATACACTCAGGTCTTTCTTTGTGCCCACCAGGAAAAGCTGGACATTGGTAGGATCATTCTCCTTCAAGGCATCTTCAAGCCACTGCCTGTGGATAAACAAAGTGACATTCAAATATGTAAAATAGCGTTTACAGAGCACACGTGCAGCTGAAATGCGTATTCAGTTAGGTCAGTTGATTCTAATGTATTTTACCTTGCATGGCCCAAAGATGCCACATCATTTACATCGAACACAATAACAATAGCTGGAAAACAGAATTAACTTCATTAGTAAACTCAAACCTCATCACATCTGTTGCTAAGAACATGGCAACATGTTATAGGTCATAATGAATGATATGGAAAAAATAAAACTGCTCAGAGAGAAACTCCCCTTACTCTGAGCACCCCTGTAGTATGTGGAGGCAATACACTTGAACCTCTCCTGCCCCGCAGTGTCCCACCTGTAAAGGAGAAAGATATTGGTGAGTGAAGGGACACAGGTTAGCTCTGGGGATTAATATTGTAGAACACAGCAGTAGAAAGAGACTCACAACTGTAAACTGAAAGGCACCCCCAACACTTCAAACCGCTCCATCTCAAAGTCAACACCAATGGTTGCCTTGTAGTTCTTGTCAAATGCATCCTTGCAAAACCTAATGATAAAAAGTGTGAATTATTAGGATAATCGGCTGACAATCTGTACTTACAAACAACCTAGAAAAAACACAACCTACGGTATTCAAGTTTGGTGTATGCAGTGCATTCCATCTAGTTATATATTCACCAAAACTGCCCAGTTGACTCATACTGCAATCTAGTACTACCCACCAGCAGTATCCAAGCTTTGCTTACCTATTAATCAGACAGGTTTTTCCCACAGCCAGGTCACCAACCACTATGACCTTGGCAATTTTAAACCTACTGGAGGAGAAGGTGACACAGACAGAGAGACAATCAAAGATCATAATGAGACACAACATACCACCCTCATCCCCATAATGCAATAAGGGAACTACCTGTATATCATGAACATGAAAAGGCTTTGTGGCCTACCCACCCTACTGTGCCAGTGCGTTGCTCCTGGCAGGCAGTCTTCACTTTGGAGTTGAACTCATCTTTAGTGTGCACAGCAGCCTTCTTACTGTAACACTAGATTAGAACATAATGAACACAGCTTTGTGAGATTGGTGGCTTGGTAATACTTTACTTGACACCCAGTGTCATAGCACGTTATGACACGGTCATAACCATGTCATAATATGTCATAACAGCTGACATAACTTGTTATAACCTGTCATAATATAGTCATAACACTGTCATAACCCATATATTTACACCTGTTGTGACATACAGTGAGGGAAAAAAGTATTTGATCCCCTGCTGATTTTGTACGTTTGCCCACTGACAAAGAAATGATCAGTCTATAATTTTAATGGTAGGTTTATTTGAATAGTGAGAGAGAATAACAACAAACAAAATCCAGAAAAACGCATGTCAACATTTTATAAATTGATTTGCATTTTAATGAGGGAAATAAGTATTTGACCCCCTCTCAATCAGAAAGATTTCTGGCTCCCAGGTGTCTTTTATACAGGTAACGAGCTGAGATTAGGAGCACACTCTTAAAGGGAGTGCTCCTAATCTCAGCTTGTTACCTGTATAAAAGACACCTGTCCACAGAAGCAATCAATCAATCAGATTCCAAACTATCCACCATGGCCAAAGAGCTCTCCAAGGATGTCAGGGACATGATTGTAGACCTACACAAGGCTGGAATGGGCTACAAGACCATCGCCAAGCAGCTTGGTGAGAAGGTGACAACAGTTGGTGCGATTATTCGCAAATGGAAGAAACACAAAAGTACTGTCAATCTCCCTCGGCCTGGGGCTCCATGCAAGATCTCACCTCGTGGAGTTGTAATGATCATGAGAACGGTGAGGAATCAGCCCAGAACTACACGGGAGGATCTTGTCAATGATCTCAAGGCAGCTGGGACCATAGTCACCAAGAAAACAATTGGTAACACACTACACCGTGAAGGACTGAAATCCTGCAGCGCCCGCAAGGTCTCCCTGCTCAAGATAGCACATATACAGGCCTGTCTGAAGTTTGCCAATGAACATCTGAATGATTCAGAGGAGAACTGGGTGAAAGTGTTGTGGTCAGATGAGACCAAAATCGAGCTCTTTGGCATTAACTCAACTCGCCGTGTTTGGAGGAGGAATGCTGCCTATGACCCCAAGTACACTATCCCCACCGTCAAACATGGAGGTGGAGACATTATGCTTTGGGGGTGTTTTTCTGCTAAGGGACGATGGACGGGCCATGTACCGTCAAATCTTGGGTGAGAACCTCCTTCCCTCAGCCAGGGCATTGAAAATGGGTCGTGGATGGGTATTCCAGCATGAAAATGACCCAAAACACACGGCCAAGGCAACAAAGGAGTGGCTCAAGAAGAAGCACATTAAGGTCCTGGAGTGGCCTAGCCAGTCTCCAGACCTTAATCCCATAGAAAATCTGTGGAGGGAGCTGAAGGTTCGAGTTGCCAAACGTCAGGCTCGAAACCTTAATGACTTTGAGAAGATCTGCAAAGAGGAGTGGGACAAAATCCCTCCTGAGATGTGTGCAAACCTGGTGGCCAACTACAAGAAACGTCTGACCTCTGTGATTGCCAACAAGGGTTTTGCCACCAAGTACTATGTCATGTTTTGCAGAGGGGTCAAATACTTATTTCCCTCATTAAAATGCAAATGAATTTATAAACTTTTTGACATGCGTTTTTCTGGATTTTTTTGTTGTTATTCTGTCTCTCACTGTTCAAATAAACCTACCATTAAAATTATAGACTGATCATGTCTTTGTCAGTGGGCAAACGTACAAAATCAGCAGGGGATCAAATAATTTTTTCCCTCATTGCATTATTTTATGGCTGGTTATGACACCTACATAAGAGTGTCAAAACCCACATTTATTCAAATTAGTTTTTGCCATGCCAAGAAGTTTCCTTTCCTTTGAAAGTTTGTTTCTTAAATCCTTTATTGTTGTAATGAATTCTTTACAGTCATGTTTTTTTGATCATATTATAAATAAAGAAGCATTATCACCATCATAATCATATAAGCTCTGTCAGAGTGACTATCGGGTTCTTGGTCACCTCCCTGACCAAGGCCCTTCTCCCCCGATTGCTCAGTTTGGCCGGGCGGCCAGCTCTAGGAAGAGTCTTGGTGGTTCCAAACTTCTTCCATTTAAGAATGATGGAGGCTACTGTGTTCTTGGGGACCTTCAATGCTGCAGAAATGTTTTGGTACCCTTCCCCAGATCTGTGCCTCAATACAATTTTGTCTCGGAGCTCTACGGACAATTCCTTCGACCTCATGGCTTGGTTTTTGCTCTGACAATCACTGTCAACTTGGGGACCTTATATAGACAGGTGTGTGCCTTTCCAAATAATGTCCAATCAATTGAATTTTCCACAGATGGACTCCAATCAAGTTGTAGAAACATCTCAAGGATGATCAATGGAAACAGGATGCACCTGAGCTCAATTTTGAGTCTCATAGCAAAGGGTCTGAATACTTATGTAAATAAGGTGCATTTTTATTTTTTATACATTTGCAAACATAAAAAAAAAAACTATTTTCACTTTGCTATTATGGGGTATTGTGTGTAGATTGATGAAGAACAATATGTATTTAATCAATTTTAGATTAAGACTGTAACGTAACAAAATGTGGAAAAAGGGAAGGGGTCTGGATACTTTCCTAATGCACTGTACATGCCCTTATGTCAGTTATTAGTCAAAAAGTGGGTGTCGGGTTCTGCTCCTGAAATCTGCTCCTGCATTCATCCCAGTCACCAGCAACAGAGCATTGGGGTAGGTGCATGTCTGACATCAACGTGTGTGCAATTACAATAATTTTAAATGGTCAACTGCAAAAAATAATATATAACATAAACATACTGTTGACATATAGGCTATGGTGTATTGGAATGTTTTGCCTTGTATGGTAGGTTTTGTGGGTTTTGACAGTCTTATATAGGTGTCATAACCAGCCATAAAATAACACAATATGTCACAACAGGTCTAAATATATGTGTCATGACAGTGTTATGACCATATTATAACAGGTTATGACAAGTTATGTCAGCCGTTATGACATATTATGATATGCGTTATGATGCTGGGTGCCAAGTAAAGTGTGGCTTTGCAAGCCCATACAAGGTAACACATTCAAATGACTGTTTGACTGCTAGCATGTAAGATGCTTACCTGAGGAAGCTGGGCAATGATGCGGTCCCTTCGAACTGGAGGCAGCACACTCATGGATGGCACTCGGACAGACATTAGGCCAAGATAACAGTCATCAGAGAGACCTACAGGGTAAAAAATGAATAAGGGGAGAGAGAGATTTAGGTTTTTGTTAACATGACAATTATGAGCAAGAGTAGCCTATGCAACATGTGGTTTGACAAGCCACTACATGATTAGCCTATGAGTCAGTAGCCAGTAACTCCTATGTTCTGGAGATGATCCACTCATCTCTATTTTAATCCTATTGTTCTGTGCACAAAGAAAAGTATTTACTGTAGGCTGTTTACAATAATATAGCTAATTCATACTGAACCGAGAATAGATTGTAAAAAAAATGGTCTTGTTGCTTTTTATATTTGTAATCATTAGTCAGAATTCACAAGATTAGAAGCTGCTCTAGCCTCTTCAAGAACCAAAACACATGGACACATTGAAACATGATCTCCCAAGATGGTTAAACAAAACCGAAGTTTTGTCTACAAAGGCAAAATAAAAAAGCTGCTAACTGGAACAGAGTCCATGCTGGGATGTCGCTGGAGCTACATACCTTGGAACGGGACGGGATGGAGTTTCTTTGTCACGGAGCGGTAACCGTCTTAAAGTCAATATAAACAATGCTTTGACTTTTAGTTTGGTTTCTATATTTGAGGTTTTCACATAAATTAATCTTTCCAACACTCACGGTATTCGCTTACACCAAATAGACCCGACCTACGGAAGTGAGTGGGAAAAAGCGTAGTCTGCAAATGATTTGGTTTTTTAGGCGGACCTCTGACTCTGCTCCAGGTTCTCGTTGGAATTTGGGAAGTAAGTTCAGCGCGGGTCGAGTCCCCCTGGTGGCAGATATCATTGGACACAGTGTAGCACAAACATGCTTTTTTTGTTGCAACATTGTTTATTATACACAATCTTGTAGGCTACAATGCAACATTATAGCCATTGGCGCCATTCTCCGGTGATAGAACGCTGGGTTTCCTGTCCTTTGATTTTCACAGTAGGCCCATGTTGCTTTGCCACTTTTCTATATTCTATGCTCATCGACACTTCCTGTCTCGTGGATACAGGAAAGTGTCGGGTGTCTTACCAGTAGTAGCCAATGGAAAATTACAATTAGGCAGGGTTTTAACTCCAAATCTTGCAAAATACAGTACATTTAGTTTTGAAGCTTCATACCTGGAGGTGGTTTATTCGTCTTTCATTTGCGCCATCAATCAACTATTTAGTTCACACAAGAAAGCTCTAGAGGGCGGCATAGATCCATGAAATATTGTATATTTTATGACTGGGACTATAATTCAAAACAGTAAGACAATGTATTCCTTCCTTAACAAATTGTCTTTATTTGTTCAACACATCATTAAGTTGCATCATCGTCAAGTCCCTCAATTGCTTTATAATTTATTATATCTTAAGGTATATTAGACTTTTTACAGTAAGTAACGACAAGACATGTTCTGTAAATGTTCACGGTATACCATTACATTTCAATATCTATGTTTGGTTGTATTCTGCATTTTTATTATATTTTTATTATTTGCCAAGAGCCCATATAGCTCTTCAAAACAAAACAAAGTGTTGGGGAGTAGTGAACTAACTATACTGAACAAAAATATAAACGCAAGATGCAACAATTTCAAAGATTTTACTGAGACAGTTCATATAAAGAAATCAATCAATTGAAATAAATAAATTAGGCCCTAATCTATGGATTTCACGTCTGGGAATACAAATATGCATCTGTTGGTCACAGATACCTTAAAACTTCAAAAGGCACTCGCACATTTGAGCTATCTTTGTTGCAGGTGCATGGTAACAATTGAATAAGAGAGAAAAAAAGAAACCCGCACACTGCTGTTGCTAGTATCACTACCCTTTATTAAGCTTTACGTATCAGCCTCAAGCCCTTCGTCAGAGCTTTTGTGAGTGTGTTTAATTTGCACCCTTATGTAGACATTGCTCCACCCACATCCGTTCAACGCATACCTTAAAAAAAAGGCACGACAATGGCACGTCAATGGGACTCAGGATCTCATCACAGTATCTTTGTGCATTCAAATTGCCATCGATAAAATGCAATTGTGTTCGTTGTCTGTAGCTTATGACTGCCCATACCATAACCCCAGCGCCACCATGGGCCACTCTGTTCACCACATTGACATTGACATTAGCAAACCGCTCGCCCACACGACGCTGTACATGAGGTGTGAGATTGTGAGGCTGGTTGGACATACTGCCAAATTCTCTAAAACGATGTTGGAGGCGGCTTATGGTAGAGAAATTAACATTAAATTATCTGGCAACAGCTCTGGTGGACATTTCTGCAGTCAGCATGCCAATTGCACGCTCCCTCAAAACTTGAGACATCTGTGGCATTGTGTTGTAACAAAACTGCACATTTTAGAGTGGCCTTTTATACACTGCTCAAAAAAATATAGGGAACACTTAAACAACACATCCTAGATCTGAATGAATGAAATAATCTTATTAAATACTTTTTTCTTTAAATAGTTGAATGTGCTGACAACAAAATCACACAAAAATTGCCAATGGAAATCAAATGTATCAATCCATGGAGGTCTGGATTTGGAGTCACCCTCAAAATTAAAGTGGAAAACCACCATACAGGCTGATCCAACTTTGATGTAATGTCCTTAAAACAAGTCAAAATGAGGCTCAGTAGTGTGTGTGGCCTCCACGTGCCTGTATGACCTCCCTACCATGCCTGGGCATGCTCCTGATGAGGTGGCGGATGGTCTCCTGAGGGATCTCCTCCCAGACCTGGACTAAAGCATCCGCCAACTCCTGGACAGTCTGTGGTGCAACGTGGCGTTGGTGGATGGAGCGAGACATGATGTCCCAGATGTGCTCAATTGGATTCAGGTCTGGTGAACGGGCGGTCCATAGCATCAATGCCTTCCTCTTGCAGGAACTGCTGACACACACCAGCTACATGAGGTCTAGGATTGTCTTGCATTAGGAGGAACCCAGGGCCAACCACACCAGCATATGGTCTCACAAGGGGTCTGAGGATCTCATCTCGGTACCTAATGGCAGTCAGGCTACCTCTGGCGAGCACATGGAGGGCTGTGCGGCCCCCCAAAGAAATGCCACCCCACACCATGACTGACCCACCGCCAAACCGGTCATGCTGGAGGATGTTGCAGGCAGCAGAACGTTCTCCATGGCGTCTCCAGACTCTGTCACGTCTGTCACATGTGCTCAGTGTGAACCTGCTTTCATCTGTGAAGAGCACAGGGCGCCAGTGGCGATTTGCCAATCTTGGTGTTCTCTGGCAAATGCCAAACGTCCTGCACGGTGTTGGGCTGTAAACACAACCCCCACCTGTGGACGTCGGGCCCTCATACCACCCTCATGGAGTCTGTTTCTGACCGTTTGAGCAGACACATGCACATTTGTGGCCTGCTGGAGGTCATTTTGCAGGGCTCTGGCAGTGCTCCTCCTGCTCCTCCTTGCACAAAGGCGGAGGTAGCGGTCCTGCTGCTGGGTTGTTGCCCTCCTACGGCCTCCTCCACGTCTCCTGATGTACTGGCCTGTCTCCTGGTAGCGCCTCCATGCTCTGGACACTACGCTGACAGACACAGCAAACCTTCTTGCCACAGCTCGCATTGATGTGCCATCCTGGATGAGCTGCACTACCTGAGCCACTTGTGTGGGTTGTAGACTCCGTCTCATGCTACCACTAGAGTGAAAGCACCGCCAGCATTCAAAAGTGACCAAAACATCAGCCAGGAAGCATAGGAACTGAGAAGTGGTCTGTGGTCACCACCTGCAGAACCACTTCTTTATTGGGGGTGTCTTGCTAATTGCCTATAATTTCCACCTGTTGTCTATTCCATTTGCACAACAGCATGTGAAATGTATTGTCAATCAGTGTTGCTTCCTAAGTGGACAGTTTGATTTCACAGAAGTGTGATTGACTTGGAGTTACATTGTGTTGTTTAAGTGTTCCCTTTATTTTTTTGAGCAGTGTAGTTCCCAGCACAAGGTGCACCTGTGTACTGATCATGCTGTTTAATCAGCTTCTTGATATGCCACACCCGTCAGGTGGATGGATTATCTTGGCAAAGGAGAAATGCTCGCTAACAGGGATGTAAACAAATTTGTGCACAAAATGAGAGAAATAAGCTATGGAAAATGTCTGATATCTTTTATTTCAGCTCATGAAACATGGTACCAACACTTTACATGTTGCGTTTATATTTTTGTTTAGTGTACATGTAGTTCAACTCGTAATTTAACAATATT
Source organism: Coregonus clupeaformis (assembly GCF_020615455.1). Lineage (NCBI taxonomy): Eukaryota > Metazoa > Chordata > Actinopteri > Salmoniformes > Salmonidae > Coregonus > Coregonus clupeaformis. The sequence goes on from NC_059197.1 coordinate 40,764,420, forward strand.
TTGAAGTAGCTTGGTGGTAGTTCAATTAAATTCAAATCTAGGTAGTGTTTTCAGTAGTTAATTACTTTTTTGCCATGTAGCGGTGTAGCTAACTATTGGAACTACACGCTACTTTTATTTGCAAAAATAAAAGATTGGAGAAGTAGGCAATCATTTCCTTTCTTTTTCGGCATCAGACCTGCCTCATTCACACTTGAAATATTGTTGTGTTTAATATGCTAAATTACACATTATGTTACCATATGACCCCAAAGTGATCATCTGTTCTTGCAATTTACATAACTTCATCTAAACTACTTCATGAAAAATTTCCTTTTTCAATGTAACTTTAGTTACATAAACTATATTTTTCTTAAGGGTAGCTTTAGTGCACCTTAACTTCTTCCAATGTGAAGTAATTGGTAGCTTAGTAAACTATTTTCAGAGTAGCTTCCCCAACACTGCATCTAGACATACTGTATAGGCATTACTATGGCTTACCAAGACCCAAGGCTAACCCATCATCTGGACCTGTCCGTTTTGGTTCACTTTGATAAATAATTTAAAGAGAAATATAAGTGATTCTTGTAACCTCAAGAAAATGTAGACATGGCTGTACATTCAGCTACTTTCAAGGGGATACATGTATTTCACTATGTTAGATTTATGGAATGAATGGTCGCTGTTGTAAGAATGCTGGTCACCCACGTATTGGTGTTGACCTGTTGAGACCAAGCAGGGAAGTATGAATGTAAAACTGTGTTTTGTCTGACAGTTTGTTACAGTCTCAAAAATATTGATTGTACTAATATATATATATATATATATATACATACATACATACACACACACACACAGTACCAGTCAAAAGTTTGGACACACCTACTCATTCAAGGGTTTTTCTTTATTTTTTACATTATAGAATAATAGTGAAGACATAACTATGAAATAACACATATGGAATCATGTAGTAACCAAAAAAGTGTTAGAAAATATATTTTGATTTGTTTATTTGAGGTTCTTCAAATAGCCACCCTTTGCCTTGATGACAGCTTTGCACACTCTTGGCATTCTCTCAACCAGCTTCAGCTGGAATGCTTTTCCAACAGTCTTGAAGGAGTTCCCACATATGCCGAGCACTTGTTGGCTGCTTTTCCTTTACTCTGCCGTCCTACTCATCCCAAACCATCTCAACTGGGTTGAGGTCAGGTGATTGTGGAGGCCAGGTCATCTGATGCAGCACTCCATCACTCTCCTTCTTGGTAAAATAGCCCTTACACAGCCTGGAGGTGTGTTGGGTCATTGTCCTGTTGAAAAACAAATGATAGTCCCACTAAACCCAAACCAGATGGGATGGCGTATCGCTGCAGAATGCTGTGGTAGCCATGCTGGTTAAGTGTGCTTTGAACTCTAAATAAAATCACAGACAGTGTCACCAGCAAAGCACCCCCACACCATAACACCTCCTCCACCATGCTTTACAGTGGGAACTACACATGCGGAGATCATCCGTTCACCCACACCGCGTCTCACAAAGACACAGCAGTTGGAACCATAAATCTCCAATTTGGACTCCAGACCAAATGACACATTTCCATTGTCTAATGTCCATTGCTCATGTTTCTTGGCCCAAGCAGGTCTCTTCTTATTATTGGTGTCCTTTAGTAGTGGTTTCTTTGCAGCAATTCGACCATGAAGGCCTGATTCACACAGTCCCCTCTGAACAGTTGATGTTGAGATGTGTCTGTGACTTGAACTCTGTGAAGCATTTATTTGCGCTGCAATTTCTGAGGCTGGTAACTCTAATGAAGTTATCCTCTGCAGCAGAGGTAACTCTGGGTCTTCCTTTCCTGTGGTGGTCCTCATGAGAGCCAGTTTCATCATAGCGATTGATGGTTTTTGCGACTGCACTTGAAGAAACGTTCAAAGTTCTTGAAATGTTCCGTATTGACTGACCTTCATGTCTTAATGTAATTATGGACTGTTGTTTCTCTTTGCTTATTTGAGCTGTTCTTGCCATAATATGGACTTGGTCTTTTACCAAATAGGGCTATCTTCTGTATACCAACCCCCCCCGCCCCACCCACCCCACAACTGATTGGCTCAAACTGATTGACTACCTCATGAAGCTGGTTGAGAGAATGCCAAGAGTGTGCAAAGATGACATCAAGGCAAAGGGTGGCTATTTGAAGAATCTCAAATATAAAATATATTTTGATTTGTTTAACACTTTTTTGGTTACTACATGATTCCATATGTGTTATTTCATAGTTTTGATTTCTTCACTATTATTATACGATGTAAAAAATACTACAAATAAAGAAAAACCCTTGAATGAGTAGGTGTGTCCAAACTTTTGAATGGTAGTGTATATCAAAATCCTATTAGTGGAAATTTAAATAAAACTATGTTGCTAAACTACACCTGACAGAGTTTGTGCAGTTTGTTTCTCTACTGTATATATATATATATATATATATATATATATATATACACACACATACACACACACAAAATTACGTTAGCAAAATTATGTTAGCATTTATATTTATTTTTTCTGTTAAATATGCATTCCACATGAATCATATAAATTCCTATAATTGTAAACAAATGTATTAGCTATGATCAGAAGCACAAGTGGCACAGTATCCTAGAGGTAAGTTAGTAGGATTCTCCCAGCCAGTGTGAATGGACCAGTCTCACTGTATGCTGCCCTGTTTGGGTGTCTGCGAGGGATCTTCAGTCAGTGAGCTTAATCATTAGTAGAGAAGCATCACTATAGGGCATGTACCACTGTCCCCATCCTTTCCTGGCCGCCTCACTCTACAACACGAGCCATTGAGAGACAGAGCATTATTATTGTTGTGAAGACACAGCTTGACACAACACAACCAGATGAGACGTCTTGATGAGGAATGATATCAGTAACCGAACAAACCAAAAAACAAAACACACCAAACACAACAGCCGATATACGGCCATGTCGCTCTCGGTGTCATTCATTGAGGAACTTTTTGACGTTGTTGTTGTGGGTGCCATTTCGCTCCATGTGAGCCCTGCTCGGGGGGAAGAAGTCGGCCCGGAGAAGACGATAAAAGTAGATCAGGATCATGGTGTTCATGAGGGTCATGGTAACCAGGAAATAGCCTCCTTTGTCCATCCAGGAATAGTTCTGGACGATGTAATACGTGAGGTAGAACTGTGCGCTGAGGCGGAAGACGACGTAGGTGAAGAGGTTGAGGAACTTGTTGATTTGGTACAGAGGAGACGACTGCTGTGATGCTAGCTTCAACATTAGCCTCAAATGCAGGGTGACACTGTTAACCTCCACAAAGAGAGCCACCACAGCACCGGCCACGTAGAGGTGCGAGTACAGAGAATACAGGAAGCACCAGAGCACCTGAGGAAGGGAAGGACAGAGAGAAAAGGGGTTAATATATACCAATGGCACTCTGCCACCTTACAGCAGTAAGGCGATTGGGATACCGTAATCTTTGCAATAGTAAAACTGGTGGAAAATCTATAACAATTTATATTGAATGTACTGTATGATTAATGGATCCCCAAAAAACAACCAACTAGTGGCCTTTAGGTGTTCCAGTATGGGCCATGTTAGAGAAGATCTGAATATTGGGACATACATGCCCACTGACTGATCAGAGACACAGGGAAGCTCAGCACGATGTGTGCCTCTGATCAGTGGCAAGATGCACTGTGTTCAACGTAACATACATCCCCCCACACAATGGTGGGTGTTGTCTTGGCGGGTAGGAGCGTTGGGCCAGTAACTGAAAGGTTGCTGGATCGAATCCCCGAGCTGACAAGGTAAAAATTTGTCATTCTGCTCCTGTGCAAGGCAGTTAACCCACTGTTCCCCGGGCGCCGAAGACGTGGATGTCGATTAAGGCAGCCCTCTTCACCTCTCTGATTCAGAGGGGTAGGGTTAAATGCAGAAGACACATTTCAGTTGAATGCATTCAGTTGGACAACTGACTAGGTATCCCCCTTTCCCTTGCAGTCAGGGACACATGAGCATTAATTTAGATTAAAGAATAGGCCCTTTCTGTAGCACCTTTGAAATTCCACCACTGACACAAAATCCCACAAGGAGGAGTGTGATATCTCTTAGCACCATACAATATTAAAATTCCTTCACAGCTCACATTGTTTCACTTCAAGTGAAGTTCATTGAAACAAAGCGTGAGCGCAGCGATCAGTCTGGTTTCACAAGGCCATAAAACAAAACCAGTGAATTAAAATACTGCGTATCTAACCTTCAGACACAATCTACCAGTAGCTGCTGTAACAATTTACCCACGGACTCTTTTTTATTTTATCTTACCAGGTAGCAGGTACAGACTGAGGTCGGTTATCTTACCAGGAAATGATGAATTAAGAACTCCCAGGATCCTCTTGCGTGTCCAGTTAGGATGATGTCACCTGCATCTTGCACGAAGTATCCTGTCAAAGGAGAGTAAAGATCAATGCCTCAGTCTCTCAAGGCCTTTTGGAGTGTTGTAAATCAAATTGTATTAATCACATAAACAGGTGTAGACTAACAGTGAAATGCTTACTTACGGGCCCTTCCCAACAATTCAGAGAAAGAAAATAGAGAAACAATAGAAAAGTAAAATGTGTAATAATAAATACACAATGAGTAACGATAACTTGGCTATATACACGGGGTACCAGAACCGAGTCGACGTGCAGATATATTCCAATGTTTAATCAGCTTCTTGATATGCCACACCCGTCAGGTGTGCATACCAACGTTCCAATGTGCATACCAACATACCCGTTTGAATGCATGCCCAATACATTGCTTCATTCCAAATTCTATGCTAGTGTGAATATTGGAACAGAGCCTGAGATTCTATTTCTATGGATTACTTATCGGAGGTCCAAACAATGGATGGAGGCCATCTAAATGGTTGATAATTGTGGTACCATAAACAACTGGTCAGGACTTCCCTGTCCTAAGTACATCAGTGGAGAGAAATATATTGGACTGTACTGGCATAGTCCATCCTAGTTACTGTTTGTGTTACACTTAAAAGGCAAACACAGGGAAAATCGCTTTAGGTTGGATTTCAAAATGAGTTGTGTGAACGTCTATATATGGCTAACTGTCTCATGGGAACGGAAGGTTTGTGTTTGTCAGGCTGGCTCTCCTCAGACCTCCATCCTCAGTTACACACGCATGCGAGACACACGGAATAATAACATCCAACAGTAGTCACATCTTGTCATCACATCTTTCAGCAGCGCTCTTGACTGCTGGATCTTTGTGGGATTTGTTTTGGTGCACCTAGCGATCCGAGGGTGTGGCTCATCCCCTATTTGAGCCCCGTGAGATGGGAGGATCTGCATTGTTCATTCTCTCAATCTGGTTGCCACTGAAAGGTGGGAGAGTATCTAGTTTCCCAGGATATACCAGCTTTTACTAGGAAAAAGGGATGGAGGGGGAAAGTACAGTGTGTTCTGTGTGAGCACGTGCTCAGAATTCACTCCATGCCTTTTAACTTTTTTATTTTATTTGATCAAGCCAGACTGAAGCCTTTATAACAAAGTTCAACATTGGAGTGAGTGAGTATCAAAGTAGCATGTTTACAGATTCCCCACGATGAACCCTACTCTCCAATGCCAGTGGTGGTCAATGTTCATAGTTAAATAAAGGTAAACTGGGAATTAATTAACGCTTTCACACACAGCTCTTTTAGCAGCCATCTTAAAGGGGTAGTGACTGACCTGATGAGATGCAGATGAGCATGTAGGCTGGGGCCGTGTAGAAGGAGTGAATGTTGGTTGCCATTTCAGGCCAAATGATCACACTGGAGAGGAGAGGGATACATGATTATGGACAGTTAGGTCTGAGTTCCTCTCATTCAGACACACATGGCTCACTTCTGTAGCATACGGTTTCCCAAACTCGGTACTGGGTGCAAAAAACAAAAACGTGCACCCAGAGGAGGCCCCAAGACAGAGTTTGGGAAACCCTGCTAGAATAGCCTGACTAAGCAGACACTTAGCATCACTAACTGGTAACAGATTCTCCTGCTTCTTTACGAGATGATACGTGCCTTAACAAGGTCTATAGCAAAGTCTATGGTAAGACAGTACATTCCCTTGTTAATGAGTAACCTGGTGCTTTCTAGCAGGTCAGGGTGAACACGTGTATGGCAATAATCAGTGAACTACATGAACAACCGCTTGTCCAAGCAGCTTGTTGAATAAAACTGCTTTCACTTTCTTATGAAACAACTGTTGATACATCTATTACTAGCCTATATTGTATAGCCTGCCAATGTATGTATGTATGTATGTATGTATGCATGCATGTGTTGTAGTCAGCTATACAAATAGCATAGGTATATGTAAACAAAAATGTGTGTAACAATGAAATCATTTATGGCTCTGATCTGACCCTAAATGGAGGATCGATTTGTAGTCCTTCAGGAGTCCCCACTTCACATAACAGCTTTTAGAACAGTCTAGCCAGCAGGTTTTTCCAGTTCACCTACTTGCTCTCTTTGAAATAGGCTATTTCACCACTCTAATGATTGGATCGTTTAATATATATATATATATATACACACACACACACACTCTAATATATACACATACATAATCTAATATATATATATATATATATATATATATATATATATATATATATATATATATATATATATATATATATATACACACACATACATAGTTGAAGTCGGAAGTTTACATACACTTAGGTTGGAGTCATTAAAACTTGTTTTTCAACCACTCCACACATTTCTTGTAAAACGAGTCCGATGTCGACATAACCTGAAAGGCCGCTCAGCAAGGAAGAAGCCACTGCTCCAAAACCGCCATAAAAAAGCCAGACTACAGTTTGCAACTGCACATTGGGACAAAGATCTTACTTTTTGGAGAAATGTCCTCTGGTCAGATGAAACAAAAATAGAACTGTTTGGCCATAATGACCATTGTTATGTTTGGAGGAAGAAGGGGGTAGCTTGCAAGCCGAAGAACACCATCCCAACTATGAAGCACGGGGGTGGCAGCATCATGCTGTGGGGGTGCTTTGCTGCAGGAGGGACTGGTGCACTTCACAAAATAGATGGCATCATGAGGAAGGAAAATTATGTGGATATATTGAAGCAACATCTCAAGACATCAGTCAGGAAGATAAAGCTTGGTCGCAAATGGTCTTCCAAATGGACAATGACCCCAAGCATACTTCCAAAGTTGTGGCAAAATGGCTTAAGGACAACAAAGTCAAGGTATTGGTGTTCCTATCACAAAGCCCGGACCTCAATCCTATAGAACATTTGGGGCAGAACTGAAAAAGCGTGTGCGAGCAAGGAGGCCTACAAACCTGACTCAGTTACACCAGCGCTGTCAGGAGGAATGGGCCCAACTAATTGTGGGAAGCTTGTGGAAGGCTACCGGAAACGTTTGACCCAAGTTAAACAATTTAAAGGCAATGCTACCAAATACTAATTGAGTGTATGTAAACTTCTGACCCACTGGGAATGTGATGAAAGAAGTAAAAGCTGAAATAAATAATTCTCTCTACTATTATTCTGACATTTCACATTCTTAAAATAAAAGTGGTGATCCTAACTGACCTAAAACAGGGAATTTTTACTTGGATTAAATGTCAGTAATTGTGAAAAACTGAGTTTAAATGTATTTGGCTAAGGTGTATGTAAACTTCTGACTTCAACTGTGATATATATATATATATTTTTTTTTTTCATTTGTCAAATGGTGTGTGACAATAAAGGTAGGCTAACTGACTTGAGTGGATTCTCAAGAATAGCCTACTTTTCTTACGTCAAAACAGATGTGCTTTCTAAACTGCTACAATCTGAATCTGATTCAGGCACCATCGTTGCTGACTCAATATATGGCTAATTTGCAATAACTTCTGGCACATATTGATAGTTATTAACTACAAATGGGAACATTTACTGCCCTAATCAGCAATTCTAAACTACAAGCATGAAATTAACACATAATCTTGCTGCCTATGCAGTATTGCCAAAGAATTGTATAACTAAACCAAGATAGACCACCACCCGTAATTTCAAATGCGAACAAATGAGTCAGTGGGCAGAACACGCAAGGAGGTGGGCAGAGCCAAGCACGAGCTAGCAAGATCCTATTGGCACGTTCTAGCATACATTTGCATATTTCCAGTAGGGAACGGCTACTCTGTGAAGTGCACAATAACTAAATTCAGATTTGCACTCCTAAACAGCACATTTAAAAAAAGACTTTGGCAAAGGGTAAAGTCTAGAAAACTTAATCCACTCTGTTCGTAACAGATTCTAGTTTTGGGAACAGAAAACTGTATTGAGATCAAATGTTTAGTCGATGACTAAATTTGCACGATGTCGGCCAAAATCCATCTCATTCCATCTTCTCCCACTGCCGGCCACAGGGCTTCCTATCACTACCATATTTGGTAGTGAGTGGAAACACCAAGTCGATGCTTCACATTTATGCATCTGGTGAAATATCTGTCTCATTGTTCTATCTGTGGTATTGCAGAGCTCAACAAGTATTTATTTCCTGAGGAGGCCATTGTGTAGGCAGTACTGTGGCATTTCCCTCCCCACTTGAGAATGCCTTAGTCTCCCCACCCCTTCCCTGGTCTGAACATCCCTCTCCTCATCTCCCCTGCCAGTGACTGTTACTGCTCTGCTCCACACACCCTTAAATAACAGAACATCATGTGGATCCACTATGAATGAACAATGGTGTCCCAGTGCAGAGAGTGACTCACCAGGTCACAGCCCAAGTCCCTGTCAGGAGGGAGTGGACCATAGAGACCGAGAGGTTCCTCCACTTCCAGGAGCGGAAGTCATCCACCTTCACCACTTTGGGCACAGGCAGGTTCTGTAGTAGTCGGTGGGCCACCCGGAACATCAGAGCGCACACCAACACAGACAGTCCAGGGTGCCGCTGCAACACAGGAAGCAAGCCCTCCATCTTATTCTCCTCCCCCTCTCTCTTTTTTACCCTCTTCCTTGTTTTTAGTCTGGTTGAAGTCAACTGCTCCTCTCCACGGCTCTTCTCACGCCTCCACAGTCCGTTGGCGAGTATGTGTGAGGGGAGTGTTCTCCTCAGGACAGTCACAGCTCCAGGGGTTTCTAGATATGGTATTTTCCCCTCGTGCTCCTTTCAGAACTACTCACAGAGAATAGGCACAGCTTTTCTCACGTTTCCCACTTCCTGGGCTCAGAGAGGGAGGCTAGCTAGGGCTCCCTTAAACAGCTCATTCCAATTCCACAGATTTTTTTCCCCCCTCTCGTAGTGTGTTACCAGTCTGCTTGTGTCTGGCTGTGACTAGAGAGAAAGGCAGTGCTAGAGAGGGAGTGGTGTGGGTGGTGGCCTGCTTCCAGAAAACCAGAGAATCAAGGAGGGGCCACTTTCATTTTAAATAACAAAACAAACAAGAAGGTTGAACTATATGACAGGGCTAAAAACATTATCAGAGTTTAGATTGTTAACTTTGTCACTTAATTGTTACTATGAAACGATATTCTTTGTTTCTATGGAAAATGATCACCGTCACAGAGCAGGCTGTATAAAATGTGAATTTATGAGGTATGATACAAAGAAGGAATTTGTCAACTTCAACTGAATTTGGTGGTAGCCACAGAGAGCACATATCTGAAACAAATAATTTCTCACTAAAATGTAAATACAAATCCAGCAACTAATTTGTTTAGCCTAATTTGTGGGCAGAACTGAAAAAGCGTGTGCGACCAAGGAGGCCTACAAACCTGACCAGCTCTGTCAGGAGGAATGGGCCAAAATTCACCCAACTTATTGTGGGAAGCTTGTGGAAGGCTACCTGAAACATTTGACCCAAGTTAAACAATTTAAAGGCAATGCTACCAAATACTAATTGAGTGTATGTAAACTTCTGACCCACTGGGAATGTGATGAAAGATATAAAAGCTTAAATAAATAATTCTTGCTACCATTATTCTGACATTTCACATTCTTAAAATAAAGTGGTGATCCTAACTGACCTAAGACAGGGAATTTTTACTAGGATTAAGATGTCAGGAATTGTGAAAAACTGAGTTTAAATGTATTTGGCTAAGGTGTATGTAAACTTCCGACTTCAACTCTATATAGGGGCGGACCCCAGCCGTGACACAGGTGTACACAGGAGTAAATCTGTATATCCTCACCTCAGATGTATCCCTCCGCCGCGGAGTGATATCAATACATTGAAGTGATCCAATATAGTGAACCATAAACTGTGCTGCTCCATAAACCACTGTCTTGTTCTCCCCCCACCACTTTTTCCATAAACAGAGCACACACACTCCCCACAGCTGGCCTCTCTGGCCCAGTGGGGGAAGGGAAAGGGAAGTGAGGGGAAAGGGAAGTGAGGAGGAGGGGGGAGCAGTGGCAACATCTCAGGGCCTGCACACTCATCCAAAGCACCACTACCTGAGGTGTATTCATTAGTGCATACCGAAGCAAAATGTTTTACAGCAGGGAAACTTTTGCAATGATAACCAGCATTTGTTATTGGACAAGTTTAGGTTAGTCCCTCCTTCTTTTAGCCCATTTGGTTCCTAGTGAACCCATGCCTTGTACAAACACTTGTGTCAATTACAAACCCCCCACATACAGTACAAAGCAAATACTGAGAAGTGGTTATATTCAATAGTTCAATGTCTCTCGACATGCCTTCAAACAACTGAGTGACTTTCCCTTCCATTTTATGAAGGCTATATGTAATTAGGGATTTGGAGGAATGCATAAAAGTTACTTTTGAAGATGCATATGTATGATGTTGTTGCAGATCATGTGTAATGTGGGGGATTTGACAGATAACAAATAGTTCAAGGGTATGGGCACTCTCGCCTGAAACATACTTACAAATCTTGATCCATAGAATTTGGACTAAAGTACACCGCACCCACTCTCGTCCTCCTTTCACACAATAACCTTCACAAGGTGAAGGGGGACCTCCTGAATGGTACAAAAGGCCAAGATTGTATGCACAAGGTAGGCCTACTTGGAAGCCCCACCCTTAATTACAATTGCACACACCTGCTGCTAACAGGGCAACAGGGGTGCATTAATAGCAAACTTTATATGGGCAAATAAAATAAAACCCATAGAATAAAAAGGAAAGTTGTACATCTTCCTAAATCTGAGGGTGGTTTTAACCTTCCAGACTTGGAATTGTATCAACTCGCTACCCAAGGCTTTTACTTGTGGCATTTAGTTAAATGCATTAAAGAGGAACAATGGGTACATATTGAAGAGACGCATGCTCATCCCCAGAAATTTTTCATGTATCTATTTTCAAAGGATAAAGCTAAGAACATTAACAACTTCATAGTTAAGAACACTATTACAATATGGAAGAAAATAACATGTATTCTACAAGAACCAATATCACTCCCTAAAAACACAACCCTTGGATAGCTTTTCAGAATTCACCGATAAATTGGTCTGCATGGAAAACTAAAGGCATAGAAACAGTAAATTACTTGGTAATATGAAATACATGTATTTCCATGACAGAATTAAAAATCAATTTTGGAATGACCAAAATAGATATTTAAAAATAGGTGCAATTTAAAAAAGTTTCATATCAAGAACTTTCGATTTGAAATCGTTTGGACATCAGAGCAATCTGAGGGAATCCTATTTGAGTCAGATAAGGATAATCATATGATAGGTCAAATACACAAAACCTTTCAGAGAGCCTATCCAACAGACAATCTCTTGGAAAAAATAACTATTGGAACCAATACTGATATTGGCACAAGATGGAAGGAATGTTGGAACATGACTAACGAAATTAAAGTTTAAAAAAATGTACGCTTAATCCAGCATAAACTAATGTATAGAATTGATTACACAAGAGACAAAATTCACAAATTCTACAGCACAACGGCAGAGTCATTCCTTAAATGTAAAACTAACAATTATTTAAAATACTTAAAATCTGGAACTCAACCAATTTTCCATAGTTAACACAATGGAAAGGTCAAATGCTTTATTATCTAAATGTTGAAAGCGAATGGGCCAAGTTGCGGAAAGTGATGCTGGTGCTGGAGATGGGGGTGTGAGCAGGTGGGTCTGGGTGGGGTGATGTTGTGGATGTTTGTGTGCATCTGTATCTTGTCGTTTGTATGTGTATGTTTTGTAAAAAAAAAAAAATTATATATATATATATATATATATAGTGTGGGGAAAAAAAGTATTTAGTCAGCCACCAATTGTGCAAGTTCTCCCACTTAAAAAGATGAGCGAGGCCTGTAATTTTCATCATAGGTACACGTCAACTATGACAGACAAAATGAGAAAAAAATATCCAGAAAATCATATTGTAGGATTTTTTATGAATTTATTTGCAAATTATGGTGGAAAATAAGTATTTGGTCAATAACAAAAGTTTCTCAATACTTTGTTATATACCCTTTGTTGGCAATCACACAGGTCAAACGTTTTCTGTAAGTCTTCACAAGGTTTTCACACACTGTTGCTGGTATTTTGGCCCATTCCTCCATGCAGATCTCCTCTAGAGCAGTGATGTTTTGGGGCTGTCGCTGGGCAACACGGACTTTCAACTCCCTCCAAAGATTTTCTACGGGGTTGAGATCTGGAGACTGGCTAGGCCACTCCAGGACCTTGAAATGCTTCTTACGAAGCCACTCTTTCGTTGCCCGGGCGGTGTGTTTGGGATCATTGTCATGCTGAAAGACCCAGCCACGTTTCATCTTCAATGCCCTTGCTGATGGAAGGAGGTTTTCACTAAAAATCTCACGATACATGGCCCCATTCATTCTTTCCTTTACACGGATCAGTCGTCCTGGTCCCTTTGCAGAAAAACAGCCCCAAAGCATGATGTTTCCACCCCCATGCTTCACAGTAGGTATGGTGTTCTTTAGATGCAACTCAGCATTCTTTGTCCTCCAAACACGAAGAGTTGAGTTTTTACCAAAAAGTTCTATTTTGGTTTCATCTGACCATATGCCATTCTCCCAATCCTCTTCTGGATCATCCAAATGCACTCTAGCAAACTTCAGACGGGCCTGGACATGTACTGGCTTAAGCAGGGGGACACGTCTTGCACTGCAGGATTTGAGTCCCTGGCGGCGTAGTATGTTACTGATGGTAGGCTTTGTTACTTTGGTCCCAGCTCTCTGCAGGTCATTCACTAGGTCCCCCCGTGTGGTTCTGGGATTTTTGCTCACCATTCTTGTGATCATTTTGACCCCACGGGGTGAGATCTTGCGTGGAGCCCCAGATCGAGGGAGATTATCAGTGGTCTTGTATGTCTTCCATTTCCTAATAATTGCTCCCACAGTTGATTTCTTCAAACCAAGCTGCTTACCTATTGCAGATTCAGTTTTCCCAGCCTGGTGCAGGTCTACAATTTTGTTTCTGGTGTCCTTTGACAGCTCTTTGGTCTTGGCCATAGTGGAGTTTGGAGTGTGACTGTTTGAGGTTGTGGACAGTTGTCTTTTATACTGATAACAAGTTCAAACAGGTGCCATTAATACAGGTAACGAGTGGAGGACAGAGGAGCCTCTTAAAGAAGAACTTACAGGTCTGTGAGAGCCAGAAATCTTGCTTGTTTGTAGGTGACCAAATACTTATTTTCCACCATAATCTGCAAATAAATTCATAAAAAATCCTACAATGTGAATTTCTGGAATTTATTTTCTCATTTTGTCTGTCATAGTTGAGGTGTACCTATGATGAAAATTACAGGCCTCTCTCATATTTTTAAGTGGGAGAACTTGCACAATTGGTGGCTGACTAAATACTTTTTTTTCCCACTGTATATATATATATATATTCTGATCCACTCGTAAAATTGAAAACCAATGAGAAATTGAAAAAATGTGAAACCAATTTTCTATTATTCAATTTAAATAAGTGTATTAGATCATTACATTGATAAGCGTTACACGGACCCAGGTGACAGCAAACCCTCAAGTGAGGCACAGAGTTTGAAGGGGAAGTTGTTGCATTATGAAGAGGAAGCAGTTGAACATGGATACATTCGGAAAATAACCACTTGGGGGCACTTCATGCTTACGTCTACAGGAATATTTTTTTCAACTCACTTTTAGAGCTTTTAGGCTTAGAGGAATCCTTTTGACAGGTATAAATAACTTAGTGTTTTTTATACTTTATTTTCTTCAAAAAGAGGGCATGTAATACAACAGTGCAGTTATGTTTTTGTTCATTCTGTTTGATCAAGGTCTACTGTGTGTGTGTGTGTGTGTCTGTGATGAGGCAACCCCACACCTGTCCTCAGTCAACTTCATGCACGAGGGGCTGCTTTGTGGTTGTTGCACAACATGTGTCCATTGGACCAGACACACTAACTAAATGCACACGTTCATGCAGAAACTTTACTTTGAATCACAGGGCGGATTCGATTGTACTGAGCTGCGGGGCACCGGGCATAGGCCCATCACGTCATCGGGCGAAAGCGGGAAGGGAGACGGGCCCTTCTCCAATCCAACAGTAGGCCTAATCTGCGCCTCTCGGTCATTTTGTCAACAATGCAAAATAAATGTTTGAATTTTCTAGCAAGTTTACATTGGGAAGGCATATAAAGTGTTTTTATCAAAAGCAATCAATTTTGCATGGGAAAAAGATTACTACACGTGCTTAATTATGTCACTTTTGTTTTGAGCCGACTTCGCCGTGGGTTTTGAATGGGGCACCTGGCTCACGCCCGGGAGGCAGCCCGGTTTGGCGGTTCCAAATCGCATGCAATGAACTTTCAGACGATGCATAACACACCTACACGGGATTAATCAAACCTCCTCATAGTTAATACAGGCTCCAATGACGTAGCGCAGGGGTGGAAAGATGACGGAAGTGGATGAACAGTTCGAATCAAGCAACGTGTCGAGCAAAGTTGGTGAAGACTAATGTTCTGAATAGACAACAGTAGTATCGAAAACTGGAACAAAATGGAAATTTTCTAAAATTGGAGTGGGGATTCTTGTATGAATGATAATTAATTGCTTCTTGTTGGGATGCGTTTGTTGAGTAAGGATTCATATGTGGGAGACCCCTTTGAGGTGTTGAAAAAGGTGAAGTATGCGCTGGGAAAAGTGGAGTCTGTCAGAGTGACCAGGAGTGGTCTTTGTATTTCTGAGCCTCTAAAGAATCTGGACAACATACGTTTTGTGTTTTGAACTTTGGAGTAGAGCACCAGGGGTGACGACGGATGTTCAGGTTGAATCCCTGAAGAGAATGTCTGGTGTGGTTCGTGCCCGGCGTCTGAACCGCTGGGTGAATGGAGAAAAAGAAGAAAGTATGTCAGTCCTGTTGTTTTTTGATGAAGAGCAAATACCTACGCGTGTGAAGCTTGGTTATGTAAGAGCTTTCGTCCCCAAACCATTGCAGTGTAAGAATTGTAAAGGATTTGGCCATGTTTCAAGTGTGTGCAGACGGAAAGAGTATATTGAAGAACAATGTGTAGAAGGACGACGAGTTCCTGGAGTGCCCTGTAAGGGTGAAGGAGATTGAGGTGGCAAAAGTTTGAGCGGTCAATCGAATCTCCTATGCAGAGGTGATTAAAATAATTGAGAAAACAAGTGATGCTAGTGAAGATATGGTAGTGGACGCACCACAGCCTGTAGTAAATGTTTGCTGCCAGGGAAAATATACTCGGTGTTAAAAAGGTGGATTTTGTGGCGTTCATTGCAACAGTTATAAACTGTGCGGCACAAGTCTCAAAGAAATCTAAGAAACTGGACATTATTGTGGCTGCGGCAGAAAAGTTTTTGAGATTTAAGGATTTTACATCTGAAGACTGGCGCCGGAAGACCCGCCCTCCCAGATTCCCCTTGAGCCTGTGTAGGAGTCAGATCTGATATCCTGTTTCCATCCTGCACAGTAGGTGGAGGAATGCACATTAAATTGGGAATGGATGGATGGAAATGGCCAAGTGATGGAAAATCTGATAGAAATTAAGGATCTGGTGTATTCCCTGTTCACCCATGACTGCATGGCCAGGCACGACTCCAACACCATCATTAAGTTTGCCGACGACGCAACAGTGGTAGGCCTGATCATCGACAACGATGAGACAGCCTATAGGGAGGAGGTCAGAGACCTGGCTGTGTGGTGCCAGGATAACAACATCTCCCTCAACGTGATCAAGACAAAGGAGATGATTGTGGACTACAGGAAAAAGAGGACAGAGCACACCACCATTCTCATCGACGGGGCTGTAGTGGAGCAGGTTGAGAGCTTCAAGTTCCTTGGTGTCCACATCACCAACAAACTATCATGGTCCAAACACACCAAGACAGTTGTGAAGAGGGCACGACAAAGCCTATTCCCCCTCAGGAGACTGAAAAGATTTGACATGGGTCCTCAGATCCTCAAAAAGTTATACAGCTGCACCATCGAGAGTATCCTGACTGTGGCAACTGCTCGGCCTCCGACCACAAGGCACTACAGAGGGTAGTGCGTACGGCCCAGTACATCACTGGGGCCAAGCTTCCTGCCATCCAGGACCTCTATACCAGGCGGTGTCAGAGGAAGGCCCTCAAAATTGTCAAAGACTCCAGCCACCCTGGTCATAGACTGTTCTCTCTGCTACCGCATGACAACCGGTACCGGAGCGCCAAATCTAGGTCCAAAAGGCTTCTTAACAGCTTCTACCCCCAAGCCATAAGACTCCAGAACAGCTAATGAAATGGCTACCCGGACTATTCGCAGGTGATGGCTCGGGTGGATATCAGAGTGGATGTGGATAGTATTAATTACTGGGTGAGAACAGCTTTAGTAGGGGCAGTTACTGAGGCTATACCTAAGAGTTCAGGGAGGAGGAGGAGGAAAGCAGTCCCATGGAGGACGGAGGAGTGTGGGGCAATGGTGAGGAGTAGGAACAGGGCATTTAGAGTACTGAAAAGGATGCATAACTTCCAACATCTGATTCAGGATAAGCAGGCCCAGGCCCTGGTGAGGAGAACTATCTGTCAGGCAAAGAGGTCATGTTGGCCTCGGTTCTGTGACACCATTGGAAGGGTGACACCTGTGGGAGAAGTGTGGGGGATGATTAAGAGGATGAGTGGGGTCAGAAGGGAGTGGGACTATCCAGTGTTGACGAGTGGGGAGGATGTGGCAGCAACAGATGAGGAGAAGGCAGAGATGATGGCCAAAGCGTTTGTCCAAGTGCATAGCTCGGCAAATTTGTCAGAGGAGGGGCAGAGGGGGAGAGAGAGAATGAGAGAAGAGCACCCTGGAGTGCAGGATAGGAGGGAGGATGTAAATGATGCGTTGAATGCACCATTTACCATGGCAGAAATGAAAAGGGCAAAAGGTAAGGCTGGGTTAACTTCACCTGGGAAAGATGAGGTGTGCCATGTTATGTTGTCCCATCTTAGTGATGAGGCACTGGATAAGGTATTGGTGTTGTACATCAGACTGTGGGAGGAGGGGAAACTACTAGGCAGCTGGAAGGAGGCAGTAGTGGTACCAATCCGGAAGCCAGGGAAGGACCCAACGAGGCCAACAAGCTATCGGAAAATGTATGTAAGATTATGGAACGTATGATTACGGAGAGGCTAACTTACTTCCTGGAGAGCAGGGGGCTAGTATCGCCACATCAGAGTGGGTTAAGGAAGAGCAGGGGAACTATGGACCCAGTCAGGAAGGCTCAGGTGAACAAGGAGACTGTTGTAGCTGTCTTTTTGGATGTGGAGAAGGCTTATGATATGATGTGGAAGGAGGGGTTGTTAATCAAGCTTGATATTATGGGGGTAGGAGGAAGAATGTACAACTGTATAAAGGATTTCCTGTTTGGAAGGTCTATCCAGGTGAGGGTGAGGAAGTCTCTATCAGGCAGCTACCTGGTGGATAACAGTATACCGCAGGGGAGCGTGATTAGTCCTCTGTTGTTCTCAATCATGATCAATGATGTTTACACTCAGGTACAGCCGGATATAGGGAGGTCGTTATTTGCAGATGATGGGGCCTTATGGAAGAGGGGAAGAAATGTGCCATACATAGTCAGGAAGGTACAGGAAGCAATTGATGAGGTAGAGTGGTGGGCATTAATCTGGGGATTCAGGTTCTCTGTAGAGAAAACTCAGACAGTGTTGTTTACCAGGAGGAAGGTGGGAGGTGAGGTATGCTTGAAGTTATATGGGAGACACTTGGAGAGGGTGGGGGCCTTCAGGTTCTTTGGGGTATATTTTGACACTAGACTGACCTGGGCAGAACACATTGAGAGAGTTTTGGGAAAGTGTGAGAAGGTGCTAAATGTGATTCGCTGTCTGACAGGGAAGGAGTGGGGGGCTGGGCATTCCTCATTGAGGACCATGTATGTTGCATTGATTTGACCTGTAATAGACTATGGCAGTATAGCGCATGGTTCAGCAGCCTGGACCTCATTAGAAAGGCTAGATGTCATACAGGGGCAAGGACTCAGAATATGTTGTGGGCCGTTTCGTACCTCCCCAGTGGCTGCACTACAGGTGGAGATGGGGGATATGCCATTGCAGATTTGGAGACAGGAGCTGGCAATGAATTATTGGGTCAACCTACAGGGACATGGGGTGTCTCATCCTGTGAAAATGATTTTACAGGCATGATGGGAACATGAGCGAGGACAGAACACAAGCTTTGGGTGGGTGGGTAATAGCCAGGCGAAGGAGATGGGACTATATGGAAGGGAGTTTAGTCAAATGGTAGATGTTCCTGTAAATCCACCATGGCTACTCCCGCCTCCAGTAGTTGATCTAGAAGTGTTGGAGAGACTACAGAAAGATAGGGAGGGTGTTGATCCATCTGATTTGTTTAATAGACGTCTGGATATTGTGTATCAGGATTTTGTGGCCATTTACACAGATGGTTCAAAAGATCCAAGGACAGGACGTACTGGGTCAGCATTTGTAGTGCAGGAATGTGAGGTGGCAGTCACACCCTGATCTGTTTCACCTGTCTTGTGCTTGTCTGTTCAAGCCTACCTGCATGTTTTTCCAGTACTCCTGTTTCTCCCTAGCACCTGTTTTTATAGTTTTCCGGTTTTGACCAATCTGCCCTGACCCTGAGCCTGCCTGCCGTTCTGTATCTGTCTGACACTGCCCCAGATTACTGACCTCTGCCTGCCCTGACCCTGAGCCTGCCTGCCATTCGGTACCTTACAGACTCTGCCCTGGATTACCGACCTCTGCCTGCCCTTGACTTGTCGTCTGCCTGCCCACTGTTTTGTTAATAAACTTCTGTGATTCGAACTGTCTGCATCTGGGTCTTATCCTGAGTTCTGATAGTACGAACTGGCCATGACTAACCCAGCAGACTCGGACCAGCTCCGCAACGCCATCTCTTTCCAAGGAGCCACCATTGGGAGGCACGAGGCGTTACTTCGAGGTCTTATGGTCTTATGTCATGACCGTGCCTTGAATACATTGCTGGAGCAATTCCGCGGATTATCTGTTAGGCAGCCAGCCATGACAGTAACCTCCCAGCCCCTCAGTAACCCCGCTGTCAGCAGCGCGTCTCTCCAGGCCACCCCGGCTTAACGAGAACCCTGCTTACCTCCTCCGGGAACGCTTTGCTGGAGAGTCAGGAACCTGTCGGCGTTTCTCTCCCAGTGTTCCTTCATCTGCAGCCCTCGTCCTTCCCCTCGGACCACTCAAAGATAGCGTACCCCGGAAGTTACTCCAGCTTCGTCAAGACTCCCGCAGTGTGGAGGACTATGCGGTTGATTTCCGCACGTTGGCTGCCGAGAGTGCCTGGAACCCAAAACCCTGTTCGATACACTCCTTCATTGATTATTGGAGGAGGTTAAAGATGAGCTCACAGCCCGGGAGCTGCCTCCGGATCTCGACTCGCTCATTGCCTTGACCATCCGGATTGATGGGCGGCTACGGGAACGTAGGAGGGAGAGGAGGTATGATTCCGGTCCCACTTGCTCGCCCAAGGATCCCACCTCGCCTCCGAGGAATCCCGGAAGTCCCTGGCATCTACGTTCCAGAGAGAATCCGAGGTTACCCGAGTTCCCCCGAGAGTCTCCGAGGTCTGCCGACTCGCCTCTTCCGGAGCCAATGCAACTCGGCAGAGCTATGCTGTCTCCAACCGAATGTTTACGCAGACATAACACCAAGAGTTGTCTGTATTGCGGGATTACCGGTCATTACGTGTCTACCTGTCCATTAAAATACCAGGCTCATCAGTAGGTACGAGTACTCTGGTGGACCATACAGAGAATTTTCCTTCTCCCCTTACTCGCACCCCTCTCCATGACATCCTGCTGTGGGAGCGACCAGTCGAAATCTCTCCGGGTTCTCATTGACTTTGGGGCCGATGAGAGTTTCATGGATGCTACCCTGATGTTAGAGCTGGGCATCCCCACTCAGCCCCTCTCCATTCCCATGGACGTTCGAGCACTGGATGGGCGCTCTATAGGCAGAGTCACCCACAATACCACTCCTATCAACCTGCAAGTGTCAGGGAACCACAGTGAGTCAATGCAGTTCATGCTCATCAAGTCTCCTCAGGTTCCTGTGGTATTGGGGATTTCTTGGCTCTAGCGACACAATCCCCTTATCATCTGGACTGCTGGTGCAATCATGGGCTGGAGGCCGTTCTGCTACGGCCATTGCCTGAAGTCGGCGCAGCCTGCCCTGGGACATCTTCCTGTTGGCTCCGAAGACGCCTCGGACCTCTCCGCTGTTCCCGAGGAGTACCAGGACCTCCGGGAGGTTTTCAGCAAGGCACGGGCCACTTCGCTTCCTCTGCATCGACCCTATGACTCCAAGATCGACCTTCTCCCGGGTACTACACCACCTCAAGGACGGCTGTATTCACTGTCGGGTCCGGAGACCAAGGCTATGGAGACGTACATCAAGGACTCCCTGGCAGCAGGGTGTATCCGTCCCTCTGCCTCCCCCACCAGTGCAGGGTTCTTCTTTGTGGAGAAGATGGACAAAACCCTGTGCCCGTGCATCGACTACCGGGGCCTCAATGACATCACGGTTAAGAACTGCTACGCGCTACCACTCATCGCCTTGGCTTTCGAGCCACTACGAGGCCACTATTTTCTCTAAGTTGGACCTGCGGAACGCCTACCATCTGGTGCAGATACGGGAAGGTGACGAGTGGAAGACAGCCTTCAACACTGCTAGTGCACACTACGAATACCTGGTGATGCCATTCGGTCTGACCAATGCTCCTGCTGTGTTCCAGGCCCTGGTTAACAACGTTCTCCGCGACATGTTGAACTGGTTCGTGTTTGTCTACCTCGACAACATCCTAGTCTTTTCCCGCTCAGCTCAAGAACATGTTGTCCACGTCCGACAGGTCCGTGGGGAAAGGTCCTGGACCTTAAGCACCGCTTCACCACAGCTCCCATATTAATCCATCCGGACCCGTCCCATCAGTTCGTGGTGGCGGTAAATGCTTCGGATGTCGGAGTGGGGGCCATCCTGTCGCAGCGTTCTGCCCTGGACCTTAAGCTGCATCCCTGCGCTTTCTTCTCCCATCATCTTAACGCCACGGTGAGGAATTATGATGTGGGGAATTGAGAACTACTCGCGGTGAAGATGGCATTGGAGGAGTGGAGGCACTGATTATAGGTCGCAGAACATCCATTCATTGTGGTGACGGATCACAAGAACCTGGAATATCTCCGCACCGCCAAGCATCTCAACTCCAGGCAAGCTCGATGGGCCCTGCTGTTCACCCGGTTCAACTTTACCATCTCCTACCGCCTAGGGTCCAAGAATGTTAAGCCGGATGCGCTTTCACACCGCTATAGCCCCGCTGCTACACCCTCGGACCCCGAGACCATCCTTCCTACCTAGTATCTGGCGGCTACACTCATCTGGGGAATAGAGAACCAGAGCCCAGATTCACAAAACACTTATTACGCAAAACCTGAAGAAGAAAAATAAGAAGTTCATAAGATAGTTCGTAAGTGCAATTCCTCAACAATATCTTAAGATGTAATGATTTTCCTACGAACTTCTCAAATATCTTCTTACGAATCTTCTTAAGATGTTTGTTGCTGGGCAACCGATTTAGCTAGCTATCTAGATAGCAATGGCAATCATGTTAGCATATTTCCTACTGAGATTACTGTTCTAAAACATGTTGTTGGGTTTAAAACAATCAATACTGAAACTTTCAGATGAAGTTTGTGAGTGAATTGAACATGTTTGTCATGGATTCAGCCAAGGCTGCTCCTCCTCCTTGCTCGAGCAGGCTTCGGCGTTCGTCGTCACCGGAGTACTAGCTGCTACCGATCCATGTTTCTGTGTTAGACTTGTTATGTCTTGATTATGTACACCTGTTTCCCATTATGTTGTATTGTCTTCCCTATTTAACCCTCTGTAGTACACTGTGTGTTGTGTGTGATTGTATTCGTGATCGGCTGTCGTTAGTGTGCGGGTTATTTCCTCCCTGTGTGGAGATTGTGTTATGCTCAGTTTACTTTCAAGTAAAGTACGTTTCGGATAAGCTCTGTGTCCTCCGTTTGACTTCGCCCACCGCAATTCACTGACGCCCTTGACAGAATCACACACCAACCCATGGAGTCAGCAGGAGCAGTGGTGCCAGCCGGATCAATGGAAGAACACGTACAACAACAAGCGGCCATGATCCAGGCTCTCTGCACCACCATGGAACGTGTGGTGAACACAATGGAGCGATGGGAGAGAGGAGGTCTGCCTACACCTCCTCCGATTACACCACCACCATCATCGATACCCATCGCTTCACCACCGGGTCCAGTGGGATTCAGCTCTCGCTCCCGAGGGCTTATGACGGCACAGCTGTCGTATCCCGGCCCCCTCGGGATACGAGAGCGTGTCCGCCCTCATCTCCTGTCTGTCCGGTAAAGCGCTGGAGTGGGCCAACGCCGAGTGGGGGGGAATAGACGCCGCTACTGTCAGCTGTGCGGAGTTCACCCGCCGCTTTAGGACGGTATTCGATCATCCACCAGAGGGAAAAGCGGCGTGTGAGCGTCTATTCCACCTCAGACAGGGGAAGAGGAGCGCGCAGGAATACGCACTGGACTTTCGGACTCTGGCTGCCAACGCGGGATGGAATAAGAGGGCCCTCATCGACCACTACCGATGTAGCTTGAGGGAGGACGTGCGTCGGGAATTGGCCTGCAGGGACACCAACCTAAGCCTGGACCAACTGGTGGACATGTCGATTCGACTGGATACCCTGTTGGCTACCCGCGGACGTCCGGATCCGGGGATGTCCATTGCATCCCCCAGCACTTCAGAGCCTACCCCTATGGAGCTCGGAGGTGCTGCTATGAGGGAGACCAGGAGAGGGGCCGTCCCCTGCACCAACTGTGGCCGCAGAGGACACACTGCTAGTCGGTGCTGGGGAGGGCCTCCTAGGAATCGAGGCAGTAGGCAGCGCATTGATGAGCCATTCCAGGTGAGTAGGCACCCAACTCACACAGAGCTCCCTGTTGCGCATATGTGTATGAATGTTGTGTTTCCCGAGTTTTCTACTCAGTCCCAGCATAAGGCGCTAGTAGATTCAGGTGCAGCTGGGAACTTTATTGATCGTCAGTTTACCCAGAAGTTAGGGATTCCTATTGTGCCAGTCGATGTGCCCTTCCCTATACATGCCCTAGATAGCCGCCCTTTAGGGTCAGGGTTGATTAGGGAGGTCACAGCGCCTCTCAGGATGAAAACGCAGGAGGGGCATGAGGAGATGATTAGTTTGTATTTGATTAATTCTCCTGCGTTTCCCGTGGTGTTGGGGCTTCCCTGGTTAGCTTCTCATGACCCCACTATTTCATGGCAACAGAGGGCTCTCAAGGGATGGTCTGATCAGTGTTTAGGGAGGTGTGTAGGTGTTTCTGTAGCGGCAACGACGGTGGAAAGTCCGAACCAAGTTCCCACCATGCACATTCTGCAGTTCTGGAAGGCATTCTGGACACTCATTGGGTCGTCGGCCGGTCTGTCCTCCGGGTTTCACCAGTCTAATATCCATTCGGAGCGAGCCAATCAGGACCTGGAGACGACTCTTCGTTGCCTCGTCTTCGCCAACCCCACCACCTGGAGCCAGCAACTCATGTGGGTAGAATACTCACGCAACACCCTCACCTGCTCAGCCACTGGTCTCTCGCCTTTCGAGTGTTCGATGGGTTATCAGCCCCCGCTCTTCCCTGAGCAAGAGGAAGAGGTCAACATACCCTCGGCCCAGATGTTCATCCGCCGCTGTCGCCGTACCTGGAAGAGAGCCCGGTCTGCTCTTCTCAAGACCACCTCCAGGTATCGATGACAGGCACCGGACCCCGGCTCTCCGTTATCGTCTCGGGCAGAGGGTATGGCTGTCCACTCGGAATCTGCCCCTCTGGGTGGAGTCCCGCAAACTTTCCCCCCGTTTTATCAGCCCTTTCCCAACTGTAAGATCCTTAGCCCCTCTGCTGTTCATCTTCTGTTGCCCCGCACCCTCCGTATACATTCCACTTTTCATGTATCAAGGATTAAACCTCTGTCTCACAGCCCTCTGTCTTCTGTGATTCGAACTGTCTGCATCTGGGTCTTATCCTGGGATCTGATAGTTGGCCTTGCAGTGGGTGGAGGAAGTCAAGCCAGACAGAGTAGTTATTTGTTCTGATTCATGTTCAGTGTTGATGAGTCTGCAGTCCTTAAGCTCACGTAGCAGAACAGACCTGCTTTATGATGTACTACAAACCCATGGCAGGATTAGACAGATGGGTATACAGATAAGATTTACTTGGGTCCCAGCCCATGTGGGGGTGGAGGAGAACGAGGCAGTTAATGCCCTTAGTAGTGGGGATGTTGTAGTTTCAATGAGCAAGGCAGAGGCAAAACGCCTGATATGGACAGTGATGGTGCAGACATGGCAGGAGCAGTAGAATAGAAATATTAAGGGCAGGCATTTCAAGTACAGAGGAAAGTCAGGGAGGACGGCAGGAAGGGACAGAAGAGAAGAGGCTATTTTTACAAGATTAAGGGTGGGACACAGCCGGTTGAACAAGACTTTAAATGTAATAGGAAAGCATCCTACAGGAAAGGGTGATTATTGCCAGGAAACAGAGACCGTGGAGCATGTATTGCTACAGTGTGGGCAGTATCAGAGGGAAAGAGAGAGAATGAGATCTAGTATGAGGGAGAATGGGATACAGGAAATTAGTTTAAAGAGTATATTGAGTAGAATGTCATTAGATATAGTCTCAAATATTTTGTTCTATTTCTTAAGAGCAACGGGGCTGGCAGGTAGGATTTGTTTTCTTCCTGTCTCTGGCCCACACTCCAGTACAGTAGGTTGCGGTAATGCACCATAACGTTGGATGGCAACCGCCGATAAACCCCACCGAAGAAGACTTACTTGGTTCGCGACGTGCAGAGAATGCAAATGAAGCCACGCTTAAAACGAACAACGAACGCCGGGAATGATTTGCTATAAACAGCTCATCAGTGAAAAGGCCACCCTCGATTGGCCTACTAACTCTCGAGTTCAACAAGGGTTCTGTTTGTGGTGAGCATGTTACTTAGTAACAATTTCAGTTAAACAATTTGAATGAACATTCCAAAATGTTACGGTGAAATGCCAAACTGCTGATATTTGTAAGGATTACTGTGGCATTTTAGTGGCAATAAATGGCGAATGACTGATTTGCCATTCCTAGTAAGGGCATAGCGCCGAGACCCCTAGAGGGATAGTTCAACCTGATGTCGTAAACTGACAAACGACGGAAAAGGAATAATAGCGCCAAGTATGGCGATTCAACGCCAGCAGGAGCTGAAAATATCGTTGGTATTAGATTGTTCTGGCAATTCTCACATAGAAACTTAATTGAGAGGAAGTATGTTTGACATGAATTTTACATATAGCTTTTTACATATATACAGTGAGGGAAAAAAGTATTTGATCCCCTGCTGATTTTGTACGTTTGCCCACTGACAAAGAAATGATCAGTCTATAATTTTAATGGTAGGTTTATTTGAACAGTGAGAGACAGAATAACAACAAAACAATCCAGAAAAACGCATGTCAAAAATGTTATAAATTGATTTGCATTTTAATGAGGGAAATAAGTATTTGACCCCTCTGCAAAACATGACTTAGTACTTGGTGGCAAAACCCTTGTTGGCAATCACAGAGGTCAGACATTTCTTGTAGTTGGCCACCAGGTTTGCACACATCTCAGGAGGGATTCTTGTCCCACTCCTCTTTGCAGATCTTCTCCAAGTCATTAAGGTTTCGAGGCTGACGTTTGGCAACTCGAACCTTCAGCTCCCTCCACAGATTTTCTATGGGATTAAGGTCTGGAGACTGGCTAGGCCACTCCAGGACCTTAATGTTTTTCTTCTTGAGCCACTCCTTTGTTGCCTTGGCCATGTGTTTTGGGTCATTGTCATGCTGGAATACCCATCCACGACCCATTTTCAATGCCCTGGCTAAGGGAAGGAGGTTCTCACCCAAGATTTGACGGTACATGGCCCCGTCCATCGTCCCTTTGATGCGGTAAAGTTGTCCTGTCCCCTTAGCAGAAAAACACCCCAAAAGCATAATGTTTCCACCTCCATGTTTGACAGTGGGGATGGTGTTCTTGGGGTCATAGGCAGCATTCCTCCTCCTCCAAACACGGTGAGATGAGTTGATGCCAAAGAGCTCCATTTTGGTCTCATCTGACCACAACACTTTCACCCAGTTCTGCTCTGAATCATTCAGATGTTCATTGGCAAACTTCAGACGGGCATGTATATGTGCTTTCTTGAGCAGGGGGACCTTGCGGGCGCTGCAGGATTTCAGTCCTTCACGGCGTAGTGTGTTACCAATTGTTTTCTTGGTGACTATGGTCCCAGCTTCCTTGAGATCATTGACAAGATCCTCCCGTGTAGTTCTGGGCTGATTCCTCACCGTTCTCATGATCATTGCAACTCCACGAGGTGAGATCTTGCATGGAGCCCCAGGCCGAGGGAGATTGACAGTTATTTTGCGTTTCTTCCGTTTGCGAATAATCGCACCAACTGTTGTCACCTTCTCACCAAGCTGCTTGCCGATGGTCTTGTAGCCCATTCCAGCCTTGTGTATGTCTACAATCTTGTCCCTGACATCCTTGGAGAGCTCTTTGGTCTTGGCCATGGTGGAGAGTTTGGAATCTGATTGATTGATTGCTTCTGTGGACAGGTGTCTTTTATACAGGTAACAAACTGAGATTAGGAGCACTCCCTTTAAGTGTGTGCTCCTAATCTCAGCTTGTTATCTGTATAAAAGACACCTGGGAGCCAGAAATCTTTCTGATTGAGAGGGGGCCAAATACTTATTTCTCTCATTAAAATGCAAATCAATTTATAACATTTTTGACATGCGTTTTTCAGGATTTTTTTGTTGTTATTCTGTCTCTCACTGTTCAAATAAACCTACCATTAAAATTATAGACTGATCATTTCTTTGTCAGTGGGCAAACGTACAAAATCAGCAGGGGATCAAATACTTTTTTCCCTCACTGTACATGTATCACTTTTTTTGCTTGAAAATCATGATGAAATTTGACATTTTAGGCCCTTTTTAGACCTATAGGGTGGCTTGGGGTCAAACACCCCCCAGGGTTAAACACCCCTCACCTGTAATTCTCACAGAAACCACTTTGTCACCATTTTTTAAAACCCGATATTGGGGAAAAATTCACCCTTTCTAAAGTTTCAGTTTTTATTGAATAACAAAAAATATGAATTCTGCCCACTTATTTCCCTTCAAAATGTGTTTGCCTAAGGATAGCCAGTATTCACATATCTAAATCTTACCAAATGTTATTTTTTTTCTTTTTTTTTGGGGGGGGGGGATGGATCAGCTTAATATTGCAGATAGATTGTATCTTCTATCAATGTAATTGTCTGCATCACTTCCAATCCCCCATGTTTTTTATATATATACTCCCCTTTATTACTTTTCAACCCCGCCATCCTTTCCCTACTTCGAGTAAATTAGTGAACAACAATGCCCAGGTGTCACGAACTCTGATGCGGATGTGGTGCGAATCAATAGCAGGACACAGGAGCTCAGTTAATCCAGACTTTACTAGAAAATCCAAAATGATAACACGGGTCAAACAACCCGGAGGCGAAACATACGCCACAGTGCGTAAAGTACTCCCAAACCGAACTGCGCACGAACAATAGTGCTACGGTAAAACAAAGAGAGTCTAGCAAACAGCACTGCACCAAGCGACAGGAAAACAATTACACACAACACAAGACAGAAACCACGAGAACTTATAGGACACATAATCAACACTAAACATGAACAGGTGTACTAAACAGACCAAACCAATCAAACATAGAAAACAAAGAACGGTGGCAGCTAGTACTCCGGAGACGACGACCGCCGAAGCCTGCCCGAACAAGGAGGAGGAGCAGCCTCGTCCGAAACCGTGACAGTACCCCCCCCTTGACGCGCGGCTCCAGCCGTGCGCCGACCCCGGCCTCGAGGACGACCAGGAGGACGCGGAGCAGGGCGCGTGGGATGACCACGATGGAACTCAGTCAGAAGAGACGGGTCTAGGATGTCCCTCCTCGGCACCCAGCACCGCTCCTCCGGGCCGTACCCCTCCCACTCCACGAGATATTGGAGACCCCCCATCCGACGTCTCGAATCCAAGATGGACCGCACAGTGTACGCCGGTGCCCCCTCGATGTCCAATGGGGGCGGAGGAGTCTCTCTGATCTCATCTTCCTGGAGTGGAAAAGCTACCACCGGCCTGAGAAGAGACACATGGAACGAGGGGTTAATATTCTTATACTCAATAGGCAGTTGTAATCTGTAACACACCTCGTTCAATCTTCTCAGGACTTTAAACGGCCCCACAAACCGCCGACCCAGCTTCCAGCAGGGCAGGCGGAGGGGCAGGTTTCTGGTAGAGAGCCAGACTCGATCACCAGGTGCGTACACCGGCCCCTCACTGCGGTGGAGATCGGCGTTCGCTTTTTGACGACGGATGGCCCGCTGCAGATGGACGTGTGCAGCGTTCCACGTCTCCTCCGAGCGCCGCACCCACTCATCCACAGCAGGATCCTCGATCTGGCTCTGCTGCCATGGTGCCAGAACCGGCTGGTAACCTAACACACATTGGAAAGGGGTTAGGTTAGTTGAGGAGTGGCGTAGGGAATTCTGGGCCATTTCTGCCCAAGGAACATACCGTGCCCACTCCTCCGGCCGGCCCTGGCAGTATGATCTAAGAAACCTACCCACATCCTGGTTCACTCGTTCCACCTGCCCATTACTCTCAGGATGGTAACCTGAGGTAAGGCTCACCGAGACCCCCAAACGCTCCATAAATGCTCTCCAGACTCTGGAGGTGAACTGGGGACCTCGATCAGACACAATATCCTCGGGTACCCCGTAGTGCCGGAAAACGTGTGTGAATAGCGCTTCGGCAGTCTGTAGGGCAGTAGGAAGACCCGGCATAGGGAGCAAACGACAGGCCTTAGAGAACCGGTCCACAACGACCAGTATAGTGGTATTCCCCTGCGAGGGGGGAAGGTCAGTGATGAAGTCCACCGAGAGGTGAGACCATGGTCGTTGTGGAACGGGCAGGGGTTGTAACTTACCCCTAGGCAGATGTCTAGGCGCCTCACTCTGGGCGCACACCGAGCAGGAGGAGACATAAACCCTCACATCCCTGGCTAACGTTGGCCACCAGTACTTAGCACTAAGACAGTGCACTGTCCGGCCAATACCAGGATGTCCAGAGGAGGGTGACGTGTGAGCCCAATAAATGAGTCGATCCCGAACCTCGAGCGGAACGTACGTCCGACCCACAGGACACTGTGGAGGGCTGGGGTCGGTACGCAACGCCCGCTCGATTTCAGCATCGACCTCCCATACAACCGGTGCCACTAGACAAGACTCTGGTAGTATGGAAGTGGGCTCAACGGACCTCTCCTCTGTATCATACCGCCGGGACAGGGCGTCTGCCTTACCGTTCTGGGACCCAGGGATGTACGTGATTTTAAATACGAACCGGGCTAGAAACATGTTCCACCGAGCCTGGCGAGGGTTCAGTCTCCTAGCTGCCCGGATGTACTCCAGGTTCCGATGGTCAGTCAAAATGAGGAAAGGGTGTTGAGCCCCCTCAAGCCAATGCCTCCACACCTTTAGGGCCTGTACCACGGCTAACAGCTCCCTGTCCCCTACGTCATAATTTCGCTCCGCCGGGCTGAGCTTTTTAGAGTAAAAAGCACAGGGGCGGAGTTTAGGTGGCGTGCCGGACCGTTGAGATAGAACAGCTCCTATACCGGCCTCCGACGCGTCCACCTCTACCTGAAATGGTAAGGCGGGATCCGGATGCACCAGCACCGGAGCCGAAGTAAACAGGCCCTTCAGTTTCCCAAAAGCCCTGTCCGCCTCAGCTGACCACTGCAAGCGCACCGGACCCCCCTTCAGAAGAGACGTGATGGGAGCTGCCACCTGTCCAAAACCCCGGATAAACCTCCGGTAGTAATTCGCAAAACCCAAAAACTGCTGCACCTCTTTAACAGTGGTTGGGGTTTGCCAATTACGCACAGCTGACACACGGTCCACCTCCATCTTCACCCCTGACGCGGACAACCGATAACCCAAAAAGGAGACCGACTCCTGGAAAAACAGACATTTCTCTGCCTTGACATACAGGTCGTGCTCCAACAGCCTCCTCAACACTCGATGCACCAGGGCTACATGCTCGGCTCGGGTAGGAGAGTACACCAGAATGTCATCAATGTACACGACCACACCTTGCCCCTGCATGTCCCGGAAGATCTCATCCACGAATGATTGGAAGACCGAAGGAGCGTTCATCAACCCGTATGGCATGACGAGATACTCGTAATGACCCGAGGTGGTACTAAAGGCTGTTTTCCATTCATCGCCCTCCCTAATGCGCACCAAGTTATATGCGCTCCTGAGATCCAGTTTTGTGAAGAAAGCGCGCTCCGTGCAATGACTCCCGTCATAGTCGCAATCAGAGGGAGTGGATAACTGTATTTCACAGTAATCTGATTGAGACCACGGTAATCAATGCACGGGCGCAACCCTCCATCCTTTTTCTTCACAAAATAGAAGCTCGAGGACGCAGGGGAAGTGGAGGGCCGTATGTATCCCTGTCTCAAAGATTCGGCTATGTAAGTCTCCATAGCCTTTCTCTCCTCTTGAGACAAAGGATACACGTGGCTCCGTGAGAGCGCTGCTCCTGTCTGGAGGTCTATCGCACAATCCTCCTGTCTGTGAGGAGGCAACCGCGTCGCCCTCGCCTTACTGAACACCAGTGCCAAATCCCCATATTCAGGTGGAATGTGCAATGCGGGCACTTGGTTTGGACTTTCCACCGAGGTCGCCCCTACGGAAACACCCAGACATCGCCCCTCACACTGAGCAGACCACTCCTTAAGAGCTCTCTGTTGCCACGAAATGGCAGGGTTATGGGTACTTAACCAGGGAATTCCCAGCACCACCGGGTACGCAGGAGAGTCGATCAGATACAGCTGAATAGTCTCCTCATGACCCCCCTGCGTACACATCCTAAGTGGCGCTGTGACTTCCCTAATCAACCCCGACCCCAACGGGCGGCTATCTAAAGCATGAACGGGAAAAGGATCGTCGACAGGCAGGAGGGGAATCCCTAATTCTAAACAAAACTTCCGGTCAACAAAATTCCCAGCTGCGCCTGAATCTACTAGTGCCTTATGCTGGGAATGAGGTGCAACCTGTGGAAAACTAACAGGTAAACAAAAGTGCACAACAGAGAGCTCTGGGTAAGTGGGGCGTCTACTCACCTGGGAATGCTCCCCAGTGCGAGGCCTGTCGTCCCCTCCTTCTGGAGACCCTCCCCAGCACCTGGCCGCAGTGTGCCCTCCACGGCCGCAGTTGGTGCAGGGGACATACCCCCTCGGGCTCCTTCTCCTCCTTTCTCTAGCGCCAGCACCCCCGAGCTCCATGGGGCTCGGCTCTGAGGTGCCGGAGGATGGAATGGACGGACCCCACTCGGAACGTCCACGGGTGGCCAGCAGGGTGTCCAGATGGATGGACATGTCGACCAACTGGTCGAAGGTGAAATTGGTGTCCCTGCAGGCCAACTCACGTTGAACGTCCTCCCGTAGGCTACATCGAAAATGGTCGATGAGGGCCCGTTCATTCCACCCTGCATCTGCCGCTAGAGTCCGGAACTCCAGGGCGAACGTCTGTGCGCTCCTCCTCCCCTGTCGGAGGTGGAATAGACGCTCCCCCGCCGCTTTGCCCTCAGGTGGATGATCGAACACGGCCTTGAAGCGACGGGAGAACTCCGCGTAGGAGATGGTGGTGGCGTCTATCCTCCTCCACTCGGCGTTGGCCCATTCCAATGCCTTGCCCATGAGACAGGAGATGAGGGCGGAAACGCTCTCGTGTCCCGAGGGCACCGGGTGTACAGTGGCTAGGTAGAGCTCCACCTGTAGGAGGAACCCCTGACACCCGGCAGCTGTACCGTCATACGCCCTCGGGAGTGAGAGCCGAATCCCCCTGGGTTCCGGGCCTGGGACGGGCGGACCGACCGATGGTGGTGGTAAGGTAGGTGGAGGTGTGGGTACCCCTCTGGCCTCCAAACGGTGCAGGGTGTTGATGACGTCCTGCAGAGCTGTCCCCAGTTGTCGGATCTGGTCATCCTGGCCGCGGACATGTTCCTCAAGCGACCCAGGTGCTGCTGCTCCTGCTGATTCCATATTTAAGGTGTGTAATTCTGTCACGAACTCTGATGCGGATGTGGTGCGAATCAATAGCAGGACACAGGAGCTCAGTTAATCCAGACTTTACTAGAAAATCCAAAATGATAACACGGGTCAAACAACCCGGAGGCGAAACATACGCCACAGTGCATAAAGTACTCCCAAACCGAACTGCGCACGAACAATAGTGCGACGGTAAAACAAAGAGAGTCTAGCAAACAGCACTGCACCAAGCGACAGGAAAACAATTACACACAACACAAGACAGAAACCACGAGAACGTATAGGACACATAATCAACACTAAACATGAACAGGTGTACTAAACAGACCAAACCAATCAAACATAGAAAACAAAGAACGGTGGCAGCTAGTACTCCGGAGACGACGACCGCCGAAGCCTGCCCGAACAAGGAGGAGGAGCAGCCTCGGCCGAAACCGTGACACCAGGCCTCTACTTCCGGTCTATACTTACTATCTACACCTTATGGACAGAGTTATTTTTACAATAATTATATTATATACATATATATATTATATATATTATTTTTTTTGCTCCTGAACTTCTTCTACTCTCAACCTCTCCGATCATTTTCATGATGTCCATCCGGTTTGCTTCTATATGCCATATCTTTCTGACTGTGCTCTTTCCCAAAAGCTCCCAACATACAACCTATATAAATCTTACCAAATGTTGCTTATTTCGGTCAGAAGCTATCGTGGCGAGGCGGAATACAAGTGCTAGTTAACAGGGCCGGTTCCATTTTTGTTTTTTTACTATACAAGTGGCACTCGCCTTGCCACGCTAGCTTTGCCCTCATGTGGGTGCTAGCAAGCAAGCTAGGTAGTGCGCTTCAATTGGTCACTCATGTCACTATATCACAGGGGATTTGCCTAAAGTTGAGCTTTCCCCAACTTTAGTCCTGCCCTGTTCAGCTCCCTCGCCCATGCTCGCTTCGCTCAATGGTCCCCCGCCCACTGCGCTTCTCTTCGCTTCTCTTCGCTTTCACCTTCCATTGAATTTGAATTGCTTCCGATGTTTCACCATGCGATGCCGCTCTATATTAATACAAGGTGATAGCTAACGTTAGTGAAGGGTCGCAGCTAACACAAAACAAATCGAAGATGTTGGCTAACATTTGCAAACTATATCCCTTGTTGAACGCACCTCTGCCCTACATTTTGTAATAGGCCTACACAAGTTTAATATCTTTACGAAGCTTAGACTCTGTGCTTTATTCATTTTTTTATTAATTCTGATATGTTGTCTACTGTTTATAATTTCTTTCTAATCAAATAATGTTAGTGTGTGAGGAGAGAGCCAAAGCCCCTAGAGCGTAGAGTGCCCTTGCCTCGCGAGGCCTGCAGTGGCGTGTCCTACGCATCACAGAAACAAACACACACATTCACACACAGATACAGAAGCTGATGCATTCTGACTGAGCTGAGGCATCTCATTTACAGCAGGGCTCTTGCCTCCAGACACACTTTCCTCCAGACTCACCTGAATCTTCATTACTGGAGAACTCCATAATAGCTCAGTCACAACTGAAAATGAAGATGAAAATATATCTGTTCATCTTTGTTTTCAATCTCATGTGTGTGGTGTGTGACAGAGAGAGAGAGCTAGGGGTTCACTGTTTTGTGATACCATTTTCTTATTGGGCATTCATGACAGTTGAAGTACTGGCTACTACTGTAATTTACCAATCAATATTCTCTATTTCTTTGTTTCCTCAAAGGCCTGTGATATTTATTTATTATTTATAGAAGTGCATTGTTGTGTTTATGGCAGAAATGTTTTTCATATCAGCCCTGTATCTTCTTGGGAAATCCAAGTTTACACCATTTGGACCTTAAAAATACATTTTGTGAACAATATTTAATTGAGATTAATAGGCTTACCGTACCAATACAGTTTAGCATACATGCAATTAAGGAATCTATATTCGATAAGTGCCTTTTTAATTGTGCGCAGCCGTGTAACCTGATGCTTGTGCTTGAGTTTCCTGCTTACTTCAGCACACTCCCTTTGTCATCAGCCTTCACACAGTGAGAACTGCAGCATTGGTCAGAGCAGATCTCACACTGATAGTATCACCGAAACCTACCGGTGCAGTCTGTCTGTCGGCGCATTTCCATACAAGATTTACCCTGTTATCATTACTTATTGTGTATTTATTATTACCTTTATTATTACGTGTTTTACTTTTCTATTATTTCTCTATTTTCTTTCTCTCTGCATTTTTGAGAAGGGCCCATAAGTAAGCATTTCACTGTTAGTCAACACCTGTTGTTTACAAAGCATGTGATTAATTAAATTTGATTACATTTTTTATTGATCCCAGTGTTTTAAGTTTTAAGTTTTAATGTTACGTGCACATGTACAGTTTAATGCCTTTCTTGCAAGCCCTTTTACAGCAAGGGTCGTTAGTGCATTTTAATAGACAAACAAAAATAAGCCTGTTTCATTTACATTTACATTTTAGTCATTTAGCAGACGCTCTTATCCAGAGCGACTTACAGTTAGTGAGTGCATACATTTTCATATACATTTCCCTTTCAGTGGAGGATGGGGAAGATTCATCTGAATGCACAGCTGGCGAAAACTGGATTACACATTGGCAGATGTATCACGGAAAACCTGTGTAGTCTGTGCATATTATAGTGTGTGCATATTTCGCTTTATTTAATGTACAGAAGGCCTACATAAAAATATATATTATATAATATATTCAAAAATATATATAAATCAATGAAGAAATGACGATAGCATTAAAATCAATGAATGCCACAGAACATGTATTCAGAGAACATCAATTGATTGCCCAAATGGAGTTCCAATGAACAAAGGGTTGTTGTGTTTGTCACGGGTGAGATGACGGAAACAAACGTGACACATATTCTTCGGCCTATAAATGAATGACGGTTTCTTTTGTTGACAGACTGACAAAGAAAGGTGTTAAGGCTGTAACAATGTTGTTGACTGTCTGAAATCAACAGAAACCCATCACTCCCTGAATACACACACACACACACACACACACACACACACACACACACACACACACACACACACAAGACCTAAACCAACTCAATAGAGCCCTCACTTCACTGCTGTGAATAGAGTCATACCACCATGAACAGAGCAGATAAGAGCCCTGCACCTCTATCATGTAGACAATGCTGTAGATAAACCACACATTGTCTGGGTCAGTAACTCAACCTCATTATAGACCTGAACCACTAACGAGACAGGCGCAGGGTAAGTCCTAAATGGCACCCTATTCCCTACATACTGCACTACTTTTCACCAGAGCTATGGCCCCTGGTCAAAAGTAGTACACTATATAGGGAATATGTACCATTTGAGACATAGCCACCCTCTCTAGTTTCCACATCTAGTAAACAATCTGCAGTGAAAAGTGTATGTTAGGTAATAACATATTTTTGATGTGATTCTAACTTCCACCCATTGATTCCTGACACTTTTATGAGGTGTCTCTCATCTCATGAGATCTCATAAATGTGATGATCTCTACAGATTGATTTACAACCAGTCAAGCAGTTTCAGCTGTTCTTATCTTCCCACTCAGGTACATACTAAGGGCTGTAACGTCAGTAGTTTCGGTGAGCACCCTACACTACACATTCAAATAGTGCATTCCTGGACATTGACATCCATCCATCCAGTGACACACACACACACACACACACACACACACACACACAAACACCCCCAGTGATAGCACACACCTCAAAATGAAAGGACAAACATGTCACCTAGCAGGTCCAGGTAGTGTGAGAGAGAGTGCACATTTGAGTTCAGCAAGGTCAACAAACAGTGTAAACAGACACTGTTAAAAATGATTTTCACCAGTGCCAAGGTACAGTGATGTATAGTCTAGATCAGCATGTGGTGTTGGAAGATGTATCTGAGAATAATCAGAAAATGTGCTGCTTCAAGTGATGAGGGCTGTGATGTGTAGCCAGTGCATTACAGACCTGACAAGGCCTTGTCAGAGAGAACACAATGTGTTTGCTACGGCCTGCATTAGAGCAGAGACGGAAGCAGAGAGGACAGGAGCAAAGCTTGGCAGCTGCCTGCTCATATCAGCCGAAGGGAAGGCACTCCATAATTAAATGCTGTCTAGACACTGTTACCTGCAGTCCTACCTAGGAGAGGAGAGAGATAGTGTAGGAATTAACTCTCTCTTGCACACACTTACACGCACCACACACCA
This sequence comes from Coregonus clupeaformis, assembly GCF_020615455.1. Classification (NCBI taxonomy): domain Eukaryota; kingdom Metazoa; phylum Chordata; class Actinopteri; order Salmoniformes; family Salmonidae; genus Coregonus; species Coregonus clupeaformis. The sequence continues at coordinate 40,801,347 of NC_059197.1, forward strand.
CACACACACACAACAGTATTTCTGATGACAATGTTTCATTTAGTACAATTAAATGAAGGAGCATTCAATGATAGCCTACAACAAAAAGCCTTTGTATAACCACAAATAGCCCTAGACTCAGGATCAAGGAAAACAGAAGAAGCTTGCTTTTAGACTTGTTTCAGAAGCATGCTTTTTGTCCCTAGTTGTTCCCTGTAGGAGCAAGGACGTGTTGCCTGGAAACGACTTTGGATGTTTTTTACAGCCTTGAGCAAAGGAGATGGAAAAGTACGAGAAAATCAAAGTGGTCGGAAGAGGAGCTTTTGGGTAAACCAAAAGTTATTAACTTTGAACTTCTTGATGAAACTACACCGCTAAGTCACAGCAATCTTATTCACACTTTGTTTGTGATGTTTAATTTGTCTTCCTGTCAAACTTAAGTTAGAAGTTAAAAAGTTCGCCGCTTGTCTCCTTTGCCAAATCACGGAATGTAAATATGGTTCAGGCACGCGCATATTTTAGAAATAGAATTATGCACTCATTCTATTTCTATGGCCGCCCTGTCAATATTGTACAATACTAGTACATGATGAGTGCAAAGCTACGGTGTTGTCGTTCTAGTCATAACTGTAATGTGTTATGTTATTTAACCATTATATAAATGGTCAGATTCTAGTTCTAGATTGTTTGCAAATGCCCTCATGCATGAATGCATTACAAAGCACCAATATCAGTGGCAATAATGTACAAGAGTGCACAAGCTAGTAGGCACACTGTAAGGGGATAGCCTACACCAGAACACACTTTCCCAACTCTTCCCCATGCTACTCATTCTCTGCTCTGCCTTCCCATGTCATGTGTGACAGGATAGTGCACCTGTGTCGCCGGCGCAGTGACGGGGCCTTTGTGATCCTGAAGGAGATCCCAGTAGAGCAGATGTCCCGTGATGAACGCCTTGCCGCCCAGAATGAGTGCCAGGTGCTGAAGCTGCTCAACCACCCCAACATCATAGAGTACTATGAGAACTTCCTGGAGGACAAGGCTCTGATGATCGCTATGGAATATGCACCAGGTACTAGAACATTACCCCCCCCATTGTTTGTTACATAACACATAAGGTACATAGCTCAGTGTTCTCATGTAAGTCTGACACCTATACTGTAACATAGGGTGTCAAATATGTTTTGCTTGTCAGACGTTCCCCATGAGGTGTTATTCAGTCTCATCAGATGTCAGTCCCTGTTGTAGTGCTTCAGGAGACATATGATAAAGGGCACTGCATTATGTTACATAACTCTGGGTGGCCTGAGAGCATGATCTATTCTGCTGTAACTGTATTATTTTCCTGCTTTCGTACTGTAGGTGGAACCCTAGCTGACTACATTCAGAAGCGCTGTAACTCTCTGCTGGATGAGGACACCATCCTGCACTTCTTTGTCCAGATCCTGCTGGCCCTGTACCATGTGCACAACAAGCTCATCCTACACCGGGACCTGAAGACCCAGAACATTCTGCTTGACAAGCATCAAATGATCGTCAAAATAGGCGACTTTGGAATCTCCAAAATCCTTGTCAGCAAGAGCAAAGCCTACACTGTGAGTGGACATGACGTAGCATTGGTCACCTGACTACATGTAACGGCCAAATGCGTACTCTGATGATAAGCATAGTCATAGGCAGCACTGGCAGTAGAGTTTATCTTTTGTTTTTGTTTTATTTCCATTCAGGTGGTGGGGACCCCATGCTACATCTCTCCGGAGCTGTGTGAGGGGAAGCCCTACAACCAGAAGAGTGATATCTGGGCCCTGGGCTGTGTTCTATATGAGCTAGCCAGCCTCAAGAGAGCTTTCGAGGCTGCTGTACACATCTTTTCATAATGCACTTCATACATTGTCATTCCAATTTCATAAACTGTCCTTGCACTTTGGAATTGTAGATCCAAAAATGGCATTGAAGTTAATCATATCTTACATTAGTCTTTGAAGCACTTATCTTTCCATCTCCATGTAAAATGGATTTAATTTGTGGGATGATGCCTAAAGCTTACTGGTCCAAAAGTAAACCCATAAAGAAATCAAGGCATTAGCATAGTTTGAATATTTAACTCCTCTCCGTGGGCTTACTCACACTTCCTTCTCTTACAGAACCTACCTGCCCTAGTGTTGAAGATCATGAGCGGTACCTTTGCCCCGATTTCAGACCGGTACAGCCCAGAACTCAGGCAGCTCATCATGAACATGCTCAACCTGGACCCGTCCAAACGCCCACAGCTCAATGAGATCATGGCCCACCCTGTCTGCATCAGACCCCTGCTCAACCTCTACACTGATATAGGCAACGTCAAAATGCGCAGGTAATGAATGCCACAAAAGTCTATATCCCAAATGGCACACTATTCCCTATACAGTTCACTATATAGAGAATAGAGTGCCATTTTGGATGCAACCAAAGCCTCTAGCTTCTAGTCACCAGACTCATCATAAGAAAACAACATGTATCTGATGTATACATACATTACCATTGATGGAAATGTATGTATACAATATTCAAAAGACATTTTGATTTCTGGTCCAGAATTGAGAAACCACTGTCCACCGTGCAGTCAGGAGGTCATGGTAGACCAGGAGGGCGAATGACCGGCACAAGGTCATTCAGAGGTCAGTGACATTCCACCCACATCCATGATTGAACCAGTTCTGTAATAATTAACACCTTTAGTATAATGTTCTGTCCTGTATTAGATGGACGGATGGGAACAGGAAAGTTGCACTCCCTCCCCCTGTCATCAGTGTACACATGGGGCAGTGGCATCTCTGCGCCCCTGCGTCTACCCATGCTCAACACAGAGGTGCTGCAGGTGGCCCTGGGACGCACACAGAAGATGGGTGTCACCAAGTCAGGCCGACTCATCACCTGGGAGGTCAGATTGGATTTCTTGATCCCCTTTTCCCTTCTCTGTCTGAAATAGGCTTGTCAACCTCAGTTAGGCTTCATAGATAAATATTTCCCTTAACCAACTAAGCTACTAGCTGCCTCTTTAATACCCTCAGATTATGCATTAGAATGGTTAAAGGCTGATAAGATAAAGGATTTGTTTTTAACAATATGAAAGTGTTATCTGGATAGTCTTTAGTAACACCAGTATTTACACATTTCCTAACCTAATGGTGCCGTGCCAGGCTCCGTCAGTAGGATCTGGTGAGCCCACTCTGCCTGGTGCAGTGGAACAGATGCAGCCGCAGTTCATCTCTCGCTTCCTGGAGGGTCAGTCTGGAGTCACCATCAAGTCTGTGTCCTGTGGGGATCTCTTCACCACCTGTATGACAGGTACAGGCCATAATAGCATCTCAAATTGCACCCTATTCCCTATATAGTGCACTAATTTTGACCAGGGCCCATAGGGCCCTGGTCAAAAGTAGTGCATTTATAGGGAATAGGGTGCCATTTGGGACGCACAGCATCATTGTGTTTCCTGCTGGTGAGGACAGCATCCGTGTCAGATCAGCCTCAGTAGGGGAGCTTCACTATAGGAAATCAATATTTATTCACTGTGTGTTTTTGCTGCCTCACACACACACACACACACACTGCAGTATATAATACTATCATAAAGCACTGGAGCAGCATTGGAAAGTGTGGATGTAATCACCTCTTTTACTGAACATTCATCAGTGTTTGTGTTCTCCAACCGGGATACACCGTTAGTCACAGTCAGAGTCTTGAGGGAGCTGTCATTAGTCCAATACCAAAAGCAGATAACACAGGATTAAAGAACCTCTCTGAGTCCCAGCTGTATTTCATCACCATTTATCACCGTGGTGGAGCAGAATAGTATTCCCTTGTTAGGGATTAAAACCCAAACTGTTGGCCCACACTGTGATATAGCCACACCCATCAACTCATCGTACCTATAATCTCCTCTATTTATTTTCAATTTGCAGACCGAGGTATTATTATGACGTTTGGAAGCGGAAGCAATGGCTGTCTCGGACATGGGAATGTTAATGACGTAACACAGGTACATTTGAGGTTTGTTATAAACATTATTGTCGTCAGTCGTTCTGGTGAAAAAGCTTCAAATTATTTCTCTGTATGTATTTATGTCCAGCCCAAGATCGTGGAGGCCTTACTCGGATACGAGCTGGTCCAGGTGTCATGTGGTGCTTCCCATGTGCTTGCTGTGACCAATGACAGAGAAGTATTCTCCTGGGGAAGAGGAGACAATGGTAAATGAGCAAGTTTATTTTTGGGGTTGTCAGTCACTCTCTGTCTTCTTGGTTTATGTCAGCAGTGTCTGTGGGAGAGCTTGGCATTCTAACAGAATGTTATGCTTTCTGCCCCCTCATGTTCCCTATCTGGTCCCCTCTGTGGCAGGTCGCCTGGGGCTGGGCACCCAGGACTCCCATAACTGTCCCCAGCAGGTGCGTGTGCCAGGGGAGTTTGAGGCCCACAGGGTGCTGTGTGGAGTGGATTGCTCCATGATTATCAGCACCCAGAACAGCATTCTGGCCTGTGGCAGCAACAGGTAAAGTTACCTTCTCTTATAGGCTACTTAGTAGAATATTTCAGTTCCAGTTAACCAGGAAGCAAACATCCTCTAATAGGATGAAGATGTAACAAACTAGTCTACATTTAAAATCTATTTCCTCCTCTAAACAGATGCTTGTTTTCTAGCCTAAATATTGTGCATTTATTATGACAGTAACAACCTAATTAACATATTCAGTCATTGCATGAAAGTGCTGTGAAATTGCACAGGCTTTCCACAGAGGTCACTGTTAATGCGAGTGATACTTTTCATTAACAACTCACTAAAGAGCAGCGCTCACATTAAAGGTGAAACATGCCCTTGATTTCCACTGCACCAACACCCTGCTTGCTTAAGCACTGACATAGCTCTTCATTGACTTGCTTTGTTGTGTTAAACTAAAGCATGGATGTAGAGATTATGGCATTATCTTCTGGGCCAATATCCAGTGAGGCAGCATTCTCTTACAGTGACAAACACGCTCTCTGATAGTTAACCCATCCACCAGAAATCCTCATGGGCAGGAAGCAGGGTTCTATTACAGCGAGGGTTAGGAGAATGAGCACAGTGTTATCAGACCTGGGTTCAAATACTTGATCTGTGCTTGATTGAGTTTGCCTGGTTTAATGGACCAATATAATATTCTCAAAACTGCAAACCTTGCCTATCTGCCACTACAGACAGGCTAAAGCAAACGCTCATACTATTGGAAAGAATTAAAATAGTATTTGAATCCAGGTCTGAGTGCTATAGCAGGGCAGAGTGTGGTGCTGAGTGGAGACAGCACTGTCCAGATACCTGTGGTTTAGCTACTTCCTGCCCTCCCTAACTCTCTTACCCACTCCATACTGAATATGTATCTGCCTTGAACACAGAACAAGAAACTCCCCCTCAATTAATTCTTACAGAACATGACACAGCATTTCTTAACTGTTCTCCTTACAATTGTGTAGTGTGATATTGTAGAAAACACATTTCAGCTGATAAGGTCAACTGGATCTAGTTTACTTTTAAGATATCAATGTTTCCCTTTTGATACGATTCAAACGTTCTTTAATTAATTCGCCAGAATAGTAATTTTCTTCTAAGGCTGTGTTTACGCAGGCAGCCCACTTCTGATAGTTTTCCAATAATTGGGTTTGGACCAATCAGATCTTTTGCATGCCAATAATTGGGCAAAAGATCAGAATTGGGCTGTCCATTATCCTATGAACGTGTTGCCATGAAAATAATTGCAACTCCTCTAAATGTGCTTGGTTAGGTTCAACAAGCTGGGATTGGATAAGATCAACGCTGCAGAGGAGCCAGCCCCCTGTGAACAGATTGAAGAAGTCCACTCGTTCAGTCCTGTCCAATCAGCACCGTTGAACGTGGACATGGTTGTTTACATTGACATTGGAACAGCCCACTCTGTTGCTGTCACAGGTTAAATTATATTTTGTCTTCGCCTCGTATGCCTGATATGTCACCATGCAGTTCCTGAACCCATCGTAACTAGAAACCCAAAGTTCCTATAAGCTGCAAGGACGTGACATCCCTGTGTCATGCTTACACAGTAAAACATGTAGCTGTATTGCTATATTGTCCTTTGACAATACACAATATCAATCTTCTTCCCCTGTTCCGTGTGTCCAGAGAAGGGTCAGTGTTTCACGTTTGGTAGTAACCAGCATGGTCAGCTGGGCTGTAGCTCCCGCCGGACCAGTCGTGTGCCCTTCCCGGTGCCGGGCCTACAGGGCATCACCATGGCAGCCTGTGGGGATGCCTTCACTCTAGCCATTGGATCAGGTGTGTAGGGGGCATTGGCAATCAGGGAAGATGCTTTAAGGGGATATTTTCAGTTTATATAAAATATTGGAGAAACGTGATGCCCTCAGTAAACTTTGGATGTTAGATAACGCACTTTATTAGAAGAGCTAATTGAACACTGTACCAATCTGTTTCTGTAATGTCTATGTAAAGGTGCTTTCAGAAAATGCTTTAAGGTCCTTAATATGTTGTAACAGATGTGTATTAGACATTTTCCAAAGGGTAGAGAGTTGTGGAGAATGACACAATACATGTCAGAATGTGTCAATGATCAGCTCAACCTCCCATAGGGAGATGGCAGGCACAGTCACCTCATTGTTCAGGGCTGGCTTTGTTCAGCTCTGCTCTCCCAGGGATAGATAGAGCCATTATGCTGGCATGGCAGGAGAGGAGAGGAGAAGAGAGGGGAGGGGAGGAGAAGAGAGGAGAAGAGAGGGCAGGGGAGAAGAGGTATAAGGAGAGGAGAGGGGAGGGGGAGAGTGGGGAGGGGAGGGGGAGAGAGGAGAAGAGAGGGCTGTCTGTTAAGGATTGTGCAGATTCATGAATCCTGGGGTGTGCGCTGAAGAACGTAACTATTCTGTTCTCTCTATCTTGGTGTAGAAGGGGAGGTGTATACCTGGGGAAAGGGGGCCCGTGGCCGCCTCGGAAGAAAAGAGGAGGATTCTGGGATACCAAAGGCAGTGCTGCTCGACGAGAGCCACCCGTTCACGGTGACGTCGGTGGCCTGTTGTCATGGCAACACTCTACTGGCAGTGAAACGTAATAGTTTACCTATTAACTTTTTGTTAAACAAAATGATGTGAAATAGCCCGTAGCACATACTGTTTGTGGTGAAATCAAACAGAAATCACTAATCCCGGGATGAAAGAAAAGTGAAATTTGAGATAAGCTCTTTAGATGATGCTGACAGAGATCCATGTTTTTTTCCTTGTAGAACAGAAGGTCTGAAAGAGCCTATTTGTTAATAGCTTGATAATTAGCTAACCCCACAATGCAGATTTACCTGTAGCTTTCTCCCAGTCAGTCAATTCGGAAGTGACCACCAAGCCCCATGTTTGGCTTTTTGTTTCTCCATAGCCTCAGGGACTGTAGTAACAGAGGCTCATTAACGGTGGATGAGGCAATCAGTTGTGTCTTGCTCTCCACAAGCAATAAAATGAACAACAGGGGCCTGCCTCCCTGTCATGCTTAGCTCGTTAGCCATTGGGGAGATGAGCTGGGGTTAGCTCTGTCTATAAACCTGAATGTAAAATCCAGTGTCTCTGATAATAGGCATCCTCTGTGCCATCTCCACAAAACCAGGCAGAGGGTTGGTTAGGTTGTATGTCTGTATCCATTTACACCAGTAATCATTTACTCACATTTCACTATTACCTTACTCTGCACATTTATAGTTATTGATTTCAGGTTGCTTGCATGCAGTTTATGGATCTTCAGGTAATGTGAATAGTTCCCCAACCTCAATAAGATAATGTATTATCCAGCCTGTGAGTAATGGTCCCTCTCATCAGGAATAGCGGACAAGCTAGCAATTCCTCTGCTTTAAAACAATGATGGTTTCCCAAATGGCACCCTATTCCCTTTGTAGTGCACTAGTATTGACCAGAGCCTGTAGGGCTCTGATCAAAAGTACTGCACTATATACGGAATAGGGTGCCAATTGGGACGCAACCAATATCTATTAAAATGACGCATGGATTAAACTAAAGCAACCCTCCCATTAACAATAGATGCAGATTTAGAAAGATTAAATTGCACATAAAATCTAATCAGTAAGTAGGAGAGACATCTCTAATCTTTGGAAGAGACCCAAGTTACAGTCCTGTTCCAGTGTAACTCTGACCTGGCTGCGTACCATGTGGTAGTGACCTGAAACGCCAACACAGTAGCCAGAGTGCCCTCACACAGGTCATTTCACCCACATTTGACTTCTATGGGGTTTGTTATTTTATCAATGTATGAGTAGTACATTAGTCCAGATACAGTATGACTAAATCCATGGTAGACAATGGCAGTGTGTAGGCATTCGAAACATTCTTGTGCCACCACACCTACTGCATTGTGTCTAAGTGAAATAATCAAGAAGTAAATGTGGGTGTATCTACAGTACCAGTCAAACATTTGAACACACCTACTCATTCAAGGGTTTTTCTTATTTTTTTTTACTATTTTCTACATTGTAGAATAATAGTGAAGACATCAAAACTATGAAATAACACATATGGAATCATGTAGTAACCAAAAAAGTGTTACACAAATCAAAATATATTTTATATTTGAGATCCTTCAAATAGCCACCCTTTGCCTTGATGACAGCTTTGCACACTCTTGGCATTCTCTCAACCAGCTTCACCTGACATGCTTTTCCAACAGTCTTGAAGGAGTTCCCACATATGCTGAGCATTTGTTGGCTGCTTTTCCTTCACTCTGCCGTCCGACTCATCCCAAACCATCTCAATTGGGTTGAAGTCGGGGGATTGTGGAGGCCAGGTCATCTGATGCAGCACTCCATCACTCTCCTTCTTGGTAAAATAGCCCTTACACAGCCTGGAGGTATGTTGGGTCAATGTCCTGTTGAAAAACAAATGATAGTCCCACTAAGCCCAAAACAGATGGGATGGTGTATCGCTGCAGAATGCTGTGGTAGCCATGCTGGTTAAGTGTGCCTTGAATTCTAAATAAATCATAGACAGTGTCACCTGCAAAGCACCCCCACACCATAACACCTCCTCCTCCATGCTTTACGGTGGGAACTACACATGCGGAAATCATCCGTTCACCCGCACCGCGTCTCACAAAGACACGGCGGTTGGAACCAAAAATCTCCAATTTGGACTCCAGACCAAAGGACAAATTTCCACCGGTCTAATGTCCATTGCTCGTGTTTCTTGGCCCAAGTAGGTCTCTTCTTCTTACTGGTGTCCTTTAGTAGTGGTTTCTTTGCAGAAATTCTACCATGAAGGCCTGATTCACACAGTCCCCTCTGAATAGTTGATGTTGAGATGTGTCTGTGACTTGAACTCTGTGAAGCATTTATTTGGGCTGCAATTTCTGAGGCTGGTAACTCTAATGAACTTATCCTCTGCAGCAGAGGTAACTCTGGGCCTTCCATTCCTGTGGTGGTCCTCATGAGAGCCAGTTTCATCATAGCGCTTGATGGTTTTTGCGACTGCACTTGAAGAAACGTTCAAAGTTCTTGAAATGTTCCGTATTGACTGTCCTTCATGTCTTAAAGTAATGATGGACTGTCGTTTCTCTTTGCTTATTTGAGCTGTTCTTGCCGTAATATGGACTTGGTGTTTTACCAAATAGGGCTATCTTCTGTACCTTGTCACAACACAACTGATTGGCTCAACCGCATTAAGAAGGAAAGAAATTCCACAAATTAACTTTTAAGAAGGCACACCTGTTAATTGAAATGCATTCCAGATGACTACCTCATGAAGCTGGTTGAGAGAATGCCAGGAGTGTGCAAAGCTGTCATCAAGGCAAAGGGTGTCACAAACCTTTGACTGGTAGTGTATATCTAAAATACATGAGGGAAATAATTCAATACCTTTCCTGAAACCTTTTACAAGACTCAGTCCCCTTATAGTATGTAACTGTACACATGCAGGCATTGTGTAAGATGGTATATTCTTGTATGTCTTTAGTGCTAATGTAAGTGATATGTTGATGGCTTCTCTGATTACTCTTCTCTTTCTTAGCTTTGCTTGAGGAAGCCGTCCCCAGATGATACAGCTCTGTAAACCATCCCACCACCGTCCACCCCTTCGGTAGCGGTCAAGAGAGAAACAGTGGCACAAGGTGAAGGACTGCTAGACTCCGCTGAATAACCTCTTCCAGTGGCCTGTCCTTTACTAAGACTTTAGAGGATTCCTGCACATCTTAAATAGTTTCAGTTGCTCTGTCTCAAGTCAGTTTATATTAACTTTTAATGTTATGTTTTTCATACAGTATTATGTAAACGGTGGTGCCTTATTAATGGCACAATGTATGGAACAAATGCAAATAATTCAAAACTTTTCATTTTAGAAGCTATTTAGCTTCCTAAGCTTGTGTAGCTGGTAGCTAATAGAATGCTCTACCAAAAGTATTGGAGTGAGATTGCAGGAGGAAGTCATTGGGGAGCTGTCATGCAGTAAGGCTTTGTCTTCTCTCACCAGCGAGGTTAGCATGATACAACACACAGTCCCAGGATGTCTAACTGGTTTGGTAGCTTTATTTACCCAGTATTGAGTTAGGCAAAACAGTGTGTGTGAAGAAGAAAGGCTGCCACTACAGTGTGAGCCGACTTGTCAGTCAAATGAAGCAAACAAGTACGGCACTTTAAATCTTGAGCACATTATCAGTTCTCTTATTGTGCTTTTAGGATTAGTCCTCATCAATTGGATTAGTAACTTTTGTTTTCATTCACAATAACATATGGTTTGTTTAGTGTCATAGTAAGGTACTTTTACACAACACATGAACAGTGAAAGTTTCTTTAAGACTGTTGACTAAAGGAGGCCACTTCTATAGTAAATGCAATTCAAGACACATAGACCTTTCAACCCTCAAGTGTTCATAGATTGTTTAAGATTTTTGATGTGGAAGTGTCACTAACAAAGCATGGCACAGGTGTGAGAGACACATTGAGTCAATATTGTCTCTTCAGCTGTGTGTGTGTCGTAGGCATGAGTCAGTTTGATATGATGTGCTTAATTAGAACACTGGCTTCATCCCAAAGGTCACCCTATTCTCTACATAGTGCACTACTTTTGAACAGAGCCATATGGGCCCTGGTCAAAAATAGTGCACTATATAGGGAAAAGGGTGCTATTTGGGACGCATGCACTGGCTTGATCTTACTCGGGAAAGCCTCCAAACAGGCTGGGATGGTAAGTGCTCCAGACAGAGGAAATCAATGTTATTGGCCTTCTCTTTACTATCGCTCTGTCACCCACTCTAGTATCAGTGATGTAGTGGTAAAAAAATTGGTGGGTAAACTGATCGCCGGTCGCGGTGAAAAAAGTTACTCTCCCTATACTTTCAATGCATTTTCCCCCAAAAGGTGGGTCACTGTCTAGTATCCAAGATTATGATTTCCAAGCAGATTTTTTGTTTTCCATATTGGAAGAGATGTGAATATGATTCATGTTAGTGGTTTGCCTGCAGTATTGCTAATTTGCCAAAACAATCCTATTAATTTATCTTATGTGTGGTACCACTGACAGGTTTTTCGTAACAAAATATGAAGTATCTTATTTATCAATCATTATGTAACAGATACAATGTGTATTTGCACTGTTATTACATAGTTACTGCCTTTGTTGTTGGTATATGAATATGCCATTTTATAAATTCTGTGACATAAGAGGGAATGGTATTTTCTTGTGTTTCATTATACATACCAGATAATTGATTAACAGTGAATAGGACGCCTATTGTATGTAATACAATGCCCACTTTTCTGTAACATCAACCAAATGAGAAATGAATAAGGGAAAGACATTTGAAACGTATATTCTTTGTTTGGGTTGCTATGTCATGTCAGATTACTTATAGTAAATACTGAGCTAAATAATCTGTATTGATTGTGATGAATTGAGGCAGCAATAAATCAGGAGTTAGAAAAAGTAGAAAACATGTATTGGTTTGTTCATGATTTCTATAAATCTACTGTGTATATATAGATATAGAATGTATATAGAGCCCCACAGTGGAGGTGTCATAATACCCATAAAACCTAGCGGTCAAACTGAAATGGTTCCAATCGTTTTTCCACCATACAATTTTCCCATAGGGGACTTTAGAAACACTTAAAATAAGGGCTGTGTTTCGTGTAGGCTTATCCTGGCGTGACGTTTTGATAACCATGTAAATCTCTCTCAGACAAGGTGACTTTTATCAAAATATTCGAAGTAGACATCATGCAAACCTACAAATCCCTGCAAGCTTCTGCACATTATTTCTAGCTGACACCTTTGCTAACAGGTATTGTGTCAATTTAAAACTTGCACAAGACAGTTCTCAGAATTGTCCATTTAAAGAAATGTTGCTAACATTAGATAGTTAATGCAGAGATTCTTACCTTTGCCTCGATTCGGCACGTCCAGATCATCATGGCATTTGTAGTTTTTTATGATAGCCACATTAGCAGCTAATTAGCATTTCATTTTTGGCTGATAAATACAGGCGAATATATTGATAAAAGTCACCTTGTCCTGGAGAAATTTACATGGTTATTTAAACGTCACGCCTGGGTAAGCCTACACAAAACACAGCCTTGATTTGAAGGGTTTCTAAAATCCCCTATGGGAAAAATGAATGGTGGAAAAACGATTGGAACCATTTCCCTGTTTGACCGCTAGATTTTATGGGTACTATGACTCATACTGTGGTACTCTATTGATGACAGGGTCTATGATTTAGTAATACTACAATGCTGTGGCGGGTTTTCGCCAGTTATTTGAAGAAAGCACATGTGGCTGTGCCTGTGTGATGATGTAATCCTGAAGCAACAAGGTTGGTGATGACAACCTATGGTATTGAATAATTGTAAATGGACACAATTGTAATGATTTTAAAGACAAATTGTTGTCCTGCCATTTGAAACCACTTCCGACAATTATCGAAGTCAATGTTTCATATTGATGATCATATTTATCTGCAATTTATGAATATCAGGCTCTTCTTTTTCACGTTCACCACCAGAGGGCAGCTGTTCCTAATTAGTGATTAATGTGTCTACTTAGGGTCAATTAATCAATATATGTTATGTTTTCTGTGCAGACTTTAGGATATGTCAAAACATATGTAACTTTTTTATTCAACATTAGATACTGTATCTGTACCCTTTAAGTGAACATGCTCATTTCAAGCTATTAAATCAAGCCACATAATTTGCAGGTGAAAGCCTACATTATTTCCATTCATTTTAGATTTATATCATTCATCTCATAAAAAGAGAGTTGAATTAAATAGCTGACAAATAAATCAAATCAGAGGAGAAGATGTAATTGACCCATAGCATAGAAAAGCAGATAGGCTATGTTGATTTCACTTTCGACTCCTCCCGCAAGAAAAATAGTAGGCGGGGCTATGTACCTAAACAGATGGGATGAGAGCATTGTCTTCAATCTGTCAGTGTTACCTCTGCGGAGAGACATGCGGAAGATTTTCCTGCATTTGTAGACCCAGAGGAAGATTGTCAGAAGAAGACATCGCCAGGTTTGTATGCAATACCGTTTGAACTGTCGAGGATTCCCGTTGTTTCCATGCACTCGGTCACCCGGTTGCTGGAGAGACGGCGGAGCTGAATCGGTCAATACTTTCGTCTCGCAAACCGATCTTTCTCTGACTGGCGAAGGGGACATTAATATTGGAGAATCTCTCTGCTGACGGCCATCAGAAGAGAGACATTGGTGGCATCATACCACAAATCGTGCAAGTGGACAGGACACAGAGGCGAAGGGAGAGACATTCATCTGTAGTGTATTTCTATTAATCCTGCAGCAATGCCGGGGTTTGATTACAAGTTTCTGGAGAAACCGAAGAGACGGTTTCAATGTCCCTTATGCAGTAAAGCTATGCGCGAGCCTGTTCAAGTTTCTACGTGTGGCCACCGATTTTGTGACACATGTCTACAAGAATTTTTAAGGTAAACTGCTGGTCTGTGTCTGTCTGTCTCTCTGTGTGTCTGTCTGTCTCTCTGTATGTCTGTCTGTCTCTCTGTGTGTCTGTCTGTCTGTCTCTCTGTGTGTATGACTCTCTGTGTGTGTCTCTCTGTGTGTGTCTGTCTGTCTCTGTGTGTGTGTCATAGTCCAGATACAGAGCGATTAGGCTATTGGATTGCAAATAATGATATTATGTACACATTACCCCCTCTCTCTCTCTCTCTGTGTGTGTGTGTGTAGGCTACATTTACATTTTAGTCATTTAGTGTCTTGTCTATAGGTCACACTATAGGAACTAATCATGAATGTCAAGTTTTGGTTGGAAAGTATAAATCTAAACATATCCTGTAGGCGTGTCCTTCCTTTGTAAGGCCTGTGCACTCACAGGTGAAGCAACAATATAGGTAAAAGGAAGTGGTGGTGGCTTAAACCCTTAAACCAGTGGTATTCAAAGTCAGAGTCGAAATGCAAAACAAAATGCAAAAAGAAAATGCCAAAAAAACAACAAATAAATAAATAAACTAATATATACAGTTATAAGTTTACATACACTTAGGTTGGAGTCATTAAAACTCGTTTTTCAACCACTCCACAAATTTCTTGTTAACAAACTATAGTTTTGGCAAGTCGGTTAGGACATCTACTTTGTGAATTTTTCCAACAATTGTTTACAGACAGATTATTTCACTTATAATTCACTGTATCACAATTCCAGTGGGTCAGAAGATTACATACACTAAATTGACTGTGCCTTTAAACAGCTTAGAAAATTCCAGAAAATGATGTCAAGGCTTTAGAAGATTCTGATAGGCTAATTGACATCATTTGAGTCAATTGGAAGTGTACCTGTGGATCTATTTCAAGGCCTACCTTCAAACTCAGTGCCTCTTTGCTTGACATCATGGGAAAATCAAAAGAAATCAGCCAAGACCTCAGAAAAATTTTTGTAGACCTCCACAAGTCTGGTTCATCCTTGGGAGCAATTTCCAAATGCCTGAAGGTACCACGTTCATCTGTACAAACAATAGTACGCAAGTATAAACACCATGGGACCACGCAGCCGTCATACCGCTCAGGAAGGAGACGCGTTCTGTCTCCTAGAGATGAACGTACTTTGGTGTGCGAAAAGTGCAAATAAATCCCAGAACAACAGCAAAGGACCTTGTGAAGATGCTGGAGGAAACCGGTACAAAAGTATCTATATCCACAGTAAAACGAGTCCTATATCGACATAACCTGAAAGGCCGCTCAGCAAGGAAGAAACCACTGCTCCAAAACTGCCATAAAAAAGCCAGACTGCGGTTTGCAACTGCACATGGGGACAAATATCGTACTTTTTGGAGAAATGTCCTCTGGTCTGATGAAACAAAAATAGAACTGTTTGGCCATAATGACCAACGTTATGTTTGGAGGAAAAAGGGGGTGGCTTGCAAGCCGAAGAACACCATCCCAACTGTGAAGCACGGGGGTGGCAGCATCATGCTGTGGGGGTGCTTTGCTACAGGAGGGACTGGTGCACTTCACAAAATAGATGGCATCATGAGGAAGGAAAATTATGTGGATATATTGAAGCAACATCTCAAGACATCAGTCAGGAAGTTAAAGCTTGGTCGCAAATGGGTCTTCCAAATGGACAATGACCCCAAGCATACTTCCAAAGTTGTGGTAAAATGGCTTAAGGACAACAAAGTCAAGGTATTGGACTGTCCATCACAAAGCCCTGACCTCAATCCTATAGAAAATGTGTGGGCAGAACTGAAAAAGTGTGTGCGAGCAAGGAGGACTACAAACCTGACTCAGTTACACCAGCTCTGTCAGGAGGAATGGGCCAAAATTCACACAACTTATTGTGGGAAGCTTGTGGAAGGCTACCTGAAATGTTTGACCCAAGTTAAACAATTTAAAGGCAATGCTACCAAATACTAATTGAGTGTATGTAAACTTCTGACCCACTGGGAATGTGATGAAATAAATAAAAGCTTAAATAAATAATTCTCTACTATTATTCTGACATTTCACATTCTTAGAATAAAGTGGTGATCCTAACTGATTTAAGACAGGGAATTTTTACTAGGATTAAATGTCAGGAATTGTGAAAAACTGAGTTTAAGGTGTATTTAGTGGTTAAGAGCGTTGCGCCAGTAACCAAAAGGTCGCTTGTTCTAATCCCCGAGCCGACTAGGTGAAAAATCTGTCAACGTGCCCTTGAGCAAGGCACTTAACCCTAATTGCTCCTGTAAGTCGCTCTGGATAAGAGCCTCTGCTAAATGACTAAAATGTAAATGTAAAATTACGACTTCAACTGTATATATACACAGTACCAGTCAAAAGTTTGGACACCTACTCATTCAAGGGTCTTTGTTTATTTTTACTATTTACATTGTAGAATAATAGTGAAGACATCAAAAATAAACAAAAACCCTTGAATGAGTAGGTGTGTCCAAACTTTTGACTGGTAAATATATATATATATATATATATATATATATATTACTACTGTTCAAAAGTTTGGGGTCACTTAGAAATGTCCTTGTTTTCCATGAAAACATACATGAAATGAGTTTGAATAGGAAATATAGCAAAATTAATAGGAAATGTAGCCATTGACAAGGTTAGAAATAATGATTTTTAATATAAATAATAATTGTGTCCTTCAAACTTTGCTTTCGTCAAAGAATCCTCCATTTGCAGCAAATTCAGCCTCGCAGACCTTTGGCATTCTAGTTGTCAATTTGTTGAGGTCATCTGAAGAGATTTCACCCCATGCTTCCTGAAGCACCTCCCACAAGTTGGATTGTCTTGATGGGCACATCTTACGTACCATACGGTCAAGCTTCTCCCACAACAGCTCAATAGGGATGAGATCCGGTGACTGTGCTGGCCATTCCATTATAGACAGAATACCAGCTGACTGCTTCTTCCCTAAATAGTTATTGCATAGTTTGGAGCTGTGCTTTGGGTCATTGTCCTGTGGTAGGAGGAAATTGGCTCCAGTCAAGTGCCGTCCACAGGGTATGGCATGGCGTTGCAAAATGCAGTGATAGCCTTCCTTCTTCAAGATCCCTTTTACCCTGTACAAATCCCCCACTTTACCACCACCAAAGCACCCCCAGACCATCACATTTCCTCCACCATGCTTGACAGTTGGCATCAAGCACTCCTCCAGCATCTTTTCATTTGGTCTGCGTCTCACAAATGTTATTCTTTGTGATCCGAACACCTCAAACTTCGATTTGTCTGTCCATAACACTTTTTTCCAAACTTCCTCTGTCCAGTGTTTGTGTTCTTTTGCCCATCTTAATCTTTTCATTTTATTGGCCAGTCTGAGATATGGTTTTTTCTTTGCAACTCTGCCTAGAAGGTCAGCATCCCAGAGTCGCCGCTTCGCTGTTGATGTTGAGACTGGTGTTTTGCGGGTACTATTTAATGAAGCTGCCAGTTGAGGACCTGTGAGGCGTCTGTTTCTCAAACTAGACACTCTAATGTATTTGTCCTCTTGCTCAGTTGTGCACCAGGGCCTCCCACTCCTCTTTCTATTCTGGTTAGAGCCAGTTTGCGCTGTTCTGTGAAGGGAGTAGTACACAGCGTTGTAGGAGGTCTTCAGTCTCTTGGCAATTTCTCGCATGGAATAGCCTTCATTTCTCAGAACAAGAATAGACTGACGAGTTTCAGAAGAAAGTTATTTGTTTCTGGCCATTTTGAGCCTGTAATCGAACCCACAATTGCTGATGCTCCAGATACTCAACTAGTCTCAAGAAGGCCAGTTTTATTGCTTCTTTAATCAGCACAACAGTTTTCAGCTGTGCTGATATAATTGCAAAAGGGTTTTCTAATGATCAATTAGCCTTTTAAAATGATCAACTTGGATTAGCAAACACAACGTGTCATTGGTACACAGGACTGATGGTTGCTGATAATGGGCCTCTGTACGCCTATGTAGATATTCCATAAAAAAATCTGCCGTTTCCAGCTACAATAGCCATTTGCAACATTAACAATGTCTACACTGTATTTCTGATCAATTTGATGTTATTTTAATGGACAAAAAAATTGATTTTCTTTCGAAAACAAGGACATTTCTAAGTGACCGCAAACTTTTGAACGGTAGTGTATATTTTAACAAAAAATTATGAGGACAGATTATTCTATGGGACAACATACAAAAGTTTTTGAGAAAGATAATTGGAAAAATAAAATGTTATTGAGTAAATTTATTTATTAGTTCCTTTTCATTTTGATAAGAGATACAAATGTAATGAATTGAAGGTTATTTGTTGATGTAAAAATCGAAATGTACCAATTTTTAAGGTTGTCACTATATTTGGGGTGGGGTGGGGTCACAAGAAATTATTGCGAATAAAATGTGGTATAAATGCGGAAAGAAATGGGGTCCCCACTGAAAAAGTTTGAATACCACTGCCTTAAACCATAAGGTATTTCACCTCCCCATACTATGGAATTGAAAATGTTTATAACATATTTCAACATTCACTCCTTGGAAAGTTTCACTCATGTCATTGATCCAAATATGATTTGTATATTTCTGAATCTGATATCATCCGGGTAGATATGTGTGGTATATTATGATACAGTATGATGACACAACAGCCGTTGGGGGTGTTCTTTATACATGCAAATCTCTCATGAAGTCAGTTTAGTTATTTTCCATAACTGAATTCAAGTTGGCCCAACTGGCAGAAGTCTGGGAGCCACCAATGAAAACTCAAGCTCCAAAAGGCCATTAAACAGAAGAGAAAACAATTGCTTGCGTGTATCATAATTAGGCCCAATGCAATTGTAATATTATGCATATAGTTTTCAGATAATAAAAACAGTCAAAGATTCAATGCTGTGATGAGGGTGAAATGTTTCAGTGGTTGTTGGTTTTGCAGATTTTGCTGCCATTCTAGCAGTAGTCGCCTACCATGTTATCTAATGTTAAGAACTCAGGATCAGGGACAGCCAGAGAGTGGGGAGAGGCACTTTTAAGGTTGTCTGTTGTGTGAACCTGCATGGAAATATGTCTGTGTGTAATTGTCCACGTGTGTATGCATGTTAATGTGTGTGTGTTTTCACCCGGGCAGGCAGAGAGGATCCTGGCCTATCTTCCCATCCTGTATGTCTGTCTTTTTGCCCTGAGGCTGTGGCTGTGTGCCTGCCTGACTGCGTTTTGGGTCAGGGGGAGGGTGCAGGGTGGTAGAGGTGCTCGGGTCGGGGCAGTCAGCAATGGCGCTGCCTTGGATGAGGGGGGATTAGACAGATTCCTTTATTGGAATCAGGGCACCAGTGTGCTGAGAGATTGGCAGACCATTCACTCGGAAGTCATCAAATCCGAATCACTTTATAATCATTTTATTTGTCACATGCTTCGTAAACAACCAGTGAAATGCTTACTTACAGGCCCTTCCCAACAATGCAGAGAGAAAAATAGAGAAATAATAACACGAGGAATAAATACACGATGAGCCATGTCTGAGCCCGAGAGAGGTTGCATCCCAAATGGCACCCTATCCCCTATATAGTGCACTACTTCTGACCAGGGTCCATATGGCTCTGGTCATAAGTAGTGCACTACAGTATATAGTGGATAGGGTGCCGTTTGGGACACAGTCTCGGTCACATAGTGTTAATTTTGGCAGCTATTTTAGATTTAGTTTTGAGCCACTTGAGTTCCTCATACCCCTTCACCCCTACCACATTCCTCCACCCCCATTGAAAGATGGCTGAAATACTTGGGAGTCCTACTTTATGTATATTTAATTGGATTTAAATAGTTGTTTATTGCTTCAGAAAGTATGCAGGAAGCAGAGGTGGGTCTACCTGAACTTTGTACTACGTCATCTTGGAACACAGCTTCTGTGTTATTGTTTGAGTAGACAATGACTGGACATATTTCAGTTATGGCAGGTATGGTTCCCCTTTATGTTGTTGCATTTCACTTCGTTGCCAGAGACAACCAGAAGTGGGATCTTTTTTTCACAGTATAGGTCTTATCTATTTCTCCACATATATTTAGACTATCTAGGGTTATGTCCTAAATAGCACCCTGTTCTCTGCATAGTGGAATACTATGCCCCAATGCATAGTGCCAACTGTAACATTTGGTGGAGGAGGAATAATAGTCCGGGGCTGTTGTGGCAGCAGTTTGGGGAAGGCCCTTTCCTGTTTCAGCATCACAATGCCCCCATGCACAAAGTGAGGTCCATACAGAAATGGTTTGTCGAGATCGGTGTGGAAGATTTTGACTGGCCTGCACAGAGCCCTGACCTCAACCCCATCGAACACCTTTGTGATGAATTGGAACGCCGACTGCAAGCCAGGCCTATTCGCCCAACATCAGTGCCTGAGCTCACTAATGCTCTTGTGGCTGAATGAAAGCAAGTCCCCACAGCAATGTTCCAATATCTAGTGGAAAGCCTTCCCAGAGGAGTGGAAGCTGTTAAAGCAGCAAAGGGGGGACCAACTCCATATTAATGCCCATGATTTTGGAATGAGTTGTTTGACGCGCAGGTGTCCACATACTTTTGGTCATGTAGTGTACAGTGCCTTCAGAAAGTACCCCATAATGTCAAAGTGGAATTATGTTTAGGAACATTTTTACAAATTAATTAAAAATGAAAAGCTGAAATGTCACATAATAAGTTGCATGGACTCACTCTGTGTGCAATAATAGTGTTTAACATGGTTTTTTAATGACTACCTCAACTCTGTACCCCACACATACAATTATCTGTAAAGTCCCTCAGTCGAGCAGTGAATTTCAAACACAGATTCAACCACAAAGACCAGGGAGGTTTTCCAATGCCTCGCAAAGAAGGGCACCTATTGGTAGATGTGTTAAAAAAAAAAAAAAAAACAGACATTGAATATCCCTATGAGCATGGTGAGGTTATTAGTTACTTTGGATGGTGTATCAATACACCCAGTCACTACAAAGATACAGGCATTCTTCCTAACTCAGTTGCTGGAGAGGAAGGAAACCGCTCAGGGATTTCACCATGAGGCCAATGGTGACTTTAAAACAGTTACGGAGTTTAATGGCTGTGATAGGAGAAAACTGAGGATGGATCATCAACATTGTAGTTACTCCACAATACTAACCTAATTGACAGAGTGGAAAGAAGGAAGCCTGTACAGAATACAAACATTTCAAAACATGCATCCTGTTTGCAACAAGGCACTAAAGTAAGACTGCAAAAAATGTGGCAAAGCAATTAACTTTTTGTCCTGAATCCAATACAACACATTACTGAGTACCACGCTCCATATTTTCAAGCATAGTGGTGGCGGCATCATGTTATGGGTGTGCTTGTAATTGATAAGGACTAGGCAAAATCCTAGATGAAAACCTGGTTCAGTCTGCTTTCCACCAGATAATGGTAGATTAATTCATCTTTCAGCAGGACAATAACCTAAAACACAAGGCCAAATGTACACTGGAGTTTCTTACTAAGAAGACAGTGAATGTTCCTGAGTGGCCTAGTTGCAGTTTTGACTTAAATCTACTTAAAGATCTATGACAAGACCTGAAAATGGCTGTATAGCAATGATCAACAACCAATTTGACAGAGATTGAATAATTTTGAAAAGAATAATGGGCAAATGTTGCACAATCAGGTGTGGAAAGCTCTTCGAGACTTACCCAGAAAGACTCACAGCTGTAATCGCTGCCAAAGGTGCTCCTGCAAAGTATTGACTCGGGTGTAAATTAGAGATTTCTGTATTTAATTTTCAATACATTTGCAAACATTTCTAAAAACATGTTTTCACTTCGTCATTATGGGGTATTATGTGTAGATGGGTGTATTTTTATTTTTTTATCCATTTTGAATTCCGGCTGTAACACAACAAAATGTGGAATAAGTCAAGGGGTATGAATACTTTCTGAAGGCACTGTATATTAACATATTTTAATAAGATCTCTGAAGGCAAAGCTCTCCAAATATACTGTATCAAGATGACAAGCTCGTATATAGAAAAAGAGAGACAGTTGAAGAGGAAGAGTGAGAGATCATTGGTGGTCAATGCCTTTTGCCCTTGGCTTTGTGTCTTCCTCAAAGGCCTGTCTGTCTGTGTTCTCTCTCCCAGTAGTGAAGAGAGAATATAAATCCTTTACTCCCTGCATCCCACTCAATGACTCTTTTTAAAACACAAAGACACACAGAATATTGATTTTTTTCAAGACAAAAAAAGACCAAGCCAGTGTTTTTGTAAAGTAGTGACGACTCGTGATCGTAACAGACAAAGAGAGCACGATTCAACAGACAGTTGCAGCTGCAGCATACTGTAAAGACGTGACAACCAGACAACGTCAGGGAGAGCAATCTGCACCTATTTTGTGGATTCGTAGAGTGACTAATGTTACTACCAGTTATATTTGGAGTTAATGGGGAATTGATTGCACTATTTGTTTAGCCCACATTTTTATGGATTTCCATTTCAATTTTGGTGACCTAGGATGCTTCCCAAATGGCACTCTATTCCCTACATAGTGCACTACTTTTGACCATAGCACTATGGGCCCTGGTCGGAAGTTGTGCATATATAGGGTGGCATTTGGGACGCGTACAATGTCAGTGACTTATAATGTCAGTGACATTATTGACTTGGTAAGCTTGCTAAACTGTAGCGCCAAACACAGCCAAGAGAGGGGGGCCTCTGTTTTCATAACACATTGTTTTCTCAGATCACACTGTTATTCTGAATGGTATTTTATCTTCTAAAACATTTTAGTGCCTCAGAGGTCTGTCCACAACGACTTTACTCTTCATCTGTCAGGATCCTATTGGTCCAGCTGACAGGGGGTTTAGGCTATTTGACAGCCACTTCACCACTCCATCGATATCACACAGAAATGAATCTAGTCAATTGATTAACCCAGTAAAAAGCCACACGTAGCAGAGTTCACTGAGTGTGTTTCCATTGGCTTAATTATACACTGTGCAAACAGAGTACACAGACTGTGCAATCCCTGCGTGCGCAACTAAGGGCAGTTGGGATCATTCTGGAGCAAGCACAAGTAAGCCTATACCAAAGCTCCCTGAGGTAATTTTTATACATTTTGTACACAGAGTGGATCCTCTCCCAGTGAGTCCCAGCTTTAGTGTACAGCATGTGAAATCAGTCCAGGTTTGGCAGCCTGCTTTCACTTTGACACCGATAGCTCTACCAGCGTCTCTGGGACCCACCTTGATTCACCACTCTTTTGTAACAGGCCATAAAAACAGCTTATTACTTAAGAGCATGAATCACCAAATTGACACTTCCACTTACTCATAAGTATGAATTATATATGGCTACATCTCAGCATGTCTCTCTACTTCCTCTCTATCCAAGTTTAATCTCTCATCTTCAACTTTTCCGCATGGAATCCCTTGAAACAAGTGGCCTCCACACCCTCGCTTCAGGTTTTATGCTTTTCATATGCTATCGTACAATAACTTTTCCATTTTCTCTGACAGACCCACTGCTTTTGAACTAACACAATAATTTAAATTTTTTGCTGAACCATGACTTTGTGATGAAAAGGCTTAGCTTGCCTGTCAGTCTGTCAGCGTGTTAGCATGTGATGCTAATGGGCAGTTCTTTCACCCAGGGAGAGATCGAGGGAATGGAGGAATGTTTAAATACAACAGGCCAACAGGCAGAACCCCTGGAGGTTCCCTGGCCCAGCTCTGATGTAGAGTCATGGGGTAGTAGAACGAGCACAGGCCTGAGGCTTATCACTTCTGCAATCAACTGTAAGTCACATGCATGTACCGTGTATGCTGATCGTGGTCTGCGTCCCAAATGGCACCCTATTCCCTACTTTTGACCAGGGCCGGAAGGCTCTGATCAAAAGTAGTGTACTGTATAGGAAATAGGGTGCCATTTGGGACGCAGCCCTGGTTGGCTTCAGCAAACCCCTTATCATAGGCCTGGGCAATTGGCTCAAGGCCTCATTAGCAAAGGAGAATAAACACTCAAACAGTATTAAAAAATAATAAAACATTCTCCCCATGATATAGGGTGAGAGTGGCCTTTCATGCCAAACCCATCCCATACATGGTATGATACATGGAGTCATATCTTGGGTTAGTGTGTGTGTGAGCCAAGGCAGTGTCACACTTGCGCTACTGTGTCGTCTCTGGCCTTGACAGGAGCAGTAATTGGTTTGTTCTGCCCCATAACTTCTTCCTGGATGTGTTTCCTCAACACTATGGTAGCCTACTGTAACTTCTTCCTGGATGGGCCTCCTCAACACTATGGACGCTTACTGTAACTTCTTCCTGGATGGGCCTCCTCAACACTATGGTAGCCTACTGTAACTTCTGACTTCCTCTGCTGTCCCGAGGCGCTTACAGTCTAATTGGTGTGCCATTTGGGAATAGTGTGCCATTTGGGAAATTGCCATGGGTTTTATACATGTGGTGATTAATCATCCCCACAGGCCAAGGAAGTATGAGTTGGAGTGTTATGAGAGGGAAGATGATTCATTAAACATTGGCAGCATAGTGTCCATGAGATGTGGTGATTGCGTTGTGCTGTTTTACTGATGCAGGCTATAGGCCTACTCATCTCTTCACTCTGCTCCCTGACTTGTCAGTATGGCTTCCCAGTCTCCCACACATGTAAAAACACTGAAGTCCCTTTTGATGCAGCATCACCAGCATTATCAGTGCCTCCGCAATCTCCAACTTCCTCTCTCCTTCCCCACATCCCTCTTCTTCCTTCCATCCATTCCACTGTCTGGGAAAGCGAGTGCACAAAAAGCTTATTGTGAATGAGGAAAGAGTTTTGAGGGAAGAAGGGGATGATTGATGTGAGACAGTGGAGAGATAGAGGTCTGGCTTTCGTCAGCCAAGGGAATCTGGTTGTGGTCTGAGACAGTGGAGAGATACAGGTCTGGCTTTCGTCAGCCAAGGGAATCTGGTTGTGGTCTGAGACAGTGGAGAGATACAGGTCTGGCTTTCGTCAGCCAAGGGAATCTGGTTGTGGTCTGAGACAGTGGAGAGATAGCGGTTTGGCTTTCGTCAGCCAAGGGAATCTGGTTGTGGTCTGAGACAGTGGAGAGATAGCGGTCCGGCTCTCGTCAGCCAAGGGAATCTGGTTGTGGTCTGAGACAGTGGAGAGATAGCGGTCTGGCTCTTGTCAGCCAAGGGAATCTGGGTGAGCGTCTTTGGTCTCCGTTAAAGCCAGATGAATTGACTTCTGTCTATTGTGTGTGCAGATTGATAGGGGAATGCAGAATAGAGGCACTTTTGGCCAGGGATTTAGCTAGTGTCTGTTAAATGACTAAATGGGGTCCAGGAGTACTGGTGCCCAGCTCTGTGTGTG
Source organism: Coregonus clupeaformis (assembly GCF_020615455.1). Lineage (NCBI taxonomy): Eukaryota > Metazoa > Chordata > Actinopteri > Salmoniformes > Salmonidae > Coregonus > Coregonus clupeaformis. Next base: position 40,826,637 of record NC_059197.1, read on the forward strand.
AGCCAGGCCTGTTCTGTCAGCTGGGCCTTTGAAAAAGCGTGTGTTTGTTTGTGTGTTCAGCCGGACTAATAATGAATGGCTCAGTGAATGAGGATCTCCAGTTCCCAGCCCCACACACATCCTCTAGTATCTTCACATAGACCTTCATAGACCCTCACAGGTGTCCAAAGGAATTTATTTATGTATGGCACATGGGGATGCGGAAGGGAATGGGTTTTCGATTTGTCTATTGCTGAGCACAACGTAGTTCACTGTGCTTCGTTGAAGGGGGTTAGCGGAGTGAAAGCCCCCAGGCCTCTGCTCTGGTCTACTCTGCTCTGCTCTGCTCTGCTCTCTGGGTGGGTGTTGAAGACCTCTCAAAGCTGAGTAGTGCTGTTCCAGCCAGGCCAGCTGATGAACTGGGAATGATGGAGTCTAGAATCCATCTAGAAACACTGAGGCAGTAGTAGCCCATAAAAAGGAGTAGGGTGAAGTTGCTCCTAGACACTGATCAGTTTTGCATTTTCCCCCACTAATGGTTTCCGGTTAGGATTGATGGAGGGGAAGCTGATTATTAGATCAGTACATAGAGGAAACTTCACCCCAGAGCTAGTACATTGAGGCAGTTCCTGATATACAGTAAAGGGGGAGGCAGGGTGGACACATCCTGACATGGAATTATCCCAATGTAGGCTATCCCTATTGAGAGAAAGTAAACTAGTACTTCCTCACACGTGCATGGACTTTGAAGCGATCATTGTTTGAAAGTCCACTGATCTTTTAAAGTTGAACATGTCAGTTACACTTCCCCTCTACCTGAGCTAAGAGGCGTACTGCACCTGGTGAATCACAAATAGAGCTCTGCAAACATACAGTATGAATTATAGCTCTGGCCTTCAGAATGACTCCATGACCTATATGGTGCTCATTCACCCAAATCAACTGGTACAGTAGTCATTACTGTACATGAATGGACACACTGCTTTGATGGCCTTGGCCTCTATACAGATATGGCTCAATAAAAAAATACTTGGTCTGCATTCCATTAGGTTTTTCAACATTAGTCTTACTCAGGTAACCTGGGGAATGCGTGAACCCTTTGTTTGTTGTTCGTTTTGGATGACCTCACTAAAACAATAAACCAACAAGGTTTTATTTTGTCAACATCTATGGAATACAATACCTGGAATGGAACTTACACCACCAGGATATTTCTATTGCCCTGATAAGAGGTTTCTGTTGTGGGTGTAACTGTAAAACAACGTCTACACTTGCAAGGTTGATGATGTGTGCTTGTGTTCATGTGTGAGTGTGCGGCTGGGCGTGAGTGTATGTGGTTGAGAGAGTATTGTATACTCACTGAACATTTGTGTGTCACTCACATGGCATGATATACTGTGCATGCTTAAACCTGAAGTCACCCATCCATTTAACTTAAGGGCACCATCTTTTCTCATTCAGCTCCTTGGCAGAACATAAGCCTTACTGTTCTCTAAGCGTTTTCACATAAGACCCCCTGTACCATTAGAGGAGTTATATGGATGTGAGCCAGGACATTGAAGGATGATGTCATTGTATGGGGTCTCATGGGAGGAAGCCGAGGGACTTTAGAGGTCCAGCTGACATCGCTGAGAGAAAGTTATCGGACTGTTTCACACAGCTGCAAAGTTGCAGAGGTCCTTTATTTTTTTATTTTTTTATTTTTTAAAGTCATTTAGCAGACGCTCTTATCCAGAGCGACTTACAGGAGCAATTAGGGTTAAGTGCCTTGCTCAAGGGCACATCGACAGATTGTTCACCTAGTCGGCTCGGGTATTAGAACCAGCGACCTTTTCGGTTACTGGCACAACGCTCTTAACCACTAAGCTACCTGCCTGCCGCCCATCCTTCACACAGACTCGCTCCACATGGACCGGACGGCCCAGTTGTTATTGTCAAACTCCCTTAGTGGGAACTAGGGGTCATTTGGTTGAATGTTCTAGCAATAGTCATTTTCTATGCCTTGGTCACTGGCGTAAGGTCTTGGTGGTGCTAATTGCTGGTCTAAGCTAGGCAAATGTGAGCAAATCTATGTACTTATTCCGGTACTAAATTTCACACCTCTCAGAGGGAAAGCAGTTAAGATTCTTTGCTGGAATTTTCTCCCCCATTGAAATGTCTAGCCTCTCCAAACGCGCTGACCACATTCCGGCAACAATGCCCCAATGCTCCTGTTCTCTATATGTCAACTCTTTATCAACATTGTTGGTCAATGTGCAAACAAAGTGTGCACGAAGCATCCCTAGAGCAGGTTCGGGACTTGCTGAGACTATAGGAGGTCTTATTCAAAGGGCTCTGAGTCTGGCAGCTCTTCAGGCCAAACAAAGGCGGTAGGCATTCCAGTTATGCAGTGGAGCACCTTGCCCCTCACACAGAGAGCATGCTGGGGCCAAGCTGCCAGAGTCCCAGCCCTGTCGCTGGAGCCTGGCCAGTTGGCAGCCCTCCCCCAGCATGGCCAGTGCCTACATGTGCATGGGTATGTGTGTAATGTGAAAGGGCTAAGGTAAGGTGTTTATTGTGAAACATACTGGCCCTCGCCTCAGACTATGCCATAGCCGCTGTCTGTCACACAGCATAGTGTAATCTGCTGGAGCCTCTTCAGACCAGACAGAGCAGACCAAACCCAGGATGTGTTAGTCTACACACAGCAAATCCAGAGCGCCAACTTCTCTGGGCCAGTAGTTTTTACGATTTGTACCATTTTAATTGAGATCAGGATTAATGGACAATGTAGAACGGAGAGAGTCTGGGTTAAGGATTGTGGGAACTGGGAAGCGATGAGGGCTGTTAGGAGGTGGATGGATAGGCAGATTACCCTAATGACCAATTCAAGGTTACACAGCGGACATGGGAGGGTCTGCTCGGTAATTAGAAGCGTGTCTGTGAGGGATTGTTTATGTTGTGAGAGGCTCATTAGCAGTAGGCAGGCAGGCAGCTGACTGACTGACTGACTGACTGACGACTGGGTCTGGTTGCCGAGTGGACGCCCAGGCATGTGCGGAATCTGTGTCTGGGCTCTGAAAGGAGAGCAGCTGGCCGGGGGACAGGAAAGTGGGGAAGGTGGCGGCCCTGTCCTGCGAGGCACCTGTCTCAGTGAAAGGCTCCACTATGGAGCAGAACAGGTGTTGGCAGAGCAGTTAAGCTCTTCACTAAAAGCATACACACACATCCTGAATTATAGTCATTTATTCAGGAGAGGCCCCTTCAATGTTAAGGTCATTGCCATTCAACCCTTCCGTCGGCCAGTGAAAGGGCCGTTGTGATGATGGCTTCCTTCCTTCTGCCCTACCTCTGCTGTCCCTTAACATCAGCTAGCTGTACTTACTGTGTTGGTCAACTAACTAAAAGCTAAATGACCACCACCACCACTCTCTGTCTGTGTGGCGTCCTCCCTTCTCTCTCACAGCTCATTTCAGATATGTCAACACAGCACAATGCACAGCCTCCTCCCAACCTCCCTTCTCCTCCCCCTGCACAGACGGGCTATTGATCCTATGAAAGAGCCGAGCGGAGGAAGTAACTAGCTCACGTGCGCGGCCAGATGCATCATTCACTACCGCTCTGTTCGGGATGAGAGAGCATTTGCCTCATTACAGCCTCTCATCTCATTCATATCTTAATTAATTTCCCATTCCATCCTCTCTCAATTTGGCTTTGGTACCGTGTCACTCCTTTCAGTCGTCATCCGGACCCGTAAATCAATACCGCTGAACAAGAGAAACCTGCTGAATTCTCTCTCGCTCTCTCGCTCTCTCGCTCTCTCGCTCTCTCGCTCTCGCTCTCTCGCTCTCTCTCTCTCTCTCTCTCTCTCTCTCTCTCTCTCTTCCTCTCTCTCTCTCTCTCTCTTCCTCTCTCTCTCTCTCTCTCTCTCTCTCTCTCTCTCTCTCTCTCTCTCTTCCTCTCTCTCTCTCTCTCTCTCTCTCTCTCTCTCTCGCCATAGAAAGACTTGTGTACAAAAATAGTGTCACACCAAACTGGGCCATTGTGCTTTGTTTTTATTTAGTAAAACCACATGGCTAATCGTCCCCTCTGTTCTCCCTCGTCGCACTCTCTCTGTCTCTTTGATTCCAAAAGCTTTGTCATTTACCTCAATGTTGTCACTCCTGCCAGGAGCAGGTTAAAGAATGTGTGCAACAGGAGCACTGCTTTCGTTTTGAGACAAAGGAGTCTTTTTGACGTCACTGCCTCGCCTGGCTAAACAAAGAAAATGCATCCTTGAAAAGAGGAGTGGACGGCAGCTTGAGCTGCAGCTGAATGCTGGTTTCAAACATGTATGGCTCAAGGAGAAGGGGACAGAGGGAAGGAGGGAATTGGATTTCTCTGGCAGGTTGTTTTTGTCTCTGTCTGAATGTATGTGGGCTTCAGATTCAGGCTGATAAGGGAAACAGGAGCCACAGCATGTCTGGTGACAAGCTACTGGGCTTATCGTGTGTGTGTGTGTGCGGTCGGTGTGTGTGTCTATACTGCCGGGTAAAGCACAGACAGCAGCCCCCTGTCTGCTTACTGAGCTCACTTGACACAAAAAGCCTCACCTTCCCTCACTGTTACCATGGCCACAGCCAGCACAGGGCCCTCCCAAACTGTCACCATCAGTGAGGTGCACAGCTCAGACACACCGACTTGAAATGAATTGGCTTACTGAAAAAATAAGAAAAATTGCTTTTTCCTTCATGTCAGATCAATGGAAATGCAGGTAGAGCAGAAATATAAATTATTATTATGTAACGCTGTTTTTGCTCTGAAGTGTCGCTGTTTTTGCTCTGAAGTGTCACTGTTGAAAAGTGCCAGGGTAAGGCGTCCTTTTGATCACCTTTTTGAAGGCAAGCGGCATTTAGTGAGGGAGTTTGAAGAAGGCGAGGAGGAAAGTTTGGACAGTTTTGTGGCTGTGAGCGAGGAGGAAGCCTGTGATGAGCGACTCATGGCGTACGAGTGAAGAGAAGACGCGTGGTTGTGTTCTGTGCCATCCGCTGCAATGATGACTGTGTGTGCATCCCAAATGGAACCTTATTCCCTTCATAGGCCACTAGTTTTGACAAGTGCCCATAGGGTCTATGGGCTCTGGTTGAAAGTAGTGCACTATGTAGAGAATAGGCTGTTACTTATGCAGAGGCAGGTCACACTGCCAGGCAGGCAGGCACAGGGAGAATCCACGATCATGAACTTCTCCACCGTGCACTCCTCCTCAGATCACCACACCCTCACACAAGTTCCTCACAGCTTTACTTCTGTGGAGGAGTTGAACATAACTGATAACATGCTGTTTACTTATCTACAAGCTATACCTTCAAGGCACATTAGGACATAAGGTTCAGCAATTGGGGTTTATAATTTTGTCTATTAATTTCTCATGGTGTTTTCCTGATTTAAACATCTCTCCTTCTCTTACACAACCTGCTAATGAATGAGTTCAACAACACTAAAGGCGTGGCAGAATGTTTCCACAGATGTTCCGTTGGGATTGAGCTAAATTAAGCCTCCCAGACACCACACAGCATGGATGAAAGTAGTGTACACACACCTGGTATCTCACTCACACACACAGGCCTACTGTACATTCAGGAAGTGAGATCAAGGGACAGAGAACATCCTCTGACCTCCCTGTTGGTAAAGCCATAAATAATATAAATCTCTATGGTTCAGCATTAAGCTATGGATAAAGCATTAAGCACAGTAGATCAACTATATTCAATGTAAGCCCTATTAAGGTGAAGAAAGGAGAGCAAGTTGGAACTTGACCTTGGTGCTATCCCTTTTAACATAACTAGACATTTAATGTCAACAGGTTCTCCATTCAGTGCACCCATTCAGGCTTTTTGTATCAGCAACTCCTAAAAGGTGACAAGAAGGACATTTTATTTTTCTCCATTGTTCCCTTCAGACACAAATACAGGCTGCAATGAACCACTCAGGTCTTTACAGCCAGCGAAAGGCTTTATGGTTGTTGTGGGCATTGAGTATGAAATGGGAGCACGGTGGTGAATCACAGGTCAGATAGGTTAGAAACAAAAAAAATATTGCTTTCAACAGTCCTCAATTGTATCTTATTTGTCTAACTTACTCATCATCTATTGATGTGCCATAGAAGCAAGGTATAAATAGCTTGATGTTAACTTATTCACTGCATGCCTTGTCCCAAAAGCCTTTTGTTGCATTCTGCTGACATCTCACACAGTGAATGTTTTGAAAGTAATGAGTGGTGATGAGAGGTTGTTATACAAAAATAAGTCTCACCAGTGCCATCTTTAGCCAACACTAGCATACTGCTACATGTTGCATGTCTCTGTGCAGGCCTGAGAGCAGATGCAGGCTAATCAGATCTGTTGTCCATAAGACATTATTGGTAGCAGGGAGGGATTTTGTGTCCAGCCCACCTGCTGTCCCTGGGACAGTGTGCTAGGGAGAGGCAGCATGGAGATGGTGAGGTAATCTGCCTTTAGCCACCAGCTCCCTGGATTAGCACAATGCTAATGTGGGCCTGCCACCGTGTGATCCTGTTGGCAGGCCATTGTTGTTCTCTCTAATTTGTGTCCGTTTTTTGTCATCGCCTAAACTTTTCCATGGACCGGTGTGACGAAAGAAGTTCACGCAGGATTATAGGAGAAGGACACTTCAGATAGTGTTTTCTGCTTTCCTCTGTATAGTCTCTTTCTGTAGGACCTCATTACATTTACATTTTAGTCCTTTAGCAGGCTCTCTTATCCAGAGTGACTTACCGTTAGTGCGTTCGTCTTAAGATAGCTAGCTGAGACAACCACATATCACAGTCGTAGTAAGAACATTTTTTCCTCAATAAAGAAGTTATCAGCAAAGTCAGTGCCAGTAGGAAAAGACAAGTGCAATAAAAACATTTAAAATAAATCATTTGTTTATGACTCATCCTTTCTCTGTGTGAGGAGTAGGAACAACAGTCACTCTCTTATGAGTGCATTATTACCGCCACACCGGCAGTCACGAGTCATGACGGCAGTCAAATTCCATGTGACCGTTTAGTCATGGTAATTAGGCTTCTCCAAGCTCTGATGCTGCTGCTGGTCATTAGTAGCCTACCAAACTTGCTAACTGCCTGGTACTCAGCACTCTATTGTCCCTCTAATCACTCTGACATCAATGCAAATGTAATCAAAAATGTAATAAAACACTTAATGAGAGCCCATGAGCTCATGTTGCGCAACATTTCTATAGGGTATGCAATTGTGTGAGAAAACAACAGAGTTTTGATGGCCTCTATTAAAAAGATGAGGATCCCCTCAGCTTTCTATAGGCTAGGCCTACTATATTTATTTCTCAACTTTCCTAATATTAAGCACATTGCTTCTCTTTACAACAGGAGTATAGCCTACCTGGCTGGCATGAAAATGAACCACGGGAAAAGCGTCCTCTATTCGCTTTTTAAGTGCATAGATGACATAATTTTTTCCCCTGCCCCTGTTTTGAGACAGGTGAATGATAATGGTCCATTCTAAATCAAAACAAATTTCACACATATATTATTTAGTATATGTAAAGACAAGATTAAATCAAGAATAGTCTGATGGGTGACAATATTAACCCATCACTTGTGAATGATGCCCAGCCTGTGTGTAGTAAGGCAAGAAAATATGCATGGATTTTTCTGCAACTTTTTCTAATCGTAATCGCACACCTCATGTAGCCTAGCTCGTTGGCCTATACTGGATGTTTTGCTAATGTTTGTATCACAACTAAAGTAGCCAAATAACTAAAAAAAATAAGCATATTAATCCGCTTTACAACGGTTGTAGAGCCTGACTGGCATACATACGCATCGCGTGAGTTTCAAGTTTGGGGAAGATATTTTTCAAATTGTGAATGAAAGACTGATGAAGTGTCTACAACCTGTGCAAAAAACAAAGCAGAGCTCATGCCTTTCATGCAACTTTTTTCAAATCATTATTAGAGTCACATCATGCAACCTTAGAATATATTACAAATAAGAGCATATAGCCCAACGTTTGTATCACAACTAAAGTTACATAAATAACTCTAAATGAAGCATATGGGAGTATCTGTTTTATTCAGCTTTGTTTAATTGTATTCTTCATACTATAAAATAATACCACGGAATTCTAAGCAAATCTTGTCTGCTAAATGAACTAGTGTAGCCCACAGCCATATGGCATAGCCAGATCAGGACCTAACATAAGGACAACTCAGAGTATGCTATTCTGTTCTTCTCTGGTAGAGCACGGCGCTTGTAACGCCAGGGTAGTGGGTTCGATCCCCGGGATCACCCATACACAAAACATTTTATGCACGCATGACTGTAAGTCGCTTTGGATAAAAGCGTCTGCTAAATGGCATTATTATTATTATTATTATTATTATTATTATTATTATTATTATTCTGAAATGGACTACATTTTCTTCATATCATGTTTCTTCAGACCTGTCTAAAATAAATAATGGATTTATTGTGATGGTGTAGGCTATATTACATGGATTTATTATACTTTTTTTAATGTAGATGTTCCAAAGGTCTGCATCAGTGGCTTGTAGGCTATGTGTGCAAGCCAGGAGATGCAAAATGTGTTTATGCTAATGAACGGTCAATTACCGTGCGACTGGCAATAATTAGCTTGACAATCGGCTGACGAAATGTCATGACCACCACAGCCCTACTCATGTCTAGAGGATGATAGACGTTCTACTCACAGTACTCTGGCTGTGTTTTTTGGTGGTGGAATGCCTTCGTTATGATATGTGTCTGCTGATTACGTCATACTTCAGTTTTGTCGTAAGTATCAAGGCAACTTTTGTGGTAAGTAGTGAAAAAGTGCCATTTTAATCTCTGGCAGTCTTAGTTTTATGCCTTCGTTAGAATGTGCAGAGGATTTACTTACGCTCTCTCAGGGATGCTGTAGTCTTTATCCCTAAAGTAGCCTGTCCCATGAGGTCACAAATAGACTTAATTTCCCAACGAGGAACCATCTCACCTCTGCATTAAGGAGCTGATACCTCCAGCAGCGCCTTAACTAATCACAGGTAGTGCTTTAGGAAGCAGTTCTTTATCCTCCAGGGATGGAATGGTACTCTTCTGTGTCTCTCATCCCTCAGGATTAACACCAAACCTGCACTCTTCTCCTCTGCCGGTGAATACCTGAGATTAGTGAGGCGTTTGTAAGAGGAGTCTGAATACCTCCTGTGAGTTTGAGAAGGGGGCAGGATGTCACCTTTTATCTCTCAGATGTACTGTGTTGATGTATGCTTTACATTCTGGCTCCAGTAGCTCACTCAGGTTGGGTCCTGGTCAAAAGTAGCGCACTACATAAGGAATAGTATGCCAATTGTGACACATCCTCAGTGTTTGAGGGGTGATGGCAGGACAGTCTCTCAGTCCTATGCTATGTGTGTATGAAAAGACGAAGTGCCTCTTTTTTAATAAGCCAGTCAGCGCCCGGGCTAGTCATAAGCCAGTCTCTGAGCCCCTCTGCCCAGCGTTGGTTGGAATTCTATAGGATTACTGTGGGGGCACCACAGCCCGTCAAAGGCAGCAGACGTCGCTTGCTGCAGATCACCCCCACAGCAGACATCTGCCCCCTGAAAGCAAAGCTAGAATTAGATGTGCCATCTGTCATTAAAACGTCAGGAAATGCATTTACTGTGTGTGTGTGTACCTTAATTTGAGTCCAATATATGTAAACTGAAGATTAAGCTTCCACTCTTTCTTATAGTGCCCCAGTTTACCAGAGTTGTGTGGGTGTGTGTGCAGGTAGTAAAGAGTGTATGAGCAGACAGTACTGACCAGAGTGTGGTGTTTCACACCTCTAATACCTTGACAGGAGCTCTTAGCACTTCTTCAGAGGCAAGTGGCTCCTTCTCACATGTGTGCCATGTCAAACCCAGAACCTTCATTGGCCCCTGGTGGTAGCCAAGCACTGTGAGAAGCCCAGCCCACCCCACTCCACTACCTCCACACCCTTGGTGCATCTCAAATGGCACCCTATTCCCTATATAGGGCCCATAGGGCTCTGGTCAAATGTAGTGCACTATATTGGGAATAGGGTGCCATTTGGGATGCAGCTCAAACTAAAGATCAAAGACAACCTTCTCCTTTTTATGCCCTCATCAAGCCCCTATTCTTAGATGGGTTCTCATGGGTTCAACTGAATTGCTCAGAGCAGTGATACTGCTGGTCCTGCATGGTGGTGTGTGTACAGTGTGTGTGCTTAATCTATGCTGTGAGTGTGTTGAGTATGAGGGCGGCTGCAGTCATGCGTGGTGTGCAGCCAGAGCCCAGCTAGCTCCCAGTAGGATTGATGGGACTGCTATCCATATCATCCCCCACCCTGCCCACCCTGGACCCAGATCAGCAGGAGTTAATGCAATTGAATTGATTTCCTTGTACTTCCTGTACCGTTGTTTCAGAGTGCCCTAGAGAAACAAGCAAGTGCAGATTCGTTAGCGTCATGTTTGCACCATTACTACAGCGACAACGGCTTGCTTCTAACCCAACTAGGTCAAAAGATCTGACCCATATTACTGCCGCAACATTTTTATCTTCCTATAGTGGATCGCCAGGACCGAAGTTTACCTTCATAAACCATGTCATGGGCCGTTCTAGAACTACTTGCGCGTTATTAACTATTTGTTTACACTTTGTTCAGTCATGTTACCTCATTGGCTGGCTAACAACCTGGTAACTTTACCAGTATATCCCAAAATTTGGGGGCACGGAAAAAAGGAAAAGGGATAGCTTCTTCAGGAGATCAATAGAGAGAAATTGTAATGGCATCTTTTTGTAGGCACTAACTCTGCCATGGTTCGTTGGACAAAGCCTATCGGAAAATGTATTGTGGTTTTTGGATAGATGCCAAAAATAAGGTCTGTGGTAAACACAGGCTTGGGAGATCTGATATGTTTTGTTCTATGAGATAATCTTCATCAGCTAACGTCACTTTTTGTGGATTTTGAAGAATTTATGTAATAGAAAAAGCACATAAACACTTCATAATTCATAAAGGTAATGTTACCTGACTGATATCTCATAGAACAAAAGGTATAAGATCTCCTAAGCCTCCAGACCTTATTTTCGGCAATTATTCCAAAACCCTATTCTTACCCTATCCATTTTTCCCATAGGGATGGCTGAACGAACCAGAGGTAACTCATTTCCGGGTTTAAGGAGTACAAGCTGGTGAGCTCTATGATCATAGCAGAGAGGAAGAGGAAGAGAGAGGCCCAGCTCGGCAGAAAATCTGTCTCCCTCCATAAGGTGGCGTTTTTTCGTTGTTTCGCCCGACAAGCAGGGAGTTTTTGTATGGAGGTCAATGAGTGTGTCGAATTTGGTCTACAAAGAAATTCATGGCTTATTTGCTACGTGAGGTTTATTTGTTCTAATAGAAGTTTCGTAATGTTTAAGTTGTTACGAGTGTACTGATATAAGTAGGACGCGTGACATCCTGGCAACTTGGAGAAAAAACACTTTATATCGGAGTTGTCTGGAGATGGTAGTGCTGAGCGATTAACCAAAATGTCGATCATTTTTTGTTGCCTGACGTCGGATCAGTTATTTGAATTCCAGTTTTTTTTTTTTTATGTGAGCTCAGTGTGCACATTGCACAGTTTCTCTAGAGATAAATCAGATCCAGCCTGAACTGTGCGATGTAGTAGGGAGTTGTAGTTTCCAACAGGCCAATATTCTACATGGTAATTAACTACAATGACCATAATCCATTGCGCATCTACTTTTCAGGTCTGTTTCTTTTACGCCTGCTACGGAAGAGACAGAACAATGCACGATCGTGAGGTGGTATAGAGAGCAGCTGTTGCTTCCAGAGGTATCTCTACCAGAAAATACATGGTCTAAGTGATTGATAGTTGATTTTCAGCAGTCATAAAAGTTTGCTTTATTTACTTTGAAGAACTACTAAAATTGTGAGTTTGTCAGACAGCATAGGCAGCAGCTCTATAGAGATGAGATGATGACTTGGAATGAAATAAAGTCAGCAAATAAAACAAATGTAATATACACAACAACTGAATATATTTTATTCAAGTAAAGTAATGTGAATAAATTATAGTTAATAAGTGATAAGCAGTAATGGGCAGCAGTCACTAACATCATGGGACTTGTATAATATTTTTTATTCTGTGTTGTTACCGTGATAAAAAATAAGATAATCGAACCGACCTCAAAAAGCAGTAACGGCTCAGCACTACGAGATGGCTATGCATATATTTATGGCATAAGGCTAGTAGCATATCATCTCTCTTCATTGAATACAGGTGGTTGACGTCAACATCCCTCATCGAATATTCAAAAAAGGATTACAAAATTTGAGATTTATCCACCAATCAAAAAAAGGTTAGGCGGTAGCTAGACAGCCCGCCGTGCCGCTTTGTGGACGACTCCAATTGTTAGGGCGGAGAGACATGTATCTTGTCAGTATATCCATAATCTTTGATCATAGCAATAAATGAATGACAGTTCTCTTTCATGTCATCATCACAAACCTGACGTTTTTAAAGTTACCATTTTCAATTTAATGCATCTCAATAGGAAAATAGTGCTTTTACACAATGTAGAACGCATCACATTTGCTAATTTATTTATCCTATTTGAGTACCATCCAAGTACATGTAGGCTAAACAGTACAGTTAAATCCAGCCTTGTATGCAGTCCTTCCCATTGGAAGAGGATTCATTACAAACCCAATTTAAGCACTTAACCCTGCCAGCTGAGCTATAGATCACCAGTCAAGGGTTGCCAGTTCAAGCGAGTTCAAGGAAACCATAAAATTACTCAGTTGACAGTATTTTCATCCGATTGACTATTACAAAAGTACAAAGTCGACAAGAAAGGGTTTCATATTGCGTGGTCTGCTGAGAAGTGCTGGGTTGGCAGTTTGTAGGCTACGTGAAGATTCTGAGGTCCTTGTTCCCCTGATGAAGACTCCATGTCTATAGCACAGTCACATTGATGGAAGGAGACGGCAACAGTGATTGTGAGGGAGTGTAAGCTCCGCCTCCCCTCCTCTCACACACTTGAGCCCAATTTGCAGATTGCTGCATCCCTCCCTCTCGCCCTCCCTCCTTCTGTTCCCCCTCTCCTCTGTGCTCTGGCAGGTGGCTGGACTCTTTGGGGAGTCGCAGTGTTTTCTGTTGCGCCGGAACACAGTCGACTTGCATCAGAGCTGTGCCACTATGAGTCACAGTGTAGACTAACGGCGTAGAGCAGACGCTCCTGGTTTCAAACCGATCAACCACCTCAGATCCCTGTCTGAACAGTGTTCAGAACCTATTCCATGATGTATTCTCTGGGAACTGCCTGTGGCTCAGAACAGACGTCTGATATCATAAAAGTCAAAGAACTATCCGTCTGTTCCTTTTCTTACAAGGATGTCAGCAAACATAGCTTTGCCCTTTTTTGCTGTCAGGTTTTGACGTGCTAGCTTGTTCCCCTAAGCTCTACTCGGGGGGGGGGAAGAGCTGCTGCCATGCATGCAATTCGAAGCAGCATTCAAAAGCTTGATTATGATGCAATTCTAAAACCCTTGGAAAATATACCTTAACACATTATTACCCTTCAAAAACTGCCTGCGTTAGTGCTGCTAAACAAATATGGCATTTGAAAAACACATAGAAGTTTCGCTATCCTTTGAATGTGGCAGGACTGTGTGAATTAGCTCACAGATGGCTTGTGCTCACAAATGTCAGCACACTGAGTGCTCTGAGAAGTGCAAAGAAAAATGTACACTACTGTTCATAAGTCTGGGGTCACTTAGAAATCTCCTTGTTTTCGAAAGAAAAGCAATTTTATTTGTCCATTTTAAAATAACATCAACTTGATCAGGTCCTCAACTGGCAGCTTCATTAAATAGTACCTGCAAAACACCAGTCTCAACGTCAACAGTGAAGAGGCGACTCTGGGATGCTGACCTTCTAGGCAGAGTTACAAAGAAAAAGCCATATCTCAGACTGCCCATCTTAATCTTTTATTTTTATTGGCCAGTCTGAGATATGGCTTTTTCTTTGCAACTCTGCCTAGAAGGTCAGCATCCCAGAGTCGCCTCTTCACTGTTGACGTTGAGACTGGTGTTTTGTGGGTACTATTTAATGAAGATGCCAGTTGAGGACCTGTGAGGCATCTGTTTCTCAAACTAGACACTCTAATGTATTTGTCCTCTTGCTCAGTTGTGCACCGGGGCCTCCCAATACTCTTTCTATTCTGGTTAGAGCCAGTTTGTGCTGTTCTGTGAAGGGAGTAGTACACAGCGTTGTACGAGATCTTCAGTTTCTTGGCAATTTCTCGCAACAAGAATAGACTGACGAGTTTCAGAAGAAAGTTATTTGTTTCTGGCCATTTTGAGCCTGTAATCAAACCCACAATTGCTGATGCTCCAGATACTCAACTAGTCTCAAGAAGGCCAGTGTTATTGCTTCTTTAATCAGCACAACAGTTTTCAGCTGTGCTAACATAATTGCAAAAGGGTTTTCTAATGATCAATTAGCTTTTTAAAATGATAAACTTGGATTAGCAAACACAACGTGCCATTGGAATAAAGGACTGATGGTTGCTGATAATGGGCCTCTGTACGCCTATGTAGATATTCCATAAAAAATCAGCCGTTTCCAGCTACAATAGCCATTTACAACATTAACAATGTCTACACTGTATTTCTGATCAATTTGATGTTATTTTAATGGACAAAAAAATTGCTTTTCTTTTCGAAAACAAGGACAAGTGTATATTGTTACGTAAGCAGCGCAAACTAGTGCCGTCACTTGCATCTAAACAACTTCCATCTTTGTGCATTTTTCTACAGAGCTGTCCTATGATCAATACCTGTGTCTGTAATGGCACCCTTTCCCCTATATAGTGCTCTACTTTTGACCAGGTCTCTATATGGGAATAGGTTGCCATTTGGGACGCAGCCAGGCTCACCTCAGCCCTCTTCTTTGTCCCTGGGAGGAGAAGGAACTACCTCCACTTTCTCTATGCATGAATGGCATCACCGAGACACACAGTGGGAGTGCACTATATAAAGGGAATAGGGTGTTATTTCGGACGCAGCCAATGGCTCTTTATGGTTCACCTGACCCCCACCTGAGTTATGGGAAGCTCTCATTTAACACAAAATGGCATCCTTACCAATACTGTTTATGATTCAAAAAGTATTGTCTATTTCTGAGACACATCCTCTTTGTGTGGAATAAGGAACTGATATGATGACCTTGGTATAGGCCTACAGTTGTGGCCAGAAATATTGGCACCCTTGCACTTTATAGTATTTGGTCTCTACAATTCTTTATTTCACTGTTAATATTACAGAACCTTTGTTTTTGATTCAGAACTTAATATATCCATTTAAATCAGAAAATAAACAGAAATGGCATTGACAAAATTATTGACACCCTAGACTTAATATTTGGTAGAACAGCTTTTGGTCAGAATAACTGCAATCAAGCACTTCCTATAGCCATCGATGAGCTTCCCGCACCTCTGTACTGGCAGTTTGGCCCATTCCTCTTGTGCAAACTGTTCCAGTTCTCCCAGATTTGAAGGGTGTCTTCTCCCAACTGCTGTTTTCAGATCTCTCCATACGTTTTCAATGGGATTTAGATCTGGACTCATTGCTGGCCACTTCAGAACAGTCCAGCGTTTTGTCTTGAAACATTCCTGGGTGCTTTTTGAAGTGTGTTTGGGGTCATTGTCCTGCTGGAAGACCCATGACCTTCGACGGAGACCCAGGTTTCTGACACTGGATCTGACATTGCACTCCAAAATGCCTTGGTATTCTCCTGATTTCATGATGCCATGCACAAGTTCAAGGCACCCAGTGTCAGAGGCAGCAAAGCAACCCCAAAACATCACTGAACCTCCTCCATGTTTGACTGTAGGGAAGGGGCTCTTTTGGTTGAAGGCTTCATTTTATTTTCTGTAAACATAGAGATGGTGTGCTTTACCAAAACGCTCTAATTGGGTCTCATCTGTCCACAGGACATTCTCCCAGAAAGATTTGGGCATGTTCAGGTGTGTTTTGGCAAATTGCAGTCAGGCTTTCTGATGTCTCTCTCTCAGCAGTGGGGTCCTCCTGGGTCTCCTATCATATAACTCCCTTTCATTGAGTTGGCGATGGATGGTGCGACTTAAAACTGTCATACCTTGAATCTGTGTGGCAGTTGATCGAGGCGCTTTCTCCACCATTCGAACAATCCTTTGCTGCAATCTTCCATCAAGTTCTCTCTTGCGGCCACATCCAGGGAGGTTGGCTACAGTGGCATGGGCCTTAAACTTCTTGATAACATTACCTACGGTGAAAACAGGAACATCAAGGTCTCTGGAGATGGACTTGTAGCCTTGAGATTGTCCATGCTTGGCTACAATCCTGTGTCTGACCTCAAATAATTATGTTTATTTTTATTTTCTCCATGCTCATTGCTGTACACACAGTGACATAAAACAGGAGAATGAGTCATTTTCTCTATTCAAACTGATTGAATGAGTGATTTCTATATTGCAGGCACCTGCAACTCACCACAGGTGAGTTCAATTCCAAAGTAAAGGAGAATCACCTGCTTGAACTCGAATTATTCCTAACTACCTCTAGAAGGTGCCAATAATATTGTCCGGGCCATTTTAGGATTGTTTTGTGGAATAAGCTAACATTTAGTAAATTATTCAGATTTTTTTGTTTTGTTCAACTACAAACCAAAGACATACATATGTGGATACCATAAAAATTCAAATAAACTCAACAGTTTTCTGGAAGAAATGGTGCACTATTTGAAAAAATATGTTTATTTTGTGTTGAGCATGAAGCTCATCTTTTGGGTGGGGATGCTCACTGTCTGAATGCTATGTCTGTCTGTAGGCTATTTAAACACCGTTTTCCCCATGGGTTTCTTCTACCTTAGTCAATACCTTTCATCCTAGTGAGGAGAGTGGCTGTGTCCCAAATGGCACCCTATTCCCTTTTATAGTGCAGAGGGACCATAGAGCTCTGTGCACTATATAAGGAATAGGGTGCCATTTGGGATGCATACAGTATGTTGAAGGGAGAGCAGGAGGAGAGAGAGAGCCATGGAAACGCTGCCAGACAACCACCCACACACTTGTCCTTGTAGTATGAGGCCTAGTCAGCTTTCCTCCACTTGCATCATTTGTGCTATTGTGGCTGAGAACAACGGTAGAAAGACTCATGAAAATGCCTTAAGAGTGTCTGTTGTAGAGTAGATACATAATACATACCGTCTGGATTCAGGCTTGAACAAACTGGGTCTTGAGGAACTAGGCCTAATACTTATAAGGCTGAATCAACTCTTGTTGATGTCCGTGACCTTCAGATAGTCAGACATGGTCAGTTCACATTAAGCTGTCACTGACTGGACATGGACATTGCCAACACCAATGATGTGAGTCAGATATGATTTTACAAATAACATTTGCTGTACAAGCATGTCCTCTATGCATGATTAAAAAAGGCTAAACATAACAAGATGTGTATATACTCAACTAAGTGAGCTTTTACAGAGTGAAACCAAAATAAACTTCACAGCATGTTTACTTGCTGCACATGAAGTACTGTAGCCAACTGTATGTTTTGATTTATCCCCAAAACCCTCCGGATATGATTGGCATATCAAAAGGTCATGGGTTTCTGCACAACGTTCAACTAATCTCAGATGAATTTTCAGAAGTGTGACATTTCACGAGTCGTCATGGCACAGTAAACTAAACTCCATAATTCTCTGAACCAGTCAGGCAGTGAGGAGTTAACCCAACCCGCCACCACTGTGTGTGTCGGTGATGTCATTCATGCATAGAAAGTAGAGGTAGTTTCTTCTCCCTCCAGGGCCAAATAAGAATGCTGAGGTGAGGTGAGGTGAGCCTCGCTGCGTCCCAAATGGCACCCTATTCCCATATAGAGCCCTATGGGTCCTGGTCAAAAGTTGTGTACTATGTTGAAAATAGGGGGTGCATATTTGGGATGCTGCCCCTGCCTTTGTCCAGGTTGTAAACTGAGTCAGCATTCAGCGGGAGCAGGGAACGCTACCCTCCCATCATATTGGGTTACATAGGTACAAACACCTGCTTCACCCTGTGTCCTCCACCTTCTTTCTCGTTCAGGAGATCCCTCTGAATGCGTCTCAAATGGCACCCTATGCCCTATATAGTGCACTTATTTTGACTGGAGTTTATAGGGCTCTAGCCAAAAAGAGTGCACTATAGGGAATAGGGTGCCATTTGGGAAGCACATTCTGACTGTTCTTTGGCTAGGGGGCATTCCATCACCCGGTCACTGCCCAATGACTCTCCCTCCACTGTCCTACAGACCTCTTCACTCATGTGGATATGGAGTGTACTTCGGATCACTTCTCTAATCTCCTTTGCCTCTTCTCTGAATGAAAAGGTACAGTATATATACAAAAGTATGTGGACACCCCTTCAAATTAGTGGATTCTGCTATTTCAGCCACACCCGTTGCTGACCGGTGTATAAAATCGAGGACACAGCCATGCAATCTCCATAGACAAACATTGGCAGTAGAATGGCCTTACTGAAGAGCTAAGTGACTTTCAATGTGGCACCGTCATATGATGCCACCTTTCCAACAAGTCAGTTTGTCAAGTGTATGCCCTGCTAGAGCTGCCCCGGTCAACTGTAAATGCTGTTATTGTGAAGTGGAAACGTCTAGGAGCAACAACGACTCCGCTGCGAAGTGGCAGGCCACACAAGTTCACAGAATGGGACCGGCAAGTGCTGTAGCGCTTAAAATCGTTTGTCCTCGGTTGCAACACTCACTACGAGTTCCAAACTGCCTCTGGAAGCAACGTCAGCACAATAACTGTTCGTAGGGAGCTTCATAAAATGGGTTTCCATGGCCGAGCAGCCGCACACAAGCCTAAGATCACCATGCGCAATGCCTAGTATCGGCTGGAGTGGTGTAAAGCACGCCGCCATTGGACTCTGGAGCAGTGGAAACATGTTCTCTGGAGTGATGAATCACGCTTCACCATCTGGCAGTCCGACGGACAAATCTGGGTTTGGTGGATGCCAGGAGAACGCTACCTAGCCCAATGCATAGTGCCACTGTAAAGTTTGGTGGAGGAGGAATAATGATCTGGGGCTGTTTTTCATGGTTTGGGCTAGGCCCCTTAGTTCCAGTGAAGGGACATCTTAACACTAGAAACTAGAGGCTGATAATTTGACGTGAGTTATAATACACACACACACACACACATTCATATACTCACAAAAAACTGTTGGATTTGGGGGATTAAAGGAACTCCTGCTGAGATGAAACAAGATTCCTGTTTTCTCCCAACATTCTGGAAGCAGAAGCATGGAATTGGGATCAGCTGGGAGACTGAAAGCCAGGAAGCCTGAATAAAGGGAACTGATGGCATTTAAATTCTTGTTTGTGTAGAAGAGATAATCCACTTCTTTACTTGAAAATAAAATTATTTTGCATGAGGATGAACATAAAACCTCAGGGTAAGCTTCCAGAGAAGACAAGCAATCCAGGCCTGATACAGCTACTAGCCAGTCAAGTGTCTTGATGAGATCTTCTGAGTAAAATTACCTATGGGCCCTGGTCAAAAGTAGTGCACTATTTAGGGAATAGGGTAGCATTTGGGACGCATACAAACTCTCACAGCGATAGTAGAACTCTCTTTTGGACGTTAATGTGTCACAGACGTCCTGCTCTCCAGAACGCTCATAAACCCATCTGAGAGCTGTTTGTTTAGCTCTCCACAGCCATGCCCTCTACTATTGTAAACATGGTTAGGGTCTCCCTGGCAGTCAAGAGACCAGGCCTCAGGGTCATTCTTAATCCTCAGTCTGTGAGGTAGCAGCCATCAGGAGCCATCTCTTTCTCTGTGTGTGGTGGCTGTACTGTACTGTCCCTGACAGGCCGTCTGCAGTCTTCTGTAGGCCAACCAAACCTGGGGGATTTGTCTTGTTCTTCTTGGCGGCAGTCTGCCTGTCAGGAGGCGTATGGAGGGTGACGGAACAGTGTTGTGACTGCTGTCCTCATCGCTATCACTGGGCTCAATGGATGGCTGTTTAATCTGCTCTCAGGGCCTACAAGAGGATTTGAGGGCAAGAGAGAGGGTGCAATTAGGGGCTGGGGAGTGGGGGATGGGCCAGTGGGGTACAGGGAAATAATAGGGTGATGCTGGGGGGGGGACTTTCATCCATGGAGGGGAAATGGGAAATGCCCCTAATTAGAGCTGGGGTGAATGCTGTTGTCTGACCAGATAAGTGGATGATTTTGAACATGTAATTAGCTGTGGGGCATACTCATCCGGCCTTCTGCTGTTTTGGTCCACAGGCCTGCTGGATCTGATGTTGGCCTCCCTGTGCTGCAGCACAGCAGCTGTGGAGCATAGGCTACTCTCACGGTATGAGAGACAGGGAAAGGATGGGAACCCATTGACATTTTAATGTGCTGATTGTATTAAACACGGTATGTGGGTACTGAGCGGTTCTGTCTGCAGTGCTTTCCCAACATGAGTGGTTGGTTAGTTTGTTGTTTATCAGCCTCTCACCCTGTATAATCATTGACTTTGCTTGTGAGAGCTGTTTTCAAGTCAGGCACAGTTATCTCTGCCCTGTGTATCGTAGTAGGCACATATTTTTCTCCCGTGAAACTGTAGCCTAGTTGCAGTGAAACTGTTGGTATCAGTAGGGCCGTTGGTTGGTGAGTCAATATTGTTTATCCTCTCACAGCCACACAGTGCTGAGTGATTGGAGGTGGGCATTGAAGTAGTCAAGGGCAATGAACAGTCATTAGTGCAATCTTACTCTCCACTGTAAGGAGGCCTTCAAGTAGTCATAGAAATGGTTTGTCAAGAGAAGGGGAAGACTTGTATAGAAGCTATTATTAATCCAATGTCCCCTCCTCTCTCTGCTAATGTGCTGTCTCCAAGCGGCAGTGAGCTCCACAAACAAGCGGGCTGGAGAGTCGGGTAGCATTATGAACAGCGGGCCAAGCAGATGAATGCGTGGCTGGAGGACTTTCTCTGCGAAGCGGGGAGGGAATCATCCTGACAGCCTGTGACTACACTCTTTTCGCCTGTCTGCCTCTGTGTCAGGCAGAGCAGAGGAGCAGCCTGGGTGGGTCCTTTACCTGTAAACCCTGCTTTCCTGCGCTGCTTACATCTCCCCTGTCTAGTCCAGCAAGGAGCCCCTTTGTCTGTTTCTATTTCCTTTCTCTATATGGGGGAAGAGTTACTACAAAGCCCCATGTCCCAAATGGCCCCCTATTCCCTATACAGTGCACTACTTTTGTGGGCGCTGGTAAAAAATACTGCACTGTATAGGGAATAGGGTGTCATTTGGGATGTAGTCCACAGCTCTGCGTCATGCAGTCAGGCCGTGTGGCTCTAAAATGCATCATCAACATCAAATAGATGAGGCTCTAATGACGGAGATGAGTAAATTATTTCACAGTACATAGGAGATGTTCTTCTGACTGGACTCTTTCCCCTGACGATCGATAGATTGTCGTTTATTAATTGCTCTCCAGCTCTCTGCTGACAGAGTGACCCTAATGGACTGGACTTACTGCTGTCTCGTAATGCATTAAACTCCCCCTCCCTCACCTCTCTCTCTCTCCCTCTCTCCCCCTCCCCCTGTCATCCCTCTGGTCTGTTATTCTGCATGCAGCTGATTCCACAGCAGCTGGAGAGGCAGGCCAGGCAGCCCAGCCTGGGAAAGTGCAGGATGATCACCTGATCATGTGTTCCACCATCACGTGGCCCTGGGTCTCTGGTCCACTCCCTGGGGGCCTCAGGTTCTGTCAGTTGACATTGAGGCCAACTAGATTACAGGGTAACAAGGGCCACGGGAGCCCTGGTCAATAGGGACGTTGTGTGCATCCCAAATGGCACCCTATTCCCTATATAGTGCAAAAGTAGTGCACTATATAGGGGAAAGAGTGCAATTTGGGAGGCACCCATTGTAGGACCCTGGGAGCAGAGACCACTGCCCTCCCTGCCCCCTTCGGGCTCTTTGTTTTTCCATTAATCTATTAATGTACTTTAGAGAATGGAGAGGTCAGGAGAAGTCTGTTCATTAAAGCTTTTCTTTCTGTTGTTTACCTCGTACATGGTAGTAGGACAGACGGAGCTTCAGGGCCTTGTGGCTTCCACCCAAAACACTGAGGTTATGAAAAGGTATGCAAAGCAAAGTGTGGCCATTGTTGCAACAAGATGCCTGTCTGGCTGCGGCCTATGAAAATGATATTACGATCCCATGTATGTGCACTGGGCCACGAGGAAAGGGAAATACATCCTCATCTCATGTCACTGACTGACTGACCCTCTTGATCCCCCTGATCCATGTCCCAGCTGCCCCTATGGCTCAGCAGGGGGCCTGCAGCCCACCACTATACTACAGACAGGTCTCTTTAAGGGGTGCACACATCGCACCGAGTGTGGATTTCCTGTTCGTCTACCATTCATTCAGCACGCTGTTGACATCTGACTGCTGACATTTTCACGTGATTGTACATGGAAAATCAGTTTGCACTTGGTTCGCAAGTACTCTCAGCAGGCAACCGTTATTGGTGTGTTCGAGCCCTAATGCATCTCAGGGGATCAGCCACTGATGGCCGTTTTAAAGTTGCTCTTTGTGTCACTGATTGACTCGCTTTGCTGTAAATAAAATAAAATGTTATTGGTCACATACACATATTTAGCAGATGTTATGCGGTTGTAGTGAAATGCTTGTAAGAAATAACACACACAAACATACTGCAAAGTTGCTTTGGAGCTAGAAGCAGAGCTGACATGTCTGTCGACGCCATGTTTATAGATCTGTTGTACAGTAGATCTCTGGGCTCAGCACGCAGTGAGCTCACCCCCACTGCCTGCCTGCCTGCCTACACTACTGCAGTGACGTCATCTCCATTTATTTACCAGAGTGAATATTTAATGGTGACATCAGGACTGGAGACGTGCTGCGTTGTTACCAGAGGGCCACCGACACCCATCTCAACTGGCCCCTTGGTAA
The DNA here is from genome assembly GCF_020615455.1 of Coregonus clupeaformis. NCBI lineage: Eukaryota > Metazoa > Chordata > Actinopteri > Salmoniformes > Salmonidae > Coregonus > Coregonus clupeaformis. Next base: position 40,849,636 of record NC_059197.1, read on the forward strand.
AAGCCCTCTAAATCAGGGCAGTGAGTGAGTGTTTTATTTTTGGCGCTGCCTGTGTGATAAAACCAGAGATCCCAGATCTTCATTTGGGTTTTATTGCCGCTGGAGAAAAGAGAGGCAGCAGCTAGTTGCCCAGACCCGCCACCATCCTCACTGGGAAATCAGCAATCAATATTTCCTGAGGGAGGGACAAAGACCAGGCGTACCGTCCTCCTGCTCTTTTATAGGAAGCAGGAAGTCTCTTCACACATGCTCAGATTGTCATCCCCCTGCCTTCAAAAAGAGGGGTAAAAATGAACACCTTTGACATGACAGCGAGAGAGAAAGGGAGGGGTAGGGCGGGGGCGAGCGAGAGAAGCCCTTAATGTATTCTAGATAGACAGTTCAGGCTCCAACGTGTTCTCTTTTCCTCTCCAGTAATAAAACTGAATTTGTGGATATAAATCCCTAGAGGGAGGGAAGATGAAAGGACAACTACATAAAAGCCAATGGCTCAGATAAAGTAATCTGGCTTTATTGTACAGTGCAGTGTGGTTGGGATGGGTGTGTGAGAGCAGATATGCTTTTGAAGGCAACTGAAGGAGAGGCAAGGACCTCTTAGGACAGTGGTACCCTATCATGAAAATGGATTGTCAGTGATTATTAACGTGTCCTTTCCTTCTTGTGTCTTACAGTGAGGGGGTCTTCAAGTGCCCAGAGGACCAGCTGCCCCTGGACTATGCCAAGGTACGATTAAAACCCACTTACCCACTTTCTCACATGTCCCAGACAGTCCCACCCATTCAAGTTTGAATACGATATGTGTGCCAGTTAAGCAATACTTAAGCCTACAACCATAGTTAAGCCTACAACCATAGTTAAGCCTACAACCATGCCACAATCAACAGAATTCACCCTCACTTTCTGATGTGCTCCTTCTTACAAAATCATGTCTCCGGGCTACCCAGTAACACACTGATTATGAATGTAGATCTGTGTGTTGTACCACGTCCTGGTCAGGCTAAGATGAGGCCTTATTTTAACTGTGAATATGAAGGGGTGTGACCCAAATGGCACTCTATTCCCTAAATAGTGTACTACTTTTGACCAAAAGTAGTGGACTATATAGGGAATAGGGTGCCATTTTGGACACCGCAAGGACACATGAGTCACCATGTCCCTTTCCCCAGACCCATAGACCAACAGACAGAGAGAGGGCTCAGGCAGCTAGCTACCCATCCTAGTATAGGCCCACTAATTGTGCTAACGAAGGACCACAGGGTACTCATTCCCCTTGAAATGTCAGGGTTGATGACGGTCCGTTTCTCAATGCACAAAACAGTTCACTCTCGCACACTACTGTCAACATGGAAGTTTTATAGTTTAATACAGTACACATGAAAAACAAATGAGCAGACATTATTACACAACCGGAGAGAGGCTGGGGAGTGGTAAAAGCACTCTCCAGCCTAGCAGCCAAAGTCAAAAGTTGTGTTATATTTTTAAGTATTGCATTGCTGGAGAAAAGCAGGGTATTGGGTTGATCTGATAGAAAAGGGAGGCAAAATCACTAAAACAGTAGCTCTCCTAAACCTCTTCATCCCGGTCCAGAGAAAGAATACCACATCTAAATCTCTTTAATTAAACTTTTGGCTTCTTACTCAGTCTTTTCTTTTAAGCATTTAATCAGATTGTACTGTGGGGGGAGATGGTGGCAGTCTCTATTCGTAATGAAAGAATGACTCTCTCACAAACTTGATTTCCCCATTGTGCCAGAGTGTGCAACGAAAGGATAAGGACTTAATTCTGCTCTGTGCATGAGAGGACCCCAAGCTTAACGCTTAACAAAGGAATTAAAACACCAATGACTACTAATTCATCATGTCAGTTACTGTACAGTCTCACTGGCTAGTTTTCCATGAATTAATCAATTGCCCATCATGTTCTATACTAAAACATTAGCATGCTAAAGTGTGTTAGGAGTTCAGAGGAAGTAATCCAGTGAGGTGGTGACGGTGTGGTCAATGGGGTAGTGCTGCTTATGCCGAGCAGCGACTGCTAGCGAAGCTCTTAAGAAGACTGTAGTCACGACAGAGAAGCAGAACAAGGGTCCCCACAGGGAGGACGTGCTCATTGCTAACCTGTCAGACACTGTTATTTACTGATGCCTTCACAGCCTCCCAGTCACCTGTAAATTACCCCCCTGCTGGTGACTAGGGGTGCGTCCCAAATGGCACCCTATTCCCTATATAGTGCACTTCTGTTGACCAGAACCCTGTGAGTAGTGCAGTATATAGGGAATAAGGTGCTGTTTGGGACACAATCTAGCTCCCTGGGTACAGCTCATTACACTATGTCCCTGTCCTTGCCCTCCCCTGAACACCGCTCAATTCTAATAATGCTCTCATTTCACCCAGGCAGTGCAACATGTCATTAAAATATGGCCCTGTTGTCAAAGAGAGGAAGCAGAATGTCAGTAATGTAAAGGGATGGGTTCTACTGTGAGACTGGAGCTGACTGTCTCTTCCAAAACACAGACAGACAGAGCTAGAGCTCCAAAGAGCTTTAGTTCCCTGATCCGCCAGGGACTATGTTATTAAAAGGTCTTTATTGCAGACTCCCAGGCTGGAACACTGAGGGAGTGTTGAGGATTTGGTTTCTTTGTCATCTTGGCTCAGCGCATGTGATTTCCAGTAGGAAATAGTATTGCGGTTATCTGCTTCAATCACACATCATGCATTATTATGCTGGGTACATGCTGCAGTACATTGTAAGAGACAGTGCTGTTCTGTAGCACAATACAATACTTGCTTTATTGGTCCATTTGCACAGATAGACTATTCTTTATTTAGTACCCAACCTGACACACAACACGCACATCACAGGCTGGGAGCAGCACACTAATTCTCTGCCATAGTGCTGTGCTCTTTTCAAATGGCAAAATTCTTCTCTACTTTATATTTTGATGATTTGAAGGCAGTTTTCATTACAGCATGGTTAATGTGATATATAATTAATCCTCACTAGTTAAACTGCTGTAGTACACAGCTGTTATTTACGATGACATAACAGTTCATATAAGTTAATGGACCAATAAAAATGGACCAGTGAAAAGTTTTACTTTAGATCTACTTTTGGCCCTAATGTATTATTCACTGGACCCTTTTTAATTCCACTGCACATTTACCTTTTACAATTCAGACTTTTACAGTTCTAATAGGGTGCCAAGACCATAAACATTTACAGTGTACTTATGTATGTATAAATAACATTTAGGCTCTGGTAAAACCATAGTATCTCAATGTTTTGATTCATAGCCTATAGAGAAAGAGACCGCCTCTCGTATGAAGGCGTGTGACTACAGTTGAGCTGTTATTTGTTTTAGGGACAGCTTTGACATTTTGAGGAAGTTCCTTTTCTCTTCGTGTGACAGAGGCAGCCTGGGCACCATAGGGACGGAGATGCATGCAGTGCTGCCTCACATGGGTTGTCACAGAGAGTGTGTGTGTGTGGCCTAAATCTGTAAAACCAGAGGATACTGTTCTGTAGGGAGCGGATTTGGCTTGATTGGATAGAGAAGGACCTCATCCTTCTTGATCAGTGACTATGGGGCGTTCTCTCTCTCTCTCTCCCTCCTTCCTCACTCTAATTCTCTCTCTGATGTTTTCTAAATGTCATGAACTATAATTCCATAAACATTGCAGTATGTGTTCTTGTGTTCACAGAAGTTGAATTGTTATTCCTAATTTTTGGACTGATTCATTCATGTCACATGTCCAGGACTAGTACTTTGAACTTCCTCTTCTGCTGTTTTGCTGCTGGTCGCTCAGACCCTCTTTGTCAAGGCTTCATTGTATTATTAATGCAAGCTTCCTGTCCAGGGGTTGTACTTGTACATCAAAAACCTGCCTCATGCTACAGAAACAGGAGATAGGCTGGACAAGGCGTATCTATACCTGTGAGCCAGTGCTGATCATGTCCTCATGGTTGTGTCATGGTTACAGATCTACCCTGACCCAGAGCTGGAGCAGCAGATCCTGGCTCTGCCCATCCGCTGCATCCACAGTGAGGAAGGCTGTCGCTGGACCGGACAGATGAAGCAGCTCCAGGTCAGTAGCTGCCTGCCTGGCTTTCTAACCCTTTTTACCCCCCCCCAAATCTCTCCCTCATCCTCTCCCTCTCTCATCCTGTCTAAGATACCTTTTTTGTGACCATAGCCCTGTGTCTCGTGCCTCCAGTGTATTGTGTTATCTGCTAGCGGAGGCCTGGTTAAATGCTAAATGCAGGCTGAGAGAGCGTGTCGGTGTCTGGCTGCTGACACATCCCCCCCCTCCGTCTCCCTCAGGGTCACTTCTCCACCTGCGCCTTCAATGTGATCCCCTGCCCCAACCGCTGCTCCATCAAGCTGACGCGCCGTGACCTGCCCGACCACCTGCAGCACGACTGCCCCAAGCGCAAGGTCAAGTGCGAGTTCTGCGGCAGTGAGTTCACCGGGGAGGCCTATGAGGTAAACAACAACAAGCAGAGACCTATTTTTTCTTTTTTTTACAGAGTAGCACTAGCAAGTAAACAACCTGGTTAAGGCCACATTTTTCACTGAGTGAATAGCAATCTTTGTAGTGTCTACTCCAGGAAGCCAAGTATGTAAATGACGCTCGCTTTCGATGGTAGCAGTGTATTTAGAAATAACACTTGTGTTGGCGTGAGGGGAGAGAGGTAGAACTGTGCACCTTTCATGTGTTTTTCTCTCCGTACAGGAGAAGTGGTGCCTCAGGGTTAAAGTTAGCCTCTCTCACTAACACCTCTGTTACTGTTTACAGGCTGCCCCTCCTCTGTTTATACAGGCCCAATGTGGCCTTTCCACATAACAGAATCATTAATATGGCTCCAGCTTTTTATAGGATAATTATTTGTTCATTTTCAGTGGCAGTGAGATCATAGAATTACTGAATACCAATAACTTTTTTTTATCTGACCAATTGTGACCCTCCACCTCGATTCGGTCTTATGTATCAACATTAGAAATTGTGTTTTTTACGTTGGATGAAAATTGTATATCATACACTGCAGTTGAGGAACAATGGGAAAGTAATTCTGCTTTGAAAGTTGATAAACTTGTAACCCCACTTTTGAGAAAATGGCCCTTGAATGTTTTGGTACACCTACTGGAGAGCTCTTCTTTGACTACACCCATTCAGCATCGTTCACACCCTCTTAAGCCTTAGCCTCACCCATATCTTAAAGGATTCACATGTGCTAAACAGAGTGAGCTAAACAATGAACCATAATAATAATAATAATAATAATAATAATAATAATAATAATAAAAATAATATTGTCAGAGGAAGGCCCTAAAAATTGTCAAAGACTCCAGCCACCCTAGTCATAGACTGTTCTCTCTGCTGCCGCACGGCAAGCGGTACCGGAGCACCAAGTCTAGGTCCAAAAGGCTTCTTAACAGCTTCTACCCCCAAGCCATTAGACTCCTGAACAGCTAATCAAATGGCCACCCAGACTATTTACATTGTTATTTTACTCTTGCTCTTTACCTACCACTTATTTTTCTTAAAACTGCATTGTTGGTTAAGGGTTTGTAAGTAAGCATTTCACTGTAAGATCTACACCTGTTTGTATTCGGCACGTGTGACAAATACAATTTGATTTGACCTGTGTGTGTGTCCTGTCTTCTCTCCCAGAACCACCAGGGTATCTGTCCCCAGGAGAGTGTGTACTGTGAGAATAAGTGTGGAGCGCGGATGATGCGCCGGCTCCTGTCCCAGCACAGTCTGGCTGAGTGTCCCAAACGCACGCAGCCCTGCAAGTACTGTGGCAAGGAGTTTGTCTTCGACACCATCCAGGTCAGTCAACAACACCAACACACCTCCTCTGACCGAACAAGCTCTAGGACTTCTTCCTTCCCTACATTCTCCTGCATGTCTTGTTTTACAATCATATTTGTCATCACTTGATTAATGGGTACATTTTATTTTCCATCAATGTAGTATTTGTATTACTGCTTGGAAGGCCAGACCTAAATTAGTGCCCAAACTCCGACCTGTGTGAATGAAGTGTTTTGAAGGTTTATTCCAGAGGTTTGTTATGAGTCCTTCCCCTATTTCACTGTGTGTGATAAAGGAACAGTGCAGTCTCAGTCCTGGATGAAGGAGGGTTCTCAGTCTCTGTAGAGCGGGATGGCACTGGGCCCACGGCTGCATGAACACTGGCTTTCATGGTGCCACCTTCTCTGTGCCAGCCCGATGTGTGTGCCTGCTGCTGTTTGTGCTGGCAGTGCCTGTGTCTGCACACATCCTGTCCTCAGGCCCAGCGGCCGGCCAGCCACTCGCACTCTCCTCTCATACCCACAGTTTATTCATTATGTCTCCCTTTCAGAGCACATGCTTTATGATGCAGAGATCAGCTCTGTAATCAACTCGTTTATCCCATTCATACATTTTAATAGACAGCCATTTGTTCAATATGATACACAATGTTTGTTAATCACTCATACAGTGATTCTGCTGTGAATAGTGCTTCATGTTATCTTGTCGATGCTATTTCTCTTAATCGGTGGCAAAGATGCTTGCATGATATACCGAGCGCATTTTGTTTGATAAAAAAATTCTGATCCTGGCTGTCTAAATCTGGCACATTTCCAGAAATGTTGATTTTCTATGTCAAATGAATGTAATAAATTAAAGAATAAATTAAATGACTTTTTTCTACCCTCCAGAACCATCAGTACCACTGCCCTCGGTTTCCAGTCGCATGTCCAAACCAGTGTGGCACCCCCAACATCGCCCGGGAGGACTTGGCCAATCACGTGAAGGAGAACTGTGGCAGTGCCCCCATCCTCTGCCCCTTCAAAGATGCCGGCTGCAAACACAGGGTAAGGCTGACCTGCTGCTTTTTCATTACTTCAGACTCTGAAAGAGAAACTTTGATTCTAGCTTCTTGCAAGAGGCAGAGTTTTATTTTTCATTACTGCCCACTGCTTTATTGACGTCAAGTTTTATCATTTTTCCACTCTCGGGTTGTTTTTTGTGCATGTTTCCAAAATTATATTTGGATTATTATGCTTCATGCTCCAGTTGCGTTGAAACCCAGTAACTTATGTCCAAAGCGATGATTGTCTCCAACATACAGCGCTTTCTGCCCGTCCATGCCTCTACGCTCTATTTTAATGAGAGTCACACATCTCCTCTGCTCTGACAGCGCATTTTAGTCTATTTTTGAAACTGACGTCAATCTGAGAAAATGTGGAGAGCTCCCAGAGTCAGAGCAGATAGGTTTCATTGTTTGTGTTGTCAGCTTCTGTCCTTCTGTTTGGAAAGCTCAGTCCATAGCAATGCAGATGGTCTGACAAAAATACATTAATGACTCTCTCCCCGACCGCGAAGGCATCAGGCAACAGAATACAACCAAGCGTGCAGATGTTCAGTACACCAAACACAAGTTTGTATGGCAGGGCTCCCAAAAGAGCAGCTGATCAGCAGACGGACACAACATTCACTTACTGTAGGAGGCTTGAATGTGAAACACAAACAGACAAAACAATCTAGTGTTCTGTGCATACTCTACCACATTATTAAATCCAACACATTTCTATACTGAGTTTGTACTATACAAAGTTTCACCCTCCTTGCTACACACAGTGATTGACCTCTCCCTAACCAGTCTCTCCTCTCTCTTTGCAGTGCCCAAAACTGGCGATTGGGCGTCACCTGGAGGACACGACCAAGGCCCACCTGACCATGATGTGCAGCCTGGTGGGGCGCCAGCGGCAGGAGATCCTGGAGCTGCGGAGGGAGATGGAGGAGCTGTCAGTCAGCAACGATGGAGTGCTCATCTGGAAGCTCAGTGACTACTCCCGTAAACTCCAGGAGGCCAAGCTCCGGAACAACCATGAGTTCTTCAGCCCGCCCTTCTACACCCATCGCTACGGCTACAAGCTGCAGGTGTCTGCGTTTCTCAACGGTAACGGCAGTGGGGAGGGCTCGCACCTGTCCATCTACATCCGGGTGCTGCCGGGGGAGTACGACAACCTGCTCGAGTGGCCCTTCTCCTACAAGGTGACCTTCTCCATCATGGACCAGAGCGACCTGTCGCTGTCCAAGCCCCAACACATCACAGAGACCTTCAACCCTGACCCCAACTGGAAGAACTTCCAGAAGCCGTGCAGCACCCGCAACTCGCTGGATGAGAGTACCCTGGGCTTCGGCTACCCCAAGTTCATCTCCCACGAAGAGATCAAGAAGAGGAACTATGTCCGAGACAACTCCATCTTCCTCAAGGCTTCCATAGAGATCCCGCAGAAGATCATGGCCTGAGGGAGAGCTGGTTTTGGTTTATCAGGAGGGAAGGGAGGGTGAAAGACAGGCTTGAGACTGATATGACATTTACCTTGAGAACTTCACCACACTTATCCTTTAGACACTGACTGACTGTCCATATCCATATAGCCACTCCAGTGTAGGAGCTTCTAGTCTGTTGGGTTGTTTTGGAGGACTGGAGGACCCCGCTATATTTAAATGGATGAGAATGCTAAGGGTTAGGTCTGCCGAAACCATCACTCTCTGATTCTTATTTGTAAATGTTTGTTTTCTAAAAAATTTCTTCTCAATCTGCAGAAAAAAGCCTTGGAAATCAACAGTGCCTAGAGAGTTTATTTAAAGTTATATTTTGTTGTTTTTCTGCAGCACAGATGTAAATATTAAGAAAGGATAGAGAGATGTTCTGGGGGTTGAAGTCATCCTTAAGCCTTTGCACTTAGAAATAATGTTTGGCTCTGGTTTGAACCATCCCATCTGATCACGAGCGGTCCAAAGAATAGGGTAAAGCGCAGGCTAGTGGAAGGAGCTCATCACAATCTCAAGCCCAACTGCCGTTTGTTTACATGCTCTTATAGTATCTCCCACTGATCCCTTAACAAATGCAAAGCTCTTGGTTAGCAAATTTGAGATTGCTGTTAAGCCTACTGTCAGCAAACAATATTACAGCTGTGAATTAAGTGTGTTTCTTCTTGTCACTGTTCCATCACTCTCTGTCTACAATTCGTCATTTGGCCAATTCTATAATGCTTTGAATGAGAGGATCATGATATTTAGACAAAAAACAACAATCATTTTTCACAGTCAGATTTATAAGCCTCTAAAGGGCATCTCCTGTGGGGTCCTGAGAAGATGGATACAGTAGATGGGTTCCTATGCTTTGCTGGTCAAAGGTGCTAATGTACAGTATGACGGTCTTTGAGTGGGTAGAACTGAATCCACTCAGTCCTGTCAAGAGGCGATATGGTACATGTGCACTTAAGTGTGAAGGGAAAGCCATGAGGTCTAGGTAGGTAGGTAGGTAGGTAGGTAGAGGAGCAGGCCCCATCTGATTCCCACGGGGGGCCAGTATAAAAAAAATATGTATTCACTAACTGTAAGTCGCTCTGGATAAGAGCGTCTGCTAAATGACTAAAATGTAAATGTAGGTAGGTGAGAGATGAGCTCAAGACATCAACAGAAAAACATGCATCTTTCAATGCGATACAACGTGGACCACATTTTTGTACTGTAACCTGTATTCTTGAAATCTTCTCCCCCGATACTGAGGGCTTTTTTGCAGTGGAGGAACTGTTAAACGGAACCAAATTCTTTTTATATTTGAAAAATGTGAGCAACATTTGTTGATAATGTGTCATAGATAGAAAGACATAGGAGTGAATTAGCTTAACAGAGGGCTGTGAACTAAAGTGCATTCATTGTTTTTACTCAGCCCAGGCGGGTATGGGGGCTGTTTGAAAGATGGTTTATGTGTGGTCCTGAGAATGACGTGTGGGTGCCTTGGAAAAGACTGCATCTCAATGGTGTGGTGCTGCTGGTTACCATGGCCACCAGCGTGCATCTTCACCTCAGCATGTAAGCTGGCCATGAGGAGAGGTTGAAGAGGAGCAGCCATGTGCAATTCACCTGTCATAGGCTCCATCAGACCAGTAACACCTGCTGTGGAGGACTTGATCATACATTCATGACATATGTGAATAAAATGTAAAAAATGCAGAAGCACATTCTGTTGTTTTTTATTCTACATGAAAATACCTGGTTTCTTGTTATAATACCAGTCAATATTTTACAATGTTAAAAAATATTTAAAGTAAAAAAATAAAAATAAACATTTTGTAAGATTATGTATTTTGCGAAGTACTTAAATGTTTTATACAACTTTTTGTTGGGATTGAGCTTGGGAATTTTATGGACACTTTTTAAAGTTTAATCTCTTCTGAATCTGAATAACTGGTTTGTTTGTTTCATTTGGATCTCGCATATTCTGTCTGAATTTCGTTTTTAAAAGTATTTATTTTTAGGCGCCATTACGTAAGCTTGATTAACTAGATTGCAAAAATGTTTTAATATGCTGATTGATGAGTGCTTCTCAATTTCTCTTTTAAAATAAAATACTATCTATTACCTCTTGCTTCACTATGCTGTTAATTTACTCTTTATGTCGTTGTACAGTATGTCTGAGTGTTCGCATCGCCTACTGAGCTCTCAGCTTCCATCTCATTGTTGACATTTTCCCCCCAGAAAATGTTTGACTGATTGCACTGATGATTCTGCTCGTCTTGTAGCACATTCAGTAGACCACACTAGATACAGTGCCTGGCTCAGCTGTCTCGTAGGCAGACTTCACTTGTCTTAAACTACAGCAAATGTTACCTTAACTCTTGCTTCCTTGATGAAAAGGTGCAATTTCTGTCTGACATTCCTGCCTTTCTCAGCACTTTAAGTTTCTCTGAGTGAAATGTCTTGCCCCACCATGTTTCACTTATTTTATTTAGTCCCATGCTGAGCATCCACTCCAAGCATCATAGTCTGAATTGACTTTTCACAGTAGCGCTGTCTGAGGAGCAGGCCCCATCTGATTACAACACACAAAGCCCTCCTGGTCGCCTCCCTCCCTCGCTCCCTTCCTCCCTCTGTTCCAACACCTCCAGAGATGGAGGGAACAGAGGAAAGGGGGCAGAGGGAGAGGAAGCGAGGCAGACGCATGCCCTGCTTTGATGTGGTGCCAGGAGTTTGCTGTAGCTCTCAGCTTGAATGATGTTGAATGTGGAGGTTAGGGAAGGGGAAAACCAAATCAAATGTTATTTGTCACATGCGCTGAATACAACAGGTGTAGACCTTACCGTGAAATGCTTACTTACAAGCCCTTAACCAACAATGCAGTTTTAAGAAAAATAAGAGTTAAGAAAAATATGTACTAAATTAACTAAAATAAAATAACAATAACGAGGCTATATACAGGGGATACCGGTACCGAGTCAATGTGCAGGGGTACAAGTTAGTCGAGGTAATTGAGGTAATATGTACATGTAGGTAGGGGTAAAGTGACTATGCATAGATAATAGGTAATAAACAGCGAGTAGCAGCAGCATCAATGCAAATAGTCTGGGTAGCCATTTGATTAGCTGTTCAGCAGTCTTATGGCTTCGGGGGTAGAAGCTGTTAAGAAGCCTTTTGGACCTAGACTTGGCGCTCCGTACCGCTTGCTGTGCGGTAGCAGAGAGAACAGTCTATGACTAGGGTGGCTGGAGTCTTTGGCCATTTTTAGGGCCTTCCTCTGACACGCCTGGTATAGAGGTCCTAGATGGCAGGAAGCTTGGCCCCAGTGATGTACTGGGCCGTACGTACTACCCTCTATAGCGCCTTGCGGATAGTAGGCCGAGCAGTTGCCATACCAGGCGGTGATGCAACCAGTCAGGATGCTCTCGATGGTGCAGCTGTATAACTTCTTGAGGATCTGAGGACCCAGATGAGCTTTTACCTCCGTTACTCAAATGTCCTTCAGGAAGGAGACTGTCTTTCTTCACTTGTTTTAGAATAGTTTGGGGAACTATTTTCCCCAAAAGCTAAACTTTTGAAGTTACACAAAGGGTGATGTGGAATGGCAGTTAAGCTCTACTGTCAATTCTCCAGGATATTTGGGCATAGTCCTACTTACATTTCTCTTTAAATGGCTACTTATCATTATGGGAAAATTGTTCTCAAGACAAAATATGTTTCCCTGCTGTGGGTAATGTATTCAGTGGGATGATTCATCTGTGGAAGGGAGGGGTTCTCTGGGTAGGACAATCCCCACTCTGTCTGTCCCCAGACTAATGGCTTTCCACAGAGAGAGTGGCTTAATTCTGAGCTGCCTTATATAAAGTTAAGCATAATAACCAAAAGCCATACTGACAGCCTCAAACTTTCCTGGCGCTGGGAGTTCAAACAACAACCTAGCTCGTGCTGCTCTGGGGCTGTACAGCAGCATTAAAATAGAAACGGCTAATTACATGTTAGCTTCATGTTTCCCATGCCAATGCTCAACGTACTATACAGTACTGCCCTTCTCTCTCGCTCATGTGATGCTTCACCTGGTAAATGAGCCCTTGGGTAGCCTACATCCAAGCTCTCACACTACAGTGTTGTTCCCTATAGGTTAGCTCACCCAGACATTGGTCAACGTAAAAACATGAGTGGAGTGTCAGAGCAGGTTGGGTGAAAGAGGCTGACTAAAGAAGGAGGATCCACCCCAGCCCATAAGGCTTTCCTCTGCCATAAAACACATCAAAGAGTTGTGGTGTGGGTTTGTGTAGCGGTGCCATGTTGTCGTCTGCCTCATGTTGAAGTTAAACAATGACTGGTGTGGAGCCGGAGGGAGGTTAAGTGGAGTGGTGTGTGTGGCTCGGCCCGACTGTGTCCTTCAGAGTTGAAAAAACACATCCCCTGAGTGATCAACATCTGAGCTGAGAGGCTGAGGAAACAGCCCAGCGCAACAGTGGTCTCCTCAGAGCTCTGTCTGACAGATGCCTTGCACCTTGGCTACAGATAATATGGTTGAAGAGCCAGCTGATCCAACAGAGCTTTACCAGCAGTTTTTCTATACAGTACTTTACTATACCCACAATGTCAAGTGCTGGTGCTGGTAATGAAAAATAATCTGATTGTGGATATCATGCCACTTAACTAAGTTGATTCTCTCTCCCTCTGTCCCAAATGTAAAAGCTGTGATGTTCAGTGTTGTGGCTGACTCTCCTTATTAGCACACTGGCTCTTTTTCAGTGGCAGCTTTCAGATAGATCAGATAACTGCCCCAGGAACACAGAGCAGTCCTCTCACTCTCTACATACTGTAGCTGAGCAGAGCTCCCAAGGCCAGAGACCTCGGGATAGACACTGCTTTGATTCAGGGAGTCATTCGATTGAAACTGCAATATCTTCTTATTTTGTACAGCACTACTGTTGTTGCTCAGTCATAGTTATTTTGTTTCTCCAAGACAACCACAATGGTTGCTGTCTTCCTAACTTCAATGTGAAATAGTGAAACTATAAGGAAAGATGGGGGAGATTGATTTCCATCCAAGTGCCTCCTTTCACTCAATGTTGCCCTTGATCCCAAACAAACATGATCTTTATCTTTAATGGACATGATAAAGGATTACGCCAAACTGATAACAACCACAGTCAATGGTCATGTCTCATCACGATGGCGCCGTACTGGATGGATGCAGTTTTGCAAGCTCAGACCCAACTTTGCTATTTTGTGATTCTTCTGGCATTTAACTATACATTATTTTCACAGAATGTATCTGTTATCATTTCTTATAACCGACAATAACTTTTGAACATCAGATCGGCAGTTACTTACCCAAATTCCGGCTTCAACTTCGACTCATCTACCCTGGGCTCTTTCTGTAATTCAGACCCAATTTTCGGGGTATTCAATAGGAAACGCTGGCATAACAGAGGCAAGAGAAGGGGTCCTGGTGAGATTAAGGCGAAGGGAAAACCGGCCACCTCGTCTCTCCATTCTATTGGCCAATGTACAGACACTTTATAATAAGATGGATGACCTCAGATCGCAGATTTGCTACCAACGGGACTCTCGTAATTATTTTCTGAAACATGGCTGTCGGACAAGATACCCCCCATGGCTATCCAACTAGATGGATTCTCCATTCACTGAGCGGACAGGACAGTGGAGTCACACACACTCACATACAATCTCAAATACAATCATCATATACACTGCTGCTACTCCGATTATCATATATCCTGATGCCTAGTCACCTTACCCCTATACATATCTACCTCTATCGCGCCAGTATCCCTGCACATTGTAAATATGGTACTAGAACTGACTGACCCTGTATTTGCTTACTTATTTTCTCGTGTTGTTCTTATTTTTATTTCTTGTGTGTTTTTGCTCTACCTTTATGTTATTTTTAGTGCTACATTGCTATTGATTACTGCATTGTTGCGTTTACAGCACACAAGAAAGGCATTTCACTGTACTTGTGCACGTGACATTAAGACTTGAAACTCACCACTCTCCAGCAGACTTTACCAGCTGTGTTTCTCTTACATGTGTGTGTGCGTGTGTGTGTATGCGTACGCAATGTGCGTGCTGTGCATTGAAGTTTGGAATGGGGGTAGTTGCCTGGAGATGGGAGTCTGCCTGTAGATGGTAAATCGTTTAACCTCTACGGGATCGGTGTCCCATATACGGGAGGGTTGAGCTAACGTGCGCTAATGTGATTAGCATGACTGTTGTAAGTAACAGCAAACTTTCCAGGACATAGACATGTCTTATATGGGCAGAAAGCTTAAATTCTTGTTAATCTAACTGCACTGTCCAATTTACAGTAGCTATTACAGTGAAAAAAGACCATGCTATTGTTTGAGGAGAGTGCACAACAACAAAAAACTTATCACGGCAACTGGTTTGATACATTCAACTCTGAAGGTAAATAATGTACTTACATTCAGTAATCTAGCTCAGTTGGTAGAGCATGGCGCTTGCAACGCCAGGGTTGTGGGTTCCATTCCCACGGGGGCCAGTATGAAAAATGAATGCACTCACTAACTGTAAGTCGCTCTGGATAAGAGCGTCTGCTAAATGACTAAAATGTAAATGTAATCTTGCTCTGATTTGTCCCAGAGATAAAATGTAGCATCGTTTTGTTTGATAAAATCCATTTGTGTGAAAGTTAGTGTATAAGCTAATGATCCATCATGTATGACATTCCTGTGAGTTTGTAAACTTACATTTTGTATTACCATATCATTTTTGTATGTTCTCTATAGTTATGTACTTGAAAATGTATCAATTGACCAATTCGGCACATTTGGGCAGACTTGATAAAAAATTGTCCAGTATTGCAATGTTTCACTGGATCAATCTGAAACTTTGCACACACACTGCTGCCATCTAGTGGCCAAAATCTAAATTGCGCCTAAACTGCAATATTATATTGTGGTCTTTCTCTTGCATTTCAAAGATGATGGAACAAAAAACAAATAGAAAACGCATGTTTTTTTTGTTTGTATTATCTTTTACCAGATCTAATGTGTTATATTCTCCTACATTAATTTCACATTTCCACAAACTTCAAAGTGTTTTCTTTCAAATGGTAGGAGGGGATGGCTGCAGTTTTATGGACTCTTAACCAACTGTGCTATTTTGTGTGTTTTTTGGCATTGTTTGTAACTTATTTTGTACATTATGTTGCTGCTACCGTCTCTTATGACCGAAAAGAGCTTCTGGACATCAGAACAGCGATTACTCACCTTGAACTGGACTAATCATTTTTCTTTAATGAGTTGGACGAGAGGGATTTGCTCCAGACACCCGACAGGGCCCGAATCCCTGTCATTCGCAGTAGAAAGAAAAGGAGATATCGCGGAAGGAGATCGGGGTGCCTGGTAAGGAGCCGGCGACATGTGGCTAAACTGCCTTTGCAATCGATACTGTTGGCCAATTTACAATCGCTTGATAATGAAGTGCGAACTACAAGCACGTATATCCTACCAACGGGACATTAAAAACTGTAATATTGGTGTTTGCAACGCCAGGGTTGTGGGTTCGATTCCCACAGGGGGTATGAAAAAATAAAAATAATGTATGCACTAACTGTAAGTCGCTCTGGATAAGAGCGTCTGCTAAATGACTAAAAATGTAAATATAAATGTAATATCTTATGTTTCGCCGAGTCGTGGCTGAACGAAGACATGAATAACATACAGCTGGTGGATTATACACTGTATCAGCAGGTTAGAACAGCAGCCTCTGGTAAGACAATGTGTGGCGGTCTATGTATATTTGTAAACAACAGCTGGTGCACGATATCTAACGAAGTCTCAAGGTTTTGCTCGCCTGAGGTAGAGTATCTCATGATAAGCTGTAGACCACACTATCTACCAAGAGAGTTTTCATCTATATTCTTCGTAGCTGTCTATTTACCACCACAATCCGTTGCTGCCACTAAGACCGCACTCAATGAACTGCATAAGGCCATAAGCAAACAGGAAAACGCTCATCCAGAGGCGGCGCTCCTAGTGGCCGGGGACTTTAATGCAGGGAAACTTAAATCCGTTTACCTCATTTCTACCAGCATGTTAAATGTGCAACCAGAGGGGAAAAAAACTCTAGAGACCACCTTTACTCCACACACAGAGACACGTACAAAGCTCTCCCTCGCCCTCCATTTGGAAAATCTGACCATAATTCTATTCTCCTGATTCCTGCTTACAAGCAAAAACCCAGATGGCATTGAGGAGTACACCACACCAGTCACTGGCTTCATCAATAAGTGCATCGATGACGTTGTCCCCACAGTGACTCTATGTACATACCCCAACCAGAAGCCATGGTGTTACGAACCCCGTGGCTTTGAACGTCTAGGGTGATGGACATGAGACCCGTAACATAATTCATGTAAATTATAAGTGTGGCATGGAACAGTGAGAACAAATATGACACAACAACCATGAACTACCGTCAAACACAAATGGTTTATTTCTGAACACACGGTAACGGTTTGGGAAAAAGGGCTGAGCAGGACCCAAGAAATGAAACAATAGTGTAAAACACCCCTAAACTGATCTTGCCTGCCTCAAGAACCGCTAAACTACTGCTAATCATACAAAAGTACAGGGGGTGGTCCGCTCAGGTCTAACTAGTGTTTATAGACAGTTCTTTCTACGGGAAATGTATGCCCAAGGGCAGCTAGCTCAAACTCCCCTTTTCCCAGAAACAAACAATAGTTACCAAACAGAGTAACCAGCAAATTAGTGAGTAAACAAAAACAGGACACCACAGTGTCCATACTCACATACGGAAATAGTCTCTCTCTCTAACAACTAACACAAGTGACTGGTTTTTATATAATGGGATGTGTGATTGAAAAAACGAGTAACAGGTGGTGCAATGCACAGGAATGTTCACTGATTGGTCCAATCAGCAGACACCTCAACGACCACCAATCAGGAACATACAGGACACCTGTGATTAGGGCAGAAGGAGTAGAAACACACAAAAACACAGGATACCTGTATCCGTAACACTCCCACCCTTAAAAGAGCAAACCACAATGGTTTGCGACACACGTACCATCACAACACCCAAAATTCAATAATCATCCTGCCGGAATAAAAAAAAAAACCTAGATCATTACACACGAGACAAAGCATCTGCCAACACATTATCCAACCCCTTTTTGTGGCGGATCTCCAAATTATAATTTTGCACGACAAGTGCCCAACGCATAAGGCGTTGGTTCTGGTTGTACATCCGGTGGAGAAAAACTAAGGGGTTATGGTCAGTATACACTATCACTGGTAATGCACTGGAACCAACATAAACTTCAAAGTACTGCAGAGCTAACAACAAAGCTAGAGCTTCTTGTTCAATGGTGGAATAGTTCGTCTGACATTTGTTAAATTTCCGTGAAAAATAACAGACAGGATGGTCCACTCCACTCTGGCCCTGCTGCAGTAGAACAGCACCAGCACCTCTGGCACTTGCATCTACCTCCAGTTTAAACGGTCGTTCAAAATCTGGCGCAGCAAGAACAGGAGTACTACATAAGAGTGCTTTAGCAGTGTTGAAAGCAGTACAACAATCTTCAGACCATACAAATTTTCTCGCCGGACTGAGCAAATCCGTTAATGGAGCAACTACAGCAGAGACATTTTTACAGAAACTACGGTAGTAGCCAACCATCCCTAAAAAACGGCGTAGCTTTCTTCTGGTGGTAGGTGCGGGAAATGCGTTTATAGCTGAGACCTTGGCATCTACAGGGCGCACCTGACCATGGCCGACCTGTTTACCAAGATAAGTAACAGTGGCCTTCCCAAACTCGCACTTTGCTAAGTTCAGGGTTAGAGAAGCGGTTGCTAGACGTTCACACACTACCCTTAGAGTGTTAACATGATCAGACCACTCAGTTGAATAAATTACCAGATCATCAAGGTAAGCACTACAATTAGGAACTCCAGCCAATACTGTGTTAACCAGGTGTTGGAAAGTGGCTGGTGCGTTCCGCATCCCAAATGCCATGACAGCATATTGTAGGAAGTGATCTGGGGTCACAAAGGCAGAGATGTCGGAGGCACGTGGGGTTAACGGCACCTGCCAGTAACCTTTTAGAAGATCTAGTTTGGTTACATAAGTAGCAGCACCAACAGTATCAATACAGTCATCCAGTCTGGGTAACGGGAACGAGTCGGGCACTGTGACAGCATTGACTTTCCGATAGTCCGTACATAATCTGGATGTCCCATCAGGTTTAGGAACCAGAATGCACGGAGAACTCCAAGGACTTGAACTTGGCATAGCCAGGTTATTCTCCAGCAAATAACCGACCTCACCCCTCATTATCGTTCTCTTAGCGACGTTGACACGATAAGCATGTTGCTTGATAGGTGCAGCGTTTCCAACATTAATGTCATGTTCTAACACATTTGTACATGTAGGAACATCATTAAAAAGACATGGAAAGCTGTGTAATAGTCTCACAATATCATCTGACTGTCTGTCCGTTAAATGAATCAGGCTTGACGGGAGAGACAGCAGCATCTCTGAATTGGGCAATCTAGCACACTGCTGCTGAGTATTGCGCAACTCCAAACCATCTCCGTCCACATCATTAACATGACCTCCCACTACAGCCGTAGCAGCAATAGAGACAGCCGACTCGGCCAGTTTCTCTGGACTGTCTACCTGAGTGACGGGTCTGGTGTGGTATGTCTTCAACATGTTAACGTGGCACACACGAGATTGGCGTTTTCTATCAGGAGTCTGTATCACGTAGTCAGTTTCACTTAGTTTCTTTTCAATGACATAAGGACCAGAGAAACGTGCTGACAATGACGCTCCTGGCACAGGCAACAATACAATAACTCGGTCACCTGGCTGCAGTGAACGAGAAACAGCCTGTGTGTCATAGTGTCGTTTCATCCGTTTCTGTGAGGAAGACAGCGCTTCCTTTGCTAGAGCACAGGCAGCATGTAGGCGCTCACGAGCGACTAACGTAGTCCAACACATTTTCTTTCACACACAACTCTTGTGACAAAAACTGATCCTTAAGGACTTTCATAGGTCCTCTCATGGTGTGTCCAAACACCAGTTCAGCTGGGCTGAACCCTAGGGATTCCTGTACTGTCTCACGGACAGCAAACAAAACTAGAGGAACTCCCTCATCCCAATCATTCTCAGATTCCAAGCAATATTTACGGAGCATAGACTTCAGGGTCTGATGCCAACGTTCAAGCGCACCCTGAGACTCTGGGTGATATGCGCTTGACACACGGTGTGTAACTGACAAGGATTTTAACACTTGTTTGAAAAGTTTAGAAAGGAAATTCGTACCCTGATCAGTTTGTATCACCTTAGGTAACCCAAAAGTTGAGAAGAATTTGATCAACGCTTTACTCACCACTGGAGCAGTAATCCTTCGCAGAGGAATGGCCTCTGGGTACCTGGTGGCCACACACATAATTGTCAACATAAACTGGTTACCAGATTTTGTTTTTGGTAATGGTCCAACACAATCAACCATCACATGTTCGAAGGGTTCACCTATGGCCGGTATGGGACAAAGAGGCGCGGGGAAATAACCTGGTTCGGTTTCCCAACTACTTGACAGGTGTGGCAAGTCCGACAGAACCGAGCCACATCTTGTTTTAAGCCAGGCCAAAAGAAATGTCGCAAAACTCGATCATAAGTCTTGGTGACTCCCAGATGTCCGGACCACTGGTGATCATGAGCGAGGGATAAAACATTTTGTCGAAAGGCTGTAGGAATCACTATTTGGTAAACAGCATTCCAATCTCCGCCAGCGTCAACATGGGATGTCCATTTACGCATGAGGAGATTACCATCAATGAAGTATGCCATGTTTTTCTTCTTTAGCTCCTCCTCTGAGACAACACTAGAAAAACATTTAGCCAGGCTAATGTCAACCTGTTGGTTAGCGATCAGCTGCTCACGAGTAACTGGTAACTGTATTGCCTCAGCAACAAGTTCCACATCCTTCTTCCTTTCTCTGGGCTGTTGGTCAGACTGCACCAGCTTACCAGAGGTAGCACCCGAACTATCCTCTGGGTCACACTCTCTGAATAGAATCGTGTTCGACAAATCTATCACTTCACCCACTTGTCGTGCTTGAGCACGTGTGACAGCACAAGCGGGGAACACATCTGGATAACCCTGTGCCAGCTCCTCGGAGAGAGACTGGTCACCTTTATCCAATACCTCCAATACGGGTATCACCTTTCCTCCGGCAATATCGTTGCCCATTATAAATGTCACACCTTTTACTGGCAACATAGGACGTACGCCCACTCTGAACAATCCACTGACTAACTCAGAGTGTACGTTCACAAAGTGCAATGGCACTGGGACAAATCCCATTTCAATTCCTTGTACTAACACATTGGAACCACAATATGTATTATTGGACAAGGGCAACACATCAGATAGTATGAACGACTGCGAGTATCTCGCAGGTATCTCTGAGGATTCTAACTGGACGCTGAGACGCTTCGTCATCTGATATAGAAACAAACCCCTCAAAAATGAACGGTTCATAACTGTGATCTGGGACAGGGACTTTCAAACCACATTCACTATGAGGCCTCTGTCTTGATTCCGGCCTTACAACCGTACGAATCAGCCCAACACCCGTTGGCGGCCTGGCGTGCTGAGGCATCCCCTGTTTGCGTTTAAGCAAAAAGCAATCACTAACCAAATGTCCCACCTTATGACAATAGAAACAGTGACGCACATCTTTTGGGCGTGCTGGATGTACTGCTGGTCGACTAGGACTAAAAGTTAGCAACTCCGCAGCCCTGCTCTCCGTACGAGCCGAAAAACACGCTCTTATGCGTCAACACAAACTTCGTCTGCCAATACAGACGCTTCCGACAGTGAGGATACTTTCTGTTCGTTCAGATAAACTACAATGCGTTCCGGTAAGCAATTTTTAAACTCTTCTAACAAGATTAACTCCCGTAGAGAGTTAAAATCAGTTACCTTACTAGCACTGTGCCATTTGTCAAACAGATTTCCTTTGTCTCTAGCGAACTCCACATAAGTCTGAGTAGGAGACTTTTTATGAGACCTAAATCTCTGTCGATATGCCTCAGGAACAAGCTCATAGGCACGAAGAACAGTAGCTTTGACCACTTCATAATTCAAACTGTCTTCAAGAGGTAGCGCTGCCAGAACCTCTTGGGCTTTACCTGTTAGTTTACACTGAAGTAATAGGCACCATACCTCTTCGGGCCATTTCAATGCTACCGCTATACGTTCAAACACACTGAAATAGGAATCAACCTCTGACTCCCTGAACACAGGTACCAAGGTGATCTGCCTACTAATATCAAACGTAGCAGATGACACAGCTGGTGAGGATGGCTCACTAGCAGGCATAGTATTAGCAGAGACTAACCTCGCTGTTTCTGCCTCTAGTTCCATTTTACGCATCTCCAGTTCTTGATCAAGCCTACGCGTCTCCAGTTCTTGATCAAGCCTACGCGTCTCCAGTTCTTGATCAAGCCTACGCGTCTCCAGCTCCATCTTACGCGTCTCCAGTTTGTCTAGCCTGATTTGTGCCCGCTCTTCCGCCTCCATTTGGAGCCGTGTCAAGCGGACATCCATCCTGGCATCACTGTCAGTCAGTGGGGAGAGTGGGTCATAACGGGGCAATGTGGCCGGAGCCTTAGCCTCGTCCTCAGACACTGATGGGCTTACAGGAACAGCCACCACCTCCCCTACAGGAGCAGCAGACTCAGGCGGCGGTAACTCAAGCACTCGCTCGCTCAACAATATCGCTAGCACTACTTCCCTAACTTCTGCTTTCACTAAACCCCTCGGTATGGGTACAGAAAAGTGGTCAGCCAAAACCTGTAGATCCACTCTACGGCAATTCTCAAAAACCTCCCACGTAGGGTTTTCCAAAAATGCTTCCAACTCAAAAGTAGCCATCCTACTAGCAACACGAGCCGTCGACTACTGAACACACAAAAAAAACAGGTAGGACAGCTGCCAAGCTCAACACTGAACCAGACACTTACTAATTTGCATGAGTAGCATGGGATAGTATCCCGGACGAACCCCCACTTTATGTTACGAACCCCGTGGCTTTGAACGTCTAGGGTGATGGACATGAGACCCGTAACATAATTCATGTAAATTATAAGTGTGGCATGGAACAGTGAGAACAAATATGACACAACAACCATGAACTACCGTCAAACACAAATGGTTTATTTCTGAACACACGGTAACGGTTTGGGAAAAAGGGCTGAGCAGGACCCAAGAAATGAAACAATAGTGTAAAAACACCCCTAAACTGATCTTGCCTGCCTCAAGAACCGCTAAACTACTGCTAATCATACAAAAGTACAGGGGGTGGTCCGCTCAGGTCTAACTAGTGTTTATAGACAGTTCTTTCTACGGGAAATGTATGCCCAAGGGCAGCTAGCTCAAACTCCCCTTTTCCCAGAAACAAACAATAGTTACCAAACAGAGTAACCAGCAAATTAGTGAGTAAACAAAAACAGGACACCACAGTGTCCATACTCACATACGGAAATAGTCTCTCTCTCTAACAACTAACACAAGTGACTGGTTTTTATATAATGGGATGTGTGATTGAAAAAACGAGTAACAGGTGGTGCAATGCACAGGAATGTTCACTGATTGGTCCAATCAGCAGACACCTCAACGACCACCAATCAGGAACATACAGGACACCTGTGATTAGGGCAGAAGGAGTAGAAACACACAAAAACACAGGATACCTGTATCCGTAACACATGGATTACAGGCAACATCCGCACTGAGCTAAAGGGTAGAGCTCCCGCTTTCAAGGAGCGGGACTCTAACCCGGAAGTTTATAAGAAGTCCCGCTATGCCCTCCAACGTACCATAAAACAGGCAAAGCGTCAATACAGGACTAAGATCGAATCGTACTACACCGGCTCCGACACTCGTCGGATGTGGCAGGGCTTGCAAACTATTACAGACTACAAAGGAAAGCACAGCCACAAGCTGCCCAGTGACACGAGCCTACCAGACGAGTTAAATTACTTCTATGCCCGCTTCGAGGCAAGTAACACTGAAACATACATGAGAGCATCAGCTGTTCCGGACGACTGTGTGATCACGCTCTCTGTAGCCGATGTGAGTAAGACCTTTAAACATATCAACATTCACAAGACCGCAGGGCCAGACGGATTACCAGGATGTGTACTACGAGCATGCGCTGACCAGCTGGGAAGTGTCTTCACTGACATTTTCAATCTCTCCCTGTCTGAGTCTGTAATACCAACATGTTTCAAGCAGACCACCATAGTCCCTGTGCCCAAGAACACTAAGGTAACCTGCCTAAATGACTACCGACCCGTAGCACTCACGTCTGTAGCTCAGCTGGTAGAGCACGGCGCTTGTAATGCCAGGGTAGTGGGTTTGATCCCCGGGACCACCCATACACAAAAAAAATTATGCACGCATGACTGTAAGTCGCTTTGGATAAAAGCGTCTGCTAAGTGGCATATTATTATGAAGTACTTTGAAAGGCTGGTCATGGCTCACATCAACACCATTATCCCAGAAACCCTAGACCCACTCCAATTTCCATACCACCCCAACAGATTCACTGATGATGCAATCTCTATTGTGCTCCACACTGCCCTTTCACACCTGGACAAAAGGAACACCTATGTGAGAATGCTGTTAATTGACTACAGCTCAGCGTTCAACACCATAGTGCCCTCAAAGCTCAACACTAAGCTAAGGATCCTGGGACTGGATCCTGGACTTCCTGACGGGCCGCCCCCAGGTGGTAAGGGTAGGTAACAACACATCCGCCACGCTGATCCTCAACATGGGGGCCACTCAGGGGTGCGTGCTCAGTCCCCTCCTGTACTCCCTGTTCACTCATGACTGCATGGCCAGGCACAACTCCAACACCATCATTAAGTTTGCCGATGACACAACAGTGGTAGGCCTGATCACCGACAACGACGAGACAGCTTATAGGGAGGAGGTCAGAGACCTGGCTGTGTGGTGCCAGGACAACAACCTCTCCCTCAACGTGCTCAAGACAAAGGAGATGATTGTGGACTACAGGAAAAAGAAGAGGACCGAGCACGCCCCCATTCTCATCGATGGGGCTGTAGTGGAGCAGGTTGAGAGCTTCAAGTTCCTTGGTGTCCACATCACCAACAGACTAACATGGTCCAAGCATACCAAGACAATCGTGAAGAGGGCACGACAAAACCTATTTCCCAGAAGGAGACTGAAAAGATTTGGCATGGGTCCTCAGATCCTCAAAAGGTTCTACAGCTGCACCATCGAGAGCATCCTGACCGGCTGCATCACTGCCTGGTATGGCAACTGCTTGGCCTCCGACCGCAAGGCACTACAGAGGATAGTATGTACGGCCCAGTACATCACTGGGGCCAAGCTTCCTGCCATCCAGGTCCTCTATACCAGGCGGTGTCAGAGGAAGGCCCTAAAATTGTCAAAGACTCCAGCCACCCGGAGCACCAAGTCTAGGTCCAAAAGGCTTCTAAACATCTTCTACCCCCAAGCCATAAGACTCCTGAACATCTAATCAGACTATTTGCATTGCCCCCCCTATTTTATGCTGCTGCTACTCTCTGTTTATTATCTATGTATAGTCACTTTAATATCTCTACCTACATGTACATATTACCTCAATTACCTAGACCAACCGGTGCCCCCGCACATTGACTCGTTACCAGTACCCCCTATATGTATATAGCCTCGCTATTGTTATTTTTACTGCTGCTCTTTAATTATTTGTTACAAGGTAGGGGAGGGTTTGGCCGGCAGGGATGTGGGTTCGTTTCCCACGGGGGGCCAGTATAATTATTTTTTTTTTAAATAAAATATAAAAAAACATGTATGCATTCACTAACTGTGAGTCACTCTGGATAAGAGCGTCTGCTAAATTACTAAAATGTAACTTTTATTTCGTACTATTTTATATTGTTTTTTTTGTGTGATTTTTATGGGTATTCCTTCTTAAAACTGCATTGTTGGTTAAGGGCTTGTAAGTAAGCATTTCACTGTAAGGTCTACACCTATTGTATTCGGCGCATGTGACAAATACAATTTGATTTGATTTGATTTGAATATGCATATCCTTGCTTCAGGTCCTGAGCTATAGGCAGTTAGATTTTGGTATGTTAATTTAGGCGAAAATTGAAAAAAAGGGTCAGATCCTTAAGAGGTTAAAGCCCTCTGTCTGAACGTGAGAGTGGGGAACGGGGTACGGAAGCCTGTAGCCTCTGATGTATTGATCTCCCCAGGCAGACTGTGATTCATCCAGCCAATGAGTGGTTGACCTGCTGTTTTCTACCTCTCAACAGCCAGCGGAGCAAGACCAGAGGCAGTGACCTGGAAACAGAGGCCACGGTGTGAGTCCCAAATGGCACCCTATTCACTATATAGTGCACTACTTTGGACTTTTTTCTAATGTAGTGCACTAAATAGGGAATAGGGTGCCATTTGGGACACAGCCGTGGGCCTCCCTGACAGCCTCTCCTCTCAGCAATGCCTCCCTGGATCAATGACTGACCTGCTTTACCCATTGTGGAATGGGGCTGGGAGAGGAGGCTGTGAGAGGGGTGGGAGAGCTCTGAGGCCTCCCACTCACTCACACTGCCCCCTGATCTCAATCAATACACTGCAAATTGTGTTCTGAGGTTTGGGTCTGCATGACAGGTTAGGCGAGGGATTTGTGAAAATACAGACGCATGGTGGGTGCAGTGTGTGGTTATGATTTTAAAACGCATTGTCATTTGTTTGTGTTTTTTATGTGCATAAAGCTGTGAATGATACTCTTCATTCATGGGTGGAACATGTTTTTTGTGCTCATTCTAATTCCCCTTGTATTTTGCAAATATCTGTATTAACAACCATAGGGGGGAGATGTGAGGGGCAAGGCTGGGTGGTAGTCCATGTGTAAGCATCTCACATACTTGTCCTCCCGACCTCACACAAAACTGTTATGTTTGAGCTCACCTCTGTTTTCGCCCCAGTTGAAAACACTAACACAGATTACTAAAGTTTCTCTCCTCTCACTTGCCCTCTGTACAAAAACTGTACAAAGACAACGCATACCTACAGAGGTCAGGACCAACGTCACCTGCTCCTAGTCTGCTCAGGGTACTGGGTGGTCAATGTCAAACATTAGGGATAAAGGATGAGCAGCCCAGACCTCACTGACAGTCTGTGGACTGAAGGCTGTGAGAGGAACTAACTGTATGTCTCCTGTATAGTGGTCAGAAGAACCAGTATCTGACACCTCTGTGAGGATTCCCCAACTGCCCAGATGCAAACAAGCAGTGAGGTGTCTGACTGGAGAGAAGCCATACAGCCCATCAGGTTTAGAGTCAGACAGGACTGGAGAGAGCAGGGTGGATAGATATATACTGTATATGACTGGGAATACATTTGTAAACTATGTCATATCCTCATAACGCCCTATTGGTTAGTTAAACAATTGAATCCGTAATGTTTTTGGATATGCATATTTAACAGTCAGTGTCTCTGAGAGAGGGAACAAAATAATTGCATAACAAAAAAATTAACAACAACTGGGTATACATCATGATCAATGCTACTATAGCTGCATCAAGATCAATGCTACTATAGCTGCATCAAGATCAATGCTACTATAGCTGCATCAAGATCAATGCTACTATAGCTGCATCATGATCAATGCTACTATAGCTGCATCATGATCAATGCTACTATAGCTGCATCATGATCAATGCTACTATAGCTGCATCATGATCAATGCTACTATAGCTGCATCATGATCAATGCTACTATAGCTGCATCATGATCAATGCTACTATAGCTGCATCAAGATCAATGCTACTATAGCTGCATCATGATCAATGCTACTATAGCTGCATCATGATCAATGCTACTATAGCTGCATCATGATCAATGCTACTATAGCTGCATCAAGATCAATGCTACTATAGCTGCATCATGATCAATGCTACTATAGCTGCATCAAGATCCATGCTACTTACATATTTCATACTGTTTAGTTTATTGGGGAATACTGTTTTATTCACACCATAAACAAACCATAAACAATGAACATACTTGCATACATTACATTCTCTGCACATGCAAGAGAGTCCCTACACCCCAAATATATAAAGACGACTCTCTATCTCACAGTAATTAACACAGAAGCTAAAGCCCCATAAAGACACAAAACTGACAATGGTGTGATTAAGGACCATTCTGTGGAAGAAAATAAGGATGTGATTCGGAGGGGCTGGTGTGTGTGTGTGTTTTGAGATGACAGGCAGGCTCTGAGAGATCCTTACAGAGGGAGTGTGTGTCCCTTTCAGAGGAGAGGGCCTAGGCTATCATAGTCAGGGAGGACTGATTGCATTGTACTCCATAGAGAGACCACTTCATCTCAGCAGAGAGAGGGGTTGTTTCCCAAATGTCACCCTATTCCCTATATAGTGCACTACTTTTGACCAGGGAATACTTTTGACAAGGGCCTGGTCTAAAGTAGTGCATTATATAGGGAATAGGGTGCCATTTGGGGCACGCACAACTTCATCTCACGAGAGAGAGACAGAACAGCGCTAGTGTCAGGCACAGAGGATATACTGTAGCTTGAAAGAGAGTCAGCTTCATGAGTGCATACAGTAAGAACATTCACTGTCATGACCACCATACCAGGAGCTCCATGAAGCTCCACCCTGAAGCTACTGAAAGGAGAGAAACAGACAATGCAGAACAGAACAGGTTTTTCCCAAATGCAAAATGTGTATCAGAATAATGGATTGCTTCAGGACATACAACATCGACTGTATGCATCTTGAACTTACAGTAGATAGGAAAAACTGGTTGGTTGTTAGGTTGTATTCCAGCTTAATTTCTTCTTACTCCATGCATTGGCAAGGTTCGTGGTGTGTGTGTGTGTTCCATCCCCCCACCCCAAGTGCACTGTATGATGGAACCAATGGAGCTGGTGGACAAGAATCTCTCAGGACCTACCTGGATAGCACAGTGATTAATGTTTTTCCCCATGTTAAACAAAAAGCTATTCCTCCTGAGCCAGGAAATGTTTGGTCAGGGACTACATGAGGGGTATGACCCAAATGGTACCATATTCCTTACTGCCTTCAGAAAGTATTCACACCTCTTGAAATTGAGATTTTGTTTCACTGGCCTACACACAATACTCCATAATGTCAAAGAGGAATTATGTTTTTAGACATTTTTACAAATTAATACAAAATTAAAAGCTGAAATGTCTTGAGTCAATAAGTATTCAACCCCTTTGTTATGGCAAGCCTAAACAAGTTCAGGAGTAAAAATGTTCTTAACAAGTCACATAATAAGTTGCATGGACTCACTCTGTGTGCAATAATAGTGTTTAACATGGTTTTTGAATGACTACCTCATCTCTGTACCCCACACATACAATTATCTGTAAGGTCCCTCAGTCGAGCAGTGAATTTCAAACACAGATTCAACCACAAAGAGCAGGGAGATTTTCCAATGCCTCGCAAAGAAGGGCACCTGTTGGTAGATGGGTAAAAAAAAAAGCTGACATTGAATATCCCGTTGAGCATGGTGAAGTTATGAATTACACTTTGGATGGTTTATCAATACACCCAGTCACTACAAAGATACAGGGGTCTTTCCTAACTCAGTTGCCAGAGAGGAAGGAAACCGCTCAGGGATTTCACCATGACGCCAATGGTGACTTCAAATCAAATCAAATTTTATTTGCCACATGCACCGAATACAACAGGTGTAGACATTACAGTGAAATGCTTACTTACTTAACCAACAATGTATTTTTTAAAGATTTTTAAAAAAAGTGTTAAGTAAATAAAATACAAGCAAATAACTAAAGAGCAGCAGTAAAATAAAAGAACAGTAGGGAGGCTATATACAGGGGGGTACCGGTGCAAAGTCAATGTGCGGGGGCACCGGCTAGTCGAGGTAATTTAGGTAATATGTACATGTGGGTAGAGTTAAAGTGACTATGCATAAATAATAGACAGAGTAGCAGCAGCGTAAAAAAGGGGGATGGGGGTGGGGGGGCAGTGCAAATAGTCCGGGTAGCAATGATTAGCTGTTCAGGAGTCTTATGGCTTGGGGGTAGATGCTGTTGAGAAGCCTTTTGGACCAAGACTTGGTGCTCCGGTACCGCTTGCCGTGCGGTAGCAGAGAGAACAGTCTATGACTAGGGTGGCTGGAGTCTTTGACAATTTTGAGGGCGTTCCTCTGACACCGCCTGGTATAGAGGTCCTGGATGGCAGGAAGCTTGGCCCCAGTGATGTACTGGGCCGTACGCACTACCCTCTGTAGTGCCTTGTGGTCGGAGGCTGAGCAGTTGCCATACCAGGCGGTGATGCAACCAGTCAGGAAGCTCTCAATGGTGCAGCTGTAGAACCTTTTGAGGATCTGAGGACCCATGCCAAATTTTTTCAGTCTCCTGAGGGGGAAGAGGCTTTGTTGTGCCCTCTACACGACTGTCTTGGTGTGTTTGGACCATGATAGTTTGTTGGTGATGTGGACAACAAGGAACTTGAAGCTCTCAACCTGTTCCACTACAGCCCCGTCGATGAGAATGGGGGCGTGCTCAGTCCTCTTTTTTTTCCTGTAGTCCACAATCATCTCCCTTGTCTTGATCACGTTGAGGGAGAGGTTGTTATCCTGACACCACATGACCAGGTCTCGGACATCCTCCCTGTCTCATCGTTATCGGTGATCAGGCCTACCACTGTTGTGTCGTCAGAAAACGTAATGATGGTGTTGGAGTCGTGCCTGGCCATGCAGTCATGGGTGAACAGGGAGTACAGGAGGGGACTGAGCACGCACCCCTGAGGGGCCCCCGTGTTGAGGATCAGCGTGGCAGATGTGTTGTTACCTACCCTTACCACCTGGGGGCGGCCCATCAGGAAGTCCAGGATCCAGTTGCAGAGGAAGGTGTTTAGTCCCAGGATCCTTAGCTTTGCGATGAGCTTTGAGGGCACAATGGTTTTAAACACTGAGCTGTAGTCAATGAACAGCATTCTCACGTAGGTGTTCTTCTTGTCCAGGTGGGAAAGGGCAGTGTGGAGTGCAATAGAGATTGCATCATCTATGGATCTGTTGGGAAGATTTGCAAATTGGAGTGGGTCTAGGGTTTCTGGGATAATGGTGTTGATGTGAGCCATGACCAGCCTTTCAAAGCACTTCATGGCTACAGACATGAGTGTTACAGGTCGGTAGTCATTTAGGCAGGCATATCTTAGTGTTCTTGGGCACAAGGACTATGGTGGTCTGCTTGAAACATGTTGGTATTACAGACTCAGTCAGGGACATGTTGAAAATGTCAGTGAAGACACTTGCCAGTTGGTCAGCACATGCTCGGAGTACACGTCCTGGTAATCCGTCTGGCCCTGCGGCCTTGTGAATGTTAACCTGCTTAAAGTCTTACTCACATCGGCAATGGAGAGCGTGATCACATAGTCATCCGGAACAGCTGGTGCTCTCATGCATGCTTCAGTGTTGCTTGCCTCGAAGCGAGCATAGAAGGGATTTAGCTCGTCTGGTAGGCTTGTGTCACTGGGCAGCTCGCTGCTGTGCTTCCTTTTGTAGTCTGTAATAGTTTTCAAGCCCTGCCACATCCGACGAGTGTCAGAGCCGGTGTAGTACGATTCAATCTTAGTCCGGTATTGACTCTTTGCCTGTTTGATGATTCGTCGGAGGGCATAGCGGGATTTCTTATAAGCGTCCGGGTTAGAGTCCCGCTCCTTGAAAGCGGAAGCTCTACCCTTTGGCTCAGTGCGAATGTTGCCTGTAATCCATGGCTTCTGGTTGGGATATGTACGTACGGTCACTGTGGGGACGACATCATCGGTGACTGATGTGGTGTACTCCTCAATGCTATCTGAAGAATCCCGGATCATATTCCAGTCTGTGCTAGCAAAAGAGTCCTGTAGCTTAGTATCTGCATCATCTGACCAGTCACTGGTGCTTCCTGCTTTAGTTTTTGCTTATAAGCAGGAATCAGGAGGATAGAGTTATGGTCAGATTTGCCAAATGTAGGGCGAGGGAGAGCTTTGTACGTGTCTCTGTGTGTGGAGTAAAGGTGGTCTAGAGTTTTCTATCCTCTGGTTGCACATTTAACATGCTGGTAGAAATTAGGTAGAACGGATTTAAGTTTCCCTGCATTAAAGTCTCTAGCCACTAGGAGCGCTGCCTCTGGATGAGCGTTTTCCTGTTTACTTATGGCCTTATACAGCTCATTGAGTGCAATCTTAATGCCAGCATTGGTTTGTGGTGGTAGATTGACAGCTAAGAAAAATATAGATTAAAAGTATCTTGGTAAATAGTGTGGTCTACAGCTTATCATGAGATACTCTACCTCAGGCGAGCAAAACTTGGAGACTTCCTTAGTATTAGATTTTGTGCACCAGCTGTTGTTTACAAATATACACAGACCGCCACCCCTTGTCTTACCGGAGTCAGCCGTTCTATCCTGCCGATGTAGCGTATATCCCGTCAGCTGTATGTTGTCCATGTCGTCGTTCAGCCACGACTCGGTGAAACATAAGATATTACAGTTTTTAATGTCCCGTTGGTAGGATATTCGTAATCTTAGGTCGTCCAATTTGTTCTCAAATGATTGAACATTGGCTAATAGGATTGATGGAAGAGGCAGTTTACTCGCTCGCCGTCGGATCCTTACAAGGCACCCCGACCTACGTCCACAATATCTCTGTCTCTTTCTCATGCGAATGACAGGGATTTGGGCCTTGTCGGGTGTCTGTAGAATATCCTTTGCGTCCAGCTCGTTGAAGAAAAAATCTTCATCCAATACGAGGTGAGTAATCGCTGTCCTGATATCCAGAAGCTATTTTTGGTCATAAGAGACGGTGGCAGAAACATTATGCACAGAATAAATTACAAATAATGCGAAAAAACACACATAATAGTACAATTGGTTAGAGGGCTGTAAAACGGCAGCCATCTTCTCCAGCGCCACTTCTCACAAAGACTTTAAAACAGTTACAGAGTTTAATGGCTGTGATAGGAGAAAACTGAGAATGGATCAACAACATTGTAGTTACTCCACAATACTAACCTAAATGACAGAGTGAAAAGAAGGAAGCCTGTACAGTATAAAAATATTCCAAAACATGCATCCTGTTTGCAATAAGGCACTAAAGTAAAACTGAAAAAAATGTGGCTAAGAAATTAACTTTATGTCCTGAATATAAAGCCTTATGTTTGGGGCAAATTCAACACAACACATCACTGAGTACCACTCTTCATATTTTCAAGCATGGTGGTGGCTGCATCATGTTATGGGTATGCTTGTCATCGGCAAGGACTAGGGAGTTTTTTTGGGATAAAAAGACACGGAATGGAGCTAAGCACAGGCAAAATGCTAAAGGAAAACCTGATTCAGTCTGCTTTCCAACAGACACTGGGAGACAAATTTACCTTTCAGCAGGACAATAACCTTAAACAAGGCTGTAATCACTGCCATGCGGCCAGGTCAAAAGTAGTGCACTATGTAGGGAATAGAGTGCCATTTGGGACACAGACGAGGTCAAATGGGGGAAATGACCTTCAGTGCAGAGTACCATGAGGATGCACACTACATGATTGTTTGAGAGGGAGATGGGAGAAAAAGTGGAGGGTGGGGATGATGGTTATACAGCACAAGCAGCATCATAACATGACTGAGTAATGTTGTGTCTATTCCCTACTCGACTGCACACATCAATTCACAGCGTGAGACAGTGCCTGAGCTGAAGTTGTCTGAAAGTGATATGCCTCCCACTGTGTCCCTGTTCTGTTCACTCTATTTTGTTTGTTTAAATAGGCTGTAATGCCACTAACAATAACATTAACCATTAACCTTACCATTAACACTAAACTGTTACTCTGTAATATACCTGGGGTGGTTGATGGAGATATAAGGTGCATCCCAATTGGCACCCTATTCCCTATAGAGTGCACTACTTTTGACCAGGGCCCATATGGTCAGAAGTAGTGTACTGTATAGAGAATAGGATACCATTTGGGACGCAGCCATAGGCTGTGAGAATCCTATGTTTTTGAGGTCATGACTGACGACAGTAACAATAGTCTCCAGTCTGTACACTCAGTACTGTACTGTCTATCTAGCTATACTGAACAAAAATATAAATGCAACATGTAAAGTGTTGGTCCCATGTTTCATGAGGTGCAATAAAAGAGGCCAGACATTTTTCATACGCAGAAAAAGCATATTTCTCTCAAATTTTATGGACAAATTTGTTTACATCCCTGTTAGTGAACATTTCTCCTTTGCCAAGATAATCCATCAATCTGACAGATTTGTCATATCAAGAAGCTGATTAAACAGCCTGATCATTAAACAGGTTCACCTTGTGCCGGGGACAATAAAAGGCCACTCTAAAATGTGCAGTTTTGTCACACAACAAAAAAAAATGCCACAGATGTCTCAAGTTTTGAGTGAGCGTGCAATTGGCATGTTGACTGCAGGAATGTCCACCACAGCTGTTGCCAGTGAATTTAATGTTAATTTCTCTACCATAAGCCGCCTCCAACGTCGTTTTAGAGAATTTGACAGTACATTCAACCGGCCTCACAACCGCAGACCATGTGTAACCACGCCAGCCCAGGACCTCCACATCCGGCTTCTTCACCTGCGTGATCGTCTGAGACCAGCCACCCGGACAGCTGATGAAACTGAGGAGTATTTATGTCTGTAATAAAGCCCTTTTGTGGGGAAAAACCCATTCTGATTGTGCATAGGCCCACCCACTTGGGAGCCAGGCCCACCCATGGCTGCGCTCCTGCCCAGTCATGTGAAATCCATAGATTAGGGTTTAGTGATTTTATTTGAATTGACTGATTTCCTTATATGAACTGTAACTCAGTAAAAAAGATATGGTCTGCTACATGACTGCATGGGATGCCCTTGAAATGCTTCTCATCCTGCATTAGCTCTTGTGTCTGTAATCTGTGTGTTTGGGTTTAACCATTGTCACGCTAGAATCCACAACTGACTTCTTTGGAAGTCAGTCGTCCTACAGTCAGTCAATCTTGACTCTGGCCTTTAAATGACTGCTCTGTAGTTCTGACCCAGGGCCGGCTCAAGCCTTTTGGGGGCCCTAAGCGAGATTTGGTTGGGGGGCCCCCACATCACAGAAAAAACATTTTGGTGGCCCTCCTCTTGACAGTGGAGATTTTATTCCTGCAATGGGGCAGAGAGAAAAATGCAATTTTATAACAAATTTCATGCAATTATTTTGCGATGGGGCAGGGAGAACAAATGTGCAGTTTTACAGTTAATTTCCTACAATTTAACCCATTTTGCCATGGGGTGGAGAGACATGTTTGCAGTTTTAAAGTTGATTTCCTACAATTCTACACATTTTGTAATGACTTACAATAACAGTCAAAATTTTGGACACACCTACTCATTCAATTCTTTTTTTTTTTTTTTTACTATTTTCTACATTGTAGAAAAATAGTGAAGACATCAAAACTATGAAATAACACATATGGAATCATGTAGTAACCAAAAAAGTGTTCAACAAATCAAAATATGTTTTATATTTTAGATTCTTCAAAGTAGCCACCCTTTGCCTTGATGACAGCTTTGCACACTCTTGGCATTCTCTCAACCAGCTTCACCTGGAATGCTTTTCCAACAGTCTTGAAGGAGTTCCCACATATGCTGAGCACTTTTTGGCTTCTTTTCCTTCACTCTGCGGTCCAACTCATCCCAAACCATCTCAATTGGGTTGAGGTCGGGTGATTGTGGAGGCCAGGTTATCTGATGCAGCACTCCATCACTCTCCTTCTTGGTCAAATAGACCTTACACAGCCTGGGGGTGTGTTTTGGGTCATTGTCCTGTTGAAAAACAAATGATAGTCCCACTAAGCGCAAACCAGATGGGATGGCGTATTGCTGTAGAATGCTGTGGTAGCCATGCTGGTTAAGTGTGCCTTGAACCCTAAATAAATCACAGACAGTGGCACTAGCAAAGCACCCCCACACCATCACACCTCCTCCTCCATGCTTCACGGTGGGAACCACACATGCGGAGATCGTCCGTTCACCTACTCTGCGTCTCAAAAAGACACAGCGGTTGGAACCAAAAATCTCAAATTGGACTCATCAGACCAAAGGACAGATTTCTACCGGTCTAATGTCCATTACTCGTGTTTCTTGGCCCAAGCAAGTCTCTTCTTCTTATTGGTGTCCTTTAGTAGTGGTTTCTTTGCAGCAATTCGACCATGAAGGCCTGATTCACATAGTCTCCTCTGAACAGTTGATGTTGAGATGTGCCTGTTACTTGAACTCTGTGAAGCATTTATTTTGGCTGCAATTTCTGAGGCTGGTAACTCTAATTAAGTTATCCTCTGCAGCAGAGGTAACTCTGGGTCTTCCTTTCCTGTGGCGGTCCTCATGAGAGCCAGTTTCATAATAGCGCTTGATGGTTTTTGTGACTGCACTTGAAGAAACTTTCAAAGTTCTTGAAATTTTCCGGATTGACTGACCTTCCTGTCTTAAAGTAATAATGGACTGTCATTTCTCTTAGCTTATTTTAGCTGTTCTTGCCATAATATGGACTTGGTCTTTTACCAAATAGGGCTATCTTCTGTATACCACCCCTACCTTGTCACAACACAACTGATTGGCTCAAACACATTAAGAAGGAAAGAAATTCCACAAATTAACTTTTAACAAGACACACCTGTTAATTCAAATGCATTCCAGGTGACTTCCTCATGAAGCTGGTTGAGAGAATGCCAAGAGTGTGCAAATCTGTCATCAAGGCAAAGGGTGTGAAGAATCTGAAATATAAAATATATTTTGATTTGTTTAACAATTTTTTGGTAACTACATTATTCGATATGTGTTATTTCATTGTTTTGATGTCTTCACTATTATTCTACAATGCAGAAAATAGTAAAAATAAAGACATTATTTTTAATCTTCAACATAGGAATGCTACCAAAAATAATTTATTGAAACTGGTTACAAATGACGGAGTCACCCATGATTCACCAAATGATATTTTGAAGGAGGAAACAAAGTACTTTAAGCATATGTTTTCATTTCAGTCGCCTCCATCTCCTCTAACTGAAGCAAATTGTAGAGTTTTTTTTTCTATTGATAATGTAAAATTAACAGCCATGCAGAAAGACTCGAGAAGGTGAAATTACAGAGGAGGAACTTCTGGATGCAATTAAAGACTATAAGTCCGGGAAAACTCCAGGGTTGGATGGCATACCAGTCGAGGTATACCAAACCTATCAGACACTCAAGAAGAAGGTCTGATTTCATTATTACTGAAACAGGATACAAGTGGGAAATATAAAGATCCAGTCCATTTAAAAAACTGTGTTGTGATGCAGAAATGTCAGTGTTGTGATGCAGAAATTCTAGCAAAATGTATAGCGCATAGAATTAAAAAGGTATTGTCGGACATTATTCATTCTAATCAGACAGGTTTTTTACATGGACGATACATTGGAGAGAATATAAGGCAAGTACTGGGAACAATAGAACACTATGAAACATCTGGGAAGCCAGGCCTACTATTCATAGCAGACTGTGAAAAGGCATTTGATAAAGTACGACTGGGGTTTATATATAAATGCCTGGAGCATTTCAATTTTGGAGAATCTCTTATAAAATGGGTTAAAATCATGTATAGTAATCCTAGGTGTAAAATAGTAAATAATGGCTATTTCTCATAAAGTTTTAAACTGTCAAGAGGAGTAAAACAAGGTTGTCCACTATTTATTATTGCCATCGAGATGTTAGCTGTTAAAATCAGATCCAACAATAATATCAAGGGATTAGAAATCCAGGGCTAAAAAGGTGTCATTGTACGCTGATGATTCATGTTTTCTTTTAAATCC
This sequence comes from Coregonus clupeaformis, assembly GCF_020615455.1. Classification (NCBI taxonomy): domain Eukaryota; kingdom Metazoa; phylum Chordata; class Actinopteri; order Salmoniformes; family Salmonidae; genus Coregonus; species Coregonus clupeaformis. The sequence continues at coordinate 40,886,892 of NC_059197.1, forward strand.
ACAATTTGAATCCCTCCACAGCCTCATAGAGGATCTAGATACATTTTCTAACCTCTCTGGATTACAACCAAATTATGATAAATGTACTATATTACGTTTTGGATCACTAAAAAATACAATTTTTACATTACCATGTAATTTACCAATAAAATGGTCTGATGGTGATGTGGATATACTCGGAATACATATCCCAAATGAAATAAATGATCTCAGTCCAATACATTTTAATAGAAAATTAGCAAAAATAGAAAAAATCTTGCTACCATGGAAAGGTAAATACCTGTCAATTTGTGGAAAAATCACCCTGATTAACTCTTCAGTATTATCCCAGTTTACCTATTTGCTTATGGTCTTGCCTACGCCTAGCGAACAGTTTTTTAAATTATATGAGAAAAAAATATTCAATTTTATTTGGAACGGCAAGCCAGACAAAATTAAACAGGCTTATTTATATCATGAATATGAATTCGGAGGACAGAAATTATTAAATATTAAAGCATTAGACCTATCACTAAAAGCTTCAGTCATACAAAAGTTATACTTAAATCCGAACTGGTTCTCAAGCAAATTAGTAAGATTGTCTCACCCAATGTTCAAGAATGGTATTTTTCCCAAATGTTTCTAAAACAAACCATAGAAAATGTAGTTGCAATTTCAATTTAATCCTCCAGAAACGACAGAACAAATAAAGGAACAAATATTGTGGTTAAACTCAAATAAACTAATTTATAAAAAACATTTTTTTTATTAAAGGTATAATCTTTGTAAATGATATTATCGGTAGGACTGGTGGAGTTATGTCACACATGCAGCTAACTAAAACATATGGAAATGTCTGCTCTACCCAAAATTACAACCAAATAATTGCAGCATTACCGCAAAAATGGAAAAGGAAAGTGGAAAGGGGAAAAAGTAAGGAACTTGTCTGTCGGCCTTGCATTAAAGAATATAATTTGTTAAAGAAAATTCTGATAAATAAAAAAGTATACCAGTTTAATTTAAGGACCAAAGGATTGACAGCCGTCCCATATAGATTGCAAAATAGTTGGGAAGAGATTTTTGACGTACCGATTCCATGGCATAGTGTTTATGAATTGATACGGAAAACGACACCTGTTTCAAAACTTAGAATTTTTCAATTTAAATTATTATATAAAATTCTTGCTACCAATATAATGTTATTTATATGAGGGATACAATCTTTCCAGCTCTGCAGATTTTGCTGCGAAGAGACAGAAACATTATATCATTTGTTTTGGTTCTGTCCATTTGTAGCTTGTTTTTGGACACAGGTCCAGGAATGGCCAAAGGATTGCAATATTTACCTGGAGCTAACCCTGCAGATAGCACTACTGGGTGATCTGAAAAGTCATAGTCAATCGATCAATAATATAATAATACTTTTAGCAAAAATATTTATTTTCAATTTACGATCTGTAGAAACAATGAGAATAGAAAGGTTTAGAACTTTTGTAAAACATCACAGTACAGTTGAAAAATATATAGCAAATAGACATCCAATATGGATGGTGTTAAGAGATAGATGGGAGGTGTTGAATGGAGCTGAAGGATGGGACTAATAACAACATTTAATAACAACAAGATAACTAATGTAAAGCATACTGTGTCCATAATAAGTATATAGGTTATAGGTTGAGAGCTTTTGTGAAAGAGCACAGTTAGAAAAATATGGCATATAGAAGCAAACCAGATGGACATCATGAAAATGATCGGAGGAAGTTCAGGAGTAAAAACAAACAAAATATAATTATGGTAGAATTTGACTGTGTCCATAAATTGTGTATAGTATGTATGGGCTGGAAGTAGAGGCCTAAGCATTGTTGTTCACTAATTTACTCCAATTGGGGAAGGGGTGGTGGAGTTGGAAAGTAATGAAGGGAAATATAATTTAAAAAAGGATATATGTGTGTGTATGGATGTATGCATATATATGTGTGTTTATACAATGGGGAAAAAATTATTTAGTCAGCCACCAATTGTACAAGTTCTCCCACTTAAAAAGATGAGAGAGGCCTGTAATTTTCATCATAGGTACACGTCAACTATGACAACAAAATGAGGGAAAGAAATCCAGAAAATCACATTGTAGGATTTTTATTGAATTTATTTGCAAATTATGGTGGAAAATAAGTATTTGGTCAATAACAAAAGTTTCTCAATACTTTGTTATATACCCTTTGTTGGCAATGACACAGGTCAAACGTTTTCTGTAAGTCTTCACAAGGTTTTCACACACTGTTGCTGGTATTTTGGCCCATTCCTCCATGCAGACCTCCTCTAGAGCAGTGATGTTTTGGGGCTGTCGCTGGGCAACACGGACTTTCAACTCCCTCCAAAGATTTTCTATGGGGTTGAGATCAGGAGACTGGCTAGGCCACTCCAGGACCTTGAAATGATTCTTACGAAGCCACTCCTTCGTTGCCCGGGCGGTGTGTTTGGGATCATTGTCATGTTGAAAGACCCAGCCACGTTTCATCTTCAATGCCCTTGCTGATGGAAGGGGCAAATCTCACGATTCATTCTTTCCTTTACACGGATCAGTCGTCCTGGTCCCTTTGCAGAAAAACAGCCCCAAAGCATGATGATTCCACCCCCATGCTTCACAGTAGGTATGGTGTTCTTTGGATGCAACTCAGCATTCTTTGTCCTCCAAACACGACGAGTTGAGTTTTTACCAAAAAGTTCTATTTTGGTTTCATCTGACCATATGCCATTCTCCCAATCCTCTTCTGGATCATCCAAATGCACTCTAGCAAACTTCAGATGGGCCTGGACATGTACTGGCTTAAGCAGGGGGACACGCCTGGCACTGCAGGATTTGAGTCCCTGGCGGTGTAGTGTGTTACTGATGGTAGGCTTTGTTACTTTGGTCCCAGCTCTCTGCAGGTCATTCACTAGGTCCCCCCGTGTGGTTCTGGGATTTTTGCTCACCGTTCTTGTGATCATTTTGACCCCACGGGGTGAGATCTTGCGTGGAGCCCCAGATCGAGGGAGATTATCAGTGGTCTTGTATGTCTTCCAGTTGATTTCTTCAAACCATGCTGCTTACCTATTGCAGATTCAGTCTTCCCAGCCTGGTGCAGGTCTACAATTTTGTTTCTGGTGTCCTTTGACAGCTCTTTGGTCTTGGCCATAGTGGAGTTTGGAGTGTGACTGTTTGAGGTTGTGGACAGGTGTGTTTTATACTGATAACAAGTTCAAACAGGTGCCATTAATACAGGTAACGAGTGGAGGACAGAGGAGCCTCTTAAAGAAGAAGTTACAGGTCTGTGAGAGCCAGAAATCTTGCTTGTTTGTAGGTGACCAAATACTTATTTTCCACCATAATTTGCAAATAAATTCATTAAAAATCCTACAATGTGATTTTCTGTATTTTTTTTTCTCAATTTGTCTGTCATAGTTGACGTGTACCTCTCATCTTTTTAAGTGGGAGAACTTGCACAATTGGTGGCTGACTAAATACTTTTTTCCCCACTGTATGTGTATGTGTATGTGTGTATATATATATATATTTGCGAGAAGAAAAAAAACATATGGGGGATTGGAAGTAATGCAGACAATTACATTGATGGAAGTTAAAATCTATCTGAAATATTAAAGCTGATCTACCCCCTAAAAAAAAAAGAAAAGAAAAAAAAAAGAAATGTAGCATTAACACTGGAGTGATAGATGTGCAGAAGATGATGTGCAAATAGAGATACTGGGGTGCAAATTAGCAAAATAAATAACAATGTAAATAACAATACGGGGATGAGGTAGTTGGGTGGGCTAATTACAGATGGGCTGTGTACAGGTGCAGTGATCGGTAAGCTGCTCTGACAACTGATGCTTAAAGTTAGTGAGGGAGATAAGTGTCTCCAGCATCAGAGATTTTTGCAGTTCGTTCCAGTCATTTGCAGCAGAGAACTGGAAGGAATGGCGGCCAAAGGAGGTGTTGGCTTTGGGGATGACCAGTGAGATATACCTGCTGGAACGCATACTACGGGTGGGTGTTGCTATGGTGACCAATTATCTAAGATAAGGCGGGGATTTTGCCTAGAAGTGATTTATAGATGACCTGGAGCCAGTGGGTTTGGCGCCGAATATGTAGTGAGGGCCAGCCAACGAGAGCGTACAGGTCACAATGGTGGGTAGTATATGGGGCTTTGGTGACAAAACGGATGGCACTGTGATAGACTACATCCAATTTGCTGAGTAGAGTGTTGGAAGCTATTTTGTAAATGACATCGCCAAAGTCAAGGAACGGTAGGATAGTCAGTTTTACGAGGGCATGTTTAGCAACATGAGTGAAGGAGGCTTTGTTGTGAAATAGGAAGCCAATTGTAGATTTAACTTTGGATTGGAGATGCTTAATGTGAGTCTGGAAGGAGAGTTTACGGTCTAACCAGACCCCTAGGTATTTGTAGTTGTCCACATATTCTAAGTCAGACCCACCGAGAGTAGTGATTCTAGTCGGGCGGGCGGGTGCAAGCAGCGTTCGATTGAAGAGCATGCATTTAGTTTTACTAGCGTTTAAGAGCAGTTGGTGTCACGCCCTGACTCTGAGGACTTGTATTTGTTGAGTCAGGGTGTGTATTTTCTGGGTTTGTGTTTGCTATGTCGATGTTCTGTGTTTAAGATCTAGAATGGGTAGATCTATGTTGGCCTGTGTGGTTCCCAATCAGAGGCAGCTGTTGCTCGTTGTCTCTGATTGGGGACCATACTTAGGCAGCCTGTTGGCACCGGTTGGTTGTGGGATCTTGTTCCGTGTAAGGTATGTTGTTTGTATGCTACCTTGGACTTCACGTTTCGTTTGTTGTTTTGTCGTGTGTTTAGTTGTTAATAAACATGAATGCATATCACGCTGCGCCTTGGTCCTTCTCGTCCGTAAGCGATCGTGACAGTTGGAGGCTACGGTAGGAGTGTTGTATGGCATTGAAGCTCGTTTGGAGGTTTGTTAACACAGTGTCCAGTGAAGGGCCAGATGTATACAAAATGGTGTCGTCTGCGTAGAGGTGGATCTGAGAGTCACCAGCAGCAAGAGCGACATCAATGATATACACAGAGAATAGAGTCGACCCGAGAATTGAACCCTGTGGCACCCCCATAGAGACTGCCAAAGGTCCAGACAACAGGCCCTCTGCAACAGAAAATAAAAACAATTGTTTCTTATTGGACATCTCTCTCTCTCTCTCTCTCTCTCTCTCTCTCTCTCTCTCTCTCTCTCTCTCTCTCTCTCTCTCTCTCATATCATCCTGAGCCTCTTATCCTGGAAACATTAGAGGCTTTAATCTCATTAGTCAATTCAGGTCAAGTAGACAAACAGGAGTAGTGTAAATGCTCCACAGGTGTCTGTGTCCTCAATATAACCCAGTTTCACTTATAACGAGCAGCAATAATGTTTGCTAATTTTTTTCTATAAGCAATGCCTTTTTTCTGGCCACTCTTCCGTAAAGCCCAACTCTGTGGAGTGTACGGCTTAAAGTGGTCCTTTGGACAGATACTCCAATCTCCGCTGTGGAGCTTTGCAGCTCCTTCAGGGTTATCTTTGGTCTCTTTGTTGCCTCTCTGATTAATGCCCTCCTTGCCTGGTCCGTGAGTTTTGGTGGGCGGCCCTCTCTTGGCAGGTTTGTTGTGGTGCCATATTCTTTCCATTTTTTAATAATGGATTTAATGGTGCTCCGTGGGATGTTCAAAGTTTCAGATATTTTTTTATAACCCAACCCTGATCTGTACTTCTCCACAACTTTGTCCCTGACCTGTTTGGAGAGCTCCTTGATCTTCATGGTGCCGCTTGCTTGGTGGTGCCCCTTGCTTTGTGGTGTTGCAGACTCTGGGGCCTTTCAGAACAGATGTATATATACTGAGATCATCTGACACTTAGATTGCACAGAGGTGGACTTTATTTAACTAATTATGTGACTTCTGAAGGTAATTGGTTGCACCATATCTTATTTAGGGGCTTCATAGCAAAGGGGGTGAATACATATGCACGCACCACTTTTCCATTATTTATTTTTTAGAATTTTTGGAAACTAGTTATTTTTTTCATTTCACTTCACCAATTTGGACTATTTTGTGAATGTCCATTACATGAAATCCAAATAAAAATCCATTTAAATTACAGGTTGTAATGCAACAAAATACGAAAAACGCCAAGGGGATGAATACTTTTGCAAGGCACTGTATACAGTATGTCTGGGACTCTTCTCCTACAGCCGAGAATCAAGCCAGCCATGTTCAGTATGCCACCAGTGGATCTGAGAGCTATCCAACCTGTTCGCCCACCCTGCCTGCCTCAATTACACTTTCAATTTCACCTGTCCCAAATGTTGTAGTTGTTCTCCTGCAATGATAGGAAGAGGAGGTCAATCTAATCCCCACTGACACTTGAAATAGTTTCAAATTGCTGTCAGTGTTTACAAAAGGAACATTTCATTTTCATTTTGGAAAATGGGAGGAAACCAGAAATACAGAGAAAATAGAAAATCTTGAGCAGATGGTCAGAGGAAAATTATCCACTGAACATGACCTGCCTGGCTCTCTGAGCCCCTAATGGGAATACTGTCATTTAGAGCAGGGATCTGCTGAACTCATCATGAAGGACAACAGTTTCTCGCGGGTCTACGTACCCACATCCACATTTCTAAATTGCACCTTGTGTATTCTACTATTCTAACTCACAAAAGTACGTTGTGACCCTGACTGAGTTTTGGTCAAGGGCCTATCCCTGCTTTAGAGTAATCAGTAGAGAAACAGGCAATACTATGTTGATATAGAGGAACTATTGCCCAACAATGAAGAGATGGCACAGTGCATGTTATGTTTGTTTGTCTGTGTGTGTGTGCTTGGAACCATGTGTGGGGTGTGGCATGTATGTGTGTGCGTATGTGTATGGTAAAGGAAGTTTTACATCAGAAAATAGTGATTTGATGTTTTGATGTATTGAAACATGCAGCACCATCCATACTTGACTTGGACAGTTTTCCTACATCTGTGCTGAGGCTCAAATGTCTCATCTTCCCCCACGAGCATCTGCTACAGGCACTGAACCCACCCAGCCCTGTTTAAATCTGGGTCAAATCTCACACTATCCCACAGTGTCAGTCTGAAACCAATAACAAAGTTATCCAAAAATAATAGTGTGGATTATGTATAATGTAGTATTCTGACGGATGACATATAAAAAGTAAATACTGTATACTGCCATGTGTTGAAATACCACCCCCCAATCTGCCACATAACCTGTCCTCCAGGGTCGCTATGCTATATGAATCAGTCTCCTGCTCCCTCCCCTGCCAGCTCTGCCTTCAGGGGGAAAGTCAGATGAGTTTACCTGAGGAATGACCAGTTTTGGTTGGCCAGTGGGTGTTGATTTTGACCATCTGACAGAGGGAGTAGACTGACTGACTGTGGGAGAAGAGAACACATCAGCTGGGAAAAGGTAGAGTGGAGTGAGTGGTTGCCAGGGTGAGCATAATCTGTTCCACTAAGCTGGCCTCTGAGAGGCCAGAGCTGCCATTGAGGGAAATAATCCTGCCAATTGAAAACAATTGATGTTTTGTTGCCAGGCCAAGCAGTCCCGACACAAAGCTGTGAGTGTCTGCTAAATGACTAAAATGTAATGTAAATGTCATTCATCTCATTAGTTAACTCTGTGAGAAGCAGACAGCCTTTTCTCCACAGAAACTGCACAGTTACCTGTGTCATCTTCTTAGAACCAACATTAAATTTTAACTCTTAACATTGTTGATTTGTACCATTTGGGACGCACACCAAGAGCACAACACTGGACTGGGCGCCATTCACAACCTCCCAGCAACCAGCAGCCAATGTTGGTAGAAAGAGGAGATTGTGGATATTATTATGGATTTAACAAGTCTGATCAAATCCAAATTGAGTCACTGCTTGTGAAAAGGATGTAGCTGGAGCTCCATCAACCTCAAACCGAACAAGTGGCCAGGGACTTTAATGCAGGGAAACTTAAATCCGTTTTACCTCATTTCTACCAGCATGTTAAATGTGCAACCAGAGGGAAAAAAACTGGCTTCATCAATAAGTGCATCGATGACGTCGTCCCCACAGTGACTGTACGTACATACCCCAACCAGAAGCCATGAATTACAGGCTCCTCCTTCAAGGAGCGGGACTCTAACCCGGAAGCTTATAAGAAATCACGCTATGCCCTCTGACGAACCATCATCTGTAGCCATGAAGTGCTTTGAAAGGCTGGTCATGGCTCACATCAACACCATTATCCCGGAAACCCACAGATGATAAAATCTCTATTGCGCTCCACACTGCCCTTTCACACCTGGACAAAAGGAACACCTATGTGAGAATGCTGTTCATTGACTACAGCTCAGCGTTCAACACCATAGTGCTCTCAAAGCTCATCACTAAGCTAAGGACCCTGGGACTAAACACCTCCCTCTGAAACTGGATCCTGGACTTCCTGACGGGCCGCCCCCAGGTGGTAAGGGTAGGTAACAACACATCCGCCACACTGATCCTCAACACTGGGGCCCCTCAGGAGTGCGTGCTCAGTCCCCTCCTGTACTCCCTGTTCACTCATGACTGCATGGCCAGGCACGACTCCAACACCATCATTAAGTTTCCCGATGACACAACAGTGGTAGGCCTGATCACCGACAACGACGAGACAGCCTATAGGGAGGAGGTCAGAGACCTGACAAAGGAGATGATTGTGGACTACAGGAAAAAGAAGAGGACTGAGCACACCCCCATTCTCATCGACGGGGCTGTAGTGGAGCAGATTGAGGGCTTCAAGTTCCTTGGTGTCCACATCACCAACAAACTAACATGGTCCAAGCACACCAAGACAGTCGTGAAGAGGGCACGACAAAACCTATTCCCCCTAAGGAGACTGAAAAGATTTGGCATGGGTCCTCAGATCCTCAAAATGTTCTACAGCTGCACCATCGAGAGCATCCTGACTGGTTGCATCACTGCCTGGTATGGCAACTGCTCGGCCTCCGAGCGCAAGGCACTACAGAGGGTAGTGCGTACAGCCCAGTACATCACTGGGGCCAAGCTTCCTGCCATCCAGGACCTCTATACCAGGCGGTGTCAGAGGAAGGCTCTAAAAGCCACCCTAGTCATAGACGGTTCTCTCTGCTATCGCACGGCAAGCGGTACCAGAGCACCAAGTCTAGGTCCAAGAGGCTACTAAACAGCTTTTACCCCCAAGCTATAAGACTCCTGAACATCTAATCAAATAGCTACCCAGACTATTTGCATTGCCCCCCCCCAACCCCTCTTTTACGCTGCTGCTACTTTCTGTTTATTATCTATGCATATTCACTTTAATAACTCTACCTACATGTACATATTACCCCAATTACCTCGACTAACCGGTGCCCCCGCACATTGACTCGGTACCGGTACTCCCTGTATATAGCCTCGCAATTGTTATTTTTACTGCTGCTCTTTAATTATTTGTTACTTTTATTTCGTATTATTTTATATTGTATTTTTTTTGGGGGGGTGGGTATTCTTTCTTAAAACTGCATTGTTGGTTAAGGGCTTGTAAGTAAGTATTTCACTGTAAGGTCTACACCTGTTGTATTCGGCGCATGTGACAAATACAATTTGATTTGATTTGATTTGAACAAGACTAGGTCAATAAAACCACAGTGTGCTGTGGTTTGGAGCAGTGGATTGGCTCTATTTACATATTTTATTGAATCAGAGCCACTTCGCAGACATACCCCCTCTCTCTCCATGTCTAAATCAGAATTAGATAACAATATCCCCCCCTTTGATTTCCTGCTTTTTGAAGTCACAGGACTGTTCTTAGGGCTCTATTCAATCCGTATTGCAGAAGGTCAGCATTACAGCGTGATTGAAATTTAAAGGCAATGTTCCCGCTTTAGCGGACACTGCATTCACGGTAAAAGCTGCATATGTTGGCTCAATCGGAAATTACCTTTATATTTCTAACGAGATACAGATTGAATAAAGCGATACAGATTGGATAGAGCCCTTAATCTAGTCAGTGAGTGAATCCAATTACAGTACACTGACAATGTGACTTGTACAAAGCAGATGAAAAACAACACAGTTAGCACGTTCCTCTCTGAGCTTGGTATCCATCAGCATTTTTCAGTTTTGCTTCTACTAATGTCTCGCTCTCTCATCCAAAAAAGGTTGAAGAGGATGCAATAAAAAATGGTAAGAAACTCTAGACAGAGTTTATTGTACGTAGTTTACTTCTGGGTACAAACGTCAGTAGCTGTACTGTAGCACTGTTCAAATGCTCTACATTACACAACCATTCTCATTACAGCACGATGCTAGCTGACATTAGCAGAGAGAGCATCAAAGCCAACCAACACCAAAGGGAGCTCTCTCTCTCTCTCTGATAACAATCCTCAGTACACACGACAACACCCAACTACATTACACTATCTCTCTCTACATGTGATTGACCTCCTGATAATGAGCAGTTTAATTTTTATGAATATATCGGCTCCCAACCCTAATCTAACACGAGGTGGCAGTGCATCCTGATTCATGCATCTCAAATAGCCAGGCGATAATTGTCAGCTGCGCATGAGTAATTTAATTGAGCGGGCACACTTAAACAATGGGCTTTAATTGCATTATTCTGGAAATTTGAGCTTGGTATCTTTTTGCTTTATAAAATTTTTGAAATAAATTGGTAAAGCAGTAGTACATTGGGCCATGACAACAATGGGTAGGCTGAAACCTGCCCTCTCAGAAGTGCTAATTGCATATGTAAATCAGCAATATTTGGCCTTAACAAGGGGGGAGAATGAATGTCCTATAGACAGACTACTCTGATTCATGTAAAGCAGGACTGGCAAGCTTTCATTTCACTGGTGTTTAGTGTGAGAGACTGAGGCTGAGCCCCATCCAGTTCCAGCTATCATCTGTGTTGGACTTGATCTGATTGCCACATACATCGCCACACGTTCAAAGATAAATGTGATTTTATGGGCTCCCTTTTGAATGATTTAGTGAACTAATCCAAACTTCCCAGGTTTTACTGGCTCACATGTTTGTGTCACGCTTGGTGGAGAGAGTGAGAGAGTGGAGGACCAATGGGGAGTAAGAGGTCACAGCTCTCCATGAATTCCCCATAGGAGTTCCACCTCTCTCTCTCTTCCTCCTCCCTCATTTTTATCATTCCCCTTCTCCTTTCAGCCCTGCTTGGAGCCAGCACCACACACACACAAGTCACATGTCCCAAAGGTCACTGATGCTACAGTTGAAGTCGGAAGTTTACATACGCCATAGCCAAATACATTTAAACTCAGTTTTGCACAATTCCTGACATTTAATCCTAGTAAAAATTCCCTGTCTTAGGTCAGTTAGGATCACCACTTTATTTTAAGAATGTGAAATGTCAGAATAATTGTCACGGATTCAGCCGAGGCTGCTCCTCCTCCTTGCTCGGGCAGGCTTCGGCGTTCGTCGTCCCCGGAGTACTAGCTGCTGCCGATCGATGTTTCGGTGTTTGTCTTGTTTAGTCTTTATTGTGTACACCTGTTTCCCATTATGTTGTATTGTATTCCCTATATTAACCCCTGTCTCTCATTGGTTATTGTGCGTGATTGTTCTTTGTCATTCCGGCAGTTGCTTTGGTGTACGGGTTATTGTGTTTTCCTCCCTGTTTGGAGGTTTGTTGTTTTTGTACTCTATTTACTGTGTTCAGTAAAAGTACGTTGCCAGCCGCTCTGTGTCCTGCGTTTGACTTCGCTGACCGCATACACGTCGCGTGACAGAATCACACACCACGACATGGAGTCAGCAGGAGCGGCGGTGCCAGCTGGATCAATGGAGGAGCGCGAAGCACAACAAGTGGCCATGATCCAGGCTCTCGGCACCGCCATGGAACGGGTGGTGAACACCATGGAGCGATGGGAAAGAGGAGGTTTGCCCACACCTCCTCCGACGATACCACCACCATCAGCTACACCCATCGCTTCACCTCCGGGGTCCAGTGGGATTCGGCTCTCGCTCCCGAGGGCTTATGATGGCACAGCGGCCGAGTGTCAGGGTTTCCTGCTGCAAGTGGAACTCTACCTGGCAACCATCCACCCGGTGCCCTCGGGATACGAGAGCGTGTCCGCCCTCATCTCCTGTCTGTCCGGCAAGGCGCTGGAGTGGGCCAACGCCGAGTGGGGGGAAATAGACGCCGCTACAGTCAACTATGCGGAGTTCACCTGCCGCTTCAGGGCGGTGTTCGATCATCCCCCAGAGGGGAAGGCGGCGGGCGAGCGTCTGTTTCACCTCAGACAGGGGAAGAGGAGCGCGCAGGAGTTCGCACTGGACTTCCGGACTCTGGCTGCCAACGCGGGATGGAATGAGAGGGCCCTCATCGACCACTACAGATGTAGCCTGAGGGAGGACGTGCGTCGGGAATTGGCCTGCAGGGACACCAACCTAAGCTTCGATCAGCTGGTGGACATGTCGATTCGCCTAGATACCCTGTTGGCTACCCGCGGACATCCGGAGTCGGGGCCGTCCATTCCATCCCCCAGCACTTCCGAGCCGAGCCCTATGGAGCTCGGGGGTGCTGGTGCTAGGGAGACCAGGAGAGAGACCAGGAGAGAGGCCGTTGTGTTTCCCGAGGTTTCTCCTCACTCCCAGCATAAGGCACTAGTAGATTCAGGCGCAGCTGGGAATTTTATCGATCGCCGGTTCACGTATAAGTTAGGGATTCCTATTGTACCAGTTGATGTGCCCTTCCCCATCCATGCCCTAGATAGCCTCCCTTTGGGGTCGGGATTGATTAGGGAGGTCACAGCGCCACTTAAGATGAAGACACAGGAGGGCCATGAGGAGATTATACGGTTATATCTGATTGATTCTCCTGCGTTTCCCGTGGTGTTGGGGCTTCCCTGGTTAACATCTCATGACCACAACATTTCATGACAACAGAGGGCTCTCAAAGGGATGGTCTGATCAGTGTGTCGGGCGGTGTGTAGGTGTTTCCGTAGGGGCAACGACGGTTGAAAGCCCAAACCAAGTTCCCACCATGCACATTCCACCTGAGTATGCCGATTTGGCACTCGCCTTCTGTAAAAAGAAGGCGACTCAATTACCACCTCATCGACAGGGGGATTGTGCGATAGACCTCCAGGTAGGCGCTGCGCTTCCTCGTAGTCATGTGTATCCTCTGTCTCAGGAGGAGACGGCGGCTATGGAGACATACGTCACCGAATCTCTGAGACAGGGATACATACGATCGTCCACTTCCCCTGCGTCCTCGAGTTTCTTTTTTGTGAAGAAGAAGGATGGGGGTTTACGCCCGTGTATTGATTACCGTGGTCTCAATCAGATTACAATCAAATACAGCTATCCTCTCCCTCTGATTGCTAGTATGACGGAGTCATTACACTGGGCGCGATTCTTCACAAAATTGGATCTCAGGAGCGCGTACAACCTGGTGCGCATTAGGGAGGGAGATGAGTGGAAGACAGCATTTAGGACCACCTCGGGTCACTATGAGTACCTCGTCATGCCATACGGTTTAATGAATGCTCCTTCAGTCTTCCAATCGTTTGTGGACGAGATTTTCCGGGACTTGCATGGACAGGGTGTAGTGGTGTATATTGATGACATTCTAATATACTCCGCTACACGAGCCGAGCATGTGTCCCTGGTGCGTCGGGTGCTTGGTAGACTGTTGGAGCATGACCTGTAGGCAAAGGCGGAGAAATGTCTGTTCTTCCAGGAGTCCATCTCCTTCCTGGGACATCGGTTGTCTGCGTCAGGGGTGGAGATGGAGATTGACCGCGTTTCAGCCGTGCGTAATTGGCAGACTCCCACCACGGTGAAGGAGGTGCAGCGGTTCTTGGGTTTTGCCAATTACTACCGGAGGTTTATCCGGGGCTTTGGACAGGTAGCAGCTCCCATCACCTCCCTGCTAAAGGGGGGCCCAGTGCATCTGCAGTGGTTGGCTGAGGCGGACAGGGCATTTAGACATCTGAAGGACCTGTTCACCTCGGCTCCGGTGCTGGCACATCCGGATCCCTCTTTGGCGTTCCAAGTTGAGGTGGATGCGTCCGAGGTGGGGATCGGTGCTATACTGTCTCAGCGCTCGGGTACGCCACCAAAACTCCGCCCCTGTGCTTTCTATTCTAAGAAGCTCAGTCCGGCGGAGCGCAATTATGACGTGGGGGACAGGGAGCTGCTAGCGGTGGTTCAAGCCCTGAAGGTGTGGAGGCATTGGCTTGAGGGGGCTAAACACCCTTTTCTCATTCTGACTGACCATCGTAACCTGGAGTACATCCGGGCAGCGAGGAGACTGAACCCTCGCCAGGCTAGGTGGGCCATGTTTCTTACCCGATTTGGATTTAAGCTCACCTATAGACCAGCGTCACTGAACGCTAAGGCAGACGCCCTGTCCCGACGATATGACACAGAGGAGAGGTCCATTGAGCCCACTCCCATACTTCCGTGGTCTTGTCTGGTGGCACCGGTGGTGTGGGAGGTCGATGCGGACATCGAGCGGGCGTTACGTGCCGACCCTACTCCCTCACAGTGTCCAGAGGGACGGAGGTACGTGCCGCTCGAGGTTCGTGATCGATTGATATATTGGGCTCACACGTCACCCTCCTCTGGTCATCCTGGTATTGGTCGGACAGTGCACTGCCTTAGTGGGAAGTACTGGTCGCCCACTTTAGCTAAGGACGTGAGGGTTTACGTTTCCTCCTGCTCGGTGTGTGCCCAGTGTAAGGCGCCTAGACACCTGCCCAGAGGGAAGTTACAACCCCTACCCGTTCCACAACGGCCGTGATCTCACCTATCGGTGGATTTTGTCACGGACCTTCCCCCCTCCCAGGGGAACACTACGATCTTGGTCGTTGTGGATTGGTTTTCTAAGGCCTGCCGTCTCATTCCTATGCCAGGTCTCCCTACAAACTGCTGACGCCCTGTTTACTCACGTCTTCCGGCACTATGGGGTGCCTGAGGATATAGTGTCTGATCGGGGTCCCCAGTTCACCTCTAGAGTCTGGAGGGCATTTATGGAACGTCTGGGGGTCTCAATTAGCCTTACCTCAGGTTTTCACCCTGAGAGTAATGGGCAGGTGCAGAGAGTGAACCAAGATGTGGGTAGGTTTCTGAGGTCCTATTGCCAGGACCGGCAGGAGGAGTGGTCGGGGTATATCCCCTGGGCAGAGATAGCCCAAAACTCACTCCGCCACTCCTCCACTAATCTTACGCCTTTTCAGTGTGTGCTGGGTTATCAGCCGGTCCTGGCACCCTGGCATCAGAGCCAGATCGAAGCCCCTGCGGTGGATGAGTGGTTTCGGCGCTCGGAGGAAACATGGAACGCTGCACATGTCCATCTGCAGTGGGCTATCAGGCGGCAAAAGGTGAGCGCCGATCGCCACCGCAGTGAGGCTCCGGTGTATGCACCGGGAGATCGGGTCTGGCTCTCGACCCGAAACCTGCCCCTTCGCCTGCCCTGCCGGAAGCTGGGTCGGCGGTTTGTGGGGCCATTTAAAGTCCTGAGGAGATTGAACGAGGTATGTTATAGGTTACAACTGCATATGAATTACCGCATTAACCCCTCGTTCCATGTGTCTCTCCTCAGGCCGGTGGTAGCTGGTCCACTCCATGAGAATGAGGTACGAGAGGCTCCTCCGCCCCCACTAGACATCGAGGGGGCTCCGGCGTACTCGGTCCGTTCCATCTTGGATTCGAGGCGTCGGATGGGGGGTCTGCAGTATCTCGTGGAGTGGCAGGGGTATGGTCCGGAGGAATGGTGCTGGGTCCCTAGGAGGGACATCCTAGATCCCTCCCTGTTGAGGGATTTCCACCGGAGTCATCCGACTCGCCCTGCTCCGCGTCCTCCTGGCCGTCCCCGAGGCCGGGGTCGGCGCATGGCTGGAGCCGCGCGTCAAGGGGGGGTACTGTCACGGATTCAGCCGGGGCTGCTCATCCTCCTTGCTCGGGCAGGCTTCGGCGTTCGTCGTCCCCGGAGTACTAGCTGCTGCCGATCGATGTTTCGGTGTTTGTCTTGTTTAGTCTTTATTGTGTACACCTGTTTCCCATTATGTTGTATTGTATTCCCTATATTAACCCCTGTCTCTCATTGGTTATTGTGCGTGATTGTTCTTTGTCATTCCGGCAGTTGCTTTGGTGTACGGGTTATTGTGTTTTCCTCCCTGTTTGGAGGTTTGTTGTTTTTGTACTCTATTTACTGTGTTCAGTAAAAGTACGTTGCCAGCCGCTCTGTGTCCTGCGTTTGACTTCGCTGACCGCATACACGTCGCGTGACAATAATAGTAGAGAGAATGATTTATTTAAGCTTTTATTTCTTTCATCACATTCCCAGTGGGTCAGAAGTTTACATACACTCAATTAGTATTTGGTAGCATTGCCTTTAAATTGTTTAACTTGGGTCAAACGTTTCGGGTAGCCTTCCACAAGCTTCCCACAATAAGTTGGGTGAATTTTGTCCCATTCCTCTTGACAGAGCTGGTGTAACTGAGTCAGGTTTGTAGGCCTCCTTGCTCGCACACGCCTTTTCAGTTCTGCCCACACATTTTCCATAGGATTGAGGTCAAGGCTTTGTGATGGCCACTCCAATACCTTGACTTTGTTGTCCTTAAGCCATTTTGCCACAACTTTGGAAGTATGCTTGGGGTCATTGTCCATTTGGAAGACCCATTTGCAATCAAGCTTTAACTTCCTGACTGATGTCTTGAGATGTTGCTTCAATATAGCCACATAATTTTCCTTCCTCATGATGCCATCTATTTTGTGAAGTGCACCAGTCCCTCCTGCAGCAAAGCACCCCCACAGCATGATGCTGCCACCCCCGTGCTTCACGGTTGGGATGGTGTTCTTCGGCTTGCAAGCCTCCCCATTTTTCCTCCAAACATAACGATGGTCATTATGGCCAAACAGTTCAATTTTTGTTTCATCAGACCAGAGGACATTTCTCCAAAAAGTACGATCTTTGTCCCCATGTGCAGTTGCAAACCGTAGTCTGGCTTTTTTATGGTGGTTTTGGAGCAGTGGCTTTTTCGTTGCTGAGCGGCCTTTCAGGTTATGTCGATATAGGACTCGTTTTACTGTGGATATAGATACTTTTGTACCTGTTTCCTCCAGCATCTTCACAAGGTCCTTTGCTGTTGTTCTGGGATTGATTTGCACTTTTCGCACCAAAGTACGTTCATCTCTAGGAGACAGAACGCGTCTCCTTCCTGAGCGGTATGACGGCTGAGTGGTCCCATGGTGTTTATACTTGCATACTATTGTTTGTACAGATGAACGTGGTACCTTCAGGCATTTGGAAATTGCTCCCAAGGATGAACCAGACTTGTGCAGGTCTACAATTCTTTTTCTGAGGTCTTGGCTGATTTATTTTGATTTTCCCATGATGTCAAGCAGAGAGGCACTGAGTTTGAAGGTAGGCCTTGAAATACATCTACAGGTACACCTCCAATTGACTCAAATGATGTCAATTAACCTATCAGAAGCTTCTAAAGCCATGACATCATTTTCTGGAATTTTCCAAGCTGTTTAAAGGCACAGTCAACTTAGTGTTTGTAAACTTCTGACCCACTGGAATTGTGATACAGTGAATTATAAGTGAAATAATCTGTCTGTAAACAATTGTTGGAAAAATTACTTGTGTCATGCACAAAGTAGATGTCCTACCCGACTTGCCAAAACTATAGTTTGTTGACAAGAAATTTGTGGAGTGGTTGAAAAAACGAGTTTTAATGACTCCAACCTAAGTGTATGTAAACTTCCGACTTCAACTGTACATTGCGGTGACACTGACTGGTTGGGTTAACATCCCAAAAATGATTGCGTCTCAAATGGCACCCTATTCCTTATGTAGTGCACTACTTTTGTAGGGAATATAGGGATATATATGGACTATGGTGCTATTTGGGACACACCCATTGATTCTGGGGTTTAATATTCACCACTTTATTCATAATGCATGAAAACAGCAATCTGGAACTCTTGCATTTTTGGTCACACAAGGAGGACCCATTTTCATGTGGCTTGAAAAGGCAATAAAGCACTGACTTACTCACTTGCTTCACATAAACATACACTGAAAGTACCCCTAAAAGCTTCTCTGATTAAAATGAACATCAGCTAAGCAAGCCAATATAAACATTAAGAGAAGTACTATTCCTAAATCTTTTAGGCCAGTCAGACCCACATGCATGTTAATTGTTCACGGCTTTTATAAACCATTCCTGTTCCACATATGAGCCTGGATCCAGTTTGTCTGTCTGTTTTAGATTAAGATGCAGCTACGTGTCTCTGGTGTAGTGGGTACAGGATCTGCATCCCAAATGGCGCCCTATCCCAAATGGCGCCCTATTCTCTATAGTGCTTTTTTATGGCACTTGCCACTCTAGGCTTTCGATCCGACATCTCCCGTAATCCTCAATGGCGTTTGGAAATGAAACATATTTGTCAGTTGAAATGTTAGTGTCCAAGTCAGTCTGTGCCTTTGTTTGTCAGCATTTAATTTGGAAGGCCATTAGAAACTAAAGAGGAGGGACGATTGCATGCTGTGCTAGGAAACAACACAACTGCCAGAGAGATGTGTCTCTGTGTCCCAAAAGCCTCTACAGAACCACAAATCATGTTTCCCAGCCCTCTCACTCCATGACAGTCAATGTCCCAACAGAAGAACATTGAGGATGCTTGAGGATGCTTAGCTCATTTCATTCCGATCTCCTCTGCATTTTTGTAGCCATTTGCTACAGCCTGTCAACTATGCCTCTGCCTATCCCTGTTCTCTCCTCTCTGCACAGGCTACACAAACAACGCACCACACCGCGCGGCTGCTGCCTCTCTAACCTGGTGGTCCCTGCACGCACCCCTCACCTGGAGTTCCAGGTCGCAGGCAGCCTCTGGAACTGCCGTTCTGCTGCCAACAAAGCTGACTTCATCCCAGCCTATGCCAACCTCCAGTCCCTCGACTTCCTGGCGCTGACGGAAACATGGATCACCACTGAAAACACGGCTACTCCTACTGCTCTCTCCTCGTCTGACCATGTGTTCTCGCATACCCCGAGAGCATCTGGTCAGAGGGGTGGTGGTACAGGAATCCTCATCTCTCCCAAGTGGACATTCTCAATTTTTCCCCTAACCCATCTGTCTATCTCCTCATTTGAATTCCATGCTGTCACAGTCACTAGCCCATTTAAGCTTAATATCCTTGTCATCTATCGCCCTCCAGGTTCCCTTGGAGAGTTCATCAACGAGCTTGACGCCTTGATAAGTTCCTTTCCTGAGGATGGCTCACCCCTCACAGTTTTGGGGGATTTCAACCTCCCTATGTCCACATATGACTCATTTCTCTCTGCCTCCTTCTTTCCACTCCTCTCCTCTTTTGACCTCACCCTCTCACCGTCCCCCCCTACTCACAAGGCAGGCAATACGCTTGACCTCATCTTCACTAGATGCTGCTCCTCTACTAATCTCACTGCAACTCCCCTCCAAGTCTCCGACCACTACTTTGTTTCCTTTTCTCTCTCGCTCTCCTCCCACACTACTCACTCTGCCCCTACACAGATGGTAATGCGCCGCCGCAACCTTCGCTCTCTCTCTCCCACTACTCTCTCCTCTTCCATCCTATCATCTCTTCCCTCTGCTCAATCCTTCTCCCTCCAATCTCCTGATTCTGCCTCCTCAACCCTCCTCTCCTCCCTTTCTGCATCCTTTGACTCTCTGTGTCCCCTATCCTCCCGGCCGGCTCGGTCCTCCCCTCCTGCTCCGTGGCTTGATGACTCACTGCGAGCTCACAGAACAGAGCTCCGGGCAGCGGAGCGGAAATGGAAGAAAACTAAACTCCCTACCGACCTGGCATCTTTTCACTCCCTCCTCTCTACATTTTCTTCATCTGTTTCTGCTGCTAAGGCCACCTTCTACCACTCTAAATTCCAAGCATCTGCCTCTAACCCTAGGAAGCTCTTTGCCACATTTTCCTCCCTCCTGAATCCCCCTCCTCTCTCTCTGTGGATGACTTCGTCAACCACTTTGAAAAGAAGGTTGACGACATCCGATCCTCGTTTGTTAAGTCTAATGACACTGCTGGTCCTGCTCACACTGCCCTACCCTATGCTTTGACTTCTTTCTCCCCTCTCTCTCCAGATAAAATCCTGCGACTTGTGACTGCAGGCCGCCCAACAACCTGCCCGCTTGACCCCATCCCCTCCTCCCTTCTCCAGACCATCTCCGGTGACCTTCTCCCCTACCTCACCTCGCTGATCAACTCATCCTTGACCGCCGGCCATGTCCCTTCCGTCTTCAAGAGAGCGAGAGTTGCTCCCCTTCTCAAAAA
Source organism: Coregonus clupeaformis (assembly GCF_020615455.1). NCBI lineage: Eukaryota > Metazoa > Chordata > Actinopteri > Salmoniformes > Salmonidae > Coregonus > Coregonus clupeaformis. Next base: position 40,907,215 of record NC_059197.1, read on the forward strand.
ACCAACACTCGACCCCACTGATGTCAACAACTACAGACCAGTATCCCTTCTCTCTTTTCTTTCCAAAACTATTGAGCGTGCCGTCTTTAGCCAACTCTCTTGCTATCTCTCTCAGAATGACCTTCTTGATCCAAACCAATCAGGTTTCAGGACTGGTCATTCAACTGAGACTGCTCTCCTCTGTGTCACGGAGACTCTCCGCACTGCTAAAGCTAACTCTCTCTCCTCTGCTCTTGTCCTTCTAGACCTGTCTGCTGCCTTTGATACTGTGAACCATCAGATCCTCCTCTCCACCCTCTCCGAGCTGGGCATCTCCGGCGCGGCTCACTCCTGGATTGCGTCCTACCTGACCGGTCGCTCCTACCAAGTGGCGTGGCGAGAAGCTGTCTCCGCACCACGTGCTCTCACCACTGGTGTCCCCCAAGGCTCAGTTCTAGGCCCTCTCCTTTTCTCCCTATACACCAAGTCACTTGGCTCTGTCATATCCTCACATGGTCTCTCCTATCATTGCTACGCTGACGATACACAACTAATCTTCTCCTTTCCCCCTTCTGATAACCAGGTGGCGAATCGCATCTCTGCATGTCTGGCAGACATATCAGTATGGATGACGGATCACCACCTCAAGCTGAACCCTGGCAAGACGGAGCTGCTCTTCCTCCCGGGGAAGGACTGCCCGTTCCATGATCTCGCCATCACGGTTGACAACTCCGCTGTGTCCTCCTCCCAGAGTGCGAAGAGCCTAGGCGTGACCCTGGACAACACCCTGTCGTTCTCCGCCAACATCAAGGCGGTGACCCGCTCCTGCAGGTTCATGCTCTACAACATTCGGAGAGTACGACCCTGCCTTACACAGGAAGCGGCACAGGTCCTAATCCAGGCACTTGTCATCTCCCGTCTGGACTACTGCAACTCGCTGTTGGCTGGCCTCCCTGCCTGTGCCATTAAACCCCTACAACTCATCCAGAATGCCGCAGCCCGTCTGGTGTTCAACCTTCCCAAGTTCTCTCACGTCACCCCCCTCCTCCGCACACTCCACTGGCTTCCAGTTGAAGCTCGCATCCGCTACAAGACCATGGTGCTTGCCTATGGAGCAGTGAGGGGAACGGCACCTCTGTACCTTCAGGCTCTGATCAGTCCCTACACCCAAACGAGGGCATTGCGCTCATCCACCTCTGGCCTGCTGGCTCCCCTTCCTCTGCGGAAGCATAGTTCCCGCTCAGCCCAGTCAAAACTGTTCGCTGCTCTGGCACCCCAATGGTGGAACAAGCTCCCTCACGACGCCAGGACAGCGGAGTCACTCACCACCTTCCGGAGACATTTGAAACCCCACCTCTTTAAGGAATACCTGGGATAGGATAAAGGAATCCTTCTACCCCCCAATTGTAAAGTGGTTATCCCACTGGCTATAGGGTGAACGCACCAATTTGTGAGTCGCTCTGGCTAAGAGCGTCTGCTAAATGACGTTAATGTGCCCTTGAGCAAGGCACTTAACCCTAATTGCTCCTGTAAGTCGCTCTGGATAAGAGCGTCTGCTAAATGACTAAAATGTAATGTAAAATGAGGAGACACAAGAGAAAGCCACAAGGAGGGAGAATGCACAGCCCTCTATCCCCCCAGCCAAGACCCTCGTCTTTAACAGCCCATTTTACAGTTAATTTGGCTGTGGTGCAGCCCAGACAGACGGCTCTGAATCCGGGCTCTCTGCGGTCCCCCTACCTAGTCCCTAGTTGCATCCCAAATGGCACCCTATTCACTATATAGTAGTGCACTGTATAGGGAATAAGTGTCATTTGGGAAGAAACCCCTGTGTTTATGGTAGTGTAGCGGGCGCTTGAGGCTGGATCAGACCAGGCTGGGGGAGGACAGAGGGGGGATGGAGACGGGGACAGGGTGGTTAAGCAGCGGCCAGCGGTTCTCAGGGCTGATGGGACACCAGGGAGCCCTCCATCACTAACATGGCTGCCCATCCTGTTGTGCCTCAGCGCTCCCTCGCTCCCTCTAGCCATGTCTGTGTGTGTCAGGTTTCAAGCACATGGAGTACATTATCTGTGTGCCACTAACAGGGCGTCCACCACACACACACACACCCTGCCCTCCCTGAGCCCTGAGCCCGGGCCTTCCAGCGCCTGGTCTGATAACCCCCTGTGTGAGGATGTCCCTCTCTGTTCTCTCTACAAACACAGAGTAGATTCAAGACTTGTTGTTGCAGGACAGGGCAGGTTTACTACCGCTCAAACCCGTGTTGTAAAAATCAATTAACAGGTTGAGGAATGTTACTGGAATGTGGAGACACTCATTAATGATGGTAAACTGTTTCATTTGGAGTAAACATCTCAAATTGACTACAGTTGTGATGGATATTTTCATAAAATACTCTGACTCTGAGGTCAGTTCATTTGGGTAACCAAACGTCAAAACCCAACCAAAACCACAGCTGGGGACAAAAAGGAAGAGCTCAAAACCCCTGGTTGCATTCTCTTGTCAGTTTTATGTCATAACAGTGAAATCTCATCTGATTCCTGTCGCATAACAGCCATATCTATCAACAGGCACTGAGGCACCACTCCCTCTCCTTGGCTCCATCCCAAATGTCACCTGATTCCCTTTATAGTGCACTACTTTTGACCAGGGCCCTCTGGTCAAAAGTAGTGCACTATATAGGGAATAGGGTGACATTTGGGACGAATCCCTTGACTCTAATGTAATTGAATAATTCTCCAATGTCCTCCCCCTCTTCCTGAATAAGCTGCCGTTGCCACAATCAGTAAGTCAGGAGAGGAGAGTATAGCACTGTAACATGTGGTCCACTACTCAATTACTCGTGTACATTACTCATATATTGATTTAGGCTTTTATTAGTGGAGGGAAAAGTACAAAGGTGTCTCCATCCATCAGCTTGGATTGTTCCCAACATTCTCCCTCTTTAGCTAATGACTTCACTGTCCTTCGTTGTATACTCTCACCTTGATTCACACATTCCATCTGCATAGACTCACACTTCATCAGCAGGAGAACAGTTAAACATTAAACCATGTTAAACTTAACACGTCAAATCAGGGACTTTTCTGCTCTTGTCAGTCACCCTGACCTTGATGCACACCTATAATCTCACATCATTACATCAGTAACCCTCTCCCTCTGTATTCAAATGCCTGGCATGAACCCCAGGTACCTCACTATTCTTGGCTCTGGTCAAAAGTAGTGTACTATATTGGGAATATGGTGGCATTTGGAACTCAGCTTGTACCTGTAGCTGAAAAAGCAGCAGGGTGCCCTTCCACTTTAGCAGTGCATTTTGATGTGGTTGAGACAGGAATATGAGAGCTCAGTCAGCTGACACAGGAGGTAGCACCTGTTCCCCTGGTCTACAGCACTGAGGGGAGAGAGGGGTGGAGGGATGTGACTTTGAGAGAGAGGCCATTGTGTTCCAACCCAAAGCCTGCAGTGTAATGCTAGGTGTCCAATTTCGTGCTGTAATCAGTGTGCAGCTGAACACAACCCCGTCACTGCCTTAGGAGTTACACGGAGGGAGGAAGCGGTCTTATGAATGCTGTAAGGGGTTTTACTCCAGTAATGTGTAAAAAGCACCATGAGAGAGAGGGCAGAATTCATAAGTGGAAGAAGGGGGACTACACCTCGGCAAGTGACAAAGTACTGCAATTATATCAGCATCCTGCACTTGTCAGTCTCAGACTGTTGCTGTTTAGATGCCTATCTGGCTGTAATCATTGTCATGGTAGGGGAAGACAGTGTGGTGATCTGATCTCACCTGAGAGGCAAACTGATCAGACTTCTCCTATTCTGCCCCTGGAGCGGAGAGCTGTGTCTCTGACACATTTCCACCGCCTACCTAGACAGATCCCTGTCTCTCTGTCCGTCTCCTGGCTGCCAGCCTCTCTCCTCTCCTTTGCATCGCCGCTCTAAATGCATAATCATAGGGTGGCTTACACATACACAAAACAAAAATGTATGCACGCATGACTGTAAGTTGCTTTGGATAAAAGCGTCTGCTAAATGGCATATTATATATTATATATTATATTATATATTATTATTACAGAGCCCGCTCAAAATAGATAATGATCAAATCAAATCAAATCACATTTTATTTGTCACATACATGTGTTTAGTAGATGTTATTGCGGGTGTGGTGAAATGCTTGTGCTTCTAGCTCCGACAGGGCAGTAATATCTAACAAGTAATATCTAACAATTTCACAACATATACCCAATACACACAAATCTAAGTAAGGAATCGAATTAAGAATATATACATATATGGACGAGCAATGACAGAGTGGCATGGACTAAGATACTGTAGAATATTATAGAATACAGTATATACATATGAGATGAGTAATGCAAGATATGTAAACATTATTACAGTGACTAGTGTTCAATTTCTTAAAGTGGCCAGTGATTTCAATAGGCAGCAGCAACCTCTAATGTGCAAGTGATGGCTATTTAACAGTCTGATGGCCTTGAGATAGAAGCTGTTTTTCAGTCTCTCGGTCCCAGCTTTGATTGACCTCGCCTTCTGGATGATAGCGGGGTGAACAGGCAGTGACTCGGGTGGTTGATTTCCTTGATTATCTTTTTGGCCTTCCAATGACATCGGGTGCTGTAGGTGTCCTGGAGGGCGGGTAGTTTGCCCCCGGTAATGCGTTCGGCAGACCGCACCACCCTCTGGAGAGCCCTGCGGTTGTGGGCGGTGCAGTTGCCGTACCAGGCGGTGATACAGCCCGCCAGGATGCTCTCAATTGTGCATCTGTAAAAGTTTGTGAGGGTTTTAGGTGTCAAGACAAATTTATTCAGCCTCCTGAGGTTGAAGAGGCTCTGTTGCACATTCTTCACCACACTGTCTGCGTGGGTGGACCATTTCAGTTTGTCAGTGATGTGTACGCCAAGAAACTTTAAGCTTTCCACGTTCTCCACTGTGGTCCCGTCGATGTGGATAGGGGGGTGCATCCTCTGCTGTTTCCTGAAGTCCACGATCATCTCCTTTGTTTTGTTGACATTGAGTGAGAGTTTATTTTCCTGGCACCACACTCCCAGAGCCCTCACCTCCTCCCTGTAGGCTGTCTCATCATTGTTGGTAATCAAGCCTACTACTGTTGTGTCGTCTGCAAACTTGATGATTGAGTTGGAGGCGTGCATGGCTATGCAGTCATGGGTGAACAGGGAGTACAGGAGGGGGCTGAGCACGCACCCTTGTGGGGCCCCAGTGTTGAGGATCAGCGAAGTGGAGATGTTGTTTCCTACCTTCACCACCTGGGGGCGGCCCGTCAGGAAGTCCAGGACCCAGTTGCACAGGGCGGGGTTCAGACCCAGGGCCTCGAGCTTAATAATGAGCTTGGAGGGTACTATGGTGTTGAATGCTGAGCTATAGTCAATGAACAGCATTCTTACATAGGTAATCCTCTTGTCCAGATGGGATAGGGCAGTGTGCAGTGTGATGGTGATTGCATCGTCTGTGGATCTATTGGGGCGGTAAGCAAATTGAAGTGGGTCTAGGGTGACAGGTAAGGTAGAGGTGAAATGGTCCTTGACTAGTCTCTCAAAGCACTTTATGATGACAGAGATGAGTGCTACGTGGCAATAGTCGTTTAGTTCAGTTACCTTTGCTTTCTTGGGTACAGGAACAATGGTGGCCATCTTGAAGCATGTGGGGACAGCAGACTGGGATAGGGAGAGATTGAATATGTCTGTAAACACACCAGCCAGCTGGTCTGCGCATGCTCTGAGGACGCGGCTAGGGATGCCGTCTGGGCCGGCAGCCTTGCGGGGGTTAACGTTATTTTCCTTTTTGTAGTCCGTGATTGTCTGTAGACCCTGCCACATATGTTTCGTGTCTGAGCCGTTGAATTGCGACTCCACTTTGTCTCTATATTGATGTTTTGCCTGTTTAATTGCCTTGCGGAGTGAGTAGCTACACTGTTTTCAGGCCGCTCCGAATGCCTCTCCTTTCGCCGGCAATGTTTTGGGTCAGCCGCTGGAATCAGTTCAATTGCCCTGGGGAGAGCAAACAAAGGATCTGCTTCGGGAAAGTCGTATTCCTGGTCGTAATCCTGGTGAGTTACGACAGCAAGAATGTACATAATGATGCCAGTGCCTACGGGGAACGTGGGTGAGGAGAGGAGAGGAAGGCTGCAGCTGGTTTCGCCCACCGCTGGCTGGCTGGCTGACTGGCTATCATGTTCTGTTCCGTAAGGCTGCCTGTTTAGGTCTTCACTTCTCCTAACAATGTCTCCTCCTATGTCACAGTGAAGGGGTGTATGTGTGGAGGAGGGGAGAGCTAATAAGGTTGGCGTGGGACATCAGGACTTAGTAATGAATGACTCAGACAATGTTATCTTTAGTATGACACAGAGCTGTGGGTGAGGTCACCCTATTTTCTATCTCTCCTCATTCTCTAACACTTTCTTTTGCAACAATGAGTCTGTGTGGGACGTTTGTTTGCTGTGTTTGAGATATGGGGACTTGCATTTGTTTTTCATTTGGGTTGATGATTAAGAAGTGCTGCTTGCATACATCATGAGGTTTGTTTTGTCAAGTGCTGAAAAAGTTCCTGTATTTTTCCTGGACAGAAACAAACTCCTATGTTGCTTGCATGATACCACCATACCAATTGTAACTGTGTTGTTCATGGGCCATTAATAGTTGCTTGGAACTTAATTCAAAGTTAGTAATACCAGGGTGTGCTATAATGTTGGTATCATCTTACTGCTAGTAAAACATAGCAGGTTTTTACGACCTCAAAGTGAGAGTTAATACCCACCACCCTATAACTATATAGTGGAGAGATATGAGGGTCAGTGTAGGGCAGCAACCATCCAATTAAATCACCCTGCATGTCTTTGGGAGGCAGTAGTTAAATTTGATAGCATTTCTTGGGTTGGTTGAACACATTTATAACAGATAAATCAAAGGGGATTAATCTAGCTGTTATGCTTACTACACTATGCTTTGGATACATCATTGTATATATTTTAAAGGTCCCACGGTTTCATTTCATTCCTCACTCAGACATTCATATTCACAAAGCCAACATGACAAGCAGTATTGTCTGGAAACTGTGCTATTTCAGCAATCAATATACAACAGACAATACATTTCTATACATTTCAATAGAAAGGGTAGGAGTAAGTAGAAAGAAAATGAGAGAAAAAGGAAGGGAAAATGTTATGTTCTGCTATATTAACAGCTGCAGTCTCTGAGCCCTTTTCAATATAGTTACAGCTTTGCCTACTACCAAACCCACAGCTGAATTAATTTGCATTTTTATTGATTCATAAAAAGGCTGGATAAACTGTCAGGGAGGATCATGATTACTGTGGAAGCTTCAATTACTCTGGGAGGAAATGCAATACCTTGACCTTTCAATTCTCACTGCCACCTTCCATGTGTTTCTCTCCCTCTCTCTCTCATGTCAACTTCCTGCTCGGTCTCTTTTCACACAGAGATAATCTATGTTCTCACTGTAATCATGATACACCAATCTCTCGGACAGGGGAGCTGCAGATTAAAGCAGTTCTGTGATGATGAGACAAAGTTCTGAAGTATGTGAGAGCGAGAGCGAGAGCGAGAGAGAGAGAGAGAGAGAGAGAGAGAGAGAGAGAGTGAGAGTGAGAGAAAGAAAGAAAGAGACTGACAGAGAGAGAGAAGAGAGAGAGAGTGGCTGGTTGAGGAAATAGACTTGTGTGGTCAAACAAGGAGAATGAGAATCTCCAAACGAGGTTAGAGAGAGGGAACCTCGAGAGAAGTGCCCCAATGTGCTCAGTTACTGCTGGGTGATTGACTCGATAAGTAATATGTCAAGAGGCAGTGAGAGATTGGGCAATAACGGTGTAATGGCCTTGAGTGGGCATAAATCTGAGGCAGTGAGGCCTTCTGCAGACAGCTGAGGATGAAGGAGCTGGGGCGGAGAGGTTGTGACCTGTCTTTATGAGCCTGCTGGTGACAACTGGAATAAAGATTGATGAAGGCTAGAGGAGGTGGCTTCGTCCTCTGCCCCTCCCCCTATCCATCCTCTTCTCTGTCAGCGGCCCTACTGCTCCCCCCACACAGATACAATAGGACAGGTACTGCTCCCCCCACACAGATACAATAGGACAGGTACTACTCCCCCCACACAGATACAATAGGACAGGTACTGCTCCCCCCACACAGATACAATAGGACAGGTACTACTTCCCCACACAGATACAATAGGACAGGTACTACTCCCCCCACACAGATACATTAGGACAGGTACTACTCCCCCCACACAGATACATTAGGACAGGTACTACTCCCCCACACAGATACAATAGGACAGGTACTACTCCCCCCACACAGATACAATAGGACAGGTACTGTCTTAGCCCCACTGGACAAAAACAGAAAACAGAAAACTGGGACAGAACGGAAGCGTTGTATAAACAGGGCCTCTCTCTCACCACCCACGGCCATATTTGAACTGCAGGAGCCGGAGAGGAGACTATAGCAGGAGGAGCTTGTCTGCGTTTCAAATTGCACCATTTTTCCTATATAGTGCACTATGGGCCCTAGTCAAAAGTAGTGCACTATAAAAGGAAAAGGGTGCCGTTTGGGATGCACCCTCATCTGTAATGTGAGCTCCCTATACAGCCCTGCAGCCTGTTGGCAGATTGATTTCAGCCTGCAGATGGACAGAGTGCTCCTCCCACCAGGCAGACAGGCAGGGAGGGCCCTAACCTTTCACCCCAGCAGGACGCCTCCATCCTAGGAGGCTCTCCTGCCCCAGACCCCTCTCCCCCCTCCTCCCCCTGCTGCTGCCACACTGCTGTTTGGATAACATGACGAACACCGGGAGAATGGCCATCTGTCATCAAAATGTGCAGATCACACAGGAAATACTTCTTCATGTGCCATCAGCTCGTCGCAAGTTGCTGAACCCCCGCCCACCCACAGAACCTGCCTGGCTGGACACAGTATTGACTATTGTGAGAGTTTTACGACATCTGTGAGATGTTGAATTCGATTTATGTAATGGCAGAGCGATGGGCTTGTGTCCCAAATGGCACCAGGGGTCAAAAGTAGTACACTATATAGGGAATAGGGTGTCATTTCAAATCAAATCAAATCAAATTGTATTTGTCACATGCACCGAATACAACAGGTGTAGAGCAACAATGCAGTTCGAAATGAAGTTAAGAAAACTGAATAAAATAAAGTAAAAAATAAAATAGAAAGTAACACAATAAAATAACAATAACGAGGCTATATACAGGAGGTACCGGTACAGAGTCAATTAATTGTTCAGCAGTCTTATGGCTTGGGGGTAGAAGCTGTTAAGGAGCCTTTTGGACCTAGACTTGGCGCTCCGGTACCGCTTGCCATGCGGTAGCAGAGAGAACATTCTATGACTAGAGTGGCTGGAGCCTTTGACAATTTTGAGGGCCTTCCTCTGACACCGCCTGGTATAGAGGTCCTGGATGGCAGGAAGCTTGGCCCCAGTGATGTACTGGGCCGTACGCACTACCCTCTGTAGTGCCTTGCGGTCGGAGGCCGAGCAGTTGCCATACCAGGCGGTGATGCAACCAGTCAGGATGCTCTCGATGGTGCAGCTGTAGAACTTTTTGAGGATCTGAGGACCCATGCAAAATCTTTTCAGTGTCCTGAGGGGGAATAGGCTACAGCGTGGCAGATGTGTTGTTGCCTACCCTTACCACCTGGGGTGGCCCGTCAGGAAGTCCAGGATCCAGTTGCAGAGGGAGGTGTTTAGTCCCAGGGTGCTTAGCTTAGTGATGAGCTTTGTGGGCACTATGGTGTTGAATGCTGAGTTGTAGTCAATGAACAGCATTCTCACAGAGGTGTTCCTTTTGTCCAGGTGGGAAAGGGCAGTGTGGAGTGTGATTGAGATTGTGTCATTTGTGGATCTGTTGGGGTGGTATGCGAATTGGAGTGGGTCTAGGGTTTCCGGGATGATGGTGTTGATGTGAGCCATGACCAGCCTTTCAAAGCACTTCATGGCTATCGACGTGAGTGCTACGGGGCGGTAGTCATTTAGGCATGTTACCTTTGCTTTCTTGGGCACAGGGACTATGGTGGTCTGCTTGAAACATGTAGGTATTACAGACTCAGTCAGGGAGAGGTTGAAAATGTCAGTGAAGACACTAGCCAGTTGGTCCGCGCATGATCTGAGTACACGTCCTGGTAATCCGTCTGTGAATGTTGACCTATTCAAAGGTCTTGCTCACATCGGCTACGGAGAGCGTGATCACATAGTCATCTGGAACAGCTGGTGCTCTCATGCATGCTTCAGTGTTGCTTGCCTCGAAGCAAGCATAAATGGAATCTAGCTCGTCTGGTGGGCTCGCGTCACTGGGGAGCTCGCGGCTGGGTTTCCCTTTGTAGTCCATAATAGTTTGGAAGCCCTGCCACATCCGACGAGCGTCAGAGCCGGTTTAGTAGGATTCAGTCTTAGTCCTGTATTGACGCTTTGCCTGTTCGATGGTTCGTCTGAGGGCATAGCGGGATTTCTTATAAGCTTCCAGATAAGTGTCCCGCTCCTTGAAAGCGGCAGCTCTAGCCTTTAGCTTGGTGCGGATGTTGCCTGTATTCCATGGCTTCTGGTTGGGATATGTACGTATAGTCACTGTGGGGACAATGTCGCCGGTGACTACTGAGGTGGTATACTCCTCAATTCCATTGGATGAATCCCGGAACATATTCCAGTCTGTGCTAGCAAAACAGTCCTGTAGCGTAGCATACGCATCATCTGACCACTTCCATATTGAGCGAGTCACTGGTACTCCCTGTTTTAGTTTTTGCTTGTAAGCAGGAATCAGGAGGATAGAATTATGGTCAGATTTGCCAAATGAAGGGGCGAGGGAGTAAAGGTGGTCTAGAGTTTATTTCCCTCTGGTTGCACATGTGACATGCTGGTAGAAATAAGGTAAAACTGATCTAAGTTTACCTGCAGTAAAGTCCCTTGCCACTAGGAGCGTCGCTTCTGGATTAGCATTTTCTTGTTTGCTGATGGCCTTATACAGCTCGTTGAGTGCGGTCTTAGTGCCAGCATCGGTTTGTGGGGGTTAATAGACGGCTACCAAAAATATAGATGAAAACTCTCTTGGTAGATAGTGTGGTCTACAGCTTAACATGAGGTACTCTACCTCAGGCGAGCAATACCACTAGACTTCCTTAATATTAGACATTGTGCACCAGCTGTTATTGACAAATAGACACACAACCCCACCCCTCGTCTTTCCAGACGTAGCTGTTCTGTCCTGCTGATGCACAGAAAATGCACGGAAAACTCAGCCAGCTGTATATTATCCGTGAATATATTTGTATTATCCGTGAATACATTTGGGATGCAGCCATGGTCACAGGGGTGAGTTGACTTGCTCTGGCCCCAGCATGTTGATGAATAAATCCCAGTGGATGATGTCTAATGGGTCCCTGTAATCTGCAGGTGAAATGTTGAACATTGTCATTGTGAGGATGGGATGGGGCATGCAGATAATGCCACTGTTAGTCATAATCTAATCCCCACCTGTAATGAATGCACTGGGATCGCAGTAATCCAGGCTCTGCTGTGCAGAAGCAGGTTCATACACGCAAAGCATTATGGGAAAACTACTGAACAGGTTTCTCTATAAGGCTTCCAATAAAGGACAAAACACACCGTGCCAACAAACGACTAAAAGCAGCGTGCCGTGGTGTGTTAGAGATCACCTGCTGGGTGTCGACGAACAGTGGCCATTCAACATGTAGAACCATCTGGAAATTAACAGAAAATGATGGCCGATGTTCTAGTTAGAGGCGAAGGGACGGCTACGAGCAGCTTTTAACTGTTCGTTGACACAGTGTGTTTGGTCTTTCAGCCCCTACTCTGACCCATAGAGTCATTGTCTAACAGGTCCCACAGCCCTCTTTGAATGATTTAAAGTCTAAATGAATGATCAGTGATTCATGGACTGGCTATGCCCTGGGAGAGAATACTTTGATCATCTCTCTGCGTGTATTAGGGGGACTCTGGGCTGACCGACCGCCTCACTGTATGGAGCACCACTTCACATGCACTTGGGCAAAGTGGAGCTGAGTTCATGGAATAAAACCAGCCACAAACAGGAAAGAAAGTTTACAGTTAAGTGGCCTAAAGCAAGCTTTTACAAACCATCATGCAACAGTGGTATCAGCATTTTTTGATCCAAAATGCTTTTCCTATACTAATGTCATCAGCTAGCAGTGTTAATTTATAACTGAAAGGGACATGTATTGTACAAGGAGACAGCTTCCATTTGAACTGATACACAGACGCAGGCAGGCATAAAACACTGGTGAGGGTTGTCATCTCCTCATGAATAAAACACTGGTGAGGGTTGTCATCTCCTCATTAATAAACATTGGTGAGGGTTGTCGTCTCCTCATGAATAAAACACTTGTGAGGGATGTCGTCTACTCATGAATAAACCACTGGTGAGGGTTGTCGTCTCCTCATGAATAAAACACTGGTGAGGGTTGTCGTCTCCTCATGAATAAAACACTGGTGAGGGTTGTCATCTCCTCATGAATAAAACACTGGTGAGGGTTGTCGTCTCCATATGAATAAAACATTGGTGAGGGTTGTCATCTCCTCATGAATAAAACACTGGTAAGGGTTGTCATCTCCTCATGAATAAAACATTGGTAGGGGTTGTCATCTCCTCATGAATAAAACATTGGTGAGGGTTGTCATCTCCTCATGAATAAAACACTGGTGAGGGTTGTCATCTCCTCATGAATAAAACACTGGTGAGGGTTGTCATCTCCTCATGAATAAAACACTGGTGAGGGTTGTCATCTCCTCATGAATAAAACACTGGTGAGGGTCGTCATCTCCTCATGAATAAAACATTGGTGAGGGTTGTCATCTCCTCATGAATAAAACATTGGTGAGGGTTGTCATCTCCTCATGAATAAAACACTGGTGAGGGCTGTCATCTCCTCATGAATACAACACTGGTGAGGGTCGTCATCTCCTCATGAATAAAACACTGGTGAGGGTTGTCATCTCCTCATGAATAAAACATTGGTGAGGGTTGTCGTCTCCTCATGAATAAAACACTGGTGAGGGTTGTCATCTCCTCATGAACAAAACACTGGTGAGGGTTGTCGTCTCCTCATGAATAGAACACTGGTGAGGGTTGTCATCTCCTCATGAACAAAACACTGGTGAGGGTTGTCGTCTCCTCATGAATAAAACACTGGTGAGGGTTGTCATCTCCTCATTAATAAACATTGGTGAGGGTTGTCGTCTCCTCATGAATAAAACACTGGTGAGGGATGTCGTCTACTCATGAATAAACCACTGGTGAGGGTTGTCGTCTCCTCATGAATAAAACACCGGTGAGGGTTGTCAACTCCTCATTAATAAACATTGGTGACGGTTGTCGTCTCCTCATGAATAAAACACTGGTGAGGGATGTCGTCTACTCATGAATAAACCACTGGTGAGGGTTGTCGTCTCCTCATGAATAAACCACTGGTGATGGTTGTCGTCTCCTCATGAATAAAACACTGGTGAGGGTTGTCATCTCCTCATGAATAAAACACTGGTGAGGGTTGTCGTCTCCATATGAATAAAACATTGGTGAGGGTTGTTATCTCCTCATGAATAAAACACTGGTAAGGGTTGTCATCTCCTCATGAATAAAACATTGGTGAGGGTTGTCGTCTCCTCATGAATAAAACACTGGTGAGGGTTGTCATCTCCTCATGAACAAAACACTGGTGAGGGTTGTCGTCTCCTCATGAATAGAACACTGGTGAGGGTTGTCATCTCCTCATGAACAAAACACTGGTGAGGGTTGTCGTCTCCTCATGAATAAAACACTGGTGAGGGTTGTCATCTCCTCATTAATAAACATTGGTGAGGGTTGTCGTCTCCTCATGAATAAAACACTGGTGAGGGATGTCGTCTACTCATGAATAAACCACTGGTGAGGGTTGTCGTCTCCTCATGAATAAAACACCGGTGAGGGTTGTCATCTCCTCATTAATAAACATTGGTGAGGGTTGTCGTCTCCTCATGAATAAAACACTGGTGAGGGATGTCGTCTACTCATGAATAAACCACTGGTGAGGGTTGTCGTCTCCTCATGAATAAACCACTGGTGATGGTTGTCGTCTCCTCATGAATAAAACACTGGTGAGGGTTGTCATCTCCTCATGAATAAAACACTGGTGAGGGTTGTCGTCTCCATATGAATAAAACATTGGTGAGGGTTGTTATCTCCTCATGAATAAAACACTGGTAAGGGTTGTCATCTCCTCATGAATAAAACATTGGTGAGGGTTGTCATCTCCTCATGAATAAAACACTGGTGAGGGTTGTCATCTCCTCATGAATAAAACACTGGTGAGGGTTGTCATCTCCTCATGAATAAAACACTGGTGAGGGTTGTCATCTCCTCATGAATAAAACACTGGTGAGGGTTGTCATCTCCTCATGAATAAAACACTGGTGAGGGTCGTCATCTCCTCATGAATAAAACATTGGTGAGGGTTGTCATCTCCTCATGAATAAAACATTGGTGAGGGTTGTCATCTCCTCATGAATAAAACACTGGTGAGGGCTGTCATCTCCTCATGAATAAAACACTGGTGAGGGTTGTCATCTCCTCATGAATACAACACTGGTGAGGGTCGTCATCTCCTCATGAATAAAACACTGGTGAGGGTTGTCATCTCCTCATGAATAAAACACTGGTGAGGGTTGTCGTCTCCTCATGAATAAAACACTGGTGAGGGTTGTCATCTCCTCATGAATAAAACACTGGTGAGGGTTGTCATCTCCTCATGAACAAAACACTGGTGAGGGTTGTCATCTCCTCATGAATAAAACACTGGTTTCATCAAAGCCCACAGAGAGGGTTACTTCATTGTCCAACAGCATGGAACATTTAGTAGATAACAGTACTGACTGGGCTGTGTGTGCGTGTGCGTGTGAGTGCACTGTAGTATCCCACACAGAGTTAGCATTAGTGCACTTACCTCACCACACTGTAATAACAGCCTCACAAAGTACATTATTATAACCAGGGGTTAGGGTTAGGGTAAGGGTTAAGCTAGATTTGAATGTAAGGCTAGGGTTAGGGTTATGCCAAGATTAGGGTTAGGGTTAGTACTTTTATTCTACTTTCTATCCTACAGATGTCGGATCTTAATTTGACCAGTATTGTTGTGGCAAAATAATCCTGCAGCAACAGGATTTTAATGTTTAGTCCATAGTGTTGCTTGATCGGTGGTTAGGCTATTAGCTGGACAGAAGCAGGCTACATGATTCTGTTAATATAACCGTGTGTTAGTACAACAAAAGAGTGATCAAATTAAGATTGTACATCTGTGCTCCTCTTTGGACTCGTAAGGTGCTGGAGCTGGGCTCCTTCTGGCTCTCTCTCTGACCCAAGGTGCAGGAGCCCGGCTCCGGGTATCTCCTGCTCAATTTAGCCACTTTTTATAACCCTCAGTAATGGCACATACTCATCCCTGGGCTCATTAAAAACACTGAGCTTAACAATTAACATCAGCATTTCCCCAAAAATGGTTAACATACAGTATCAGAATTTTTTCACCACACATCTTTCTTTCCTCCCCATTCTTTCCTCTGCTCTGAGAGGGGGTTGTGCCAGAGTTTACAGCGAGCGACGCTGCTTGTGGTCTTGGCAGGCCCGCCAGGCCTTCCTGATGCCCAGGGGTGTCTGACAGGATGCTCAACAGAGGAGGTCAAACGATCACAGAGCGGCTGAGGATGAACGAGATTAATCAGTGTCCTCGGTCTGGAGAGGTCTTTCATCAGGGAGGTAATATGTCACTGTCACCACCAGAGAGCAAGGAGGTGTAGGCTACATCCCAAATGGCACCATATTCCCTATATAGTGCAATACTTTTGACCAGGACCCACAGGGCTTTGGTCGAAAGTAGTGCACTATGTAGGGAAAAGGGTGCAATTTGCAATGCAGACATAGTGATCAGGTAAGGGTGTGAGGAGGTGCGGAGAGGCAAGCCAAGCAAGGTCTGAAGAAAGAGTTGAGTATTCTGTTTGGGTGTTTTCCTTTGTAGTCTGTCCTTGTGGGCTCTGTTGTTGTTGGGCAATATGGAGATTAATTAGCACACAACAGTACTACAACACCACATTTACATTGGAAAGCAACAGAGTATTGAAGGTGTAGCCAGCTTTCTCCACGTGTCTAGTATCCGGCATGTACTGTATATGACCAATCCAACCGCCTCTGAGTATCAGCAGCTATAAGGTATAGAGACAGGGGTGTTATTATGTGACATCCCTGTTATTGCTCTGTTGAAAAAAGGGACACTGCACGTGGTGGCTCTGCACTGTAGGGTGGCTGCCTTAGGAAGCATTTGGAAGATAATTATTTCTGCATCCCAAATGTCACCCTATTCCCTACATAGTGTACTACTTTTGACCAGGGCTCATAGGGCTCTGGAGAAGACATCTCTCGCTGCCAGAAAACAGCATTGCCAATGAGCTCATATTAAACTCAGCCTGCGCCCATGCCAGCAGCCTTGGCAGGAGGCTTTACTCAGAGTTTACAATGTGTCCAGTGTCAGCCCTGCTACTGCTCCCCAAACAGACTGCTCAATTAAGAGCGTCTGCTAAATGACTAAAATGTAAAAATGTAAATGTTAAAACACAACAACACTCAAACAGTAGACCTCCATTCCGGGTGCATTCTGTTTAGGGGTCAAGAGGCCTAGTGGTTATTGTTCAAACCCTTGGTTCCTCACCAGCTCGCTGAGATGGTGTTGGGCTGTTAGACATCACATACTGAATACTCACTCACTAGACCCCTATGCGTGTGTGTATGTGTGTGTGTGTTTGTGTGTGTGTGTGTGTGTGAGAGAAACAGAACTCAATAGCCCACTGGATGTGCGTGTGCCTCGCTGTGTGTCCCGCTGTGTGTTGAGTGAGATAAGTGTGTTGTTCAGAGCCTTGCGCCAACCAGGGGCCCATTCAGGCAGGAAGTCCTAGGCCACATGCAGGAAGTGTGTAAACTGATCTGGGACAGCGGCAACAGGAAGAGAGTAATGGATTACAGGTTGTCTGCGATGGAAAGAGGGGTCTGTGTCCAAAATGGCACCCTATTCCCTATATAGTCCACTACTTTTGACCAGAGCCCTGGTCAAAAGTAGTGTACTATATAGGGAATAGGGTGTCATTTGGGATACAGTGTAGACAAGGTATATACTGTATCCCCCACTCAATCAAGCAGATGGTCTCCCAGCAGTTAAGCACTGTGGATGGGGCAAGACAGGAAGAAGAGTTGCTGTGGCCACACTGGGTCAGTCAGTTCATCTGGCTTTTTTAAACTAGTTTGGAGAGTCACCAAGCATTGTGTGGCTTGGAATGGATCTCTGAGGCATTTGTAATTACAAAAATGTTTCCAAATTAAATGTGCAAGATTTCCTTTTGTTGTTTGCCAGGAGTAATTTGGCATATTGATATTCTGAATTGTCAAGGAAATAATTGTCTCAGCGTGCAACCAAAAGTTTGGTGTTCAATAGCTTGAAGCCCTTTTACTTTGAATTAGTCAAATACTAACTTTAATTTTCATCCACCGGATTATTCCACAATGTTCTGTTCTCATATATTTAATCTTACGTCTATTGAAATCTTTACTCAGTGCTGACATCACACATTGTTTGCTAAAAAAAACATTGATCTGTCTGTACCGCATGTCTGTAGGCATTATTCTAGTCAACAAGCTCAACCCCTCTATAGCCCTTTACACTCGTTGTTGCTTTACAGTAACATGCTATACATGAGGTCAGAGTTCTGTTTCTGCTCTTCACAGCGCTGTATGGGTTTTGACTAACAGTCGTTCTGAATTTGAGGACCGCGCGCAACAAGAAGTTGCCCCCATCCCTCCTGGTAATTGGGCAACTTGTGCCAAAAAAAATTGTCTGAGTGAAATGCTGTAAATGAAGATGACTCGGTGTAGTTTGAAAGATTTGATGTTGATGATTATCATAAATACCGCTTTGATATCATACAAGCAAGCCAAACACCCGTGAGTCCATTTCCAAATCATAAAACTCACGTCATATACAGTGTCAACATTTCTGTTTTTCTGAATTGCCTTGTGAAAGCCTAACACTGTAAAATGGTATTATATAACTTAGCTAGTCATTTTGGCAATATAACAAGCTTTCGAATCATGCCCACCTGACCCAGATTGTGATTTATAATGGAACGTTTTTGGATTGCGTAAACAACAACAGTAATTGTGTGATTGTGGGGAAGCAGAGTTGTGTTCCAAACGAAAAAACTATAAGTATGCTTGCTCTAGATCCTAAACAGCACAGCTAGGAGAGCAAAAAAAAAAAGTACCTTATAGTTGAAAACTCTTCTTTGAGTCATAAAAGTGCATTAAAATTGCTTAGGAACTGTGCACACTTTGGAGAGGTGTGTGGCCACTTGGAGACACAAGTTAGTCCTCTCACTCAAACCCTTGTCATTTGTTTGTTTTATGTTGCATCTACCCCACATTTTCCAGGAATAGTATTATCATGTTACTGAATGTATCCAGAGTATTTTCGTTATCAACAAATGTGGCGAAAAATACAGTAAATGTAAAATACACATAAAAACAACAGTATAATGTTTGTATTCAGTCTTGTGTCAGATTAACTGTTGTGCACTCACCTTTGGTCTAATAATTTTTACAGTATCTTTAAACTGTTCCCTTTCAATTGCTACCATGCTTATGCATATGCATTTCATATTTCTTCTGTAAGAACCATTTCAATTTTGCCCTATCCATATAGGCCAATTCTCAGGAGTGTAAAGGGTTAATGGAGTTGTCACTTTGAGTGGCAGCTTCAGAGAGTTTGACTGGCCTTAGTATGATGTGGTTCATTGGTCCAGACAGGTAATCCTAACTCAATGAAACCTGCCTGTGGTCAGGGCAGTAACAGTTTCCCAAACCATGGTGGTCTGATGCCTAGGTCATGGCTACTTGTGCTGCTCAGCAGAGACAGGTGGTGCTGCCGGCAGCCACATTTATCTAAAGGCACCTGCTGCTGACAGGACAGGACAGGAGACCTAGCAGGCCGTTTCAGTCAACTGCCTCATAGAGACCCAGTCTTGTCCCAAAAATGCACCCTATTCCCTATATAGTGTACTAAGTAGTGCACCATGTAGGGAATAGGGTGCAATTTAATTAACACTGACTAGAGAGATTCCACACAGGAAGTGAGTGATGGATTACAGGTTATTCCACACTCATAGGGGTCTGTTTCCATGCCAAGAAGATCCTGGCCAAACATAGCCTCATGGACAATCGATTCCTCAGTGTCGAAAAGTGCTTATTACAGTAATGAACACGCGTGATGCAGTGCTTCATCAGCAGTATGCTGGTGTTGAAAAATATTGTTGCTCCATTTTGAAGTTTTATGTGTTTCTTGCTGGTATAATATTATGGTATATGGTCCTAGCAGTAAAACATCAACTCTTCTATGATAGTTTCACAATTGTTTCTAAGACCTAATGTAGGGACATAGAACACAGAAACAATGCTTAGAATCTGAAATATCATGAATCAACACACTGAATACTGATAACCAAGAAAAGGTTTAAATAGCCCAAGGGAATTTGCATGAACAATTTAGCCATAATCATCCCAGTATACATGGAGTAACACCACTGAAAGACACTCATTAAATGTGTCATAAACAGGCAGTATTCTAATTTGACCCGTGACATTAACCACCCAGTTGGCAAATGAGCCACCTAACCACCCTGCTGGGTTTTTGTTAAAAAGGAAAAGAAAATGTGCATGTTCAGAAGATGTATACCAATTTTGTGCCAAGTTGCCTCCCTTCCTACTGCAGAGAATGGATTGTTCATAATTAATTTGGGAGTTAATTAAATATGGTTTGGGCGGGTCTGGGAGGGAGGAAAGGAAGGAGTGGGACGATTGGTGGAAGTGGCATGGTGCCTGTCACTAGTTGTGCTATCCTGTGCTTTCTGTCTGTCTGGCAGCAAGTGGGGGTCTTAATGAGCTCTCTGCTTCAGGGGAGATAAGCCTATTACAATTATCTAAATTAACCAGTCAGTCCATACCTGCTGATGGGACTGATACACCAGAGACTGAGCTGGCTGGCTGGCTGGCTGGCTGGCTGACTGGCTGAGCTTACTGAGCTGATTGGCTGGCTTGCTGAGTGGTTGGCTTGCGGATTGGCCAATAGTTTCACTATGCATCTATGAGTACTGTACCTCCTTCATGCAAAAATGATCTCGCAATAAGTTACACAGACATTTCCAA
The DNA here is from genome assembly GCF_020615455.1 of Coregonus clupeaformis. Taxonomy (NCBI): domain Eukaryota; kingdom Metazoa; phylum Chordata; class Actinopteri; order Salmoniformes; family Salmonidae; genus Coregonus; species Coregonus clupeaformis. The sequence continues at coordinate 40,927,514 of NC_059197.1, forward strand.
CACTGCAGACTATGCAGATCTCTGTTTTCCTCAGTCTTTTAAAAGCATTAACACACATGTATGAGGTCACACATTAACAGTTTTACCACAGCTGTAACACCAGTAGGATTTCAGTTTTTGAAAGCATTGATTCACCATGTTGTGTTTGGTAATCTGATGTTGAAAATACACAATCAGTTTCACGAAGCCATCTGATGGATTACAGTGCACAACAATGGTATTTTCAATCATTGCAATTGTTAAAGACACACTGCCAAAAGAAACGATGGTAAAATGATTATCTGTATATAGACACAGTAGACAATGCCAGAGATGGCACACCCCACAGCTGTGTGTGTGTATGCGTGTGCGTGTGTGTGACTTCATTGTGTCCATTAATTGTACTGATAGACTCCTCAGGCTGTGTTCTAACATGCCTGTATGTGTATGTGGTAGGGGCTCCTAACCATCACGGATTACAAAAACAAAGCCAGCCACATCGTGGTCACCAACTCCACCCTACCGGACGAGCTAAACATATTTTTCTCACGATTTGAGCACAATGACCCTGAGTTGCCGAGAAGAGCCCCCGATGACAGCGTGGGCTACACACTCACAGTCTCCACTGAGGACATAAGTAATTCATTCAAAAGTGTTAACCCTCGCAAGGCTGCTGGCCCAGACAGCATCCCTAGTCGTGCCCTCAGAGCATGTGCAGACCAGCTGGCTGTTAAGTTCTCTGACAATTTAAATCTCTCCCTAGCGCAGGCCGCTATACCCACCTGCTTCAAGATGTCCACTATCATCCCCATGCCCAAGAAAGGGAAAGTAACTGAACTGAAAGCACTCACTTCTGTCATAATGAAGTGCTTTGAGAGGCTCGTCAAAGACCATATCACCTCCTCCCTCCCAGACACACTCAACCCTCTTCAATTCGCCTACCGCCCTGACAGACCCACGGACAACGCAATCGCCATTGCACTGCACACTGCCCTTACCCACCTGGTTAAAAGGAATGTATATGTGAGGATGCTGTTCATCGACTACAGCGCTTCCTTCAATACTATAGTGCCCTATAAGCTCATCACAAAGCTCACGGCCCTGTGTCTGAACTCCTCCCTATGCAACTGGGTCACGGACTTCCTGACGGGCCGCCCCCAGGTGGTGAAGGTAGGATACTTTACCTCCTCGACACTGATTCTCAACAAAGGGGCCCCACAAGGGTGCATCCTCAGTCCCCTCATGTATTCCCTGTATACCCACAACTGCGTGGCCTCACACAGTTCCAACTCCATTATCAAGTTTGCTGACAACACGACAGTAGTAGGCCTGATTACCAACAACGACGAGACAGCCTACAGGGAGGAGGTAGGCACTCTGACTGCGTGGTGCCAGGTTAACAACCTCTCCATCAATGTTAACAAAACAAAGGAGCTAATTGTGGAATTCAGGAGGAACCAGGCTGGACACGCCCACATCCTCATCAATGGGGCCACCGTGGAGACGGTCAATAACTTCAAATCCCTCAGCGTACACATCTCAGAGAAGCTCAACCTCAGGATGCTCCCCCTATGGTCATCCCCCCCCACCCCGTCAACAGTCTTTACTCTGCCTCCACCCCAATTCTATTGTTGTTTTTATTACCATTTTCATTCTTTTATTTAACTTAGTCCTGCATGTTGGAGCTTGGAGCCTAAGATTTTCACTGTACCCTGCAATCACACCTGCAACCCTGTACATGTGACTATTCAACTCTCTCTCTCTCTTTCTCTCTCTCTCTCCTGGCAGACACAGCTGTGGTGGCTCTAAAACAGTGGTCCCACTCACTACTGACACATTAACGCCACTGGGAGAATTCTGGCCTTGCGACCCTTCACACCTTCCAGATTCCATTTCACTGTCACAGGAAAACCATAAGTAGTGCACCATACAGTGAATAGGCTACCGTTTGGGACTCAGCCTTTGTGGTGCTGCACATTTTCAATGAAACCTGCATGAGCTGTGCTCCAGCTCGAATGATGTGGCTGGAGTCTGGACCATACCAGAGTAATGCGTTTCAGACACCCTATATTATTCCAGTTCATTATAAAATAATGAAACATTCTAGAATCAAGGAAGCAGCAGCAAAAGATTGGCCAGAGTTTCTTAAGGCTATGAAAGCCTACTACTAATAGGGTCCACAGAATAAGAACAACTTCCGTCTTATAGGCTGGAAATCCCATTACAGTAAGTGACATAACAGTTGCTTTGGCATGTCACTGTCCTATGGGCAAACACACCAACAGTCACACACACCTACAGGGCAGGCGAACACACATGCTGTAACACATAACAGGGTACAGACATCTGCATGCCTCTCCTGTCTCCCTGTAATCAGCGTCCTGACTACTAGAGATAAGGCCTGGCTGGTGCTCTGGTCTGGGAGGCAATGAGTGACACAGGCTCCTGTGTCTGTCCCCCCTGGCTGCTCCCTGCTATTGTACTGGAGTAGAGACAAGCCTGGTAGCGATGGAGGAGAGAACTACACCTCACACAATTTGTAATACAATATTGTTACTAGACTAATTACAATGTTACTACACAGGAATAAGAGTACCAATGTAGGAGGCAAAGTCATATTTTAGTGCACAGCCTAAGAGTCATTTAATTTCTAACTGTGTTTGGAATATTTGCCCCAAGTCAGCACTATTTTTGTCAAAGTTAGGAAGCCCCTCTACTCTCTTTCCTATACTAAACAATACATTTGAACTGAGTCAGCTCAGTCAGGAGAATCAAACCCATGTGTTAGTTCTGTATTGCATAAGTCAAGTGAAAAAGCCCAGGGCATTAAAACGTGTAGTGATGACCCTGTGTGGCTCTGTGACTGAGGGTCTGCGTCCCAAATGGCACCATATCCCCTACATAGTGCACTACTTTTGAACAGATCTGGTCCAAAGTAGTGCACTTTATAGGGAATATGGTGCCATTATGGATGCAGGCAGGGGCTGGATGTTCTGCAGTCATGCAGCGTCCCATCTTTATGGGCCCTCAGACACAATCACACTGGAACATGTGTTTCTGATCTGCTCATGTGCGAGGCTGCAGCCAGTTAAAGCCCCAATACACAATTATTATTCTCTCCACTGTGTGCCATGGCAATCACAACCACATGCCTCTCTCTGTCTGTCTCAACCCAAACGCCCAAACCAACCAACCCCCATCAGTCCATGCCTGCTCTGTTTACAATCCTGTCCCAAAGGAATCCTGTTCATACGCTCAATGCCTTCTTATTCATTACATTCTAAAGCAGTTATGGGCCTGCCCTTCTCAGTTATGGGCCTGCCTGGTTCATTGTCATATTGGATGTCTGCAGAAGGAGAATGAAGGGGGATAATTCGTTGCGGTTGGATGTGTCGATATTTTACGCTGTCAGATATGGAGTGGGAGACTGGGCATGTTGAATCCAAATCTGTTCAGGCTTCACAACCTCCTCCTCACGCAGCAAACATGGCTCTCTTTCTCTTCCACTCATCTGTTTATCCCCATATCGCCTCTTTCCTCTCTCACAGATGCTCTGATTTCATCAGCAATAGTTCAGTATACACACTTCTCTCTCTCTGTCATTCTGTTCAAATCTCCATACAAAATCTACATGCAATTAACTTGTCAATCTTCAGTGCTGTTGATCATAAACTACTGATAGTGCTGGCTTATCCAACCTTATTGGCAGTTCCCCCATGATCTTCTTGAATCTGTAAAGTCACCCCGGTCCCCTCTCTCTCCCTGTCTGGACTAAGACATCTGAGTCAGCGGCGACAGCATGTCTGCTGTAATGCTCTGTCAGCGCATTGATCAGCATTCGGATTGAGGTGCTCTAATTTAGTGCTGGGCTCATTGACCGCCGCTAACAATCTGTTAATAGTACTCTTGGTACTCTAGTGAACAGTCAGCTGGGTAATGTTCCCCTCTCAAGCCCCACCACCCCACCTCCACCCTGGGAGCTGTCTAATCTCCTCCACTTTCCCAGGATCGCTCTACACACCTTCACTGAGCCCACTATTGAAACACACTACATGGAGAGTAGTGCTGAGTGATTAGTGCTTTTTGAGGTCGGTTCGGTTTCGGTTTGATTATAAAAAAATAATAATGGTTTACGATTTCGGTTTCGCACATTTTTTTTGACATGAAATGCACTATGCATTATGTGGGTTGAATGCTGTAACAACACAGAAAAAAACAATTAACAAAAGTCCCATGATGGTAGTGACTGCCCATTACTGCTTATCACTTATTAACCATCATTTATTCACATTACTTTACATTAATAAAATATTTGTTTTATTTTATGACTTTATTATTTCATTCCAAGTCATCATCATCACATCTCTATAGAGCTGCTGCCTATGCTGTCTGCCAAAATCACTATTTTAATAGTTCTTCAAAGTAAATAAGCCATACTTTTATGACTGCTGAATATCAACTATCAATCATTTAGATGATGTATTTTCAGGCTCGCGAAGCAACTGCTTTCTATCCCTCTCGATTGCGTGTTCTCTCTTCTCTGTCTCCCTTCTCTGTCTCCATGTCTGCTCCCAACAGACCGGACAAGTTTAAGCGGGCGCGCAATGGATTATGGTCATTGTAGTTAATTACCACATTTTGTTGCGCTAAACTATGTAGAATATTGGCCTGTTGGAAACTACAACTCCCTACTACATCACACTGTTCAGGCTGGATCTGATATATCTCTACAGAAAATGCAAGAAATTGAATTCTAATAATTGAACCAACCTTGGTCAATTAATTGATTAAAAAACGAAAAATAACCGACATTTCGGTGAATCGCTCAGCACTAATGGAGAGTGCTGTGCCTGTGCTCCCTTGCTAGTGTTGCACATTTCTGCTGTGTGGTAGAAAGTGATAGGGTGGACAGGTCATGACCCATAACTGGTGGCCTGTGGGAAGATGGGAGAGAGATGAGGCTTGTCCCTGTCTGTCTGTGTACCAAATTGCACCCTATTCCCTTCATAGTGCAATACTTTTGACCAGAGCCCATATGGCCATAGTGCACTATACAGGGAATAGGGTGCCATTTGGCAGGTAGACTCTATGTGCACTGTGCTGAGTGCCAACTCTAATCTGCTGTTACATTCCAGCTCTGACCCTGAGCTTTCATTGCTCACTTCTACTCCTCAACACAAGAGCATGTGGCCACTAAGAATCCTTTCTCTCTAGTGACAGGTTGCATTTCGCCAGAGGGAAGACCTGGGTGATGATATGACTGACATTTATCTCTGCTTGTTGCCACAAGTCATCAGTTGTTTTTTGCAAGGCTAGCCATATTTTCAAATGAGGACATTTAATCAAGCATGGGATACCTTGTCACAATCCACTACAGCCATAACCTCAGGCAGGGCACAAAGTTATCTCTGCTCAGTGCAACAGTTTATCCTTATTCAAAACTCTTTACATTGTCCCGAATGATCCTTTGCTGTGATTACTATGCAATCTGTCAGACTCCACCCTAAATAATACCCATCGCCATTCTTCCTCCAGATTAGTGTTAGGGGGATATTGTGTTAGAGAGTGTGCTGTACCAAATGGCACCCTATTCCCTTTATAGTGCACTACTTTTGATCAGGACCCTGGTCAAGACTTGTGCACTATAAAGAGAATATGGTGCCATTTGGGACACACCCCCAGAGAGGCTCAATGGGCTGGTGTGACCAGGCTGTCTGTGGTGTCTCTGTCTCCTCAGGGCAGCTGTGGAGTGGGGTGGGAGAGCAGGAGTGTGGGAGCGATCAGGCCCTCCTCCACTGATGTGCTCTGACAGTGTTGTGGCAGAGCCGCTCTGCCGTGAAAGGTACAGATAAAACAGCAAGGCCATTCACATCGGGTGCTCTCTCTGTCTCTGCAGCTGCAGTTGTAGCTTAACCTCCGTGGGGTGGACGATGTGTGTTTGTGTGTGTTTGTGCATAAGCAAAAGGGATTTCCTGATTCCAGAAATGCACATTATCCACCAGTCCCCTCTAGACTCTCTTCACATTTGTCTCACTCCTCTTTCTCCCTCTTTCTCTCTCTCTCTCTTTCTGTGTTGTGTTTGATTTAACCCAGTGGCTCCTCAAACACTGTGGCTCATTGGATGCAGCCCCAGGGCAGCCCCCTGGAATTCCCGTCTCCTGGGCAGAGGCCCGATACGTGTTTTCTCAGAGCTTATATGTGTGGAGGTGCTCACTTCGTAGGAAACACGCACATTCCACACTCACTTGTTGACCTTCCAGCTCTCAGCTCTTAGGATTCACACAAAATAAACCCCACAACACATTGGTGTGGGAGCCCATAGATGAAGTTGGCTCGCTGTGGATATACAGTGAGGAAAAAAAGTATTTGATCCCCTGCTGTTTTTGTCCGTTTGCCCACTGACAAACAAAGGATCAGTCTATAATTTTAATGGTAGGTTTATTTGAACAGTGAGAGACAGAATAACAACAACAAAATCCAGAAAAACGCATGTCAAAAATGTTATAAATTGATGTGCATTTTAATGAGGGACATAAGTATTTGACCCCTCTGCAAAACATTACTTAGTACTTGGTGGCAAAACCATTGTTGGCAATCACAGAGATCAGACGTTTCTTGTAGTTGGCCACCAGGTTTGCACACATCTCAGGAGGGATTTTGTTCCACTCCACTTTGCAGATCTGCTCCAAGTCATTAAGGTTTCGAGGCTGACGTTTGGCAACTCAAACCTTCAGCTCCCTCCACAGATTTTCTATGGGATTAAGGTCTGGAGACTGGCTAGGCCACTCCAGGACCTTAATGTGCTTCTTCTTGAGCCACTCCTTTGTTGCCTTGGCCGTGTGTTTTGGGTCATTGTCATGCTGGAATACCCATCCACGACCCATTTCAATGCCCTGGCTGAGGGAAGGAGGTTCTCACCCAAGATTTGACGGTACATGGCCCCGTCCATCGACCCTTTGATGCGGTGAAGTTGTCCTGTCCCCTTAACAGAAAAACACCCCGAAAGCATAATGTTTCCACCTCCATGTTTGACGGTGGGGATGGTGTTCTTGGGGTCATAGGCAGCATTCCTCCTCCTCCAAACATGGCGAGTTGAGTTGATGCCAAAGAGCTCGATTTTGGTCTCATCTGACCACAACACTTTCACCCAGTTCTCCTCTGAATCATTCAGATGTTCATTGGCAAACTTCAGACGGGTCTGTATATGTGCTTTCTTGAGCAGGGGGACCTTGCGGGCACTGCAGGATTTCAGTCCTTCACGGCGTAGTGTGTTACCAATTGTTTTCTTGGTGACTATGGTCCCAGCTGCCTTGAGATCATTGACAAGATCCTCCCGTGTAGTTCTGGGCTGATTCCTCACCGTTCTCATGATCATTGCAACTCCACGAGGTGAGTACTTGCATGGAGCCCCAGGCTGAGGGAGATTGACAGTTCTGTTGTGTTTCTTCCATTTGCGAATAATCGCACCAACTGTTGTCACCTTCTCACCAAGCTGCTTGGCAATGGTCTTGTAGATTAAAATTATAGACTGATAATTTCTTTGTCAGTGGGCAAACGTACAAAATCAGCAGGGGATCAAATACTTTTTTCCCTCACTGTAACTTCCTGATATAACAATGCCTGCAGTAACGTTAACTTATACTGTCTGTGGGTGTAGGAGGTCGACAGAGGACAGATTCCAAATGATATTAACATTGCACTGTGGTAGTTATGCCTCAAGGAACTTCTGCCCCAATCTTTTATATCGTAAATGAATAAAAGGGCATGACATTAAGGGGGCTTCAAACATCCTCCCAGGCTTTATTCAGGGGGTAATTAGTGCTATCAAGTGAGATATGTCATTAAGTAAAGCGCTCATTAGACTATTAAGCACATCCCACTCCCTCAGCAGCAGGAAATACCCAATGTCAGAATACCAGGATATTGACAGGAAGTTGAGATGAAAGCAAACAAGTAAAACAGGAAGGTGGACTCCAGTAGAGACTCTCACTATTTTCAGACCTAAATATCAGGGTTGTATTCACAAATAATCGCAGAGGAGTGCTGATCTAGGATCAGTTTAGCCTTTTAGATAATAATAAATATGATTATGTGGACTGAGGGGAACTGATCCTATATCAACACTCCTAATCTGAGATACGTTACAGGCTGTTTATTTTCCCCTGGTCACAGATGAATAATGTTTTAAAAAATACTAGTGCCACCCTGAGACCCTGTGTATTGCGTGACTGAGAGGTGCTCCTGAGAGGTGCTCTGGGTCACTGTTGGAATGTCAGCCTCTTTCCATGCCGTTTTGACCACGTTTTCGCAACATAAGACTTCTCTGACAGCTGAGATTTGCATGTGATTAACATGGTATGCGTCCAAAATGGCACCCTATTCCCTTTATAGTGCATTTCTTTTAACCAGGGTCCATACTAGTGCACGGTATAGGGAATAGGGTGTCGTCCATGGCCATTAGGATATACTCTCCTCTTGTTTTAATAAACCAGATGGTAGGTCAACACATCAGTTCAAAGGGATCTGTTGATGTTCAAATTATTATTAATTTTTTTCATTTTTAGTAATTATCCAGAGCGACTTACAGTTAGTGAGTGCATACATTTTTTTATATATTTTTTTCATACTGGCCCCCCGTGGGAATCGAACCCACAACCCTGGCGTTGCAAACACCATGCTCTACCAACTGAACTACATCCCTGCCGGCAATTCCCTCCCCTACCCTGGGCCAATTGTGCGCCGCCCCACGGGTCTCCCGGTGGCGGCCGGCTACGACAGAGCCTGGATTCGAACCAGGATCTCTAGTGGCACAGCTAGCACTGCAATGCAGTACCTTAGACCACTGCGCCACTCGCAGGTTTTTTTTTCATTAAAACAACTAGCTAGAGGAGAACAGTGAGATTCATTTTCTTTGTAACAGATACTGATTAACATTGGGTGTTTCACACACAGTCATTAAAGACTAATATTAAATCCCATAAAAAATCTTTGTGGCTCTGGAGCCCAGCCATCAGATCGGCCTGGGTTCATGCCATGCATACTACCGTCTCCTCCTCCATCCCTGAGCAATCACCACCAGAGAGTAATGCAGAATCCCTGATTCGTCTTCATTTTCATTTTAGTCATTTAGCAGACGCTCTTATCCAGAGCGACTTACATTATCTTTTTATTTTTCATACTGGCCCCCCGTGGGAATCGAACCCACAACCCTGGCATTGCAAACGCCATGCTCTACATCCCTGCCGGCCATTCCCTCCCCTACCCTGGACGACGCTGGGCCAATTGTGCGCCGCCCCATGGGTCTCCCGGTCGTGGCCGGCTACGACAGAGCCTGGATTTGAACCAGGATCTCTAGTGGCACAGCTAGCACTGCGATGCAGTGCCTTAGACCACTGCGCCACTCGGGAGATTTTCTTCAAGCTATGTTTGACATAATACTATTACCCCTGTTATTATGCTGCTTTTTCTTAACGAAATATTGGCTCATGTTTATAGATATTTGTTGTGATGTTTGATGTATTTTGATAGATGGCCTGCTTTATTACCATCATTTATCTTTATTTACAGTGCATTCAGAAAGTATTCAGACCCCTTCACTTTTTCCACATTTTATTACATTACAGCCTTATTCTAAAATTGATTAAATAAAAAAATGTCCTCATCAATCTACACACAATACCCCATAATGACAAAGCGACAACAGGTTTTGACACATTTTAGAAAAATGTATAAAAAATAAAAACAAACCCCCTCTGACACTGTTGCTTAGAGGTGTAGAGGTAGAGAGAGAGAGAGAGAGAGAGAGAGAGAGAGAGAGAGAGAGAGAGAGAGAGAGAGAGAGAGAGAGAGAGAGAGAGAGAGAGAGAGAGAGAGAGAGAGAGAGAGAGAGAGAGAGAGAGAGAGAGAGAGAGAGAGAGAGAGAGAGAGACTGTTCCCTCTCCTCCCTGCATGCAGCTCATTAAGCAGCAGCTGTGTGTTAATTAGGGTGAATGGGCAGGTATCTTAATTAATCAGAGGTGAAAGCAGCCTTTACAGAGTGATTATGCAATTACTGACAACATATCATGAGCTTAATCCTAAATTAAAGAAATTAGGACAAAAAGGGTTTTGGAGATAACCTTACTGTTTCATCCATTAAACACAGGATACAGCATGTTGTGTTTGTAAACAGAGATGAGGGATCCATCTGTATGGCCACAGTGGGATGATCATTTTGATCCCCTCCGCTTGATAATCTATGTACTGCTGCACTAATCAAAGTGAAACTCAACATCCACTGAACACTATGACCCCCAATAGAGCTGGCCATTAGGCCACACTTCAGAGGAGGCTGGTGGGAGAAGCTATAGGAGGATGGGCTCATGTAATGGCTGGAATGGAATTAATGGAACAGAGTCAAACATGTGGTTTCCATATGTTTGATGTGTTTGATACCACTCCATTGATTCCATTCCAGCCATTACAATGAGCCCCATCCTCCTATAGCTTCTCCCACCAGCCTCCTCTGATGCATTTGCTTCCCATGGCTTTCTTATGCGTCTGGATTAGAGGGTAGATAGGCTTTTCTAGGCACTATCAACCACTCCTCTTAGGATTGGTTCCAGGCTCTAATGTCTGTTAAACTGGTCTGATCTGATTGGCAGATGCTGTACTGATCAGAGCTCCAGATATAGCTGTAGCTTCAGTCCCTCTCTGCCTGGCTGGTGCATTAATGCCGTGGTGAGGTCGTAACGCCGTGCCATGCTCATCATCATTAAGGGACTGTGTTGCTGTGAGGGACTGTTAAAGCAGAAAAGCCTAATGGACCAGACATGATCAGAGAGCGGAGAGATAATGAGATCATTGTCATTGCTATCCGGAATCCTTGGGACATCCCTACCCTAAACCCTAACACCTACCCTAACCTTAACCATAACACAAACCATAACCATAACCCTTACCTAACATAACCCTTACCTTAACCATTTGAAATGTCAACTTCAATGGTGTAGGGACATCCCAAGGATACCGGATAGCAAGGCCATGAGATCATGGCTATTTTTATTTATTTTATTTATTTATCAAGGCAAGTCAGTTAAGAACAAATTCTTATTTACAATGACGCCTACTTCTAAAGCCCCCCCGGCCAAACCCTCCCCTAACCCGGACGACACTGGGCCAATTGTGCGCCGCCCTATGGGACTCCCGATCACGGCCGGTTGTGATAGAGCCTGGTATCGAACCCGGGTCTGTAGTGACGCCTCTAGCACTGCGATGCACCCATCAATTCCATTTTAGCCCACTTTACTTTTTCAAAGGACTTAATCTTGTTACAGGACATCTCCATATCTCCACGCTTGAAATTAGTATTCTGCTCTGATGAGAGGCTCTGGGGTGTGTGGCAGATGCCCTCCTTTCTTCATGGGACCCTCATTTAAATCACAGCAGCTGGGGAGTGCAGGGGTGAGGGGTAGTGGAGATGGTAGAGAGTGATGGAGGAGGGGAATGGGGAGTAGGGGGCATCTGTTTGGCTAGTGCATAATCTGGCACACTTCTATACACAGGAACCCCAAGGCTTTGAGTCCTTTGATCCACAAAGGGGCCTGCAGGGCAGGGGTGTGCCTGGTCTGTCTGGCCTTTCTCCAGGGCTCGGAGGCAGGGGTTGGGAGCCACAGGGTAGGGGCGGGGGGCCATGGATGGAGAGATGGCCGGTTGTCTGCCCACAGACAGTGGTGCTGCAGTGGGGGTTGTACAGAAGCACACGAATCAGTCTGTGTGATGCTCACTTTATTCCCTTTGTTAGCCTCCTCCATGTATAATGGATGCAGCCCGCGCTGCACTCTCTGGATGTGATTTTATATGCCACCACATATGATAACCTGGCATGAGTAACAGAGAACTGCAGTGGTAATTTCAAGTATTTTCGGAATAGGTTGATGGATGGTAAGTGCATGCTCTCCTGAGGGAGACAGTGGGCTATACCACATGTCAGGTTCCTGAGAGAGAGAGAGAGAGAGAGAGAGAGAGAGAGAGAGAGAGAGAGAGAGAGAGAGAGAGAGAGAGAGAGAGAGAGAGAGAGAGAGAGAGAGAGAGAGAGAGAGAGAGACAGAGACAGAGACAGAGACAGAGACAGAGACAGAGACAGAGACAGAGACAGAGACAGAGACAGAGACAGAGACAGAGACAGAGACAGAGACAGAGACAGAGACAGAGACAGAGAGAGAGAGAGAGTAGTTCACCGCTTTCTGACTGGTGAGATAACTGGTGCACCATCAGAAAATGACTGGTGCAGGATCATCACCTTGTGGTAAGAAAGAGTATGGCCAAAAAAGAACGGCAGGGACACCAGGCTCGGTGGTCTCTCATTCCTGGTATTTACATTCTTTGTTAATAAAAACTAAGACACCAAGTGTCCCACTGCTTTTCAATTATGATCAAGTCAAATGCCATGGTTTGACAAGGCAGTGTAGCTTCTGGACAATGTTCTCAATCAGTCTAATTTACAAATTTAAGCCAGCCTTTTGACCATAAATGGGAGTTATAAACAAGGCCATATTTTTTTAATAGTTCAATTCTGTAGTGAGTAATCTAATTATATAACCACATGTACATGATAAGTATCTGTTCCTGTTCTTAAGTATCTGTTCCTGGACACTCCTTGGAATTCAGAGTATGAAAAGGAAGTCTTGAAAAACATTTGATCAACAGGCTCATGATCTCAAGCTTTGTTTAACCGGAGAAAAGGAACATGAACAATATTTGGATAGATAATAATAACGTTTAACTGAGTCAGTTTGAACTGAAAGGACATCTATGCAATAACTAGTGGAGTTTTTTCTCAAGGGCACTATCCTAAGGTAAGGAAACTGTGGTACATACATTTTCAGCATTGGTAGCACTTTATTTGGATAGTCTCAAGTAGATGGCTTGTAGATGTTCAGTAGATGTTCAATAACTGTCAACAACATTTCAACTAACTATCCACTAACCATAACCCTAACCCTAACCCTAACCTTAACCTTAACCCTTAGCCTAACCAAGTGTGACCTCAGCATTTCTTAAATAATTAATTCAACCGAACACTTATCCTACATGCAAATTCAAAACAGGTACATTTCATTTATAGATATAAACTTTTCTGCTTTAGAAACAAGTTACAAATTAGCATGAGTTCAGACTACAGTACTCACATTGATGACGTAGGTCACAGTGACACACTTTCATAGCGACACCCTTTTGCATCTATTCAAAAACAATGGCACATGAGAGTCTTCTAGAAGAAATGGTAAATTTCTGACTTAAGAAATGTATGCTAAATTTGGTCGCTAAATAAATAAAAAATTAGGCACAATAGGTTAACCTACTGGATTGTACATTATTGGCACACAGGTGTACATTATGGGGCCTCTAGAACTCCTCTCAAACCTAAATCTACCGTCATGGCGGCAAAACAGTTGAATAAACCACTAATAAGCAGCTTGATAATAACGCGACTATGTTCAGTATAGTACACTGCAGACATTAGTTTAGTCATTGCAATCAATATTGACAAAAATATATGGGGCATATTTGTTCTTAGAAGGATGTCTTAAAGACAACAACAGCAAAAGCAGGAAGTGATGCCGAACATGAATTACCTTAATTTGACCAGTGTGACCATAACATAACATTTTAAAAACACTGTGAGTCCGCAATATGCTGTGAAACCGCTTCAGACTCCAGAATGATAGTGTGATGTTATTGTTCATATAGTCTCCATTGTATTACTGCCTTTTTGTTACATTGGAAGCATTAGCTATTTACTCCTTTGGGCTTTCTTTAAAAAAACACCAGGTATTGTCTATATATAATTATGAATACATTGTGGCATATTACAGGACCCTGTCCAGTGTGAGGACAATGCAGAGGCCAATTCATATGTAGTAGTGTATGACACTGACAGCTACCATTATTCACGAGATGCACAGGTATAATTTTGTTTTACTTTGATTTATAATTGTCACGACTTCCTCTGAAGCTGCCACCTCTCCTTGTTCGGGCAGGCTTCGGCATTCGTCGTCACCGGCCTTCTAGCCACTGCCGCTCCGCATCTCATCATTCCATTTGTTTTGTCTTGTTTGTTACACACTCCTGGTTCAAATCCCCTCATCAGTACCTGTATAAGTGTTCCCTCTGCCCCCTTGTCTTTGTGTGAAGGATAGTGAAGCTAGGTGGAGCTCGGTGTATTTTGTATCGCCGGGATATTTCCCTGTGTTCCTTGTATTTTCCAGTGCGCCTGTTTTGTGCACTAGAGTTTTGATGCATTTCTGCATAACTCTGTAATTGTGGAATAAAGCCTGTGATCTGTGATTTACCCTCCTGCGCTTGACTCCTTCGACATCACCTCATCACAATAATATACTTACTGAAAGAAGTTTGTTAAATATTTTCTGTGATGAGTGTGATAGAAGGAGTCTGGCGCAGGAGGGTAATCACCGAATGCAGAGTGGTAACCAGGCAAGCATATTGCATTATACGTCAGACGATTTTGAAATAGGACAGACTCAGGCATAATGCAATGTCAGTGTGGGCATAGAGTACAAGTTCAGGGGGAAAGGAGGGGAGCCTCTCACTCTAGACCTGGGCCTTTATTTAGCTTTTGTGTGAGTGTGAGTGTGAGTGTGAGTGTGAGTGTGAGTGTGAGCGTGAGCGTGAGTGTGAGACCACCACTGTGCTGTGCCATTTTCTCATTTGACTTCAGGAGTGGTATGAGATCCTCACCTTGTGGCGAGAAGAAGAATGGTCACAGAAGGACAGACAAGTAGTTTACCGTCAAGGTTGGAGTTGGAGTTAGTTATGTATGTCAACTTAATGTGAATTGTTTCTCATGCCTTCTTATTGACATTACAACAAATACGTGGGAGTCTTATAAACCTCATCAAGTCAAATGAAACAATGAATGATGATCAGCAAAATGTCAATGGTTCCACAGTTCTCTTCTGGTCCCACTATCATATTGTCTATACAAGCTAGTTTTATTAAATAAACAAAGTAGGCCTAAATTCTGTTTGTTTCTCAATAATGATGACTATGGTGGTTTACTTCTGAACAATGTTTCATTTCCTCTTGACACATAACTAGCTACAGCTTTAACTCAGTCATGACACGAATGGGAACTTAGCAGCACCGCACAGAGCACAGTCAATGTTATGAAACCAGAAAATATGTTTGGCATGAGTTAAATAGTGCAGTGAGTAATAATGCAGGCATTTGCACATCCCATAAGTGTCTTCCTGTTTTATCTATCTTTGAAGGAGGACACTCCTTCAAGCGAAACAGGTTTTAGTTGGAAAAATACTTTTTCAAAAGCTCCCAGACAGCATATACAGCCTTATTTGACTTGGGAATAGGACAATGAACAACATTTGGCACAGTAATTAACTTATTCAAGGATTCATGTCAATAAGACTTTAAGTTGGGAGAATGGAACCACTCCACGGTAAGGAAACTGATGTATTGTATGGTTTCAATCAGTTAAATATCTTAAACTATTGATAAGTTACACATTCAAAATATAAAAATGTCTTTAAAATATATACGGTTTATTACATAGTTACTAAATACTAAGAGTTAAGATTAAGGAAATGACGCACAGTGGCGCCAAACGTACAGTCAACGTAGTGACGTAGGTTTGTGGGAAATCCCTTTCCTTATCCACACCGAATTCAAAACATGGGGAATACATGTTTCAATGCCAAAAAGGTAGTGTTTTGTCTTTAGAAATACTATTTTTATGTATATCTCTGTACATATAGAAATTAAGAACATTGACCTACATTCAGTGTGATAGAAGGAGTCTGGCGCAGGAGGGTAATCACCGAATGCAGAGTTTATTCCGTCGTACACACATAGCGCTGGATAGCGACAAACGAAACAGGCACGGGGAAATATCTACCCTGGCAATACAAGGTAACGGTAGCTCCAACAATAACAGGCACAGGGGAAATATCTACCCCGGCAATAACAAGGTAAGAGTAGCTCCACCGAGCTACACTACTATCACAAATAAACAATCACCCACAAGGACAAGGGGGGCAGAGAGAACACTTATACACAGACTAAAGAGGGGATAAGAACCAGGTGTGTGATTGACAAGACAAGACAAGACAAATGGAATGATGAATAATGGAGCGGCAGTGGCTAGTAGGCCGGTGACGGCGAACGCCGAAGCCTGCCCGAACAAGGAGGGGAGGCAGCCTCGGCGGAAGTCGTGACACTTTCATTGAATGGCAGTAATGTCAGGTCACTAACAAAATATCTTACTAAAGATGGCCATTTTCTTTAGGTTCCACTGCAGTGTGAGGATGACCAATTTGGTCTCAATGCGGTTGTGGTTATAGGAGAAGTGTATTTTACTTTACGGAGATGTACTCCATTTCTAAGCCATAACAGGTGAGTTGTCTGTATATTATATTTGAATTACCAGATAACTAAAAGATGGAGGACCAATTGAAGTGTCAAATTTGCTAAAACTAATGTACACTGCTCAAAAAAATAAAGGGAACACTTAAACAACACAATGTAACTCCAAGTCAATCACACTTCTGTGAAATCAAACTGTCCACTTAGGAAGCAACACTGATTGACAATAAATTTCACATGCTGTTGTGCAAATGGAATAGACAACAGGTGGAAATTATATGCAATTAGCAAGACACCCCCAATAAAGGACTGGTTTTGCAGGTGGTGACCACAGACTATTTCTCAGTTCCTATGCTTCCTGGCTGATGTTTTGGTCACTTTTGAATGCTGGCGGTGCTTTCACTCTAGTGGTAGCATGAGACGGAGTCTACAACCCACACAAGTGGCTCAGGTAGTGCAGCTCATCCAGGATGGCAAATCAATGCGAGCTGTGGCAAGAAGGTTTGCTGTGTCTGTCAGCGTAGTGTCCAGAGCATGGAGGCGCTACCAGGAGACAGGCCAGTACATCAGGAGACGTGGAGGAGGCCGTAGGAGGGCAACAACCCAGCAGCAGGACTGCTACCTCCGCCTTTGTGCAAGGAGGAGCAGGAGGAGCACTGCCAGAGCCCTGCAAAATGACCTCCAGCAGGCCACAAATGTGCATGTGTCTGCTCAAACGGTCAGAAACAGACTCCATGAGGGTGGTATGAGGGCCCGACGTCCACAGGTGGGGGTTGTGCTTAAAGCCCAACACCGTGCAGGACGTTTGGCATTTGCCAGAGAACACCAAGATTGGCAAATTCGCCACTGGCGCCCTGTGCTCTTCACAGATGAAAGCAGGTTCACACTGAGCACATGTGACAGACATGACAGAGTCTGGAGACGCCGTGGAGAACGTTCTGCTGCCTGCAACATCCTCCAGCATGACCGGTTTGGTGGTGGGTCAGTCATGGTGTGGGGTGGCATTTCTTTGGGGGGCCGCACAGCCCTCCATGTGCTCGCCAGAGGTAGCCTGACTGCCATTAGGTACCGAGATGAGATCCTCAGACCCCTTGTGAGACCATATGCTGGTGCAGTTGGCCCTGGCTTCCTCCTAATGCAAGACAATGCTAGACCTCATGTGGCTGGAGTGTGTCAGCAGTTCCTGCAAGAGGAAGGTATTGATGCTATGGACTGGCCCGCCCGTTCCCCAGACCTGAATCCAATTGAGCACATCTGGGACATCATGTCTCGCTCCATCCACCAACGCCACGTTGCACCACAGACTGTCCAGGAGTTGGCGGATGCTTTAGTCCAGGTCTGGGAGGAGATCCCTCAGGAGACCATCCACCACCTCATCAGGAGCATGCCCAGGCGTTGTAGGGAGGTCATACAGGCATGTGGAGGCCACACACACTACTGAGCCTCATTTTGACTTGTTTTAAGGACATTACATCAAAGTTGGATCAGCCTGTAGTGTGGTTTTCCACTTTAATTTTGAGGGTGACTCCAAATCCAGACCTCCATGGGTTGATACATTTGATTTCCATTGATAATTTTTGTGTGATTTTGTTGTCAGCACATTCAACTATGTAAAGAAAAAAGTATTTAATTAAATTATTTCATTTATTCAGATCTAGGATGTGTTATTTTAGTGTTCCCTAATTTTTTGAGCAGTGTATGAGGTTAATTTTACTTGGAGGGAAACAGTGATGAAATAATAATAATAATAATATGCCATTTAGCAGACGCATTTATCCAAAGCGACTTACAGTCATGTGTGCATACATTACATGATGAGCAGGTAGGACTATGTGGTACTGGTTTTATAAACAATTTGAAAGTAAAGGTTACTTTCTTTATTT
Organism: Coregonus clupeaformis; assembly: GCF_020615455.1. Lineage (NCBI taxonomy): Eukaryota > Metazoa > Chordata > Actinopteri > Salmoniformes > Salmonidae > Coregonus > Coregonus clupeaformis. Next base: position 40,945,756 of record NC_059197.1, read on the forward strand.
TTTAGAACAAACAACCTTGCAGAAGCAGACAGAGGTCTGTCTGAAAATAATGGTGAGTTTACCAATTGTTATTATGAAACAGTAATGTAATATATTTCAAACCAATATTTGGCAAGATTTTTCACCTGGAACTGCATTATGAATCCATGATAAAGATTCCTATTATATTCCTCTAATCTAATTTATGAAAAGGTTTATGCTGTGCCAGGTTTGTGCTTGATCATTGAGATTTGATCTTCCCTTGTATTCAGGAGAAATGTTGGATCTGGTGGCGGTAGATGAACAATCTTTTCCAATCTTCACTCCAAGACCATCTGACCATGTGCATCTACCTCGTACATATCCTAATGTAAACAACTACCTCACTCAAGGTCAGGGGCATGGGACTTCAATCAGCACATACAGTACAGCCACAAGAGTAGCTGTGTACTAAACAATCTTTGTCAGAATTATGAGGTGCAATATACAGCCACTGGCCAGTTTATTAGGTACACCCCCCCGTTCCTGAAAATGGATCGCTCCTACAGACAGTTAGCATTAACTTTGAAGCTGTCCAGATAAGAAATAACTAAAGCAAATCTGCTATGTCTGGTTGCATGTCTCGGTAGATGTGGAGCCCTCAGGACTGATCGAGCGTTGGTATGAAGAACCGAACATAGTGGACGAGGACAAACAGGATTGGAAAGGAGAATAGACATTCATGGAAGACTGAGCTAAAGTGGCGTGATGTTGCCTGAGCATCAGCATAACTGAACAACACAGACAGCAAAATTATGTTAATCAACAAAGAAAGAGGGTCAGGAAGTGGTGGTTGTCACACAACAGCGTTCTAAGTGCTGATGTCACGCAAGACATCATGTTAAACGTTTGACCATAACATACACATACTATAGCCTTCCTATTTTCTTTGCTTCCTGCTCCTGTGTTGTTTAAATGTATTGTACAGTTTGTAACGTTCCTGTAAATAATAATAAAACAACTATTTTAAGTTAAGTTAATAAAGAACAAAAATGTGAATGTTTTGTCCCTCTGGTTCCTAGGGATAGCTGTCAGTAAATCTGTAAAAGCCAATTGATATTTTGACTCACCACCCCTAATAACACCTTGCTGATGTTTATTCATAAGTAAACAGTTAACAGCATATAGCTACTCTGGGTACCAGTCTGTTTATCTATCATTCCACTCCTTGCCACTAACATATGGCATATGACACCGAATACAAGGAGTAGAATGTTAGCTAAACAGATTGGTAACCAGGCAAGCATATTGCATTATACGTCAGACGATTTTGAAATAGGACAGACTCAGGCATAATGCAATGTCAGTGTGGGCATAGAGTACAATTTCAGGGGGAAAGGAGGGGAGCCTCTCACTCTAGACCTGGGCCTTTATTTAGCTTTTGAGTGAGTGTGAGTGTGAGTGTGAGCGTGAGCGTGAGTGTGAGACCACCACTGTGCTGTGCCATTTTCTCATTTGACTTCAGGAGTGGTATGAGATCCTCACCTTGTGGCGAGAAGAAGAATGGTCACAGAAGGACAGACAAGTAGTTTACCGTCAAGGTTGGAGTTGGAGTTAGTTATGTATGTCAACTTAATGTGAATTGTTTCTCATGCCTTCTTATTGACATTACAACAAATACGTGGGAGTCTTATAAACCTCATCAAGTCAAATGAAACAATGAATGATGATCAGCAAAATGTCAATGGTTCCACAGTTCTCTTCTGGTCCCACAATCATATTGTCTATACAAGCTAGTTTTATTAAATAAACAAAGTAGGCCTAAATTCTGTTTGTTTCTCAATAATGATGACTATGGTAGTTTACTTCTGAACAATGTTTCATTTCCTCTTGACACATAACTAGCTACAGCTTTAACTCAGTCATGACACGAATGGGAACTTAGCAGCACCGCACAGAGCACAGTCAATGTTATGAAACCAGAAAATATGTTTGGCATGAGTTAAATAGTGCAGTGAGTAATAATGCAGGCATTTGCACATCCCATAAGTGTCTTCCTGTTTTATCTATCTTTGAAGGAGGACACTCCTTCAAGCGAAACAGGTTTTAGTTGGAAGAATACTTTTTCAAAAGCTCCCAGACAGCATATACAGCCTTATTTGACTCGGGAATAGGACAATGAACAACATTTGGCACAGTAATTAACTTATTCAAGGATTCATAAGACTTTAAGTTGGGAGAATGGAACCACTCCACGGTAAGGAAACTGATGTATTGTATGGTTTCAATCAGTTAAATATCTTAAACTATTGATAAGTTACACATTCAAAATATAAAAATGTCTTAAAAATATATACGGTTTATTACATAGTTACTAAATACTAAGAGTTAAGATTAAGGAAATGACGCACAGTGACGCCAAACGTACAGTCAACGTAGTGACGTAGGTTTGTGGGAAATCCCTTTCCTTATCCACACCGAATTCAAAACATGGGGAATACATGTTTCAATGCCAAAAAGGTAGTGTTTTGTCTTTAGAAATACTATTTTTATGTATATCTCTGTACATATAGAAATTAAGAACATTGACCTACATTCATGTAGATTTTTGTCTGGGCGGTCAACAGCATATTGTTTGTGCTATGCTACTCAACAAGTGCAAGCTAATAACGAAACTGGGTAGCATTTTTGCTATAATTTTACAATATTTGGTCATTTTGCACAATAGTGTAGACTATAGGGACCATTCATCCCTCAGAGCATAGCACAGGGAAGAGCCTCAGAGACCATAGTTGAAGTCAGGTTTGGCCAAGGTAGCCAACACATGCAGAACTGCTACAAATTCATTGAGTTCCAAATGAGTAAACTACAACAATTTAACTATATGATGGAGGAAATTGACCCTCAAGCTCGTTTGAGACTTATGATGTTTTATTCAGTACAGAGGTTATTAAAGTTATGAACACATTTTGTGATGCTGCAGACCCAGAGTGAGGGCCAGTATGAGAAGAATCCAGGGGCCAGCCCCTCTGAGGGTGAGAATCGTGACGATTGCCAACCTCACCAACCTCTAACGGTATTGGTTTCAACTACTAAACTACTGAACTGTCCAACTACTCATCACTGAATTTCAAATGTTACAATAACAGATTAATTGAATGTGTAAATCATTTAGCTTATATTTGCCGTAACATCAAATAGGTGACTATGACCATTTTTCTAGATCCCACAACAATGTAAAGAAGACCAATCTGGCTCCAAGACAGAAGTGTATTATGAAAATCAGTTATTTCCTTGGAGATGTAACATCACAGCCTCGTGAGTTGTCTGTGTATTTGTTTTAATGATTGGGATTTGGTGATGCTAAGGAACCAGGAGGTGTCTTGAAAAATAAACCAATATTTTCTACCTAGCTCTATCATTACTGTGCCTAAAAATAGGAGTAAGTAAACCTAGTGGAATTAAAATAGCCTACTAGAAAATATTCAGTCTACTTGTTTGTCTTTTGAGATTTCAAAATCGTACTAATTGCCACATGAAGGGTGAACATTGTATGATATCATATCACACAAATTGTTATCACTTTACCTTGAATATCTTCTAATCTCCTCAGAACAGCGGTGGTCCCATTTCAGGCTGGGGTGGCTGCTGTGAACATACCTCCTCATCCAGGCTTCATCTCAATAGGACCATCTCCAGACTGTGTCCAGGCAGCTCTACCTCACAGCATTCACCTCAACACCAGCTTCTTCAATGATGGTAGGGTTTCACTATAGTGAGGGAACAAAAGCACAACCATACCTTCAATCAAACAAGGTGTCTAGTTATAGCTTAAACAGCATGGAGGCACACAGAGCAGCAACATTAATAAACATATTAATATCACACAATGAACACAAGAATCATCTAGCGTGAATTCACAGCTACCGCTAAATGAAATGATCCCATGTAGAAAGCATACCATCATGTTACGATTGATCTATCATAGATCTAAAATTTTGATTAAACTGTGGTGGTGTTTACCAAATGCATGGAGTCACTCTCAGTCAGATATAAACAGCCAGTCATTTCATGAGTGCTTCTAACCTGTTCTGTCCTGTTGTTGCAGCAGTGAAAACACATCAGGGATGATGAGCTGCAGTAGCCCTGGAAGAAGAGATGAAGTCTCGTGTTGCAATGTCTCCTAGCCCTGGTTGGAGTCCTTGTGCCATCATTCTGCCTGTTCTCATGCATTACGACCTAGGTGAGGAGGTTGTGTGAAACAGCAGTATATCTTCCCCACCAGATCGTCATGACCATAGAAGTAAACTTGAATGACCTGACGGATCTCACCCGTTTCATTCTTTATTGGGGATCCAGATGTCCCTATTGGAGAAGATAGGGCCTACTGCCATTGAAATGACCCCGATCCCTATGAACCTCCCTTGATCCCCCGATTGTTATTATTAAGTTACCTTCAGGAGTTCCATTCAGATCACCCCTTTCTGTGTAAAATGCCAATTTCCCAAAAACCAGAAGGTTTTAAGTTCTGTCTGACAATAGATCAGATTAATAATGTATGGTGATGCTTATGGTTTCCAGGGCATCAAAGGGGGAATTGTGGTGGCAAAATTTGGGGTGAGCTATTGTAACTTCTCAAGGGATAAGTTCTGTGTTGAACTGTGATGTTATGCCTTGCATAGACTCCTGTTATGTCTGCACCCTAACACAAGGCCATTGTGTTCTGGAACTGTTGCTTGTATAAAATAACTGTTGTGTAACAATATGATTGTTTGATCACCTCCCACTATATAAGGGACATGTAACCATTTAGAGTTTGAGTTCTTACCTGTGAAATCAGAGATAGATGTCCCTCGCAGCTGCTTGGTTAAAGATTTTTCTATTATACAATTATTAAATAGTCTCTGCCTTAATCTTTGGATCGAGCTTTCCACAACAGTACTGAAGGTCGGGTTGATAACACTTCTCTGCTGATATTTTGCATCAGATTAACTCCGAAATAGGGACAAAATCGGCAGACAACAGGTAAAGTAAGTTGAAATGAAGTTTGTTCAACATTCTGACTTGTAATGGGACTGTTTGGGAATGCTGAGCCTACATGTTAGAGACGAGTGTGTAAGTATTTTACTCTCAGATTCTAAAAGAGGATAGCTGTACGTAGGCCTATCTATAGTGCCTTCAGAAAGTATTCACAACCCTTGACTTTTTCCACATTTTGTTGTCACTGGCTTACACACAATACCACATAATGTCAAAGATGAATTCTGTTTTTTGAAATTTTGACAAATTAATTAAAAATAAAATCTTGAGTCAACAAGTATTCAACCCCTTTGTTAATGCAAGCTTAAATAAGTTCAGGAGTAAAAATGTGCATAACAAGTCAGATAATAAGTTGCACGGACTCACTCAGTATGCAATAATAGTGTAACATGCATTTGAATGACTACCTCATCTCTGTACCCTACACATACAATTATCTGTAAGGTCCCTCAGTCGAGCAGTGTGTTTCAAAAACAGATTTAACCACAAAGACCAGGGAGGTTTTCCAATGCCTCGCAAAGAATGGCACCTATTGGAAGCAGACACTGAATATCCCTTTGAGCATGGTGAAGTTATTAATTACACTTTGGATGTTGTAGCAATACACCCAGTCACTCCAAAGATTCAGGCGTCCTTCCTAACTCAGTTGCTGGAGAGGATGGAAACCGATCAGGGATTTCACCATGAGGCCAATGGTGACTTTAAAACAGTTACAGAGTTTAATGGCTGTGATAGAAAACTGAGGATGGATCAACAACATTGTAGTTATTCCACAATACTAACCTAATTGGCAGAGTTAAAAGAAGGAAGCCTGTACAGAAAACAAATATTCCAAAAGTTATTTGTTTCTGGCCATTTTGAGACTGTAATCGAACCCACAATTGCTGATGCTCCAGATACTCAACTAGTCTCAAGAAGGCCAGTTTTCAGCTGTGCTAGCATAATTGCAAAAGGGTTTTCTAATGATCAATTGGCCTTTTAAAATAATAAACTTGGATTAGCAAACACAACGTGCCATTGGAATACAGGACTGATGGTTGCTGATAATGGGCCTCTGTACGCTTATGTAGATATTCCATTAAAAATCAGCTGTTTCCAGCTACAATAGCCATTTACAACATTAACAATGTCTACACTGTATTTCTGATAAATGTTATGTTATTTTAATGGACAAAACATTTGCTTTTCTTTCGAAAACAAGGACATTTCTAAGTGACCCCTTGTTATGTGAATTATTTAACAAACTATTTTAGTGTCTCTGTGCGTCTCCCAAAAGGTTGTAAGTCTTTTGGGATTTAAGTAACGGCCAGAGTCCCGGTCTGCATAGTCAGAGATATTTATTCATTGAGAATTCTGCCATCACAATTTCAGAGTCCATCTTTTATACTCATACGTCATACAAAAAGAAATCCCTTCCCTCTGTAGGCGGGCTGTAGTTTTCCACTCTAAAACTGCTCTACTGACCTTCAGTTCACACACACACACATATACACACATGCATACACACATACATACACACACACACACATATCCTACTCCCTGCTTTACTCAGTTATTGCCGTTCTCACAATATTCTGCATCATGTTTTCATAACAGTTTCTCCCCTCCCTAAATTGGGAGGCCTCTTTATCTTAGTTTCTCAGTTGTCTTTGTTGTCTGGCCTAACTCTTACTCACATTGCTAAATAGTGGCTCAATGCCATAGCCTTTACTGGTCCTACACTCACACATTTCTAACACATTATACACAGTTTCAGGGTGTAATAATTAGTCATTAATAATTAATCTATCAATTCCACCCTTTGACTAAATATTACACACATACAAAATATATGTTGTTATAGAAATGAATCACACTCATTGAAGTATATAAGTTGGTTTGCATATAACAACATTACAGGTTCATCAGTGTTACCCCATGATTAAAAGCGTAACGTTACTTTTTAGCAATGGTAACTAGTACATCATGCTCAAAACGAGACTTTAATACACAAAAGATCATTACAATAACTTTTAAACTAGAGATTTATAGTTCTAGGAAAACATCCAGTCTCAAACTATCTGGATCGTCGTCGTCCTCCACCAAGCCTGGTAGGTCATATCTTTCATTCCTTAGGTCGGAGTCTGGGATTGGACCGTATCTCACCATCTGTTGGGAAACCACCTTCTCCATCTCCTTTCTCACCAACCCTCAGACACAGGGAATAAGACAACATCCACAAAGAACAAGTATACCCATAGAAGCTATAACTTCACCCAGAATAGTTACAACAATAGTTTTCCATTTACCAAATATGTTATCAAACCAACCGTTTAGGGAGCTATCAATACCAGAGTTCTCAGCCAGTTCGTTCGTCAGCGTGGTGAGTTCCTGAAGCGCTTTGGTCACGGACCCGTCCGGTGCTGTATTGTTTGAGGATGAAAGTACAGCACATATATCCAAACAGAACACAAACCCCGTCCCGCTCAGCCAAAAGCATATCTAAAGCTATTCTATTCTGCCATGCTATTAAGCTAGTTGCCGCTGTCTGCTCAGCTAATCCCTTTATTGCATCACGAGTGTGGTTTATAAATCTTTGCTGGTTATAGTAAATATAATTCATCCAATCTACGTTTTTATTAATTGTTGACCACCAGAAAAGACTTGATTCAAACCCAGCTGCGATTTGATTCCTAGCTTTGAATTCTTCTGGAACCCCTCGAGGTACTCCTGTCCCATCAATATATTTCCTTTCATCAAAGGATCCCGGGAGGAGGTCCCACTTTCTACGTGACAACTCACCAATCTCTGACACGTTTGATTGTTTGCGTATGTAGGTGAGTTCACAATCTGTTATCACCACACAACCATCAGATGTCAGCACGGGCCTGGTTTTGGTTCCTAAAATCCTCTGGCTGCAACAAAGAGGAGAGATTAGTCATGGTCTCTTTAGTTGTGACATTCTCTGTGTGGGAGCAGGAGCTAAGATGCCCAACCCTGTATCCTATCTTACTAGTCCTAGAAAAACAATAAGAATCCCTGAGACTTCAAACGGAGGCAACCTAGGTCGGGGTGACTTTGTTATCGGGGGGATACAGATAGTGCAAGTTACTACAAGACTCCTTCACCACAGCCCCGGTCTGACTACCTCCCTCAGAGAGGTTTACAATATAGGGTGCCCCAGTTGAAGAGGATATCTCACTTGTTCAGGTCTGTAACCTGTTTTAGCGTAATTCAGACTTTCAGACAGTACCTACCCTTATATGGGTCGCACTGCCATTTCTGGTAATTCCCTACTTTCACAATACTACACCTGTCCTTAAACTGTGTATGGAGATTGACATATCCCCCCGCTTGGTATGAGCAACTACATAGTCCCAGGATATACATGGTGACATACATATGGTGATGTCCTTCCCTACAGTCCCTAGTACTTCCCCTTTCCCTACGTCTAGTTGTCTCCTATGCCTTCATAGACTGTGTTAAGGTATTATTTTATCAACTTGTTGTTAGGTTAACTACTACTTCTGGCGGATCAGGAGGGTTTGAGTGTGTTAGGAATATGGCCCCCACAATCAGACAGCTACCTACCGTCAGGAGACCTGTGAATCCCCACCCTCGCCCTGAGAACATGTCAGATGCCAGAGGCCAACCCATTGCTTTACCTTCTACTCGAACTCACACAGGGATGATCAGACAGGGTAAGGGAATCTTCGTTAAGGAGCCAACCCCCGAGCCCTAGTGGTGATCGGTTCTTTCTCCTAACTCTGTGTTTGTTCGTCAGGTGTAACTGGGTTTACCTTTTTGCAGTGAGTGACATGCACCAAGGTGGATCTTTCGGCGATTCTTACAGCGAAGGCCGTCACCAACAGGACCTGATATAGACCTTCCCAACGGGGCTGCTTCCAGTTTTTCTTCTTTAGGGACTGGATCCACACCCAGTCTCCTGGTTAGATAGAGTGGGTCACCTTCTCCTTTAGTTCACCTGTGGGGCACAAAACCTCTGACATACAGGTGTGGTTAATAAACTACCTTCTCACGTGTTCTGCTAGGGTGCTCTCTAGTTCTATGTCTGCCTGTCTGGTCCTGCCAACTGTGGCATTCTGTAAGGTCTTCCAAACACTTTCTCAAAGGGGGATAACCCATCTTTATCTGGGGTTACTCTAAATTTCTTCCCTTCACTCCGTGATGACTCTATAAAATCCATTTCCAATTGCTGGAAAGGGTACTTAGCCGGAGGATACTCACCCTGAGGTGCCCTTTCTCTGCCCTGGTGATTATTTTGAGCACAGATAACACATCTTGAACAAAAGTTGTTTTTGTTATACATTTTTTTTTTTTTTTTTTTTTTTATAATTAGTAATCCCATGTGCAACAAAGTGTTGTCTAATCTGTTCTACCATCCATCCCTCCTTTTGACACATGTCACTGCCCATGTGTCAATATTATCACCTACCTAACAATCACTTAGGTAATATTGGTAATTTATCATCCAATTGCACATCCCTTATTTTTATTTATTGGTAAAATAAACTATCTTAAAGTCCTCCTCTCATGCCTTTAGAATTTACCAGTGTGGATGATTAATTAACACCAGAAAGTTAAAACAGAGTTCAGAGGCAATTGAAATTCCATCCCATAGTATACCAAACATTACCATTATTCTAAATATTTAATAAATGTTACTTATCCCAAGTGTTCATTAATCCTCATGACATTCATTCTCATAAGAAATCAAATATACCCCAAACTCAGCCAAAACCTAAATAACTCCATAAAATTCACTGTGTGCTCCTCTAAGACCTATCACCCTTGACCTGCTGAAAACCCCCCAAAATTGAAACAACAACCCTTTATAAACATCATACTAGGTGTGTTGTTTTTTATTTGAAAACCCCAATTAAAAAACAACAACCAAACAGCCAGGTCATGAGGACTCCTGATTTCTCTCTTCCCCTTCTGCCTACAGTTTCTTAACTGGTGCCCTTTCCTTGCACAGTAACTACACGGTTCCTCACATTCTCTAGCAAAATGTCCCGTTTTGTCACAATTGTAACACTTCCACTCACTCCTGTCTCCACTATTACCATTTCCTTCTTGTCTGTCTTTGCTACCGTAACCTCTCTTCTCTCCTAGGTATTGACTAATAGTCTCACTGTCTCTAAATCAACACAAAACCCCATCATCAAATGTACTCCCAGCAGAACTGAAAAAAACAAAACAGACTGTGATTTCCAGGACACTGCACCTTTGTTTCTGGCCTCACTATCTCCCCGGGAATTGGCCCTCCCTCAAGGTCCCTCCCAATCTGCTCTTGGTAAACTGCAAACCTTTTATTGCTTCTGGTTTCATAGGGTATTGCTTCTGATATGGCCTATGATTAGATTTGGGTATCACCTGTACTGGAATTACCCCTTTTATTAATCCTACGTCTGCTGGACCCCGGGACCACAAATGCTCTGGTACTTATTTTAAGTCTGACTCCTGTTGTTCTGTCAACAGGTATTCCACTCCTCAGCATCTGCTATTCTCATCTAAATGTACTATCTGTGGATGGGCTGTGTTGATCGCCACTCACAATATTGACCCAATCAGTGATCCTCTTACCTTTGGATACCCACTGGCCCATGTCTTTCCAGTCCTCTGCTGGCTCCTTTGCTAGGGACACATGTGGGCTCCATCTTTCCCTGAACTTTGGGGCTCTAGTTCCACCTCCACTGCTGCGTGGGTGTTGTCATAGTGAAACCATTTCAAGGCTATAGTCCTTTCTGTGGTTTTAAATAATGCTTCCTCATAGATTGCATCTGGACCTGGGTGTTTGTTATACCAGAGAGTACAGTGTAGGTCATCGGGGGACATTTTAGTGGGGCCTGGTACTACATCATCAGCAAGTTCCATCAAGGTTCGGGGAATATCAGTTATTCCCCCCTTAACAAATCTTGCCTATACCAATAACATGGCTCCCCTTCCCCACAGACCACCATATTGTCTCTGACTATGTGTACTTTCATTCCCCTCTCAGTGGAAATGACGGCCATATTCAATTTAGTCATTACATCACGTCCTAGTAAATTTACCGGACACAGCTTAGATATCAGGATGGGAATGGTTGCCTCTCATCCTGATTGGTCATGTTTTAGGGTTATTGGGGCTGATAACCTTTCAATAAATTGATGACCAGAGGCAGATCGCACTATGATTTTCTCCCCATCAATCCTGACTCCATCTGGCTTGTCTGTTGCACAGATTGCTGTCCTGCAGGCTCCCGTATCACAAAGGAATTTAATTTTCTTACCCATTACTGTCAATGTCAAATAAGGTTTCTGTTCCTGTTGAAGTGCTAAGTCAATAGTAGCCAATTCAAACACCTCACAATTTGGATCAAAGGGTTCCTTAGTCTTCCCCCCACTAGAGTCTACTATTTCTCCCTCAAGGACTAGTCACGCCTTATCTTCCTCTTCCTCACGCTCAAAGCTGGGGGATGGAATTCTCTCTCTCTCTTCTCTCTTTTCTCTCCCCGGTTTCCCTTCTTGCCCTCTCCTTTATGTTTGCAGCGGGAAAAGTTATGGCCTATCTTGCCACAGTATTTACACTGGGCCTCACATTCTTTGGCGAAGTGCCCTCCCTTGTTACAGTTAAAGCCCCTATTCCCCCCACGTGGCCTTCACTCTTTCCTGCCTTATCTCCTCTCTCTCCTAAGTTTCTAGTTCTACCCGCCATCTCTCCCAGAGTGGCAATTAGTTAGTCTGCATCTTCCTCTTCTTTCTTGGCTCTGTCCTGTCTGTTATTCTGCTCATGATGGATTGCATGTCTCTCTGAGGCTATTACACAATTCAGTTATTTTCCCAACATACTCTCCGTAATCGGCCCATGGCAAAAGTGTCCTCTGGGCATCCCCTGAAACCCACTGCCCTCTAACGGCAGCCCAAACCTTACTATTCCTGTTTTGGGGTGGGTCATTCCTTCTACCGCTCTGGCCACGTCCTCTGTGTTCATGGCCTGTCTGCTAAATGGCATATTATTATTATTACTGTATACATCTAAGGTTGCTGGGGCCCCTTTCATTCCCCGTCAATAGATTAGGTAAGGCTATCAGTGGGTACTGGCCCCCTCCTACTCTCTCTCTCTCTCACTGCTTATTTCTCATTTACACACCTTATGTATCTGTTTAAGCATGGATTCGAGTTTATCTGCGTCTAGACGTCCCTCAAAACCATACCTCTCCCTCCACCTGGTTACATAATGGAGATTTCTTCTATCCCTGGATTCCATTTTAATTACATCAAGTATTTCCACGTCCCCAGTAAATTCTGGGACCTCTTGTGAGGATTTGCCCCCCCATGGTTGGTACTGTTAAAAATCCCTTAGCCACCTCTTCTATATAACAAGTCAATTTAACAAGTAATTCAAAATAGCTTCACACAACAACACCTTGAATCACCCCTTCCTGTATATGTAATCTTGACTAGTCCCCCAGAATTATCTCATACTTTTACAGAGGGATTGATCCCCACAATCTAATCTTGATAATTCCTGACAGTCTCATACAACAGGAATGGGTTCTCCCTCCTCTATACAACCACCTGGAATTATTCATGTGACTTTTGAGCAAACATTAGGTCTCACACGTATACAACCTTACATGATTATTGGTGTTATATCGGTAACCTGGAGTTTATAAGGCTCCAGAACGGATAGAGTTACAGCAAAATCTACAGTTGTTTGTGACTTTTGACTTTACTAATATTCTATTTCTCACACATGCTATTTTAATTCCTTCTGGTGTATTTTTTGTATTTGTTTAACCCGGATTATTTGTTGACTGTTCAATAATCTCTTACAGGTTCCATCCCATAGGTGTACTTTTAATAGTTCCTTCTATTTCAACACCGGGTAGTTTCTTTTGGTAATGGCCTATTACCGTGAATCGTTACGGACCCACCAACAGGTTGACTAGTCCACCAGAATTATCTCCTACTCTACGGAGGAGTCTATCCTCACAATGTAATCTTGATCATTCCTGACAGTCCCCTACATTTCACTTAAAATGGCTACGCATTGATCAATTTGCTACTTTTGAATATTTTAGCAAGTTCTCAAATCAATTTCACCAAGTAATGAATAAAGACCACTGACCTTATCCTTGCAGCCGAGATTCAATGTAGGTTTAGATTCCGTCACCGTCTCTGTCATTAATCAGGTGTCCTCTGGCCTGTTTTAACCCTTAATGTCAAAGGGCAGGACTTTCTATTTACGAATGTATCATTCGCCCGTCGACGGTTTTCAGAGTTACCTGGAATGACAGAAACAGGGTATTGGAATCCGGCTCGAAGGACCAAGCTGTTATGTGAATTATTTAACAAACTATTTTAGTGTCTCTGTGCGTCTCCCAAAAGGTTGTAAGTCTTTTGGGATTTAAGTAACGGCCAGAGTCCCGGTCTGCATAGTCAGAGACATTTATTCATTGAGAATTCTGCCATCACAATTTCAGAGTCCATCTTTTATACTCATACGTCATACAAAAAGAAATCCCTTCCCTCTGTAGGCGGGCTGTAGTTTTCCACTCTAAAACTGCTCTACTGACCTTCAGTTCACACACACACACATATACACACATGCATACACACATACATACACACACACACACACATATCCTACTCCCTGCTTTACTCAGTTATTGCCGTTCTCACAATATTCTGCATCATGTTTTCATAACAGTTTCTCCCCTCCCTAAATTGGGAGGCCTCTTTATCTTAGTTTCTCAGTTGCCTTTGTTGTCTGGCCTAACTCTTACTCACATTGCTAAATATTGGCTCAATGCCATAGCCTTTACTGGTCCTACACTCACACATTTCTAACATATTATACACCGTTTCAGGGTGTAATAATTAGTCATTAATAATTAATCTATCACCCCTGTCACGTCTCCTCCCGTTGCTCCCCTCTGGCGCTCTGATTCGCCGGTCTACTGAGCCACTGGTCTGAGCGCACCACCTCGGCAACACCGGAATGGAAACCCAACGCACCTGCACCTCATCATCTGATCACCACCCCTATATAGCCCTGGACTATTCAGTGTTGTGTTGTGTGTGATTGTTAGTGTCTTGTCGTGTACTCGCTCTTTGTTGTTCTCTTGCTCAGTGTTAAGTAAACCTTTACATTGTTGATTCCTGCGTCTGCGTCCCGCCTCATCGTATCCTCAGTACTTGTCACAACCCCAAACTTTTGAACGATAGTGTATATATACAGTACCAGTCAAAAGTTTGGACACACCTATCATTCAAGGGTTTTTCTTTATTTTTACTATTTTCTACATTGTAGAATAATAGTAAAGACATCAAAACTATGAAATAACACATATGGAATCATGTAGTAACCAATAAAGAGTTCAACAAATACAAATATATTGTATATTTTAGATTCTTCAAAGTAGCCACACTTTGCCTTGATGACAGCTTTACACAGTCTTGGCATTCTCTCAACTAGCTTCACCTGGAATGCTTTTCCAACAGTCTTGAAGGAGTTTCCACATATGCTAAGAACTTGTTGGCTGCTTTCCCTTCACTCTGCAGTCCGACTCATCCCAAACCATCTCAATTGGGTTAAGGTCGGGGGATTGTGGAGGCCAGGTCATCTGATGCAGCACTCCATCACTCTCTTTTTTTTCTTTTTCTTTATATACATATACATATAAACTCAGCAAAAAAAGAAATGTCCTCTCACTGTCAACTGTGTTTATTTTCAGTAAACTTAACATGTGTAAATATTTGTATGAACATAAGATTCAACAACTGAGGCATAAACTGAACAAGTTCCACAGACATGTGACTAAAAGAAATGGAATAATTTGTCCCTGAACAAAAATCAAAAGTAACAGTCAGTATCTGGTGTGGCCACAAGCTGCATTAAGTACTGCAGTGCATCTCCTCCTCATGGACCTGTAAGTTCCCAGACATTTCTGGGGGGAATGGCCCTAGCCCTCACCCTCTGATCCAACAGGTCCCAGACGTGCTCAATGGGATTGAGATCCGGGCTCTTCGCTGGCCATGGCAGAACACTGACATTCCTGTCTTGCAGGAAATCACGCACAGAACGAGCAGTATGGCTGGTGGCATTGTCATGCTGGAGGGTCATGTTAGGATGAGCCTGCAGGAAGGGTACCACATGAGGGAGGAGGATGTCTTCCCTGTAACGCACAGCGTTGAGATTGCCTGCAATGACAACAAGCTCAGTCCGATGATGCTGTGACACACCGCCCCAGACCATGACGGACCCTCCACCTCCAAATTGATTCCGCTCCAGAGTACAGGCCTTGGTGTAACGCTCATTCCTTCAACGATAAACGCGAATCCGACCATCGCCCCTGGTGAGACAAAACCGTGACTCGTCAGTGAAGAGCACTTTTTGCCAGTCCTGTCTGGTCCAGCGATGGTGGGTTTGTGCCCATTGGCAACGTTGTTGCCGGTGATGTCTGGTGAGGACCTGCCTTACAACAGGCCTACAAGCCCTCAGTCCAGCCTCTCTCAGCCTATTGCGGACAGTCTGAGCACTGATGGAGGGATTGTGCGTTCCTGGTGTAACTCGGGCAGTTGTTGTTGCCATCCTGTACCTGTCCTGCAGGTGTGATGTCAGATGTACCGATCCTGTGCAGGTGTTGTTACACGTGGTCTGCCACTGCGAGGACGATCAGCTATCCGTCCTGTTTCCCTGTAGCGCTGTCTTAGGCGTCTCATAGTACGGACATTGCAATTTATTGCCCTGGCCACATCTGCAGTTCTCATGCCTCCTTGCAGCATGCCTAAGACACGTTCACGCAGATGAGCAGGGACCCTGGGCATCTTTCTTTTGGTGTTTTTCAGAGTCAGTAGAAATGCCTCTTTAGTGTCCTAAGTTTTCATAATTGTGACCTTAATTGCCTACCGTCTGTAAGCTGTTAGTGCCTTAACAACCGTTCCACAGGTGCATGTTCATTAATTGTTTATGGTTCATTGAACAAGCATGGGAAACAGTGTTTAAACCCTTTACAATGAAGATCTGTGAAGTTATTTGGAATTTTACGAATTATCTTTGAAAGACAGGGTGCTGAGTTTACATAAACATACACATACATGTACACATACATATATATAAATACATATACATACATATATATACATATCCTTAAAAAAAAAAGATTTCCCTTTATTACTTTCCAACCCCACCACCACTTCCCTAATTGGAGTAAACTAGTGAACAACAACGCTTAGGCCTCTATTCCAGCTTATACAGTTGAAGTCGGAAGTTTACATACACTTAGGTTGGAGTCATTCAAACTTGTTTTCAACCACTCCACAAATTTCTTGTTAACAAACTATAGTTTTGGCAAGTCGGTTAGGACATCTACTTTGTGCATGACACAAGTAATTGTTCCAACAATTGTTTACAGACAGATTATTTCACTTATAATTCACTATATAACAATTCCAGTGGGTCAGAAGTTTACATACACAGCTTGGAAAATTCCAGAAAATGATGTCATGGCTTTAGAAGCTTCTGATAGGCTAATTGACATAATTTGAGTCAATTGGAGGTGTACCTGTGGATGTATTTCAAGGCCTACCTTCAAACTCAGTGCCTCTTTGCTTGACATCATGGGAAAATCAAAAGAAATCAGCTAAGATCTCAGGAAAAAAATTGTAGACCTCCACAAGTCTGGTTCATCCTTGGGAGCAATTTCCAAATGCCTGAAGGTACCACGTTCTATATCGTGGAGCTCCGCCCCATAGGGGAGCTCTGCTCCTATTGGTTTACCCTCTGCCCTAAGGCAGCATCAGCCTGAGAGAAAATTATGCACACACCTGCAGCCAATAGGAGTACAGGTGTCCCTATAAGAGGGGATGCCTCCCCTCAATCAGCCTCCCTTTTTCTTCAGCGACTGGATGACTAGACTGAAGAGCCAAGAAGAGACGAAGCACAAGACTCAGGATCAAAAACGCCGTTGATATTCCAGTCATCAACGTCGTCTAAATGAGCACACCCGGGAGATTTTTCCACCCCCCAAAAGCTCTTTTCAGAGCTCAGTGCAGATGCACTTCCATGGCGGCCGGTGACCACCACGACCTGTGTTTCGTGTGTTTGGGATCCCAGCATGCCAAGGAAGGCGTCTGCAGTCCCCCGAATTGCGCCTCCTGCGCCCTCCTTTCTTTAAAGGAGAGGAAGCAGCGTTGGGCGTTTTTCAGGGAGGACATCCCCCTTGAGGACGTGCTATCGATACTAGCCTCTGCTTCAGAGGCGTCGTCCGACGGCGCAGACTCAGGGGAAGATAAGGACTTTGAGGAGGGGTCTGGCATTCCAATGGAACAGTCGGACCCCATCCCTCATACTTTCAAGCCCCCCTTTCCTTTGGAGAGCGAGAGGGCTTGTAGTCCTTATAGCGAAGGGGATACGAGCTCTGAGAGATCAGAAGCTCTCTCTTTCGCCGCAGCCTCTCTGAGATCGGATTTTCCGGGTCTCATTGAGAGAGCTGCTCAACGGCTGGTGATAAGGCTGCCCCCTCTTCCCTCTGCACCGGAGGTTGATATGATGGAGGGCGGTCCTTATTCCAGGCCAAGGAAGGCGGCAGAGCCAGTGGCTCCTGCCATGCCTTCTTTGGCTAGGTACGTTGAGGGCTCGTGGGAGGCACCTTTAGCGGCGCGTTCGCCTGTAAAAGCGTATCTCCCATTCACGAGAGTGGAAGGAAGGTTCCAGGGTCAGGGAATCCCCAGGTTAGAGAGCGCCGTGGCGGCGTATCTCGTACCGGGTTCGAGCCCTTGGCCCTCTTCCAAGAAGGCCACGTTGCCATCCCACAAGGACCGACTCACAGCGTCGCTGTTAGAGAAGTCCTTTGGGTTGGGAGCCCAAGCTGTAGCAGCAGCTAACAACATTGCCCTCTTGGCGGCCTCTCTGTCCCGTTTAACCACGGGCAAGACAGAGCTGGCACCGGAGGAGGTGGAGGAGGCGTCCAGAATTTCTGGCGCCATACTCCACCTGACACAGGCGTCCGCAGTCTGCGCGGGGAGGTCCATGGCCACTTCCGTGGTCGGGGAACGACACCTCTGGTTGTCCTTGACATCCATGAAAGAGGCAGACAGGACGTCTCTTTTGAACGCCCCCCTCTCTGACGACGGCCTCTTTGGGGTCGCAGTCAAAGAGGCGACGGAGCGTTTTTCCAAGCTGGATGTGGAGAAGAAACAGCTGGCCAAGCACCTGCCGTTGGCAGGACGACTCGGCCCCGCTCCATCCCAAAGGCCATCTACCTCCGCCCCTCCAAGTAGACCGGGGTCTACGGCGAGGTGGCGTAATCGGCGTCATCCGGCGGCCACGAGCAGCAAGGGAATGGGCCCCGCCCTTCCAGCAGCTACGGTAGCCCCACTACAGCCAGCGACGGAGGTGACGAGGACGCCGACCTGGCCCTCCAAGGGAGGCAAGAGGAGGCGTACGTGACGGGACGCGGGGGAGTGGATGGAGGACGCATCGATGGTGTCGAAAGCGCCCACTGTTCCCCCCCACCCTTCGGTTGAAGGGATGGGTGTTGATGTAAATGCCTTTGTTGATGTATTTAATAAAGAGTTGGCTCCACCTGACTTTGTCAAAAAAGAGCTCCTTTTCCATAATACGTCCGAGAGCGTTCAAATCTCACCCTCTCTTCCTTACCACTCTAAGAGCCGTTCAGCCCACCGAGGGTGCGTTGCTGAACAGGCACATAGAGTAGGTATCCATAAGACCTCAATCAGGTCGTCACATCACACTTCACGTATAAGAAGTGTTTTACATAGCAGGCAGCAGTCCCGGTCAGATTCTGACATGAGGACGCAGCCGCTATTTGGGGATGGCGCACTAGCACAGACTAAGGTCTCCGCTAGTACGAGCCAGACCCATGCTGCGTTCACGGAGGGCCCGATTACCGCGGTCACGAAGGTGTCCAGAGTATCGGCGCCCCCAGGCATTGTAACACAGCAGCTATCTGGGGACGGCGCATTATCGCAGACCAAGGTCTCGGTTAATGCGATTCAGACCCATGCTACGTTCACGGAGGGGCGGATTACTAAGGTTATGGGTATAACCAACGTATCGGCTCCCCTGACAGAACGAGCTAGTACTCACCACACTGAGTGTGAATCAACCCACCAGGGGTGCAGAGTTGAACACACACAGAAGGTGAAAGTTAAGAAGGTATCAAGGCGCCGCCTTGTTTTACCTCATAGAGACCTCATACTACAGACTTCTAGGAGTACTGTAGTGAAGGGCTCTGATAGTGAATTGCAGTCACCTAAGATGACGCAATCGCTTGCTGGGGATGGTGCCCTGCCGCAGGTTGTGACCTCGGTCAGCGCAATTCAGACCCGCGATGCGTTCAAGGAGGGCAGGAATACGACGGTTACGAGTTTAACCGACGTCCCTGCTCCTCTTTCTCTCTCAGAACGCATTGATGGTTCCTCTCCCTTTCACGGGAGGCCCACCTTGGGCTGTTCCACCACTTCGATGTTGGGGAACAGTGGCAGTAAGGGCCATAGAGGAATACAGGTCCTTCCTACTGGATGCACCACAGCTTCGTGCTCAGCCGCTTTCTTTGCATTGCTGGCAGTGGCGAAGAAGCTGCACCCTCTCACGCTGGCTAGAACAGACGTTGCAGAAGGGTTATGCTCTCCAATTCCACCGGACCCCACCCCCGTTCAGGGGAGTGGTGGAGACGGTGATGAAAACGCCAGACAAAGTGGCCGCTCTGATGACAGAGATTACGGAACTTTTGGCGAAGGAGGCGGTGACAGTAGTTCCCCGGGAGCAAAGGAACAAAGGGCTATATTCGCCTTATTTCCTAGTGCCCAAAAAGACGGGGGGAGTGAGGCCGATTTTGGATTTACGCATTCTCAACGAGAGCATAACCAAACGGCCCTTCCGAATGCTAACGACAAAACGTCTGCTGGAATGTGTCCAGAGAGGGGACTTTTGTACGAGCATAGACCTAAAGGATCGCGTACTTTCATGTGCCGGGTCAGCCGCGTCACAGGAAGTTTCTGTGGTTCGCCTTTCAAGGGGGTGGCGTACGAATACACGAGGATGCCATTTGGGTACGCCCTGGCACCTCGACATTTTCCAAGTGTGTGGAGGCGGCATTGGAACCGCTTGTCGTCAGGGAATACGGCTACTAGCCTACCTGGACGACCTACTGGTTCTCGCCCCGTCAGCAGAGCTGGCGATCACTCATACAACACAGACAGTGATGCATCTCACAAGTCTGGGGTTTGCTGTGAATTGGAAAAGAGCGTGCCCTGGCCCACTCATCAGATTGTCTACCTGGGGATACAGCTAGACACTGTGAGGATGAGGGCTCGAATTTGGACCCTCGAAGGGTAGCCTTGTTGCTAGCCCTAAGGAAGTGTCGTCCGAATCACACGGTGACGGGCGCTGTCGATCATGTCACTTTTGGGTCTCATGTCGTCAGCCCACTCTGTGGTTCCGCTGGGACTCCTGCATATGCGCAGGATGCAGCGATGGTTCGCCCAACTAAGACTAGACCCATTGCGTCAACGTCATCGGTTGGTGGTGGTTCCCCTCTCGCTCAGTGCAGACCTGAACTATTGGAGAAACCCGCGCGTTCTCACGCACGGAGTCCCGATAGGAAAGGTGTCCTCTCACATCCCAGTATTCACGGATGCGTCCCTGACGGGATGGGGAGGGACATGTCAGACACAAGCGATAGGAGGTGTGTGGCCTCAATCAGGTCGTCATATCAACCTCCTGGAGTTGGAAACGGTTCGACTGGTTCTGACCCACTTCGCGTCTACCCGTCGGGGTCGCGATGTGCTGGTCTGGTCAGACAACCGGACCACAGTAGCTCACATAAATCGCCAGGGAGGAGTCAGGTCTCCTGCTCTCCATTGGGCGGCAGAGGAATTGTGGCTGTGGGCTCATGAGCACCTTCGCTCATTGAGAGCAGCACACATTCCGGGCTACTTGAACGTAGGAGCAGACCTCATGTCAAGAGGGGGTCCTCGAGACGACGAGTGGTGTCTGCATCCGGACAATGTTCTCCAGATTTGGGAACAATTCGGGAGAGCCGAGGTGGACCTATTCGCGTCACGCGTGAACGCGCAATGTCCTCTGTGGTTCTCTCTGAGGGAACAGGACGAACCACCACTGGGAAGGGACGCCTTTGCGCACCAACCGTGGCTGAGAGTTCTCCTGTATGCATTCCCTCCGCTGTCCTGCATTCTCCCACTGCTAGCCAGGGTGAGGTCAGGGGGCTGTCAGTGATACTGATAGCGCCCGATCGCCCGGGGCTCCTTGGTTTGCGGAGATGAGTCAGATGTTGATTGCGCCACCTTGGCCAATTCCACATCGACGGGACGCGTTGTCTCAGGCGGGAGGTACGATAGGGAAATTGCCCATAATCGGCCAACCACTGAAGGCCTGGCTGCTGAGAGGGACAGGCTAGAGCGCCGTGGGTTATCTGATGCAGTGATCAGGACCATACAGGGTTCACGTGCCAGTTCCACTTCTAAGATGTATGCCAGTAGATGGAACGTGTTTTCACGATGGTGTGTCACACAAGGTGTAGACCCCATGAGCTGTCAGGTGGAGAGTATTCTCTCTTTTCTACAGCTCATGTTTGATAAGCAAAAATCGCCTGCCACTATTAGGGTGTTTGCAGCAGCGATTTCAGCTTGTCATGAGGGGTTTGGAAGAGACAATGTCTTTAGCCACCCTCTAGTGAAACGCTTCCTATTAGGAACGCGGCGACTTAGGCCAACACCTAGAGTCACGCTTCCTCAGTGGGATTTGGCTTTGGTACTCGAAGCGCTATGTAAGTCGCCGTTCGAGCCATTGAATCAAATACCCCTCAAGATGCTGTCTATCAAGACAGCACTGTTGCTCGCTTTGACTACAGCTAAGCGGGTCAGTGATTTGTGTGCTCTTTCGACGAGACCTGACTGCCTGGCCATCAATGGTGACCTGAGCAGAGCAGTGTTACGTCCTAACCCGGCATTTGTGCCGAAGGTTATTAAGAGTTCATATAGGTCACAGACCGTGGAGCTGTGGGCTTTTTCTCCTCCTCCTCATAGAGAGAGGAGTGAGGAAAAGCTCCATCGCCTGTGCCCGGTACGCGCTTTGGCGTGTTACGTCGAGCGCACAGCAGCGATTAGGTCATCGCCTCAGTTGTTTGTGTGTCACTTTCAAAACAGCGGTTGTCTCACTGGCTTTGTGAAGGCATTGAGACAGCTTATGAGGCAGCGGGGCGGCAATTGCCTCAGGGTATCAGAGCTCACTCCACTCGTGGAGTAGCGGCTTCTACTGCCCTTTTCAGAGGAACAGGGGTAGAGGATATCTGTAGAGCAGCATCATGGTCGATGCCGTCTCCATTTATCCGTTTCTATCTCTTAGATATGTCTTCTAACTCTCTGGCTCGATCTGTACTCAGCGTGGCTGAAGGGAGATCTTGAGCAAGAAAGAGAAGAGAAGCAGGACTGTGGACATAGGTTTCCATCAGGTCCGCTTTGGTTAGGAAGACGTTTTTGACAGAGGTGTTTTCTAACTCTTTGGCTCGGTCTGTACTCAGCATAGCTGAAGGGAGATTTTGAGCTAGGAAGAGAGAAAAAAGCAGGACTATGGACAAGGTTTCCATCAGGTCCGCTTTGGATAAGAAAACATATTTTGTTGCATGACTCCTGACTGACAGGTTCAGTACAGTAGAGGCATGCGTTGATTGACAGAATGTGAGGTCATCTATCTGCTTGTTCAGTTTAGTATGACCCATGTTTTGTTCCTGCCTACTAATCTTTGGGATTCCATTGAGTGAGTGAGGCGGTCTACCGCATTCACAATGTAGAGTGACACTTTGTGTCATTCCATTAGTGGTTGGTAGTGTTTTCACAGGATATTGAGGCACATCTATCTGCTAGTACAGAGTAGTATGGCTTCTATTCTGGTGATCTGCCCACTAGTCATTGGCATTGCCATTGGACTAGGTGGGGCGGGTCTTTAACCGATGACGTGGTATATTGTGACGCCCGTATGGGTTTTTAGTTGCAGTACTGCGGGACTTGGTCGCAGCCATTGCTAGGCCTGACCTTTTCGTTTCGATGGGAAGTGTTGGGCTCGGCAGGGAGTACATTTTGGGGGCTTAGGCTCCGCTTTAAACAAATAGGAGCAGAGCTCCCCATGGGGCGGAGCTCCACGATATAGAACGATTAGTTACCGGAGTGTAACTCCAGTTCTATGAGTGGAGCGGAGCCCCATAGGACTTAAGGCCCTGCCGACCCTCTCTAGTCTCGCTGAAGAAAAATATCTCGGGAGGCTGATTGAGAGGAGGCATCCCCTCTTATAGGGACACCTGTACTCCTATTGGCTGCAGGTGTGTGCATAATTTTGTCTCAGGCTGATGCTGCCTTAGGGCAGAGGGTAAACCAATAGGAGCAGAGCTCCCCTATGGGGCTCCGCTCCACTCATAGAACTGGAGTTACACTCCGGTAACTAATCGTTCATCTGTACAAACAATAGTACGCAAGTATAAACACCATGGGACCACGCAGCCGTCATACCGCTCAGGAAGGAGGCGCGTTCTGTCTCCTAGAGATGAACGTACTTTGGTGCAAAAATAAATAAATCCCAGAACAACAGCAAAGGACCTTGTGAAGATGCTGGAGGAAACAGGTACAAAAGTATCTATATTCACAGTCAAACGAGTCCTATATCGACCTAACCTGAAAGGCTGCTCAGCAAGGAAGAAGCCACTGCTACCAAAACCGCCATAAAAAAGCCAGACTATGGTTTGCAACTGCACATTGGGACAAAGATCGTACTTTTTGGAGAAATGTCCTCTGGTCTGATGAAACAAAAATAGAACTGTTTGGCCATAATGACCAACGTTATGTTTGGAGGTAAAAGGGGGTTGCTTGCAAGCCGAAGAACACCATCCCAACTGTGAAGCACGGGGTGGCAGCATCATGCTTTGGGGGTGCTTTGCTGCAGGAGGGACTGGTGTACTTCACAAAATAGATGGCATCATGAGGAAGGAAAATTATGTGGATATATTGAAGCAACATCTCAAGACATCAGTCAGGAAGTTAAAGCTTGGTCGCAAATGGGTCTTCCAAATGGACAATGACCCCAAGCATACTTCCAAAGTTGTGGCAAAATGGCTTAAGGACAACAAAGTCAAGGTATTGGAGTGGCCATCACAAAGCCCTGACCTCAATCCTATAGAACATTTGTGGGCAGAACTGAAAAAGCGTGTGCGAGTAAGGATGCCTACAAACCTAACTCAGTTACACCAGCTCTATCAGGAGGAATGGGCCAGAATTCACCCAACTTATTAAGTGAAGCTGGTGGAAGGCTACCCGAAATGTTTGACCCAAGTTAAACAATTTAAAGGCAATGCTACCAAATACTAATTGAGTGTATGTAAACTTCTGACCCACTGGGAATGTGATGAAATAAATAAAAGCTGAAATAAATAATTCTCTCTACTATTATTCTGACATTTCACATTCTTAAAATAAAGTGGTGATCCTAACTGACCTAAGACAGGGAATTTTTACTAGGATTAAATGTCAGGAATTGTATCCCCCATATAAATAACATTCTATTGGTAGCAAGAATTATGTATAATAATTGAATTTAACAAATTTGAAGTTTTCAATCCGGCGTCGTTTTGCGTATCAGTTTATAAACACTATGCCATGGAATCGGTACATCAAAATCTATTCCCAACTATTTTGCAATCTATATGGAACGGCTGTCAATCCTTTGGTCCTTAAATGAAACTGGTGTACTTTTTTATTTATCACAATTTTCTTTAACCAATTATGTTCTTTAATGCAGGTTCCTTACTTTTTTCCCCTTCCACTTTCCTCTTTCATTTTTGCGGTAATGCTGCAATTATTTGGTTGTAATTTTGGGTAGAGCAGACATTTCCATATGTTTTTGTTAGCTGCATGTGCGACATAACTCCACCAGTCCTACCAATGATATCATTTACGAAGATTATACCTTTTTTAAACATAAAAAAAATATATACTGGCTTTTTATCAATTAGTATATTTGAGTTTAACCACAATATTTGTTGCATTATTTGTTCTGTCGTTTCTGGAGGATTCAATTGAAATTGCAACTAACTTTCTTTGGCTTGTTTTAGGAATAGTGATATTTGGGAGATTATTTCCTTTTCAAATAACTGAAAGTGAGAGGTTGTAATCTGAATAAAGGGAAAAAGGCCATTCTTGAACATTGGGTGAGACAATCTTATTAATTTGCTAGAGAACCAGTTCGGATTTAAGTATAACTTTTGTATGACTGAAGCTTTTAGTGATAGGTTTAATGCTTTAATATTTTATAATTTCTGTCCTCCGAATTCATATTCATGATATAAATAGGCCCGTTTAATTTTGTCTAGCTTGCCATTCCAAATAAAATGGAATCTTTTTTTCTCATATAACTAAAAAAAACTGTTCGCTAGGCGTAGGCAAGACCATAAGCAAATAGGTCAACTGGGATAATACTAAAGAGTTAATCAGGGTGATTTTTCTACAAATTGACAGGTATTTACCTTTCCATGGTAGCAAGATCTTTTCTATTTTTGCTAACTTTCTATTAAAATGTATTGGAGTGAGATCATTTATTTCATTTGGGATATGTATTCCGAGTATATCCACATCACCATCAGACCATTTTATTGGTAAACTACATGGTAATGTAAAAATTGTATTTTTTAGTGATCCGATACGTAATATAGTACATTTATCATACTTTGGTTGTAATCCAGAGAGGTTAGAAAATGTATCTAGATCCTCTATGAGGCTGTGGAGGGATTAAAGTTGTGGAATAATGTTTCCACCTCCATGTTTGACAGTGGGGATGATGTTCTTGGGGTCATAGGTAGTATTCCTCCTCCTCCAAACACGGCGAGTTGAGTTGATGCCAAAGAGCTCGATTTTGGTCTCATCTGACCACAACACTTTCACCCAGTTCTCCTCTGAATCATTCAGATGTTCATTGGCAAACTTCAGTCAGCCCTGTATATGTGCTTTCTTGAGCGGGGGGACCTTGCGGGCGCTGCAGGATTTCAGTCCTTTGCGGCTTAGTCTGTTACCAATTGTTTTCTTGGTGACTATGGTCCCAGCTGCCTTGAGATCATTGACAAGATTATCCTGTGTAGTTCTGGGCTGATTCCTCACCGTTCTCATGATCATTGCAACTCCACAAGGTGAAATGTTGCATGGAGCCCCAGGCCGAGGGAGATTGACAGGTCTTTTGTGTTTTCCATTTGCAAATAATCGCACCAACTGTTGTCACATTCTCACCAAGCTGCTTGGCGATGGTCTTGCAGCCCATTCTAGCCTTGTGTAGGTCTACAATCTTGTCCCTGACATCCTTGGAGAGCTCTTTGGTCTTGGCCATGGTGGAGAGTTTGGAATCTGATTGATTGATTGCTTCTGTGGACAGGTGTCTTTTATACAGGTAACAAGCTGAGATTATGTTATGAGAATAATTTAACAAACTATTTCAGTGTCTCTGTGCGTCTCCCAAAAGGTTGTAATGCTTTAGGATCAAGAAACGGACAGAGTCCCGGTCTGCATATTCAGGCCTTTATTCATTGAGAATTCTGTTATCACAATTTCAGAGTCCATCTTTTATACACACACGTCATACAAAAATCCCTCCCCTCTTTAGGCGGGCTGTAGTTTTCCACTTTAAAACTGCTCTCCTGACCATCAGTTCACACACACACACACATACACACACACACACATACATACACACATGTTCTTATCATAGTCTCTGTCCTCCCTAAATTGGGAGGGCCCTTTATCTTGGTTTCTCAGTTGTCTGTAGACAGTTCTCCTTGTCCTTTGTTGTCTGGCCTAACTCTTACTCACATTGCTAAATAGTAACACAATGTCATAATCTTTACTGGTCCTACACTCACACGTTACCAGGTAGTAGATTCTAACACATCTCACACAGTTTCGGAGTGTAATAATTAGTCACTACTAAGAAAGTACTAATCATACTTAAAACAAGAACATTTCACAACTATATTTAAGGGTGGAACATTTAGTCATTACTTTTAACCTGTATATATTTTAATTTCTATATCAGATTAGGAGCACTCCCTTTAAGAGTGTGCTCCTAATCTCAGCTCGTTACCTGTATAAAAGACACCTGGGAGCCAGAAATCTTTCTGATTGAGAGGGGGTCAAATACTTATTTCCCTCATTAAAATGCAAATAAATGTATAACATTTTTGACATGCGTTTTTCTGGATTTTTTTTATTTATTCTGTCTCTCACTGTTCAAATAAACCTACCATTAAAATTATAGACTGATCATTTCGTTGTCAGTGGGCAAATGTACAAAATCAGCAGGGGATCAAATACTTTTTTCCCTCACTGTATATACAGTATCTCACAAAAGTGAGTAAACCCCTCACATCTTTGTAAATATTTGAGTATATCTTTTTATGTGACAACACTGAAGAAATGACACTTTGCTACAATGTAAAGTAGTGAGTGTACAGCTTGTATAACAGTGTAAATTTGCTGTCCCCTCAAAATAACTCAACACACAGCCATTCATGTCTAAACCGCTGGCAACAAAAGTGAGTACACCCCTAAGAGAAAATGTACAAATTGGGCCCAATTAGCCATTTTCCCTCCTCGGTGTCATGTGACTCGTTAGTGTTACAAGGTCTCAGGTGTGAATGGGGAGCAGGTGTGTTAAATTTGGTGTCATCGCTCTCACACTCCCTCATACTGGTCACTCGAAGTTCAAAATGGCACCTCATGGCAAAGAACTCTCTGAGGATCTGAAAAAAATAATTGTTGCTCTACATAAAGATGGCCTGGGCTATAAAAAGATTGCCAAGACCCTGAAACTGAGCTGCAGCACGGTGGCCAAGACCATACAGCAGTTTAACAGGACAGGTTCCACTCAGAACAGGCCTCGCCATGGTCGACCAAAGAAGTTGAGTGCACGTGCTCAGCGTCATATCCAGAGGTTGTGTTTGGGAAATAGATGTATGAGTGCTGCCAGCATTGCTGCAGAGGTTGAAGGGGTGGGGGGTCAGCCTGTCAGTGCTCAGACCATACGCCGCACACTGCATCAAATTGGTCTGCATGGCTGTCGTCCCAGAAGGAAGCCTCTTCTAAAGATGATGCAAAAGAAAGGCCGCAAACAGTTTGCTGAAAACAAGCAGACTAAGGACATGGATTACTGGAACCATGTCCTGTGGTCTGATGAGACCAAGATAAACGTATTTGGTTCAGATGGTGTCAAGCGTGTGTGGCGGCAACCAGGTGAGGAGTACAAAGACAAGTGTGTCTTGCCTACTGTCAAGCATGGTGGTGGGAGTGTCATGGTCTGGGGCAGCATGAGTGCTGCCGGCACTGGGGAGCTACAGTTCATTGAGGGAACCATGAATGCCAACATGTACTGTGACATACTGAAGCAGAGCATGATCCCCTCCCTTCGGAGACTGCGCCGCAGGGCAGTATTCCAACATGATAACGACCCCAAACACACCTCCAAGACGACCACTGCCTTGCTAAAGAAGCTGAGGGTAAAGGTGATGGACTGGCCAAGCATGTCTCCAGACCTAAACCCTATTGAGCATCTGTGGGGCATCCTCAAACGGAAGGTGGAGGAGTGCAAGGTCCCTAACATCCACCAGCTCCGTGATGTCGTCATGGAGGAGTGGAAGAGGACTCCAGTGGCAACCTGTGAAGCTCTGGTGAACTCCATGCCCAAGAGGGTTAAGGCAATGCTGGAAAATGATGGTGGCCACACAAAATATTGACACTTTGGGCCCAATTTGGACATTTTCACTTAGGGGTGTACTCACTTTTGTTGCCAGCGGTTTAGACATTAATGGCAGTGTGTTGTGTTATTTTGAGGGGACAGCAAATTTACACTGTTATACAAGCTGTACACTCACTACTTTACATTGTAGAAAAGTGTCATTTCTTCAGTGTTGTCACATGAAAAGATATACTCAAATATTTACAAAAATGTGAGGGGTGTACATACTGTACATACACTACCAGTAAAAAGTTTTAGAACACCTACTCATTCAAGGGTTTTTCTTTATTTTTACTATTTTCTACATTGTAGAATAATAGTGAAGACATCAAAACTATGAAATAACACAGATGGAATCATGTAGTAACCAAAAAAGTGTTAAACAAATCTAAATGTAGGGTATTTTATATTTGAGATTCTTCAAAGTAGCCACCCTTTGCCTTGATGACAGCTTTGCACACTCTTGGCATTCTCTCAACCAGCTTCATGAGGTAGTCACCTAGCATGCATTTCAATTAACAGGTGTGCCTTGTTAAAAGTTAATTTGTGGAATTTCTTTCCTTCTTAATGCATTTGAGCCAATCAGTTGTGTTGTGACAAGGTAGGGGGGTATACAGAAGATAGCCCTATTTGGTAAAAGACCAAGTCCATATTATGGCAAGAACAGCTCAAATAAGCAAAGAGAAACGACAGTCCATCATTCCTTTAAGACATGAAGGTCAGTCAATACGGAACATTTCAAGTACTTTGAAAGTTTCTTCAAGTGCAGTTGCAAAAACCATCAAGCTCTATGATGAAACTGGCTCTCATGAGGACCGCCTCAGGAATGGAAGACCAAGAGTTACCTCTGCTGCAGAGGATAAGTTCATTAGAGTTACCAGCCTCAGAAATTGCAGCCCAAATAAATGCTTCACAGAGTTCAAGTACCAGACACATCTCAACATCAACTGTTCAGAGGAGACTGTGTGAATTAGGCCTTCATGGTCGAATTGCTGCAAAGAAACCACTACTAAAGGACACCAGTAAGAAGAAGAGACTTGCTTGGGAAAGAAACACAAACAATGGACATTAGACCGGTGGACATTTGTCCTTTGGTCTGGAGTCCATATTGGAGATTTTTGGTTCCAACCGCCGTGTCTTTGTGAGACGCGGTGTGGGTGAACGGATTATCTCCTCATTTGTATTTCCCACCGTAAAGCCTGGAGGAGGAGGTGTTATGGTGTGGGGGTGATTTGCTGGTGACACTGTCTGTGATTTATTTGGAATTCAAGGCACACTTAACCAGCATGGCTACCACAGCATTTTGCAGCGATATGCCATCCCATCTGGTTTGGGCATAGTGGGACTATCATTTGTTTTTCAACAGGACAATGACCCAACACACCTCCAGGCTGTGTAAGGGCTATTTTACCAAGAAGGAGAGTGATGGAGTGCTGCATCAGATGACCTGGCCTCCACAATCCCCCAACCTCAACCAAATTGAGATGGTTTGGGATGAGTCGGACCGCAGAGTGAAGGAAAAGCAGCCAACAAGTGCTCAGCATAAGTGGGAACTCCTTCAAGACTGTTGGAAAAACATTCCAGGTGAAGCTGGTTGAGAGAATGCCAAGAGTGTGCAAAGCTGTCATCAAGGCAAAGGGTGGTTATTTGAAGAATCTCAAATATCAAATATATTTTGATTTGTTGAACACTTTTTTGGTTACTACATGATTCCATATGTGTTATTTCATAGTTTTGATGTATTCAATATTATTCTACAATGTAGAAAATAGTAAAAAATAAAGAAAAACCCTTGAATGATTAGGTGTTCTAAAACTTTTGACTGGTACTGTACAAAAAATATATATATATATGGGGGATTGGAAATGATGCAGATATTCAAGCTGATCTACACCCTAAAAAATATACAATAATACTGCTAAAAATGTGGCAAAGCAATTCACGTTTTTTACTGAATACAAAGTGTTATGTTTGGGGCAAATCCAATACAAAACTCTGAGTACCACTCTCTATATTTTCAAGCATAGTGGTGACTGCATCATGTTATGGGTATTCTACTTATGTAATTGAGACATTTCTGTATTTCATTTTCAATTAATTTGCAAAAAATAACATAAAACATGTTTTCACTTTGTCATAATGGAGTATTGTGTGTAGATGGGTGAGAAAAAAATATTAATTTAATCAATTTTGAATTCAGGCTGTAACAAAATAAAATGTTGAATAAGTCAAGGGTTATGAATACTTTCTGAAGGCGTTGTATGTGTGTGTGATTGCAGTAGCCAAGCCATGCACGTTTTTGTATCTAAATAAATATATTTTATTATGTTAGCATTGGGATGGTATTTTCATGTTCCACTCAAAATCATTTAAAAAAAGTTAGCTTTGGTGGTCCCACTCTGGTCGCAGATAATCGGTGTTTTCTGATAGATTAGTTAACCTTCGAAATGTTTTACTTTTGAGCATGAACGGTGCAGCTTTTGCGCAAATTTAGTGCATCCATTTAGCCAGAGAATCAACAAAGTTGCGCAAATGCTGCCTTTTCAGACACGCTGAATCGAACGCGAAGCAATACGTTGGCAACAAACAACATATTCGGGCTTTAGCTGTTTGGTTGACCTTATGGACCGCTTGGCATCTTTTGGAAGTAAGTGTTGGCTAAATTGCACAGATAAAAACAGCGCACAAACACGGCTTAAAACGAGTTTGCACGAGATATGGTTATCCATCTAGCTATCTGCTCAGCTCGTCGCACTGACGTAACGTTAGCTAAATATAGCTAGCTAGAAGGCTAGCCCAGCTAGCTAGCGAGATAACAATTAACCATTTTAGCTAACTATGTATTTGCTTTCATGTAGCTAATTGATTCAACCAGCTAGCTAGCTAACCAATGCATCACTGTTAGCTACTTAATTGTCAGCTAGTATCCGACTTGAAGTACCTACGCTAACTTGCTAGTTATGTGTTGTTAGCCAACGTTAACTAGTTAGCTACTGCTAAATCAAATAAAATTGTATTTGTCACATTCGCCAAATACAACAGATGTACAGTGAAATGCTTACAAGCCCTTAACCAACAATGCAGTTTTAAGAAAGAATAACCAAAAAAAATACAAGTAACAAATAATTAAAGAGCAGCTTGTAAAAATAATAGCAAGTGGGGGTACCAGTACCGAGTCAATATGCGGGGGCACCGGTTAGTCGAGATAATTGAGGTAATATGTACATGTAGGTAGAGTTAGTAAAGTGACTATGCATAGATAATAAACAGAGAGTAGCGGGGGGGGGGGGCGGGGCAGGGGCAATGCAAAGCAAATAGTCTGGGTAGCCATTTGATTAGATGTTCAGGAGTCTTATGGCTTGGGGATAGAAGCTGTTTAGAAGCCTCTTGGACCTATACTTGGCGCTATGACTAGGGTGGCTGGAGTCTTTGACCATTTTTAGGGCCTTCCTCTGACACTGCCTGGTGTAGAGGTCCTGGATGGCAGGAAGCTTGTCCCCAGTGATGTACTGGGCCGTACGCACTACCCTCTGTAGTGCCTTGCGGTCGGAGGTCGAGCAGTTGCCATACCAGGCAGTGATGCAACCAGTCAGGATGCTCTCGATGGTGCAGCTGTAGAACCTTTTGAGGATCTGAGGACCCATGCCAAATCTTATCAGTCTCCTTAGGAGGAATAGGTTTTGTCGTGCCCTCTTGATGCTGGCTTTAAATCTGCCCAATAATACAGATTTTAACAGAAGATTTCTAGTATCTAACGTCTGTGTGTGTGGTTACCAGTAGAATTGGCCAGTTTTGCGACATTACTCTGACTTATTTTCAGATGACCCTTCTGACAAGCCCCCATGTCGAGGTTGGTCATCTAACCTGACTTATTTTTCAGATGACCCTTCTGACAAGCCCCGATGTCGAGGTTGCTCATCTAACCTGGTGGAACCCTACATAAAATGTGCAGAGTGTGGACCCTCACCTTTCCTTCTCTGTCTCCAGGTGAGGGGTGCACATTGCATCCTCGGGCATGTGCATAAAACTGTTAATACATTTTGCCTAACTTGATAACTCTGCATCTCTACTGACACTACATTTTCCCCCAAAAATATGTTTCAGTGTTTTACCAGAGGGTTTGAGTTCAAGAAACATGAGAGCGATCACAAGTATGAAATCATGGTAAGGTATTGGTGTTAATTGTCCTGTCATCTATTCTGAGTAACACATATTATAATATTGACTCTTAAGTCATCCATTATTTACCAAAAGTATGTTTCTGGCTAAACAATAGTGACCATGCTCAATACCATGCCTCCTCCCTCACACAGACGTCAGACTTCCCTGTGCTGGAACCTGGCTGGACAGCACAGGAGGAGATGGCCCTGCTGGAGGCTGTCATGGACTGTGGCTTTGGGAACTGGTTAGTACCCACACTCTCTCCCTCTCTCTCAAGTGTCATATATTACAAACCAAGCAGACTAGGGGCCATTTGCAGTCTGTGATTTGTTTCGTAGCAGCCCTCACGTGTACTGTCTGCCAATATCAATATAAACATGTTGAAATTTATAACAAAAACATAACTGTCACTTTCCCATTTGACTACACAGGCAGGATGTGGCGTATCAGATGCGCACCAAAAGCAAGGAGGAGTGTGAGGCCCACTACATGAAGAACTTCATCAACAACCCCCTGTTCTCCTCCACCCTGCTCAATCTCAGACAAAAAGAGGAGGCCCGTACTGCAGACACAGCCATTCCCTTCAAACGTTAGTATACACAAAACACATCTACTCCTCTGGATTTCTCCCTCCATAGTAATAAGGAGAGTTTGATTGCCATACAAGTTATTATAGAATTCTGAAGCCATACAAAAATACAATTTAGGCTATGCTTCATACACAAAAGTATATTTTCTTTTGATGTAC
Organism: Coregonus clupeaformis; assembly: GCF_020615455.1. Lineage (NCBI taxonomy): Eukaryota > Metazoa > Chordata > Actinopteri > Salmoniformes > Salmonidae > Coregonus > Coregonus clupeaformis. Next base: position 40,979,456 of record NC_059197.1, read on the forward strand.
AGCTGATAAAGGCAGGGAGGAATACATGGCTTTTGTCATTTATTATCTGATATGCAACTACATCGTTCCTCATTTATGCTTGCTTTCTTACACAGTTTGTTTGTCATGAGGGCCTTTTCAGGGCACAAGGTAAAAGTACTATGTTGGTTTTCCTCCCAGCCACTGACGACCCCCCCAGGCCCACCTTTGACTCCCTGTTGTCTCGAGACATGGCTGGATACATGCCTGCCAGAGCAGACTTCATGGAGGTGAGGGGAACTAGGTTCTTAAAGCATCCATGCCTTTAGTAGTTCCAATCTCACAAGCCATAGTCAAAGACATAGACATTCACCTTTTTTGTTCTTCTGCAAAGAACATTTCCCCATGTCATAATGAGTATGTCCTCATACTCCTGGCACATTATGATTGGAATCATAGTAAGTACTTATAGATAACCAAGACAGAACCCTTGCCACCCTGCTTATGTATGCATGAATTAAGATATTAGTTCTCCAGAGGGCCACCTCACTGCAGTCTTATTGAACTCTGACTCATCTCCTTGTCCTTCTGTGATCCCCTCCTGTTATTTGTCGTTCTGTCTAGGAATTTGACAACTATGCTGAGTGGGATCTGAAAGACATAGATTTTGTGGATGATGACACGGACATACTACATGGTGAGTTGAAAGTGCTGAAAGAAAAGTCCAACCCCGCTTTCAATAGAGATTGGAAGTGTATGTTTATTGTACAAAATATCATCAATGCCTTGTCTGACATATTTGTTTGGTTCTATCTAGCGCTGAAGGTTGCCGTTGTTGACATATACCATTCAAGGTTAAAGGAGAGAGAAAGAAGAAAGAAGTAAGTTTGAAATGTTTTGCTTTTAACTCTGATGATGTAATGGGCATATTCAGCCACTAGATGGCCTGATATCTTTGAATCCTTGCCCTTCATCATATGCCCATAACACTCAGCAAATGTTAACACAAAAACATTTAATTGCTTTCCAAAATCAGAAATGTGATACCTACACAAGTAACAACACTTTACTAACACTAGCCTATTAGCATAATCACTGAAGCACTGGTTCAGAATCACCGGTTGCCATGAATTCTGAAAGGCTTAAACGTTACACAACTGTCAAATTTGAGTATTCTTTGAACTGGCCACCTTTTTAGATGAATTTGAGACGTTCATGAATTGTCACACTCCTCAGCCCCCTTCAGTGTGTCAGTACTGGTCTTGGCCACGGTGGTGAGTCCATTCATGTGGTAATACATCCATCACTAAATCAAACTTAACGAGTTGCTGCTCCCTTAACTCTGTGGAATGGCATGTGGGGTGTGGATTGTATGTTAGCTGGCCAGAGCTCCCAGTACCCTGCATGTTTGTCTACGTCCCAAATGGACCCCTATTCCCTACATAGGTCAAAAGTAGTGCACTATGTATGGAATAGGGTGCCATTTGGGATGTAGAAAATGCTCCCCTGCTAGCCTGTCCCCTGCCCCTCAAGCTGCCCCCACCCCCAGCTGGTGACTTGACAGAGGCCCAAAGCAGTGACCCTTGACCTGACGGCCACAGAGTTTACAGACGCAGTAGGCCCCACTGTCAGGTCCTGTTTCACAGCACAGGAAGGCTACTTGTTGCAAAGCTGTTCTATGTCACAACCACACCTTCAAGCTATACTATATATACAAAAGTATGTGGACACCCCTTTAAATTAGTGGATTTGGCTATTTCAGCCACACCCGTTGCTGACAGGTGTATAGAATCGAGCACACAGCCATACAATCTCCATAGAAAAACATTGGCAATAGAATGGCCATACTGAAGAGCTCAGTGACTTTTTATGTGGCACTGTAATAGGATGCCACCTTACCAACAAGTCAGTTCAAGTTTCTGCCCTGCTAGAGCTGCCCCGGTCAACTGTAAGTATTGTTATTGTGAAATGGAAACGTCTAGGAGCAACAACGGCTCAGCCGCGAAGTGGTAGGCCACACAAGCTCACAGAACGGGACAGCCGAGTGCTGAATCGTGTTGCGCGTAAAAACCGTCTGTTCTCGGTTGCAACACTCACTACCGAGTTCCAAACGGCCTCTGGAAGCAACGTCAGCACAAGAACTGTTAGTCGGGAGCTTCATGAAATGGGTTTCCAGCCGCATACAAGCCTAAGATCACCATGCGCAATGCCAAGCGTCGGTTGGAGTGGTGTAAAGCTTGCCGCTATTGGACTCTGGAGCAGTGGAAACGCGTTCTCTGGAGTGATTAATCACGCTTCACCATCTGGCAGTCCGACGGACGAATCTGGGTTTGGCAGATGCCAGGAGAACGCTACCTGCCCGACTGCATAGTGCCAACTGTAAAGTTTGGTGGAGGAGGAATAATGGTCTGGGACTGTTTTTTCATGGTTCGGGCAAGGACCCTTAGTTCCAGTGAAGGGAAATCTTAATGCTACAGCATACAGTGACATTCTAGACGATTCTGTGCTTCCAACTTTGTGGCAACAGTTTGGGGAAGGCCCTTTCCTGTTTCAGCATAACAATGCCCCCGTGCACAAAGCGAGGTCCATACAACCCCATCGAACACCTTTGGGATGAATTGGAACGCTGACTGCGAGCCAGGCCTAATCGCCCAACATCAGAGCACCACCTCACTAATGCTCTTGTGGCTGAGTGGAAGCAGGTCCCCGCAGCGATGTCCCAACATCTAGTGGAAAACCTTCCCAGAAGAGGAGGTTGTTATAGCAGCTACGGGGGGACCAACTCCATATTAATGCCCATGATTTTGGAATGAGAGCAGGTGTCTGCATACTTTTGGTCATGTAGTGTATGTGGTTCAGGTTTAGCAGCTATATAGTACAATCACTCATTCAATAAATGTCAGTCTAAACCCTCTGCTGTTTTCACTCTCTCTACCGGCCTGAGAGTTGGCTGGTATTTACCAATGGACGGTGTCCATATTTTTGGCTTTGGTGTCTTTATGTTTTGTCTTACAGGATCATCCGGGACCATGGACTGATCAACCTGCGGAAGTTCCAGAGTAAGTGCTCTCCTAACAGATTAGAGCTGGGCTGCAGAATTACCAGGAGACCAGGCGTTAATATAACACCCAGACTGAATATGCATTATGTATCCATGGTTGCATGTAAACAACACGGTTGCAATAATGATCAACAGTAACCCTAGGGACACTAGAGGCACTGCTTGTGCTCTTATTTACGATGGAAATTTAGACAGTGCCACAGCATAATTATTGCTCCACTATGAATAGATACCTATGAAATGAACACTGCAGGCCTAATGACCAACTGTATTGGAGCTTTATGAGCTCTTATTGATCCTCTCTCCATGGGCAGCGTTTCATCTAGCTTGGTAATATAATAAATTTTAATGTCCCGCTTTTTATTCATGGTAGATGGGAAGGCAAGACACTCCCTGAATAGATTTATCCAATCAGTTCCTCTTTTTCCTTTACCGCCCAGTGCAGCGCTATCTCCAGGTGATGCCCTGGGAAATTGGCTGTAGTTTTAGGGGTGGAAGAGGACACCCTTATGTTTTATTTATTATTTACCAGCCTCCAGTCACTACGGCCCTCCTCCTCCCCATCTCTCCTCTTATCTCGCTAGTCTTTCAAGACAGAAGAGAACCCAGAGTTGCCATGGAGCTGCAGCCTGGTTGTCATGGAGACTGTCGAAAAGTGTGTGTGTGTCACACGGTAATGGAAGCTGTGTCCAAGCCTGGGTGACTCACAGTGTCGTGCCTGGGCTGATCATGCTGTTGCTCCAGGCAGTTTGACCACCAGTCTCGCTCTCCTTATAGGCATCAGTACCTCAGGACCACCAATCGAGCCCATTCCTGTTATGGAGTGTTTAAAATCACAGGACATTGACTCTACCTGTGTGTTTGTGTGTGTTTTGCTTCTATCTACACGTTCCTATCACTGTACAGCCTCCAAATAAATGAGGAACTCAGCTGCCAGCTTGCAGATAGACAAAGATGTGTGGGCCGCCAGCCTTGAGCTGCTGTCATACTACCCCACATTCACTGTGTACAGAATATAGAACTATCCAAGAAATCACCATGTCTGCAAAGCCACCAGAGTCCACTCAATATACAGTAGTGGTCAAAAGTTTTGAGAATGACACAAATACTAATTTTCACAAAGTCTGCTGCCTCAGTTTTGATAATGGCAATTTGCATATACTCCAGAATGTCATGAAGAGTGATCAGATGAATTGCAATTAATTGCAAAGTCCCTCTTTGCCATGAAAATGAACTTAATCCCAAAAAAACATTTCCACTGCATTTCAGCCCTGCCACAAAAGGACCAGCTGCCATCATGTCAGTGATTCTCTCGTTAACACAGGTGAGTGTTGACGAGGACAAGGCTGGAAATCACTCTGTCATGCTGATTGAGTTAGAATAACAGACTGGAAGCTTTAAAAGGAGGGTGGTGCTTGAAATGATTGTTCTTCCTCTGTTAACCATGGTTACCTGCAAGGAAACACATGCCGTCATCATTGCTTTGCACAAAAAGGCCTTCACAGGCAAGGATATTGCTGCTAGTAAGATTGCACCTAAATCAACCATTTATCGGATTATCAAGAACTTCAAGGAGAGAGATTAAATTGTTGTGAAGATGGCTTCAGGGTGCCCAAGAAAGTCCAGCAAGCGCCAGGACCGTTTCCTAATGTTGATTCAGCTGCGGGATCGGGGCACCACCAGTGCAGAGCTTGCTCAGGAATGGCAGCAGGCAGGTGTGAGTGCATCTGCACGCACAGTGAGGCGAAGACGTTTGGAGGATGGCCTGGTGTTAAGAAGGGCAGCAAAGAAGCCACTTCTCTCCAGGAAAAACATCAGGGACAGACTGATATTCTGCAAAAGGGACAGGGATTGGACTGCTGAGGACTGGGGTAAAGTCATTTTCTCTGATGAATCCCCTTTCCGATTGTTTGGGGCATCCGGATAAAAGCTTGTCCGGAGAAGACAAGGTGAGCGCTACCATCAGTCCTGTGTCATGCCAACAGTAAAGCATCCTGAGACCATTCATGTGTGATAACTAAGTGGCTCTGGGAACAAAACATCGGAAATTGGGTCCATGGCCAGGAAACTCCCCAGACCTTAATGAGAACTTGTGGTCGATCCTCAAGAGGCGGTGGACAAACAAAAACCCACAAATTCTGACAAACTCCAAGCATTGATTAAGCAAGAATGGGCTGCCATCAGTCAGGATGTGGCCCAGAAGTTAATTGACAGCAAGCCAGGGCGGATTGCAGAGGTCTTGAAAAAGAAGGGTCAACACTGCAAATATTGACTCTTTGCATAAACTTAATGTAATTGTCAATAAAAGCCTTTGACACTTATGGAATGCTTGTAATTATACTTCAGTATACCATAGTATACAAAAATATCTCATAACACTGAAGCAGCGAACTTTGTGAAGGGGGGGTGAGTAGGGTGGTACGTGGTGAAATGCCCATCAGGGGAGCTTTTAAACCGTTCACGGCCACAGCAGGGTATCTCACTGATGCAAGGGGGTCACTCAGTTTGCAATGTCTGGACATTTCCTCCTCTGGTGTTCCTCAAAAGCCTCTAATCTAACAAGATTTAATATGATACAGATCTCCAATACAGATCACTGCTGTCATATTCTCTACAACAGGGCTGCCCAACCCTCTTCCTGGAGATCTACTGGGTTTACAGTCCAACCCTAATTTACCACACCTCATTCTACTTATCAGCTGCTCACCAAGACCTTAACTAGCTGAATGTAAGGTTGGGGTTAGACTGAACCTACAGGACGGTAGATCTCCAGGAAGAGGGTTGGGCAGCCCTGCTCTACAATAACAGCTACGTCTCACGACCATTGTGTTTTTGTCTTCCAGTACTGGAGCGTCGCTACCCTAAGGAGGTACAGGATCTGTATGATGCTATGAGACGTTTCGCCAGGGTGGTGGGCCCCATCGAACACGACAAGTTCATAGAGAGTCATGCATGTGAGTATGACATTGCTATATTGTACATGCACACACAGTAGACATTTGATGTTAACACCAATAGAATTCAGTTTCTTCCAACTCCTCTCCCTCCGTTCTACACAGACAGCAGTCACACATCCTGTGATCCCGTCTTTAATATTGTGGGTAACACTAAGCTCATCGCCGTGGTAATGAGCCTGTCAGATTATCTCCTGTCCTTACGCAGCAGCAGACCCCAATGGTTGGCCTGCTGGAGGTCACATGACTGGATGTGTGAACTCCCTGTGAGCGAGAGGCGTGTTTCTGTGTGTGTGTGTGTCTGAGACATCAACTCGTTCTGATTAAAGGGCTGGGGCTTCAGGATAGCATGGCGTTACTCCTTTGTTGTGTCAGAGAGAGCAGCAGTAGAGGTAGAGACCCTGCCCTGGCTACAACACTGATCTGATGTTCAGCTCTGATGTTGGGAAGCACAGGTCTGAGGGGTGAAGAGTTCAGCTTTCTCTGTCGTAGGGATAAAGAGTTTGTCTCCCTCTCTATCTCTCTGCGCCTGTCTGTCTGTCCGCCTGTCTGTCTGTCTCCCTCTCTGCAGTACAGACCGGTGAGGTGAGTGGACAGGCCTTTCTGACCTCATGTCCTCCTTGTCTTTCAGTGGAGTTTGAGCTGAGGAGAGAGATCTGCAGGCTGCAGGAGTACAGGAGAGCAGGGATCCAGTCTTTCTGCAGTGAGTCCAGTCTACCCATCTAACCCTGTCCCCCCTACTTCAGACAGTCCCCCTCAGAAGCTGTGTCCCAAATGGCACCCTATTCCCTATTACAGCCCATACAGTTGTGGTCAAAAGTAGTGCACTTTGTAGGAAAAGGGTGCAATTTGGGACAGAGCCTCATTAGTGACTTCCTTGTGTCAGCCAGGACCCAGGGCTGACTGACTGCACCAGTAACCCCCTCCCTCCCTCCTCTGTGCCCCCCTGCAGGTGCCAAGGTGTATGAGCGTGTGAAGCACGTGCGGGAGGATGAGCGGAGGAAGAGGACCATGCTAGTTGATGTGCTGCAGTACATTCAGGACGGACGGGCCTGCCAGCAGTGGCTCAGCAAACAGGCTGCCATGTGAGCCCCGTCCTTTTACCCTTTAGTCCAGTGTTCCACAATCCATTCCTCTGGACCACGTGGTTATACATTAATGTTCAAGTCCAACACTAGCCCACCTGATTCCACTAATCAAGGGCTAGATGATTAGTTGACTATTTGAATCAGGGGTACTAGCGCTGGGCTATAACTGAGATACCACCCATCTCCTCTGCAGTTTATTACTGTGGGCTTGTGATTGTTGATGTTTTTTATGTAGAGCTGTTCTTGTTGTTTTGTGGTTTATCCTAAGCCCAACTCTTGGGTGTTCTCCATGTTCTGATAATTATTCTTCATGAAAAAGAAAAAAAACAGAACTGCTAGTGTGTGTGATGATTCATTCTCTCTGTGGACGAGGATCCCGGAGAGTGAGAAGTGTGTTTGTGTGTGTGCACTGCCTGTAGTGACACTTCTCTCTCCACAGTGATGCTGGTATCACTCCTGTTGTCACCACCATCACCACATCAGGTAAGGACTCTCTTCCTCTACCCAATCCCTCTCTTCCTCTACCCGCTCCCTCTCTTTCTCTCCTCCCCCCGCTCCCTCTCTTTCTCTCCTCCCCCGCTCCCTCTCTTCCTCTCCTCACCCGCTCCCTCTCTCACTCCCCCCACTCCCTCTCTTCCTCTCCTCACTCTCTTCCTCTCCCACTCCTTCTCTTCCTCTCCCGCTCCCTCTCTTCCTCTCCCGCTCCCTCTCTTCCTTCCCCTGCTCCCTCTCTTCCTCCACCCGCTCCCTCTCTTCCTTCACCCGCTCCCTCTCTTCCTCTCCTCACCCGCTCCCTCTCTTCCTCTTCCTCTCCTCCCCCGCTCCCTCTCTTCCTCTCTTCCTCCCGCCCTATCCCCCGCTCCCTCTCTTCCTCTCCCGCTCCCTCTCTTCCTCTCCCGCTCCCTCTCTTCCTCTCCTTCCCCTGCTCCCTCTCTTCCTCCCCCTGCTCCCTCTCTTCCTCCGCCCGCCCCCTCTCTTCCTCCGCCCGCCCCCTCTCTTCCTCCGCCCGCCCCCTCTCTTCCTCCGCCCGCCCCCTCTCTTCCTCCGCCCGCCCCCTCTCTTCCTCTCCTCCCCCCGCCCCTCTCTTCCTCCCTCCCCGCCCCCCTCTCTTCCTCCCCTCCGCTCCCTCTCTTCCTCCCCTCCGCTCCCTCTCTTCCTTTTCCTCTCCTCACCCGCTCCCTCTCTTCCTCTTCCTCTCCTCACCCTCTCTCTCTCTTCCTCTCTTACTCCCGCTCCCTCTCTTCCTCTCCTCCACCCGCTCCCTCACCCTCTCTTCCTCCTCCCGCTCCCTCTCTTCCTCCCCCGCTCCCTCTCTTCCTCCCCCCGCTCCCTCTCTTCCTCCCCCCGCTGCCTCTCTTCCTCCCCCCGCTGCCTCTCTTCCTCCCCCCGCTCCCTCTCTTCCTCTCCTCCCCTGCTCCCTCTATTCCTCTCTTACTCCCGCTCCCTCTCTTCCTCCCGCCCTCTCTTCCTCTCCTCCCCGCTCCCTCTCTTCCTCTCCTCCCTCTCTTCCTCTCCTCCCCCGCTCCCTCTCTTCCTTCACCCTCTCCCCCCACTCCCTCTCTTCCTCTCCTCCCCTGCTCCCGCTCTTCCTCTCCTCACCCGCTCCCTCACTTCCTCTCCTCCCCCGCCCCCTCTCTTCCTCTTCCCCCCGCCCCCTCTCTTCCTCTTCCTCTCCTCACCCGCTCCCTCTCTTCCTCTCCTCACCCGCTCCCTCTCTTCCTCTTCCTCCCCCGCTCCTTCTCTTCCTCTCCCGCTCCCTCTCTTCCTCTCCTCCTCCTAATCCCTCTCTTTCTCTCCTCCCCCGCTCCCTCTCTTCCTCCACCGCTCCCTCTCTTCCCCCCCGCTCCCTCTCTTCCTCTCCTCCACCCGCTCCCTCTCTTCCTCTCCTCCACCCACTCCCTTTCCTCCTTCTCCCTCTCTTCCTCTCCTCCCACGCTCCCTCTCTTCCTTCACCCACTCCCTCTCTTCCTCTTCCTCTCCTGCTCCCTCTCTTCCTCCCCGCTCCTTCTCTTCCTCCCCCGCTCCCTCTCTTCCTCTCCTCCCCCGCTCCCTCTCTTCCTCTCCTCCCCCGCTCCCTCTTCCTCTCCTCCCCCGCTCCCTCTCTTCCTCTCCTCCCCCGCTCCCTCTCTTCCCCCGCTCCCTCTCTTCCCCCCCGCTCCCTCTCGTCCTCTCCTCCACCCGCTCCCTTTCTTCCTTCTCCCTCTCTTCCTCTCCTCCCACGCTCCCTCTCTTCCTTCACCCACTCCCTCTCTTCCTCTCCTCACCTGCACCCGCTCCCTCTCTTCCTCCCTCTCTTCCTCCCCCGCTCCCTCTCTTCCTCCCCCGCTCCCTCTTCCTCTCTTACGCCTGCTCCCTCTCTTCCTCTCCTCCTCCCGCTCCCTCCCTTCCTCTCCTTCCCCGCTCCCTCTCTTCCTCCCCCCGCTCCCTCTCTTCCTCCCCCCGCTCCCTCTCTTCCTCCCCCCGCTCCCTCTCTTCCTCTTACTCCAGCTCCCTCCCCCTGCTCCCTCTCTCTTCCTCTCCTCCCCCCACTCCCTCTCTTCCTCTCCTCCCCCACTCCCTCTCTTCCTCCCCGCACTCCCTCTCTTCCTCACCTGCCCCCTCTCTTCCCCTCCCGCTCCCTCTCTTCCTCTCTTACCCCCGCTCCCTCTCTTCCTCCCTCCTCCCGCTCCCTCCCCCGCTCCCTCCCTTCCTCTCCTTCCACGCTCCCCCTTCCTCCCTCTCTTCCTCCCCCTCTCTCTTCCTCTCCTCCCCCGCTTCCTCTCCTCCCCCTCTCCCTCTCTTCCTCACCCTCCCCCCGCTCTTCCTCCACCCGCTCCCGCTCTTCCTCCTCCCGCTCCCTCTCTTCCTCCACCCGCTCCCTCTCTTCCTCCTTTTCCCGCTCCCTCTCTTCCTCTCTCCACTCCCTCTCTTCCTCTTCCTCCCCCCGCTCTCTCTCTTCCTCCTCCCGCTCTCTCTTCCTCCTCCCGCTCCCTCTCTTCCCCCTACTCCTTCTCTTCCTCTCCTCCCCCGCTCCCTCTCTTCCTCTCCTCCTTCTGCTTCCTCGCCTCCCCCGCTCCCTCTTCCTCTCCTCCTCCTGCTCCCTCTCCTCCCCCGCTCCCTCTTCCTCTCCTCCCCCTGCTCCCTCTCTTCCTCTCCTCCGCCCGCTCCCTCTCTTCCTCCCCCGCTCCCTCTCTTCCTCTCCTCCTCCCGCTCCCTCCCCCGCTCCCTCCCTTCCTCTCCTTACCCGCTCCCCCTTCCTCCCTCTCTTCCTCCCCCCCTCTCTCTTCCTCTCCTCCCCCGCTTCCTCTCCGACCCCCTGCTCCCTCTCTTCCTCACCCTCCCCCGCTCTTCCTCCACCCGCTCCTGCTCTTCCTCCTTCCGCTCCCTCTCTTCCTCTCTCCGCTCCCTCTCTTCCTCTCTTCCTCTCTCCGCTCCCTCTCTTCCTCTCTCCGCTCCCTCTCTTCCTCTCTCCGCTCCCTCTCTTCCTCTCCTCCCCCTCCCTCTCTTCCTCTCCTCCCCCTACTCCCTCTCTTCCTCTCCTCCCCCGCTCCCTCTCTTCCTCTCCTCCTTCTGCTCCCTCTCTTCCTCCACCTGCTCCCTCTTCCTCCGCCTGCTCTCTCTCTTCCTCCCCCTGCTCTCTCTCTTCCTTCACCTGCTTCCTCTTCCTCCCCCTGCTCTCTCTCTTCCTCCCCCTGCTCTCTCTCTTCCTTCACCTGCTTCCTCTTCCTCCCCCTGCTCTCTCTCTTCCTCCCCCTGCTCTCTCTCTTCCTCCCGCTGCTCTCTCTCTTCCTCCTCCCGCTGCCTCTCTTCCTCTCCTCCCTCTCTTCCTCTCCTCCCTCTCTTCCTCTCCTCTCCCGCTCCCTCTCTTCCTCTCCTCACCCGCTCTCTCTCTTCCTCTCTTACTCCCGCTCCCTCTCTTCCTCTCCTCCACCCGCTCCCTCACCCCTCCCTCTCTTCCTCTCCTCCTCCCGCTCCCTCTCTTCCTTCCCCCCGCTCCCTCTCTTCCTCCCCCCGCTGCCTCACTTCCTCCCCCCGCTGCCTCTCTTCCTCCCCCCGCTCCCTCTCTTCCTCTCCTCCCCTGCTCCCTCTATCCCTCTCTTCCCCGCTGCCTCTCTTCCTGTCCTCACCCGCTCCCTCTCTTCCTCTTCCTCCGCCTGCTCCCTCTCTTCCTCCACCTGCTCCCTCTCTTCTTCCCCTCCCCCGCTCCCTCTCTTCCTTCACCTGCTTCCTCTTCCTCCCCCTGCTCCCTCTTCCTCCCCCTGCTCTCTCTTCCTTCACCTGCTTCCTCTTCCTCCCCCTGCTCTCTCTCTTCCTTCACCTGCTTCCTCTTCCTCCCCCTGCTCTCTCTCTTCCTCCCGCTGCTCTCTCTCTTCCTCCTCCCGCTGCCTCTCTTCCTCTCCTCCCTCTCTTCCTCTCCTCTCCCGCTCCCTCTCTTCCTCTCCTCCCCCCGCTCCCTCTCTTCCTCTCCTCCCCCTGCTCACTCTCTTCCTCTCCTTCCCTCGCTCACTCTCTTCCTCTCCTTCATCTGCTCCCTCTTCCTCCACCCGCTCTCTCTCTTCCTCCCCCTGCTGCCTCTCTTCCTCTCCTCCCCCACTGCCTCTCTTCCTCTCCTCCCCCGCTGCCTCTCTTCCTCTCCTCCCCCGCTGCCTCTCTTCCTCTCCTCCACCCGCTCTCTCTTTTCCTCCCCCCACTCCCTCTCTTCCTCCCCCGCTCCCTCTCTTCCTCCCCGCTCCCTCTCTTCCTCTCCTCCTCCCTCTCTTCCTCTCCTCCCCCGCTCCCTCTCTTCCTCTCCTCCCCCGCTCCCTCTCTTCCTCTCCTCCCCCACTCCCTCTCTTCCTTCTCCTACTCCCTCTCTTCCTCTCCTCCACCCGCTCCCTCTCTTCCTTCTCCCTCTCTTCCTCTCCTCCACCCGCTCCCCCTCTTCCTTCTCCTGCTCCCTCTCTTCCTCTCCTCCACCCGCTCCCTCTCTTCCTCTCCTCCACCCGCTCCCTCTTCCTCTCCTCCACCCGCTCCCTCTCTTCTTCTCCTCCCCCACTCCCTCTCTTCCTTACCTCCCCCCGCTCCCTCTCTTCCTTCGCCCACTCTCTCTTCCTCCCTCCGCTCCCTCTCTTCCTCTCCTCCCCACGCTCCCTCTCCACCTCCCGCTCCCATCTCTTCCCCTTCCTCCCTCTTCCCTCTTCCTCTCCCTCCCCCGCTCCCTCTCTTCCTCTCCCTCCCCCGCTCCCTCTCTTCCTCTCCTCCTCCCGCTTCCTCTCCTCCTCCCGCTCCCTCTCTTCCTCTCCTCCTCCTGCTTCCTCTCTTCCTCCCCCGCTCCCTCTCTTCCTATTCCTCCCCCGCTCCCTCTCTTCCTCTTCCTCCCCCGCTCCCTCTCTTCCTCTTCCTCACCCGCTCCCTCTCTTCCGCTTCCTCCCCCGCTCCCTCTCTTCCTCTCCCTCCCCGCTCCCTCTCTTCCTCTCCTCCTCCCGCTTCCTCTCCTCCTCCCGCTCCCTCTCTTCCTCTCCTCCTCCCGCTTCCTCTCTTCCTCCCCCGCTCCCTCTCTTCCTCTTCCTCACCCGCTCCCTCTCTTCCTCCCCCGCTCCCTCTCTTCCTTCCCCCGCTCCCTCTCTTCTTGTCATGGTCCCAGGTGCAGTCACATTAATGTATTCTCAGAGATGCTCATCCAGAAATACACTCGACAAACAGGACTGCTATGCATATCTGTCTCTAGCTTTATCTTCCCCGTTTCCGTTGTCATTCAGTAACCTCAAGTGCACAAGTAGGACACATCTATGTCATTTCCACACGGGTATATTTACACTCATTTGCCTGTCGTAAATATTTGTCTTTATTTTCCAACAAAACTGATTTAGCAAACTGTCAGTTTGTCACTTAAAACAATACGAGAATAGTCAGGTGTTTAGATCTGTTTAACTGTGTGTTATTGTTCCACAGCAACAGGCAGGAGAAGCGCCCCTCCTCTCAACCTGACCGGCCTGCCAGGGACAGAGAAGCTCAACGACAGGGAGAAAGAGGTACATATAGAATCCATTCTATTACATATGAATTCTAGGATCTCTATGGATGTAAGGCTCTCAGCCCCACCAGGGCAGTACGTGAAGGGCTAAACAGAAAGTGTGCATCCTAAATGGTACCCTATTCCCCATAGGCCCTGGTCAAAAGTAGTACACTCTATGGCAAGGCTCTCCAACCCTGTTCCTGGAGAGCTACCCTCCTGCAGGTTTTTGCTCCAACCCCAGTTGTAACTAACCTGATTCAGCTTATCAACCAGCTAATTATTAGAATCAGGTGCCCTAGATTAGGGTTGTAGCAAAAAGCTACAGGATGTTAGCTCTCCAGGGAACAGGGTTGGAGAGCGCTGCTCTATTGGGAATACAGTGGCATTTGGGACACAGTCATGACTGGCATTTTGTTGATGTAACATGGCGTCTCTCTCTGTCCTGTGGCTGCTTGCAGCTGTGCCAGGTGGTGCGTCTGGTGCCAGGTGCCTACCTGGAGTACAAGCAGGCCCTGCTGAACGAGTGCAGGCGGCAGGGTGGTCTACGGCTGGCACAGGCCCGGGCACTCATCAAGATCGACGTCAACAAGACACGCAAGATCTATGACTTTCTGATCAAGGAGGGCTACATCAACAAGGCCTAGGAAAGCCTGAAACAGAGGTTGTATCCCAAATGGCACCCTATTCCCTATATAGTGCACTACTTTTGACCAGAGCCGGGTGCCATTTGGGACACACCCAGAGTCAGGACTGTTACAGCAGGGATCATGGCTGGACTGGACACTAACTGATATGTTTTATAATCATGTTGTCTTGGTGAAATGATGCTGTCACGTGCTGTGAGAACTACGTTTCAATAACCCTCCTTTGTTTGAAAGAAAAACAAAATGTACAAATTATATATATATATATATATATATATATATATATATATATATATATATATATATATATATATATATATATATATATACACACACAAAAGTATGTGGACATTAGTGGATTCGGCTATTTCAGCCACACCCGAGCACACAGCCATGCAATCTTCATAGACAAACATTGGCAGTGGAATGGCCTTACTGAAGAGCTCAGTGACTTTCAAGTCAGTTCGTCAAATTTCTGCCCTGCTAGAGCTGCCCCGGTTAACTGTAAGTGCTGTTATTGTGAAGTGAAAACATCTAGGAACGGCTCAGCCACAAATTGGATGGCCACACAAACTCACAGAACGGGACCAGCGAGTGCTGAATCGCGTAGTGCATAAAAATTGTCTGTCCTCGGTTGCAACTCTCACTACTGAGTTCCAAACTGCCTCAAGAATTGTTCGTCGGGAGCTTCATGAATTGGGTTTCCATGGCCGAGCAGCAGCACATAAGCCTAAGATCACCATGCGCAATGCCAAGCGTCAGCTGGAGTGGTGTAAAGCTCAGTGCCATTGGACTGTGGAGCAGTGGTAACGCGTTCTCTGGAGTGATGAATCACACTTCACCATCTGGCAGTCCTATGGATGAATCTAGGTTTGGCGGATGCCAGGAGAACGCTACCTGCCCGAATGCATAGCGCCAACTGTAAATTTGGTGGAGGAGGAATAATGGTTTGGGGCTGTTTTTCATGGTTCGGGCTAGACCCATTAGTTCCAGTGAAGGGAAATCTTAATGCTACAGCAAAAAATGACATTCTAGACGATTCTGTGCTTCCAACTTTGTGGCAACAGTTTGGGGAAGGCCCTTTCCTGTTTCAGCATGACAATGCCCCTGTGCACAAAGCGAGGTCCATACAGAAATGGGTTGTCGATCGGTGTGGAAGAACTTGACTGGCCTGCACAGAACCCTGACCTCAACCCCATCGAACACCTTTGGGATGAATTGGAATGCCGACTGCGAGCCAGGCCTAATCACCCAACATCAGTGCCCGACCTCACTAATGCTCTTGTGGCTGAATGGAAGTAAGTCCCCGCGGCAATGTTCCAACCTCTAGTGGAAAGCCTTCCCAGAAGAGTGGAGGCTGTTATAGCAGCAACGGGGGGACCAACTCCATATTAATGCCCATGATTTTGGAATGAGATGTTCGACGAGCAAGTGTCCACATACTTTTGGTCTTGTAGTGCATCTCTAAATTTGTCATCAACTTCAGGTCCTACATTTTGCATCACTCTTGCCTTGTACATGTTCTAACTTCTAACCAAACTGACATACCTTCCTATTTGTACAGTACTTTAATTGTCAGTGACACAGGAGCAGATAAGAAAATGACTGTGTATTTATTTATCCTATAATAAAATGTTTTATGTAAAAAGTATAACAGTACATGTGTATTTTACTTATCATTAATGTGTAATAGCTGTTATTACATGATAACCAACTTTCCATCGTAGCATCGGTGCTGAGTTGCTTTCTCTTAGCAGGTTCTGTTAGCAACACATTTACATTTACATTTTAGTCATTGTTAGATTAATTTGTATTTTAAGAATAATGACTAAAGGATTTCACCCCAAATACAGTATAAATGTGTAAACTGTGTTAGAATTATCAACCCACTAACAGAGGGAGGCGGGACTAAACATTCCAGGGTGAAGGAGAAAGGTGGAAACTGTTTAATATTTTTTTTTACCTTTATTTAACCAGGTAAGCCAGTTGAGAACAAGTTCTCATTTACAACTGCGACCTGGCCAAGATAAAGCAAAGCAGTGCAATAAAAACAACACAGAGTTACATATGGGGTAAAGAAAACACAAAGTCAAAAATACAACAGAAAATATATATACAGTGTGTGCAAATGTAGCAAGTTATGGAGGTAAGGCAATAAATAGGCTATAGTGCAAAATAATTACAATAGTATTAACACTGGAATGCTAGATGTGCAAGAGATTATGTGCAAATAGAGATACTGGGGTGCAAAAGAGCAAAATAAATAACAATATAGGGATGAGGTAGTTGGGTGGGCTAATTTCAGATGGGCTGTGTACAGGTGCAGTGATCGGTAAGGTGCTCTGACAACTGATGCTTAAAGTTAGTGAGGGAGATAAGAGTCTCCAGCTTCAGAGATTTTTGCAATTCGTTCCAGTCATTGGCATCAGAGAACTGGAAGGAATGGCGGCCAAAGGAGGTGTTGGCTTTGGGAATGACCAGTGAGATATACCTGCTGGAGCGCAGACTACGGGTGGGTGCTGCTATGGTGACCAATGAGCTAAGATAAGGTGGGGATTTGCCTAGCAGTGATTTATAGATGGCCTGGAGCCAGTGGGTTTGACGACGAACATGTAGTGAGGACCAGCCAACAAGAGCGTACAGGTCACAGTGGTGGGTAGTGTATGGGGCTTTGGAGACAAAACGGATGGCACTGTGATAGACTACATCCAATTTGCTGAGTAGAGTGTTGGAGGCTATTTTGTAAATGACATCGCGAAGTCAAGGATCGGTAGGATAGTCAGTTTTACGAGGGCATGTTTGGCAGCATGAGTGAAGGAGGCTTTGTTGCGAAATAGGAAGCCGATTCTAGATTTAACTTTGGATTGGAGATTCTTTATGTGAGTCTGGAAGGAGAGTTTACAGTCTAACCAGACACCTAGGTATTTGTAGTTGTCCACATACTCTAGGTCAGACCCGTCGAGAGTGGTGATTCTAGTCGGGTGGGCGGGTGCCAGCAGCGTTCGATTGAAAAGCATGCATTTAGTTTTACTAGTGTTTAAGAGCAGTTGGAGGCTACTGAAGGAGTGTTGTATGGCATTGAAGCTCGTTTGGAGGTTTGTTAACACAGTGTCCAATGAAGGGCCAGATGTATACAAAATGGTGTCGTCTGCGTAGAGGTGGATCTGAGAGTCACCAGCAGCAAGAGCGACATCATTGATATACACGGAGAAAAGTGTCGGCTCAAGAATTGAACCCTGTGGCACCCCCATAGAGACTGCCATAGGTCCAGACAACAGGCCCTCCGATTTGACACACTGAACTCTATCTGAGAAGTAGTTGGTGAACCAGGCGAGGCAGTCATTTGAGAAACCAAGGCTATTTAGTCTGCCAATAAGAATGCGGTGGTTGACAGAGTCGAAAGCCTTGGCCAGGTCGATGAAGACGGCTGCACAGTACTGTCTATTATCAATCGCGGTTATAATATCGTTTAGGACCTTGAGCGTGGCTGAAGTGCACCCATGACCAGCTCGGAAACCGGATTGCATAGCGGAGAAGGTACGGTGGTATTCGAAATGGTCGGTGATCTGTTTGTTAACTTGGCTTTCAAATACTTTCGAAAGGCAGGGCAGGATGGATATAGGTCTGTAGCAGTTTGGATCTAGAGTGTCACCCCCTTTGAAGAAGGGAATGACCGCGGCAGCTTTCCAATCTCTGGGGATCTCAGACGTTATGAAAGAGAGGTTGAACAGACTAGTAATAGGGGTTGCGACAATTTCGGCGGCTAGTTTTAGAAAGAAAGGGTCCAGATTGTCTAGCCCAGCTGATTTGTAGGGGTCCAGATTTTGCAGCTCTTTCAGAACATCAGCTGTCTGAATTTGTAAACCTAAGCGTTGGGTAACAATGAAAAAGATAGCATCACTGGAGGCACCAATTGAGTCGGTCTCCGCGTGTATGGGGGGTGGGACAAAGGAGCTATCTAAGGCAGGTTTAGCTGGGCTGGGGGATCTACAGTGAAATAGTACAATTAGAAATAACCGAAACAACAATAAGCTAACCATGTTTGGGCTGAGGCTAAACATAAACAGGATGTAGTACCGTAAAAAGGAACAGTCCAGCAGACATCAGCTGTATAGCTGAGTTATCATAAGGTCCGGTGAACAGCAATAGGATAGTTCGGAGGCTGCTAAAGCACTAGCGAGTTTGAGGCCACGGCTAGCGTGTGCTAGCGGGCCGGGGCTAGCAGATGGAATCTTCGTGGTCGACGTCGTAACCACATCAGACGATTTCGTCGGCAGACCAGTCGTGTAGGATCGGCGGGGCTCCGTGTCAACACTAGGTGGTCCCGTCCGGTTGACAGAGAGGTAGATAGCCGGGAGATGGGCCTAGCTCAGGATGATTAGCCAGACCACAGCGTCCATTTTGTTGCAGCTAAATAATAAGAAATCCCCCCGTTTAGTAATAATTCAATCCAGAATTATTCTCCTAGGAGCTATTATCAGTGCGTCTCTTGAGCCAATGTTATGATCTGCTTTTGTAATTAACCATTTAAAATTATTTAACCCCTAACCTAAAGGTGGGCGGAGCAAAGTGCCTTTGTGTGTCAAGAGGTATAAAACAGGAGTGTATGGGTTTTGGCGCCAGAGTTCTCCATGAATAAAAATACAGATCATTCTTTCTGGTTGTGGACCTTGAATCATTTATGATTAAAACCTGAGCCTTACAACCTCTGGTAATGATTCAAGCTTAGGTTGAATTAGAGATAGAAATTCACTAACAGAGTGGTCCTTTGAGCGGAGCTTAAATACGTCTTTGTCGTTCTAAGGACACTGAAACCGTGCACGGGCGGATGATTGCATCCGTGGAGAATAGTCCTGGCCTTCGACGTTAAGGTTATAAACAGGCCGGTGATTACTCTTATGAACGATAAAGATGTTAACGAGTTTGAAAAAGCATTTAAATCCAAACTGCAAGGAAAAGGTCAGTAATTTTTATTCATGGATTTTGGTGAAATGATTTGAACTTGTATAAGAATAAGTAATTATTGTGAAGGGCAGAGAATAGTTACCAAAATCTCAAAGGAAGTAATAATTATTACTAAACGGGGAGGGTCCGTAATTGACCCTAGGTAAATAGTTATTACCAAAATAATCTAGTCCGAAATGACACGGGGTGACTGGCCATCACCAATGTAAACTAGTTTTTATTGAGATTGTACTGGGTACAGTGTTACGATAAACAGGGAGGGGATGATTTTCGTCGTGTGCTATGGATACATTAAACAGGTCAAAAGTCGCGTAAACAACTGGGGATTTGCTATAACTCTGTCTGTTTCATGAAACTGGAGCAGTTACGACCTCTAGGTTACAAATAGGTTTAGCAAATGATTGTATAATGTTGTGTGAGATTTGAGAATCCATCGGAATACGTGATAATTGTTTCAAGGAAGGAGCTAAAAATAAGTCGCGTGAGAAAAAATGGTTCTGACTCTTTTCATGAAACCGGAGTTTTAAATAAAAAACTCTGGGTTAGGGGTTAAATAATTTTAAATGGTTAATTACAAAAGCAGATCATAACATTGGCTCAAGAGACACACTGATAATAGCTCCTAGGAGAATAATTCTGGATTGAATTATTACTAAACGGGGGGATTTCTTATTTTTCCACCATGGGAAATAAATCTTCTAAAGAGGTCCGAGAATTAACGGGGGATGAAAGATATATGTTAGGAAGAGATCGAAGAAATATGTTTTATGGATTCATTTGGGAGAAGAGGTATGGATTTATTGGGCATCTAGATGTGGAAAAATTAGAAGTTATGATTAGGCAGATGCATGTAAACTGTGGAACGGATTTGAAAAAACAGTGAGGGGAGGGGCTAGAGACAGCGAGGGTCTTTTTTAAGTGCGAAGGAGAGAGGAAGTGCTTTAACGGTAACAAAGGAATATTTAACCATCGTGACTGCAGGGGTAAAGGAAAGGGCAGTGTCGGAGATAGGACAGTCAATTTTTTTGGTTCAACGGGTAAAATGTTTGAAAAAATTATTTGTGTCGATTAAGAATTGGCTAAAAACACCACGAAGCGATTATTTGAGAGGTACCTATAAAATTTCAACGATGCATATGTATGAACTTTCTCACTCAAACGTAGACGTACGTCATGAGTGAGAAAGTAGAGAATATTTACATTTGCATTTTTTGGTCATTTGGCAGACGCTCTGGTCCGGAGCGACTTGCAGGAGCAGTGGGGGTTGGGTGCCTTGCTTGGGGGCACATCGGCAGATTTTTCGCCTGGTCGGCTCGGGAGTTGGAGCCGGCGACCTGTCGGTTACTGACACGGTGCTCTTGGTTACTGGGCTACCAGCCGGCGGATATGAGTTTAAGGTTGTGCCGTTGTTTGATTAGGTGATAAGGTTATGTGATAAGGTTTAATGGATAATCGGACCATAACTAATGTGGTTATAGAAGTAATGTATAAATAGTAGAGAGCCAATAGAGGGTTCCATTGAACTATTATGTTGTGTTGGGCATTTGAATGGCATAAGGTGAAATCTGTGTGTATGAGGGAATTCAACGGCGGGTATGAATGATAACCGGATACTACTTAGTATTTGGTTGGTTAAATGCTGAATAAAATATTTGAGGCGTGGTTGGGGGGTAACTAGAAAGACGCACTTATTCAATGGGGAATGGGTGTAGGGAGAGAGAGTTTTTACGTGTATTAAAAGTTGCATTAGATAGCTTTAGTAGTATTCTAGAGGTCTATGAAAATATGTTACAAGTACGAATGACATTATTTCCTAAGAAGGAAGATTTGTAGGGAAGGTCCCGCGCCTCCCCTTTAATGTAGGAAGGAGCAGGAGAGGGGGAGAGGTGAGAGACAGTACATAGTTCAGATGGTAGGAATGTCATTAAGTGTATGCTTATCAACGATATCAAGTATTTGTTTTATTGATTGGGGCCGAATCAGAGAGAACGGTTAAAGAGATTGAATAGCGAACTGAAATGGGTTAGCGGGAAAATACAAATAGTTGGTCAATTTTAGAACGATAATTTATTTTCGTTATGGGGAAGCAAGTGGTATTGGCTGTTGTGCTGGGGGAATAGCGCCAGCCTGTGGTGGGTTCTGGATTTGTTATAAAGAAACTTATATTTTAAACTAAAGTGATGGAATAGGCTACAATTATAACATTATCAGAAAAAGGGCACAATATAATTTGTAATAGTTATTACAATTATTATGGATAGTTATTACAGTTATTATCATTGATTCAGTAATGATAGAAGGATAGTAGAGGAAAGGCAAGGGATTAAATCTCATTTAGGGAAATAAGCAGAGTATGAAATATTAGGGAGAAAATACCATTAACTGAGGGAACATTTGATGTAACCGTGATTGTATTGGCTAAAAACTGAAATATGACATTTACAAAGGGGACAGGAACAATAGAAGGGGAGACAGATTTTCCTAGGGGGTTGAACAAATAATTGATAATGGATCATTTGAAATGAGATCACATGTAGCAGATTTAGGGTAATCAATTAAATAATCATTGGATACTCGAGGAATTTTGGGGGGGAAAAAAAAATTGATGAAGAATGATGAGCTTTTTGGTGATGATGGACAGCTGTAAAGCTTGGGTACTCTATTATGTACTGCATACTGGTAAATTAAGTGATCTTATCTATGGGAAGGCAATGGCAGCCCATGGTAACATCATTTGGAACTCTAAGAAGCAAGAACAGTTTATGTTGTTGCTCTCTTCCCAAACAGTCTTATCTTTTTATGCATATATCAGGGATGTTACCCAAATGGTAGAGAGTAAAGAGGGATATGACATTGGTCGTGATTTAAAGATTATGAGGTTTTTTTTGGTGGGCTATTAGATATAACTGGGTTAATCACGAACATAGAGGTTTTTATTCTTTGTTGCTAGGCAGAAGACTTAGGTGACCTAAATAGGGACTTGTCATGTCCAACAATCAGTCTTCAGGTCAAGCCCGTGAGAGCCGGGGTAGAACAGAGTTTGAACTAAACATAAGTGTTTTTACAAGATAAGAGATTGATTGATTGGATTACTCATTGATTCTGAACTGAATGAAAGTCGAATTTAGCCGCCATAAAGACAAAGGAAGTGGGAGGAGCAATAAAGAAGCAAAAGACAATCTCAAAAATGAAAGGCATGGCAATTGGTTGATAAATTACCTAAGGGATTGTTTAGGTAGGTGGTAATATTGACACATGAGCAGAACTATGTGTCAAGAGGGGAGAAGAGGCTAATTGTAGGATTAAATAATATACGAAGGAGAGGACAAAATTCTTTTTAAAAAAAACATTTTTTTAGATACAGTCTAGAAAGAGAATGCAGTCAGAAATTGTTAGATTAATCTGAACATGTGTAAAGATAGTTTATTAACCACACCCGTATGTCAGAGGTTTTGTGCCCCACAGGTGAACTAAAGGAGAAGGTGACCCACTATCTAACCAGGTGACTGGTGAGCATCCAGTCACTAGAAGGAAAACTGGAAGCAGGCCTGTTGGGAAGGGCCCTATCAGGTTATATTGGTCACCGCCTTTGCCATTAGAATAGCAGAGAGAGGAACCTGGGTTCATGTTACCCACTGCAAGAAGGTAAGACCACATACAAGCACCACTTAGCACCCGACATACTGACCGTCAAGGACGAGTGATCTACAAAATAGGAGTCAGAGAAGGGTGGGGAGTAAGATTCAAAATGTGGATTAGGGATCTTATCAGGACGGATAAGCAAGCAACGTGGGATTATAAGATCCCATTGTATTTATGTTCAGCTCCCTCGGCGGATTGTTCCTGGGCTCAGGTATTTAGAGATACTGGGGGACGGAGATATGAGACGGGGGGGGTCTGGACGTCCAGATGGAGGATAAGAAGGTATAACGATATCCCCACGGAGATGGTAGTAAAGGTCACTAAAGAGGACATGAATTTACTGGGCTTGCGCGGACGAATACGGACGGGATACTTGTCTAAGATTACATTTGATGGAATCAAAAGATATGGAGGGCACAGGTACTGTCATTAATCAATTAATAGCAATAGACCGAGTAGATCAGTCAAGGGATGACGGAGTCAATTCGACTAACCCGTCCACTATGAAAGATTTTCTCCTCCAAGAATGGAACCAAGGGGAAGTGGAGGGGGTCCCTGATGAGAATCTCTGGTTAAAGTGGATGAAGTACACCGCTAGGGCCTTGGGGGACACCAATTGTAATGCATGCTCCATTGGGCGACCGACAATGTTGACCGCCCCAATGCCAAAGGCAATGTTTCCCTGTGTATTAGACCTGGGGTCCAATCAAAAAGAGCCCAATTGCACAGGGATTGGGCTGGCAAAGTTGACTTACTCGGCCAGCCCACCTAGATTCACTTTAACTCCTGGCAAATACCAGTGTTACAGACATAGAAATGGCACCCGTAACTTGGGTGATTTTAATGGCTGTAAGGAGAAAATTAATGTGACTGATTTAGATAAGGAAGGGAGGGGAAAAATTAGGAACCTTACCATCCCTCTGACTGATGTGTGGTGGGCATGTACTAACAAAGGGAGCATTCGACAGACATTACCAGAAGGATGGGTGGGTACTTGTGCACCAGTATTGTTGGTCCAAACCTGTAAGAATTAGTCATCAAAGACCAGTGACAGGAAGAATAATCAGGAGGAGGAGAAACATAGGTCAGGAAGGAAATAGCCCAATTTGGATAGATGGTATAGGCATCCCCACGGGTGTTCCAGACGAATACAAAGCTATGAATCAAATATGGGAGGGTTTTACCACAAAATTTTTCTGGTGGGTGACAATAAACAAAAATATGGATTGGATAAATTATATCTATTATAACCAACAACGATTTATTGACCAGACTAGAGATGCAGTAAAGGGGATCTCCGAGCGATTATCCGCCATCCCGCTCATAACTTAGTAGAGGTTGGTTCTAGATCAGGCAGAAAGGGCCGGTGTCTATAGAATGATAAGCCATTGTTGCACATTTATCCCTAACAACACCACACTGGATGGGACAGTCACCAGAGCTCTTACAGAATTAACTGCACTAAGTGAAGAATGAACTGAGAACTCAGAAGTTAGTACATCGTGGATAGGGTGGTTTGATGAAATATTTGGTAAATGGAAAACCATAGCAGCCACCATCTTAGGAGCGGTCAGTGTTTGTATGGGTATTCTTGTATTATGTAGTTGTTGTCTTGTTCCCTGTGTCCGAGGATTGGTGAGTCAGGCGTTGGTGAAATGCAGTCAATGATGAGAGATGGACTGACTCCAGACTCTGACCAGGGGAATGTGAAAAACGATCCTCCAGGCTTGGTGGATGACGAGGATTTGGACCCTGAAAGATCGCAATTGGATGAAATGTTTATTAGTTCTGACGTGATCTCTGAGATTAATCATGCTTGTAAAATACATTTATCCTGAATGTGAAGACCTTTAGTCAAAGGGGTGGATTGTTAGATTAATTTGTATTTTAAGAATAATGACTAAAGGATTTCACCCCAAATACAGTATAAATGTGTAAACTGTGTTAGAATTATCAACCCACTAACAGAGGGGGGCGGGACTAAACATTCCAGGGTGAAGGAGAAAGGTGGAAACTGTTTAATAAAGCCTCCTAAAGGTGGGCGGAGCAAAGTGCCTTTGTGTGTCAAGAGGTATAAAACAGGAGTGTATGGGTTTTGGCACCAGAGCTCTCCATGAATAAAAATACAGATCATTCTTTCTGGTTGTGGACCTTGAATCATTTATGATTAAAACCAGAGCCTTACAACCTCTGGTAATGATTCAAGCTTAGGTTGAATTAGAGATAGAAATTCACTAACAGTCATTTAGCAGACGCTCTTATCCAGAGCGACTTACAGTTAGTGAGTGCATACATTTTCATTTTCATACTGGCCCCCTGTGGGAAACGAACCCACAACCCTGGCGTTGCAAGCGCCATGCTCTACCAACTGAGCTACAGGGGACTACCTCTCCCAGACTCCCAGTTTGATAATGGGCTCCATCTCTGATTCGATTCCTTCTCTGCCAGTGGAGTGGGTCTGGGGCTGTATTTATAAAGCGTTTCAGAGTAAGAGTGCTGATCTAGGATCAGACCCCCCCATCCATGTAATCTTATCCTTTAAAATCTAAAAGGCAAAACTGATCCTAGATCAGCACTCTTACTTTGAAACTCTATGTGAATACAGGCCCTGGTGTGACGTGGGAGAGCGAGAGAGTGAGAGATGTGACTAATGCTAACTACCACCTAGACCCAGCCAGCCCGGCGGCCTCTCCCACTACTCTGATTACATTATCAGAGCAGTGTGGAGCAGCGGTGTCACGTCTGCCAGCGCTAACAGTCTGATTACAGCTCCAGATCCACCCTTTGATGATAAGGAGGAGGCTGCTTCCTGAAATGGAGGCCTGGAAATGTGCTCTGCTTACAGGGATGAAGAAGTCAGGAAGTCTATATTGCAGCCTATTGTTGTTATTCCTCTTTTTTACTATGATACTAGAATATTGTTTATGGTTCAGCAAGACCGGTGTCTGTTACTGTGGTCCCTAACTAGTATCCTTTGCCCCAACTGCACAGTTTCTTATAATACCAGTCTGCTGTACACCATGCAGGACCTCGTTAAGACCAATGCAGTTCAAGACGGCTTGTGAGGTAGGTGTATGTGACAGTTTGAAAAAGGTGTCAGGATTTAATTAACTTTCTTTCCACCCCAGGGCATGTTGGTGTAAGCGCTGCCTCCCAGGTACAATGGCTTAGCTATCAATCAATGTGACTCTGTGGGGCCACGTGAGCCCCTATCTGCGTTCCAAATGGGCCCTGGTCAAAAGTAGTGCACTATATAGGAAACAGGGTGCCATTTGGGACACACACTCTGCCACCCGCCTACCTCCTGGTGAGAAGATGGAGTGTGAAACAGGAAAGAGAGACTGCGTCCCAAACTGTACATTATTCCCTATAAAGTGCACTACTTTGACCAGAGCCCATAGGCCCTGGTCAAAAGTACTGCACTATAAAGGGACTAGGGTGTCATTTACTAGGGTGTCATTTAGGACGTAGACAGAGCGCAGGTGTCATGGGAGGAAATCAGGATCAGGTTCTGTGGTCAAGAATAAACATTTTTCAGGCAGTAAGAAGTTTTGGGACATTCATTTTGACACCAGGGTCTCATGGCCAGGTAAACAAGTTCATTTGCTGGGTTGTCGAGAGTTCTCTCTATGGATTTATTACAGCAGTTGAGTTAGATTAATGCGGTATACAACGGATGGATGGTTTTCTTGGAATAAGCGTGACACAGCAATGATTAATTAAAAAACTCATCAGTAAGATTAGTTGTTCAAATTACAAGAGCTGTTGACAACGAGCTATTGCTAGTCATGGGGGGGAGTGTAAAATTAAGCTGGCTAGGTTTAGCTACTGTGTAAAACCAAGCAGGCTGGGGTCAGCTACAGTGTAAAACCAAGCAGGCTGGGCCCAGATACAGTGTAAAACCAAGCAGGCTGGGCCCAGATACAGTGTAAAACCAAGCAGGCTGGGCTCAGCTACAGTGTAAAATCAAGCAGGCTGGGCTCAGCTACAGTGTAAAACCAAGCTGGCTGGTCTCAGCTACAGTGTAAAACCAAGCAGGCTGGGCCCAGATACAGTGTAAAACCAAGCAGGCTGGGTTTAGCTACAGTGTAAAACCAAGCAGGCTGGGCCCAGATACAGTGTAAAACCAAGCAGGCTGGGCTCAGCTACAGTGTAGAACCAAGCAGGCTGGGCCCAGATACAGTCTGAAACCAAGCAGGCTGTGTTTAGCTACAGTGTAGCATTTCTCTCCTCACCCACACACACTGTTCAGATGCACTCAACATCACTCCCTTCCCCCATCCATCCCTCCATCCCTCCCTACAAAGGTGAAGTGATACTGACTTCCTTTGGGGGAAACTCTACCTCTATTCATCCATTGAATTTAAAGTGCATGTGATGGGATAGTGTCACTTTCTACATTACGCATACAGCACAGAATGCAAGTGGAACATGCGTTAAGATTTTAAGAGCTCTCTTGGGATTTTCCCCAGCACACACTCCTTCTGTTTCTAATTTTTTGCTGACAACAGCTGTTAATATATGAGATGCATTGGATGGCATCAGTACCCTTGTTCTAGTACTCTCTACCCTGTGCCAAATCTGAAGCATTTCTAATGCACAACTACCAGATCAATCAGTTCAATTCTGTCGGCCTATGTTCAGTCATCAAGGAGATATGATCAATCAATAGCCTACAATACATCTGACAAACATGTATTTGAATGAACAGTACTCACAGCTCTGTTGTGTACGCATACACAGTAAGCACAAGACACTGTAAGATGAGATAAATTGACCCTTCAGGGATCATGCACAGGAAATCATGTTTATTCGCTGCTTATTTGCAAAGGCATTGTTAAGTGCCTGTCAGGTCTCCCATCACATGATCTCGTTCTGTGCAGTTCTCGGTGTTGAAGTGAGGATGCATTTTACAGAGCCCTAAGTATTGTGTAAACTCTGAAGAGACCTTGGTTAAAAACACAGCTCTCCTAAAGAAATGGACATCTTGGTTTTAAAGCATCCCTCGTCTTTCTCAGTATCGATTTTCAACCTCGACTTGAACTGCAGTGTTATTCGGTGAAAAGGGAAGAGAAATGTTTCCTTCCAGTTGGTTGAATAAACAAGCAGTCTTGGCACACTATTCCCTATATAGTGCACTATTTTTTACCAGGACCAATAGGCTCCTAAACCCTATATGATATCCCACTATTTAGGGAATAGGGTGCCATTTGGGACATAACCCTGCTCCTGCTGAAGGGACAAGCTCTAGCCGTTGGCATCCCCCTGCCCTTCCGCCTGGCCCCTTTCAGCCATTATTGCTAGGCAGTGATTAACACAGAGTTGAACCTGTCTGCCATTGTCAACATGCTGGGTTCCCTTGGCAACCAGGTCTCAGGCATTCTAGAGCTGAAGTCTGAAAAAGAGGATTGGCTGGTGGAAGGAGGAGCAATGGGGGGAGATGTGTCGACAGCCACACACTCGCACATACACTCTTTCACTTGCCCTTTTGCTCACGCTCATCACTGACTGAGTCGCTGTAACGAAAGCCGAAGAGCAAGCAGCTGCATTCCATTTAACACAATAACACTGTGTTTTTACACTCAATGAGGCACGCTTATTGCAGACATTTACTCCCAAGTGGCATATTAATTATCAGTTAAATCCTTATCCTATCAAGATAAAGAGCAACATCGAAGCGTGCAACCTCCCTCCTTTAGAGGTCTTTGATGCTCTGGCATCACAGGTTCTACATTATTTCTTTGCAGTAGCTAGAAGCTGCTAAATGTGTTATTTGATGTGGGAGTAGTCCTGGTCAAAGTGACAGGGAGTCACCATGCTGAGCCCAGCCTCTCCTGCTCACATGTTGCCACTGCAAACATTTACGATCCCAGGTCTATTTACTGCGGTCACAGCTGGAGCGATGCAGGGAGGGAGGCGCCTGCGGGATCAATGGCAGCAGCCAGGGCTTAATTTAGACCGCCAGCCAGGTCCAGCACATCTACTCTCCATCACTGACCACAAAACACTTTCCACACGCCTCGTCTTACCACCTCCCTGCCAAGGGGGAGAATGCGTCAATGGCAGTCCCAAAATAAATGGCAGAACAATCCGCAAGTGGCTCTTCCCTTTTGGTTGGGATAGTGTTGCAGCAAGGCTATGTGACAGAGCAGAGGATCAGGGTGGATCAGACTGTGCGGCTGTTGATTTAGTTTATTTTCTCAGACATCATCATTAATCATATTATCAGAGGAGAGTATCAGGTCCTGTCTGAACTTTGTCCTACTAAGCCGTCTTTACACAGGCCTTTATTCCACTATAGAGACTGTACTGTACCGACATATAATTATGTGGAAAGATGCCATGCTGTCTAGAGACATGCCCACCTAAACCATTGAAGCTCCCTGGCTGACCCCCTAACCCAAGGCCAGTCCCCTCTCACGCTAACCCCCCTGGAAGTCTCTCTTTCTGGGAAAGCCACTCAGCTGAAGGGGCCTCCTGGCATGGAGGGTGTGGAGGGTTCTGGGAGAGAGCAGTACACTTTTAGAAAAAAAAAGGTGCTATCTAGAACCTAAAACGGTTCTTCAGCTGTCCCCATAGGAGAACCCTTTGAAGAACCCTTTTTGGTCCCAGGTAGAACCTTTTCCACATAGATTTCTACTTGGAACCCAAAAGGGTTCTACCTGGAAACAAAAAGGGTGCTCCTATGGGGACAACCGAAGAACCCTTTTGGAACTCTTTTTTATAAGAGTGTACCAACGTCTCTTGTGGGGCAGGTCTCTCTTAGCCCCTGCCAATGCTTCTGCCGCAGCACTTCTATTTCTACTGTAGCGCTCTCTCTCACTGGGACACTAAAATGGGTTAGCTGTCACATCCAGCATTCTTCCTAAATGATTTCATTAGAATCTAGCTCTCGTGCTATGTTTTAATGTTCTTGATTTATTAGTGGGATTCAAGGTTCTCTATAGGCGCCATTGACAAGCCATAGAGAAACAAACTGAGTTGTTATCTAGTAGTTATACCCCACCAGTCTTCATTATTTAGAAACTACAGTCGTGGGCAAAAGTTTTGAGAATGACACAAGTATTGTCTTCACAAAGTTTGCTGCTTCAGTTACTATGGTATACTGAAGTATAATTACAAGCATTCCATAAGTGTCAAAGGCTTTTATTGACAATTACATTAAGTTTATGCAAAGAGTCAATATTTGCAGTGTTGACTCTTCTTTTTCAAGACCTCTGCAATCCGCCCTGGCATGCTGTCAATTAACTTCTGGGCCACATCCTGACTGATGGCAGCCCATTCTTGCATAATCAATGCTTGGAGTTTGTCAGAATTTGTGGGTTTTTGTTTGTCCACCTGCCTCTTGAGGATTGACCACAAGTTCTCAATGGGATTAAGGTCTGGGGAGTTTCCTGGCCATGGACCGAAAATGTCGATGTTTTGTTCCCCAAGCCACTTAGTTATCACTTGTGCCTTATGGCAAGGTGCTCCATCATGCTGTAAAAGGCAGTGTTCGTCACCAAACTGTTATTGGATGGTTGGGAGAAGTTGCTCTCGGAGGATGTGTTGGTACCATTCTTTATTCATGGCTGTGTTCTTAGGCAAAATTGTGAGTGAGCCCACTCCCTTGGCTGAGAAGCAACCCCACATATGAATGGTCTCAGGATGCTTTACTGTTGGCATGACACAGGACTGATGGTAGCGCTCACCTTGTGTTCTCCGGACTAGCTTTTTTCCGGATGCCCCAAACACTTGGAAAGGGGATTCATCAGAGAAAATGACTTTACCCCAGTCCTCAGCAGTCCAATCCCTGTACCTTTTGCAGAATATCAGTCTGTCCCTGATGTTTTTCCTGGAGAGAAGTGGCTTCCTCGCTGCCCTTCTTGACACCAGGCCATCCTCCAAAAGTCTTCGCCTCACTGTGCGTGCAGATGCACTCACACCTGCCTGCTGCCATTCCTGAGCAAGCTCTGCACTGGTGGTGCCCCGATCCTGCAGCTGAATCAACATTAGGAGACGGTCCTGGCGCTTGCTGGACTTTCTTGGGCGCCCTGAAGCCATCTTCACAACAATTGAATCTCTCTCCTTGAAGTTCTTGATAATCCGATAAATGGTTGATTTAGGTGCAATCTTACTAGCAGCAATATCCTTGCCTATGAAGCCCTTTTTGTGCAAAGCAATGACCTTGCAGGTAACCATGGTTAACAGAGGAATAACAATGATTTCAAGCACCACCCTCCTTTTAAAGCTTCCAGTCTGTTATTCTAACTCAATCAGCATGACAGTGATCTCCAGCCTTGTCCTCGTCAACACTCTCACCTGTGTTAACGAGAGAATCACTGACATGATGTCAGCTGGTCCTTTTGTGGCAGGGCTGAAATGCAGTGGAAATGAATTTTTGGGATTAAGTTCATTTTCATGGCAAAGAGGGACTTTGCAATTAATTGCAATGCATCTGATCACTCTTCATAACATTCTGGAGTATATGCAAATTGCCATCATCAAAACTGAGGCAGCAGATTTGTGAAAATTAATATTTGTGTCATTCTCAAAACTTTTGACCACGACTGTACATACTACAATGTTATGTGAAAGATGCCTGTGTGTGCAGTGTTTGACACTCCAGTAGTAGGTGTGACAGATGTCACTGTGCTTGCTTAATAGCTTTGCGTCCACAAGTCTGCTACAAACAAACTCTGTTATATAGGCAGCCTCAGTCAAGTCATTGTGGCCCTAGTGCACCCTGCACCCTCATCTGAGCACCTCTCTGAGTAGCGGGCAGTGGTACCCACCCATTCGGACCAGACAGCTCCACTAAAATGAGGCTGCAGGTGCTTGTTGTTTTTGGGTGACAGTGAGTGTACATTTTCAGCCTCCATCGCAGGAGGCTCTGGAACCATATTAAACCATCTCACCGGAATGCCTGTGACTCATCTGACATTTCCGTCTCCCTCTCCCTGCAGCCTCCAGCACTCACACATGCTCTCCTCTCTGTGACTGTCTGTCTGTGTCCCAAATGGGACCCTATTCCTGATATAGTGCACTACATAAGGAATAGGGTGCCATTAGGGACGTATCCCCTGTCGCTCTCCCCTCAATCTTTTTTCAGTGTTGCCCTCACCCTATGTCCCAACACTCCTTATTACATCTTACTGCTGGCTTTTATCTCCTTCATTCTATTGGCGGACATTACTATTTGCTCTGCTGTCACAATTTGCTCCCCTCCCTATGCATTTATCCTGTGATTCTTTGATAAGCACTGACATGTAGCATGAGCTAATATCTGTCTACTACACCTTGTCCTGTCCTGTTCAGTAAAATATGACATGACAATATAGAAAGAGGAACAATGTATGACTAGCTTTCCACTCCCTGTGTGTGTCCCAAATTGCACCCTATTCCCTATATAGTGCAATACTTTTGACCAGGGCCCATAGGGAATAGGGCTCCATATGGGACACACAAAGCTTTTCACTTTTCAGCTCTAAATCACCAGTGTTGTGTTGTGTTGTGGCTGCACAGCCAGGTAGACAGACCACTGTTTGTTTCACAGTTGATTGAGTTTGGTGATTATCATCATGGAACGTAATTAGGAATGAATCAGAGCGTGCATCATGCTTGGGTTTATTGGTAGGATAATATCCTCCTCAGGATCTCTTTAAATAACATTGACTTTGTCTGCATCCCAAATGGCACCCTATTCCCTACATAGTGCACTACTTCACCAATAGGGCTCTGGTCAAAAGTAGTGCACTTTATTGGAATGACGGTGCCACATGGGATGCAGACTTTGGCATGCAGCAGCCCTGATAATGGCTGTGTATGGATGTAATGAAGACAGTGTATATCACAGTGGCTTTATGGAAAGCCCTACTGGGGCAGCTGTTCTGCCAGGTCTCAGAGCTGTGACATGGTTGCCATGGGTCATGTACGGTCATCTCACCCAGCCAGCAGACTGCCTCAGCACAGCTCACAGCTTGGGCTGCCTCCGTCTGCTCTGCTCTACAAGGAAATCAAACAGATTACTCACAGGATAGGGACAACAAGTGTATTATTAAACACATTGGCCCATAGCAACAGGCTTATGTAGTCCAGTCTTTGTGAAATAAATGTACCTCATTGTTTGCAGTTCTTTTGTGTTTGTTGTTTACATTTTTAAATTTTAGTCATTTAGCAGACGCTCTTATCCAGAGCGACTTACAGTTAGTGAGTGCATAAAAAAAATTCATACTGGCCCCCCGTGGGAATCGAACCCACAACCCTGGCGCTGCAAGCAACATGCTCTACCAACTGAGCTACATTTCCTGAATCACAGAATTAAAATGTAATGTGAAGAATGCAAGGATACCCAAAGGCAGGAAGAAGTTTAACCGGTACACTGTAGTGCATGGAATTTTCCATCCTGTGTTCTATCTCTGAGCCTTTCTTTCAATCCCCTAATGAGACCAGCCAGACCTTCACAGGGGCTTGGTTACTGTCCAACAGCATTTATAGAACTGGGATGTCTATTGATGTATGTGTCCCAAATGGCACCCGATTCCTAATGTAGTGCACTACTTTTGACCAGGGCCCACAGGGCTCTGGTCAAAAATAAGTGCACTATATAGGGAATAGGGTGCCATTTGGGACATATACAGTGGGGGAAAAAAGTATTTAGTCAGCCACCAATTGTGCAAGTTCTCCCACTTAAAAAGATGACAGAGGCCTGTAATTTTCATCATAGGTACAAAAATCCATAAAATCACATTGTAGGATTTTTAATGAATTTATTTGCAAATTATGGTGGAAAATAAGTATTTGGTCAATAACAAAAGTTTCTCAATACTTTGTTATATACCCTTTGTTTGCAATGACACAGGTCAAACATTTTCTGTTAGTCTTCACAAGGTTTTCACACACTGTTGCTGGTATTTTGGCCCATTCCTCCATGCAGATCTCCTCTAGAGCAGTGATGTTTTGGGGCTGTCGCTGGGCAACACAGACTTTCAACTCCCTCCAAAGATTTTCTATGGGGTTGAGATCTGGAGACTGGCTAGGCCACTCCAGGACCTTGAAATGCTTCTTACGAAGCCACTCCTTCGTTGCCCGGGCGGTGTGTTTGGGATCATTGTCGTGCTGAAAGACCCAGCCACGTTTCATCTTCAATGCCCTTGCTGGTGGAAGGAGGTTTTCACTCAAAATCTCACGATACATGGCCCCATTCATTCTTTCCTTTACACGGATTAGTCGTCCTGGTCCCTTTGCAGAAAAACAGCCCCAAAGCATGATGTTTCCACCCCTATGCTTCACAGTAGGTATGGTGTTCTATGGATGCAACTCAGCATTCTTTGTCCTCCAAACACGACGAGTTGAGTTTTTACCAAAAAGTTCTATTTTGGTTTCATCTGACCATATGACATTCTCCCAATCCTCTTCTGGATCATCCAAATGCACTCTAGCAAACTTCAGACGGGCCTGGACATGTACTGGCTTAAGCAGGGGGACACGTCTGGCACTGCAGGATTTGAGTCACTGGCGGCGTAGTGTGTGACTGATGGTAGGCTTTGTTACTTTGGTCCCAGCTCTCTGCAGGTCATTCACTAGGTCCCCCTGTGTGGTTCTGGGATTTTTGCTCACCATTCTTGTGATCATTTTGACCCCACGGGGTGAGATCTTGCGTGGAGCCCCAGATCGAGGGAGATTATCAGTGGTCTTGTATGTCTTCCATTTCCTAATAATTGCTCCCACAGTTGATTTCTTCAAACCAAGCTGCTTACCTATTGCAGATTCAGTCTTCCCAGCCTGGTGCAGGTCTACAATTTTGTTTCTGGTGTCCTTTGACAGCTCTTTGGTCTTGGCCATAGTGGAGTTTGGAGTGTGACTGTTTGAGGTTGTGGACAGGTGTCTTTTATACTGATAACAAGTTCAAACAGGTGCCATTAATACAGGTAACGAGTGGAGGACAGAGGAGCCTCTTAAAGAAGAAGTTACAGGTCTGTGAGAGCCAGAAATCTTGCTTGTTTGTAGGTGACCAAATACTTATTTTCCACCATAATTTGCAAATAAATTCATTAAAAATCCTACAATGTGATTTTCTGGATTTGTTTTTCTCAATTTGTCTGTCATAGTTGACGTGTACCTATGATGAAAATTACAGGCCTCTCTCATCTTTTGAAGTGGGAGAACTTGCACAATTGGTGGCTGACTAAATACTTTTTTTCCCCACTGTACGTTCCAGATCTGATTCCTGCTGAAGGTATCATGTTTTCTTCTGGCCTTTTCTCTCTTTGTTTTCTTTGACTCCTTCAAACTCAGACCATGAGGGCCACTGGCTGTTCTGACAAACAACAAACACTGGCATTGTGGCATTGTGTCTTGGTTCGGAAAGTTTCAAGTTCAAGTATGCTTCCTTACAATTCTATTAGTAGACATCGGTCAACTATGACAGCCATGCTCTTTGTGACCCCGCATGAAAGAGCATGGCAGAACATTTTATTGCTTTCGGTTGCCCTTAACGCATGGCCCTACCTTGACCGATGGCTGTGACATTTTTATAGAGATGCAGATGTTCATGTCTATTTTTTCAAAGAGACCTGCCTTTTGGAAAGATGTCCCCTGTGACCAGCTATGTTAGGCAATGTAGGTGAAGTTCTGTAGACTACCTAGTAGCAAGTCAGATTTCACCATCATTTCATGAAAAAAATAATGTATGGTACCAACCTATTGTACCCTACCCACTGCAGTTTACACTGCACTAGATTATCTCTGCCTGTATCAAAGGCAATCATCTGGAACTAGTCAGCCATCTTGTTTTTTCACCTAAAGCTGACCAGACTCATTTGCACCCCCCCACACCCCCCACCACCCCCCACCCTCCCCCACCCCCCAATTAAGAAAAACATATGTTTTTGAAATAGACAAGAATAACATTTCAGCATTATGGCCATAACTAAAGCATGTATTTCAGTGGTCCAAGCTCAACGTTTCTTTACTGTAGCCTAATTCACAATCATATCTCCGTGTCCGATATCAGTTTGGGAGTGTAAACATCTCTTTCTAGCTGTCTGACAGCTACTTCTACTGCGTTGTTCAGAGGGGAGGCGCTTCAATCTACCGCCTAGGTACAGTTGCTGCGCGAACCTTGGAGAAGCTGGCTGAAAACATTTCATGCGCATGGAGTTCTCTCTCTGCTGACTTTGACATTTGAGTGATATTGTTACATACTTATTCATTCATATTATATTTTATTTCCCACAAGACTACGACTGTGTGAATTCTCTGCTTTACCTGATGTTCAGAGTTTGAATCATCCGCAACGGCATGCCTGGAATGGTGCGTTAGCAACGCGCTTGGAAAATCATCGCCAGGCAAAGTAAAGTGGTTTGGTAAGTTGGTTTTATCCTCTATGTAGCCTACAGATGAAATATCTAGATTTTGTTTTATTCTTGTGAATTTAATAATTTGTGTAAAACTCACATATTATGCAAAGCATAGCATACGCATGTCTTTCTGACTGATTTTCTACAATATCTTATAGTAGGCAGAGAAGGTAGGATATACTGCTTGTCAAAGAGTGACAGTAGGCTATTAGTCAAGAGACCAAAACATGTTGTCTACCCTATATCGCTCTATATCTATTCACAATTCGTTTGCATAATTTGTAGTTATTTTATCATACCCTGCTCATTTGGTGTGTGACCAAGATGGGATAAGCTAAAAGGGGAATAATGTGTTTGCCCTACTATCAAATAGACTACCATGGGATTTACAAGACCTTACAGAAATCACAAGTCCTTGTATTCTTGTAGCCTACTGGAATTATGTTCAACACATGGCTTACATGCACACCTATTCACTTTGTACGCGCACACACACACACACACACACACATACACACACACACACACACACACACACACATACACACACACACACACACACACACACACACACACACACACACACACACACACACACACACACACACACACATACAAACACACACACACACACTGTAACAGGTTGAGGTTCCCACTCTCATATCTATGAAAGTAGCAGGGATGAAAAGGAGATGACTACTCAATAAAACAACCTTCCATATAAAATAAAGTATCCTCTTTCCATGTATCTCCAACCTCTTTTTTAATACTGTACAATGCCATGGTCTGATGATCACAGGTAATACTATACCTGTGACATAAAAATGGTTGTAGACTGTACAACCCTCACTCAATCACTCACCCCCATCGTGTCAGCTGGCCATAGGGCAGCAACAAAGGCTCTCCATGTTAGTAAATGCATTTATAAATACAGTGATACCTATCATATAATTTATACTGTGTATTCTGCCACTACAACCAACGGATGTGTTCAGTCTTTGTGTCTGTATCGACTAGAGCGAGAGAGATCAAATTACATACATTGAACAAATCAAACAGGAATGCCAAAACAAAAACAAAGATAGCCTTATCTTATGGTCACTCCTCCATAATGTTCTGTCATTAAATTAGCTGGTGCTGCAGGTGGCTGGGGTCCACTTCTCTAGCTGGGAGAGAGGGCTGGACTCCCTGTGTAGACAGTTATATGGCAGCTTCCACAGACAGGCAACAAATTGGTCGTGTGAATGAGCAGCACCCAGTCGCCCAGTCACAGGGAGGTGGTACTCTGCTCAGACAGGTGCCAAAACAGCCTAACCCTGGCCTCATCTGTGAGGTGTCATCCCTGATATACTGGAAAACATACATAACCCACCAGACCAGATTCTCATCTAGCACTTCAAGTTAGGCTAAAGAGGTTCACTAATCTATGGCTGACCCTGTAAAACAACCCATTTCACTGCACCTATCTGGTGTACAGTGCATTCGGAAGGTATTCAGACCCCTTGACTTTTTTCACATTTTGTTACGTTACAGCCGGATTCTAAAATTGATTAAATTAATGTTTTTCCTCATCAATCTACACACAATACCCCATAATGACAAAGCAAAAACTGGTTTTTAGAAATGTATGCAATTGTATTAAAAATAAAAAACGGAAATACCTTATTTACTTAAGTATTCAGACCCTTTGCTTTGAGACTCGAAATTGAGCTCAGGTGCATCCTGTTTCCATTAATCTTCTTTTTTTTGTTGACATTTTAGTCATTTCGCAGACGCTCTTATCCAGATCGACTTACAATTAGTGAGTGCATACATTTTTCATACTCCTTAAGATGTTTCTACAACTTGATTGGAGTCCACCTGTGGTAAATTCAATTGATTGGACATGATTTGGAAAGGCACACACCTGTCTATATAAGGTCCCACAGCTAAACGTATAGGTGCAGAGCCCTTTATTGTACATAGAAGGCTCTGGGTAGGTGTACAATTTCTCACAGCACCCGTTTAGCGATAGTATTCTAGAATAAGGAGTCATTCTGTGGGAACACTGTCTATGAGGATGAATTGTATTGTAGTAGAACAACACACTACTGCTTACATCCCTCTCTGTTCCAGTCAGACAGCCACTTGTTGATTCAGGAATTTTCAATGTTTTCAAACACGTCTTGTCCGTCGGGTGTGATTGTCAATGACCTGCTAAGCCAGCTGCACATGCCCAGTTCAGATCTGGTTTCGAAGGTCCACATTTGGTGTGGGAGAAGAGCCAATTCATGAGGCTCCGGTTTGTCTGCAATGTGGCTCACGTTCCCCATTCGTGCTATCGGAGGTGGAAACGGACCGGTGCGGAATCTCCCCATGCAGAGAGAGAGAGTTGAGATGAGCATCAGAGAATCTGTGATGGGCCCTGTGTTGACAGTCCCTGAAACGCACACTGAGTGATGGGCTACGTGTTTGCAATGCAGATGTAGGAGAATGCATTTCTGCCGTGCCGAGTAGAGCCAAGCACCTGCCACATGGCAGGCCTCAAGTGTGGTGAGAACGGGCCCTGATGTGCCTTGAAGGCAGATGGACAGATGGATATTAGTGTTAACACTGTGGAAGTTTCTAACCACTTTTATAAGGGCCCGTTAAATGTGTCTCAATCTGCTCCCTCCATCTCAGCTTCATTTTCCGCTGACACATTTATTCTGGAGAATTAAACGGCAGAGCAAATTCGATTGACAGAGAGACATCTCCTTGCCAGCAGACAGTAGGTTCATCTCAGTGATAGCCCCTGCATAGCCTCCTTCCCTCCTCCTCCTCTGCTCCTCTTCTCCACTCCTTGCCTCCTCAGCCCCTCTGCACAGGCCAAGCCGGATATAAATAGCCATGTGGATGGAGGGAGCGAATGTCAGCAAAGCCAGTGCCATGACACATCAGCACTTTGGTAGAGCCAGGCAGGGGTTTTGTGCTTTGCTCCTGTTCTTTCATTCCCTCCATTGCCCTGCTGTTTTGGCCAGCAGGTACTGCCTCACGCTGGTCACAGGAGCCCTGTTTATTCCTGGTTCTAATATGCAGCCTTTGTCCTGATCTTGTAGATGTAGACGATTAAAAGACGCATTGTGATCTGATTGTGATGAGATCTTATAAGTGTAAACAGACAAGATCAGGTCAAGATCATGACGAAGGGCACATTTTAAACGGCATGTATAAACAGGGCTTAGGTCACTGCAGCAAGTTGGTTTGCCTTTATCCTGACTATGGACTAAACTCACCCTTAAAAAAGATGCACATGATTAATCTCAGGCCAGTTGGTGCGTGTGGTATATCCCAGGGGAGTCATGTACCCCAAAAATCTGAGGGGGCACAAAGTATGTGAGCATGGCTAGGGGGTGGTTGGATCATTTTGCATTTTCAAACACCTGAAACAGCGTTTTCCTGCAATCTAGAGCCATAATCATTATGCCTAATTCTATGTTAAAATTATCTATATTTTTCTGCATATCTAAGCATACCTCTTGAGCTGTCTGTACCCTCCTGACTGGTGGTTATTTAAATAAACTAAACATGCTTTTCTGCATCTTTGCTAAAATCTGGTAAAAGATTGAAAGGAATGTATCTTATTCAGTACATTTAGTAATTGCTTCTAAAGTTTACCAACCTTACCAGCAGGCATGCCAGCTAAGACAAGCTAGCTACTCTGATTGATAACCTGAAAGGTTGGGAGATTGGGAACCTATCTGGGCTAGCTAAAGCATAAACGTGCTAGGTGGATAGTAGGTGGATAGTAGTATTACAGAGAAACATTTTATTTATAAAAATACATTTTAAAACAGGACAAATCTGAGGGGTCACGTGCCACTGTGCCCCCTATGGGCATGACGCTTCTGGTATAGTATATTCTGTTCCCTTTCTCCCATTAAATGTCATTTTGAATCAATCACTATCTGTCTATACACAGTCATAGACTGCTCCTAGTATTGCTGTCACTGCAGGTATTTTTGGTTTATCACCAACGGCAACTGTGAGAAAGATTGTGGCGTCAGCTGCACCTAAGTGTTCCATGGCAACCACTGCATGTGTGAACAGGCAAGGTGCAGACCAGAGTGAATGGTACCTTGGGAACAAGGGATTCCGTGGCCGGGCTGAGAGGATAGATTTATTTGCAGTTAGCATCCGAGGGGAATAGGATAGCAGGATGTGTATCAGTCCTGGGGAGGGAGGGGAGGCAGGAGGATATGGGAGATAGACAACTTGCTCAAACTGGGCCATTAATGGGAATGCACCCTCAGGGAGAATGGCATTCCCGTGCTGTGCACTAAAGCAGAAGGATATTCCTGTTACTGCCATTAAATCTAAGCTCTCTGGTAGACAGCAGGCGCTATCTGTCCTGGTTAGTGGAATTATGATAAGTGTGTGTGTTTGTCATAGAGAGAGCCTCAGGGAACAATCACATTGAGGTGGAGGGTGACATGGGGTGTGCAGGTGTTTTCAGCACAGACGGCAGATTTAATTCATATTTAATGTGTTTGATTTGATCTGTGTGGCTTGTTAACCACACTGTGGCAGAGAGGGAGAGAGACGGCTCCCCCAGCTAGTGTGCAAGGTGTGGATGGGATGACGCATGACGAGTGCAACAGTGTGTGAGGCAGTGCCTTAAGCTGTGTGATCCCCCCAGATAACTAACTTCAATTTAAATGCAGATGGATGAAGGGTCCTACTCATCAGAGACTGGAGCGATTTGATCTGTTTGCAGGAGCTGCGGAGGAGCTGGTAGTGTGTATCTGCCTCCAGAGGACTAATGACCATATGGTAGAGGGATGCAAGGGGAGAGAGAGACAGAGGGCGACAGATAGAGGCAGAGAGAAACAGAGGGGGACAGGGTGAGTTAGAGAAAAGCAGAGTGAGGCAGAGAGAAACAGAGGGGGACAGTGTGAGTCAGAGAAAGGCAGAGAGAAACAGAGGGGGACAGTGTGAGGCAGAGAGAAACAGAGGGGGACAGTGTAAGGCAGAGAGAAACAGAGGGGGACAGTGTGAGTCAGAGAAAGGCAGAGAGAAACAGAGGGAGGAAGAGGGAGGCCGACGGAGACAGAGAGACATAGGGAGACATAGGGAGACAGAAGGAGACAGGGGGAGACAGAGGGAGACAGAAGGAGACAGGGGGAGACAGGGGGAGACAGAGGGAGACAGAGGGAGACAGGGGGAGACAGAGGGAGACAGACTCAACATGCTGTGGGTCCAAGGAGGGCGCTTAGGTGGGGAGGGACAGCAGGAGTGCCGCATTACCCAGATTGGCACAGTAGCTTCAGTAAGAGTTGTTACTGTGCAGGGGAACAGTGTTGTCTCTCTCTGGAGCTCTAGTGCAGTGAAGGGAGAGAGTCACATTGAGCAGGTTGGCACATTTCAGACAACCGTTCTGGTTCCACTTACTGGAAGCCACTGTGTGACCTGATACAGGAAAAAGTCTCCAGCCCAGTGTAATTGAATTGTTTTTGTGTTGTTCAGTTTGTTATTGTTAGCCTCTCCTATGCTGTGATGGGGCATCTGTCTCTCTGGCTGCCCTCCATTGATGCCTTAGAGGCATTTTACAGCCACTGAGCCACCACCATACCTTCCCTGAGGGGGTAAATAGACCCTGCCTGGTACTGGTACTGCGGGCCACACCCGTCTCTCTCTCTCCTGGCAGAGCGAGGGGTGACTTGGGGCAACATTTGCCAGACACAGAACTGTTCTGTCACAGCACAATTTCATCCAAAAAGATCCTAATACCTCATTTGATGAGTCACTGCAAATAGCTTTAATGGCACCCTGCTGATGTAGTTGTATAGGTAACTGCCAAAATAAAGGAAACACTTGAGTAAATGAGGGATACAACGTATATTGAAAGCAGGTGCTTCCACAAAGGTGTGGTTCCTGAGTTAATTTTTTTCATTAACATCCCATCATTCTTAGGGTCATGTATAAAAATGCTGGGCAGGCCATTATATTGGCTACCATGGCTATGCCCTCATAGGATGACAATGCCCCCATCCACAGGGCACAAGTGATCACTGAATGGTTTGATGAGCATGAAAACGATGTAAACCATATGCAATGGCCATCTCAGTCACCAGATCTCAACCCAATTGAACACTTATGGGAGATTCTGGAGCGGCGCCTGAGACAGCGTTTTTCTACCACTAACAAAACACCAAATTATAGAATTTCTCGTGGAAGAATGGTGACGCATCCCTCCAATAGAGTTCCAGACACTTGTAGAATCTTTGCCAA
The DNA here is from genome assembly GCF_020615455.1 of Coregonus clupeaformis. Classification (NCBI taxonomy): domain Eukaryota; kingdom Metazoa; phylum Chordata; class Actinopteri; order Salmoniformes; family Salmonidae; genus Coregonus; species Coregonus clupeaformis. The sequence continues at coordinate 41,021,331 of NC_059197.1, forward strand.
GGTGCATTGAAACGGTTCTGGCTCGTGGTGGCCCAGCGCCATTTAAAACACAAATGTTGGTGTTTTGTTTATTTTGACAGTTACCTGTATGTTTGCCAGCCTGAGAGTGGTCATCACAAAGGGAATAAAAACAAATAAAAAAATGGAAAGAACTGTTGCCCAATTTGGTCTAAAATTGGGATGTGTACCTTTGTTGTTTCAGGTGAATCTCCTGCTGTCTGGTTCTGCTGTTCCAACATGACCTCAGGCTACTGAAGACCTTCCTGTTATTCCTCCTCCTGCTCTCTGTATCACTCCTACTACTATATTCTCCAATGGGCTCCCACAGTCAAAGTGGCTTTTTCCACCATCACCACCACAGCTCCGTGGTGCCCACGGCCGTGCCCAGGCTTCTCACAGAGAACGGCAGTCTGCTAGGGGGCATCGCCCAGATCACCCCCAACCTCTTCCTGAGCCGGGGCAACGTGGCGTCCAACCGCAGCCTGCTGCTGTCCAAGGGCATCACCTGCGTGATCAACGCCACTATTGAGCTGCCCAACTTCAACTGGCCCCACGTGGAGTATGTGAAGGTGCCCCTGGCGGACATGCCCCACTCCCCCCTCTCTCTGTACTTCGACAGCATAGCTGATAAGATCCACAGTGTGGGGAGAAAGCGGGGGGCTGTGCTGGTGCACTGTGCTGCAGGGGTGAGCCGCTCAGCCTCCCTGTGCCTGGCCTACCTGATGAAATACCACCGCGTGTCTCTGGCCGAGGCCCACGCTTGGGTCAAGGCCCGCCGGCCAGTCATCCGGCCCAACGGGGGCTTCTGGATTCAGCTCATCGACTACGAAAAGAAGCTGTTTGGCAGGAACTCTGTGAAAATGGTGCAGACGCCCTATGGGGTGATACCTGACATCTACGAGCGGGAGCGCAGGAATCTGGCACCCTACTGGGGCCTGTAGAGGAGGGCTGGGGCCTCGCCAAGGGGGGAGGGAAGGAGACGGAGAAGAGTGTCCTCCAGTGCTGCCGGTTCATGCATGTTCCCCCAGCCAGAGATGCAGAGTGAGATGAAGTGTGTGACTGTCTGTCTATGTGAAGCTTAATTAATGAATGCATTGGGATGGAGGGAGTCTTAGTAATCAGTCACTACACTGCCGACTTGTAACTGGTGGGTGATGCTACACTACACTGCATCGAACCCCCGTCTGTCTGTCTCTGAGAGGGAGCAAGGCCACCTCAAGTCTGGAATCCTCAGGACCAAAGGAGTAACAGAACCACGACCAAGCCAGACCACAGATCAGCTGACATGGCCAGACCCAGACTGTGACTTTGGAGTCTAGCTTGACTCCCCAGACTCCAAAGAACAGGAGCATTCTGGGAAGGTGTAGGCGGTGCTTTAGACTCAGCAATTCTGACAGGAAGCGGTGTGACTCACAGAAGTCCAGTCCCGACGTAACGTCATGTGATGCTATTGTGCCAGTTTTGCTGTTGTCTTTAATGTGAGAACTAGCAGCAGTCCTGCTCTGTTTAAAACTCTACAATTTCTTTTTGACAAATTGAATTATGCTCTTGGGAGAAAACTGAAATCAAGAAAAATAAAAGATATGGTGCACAATTAATATTTAAAGCTGTTAGGGTATACACATTTTTAATCAAGACAACATCTAAGGCTTATAGTGTGTACACTTAAAAGTCCCTATTTACTATGGGGGATGATCGTGCAGAATATACTGTACTGGTACTAATATTGTACAATATTATGCTATTTTAGAATGTCACCACCCTCTGTTAAGAGGAAGAGAGTACTGTGTTAGGGGCTTCGGAGAAACACACTTTCTATTTCCCTATTTTTGCCTCATATTGATGTTTAAGTTAAAAGAACACTGGTGTGCTGTCATTGATAAACCTTCCTCTTTTTTTTGTGGTTTGGAAGAAGTCTATACGCTACACACGAAAAGCTTTAAATAAAATGTTAATATTACTGTAGCAAGTGAACAATGCCCTTGTCACAGGTGTAAGCATAAAGCCAAGCTTCCATGAATTTTGTGCTCTATTCAGTCGATCGCTGAAGCGTTACAGATTGTGCAATTGAAATGTAAAGGTAATTTCCGATTGAGCCGACATATGCAGCGTTTACCGTGAATGCAGTCTCCGCTAACGTGGGAACATTGCCTTAAAATTTGTATCACGCTGTAACGCTGAACTTCCGTGATACGGATTGAATAGAGCCCTTAGTTTCATACCCTAAGGCAATGAATGATTAACAAGCTAATGTAACAGGTTAGCTCATGCAACTGTTTGTGTTTGAAATTAATAACAAAATAAAATAAATTACTGATATGCGTTATTGTCAGTTTATACTTTGCCCTGTAAATATGGAATAGTACTGAAGCAGAGTAACAAAATGGATCCAGATACAGCGTGACTGCACTAGTGTATATAAAAAAGAAAATATATACACTGAGTATATCAAACATTAGGAACACCTTCCTAATACTGAGTTGCACCTCTCCCCCCTTTTGCTCTCAGAACAGCCTCAATTAATTGGGGAATGGACTCTACAAGGTGTCAAAAGCGTTCCACAGCAATGCTGGCCCATGTTGACTCCAATGCTTCCCACAGTTGTGTCAAGTTGGCTAGATGTCCTTTGGGTGGTGGTCCATTCTTGATACACACAGGAAACTGTTGAGTGTAAAAAACCCAGCAGCGTTGCAGTTCTTGACACAAACCGGTACACGTGGCTGGCACCTACTACCATACTCCGTTCAAAGGCACTTAAATATTTTGTTTTGCCCATTCAACCTCTGAAAGGCACACATACACAAACCATGTCTCAAGGCTTAAAATCCTTCTTTAACCTCTCTCCCCTTCATCTACACTGATTGAAGTGGATTTAACAAGTGACATCAATAAGGGATCATATCTTTCACCTGGATTCACCTGGTAAGTCTATGTCATGGAAAGAGCAGGTGTTGTTAATGTTTTGTATTCTCAGTGTTTATATGGAACGTTTAGGAATGGTAAGACTTTTGGGGGGGGACTTTCAAGTCCCTCAGTCGAGCACCTGATTCCCTTTTTGTTTAAGCTGGGTTGAAGCGTGTTTTGGGTACACAATTATTATTTTTTTGATTGATAATGGTCAATATTTATCCAAGGTGTTGGTAAAGTCATTGTCAATTTGAGAGCTAATCAGTTGATTGTAACTGACCATGGGGATACTCATTGTAATACAGTGGGGGAAAAAAGTATTTAGTCAGCCACCAATTGTGCAAGTTCTCCCACTTAAAAAGATGAGGCCTGTAATTTTCATCATAGGTACACGTCAACTATGACAGACAAAATTAGATTATTTTTTCCAGAAAATCACATTGTAGGATTTTTAATTAATTGATTTGCAAATTATGGTGGAAAATAAGTATTTGGTCACCTACAAACAAGCAAGATTTCTGGCTCTCACAGACCTGTAACTTCTTCTTTAAGAGGCTCCTCTGTCCTCCACTCGTTACCTGTATTAATGGCACCTGTTTGAACTTGTTATCAGTATAAAAGACACCTGTCCACAACCTCAAACAGTCACACTCCAAACTCCACTATGGCCAAGACCAAAGCGCTGTCAAAGGACACCAGAAACAAAATTGTAGACCTGCACCCAGCTGGGAAGACTGAATCTGCAATAGGTAAGCAGCTTGGTTTGAAGAAATCAACTGTGGGAGCAATTATTAGGAAATGGAAGACATACAAGACCACTGATAATCTCCCTCGATCTGGGGCTCCACGCAAGATCTCACCCCGTGGGGTCAAAATGATCACAAGAACGGTGAGCAAAAATCCCAGAACCACATCTCATCTTTTTAAGTGGGAGAACTTGCACAATTGGTGGCTGACTAAATACTTTTTTCCCCCACTGTATTCATGGTGATACTCACGTTAATTTGTAGGAAACATTGTTTCTCAGGTTTATTATTCAGACCATTGGAAAATAAAGATGTAATGAGGTTAACAGGACAATCAGTTTAGAATAATTGCAGCATTTTTCACTTGATAGATCCTGTTAAAAGTCCTGCTATCCAGCTGTGCCAACAGTGAGGCTGGAATGATTATAACGTGGTTCTCTATAGACAAAGACAATTCAGAAGTTTCTGTAAAACATCATGATTGAAAATACACATTCCTACAATTTAACCTTGTGCTCTCTGTTTCTTTGTGACTTTAAAAGTATTTAATAGAGAGGTTGATATAAAAGTACACTCTGTACACCGGCTCCTTCAACAGAAGACCATGGATGCATCCCAAATGGCACTCTTTTCCCTATATAGTGCACTTCGTTTGACCAGAGCCCTATGGTGTCTGGTCGCAAGTAGTGCTCTATAAAGGGAATAGGGTGTCATTTGATTTGGGACGCAAACTACTGAAGTCGCTCACAACCATTTGCCCCAGAGAAGTCTTCAGATGTCACAGCAACATTCTAAAATTCATTTTCATTTGGCATGGCCACAGAGAACCTTGACAGACAGTGATGGGGACTATTTGTCTTGTGGCCTATTCTACTGAGGGATCTCCAGAATGGCCTACACAATAAACACCATTAACCACACAGACACTGGCTCCATCAGATGACAGGTCAAGCATAATGAAGATGCAGGAGTGATGGGCCCAAATTATACGTTTCTGTACCAGCTTGCTTCCCCCAATGGACTGACTGTGTGTGTGTGTGTGTGTGTGTGTGTCTCTCACTAGCTGATCCTCAGGGAATAGTTAGCCATCCTAGAGTAAAGACATACTTCAGCAGCAGAATATGACCATTAATCAGGAAACCAGTAAGCAGAGCGATCTACATCACCCTGAACATCAGAGGCTGTAGACTGGGCAGCAGTGCCGTGGCGCAGGCCATGCAGAACAAACTGCTGTCCTGAACTTGGATGAGATGTCATTAGGCTGTATGTAGGAAGGAGATGTGACTGGCAAATGGTCTCACAACAAACTACCTGCCTGACTGCAGCTTAATACGCTCTGCAGAGCTTGGAAGGTTGCACTCACATCAAGTTTGTCTCTTAGAAGATACTCCATTTTAAATTGGAATATGATAAAATGCAAATAATATTTTTTCATGACACTAACATAGTAGTAATGTTATGATGCATCGCATCTCTGAAAAAAAAGGAAAGTGTTCCTATTCCAGTAGCCTTGAACTTGAATTGATGCCCTGAACACTACAGATGTAGGATCTTACTTTGAGCCAGTTTGTTACAGCAGGAAAATAATCATGCAGCAACAGGAAATGTGAATTATACTGAAAAAATATATAAATGCAACATGTAAAGTGTTGGTCCCATGTTTCATGAGGTGAAATAAAAGATCCCAGAAATTTCTCATATTTTGTGCACAAATTTGTTTACATCCCTGTTATAGTGAACATTTCTCCTTTGCCAAGATAACCCATCCACCTGACAGGTTTGTCATATCAAGAAGCTGATTAAACAGCATGATCATTACACTGGTGCACCTTGTGCTGGGGACGATAAAAGGCCACTCTAAAATGTGCAGTTTTGTCACACAACACAATGCCACAGATGTCTCAAGTTTTGAGGGAGCATTCAATTGGCATGTTGACTGCAGGTACGTCCACCACAGCTGTTGCCAGATAATTTAATGTTAATTTTTCTACCATAAGCTGCCTCCAACGTCGTTTTAGAGAATTTGGCAGTACATTCAACCGGCCTCACAACCGCAGACCACGTGTAACCACGCCAGCCCAGGACCACCACATCCGGCTTCTTCACCTGCGGGATCATTTGAGACCAGCCACCCGGACAGCTGATGAAACTGAGGAGTATTTTGGTCTGTAATAAAGCCCTTTTGTGGGGAAAAAATAATTCTGATTGGCTGGGCCTGGCTCCCAAGTGTGAAATCTTGGGAAATCCAAATGAATTTATTTAAATTTACTGATTTCCTTATATGCCCTCCCAGGCCCACCCATGGCTGCGCTCCTGCCCAGTCATGTGAAATCCATAGATTAGAGCCAAATGAATTTCTAAATTGACTGATTTCCTTATGTGAACTGTAACTCAGTAAAATCGTTGAAATTGTTGCATGTAGCGTTTATATTTTTGTTCAGTATAATTATGTGGATTGTAATATATTTATAATATATTTTGTAGAGGTTGATACATATTACATTAGGACAAATCAAGTCTGAAATTCTAAAGTTGAAATTGCAAACTTTAGAAGCCTTTTTAAACCTTGAACACAAGTTTACATTTCCTGCTGTTGAAGAAAATTCTCATCAACAAGAGTGATCAAATTAGATCTTACATCTGTATAATAGGTGTGGTTCCATTCTGCCTTTTATGCTTACTTTTAATTAAAGTAGCTCATCCTGTTTTCTTCCTGGTATATATCATGCTTTTCTATTTAATAACAAGTTACAGACAGAGAGCATAGCCACAATATTCGGACAAATAATAATCACGCTTGTCACACCATTGATGGCATAAGAGAAGGCTGCCTGAAAGGGACATGGTTTTCTAAAGCAACCAATCCTCACACAGGAGGGGGGAGATGCACTTTATGACAATACCTTTACAGCAAATGAAAACTACAGTAACCTTGGTAACAGTCACCAAGGGCAGTGGTGCTGTTAGTGATTAATATTAACACTGAATCAATGCCTGGGCACAGTAATCAATTGCTGTGGCAAGCGAGCGCTGTGGAGGAAAGAATGGTGGGAGGAGGTGAGGAAGAGAGAGAGAAAGAGAGAGTATACTGTATGTATGAATGATAGACTGAGTTCATGTCCATTTGAAAGTGAAACTCAATAAAAAGGGAGACAGAATGTGATGGTTGATGAATAGCCCAAGCATCATCAAAGCAGTTATATTTGTCCATCACGGAACCGTCTGTGTTCATTCCAAAACCATTTGGTACAACGACTTCTATTGAAACACAATCATGGATGGGTCAGAAACCGAACACAGAAAATCACAGAATTCTTGCTCCTTCTCCATAGTTATATAGTCAAAGATTGAAGTTCAATCGAGAGAGAGAGAGACCTTGAAGTAATTAAATTGAAGCGGGGGTGGATAAAGTCATTCTTTCTCAGTGAGCGGTTGACTGAATGTGATTCTATCCTCTCTTTGAGCCTGCCTTCAACTCATCTGTCCATTCCCCTTTAGAATGAACACTGATGTGCTCTAAATCCATGGCCCTACCTCACTGGGTTGTCTGGATCCGTTTATAGAAAGGTCACAGATGCTGAATACTGTCTATTTGTAATAAATAATACATGAATGATTAATACATAGTAATGATTTCTAATAGTTTCATCTCGTCATTGTTCAACTGAACAATTGAAAGGGGCTGTAGGAGATATCTGACAAATCTTGTCAGTGCCTTCTTCAAAGACCCATATTTGACCAGACAGGGTTTTCAAATCATTAATTTCTAAGTAAAAGATCTTGGACACTCAAGTGAAAATCTTCACAGATCTCAAGCCCTTTAAGCCTCAAGCCTTTTAAAAACAGCAAAACTACAGCTTAGTCTGAAATATCACCCAGATTAGGCTGTGAACACTAGCTTTCATGGCCGATAGGATGTTTGTATGAATTACAAAGACAAAAAGAAAAATATACATTTTTCGAAGGACATCAAAGTAATAAAAATCCTCACTTGAGAATTAAGAGTAAAGGCAATTATTTGCGTGCCAGGTGAGGAAAAATCTGCCTTTAATCAATACAGTGACTGACAATGGGCAGAAAATATGAAAGAGCCTGCGGCTGAAGAATAGCGGTCAATACAGTAGGGTAGCACTCCCTCCCATCTCTCTAGACCCATTCTCCTGAGGTGATCCTCTGAGGCACAGCCCTGCAGACAATACTAGGCATGAAGAAGACAGGACATGGGGAGAGATGGGTGGGTCTGCATTTCAAATTTACACAGCCTTATTATTCAGTAATTTATTTGAGCGTTTGTAATTTTCTGTAATCCGGCAGCTCACAGTGAGTAGAGGACGGAGAGAGGAATTCATTTTCAGCAGGATGTTCAATTAGGGAATGGTGAGAGATAAAATGTATGTTGGAGAACACACACACCTGTCCTGTACACACGAGGCAACACAATGATAATGAGACTGGTTCCATGCATGGTGCCACTGTAGGCATCTTTTTCTTCTGATTGTCTTAGCTCTCTGTCATCCAGCGATGGCCCAGCAGGCTTGTCTGAGGGTAATGTATTTCATTTGGTCACAAAGTGATAGAGATGAAGCCTCTCTGGTCTGAGAAATAGCAGGTTATTGAGTGAAATAGAAAAGGTGAGACAATCTCAAACCATTTGGCGTAAGTACTGCTTATATGATATTGCTGCATTAGACTCTGAACATGACTTTGTTCCAGATGTCATCCAGATTAAACGACTTGTGCTATTGGGACAATAGAATGCCATCAGGATTCATGTTGACATTCAAACCAATTCAACAGAATTGTGCAATACTCTGTTAATTGATTTGTATGGTAATAGGCTTCCAGGTAATACATTAATTGATGACTTGATTCATGACCATGAAAAGTATTTAATTTATGCATCAATGTATTATTTATGTAAATGTCATCATTCCACATTACAGTTAGTCATTGTAATTACAATACTAAGATACTGTAATCCACACAAAGTGCTGCTGCAATAGTAGTCCATAATCACAGTTGACTTCATTCAAGACTTAGATCTGCAAAAACATCACCATCATCAGCGCGAGTATATATACACTGGCACAGCAAGACAGAAAAACAAAACCCACAGCCAACAACCTTTAAGAATTAAGACTCTCTTTCAAGTCACAAAAATGTTCAAACAGCACATTAACATTCATTTAGATAAAGCAGTCCCTATCAAACAATACAAAGACATTAAAAAGCATTTAAATGTCACACAATATTTAAAAAGATAAATATCAATTAAAATGTTAGCAACCACAGACTATCCTTTTAGAGACCCGACCGTCAAATTGATTCAGTTCCAGCAGTGTGATGATACCACATCCCTGATTAGAGAACAGAGAGGAGAAAATACTACTTTAAGACTGAAACCAACAAAGTCCCTCTTTCTTTGCTGAGCTCAAGCATTAAAGAGTAACAAAGCAACAAGTGAGGGAAACGACAAATAGCTTTACATCTCAGTTTGTCTCCAAGTTCCTTCGTTACTAGTATATTGCAAATTTTTTATCGTTTGTTATGGACTTGTTGAGTCACAGAAAGAGTGCATTACAGAAAGTGTTGAGAGACCCATTACCCTATTCATAAAACTTTCCACATTTTCTCCTGCTCTGACATAGGGACTAGACCTCCTTTGGGTTACCGTAGCACAACATTGGTTAATTATCTGAATACTGTTTGACGAAATAAATCAAGCCTGCCAGAGAAGTCGCATAAGCATCAATGCTAAAAGGCCAACTTGTAACTTCTATTGCATTCTACTGTATATGAGACCAGACAAAGTCAAACAAAAAAATAGACAAAATGAGACCATTCATGAAGTATAATTTCACAATACATTATGATACAGAATAGGCTTTACAGTGCCAAGCTTTGAATTTGTACAAACTAGCAGATTTGCACTTCTTCACCTCCGCAAAGAGCACAGAGAGAACCTCTGAGAGAGAAAGAAAGAGAGAGAATAAAAGGCTAATAAATAAAGAGGATTCCAGTGACTTCTGAGTTCTCTCTCTGTGATCTCTGCACTTGCAGCCCAAGGTGAGAGGCCGTGAGGTGTACGGCAGAGAGTCCGGCTGTTGCACCTTGCCGGTGTTGATTACCTGGTGCCCGTTGCCATGGCAGCGGTGTCTGCAGTTCAGAGCAGGTCGGGCAGAATGAGGCCCGGTGGTTTGGGCTCCACGCAGTTAATCCAGAAATTGGCACAGCTGGCGTGGTACTGGTGGCCCCCGTACGGCAGCTTGAAGTTGTCCGTCTCTGAGTTGAAAGCCTGGCGGAAAGGTCAAATAAGAGAGAAACGGGGGTGATGTTAGGACAACAAGGTTCTACTGAATAGTTAATAAACAGATGAACTTGGCAGTAGCTCAGGCTAACAAATAGAAATCAGTGGTAAAGATAAATCAACGATCAACAGTAACAAAATAATTAATCTATGAGAGTAACGCTAGAAGCAGGGATTTGTGGGTAGCTTAACCTGCATACAGTATCTCTACTGTGGCACACAAACAAGGGGTCAATGAAAACTGATCCTTTGAAAATATGACTCATGTTTGGCACATCTGTTTACTGATCAATAAGACTGTTGCTCATTGCCTGTCCTCCTGACAGTTAGTTGAATATATTGAGATAGCTGAATGGCACTCCCACATAACATCTGACTACAGCCGTTGAGAAAATAAACTTAGTGAACTGAGAGGGGCAGAGAGCTGTTATGTGAGCTTGCATTTAGATGAGCCCAGCTGTAGCAGCAGGTTGGTGATAAGGAGGAGATGCTAATGTGTGTGTTGTGCGGTTTAAGAGTTTTCATCCCTGGTGAAATGTCAAAACTAAAGCAACAAAGATAAATAAGTCATCTGTGATTAATCATATCCTCCCACAGACAGATTGCATATACAACAACCTAGAAACACACACACCATACAGTGTACTCATACCTGTACACCTGCTCACAAACCGTTTACAGTACATTTACTATGCTGTGCACACCGGTTGCCTTTCTCACACACACTCACACACTCCTTTTCTCACACACTCAGGTTTCACAGACACAATGTACTGTCGTTCCGTCTTCTGTGCCTCCTCCTACTTCTTTTCTCAGACCTGCATTTAGCCTGCCTGCCAAAGCGTGGAATGTTGGAGAGAGAGAGAGAGAGAGAGAGAGAGAGAGAGAGAGAGAGAGAGAGAAAAGAAAGAGGAGAACACAAAGGCATAACCCCTAGTCTCCTTCTCCTCTCTCTTCTTCAATCCCACTCCTCTCCTCCTCCTCTCCCTCACCTCCACCTCCCCACTCCTTGCCTGCATAACCGTAATTATGTGCAATTTACCCATCAAACATGATTGTGCCAACATACATAATGTGGAGAGTCATAACATAACTAGAAAGTGCTGGATAGAGGATATGTTTGGGAGAGTTCGACCATTTGAAAACAGATGGAGGAATAAAACAAAAATGAAAGGTCAGCATGATTAATCCTAGGTGACCTTTCTAACTGTAATCTAAAGGTTAATAACCCTCCATTAGGAAACCAAGAGGACAGTGCTGCTCATGGTGCTACAGAGCTACAGACTAGAAATGCCACCTGTTAATGCAAGGGGCACCATGCCTAAAGCAGGAAGCTACAGTCTACTGCTGCTTAAGAGGCAAAAATAAGTGAAGCATACCCTTACCCTTAACCTCCTGTCATGGTCTTTAGCCAGTGCCTGTAAGTAGCACAAGAGGTGTCAGCATTTTCCTGGTTTCATGCATTGTCCTGAGTAAGCAAACTGAAACTGTACAGTAACTGAGGATCAGTCCGTCAGTACGTACGGAATGTTGGTACACCAAAGGAACTGAAAGAGCAACCCGTCTCCAGAACATTCCAAGAGCCCCAAAGTGAAAGAATCTAAAGTACCACCCTACGATCATCCATCTCATTTTCCAATAAACATCAAACAGGGATGGGCATCTTTCAAACAGGGATGGGCAAGATTCCAGACTCTGCAATAGATTTGAGATAAATACTATGCAGTATGCAAACCCATGGAATTAGGCAGCCACTGCCAAATACATTTATTTTCCAGAGAAAGTCATAACCAAATTACACAAACTGAAAAATAACTTCAAATACTGGAGGTACAGTATATTTCAGAATCTGACATTTATGAATAATAATGCATCATACTGCATAAATTATTATTGGGAAAAAATCCTCTGGAAATAATTTGCATTTATCATTGAGCAAAAATAGCAATACTTCATTAAACTCAAATTATCACTCAGAGAGTTTATAGCTTGTTGCAGTCTCCAAGTAACAAACTATGTTTAGATGCTACCTGTTGCTTAGCCTGATAGCAGATCTGTATGTGCTTTAACCAACTCCCTTGTCATTCGTTGTCATGCCATACATGTTTGACATGACAACAAGCACAACAGAGGCTAAAACCCAGACTGATCTGCTACCAGGCTACATGTTGCTGTTGCCCATCCCTGACTCAACGTATGAGGATGATTGGATGAAGAACATGGAGACAGATCTCCATTGGATAAGATAAAACACAGACCCGAGTCAGCAGTCTCAAAGACCAACAACCTAGCTCCAGTCTCTCAATGGTGCCCATCATAATATTATGCAAGTGATGCCATCATCACCACACACCTACCTCTAAGACAGACAGAACCTACCTGTACTCTGAAAGACAATACTATTATCAGCTTCTGTATTAAAACGCTTTCTGTGATTTCATTATTCTCTGAGGGGATGTTATTCTCTGTTTGGCTTTTATGCTTTCTTACAAATGCTCCTCTGAACAAAAATGTAATTAAAAGGGGCATGCTGAATAAAACTATTATTCAGCCTGACTCACTCCACACGAAAGAGAGAGAAAGAGAGAGATAAACACAAAGCGAGAGAAACACAGAGAGAGAGTAGGTGTGTGAGAGAGAAAGATAGAGAAACAGAAAGATAGAGAAAGCGCGAGAGAGAAAGAAAGATAGAGAAATACCCTATAACCCTCAGCAGATTTCTTAGCACCTGCGCTCCCAGCTCCTGACTGATCTGATGCATCTAAACTCAGTCCAGACTCCAGAATCACATCCCTCTCAGCCATCCTCATCAATCTATCTCTGGCTAAATGATGCAGGGGAACACAGCAAGAAACAATTAAGTCAAACAATAATATTAATGGTCCCCAAAATGACAGATAGTTACTGATGATCAGGGTTTGACAAGTGGAAAAGAAAGTGTCACAAACACATCTTAAGCCATAGCAGAACTCAAATGAAGTCACAAATGAACACACAGATATGGATAAGTATTGTATAGACTTGTTGTTAGTAGCTGGTAAGAGGTGAAGTGAAAGGTGACCGTCAGATGAAGGTTGAGCTACAAGCTTGTTATTGTCAGAGTAAAGCTGCATGCTTCAATGACCCTCCAGAAACCTTCCCACAATTCCCTCAGCCCAACCAGAGGTGCCAAAAGAACAACTTTACTCCTCTCACATCCTATCTGTCTGTCTGTCTGTCTGTCTGTCTCCTCCAACTCTCTTTTTATCTCCCTATTTTTCCTCCTTCTCTCCCTTCCTGAAGAGTTATCATCTTAACGGTTATCATTTTATCATCATATTCTAAGACTCATAAGTGAAGATGACCTAAAATAATATTGGAGAATTTGGTGAAATAGGATTGCCTGGTCACTTCTAACCCATCTGTGCATGAACACAGTGCTACTGCTGTCGGCACTGGCAGCGTATCAAATAGCACTCTATTCCCTATATAGTGCACTAGTTTTGACCAGGGCCCATTGTGTCTTTTGGGATGCAGTCAGTGTGAAGGGAGGGAGCTGTGAGGAGAAGAGTGTGCTGTCAATTTGGCACCCCATCATCTGTCTATCAGCAGAGAATTTGGCCCCCAGGCCCCCAGTAGGAGAGAGTGAAATGAGATTCAGTTGACAGTTCACTGCCTCATACTCTTTTAAACAGACGTCCAATAGTTGTCTCTTCTTTGCTCTGCAAAATGTTCAAAGTCAAAGAAACGATCATTTAGTTATTATGCGTCAACCACTAGCTTAAAAACAGCTCTAAAAGAAATGGCAAAATGATTCATGGTTTAGTCAACTTCAGAAATCTGTTGGAACGTATTTGTAATCAAATGTTTCAACAGTTGTTGGGTCCATCTGTTGAGGGATTGCGGGTGTGTTGGTTGGCAATCGTTATTGTGTGTTGACTGAGAATTACTGTATGCTTATATGTGTTGTTGTGTGTGCGCAAGTGTGTGTCTGTACATGAGAGTGTGTGTGTGTGTGTGTGTGTGTAGACCTTGCTGCGTGAGTCCACATTGAGCAGGCACACCCCACAGGCCAGCTCCTTGGCGTTCTTGATGCCGTGTCTCAGGATACAGGAGGAGAAGTCCAGAGAGCTCTCATCAGGCTGTACAGAGAAACACACAGCATAACATTACACACACAGTTCTCCCGAGTGGCGGGAGACCCATGAGGCGGCGCACAATTGGCCCAGCGATGGGACAAGGATGTCCTTGTCTCATCGTGCTCTAGCAACTCCTTGTGGCTGGCCGGGCGCATGCACGCTGACTTCGGTCACCAGTTGTACAGTGTTTCCTCCAACACATTGGTGTGGCTGGCTTCCGAGTTAAGTGAGCAGTGTGTCAAGAAGCAGTGAGGCTTGGCGGGGTCGTGTTTCGAAGGACGCATGGCTCTCGACCTTCGCCTCTCCCGAGTCCGCACGCGAGTTGCAATGATGGGACAAGACTGTAACTACCAATTGGATATCACGAAATTGGCTAAGGGCTGTTCTTAGGCACGACGCAATGCATTCAGTGCTCGAACGACCTGGTTTACAATACCTGGATACAGACCACTGTAACAGCTTTCTCTCCAACACTGAGCTACAGAACACTAGCTCTAAGGAATACACATTTCTTTATTAATTCATTAACCAGCTAAATTAACTGAAGTAGAAATATGTCTTTAATCTGGGAAATGAAAGTAAATACAATCCATTAGTCTGTTGGCAGCAGAGATGAACAAGTGAGAGTGCCCCGTGCGTGCCTGCAGAATCAGAAAGCAGCTGCAGGTCTACGGTCTGAGATAACGTAGCATTACTACTCACTCACTCACTGACTGACTGACTCCATCTCCCTCTGCCTCCCTCTCCGCTCCAGTAATTCTCTCTCTTTCTGTACTGACATTATCTTGAGTCAGGAGATGGCGTCCTGTATTATCTGCTGGCATTTGAGAAGCAATGTTCTTCGTGAGGCTGTAAGGGATAAGGCCAGCACATCTCCTCTTGGCCTCTGATCTCCATACATCCCTACAGCCTACAACAGACTGCTACACACTAACAGATACCACCCTAGGGTTTGGTTTAGTACACTTTCAAGGTTTCATTGACTATCCTACTAGGCATGAGTCTTTATCCACTCAACATTTAATCAGGAACACTTTCTAGACAAAGTTGTTACAATCAAGTGTCAATTTATCAGGTCTGTGTGAAGCCAAACCCACTGCATTGGAGGAAGGGAGGTCTGTGTGTGTGTGTGTGTGTGTGTTTGTGTTGACTGTACTGTGTGTGTGAGTCTGTGCATGTACGTGCGTGTGTGTGTCTGGGTCTGTGTGTGTGTGTGTGTGTTTCTTACCGCCAGGTTGGCCAGGGACATGAAGCCCATGAGGTTGTTCCACACGTGGCTGATGTCCTTCAGCAGCTGCTGTAGCTTCTCAGAACACACGGCCGTGGCCTTGATACCCAGCTCCACACGCTTGGTCACGCGGTATACCTCCACCACACCTGCCACATAAACACACACACTTACAGTGCCTTCAGAAAGTATTCAGACCCCTTGACTTTTTCCACAATTTGTTACATTACAGCTTTATTGTGAAATTGATTAAATAAATAAAAATCTCATCAATCTACACACAATACCCCATAATGACAAAGCGAAAACAGGTTTTTAGACATTTTAACAAATGTATTAAAAATTAAAAACAGAAATACCTTATTTACATAAGTATTCAGACCCTTTGCTTTGAGACTCGAAATTGAGCTCAGGTGCATCCTGTTTCCATTGATCATCCTTGATCAACTTTACTGGAGTCCACCTGTGGTAAATTCAATTGATTGGACATGATTTGGAAAGGCACACACCTGTCTATATCAGGTCCCACAGTTGACAGTGCATGTCAAAGCAAAAACCAAGCCATGAGGTCGAAGGAATTGTCCGTAGAGCTCCGAGACAGGATTGTGTCGAGGCACAGATCTGGGGAAGGGTACCAAAAAATGTCTGCAGCATGGAAGGTCCCCAAGAACACAGTGGCCTCCATCATTCTTAAATGGAAGAAGTTAGGAACCACCAAGACTCTTCCTAGAGCTGGCCGCCCGGCCAAACTGAGCAATTGGGGGAGAAGGGCCTTGGTCAGGGAGGTGACCAAGAACCGGATGGGCACTCTGACAGAGCTCCAGAGTTCCTCTGTGGAGATGGGAAAACCTTCCAGAAGGACAACCATCTCTGCAGCACTCCACCAATCAGGCCTTTATGGTAGAGTGGCCAGACGGAAGCCACTCCTCAGTAAAAGGCACATGACAGCCTGCTTGGAGTTTACCAAAAGGCACCTAAAGGACTCTCAGACCATGAGAAACAAGATTCTCTGGCATGATGAAACCAAGATTGAACTCTTTGGCCTGAATGCCAAGAGTCATGTCTGGAGGAAACCTGGCACCATCCCTACGGTGAAGCATGGTGGTGGCAGCATCATGCTGTGGGGATGTTTTTCAGCGGCAGGGACTGGGAGACTAGTCAGGATCGAGGGAAAGATGAACGGAGCAACGTACAGAGAGATCCTTGATGAAAACAGGACAATGGCCCTAAGCACACAGCCAAGACAACGCAGGAGTGGCTTCGGGACAGGTCTCTGAATGTCCTTGAGTGGCCCAGCCAGAGCCCGGACTTGAACCCGATTTAACATCTCTGGAGAGACCTGAAAATAGCTGTGCAGCAACGCTCCCCATCCAACCTGACAGAGCTTGAGAGGATCTGCAGAGAAGAATGGGAGAAACTCCCCAAATACAGGTGTGCCAACCTTGTAGCGTCATACCCAAGAAGACTCAAGGCTGTAATCGCTACCAAAGGTGCTTCAACAAAGTACTGAGTAAAGGGTCTGAATACTTATGTAAATGTGATATTTCCGTTATTTATTTATTTATTTTTATCAATTTGCTAGAATTTCTAAAAACCTATTTTTGCTTTGTCCTTATGGGGTATTGTGTTTTGATTGATGAGGAAAAATACCAATTTAATCAATTTTAGAATAAGGCTGTAATGTAACAAAATGTGGAAAAAGTCAAGAGGTCTGAATACTTTCCGAATGCATTGTAGACATTAACACACAACCTTAACACACCTGCTCCCAGTTCTCTCCCACATAAGCCAAGGTTAGACAGTGAGAAATACAACAGGGACAATGAAAAACACTTCCAGGAAAACAGCTAACATGTCTACACTCCCCTATGTTGAAACCTTCTCTGAAGATGGATCATTAGACCAAACTGACATAGTGTTGGCTGTAACACTACACTTCCCTCCCTAGGGATTGAAGGGTTAACATGGAATGGTGATTGGAGGTTGAATGTTTAACATGGAATGATTGAAGATTTAACATGGAATGGTTATTGATAGAGTTGTTGTTCTCCGTTGAGGTGGAGAGCTCAAAGGTTTATAATGGTCTGTTTTTGGAAGAAGACTCTCAGCAATTGTGGTACACTGTGTTCTGTTCTCAGCCCCTCACAAAGGCAAGTGTGTCTGCGCCACTCTCACCACTCATTAAAAGGAGACACTGTATCTCACCCAGTAGGTACTCCATGCCCTGAGCAGACTGGATGACCTCAGTGCAAACAGTAGAGCTGCTGATGCTGTTCAGGGTGTTGTTGGCTTTAGTGATGACCTGGGGACAGAGACAGACAGCAGAGTGGGTTAGGGTTACACGCTGCACACACAAACACACGCACGCACAAGGGTGGATATAGCAAAACAGGAGAGGGGGAACAGTCCTGTACAGTATCTTACCTGTAGAGCACTCTCCAGACACCTCTGCCACTCATATGCATAGCGCTCACTCTCCTGAAACAACATACTGTAGATGTTAGAATGAGTTCAGATATATGAGAAGACATTTATACATTTCCATAAAGACACTTACAAAAAGACAAAATAACCTAATCAACTTATTAAGGCCAAAGCCTCTGTGGTTTGCTACTGAAATGTGTATTTAGTATGGATCCCCATCTTCCTGGGGTCCAGCAAAATTAAGGCAATTATACATTTTTAAAAACATTACAATACATTCATTACAGAATTCACAACACACTAAGTGTGTGCCCTCAGGCCCATACTCCACTACCACATATCTACCACACAAAATCCATGTGTGAATGCATGTGTCTGTGCCTATGTTTGTGTTGCTTCACAGTCCCCGCTGTTTCATAAGGTGTATTTCTATCTGTTTTTTTTTAATCTGATTCTACTGCTTGCATCAGTTACCTGATGTGGAACAGAGTTCCATGTAGTCATGGCTCTATGTAGTACTGTGCACCTCCAATAGTCTGTTCTGGACTTGGGGACTGTGAAGAGACCTCTGGTGGCATGTCATGTGGGGTATGCATGGGTGTCTGAGCTGTGTGCTAGTCGTTTAAACAGACAGCTCAGTGCTTTTAACATGTCAATACCTCTCACAAATACAAGTAGTGATGAAGTCAATCTCTCCTCTACTTTGAGCCAGGAGAAATTGACATGCATATTATTAATGTTAGCTCTCAGAGTACATCCAAGGGCCAGCCGTGCTGTCCTGTTCTGAGCCAATTGCAATTTTCCTAAGTCCCTTTTTGTGACACCTTACCACACGACTGAACAGTAGTCCAGGTGCGACAAAACTAGAGCCTGTAGGACCTGCCTTGTTGATAGTGCTGTTAAGAAGGTAGAGCAGCGCTCTATTATGGACAGACTTCTCCCCATCTTAGCTACTGTTGTACCAATATATTTTGACGATAACAGTTTACAATCCAGGGTTACTCCAAGCAGTTTAGTCACCTCAACTTGCTCAATTTCCACATTATTTATTACAAGATTTAGTTGAGGTTTAGGGTTTTGTGAATGATTTGTCCCACATACAATGCTTTTCGTTTTTGAAATATTTAGGACTAATGTCTACTGAATTTCTAAACACTCTACAGAGCATCTAGATAACTGGCAAGGGTAGTTAACATGTCTGGGATAGAGTGACTCTGTGTGGGTCTCACCTCCACCTCCCCAGTCAGGTCCTTGTACTTGTCTCTGATGACGGGCAGGGCAGGCTTCTTCTCACTCAGGGTGTTGGAGCGGTCTCTGAAGGGCTGCTCCGGGGCCGGGGAGGGGGGCGAGCGCCCAATCTCCTTCTCCCCCAAACTGTGGCTACGCTTGTGGGAGCCTGAGACAAGGAGAAGAGGAGAGAGTGTCTTTATACGTACATAAATAGTATATACAGGCAATGTCTGTCATACATACAAATTCCCTTTTAATGGCCACTTCTACTAACCCAGATATGTTGGCTAATTCCAGATATGCACCTGTTTGTTTACTATGGCATAATTGGGACTTTTTACTGAGCTCATATTCTGTTGTGGCTAATTCCTTCCGGACAAGGACAAAGACGACAAACACTTCATTTACAACAGATGATAATTATGTACAAAATAGCGCCACGGCAAGCAACGCAAGTATGAATAATTCATGAGGGCTCACTCACTCAACACAGACAGACACACACAGAAAGAACAGACAGATACACACAGAAAGAACAGACAGATACACACAGAAAGAACAGACAGATACACACAGAAAGAACAGACAGATACACACAGAAAGAACAGACAGATACACACAGAAAGAACAGACAGATACACACAGAAAGAACAGACAGACACACACAGAAAGAACAGACAGACACACACAGAAAGAACAGACAGATACACACAGAAAGAACAGACAGATACACACAGAAAGAACAGACAGACACACACAGAAAGAACAGACAGATACACACAGAAAGAACAGACAGATACACACAGAAAGAACAGACAGATACACACAGAAAGAACAGACAGATACACACACACAAACATGAAAACAGACAGACACATTAAAAAAGACAAACACACAGTCACATGCTGAGCCCAAACTATTCCACAGGGGCTCTGTCTGTCTGTCTGTGTCTGTGGTGTGTCTGTGGTGTGTGTGTGTGTGTGTGTGTGTGTGTGTGTGTGTGTGTGTGTGTGAACCAGGTAATCACCCCCTGCGGAGACATGCATCACCCTCCCCACAGCATGATAGCACTAATACATTCCCTCATTACACCACACTGATCAGATTACCATTCAATAAGGACAGGGGAATAACAAGAAAAACGAATAAAGTTTAACACTGGGCAAGAAATCATTGAGGCAAATTAGCTTTTATCACTTTGGAGGTAAGAATCGCTAATTAACTATGCGTGAAACATAACACCGGAAAACGGCAGTAAAAAATTAACACCCACGGAGTGAATACGGTTAATTTAGTCTGGGCATGGATTTTCTGGGCTGTGTTGTTAATTCATCTCATCTGCCTGTGTTGTGTACCAAGGATGTGTTTTATAGTCTCTGGGCTGTAGTCACAACTCTGCCATCTATTGTCTGACATTGGAACTGCACTGAGCTGCCTGAGGGGCCACAGATGCTCCAATATGAGGTGATGAAAGTCCTGCTATGTCACATCAGGGCCAGCTGATCTGATTTACGCCACTACATCAGAACTAGAAGGCATGGAGTAACTGGACGCAATTTATCTACTTATCAGTTGACTTTCAAAAATATGAGCGAGTACAGGTCAGATGACTCACCTTGTACAGAGAGGTCAAAGGTGGCAAGTTCGCTCTTGATCATCTCTTCACTGGACTTGACCTTGGTCTGAGAGCTGGCCTTCAGAAAGTCAGACTTCCCAAACTTGGCCTTGTCCCCCTGAAAGACCCCGAACTCATCCAAGGCCTCGTTCAGGTTCCCCTCGGAGCCCAGCTCGGCCACTGCCGCGGGGGAATCCGACTTCTCCGACACCGTGCTGGCAAAGTCCCCAAAGTCATCATCCTCATCCCCACCCAAACCTCCCAGCTCACAAGTGCCAAAGTCAGCGAAGGCCTCAAACTTGCTGTCGGTCGACACACTATCCTCTGTTGAGAAGGTGGTGATCTTAGTCTGGGAGGTGTGTGTGATGGGGATGTTCTCTGTGCTGCCGAACGACATCTCTTTCCTGTGGACTACGTCTAAGGAGGGGAGAGAGGAGGAAACACCAACACCGTCCAGGCCCAGATGCTTCTTGGCCTGACCTTGAGCGGACAGGCATTCCTCTCTGTCTGACCAATCATAGCTGGCCAGGCTGCTGACTGCTGACGTTCCGAAGGGGTCAAACTTCATGTCGTCTCCTTCTGTAATGACAACACAAAATACACACTGGTAGCTCTAAGTGGGAAAAGCATAGGGTGCTGAAATGATATTTACTAGTCTGTCAGCCATGATAAAGTGAAAAGGCATCTGGCGAAGCTATGATATGTTATATGAAAAATACTTACTGTGGAAGCCATATTCTGTTTCTGATGCTGAATGTGTGTTGACTTACAACAAGCAGCTTTACTTTGCTCAGAGTACCACCCCATCTCCCCTACATTGTAACAGTGAGATCATATGCACTGCATTTAATCATGTGCTGCACTCTAATGTGTGTAAGGGTTCACTTACTATGGTGTGGTCACCAGCTTAAAGGAGGGATAAAAAGCTGAAATCGATTGTGTTCTAAACATATGTTTCTTCACCAGTCTATTTCCAATAGCTGACATAGACGACAGATAATATAGGGGTACAACATACACTCGTTGCTCACATACAAATACAGACAGTGAAATATTAGTTTTGATAATACCAACAGGTTTAGGTTAAAGGGATACTTCAGGATTTTGGCAACGAGGCCCATTATCTACTTCCCCAGAATCAGGTGAACTTGTGGATACCATTTTTATGTGTCTGTGTCCAGTATGAAGGAAGTTAGAGCTAGTTTTGTGAGCCAATGCTAACTAGCGTTAGCGCAATGACTGGAAGTCTATGGGTATCTGCTAGCATAAATTAACCAAGGGTTGTGTTAGCTGTCCGCTGATGCAAAGGAAATAGACGTCCTGTCAGGGTTGGCTGCTGGGGCTGTGAGGTAGATTGGAGATCTGACAGTTCTGATATAGATAAGAAAGGATAGGACATAAGGCCCTGCTGTAGAACACCTCTCTACTGTTTTCTCTAGGTGTGTGACAATACCGTAGCACAAACTATTAGAAGCAGACTGTTCTGCTAACATGATACAAAATGATATCTGTTTCATGACAGATTGCCATGGCAACGTCAGTAGTGGAGTGGAGCAGTTCTTTCTCTGTATTGATTATCTATCCCACAAACTGTGTTGTACAAGCAGAACACTGTTCAATTCATAACATATCAGTAAGGAATCGTATGATTACCGGTAACATAAACAAGTACTCACACAGTCACACACACAAACACTCAGAGATACACACTCCTTCTAAGATGCAGTATAACCTGCAGGCACGTGTGGACCCCAGTCAGTGTAGCCTAATGCGTGACAGAACCCTTGCACACAAAAACGCAATTTGTGAAATTGACAAGGAGCTAGTGTAGTAGTAAGCCTAATGTAGCTAGATCATAATCTGCCCTCTGAGGATAGGGAAGGGAGAAAATAAGACGGTACGCATTTCAGCAATACCAATAGTAATATTTATTATGACAACATGGGTAAAGAGAGAGAGAAAGATCACAAAATACTCTGAGAGAGGTCTACTGTTACAAGAGGTTTGCCAAACTAACACTTGTAAAAGTATATTTTAATCATTTAGAATACAAGGGCATGCAGAGTCAGAAAATAAGAGAAGAAAAACAAACAGAGAAAACGGTAAAAGAAAGAAAACCCCAGAAGAATATAGATGCAGAAACCAGAATGAGAAGGCACATTCACAGACTAAAATGAGTAAATCTTTGTAGAAGAAGACACACTGTAGTTGTACTAATAAGGTGGAAAGCAACAGGTTGATTGATTGAAAGATAATTGAATATAGAACACTTGAAAAGCCAAGGTGATTTAAAGGACAGGTTCAAGGCAGGAGAGTGATTAACCCTTTGAAGACCTGAACGCTTCTCTACTATTCTCGCCAGAAAACTCAAACTCAAATGTCAACAGCAGACTTTTGAGATAAAATAACGGTTTTGTCATTTTTAAATCAAAACTGTTTGTGTCCTACTACAATGACATAATGTCAACATTATATAAATAGGATATATTTCTACATCTACTACATCCAATAGGACTCAGAGGCATTACATTGCCTTACATTCTATTTCTGAGAATTTGGAGGAGAGGTATGGATCACCAAATCCATTGTTTAGCACATGTATGTAAACTTGTCAAGCGATCATACTACATTTCTCTCCATTTGTGTTTTCTGTATGATTCTTCATAAAACCATTCTGCTCAAGCTCTCAAAGGGTTAAAGAAACAAAGAGGGCTATCTTACCACAAGACCTTAGAGAGGGTCTTCATCTTGTCCAATCACAGGTGACAAAATAGATTTAAAGAGACAGTATCATTTTTCTCTTGCTACCTGTTAGTTCTAGGCTCGTGTACAAGCTCTTAATAGGACCCATTCAATAACTAACAGCAAGATAGGGTTTCTCAAGACAACAATCAATCTTTGATCTGAAATATTTTCCATAACTAGCCTATCCGCATAAGTACATTTAATCTTCAAATAGTTTACATAACACATAGTTTAAAACAATATCAGGAAGTCGATCTAGTTTGAAAATAAATAAGAATTCATTTTCCTGTAATAAAAATACACTATTAAATCTGTATACATTTAGTCTTTTTTTCTTTCCTTTGATAAAAACAACTAGTAATACTGTTATGCAGAAAAATGGCATCCTATAATAATATGTTCTTGTCAATTTCACAAATTGAACAGGCAGGCACACCGCAGAAAAACAGCAAGGCAGGGAGGGTATCACTAACTTCAGTGTGTTCTCAGAGAGCCTGTTCATGGACCCACACATAACAAAACATACCTGAATATCAAAGACAAACTAACAGGCTTCCTTTTGAGCTGCTCTGACCCAAAGGAGCCCCGGTCAGGGAAAATAGATACTGTCTCTTTAAGGTTGGTTACATTATATCCAGGATTGAACACAGCACAAGCATGGTGAGGCTTTCACACTCCAATGCCTGCTACTGTACGCTTTCTTAAAGATGAGATTTGATTGGTGCTGTCCAAAAACAAAAATACTGATTGGATGAACATGGGCCAGAATAAAATAGAGCAGCAATTAACAGGTTTCTGGGGAATGTTTTCAACGCTCCACTACACTATCTCCATCATATTAACGGCAAACATTTTGTTGCAGCTCCGGGATCAGTTGCCATTGGTCATTGTCCTACTCTCTCCTTCGAGAGTAGCCTAACAATTTCTGTTAAACTGAAAGTTGATTTATTCTGATGTGCAATAAAATTGAAACAAAGAAATGGGCATCATAACATTGATCATTTCCGATTTAGAATAACTAAAATGGTCAATTCGTAGACGGAACTTGATTGACATGCGTCTTTGCCCAAACTGCTAAAACAAATAAACTGATAGGTTGGCTAGTGTTGAAATATTATAGTCTATAAGGACATCTCACTGCACACTCATGCCAATAGATAAGCACATGGGTGTTAAAAGGAGTGTGCTGCTCACACACAGAGGCTGTAAGGAGAGACCTTGAATGTACTCGGAGGAATATGAGACATGACATGGAAGACGAGATGCTTGGTAAATTAATTATGATCATGGGAGGGGAGAGGAGAGGGTGTTGATATGGACAATGCCTGGACATTAAGGCAAATTAGATTCCATGACAGTGTTTTCATTTAGAGGTTCAGTCCACTGTCTGCTCCGCTAACCTTTGATCTCTTTGTAGTGATGTGGGCTTTGTGGGGTCAAGGCCAAGAGACCACTTAGGTTTAGGGAGATGGAGCAAAAGCACTATGGGAGATTGATACCCAACACTGGGAGTGCCAAGGAATACTATATGGGTACTCACACACAGTAGGAAAACTCACTCGTACACATACAAAACACAACCAAGCAATCACACTCACACATACCAACACACAACGAGCAATCAAAACAATTTACTCAATGCAATATGATCAACTGTAGAGGTAAGGTGATTTCTGCCATTCATAAATACTTTCTGCCTTTTCATAAGTACTTTATTTTCACATAATACTTAAGTACAGTGCATTCAGAAAGTATTCAGACCCCTTCCCCTTTTCCACATTTTGTTACGTTACAGCCTTATTCTAAAACTGATTACATTATTTTTTCCCTCATCAATCTACAAACAATATCCCATAATGACAAAGCGAAAACAGGTTTTTAGAAATTTCGCAAATTAAAAAAACTAAAAAACATAAGTATTCAGACTCATTGCTATGAGAATCGAAATTGAGCTCAGGTGCATCCTGTTTCCATTGGTCATGCTTGAGATGTTTTTACAACTTGATTGGAGTCCAAGTGTGGTAAATTCAATTGATTGGACATGATTTGGGAAGGCACACAACTGTCTATATAAGGTCCCACAGTTGACAGCGCATGTAAGAGCAAAAATCAAGCCATGAGGTCGAAGGAATTGTCCGTAGAGCTCCGAGACAGGATTGTGTCGAGGCACAGATCTGGGGAAGGGTACCAAAAGATTTCTGCAGCATTGAAGGTCCCCAAGAACACAGTGGCCTCAATCATTTATAAATGGAAGAAGTTTGGAACCACCAAGACTCTTCCTAGAGCTGGCTGCCCGGCCAAACTGAGCAATCGGGGGAGATGACCAAGAACCTGATGGTCACTCTGACAGAACTCCAGAGTTCGTCTGTGGAGATGGGAGAACCTTCCAGAAAGACAACCATCTCTGCAGCACTCCACCAATCAGGCCTTTGTGGTAGCGTGGCCAGACGGAAGCCACTCCTCAGTAAATGGCAAATGACAGCCAGCTTGGAGTTGCCAAAAGGCACCAAAAGGACTTTCAGACCATGAGAAACAAGATTCTCTGGTCTGATGTAACCAAGATTGAACTCTTTGGCGTCACGTCTGGAGGAAACCTAGCACCATCCATACGGTGAAGCATGGTGGTGGCAGCATCATGCTGTGGGGATGTTTTTCAGTGGCAGGGACTGGGAGACTAACGGTCCCGTGTAGCTCAGTTGGTAGAGCATGGCGCTTGCAACGCCAGGGTTGTGGGTTAGAATCCCACGGGGGGCCACTAACTGTAAGTCGCTCTGTAAGTCACTAACTGTAAGTATGCACTCACTAACTGTAAGTCGCTCTGGATAAGAGTGTCTGCTAAATGACTAAAATGTAAAAAATGTAAATGATCGAGGGAAAGATGAACGGAGCAAAGTACAGAGAGATCCTTGATGAAAGCCTGCTCCATAGCGCTCAGGACTTCAGACTGGGACGAAGGTTCACCTTCCAACAAGACAACGACCCTAAGCACACAGCCAAGACAATGCAGGAGTGGCTTCGGGACAAGTCTCTGAATGTCCTTGAGTGGCCCAGCCAGAGCCCGGACTTGAACCAGATCGAACATCTCTAGAGAGACCTGAAAATAGCTATGCAGCGACGCTCCCCATCCAAGCTGACAGAGCTTGAGAGGATCTGCAGAGAAGAATGGGTGAAACTCCACAAATACAGGTGTGCCAAGCTTGTAGCGTCATACCCAAGAAGACTCGAGGCTGTAATCACTGCCAAAAGTGCTTCAACAAAGTACTGAGTAAAGAGTCTGAATACTTATGTAAATGTGATATTTCAGTTTTGTATTTTTTATACATTTGCAAAAATGTCTAAAAACCTGTTTTGTGTTGTCATTATGGGGTATTGTGTGTAGATTGATGAGGGGGGAAAATAATTGAATCAATTTTAGAATAAGGCTGTAACGTAACAAAATGTGGAAAAAGTCAAGGGGTCTGAATACTTTCCGAATGCACTGTGTCCACGTTCAGGGAACATCTTTACACATTTCCCTTGTATGCCTCTTATTATCATCATGTTTGATTTGATAACGGAGCATTAAGCGTCAACATAATATAATCAATCTGAGGAAGAATTTGGCTTGCTCTGAGTAAAAGTAAAGCCTATTGCAGCATACAGTAACTGGGCATTCTGAAAGTGATGTGAATCAATAAAATCTCCTGCACAGAGGCCCATCACCATTACATGGCCCTGCATTCATCTGCATTCAGCCATTTTAGTTGCGTCCCTCAACACACACAATCACGGCTGGGGAGACAAAAGGTGTATTGAGGAGATGAGCGATGTGAGCTATGACAGCACAGACAGGGAATGAAGGCCAGTGGTATCATAGAGCAGCCTGACTGCATCACATCAACCTGACTCTGTCTCTCATCAACTCTATATGGATGGAGCTAAGAGGAGGTGGAGAGGCCAGTGCTTTTTGTCTGTGCTACACAAATGCTAAACAAATTAGTAATAAATAATACATTCATCAAAAGTACCTTAATATGTTTAATAAATAAATAAATAATAAATAAATATTAGGTTAATAAATATGCTGAATTTAAAACCAGGTAATGATGGGTTTGGGAATGAATGACTGATGGGTGTGATGAGATGATATGCTAATAGTGTGAGGCATTTGACTGTCTCATCATGATTCAGTTATCTGGCTGAGCTAGCTCACTGCTTTGCCCTCTAGTCTAACCCCTGGTTTAGTGGGCGCTAACGGGCACTGAGGGGGGTGGAGACAGAGAGGCCACCGCCAGGCCTACGATTGGTTCTCTATGTGTGACTGGGCGGGGCCTCACCAGAGGAGGCGCACTAGTTCCTCACCTGCGGCGGGGGGTTGGTGGGCTGAGAGGCCCGGCAGGTCCAGAGAGCTGTCTGACATCACATGCTTCAGGTCTCCGCCCATGTCCGACAGCTTCATGTCCAGCTGCACTGACAGAGCATCCTCAGAGTCCTCCTTGCCCACGCTGCTGCCCCCGATGGATGGGAGGTCTAGGGACTTAACTGAAGCCGAGTCCTCCTTGCCTCCATGTTTGAAGGCTGCCAACTTATCCACCAGGCTCTTCTCTGAGGCCCCCAGCACCGTGCAGAACTTGGACGACTGGAAGTCGGCGAAGTCGTCTGCTTCGCTCCTGAGGGAAGAGAACGAGCAGCCGGCGCTCTCCTTGTTGTCATCGTACGCCAGGCCTCCCTCCAGAGACAGCTGCTTGAACACGTCGTACTTTTCAGAGCCCTGCGGAGCAGTGGTGGTCTCTCCTCTCCCCCCTGCCCTGCCCTCTACAGACCGCAACCCCTCACCCTTGGCCTCCGCCCCAGAGCTGCCGAAAGCCATGAAGTCTGCAAAGTCATCCTGAGATGCTACCACGCCCCCTCCCACAGCAGGGCCAATAGGAGCAGCCTCAGAAGATGAGGCGGGGCCAAAGAGGGCAAAGTTGCCAAAGTCCTCGGCCCCTCCCCCAAGGGGCTTGGCTCCACCTGGTGGGAGCACTAGGGAGGGGTGCACAGAAGGGAAGGGACTGGGCTTGGTCTCAGCAGGGGTGGGGGCTGAGGGAGCCATAGAGGAGAAGAGATCCAGGTCAGCCATGTTGAGAGGGTTTTTAGGCTGAGAGAGAGAGACTGCTGGTTGTTGTTGATGTAGAGACTGAGAGTTAGGGAAAGCAGGAGAGAAGGCTGGCTGAAACATCTTGGCCTGGTCTGGAGGGTCTAGTGGAGAGATGCTGTCGGCGGTTTTAAAGTCTGTGAAGCCATCATCCACGCTGACAGACTTGAAATCGGCAAATCCTTCCCCTGCGAAACAAATAGAACAATTGAAGGAGATTGCAAAATCATTTAACACAGCAGCCAGACAGGGAGGACATTGGCATGACACAAAGTAACATCAGTCGCCTCAGTTCCGGATTTTTTCACAATCCTACAAGAAAGAGAGGGCCGGATTAGTTACGCCTCTGTGACATAGCAGAGGCTCGTGGTGAATTTCAAGCTGTGGAGAGAACTGCGCTGGGCTGCAGTCCAGAGACACACTGCTATGAGAGAACAGCAGCAGCACACGGCAGTGCACAAACCACATGCATCAAGCCGTCTGTCCCTAACTGGGACAGGACATGATTAAGCTGTGACTTCAGAGGAAAGAACTCCTTACAATCTACAAAGTCTCAGTAATGTTTTAGATTTGTAGAACAGCATCTTATTCCCAAACCACACATTTTACTTCAATCATGACACAAAGGAAAAGTGGGTAGAGAGAGTTGTGGTTGTAGGGGCTGCTACACCACTGCAGTGACAGAAGCAGGAAATTGTGTTCACACCACTGCTGTTTTGTGGGAAAGAGAGAACTAATGGGCTCATTATGGAGAGTGAGCCTGGCAGGCAACACACAGGAAAGGTCACTGCAATCAGACTCAGGCAGGACTTACTGGAGTCATGAGAGCTGCTGTCCCCATCGGAAACTGTTCTAGTGAAACAGGGAACAGCAGGAAACAGACCTAAATCAGGGCTACTGCTG
This sequence comes from Coregonus clupeaformis, assembly GCF_020615455.1. Taxonomy (NCBI): domain Eukaryota; kingdom Metazoa; phylum Chordata; class Actinopteri; order Salmoniformes; family Salmonidae; genus Coregonus; species Coregonus clupeaformis. The sequence goes on from NC_059197.1 coordinate 41,050,670, forward strand.
AATGTACTGAGCACTCTGGAAATGTGTGCAAGATAAAAGCACACACACCAAAAAGCAAACATGGCACTCAGATATTATACAAATAGAATTCTTCTCACTTTCTCTAACCCATTCCCATTTACACAATTGGTGTAATTAAATATAGGTAGAACACATGGCTATTTCTGTCTACCTACAAAAACAAGTCATCCAAAGTATTTTATTTTCTCCTCCAAGGCTGCTGTGACTTTATGTTTGAAGGTCTGTCAGTTTCTTCCTCTAGCCATCTGTTGAGTACAGGGACCATCTCAGAGCCCAGTCCCACTATGTACTCTCTGTCAGAAGGCTTGGGAGCTGTGGGGGTTCACTTGGGAACAGTGTGTGTGTGTGTGTGTGTGTGTGTGTGTGTGTGTGTGTGTGTGTGTGTGTGTGTGTGTGTGTGTGTGTGTGTGTGTGTGTGTGTGTGTGTGTGTGTGTGTGTGTGTGTGTGTGTGTGTGTGTGTGTGTGTGTGTGTGTGTGTGTGTGTGTGTGTCTTGTGTGTGTGTGTGTGTGTATGTGTGTGTCTGTGTGTGTGTGTGTGTGTGTGTGTGTGTGTGTGTGTGTGTGTGTGTGTGTGTGTGGGTGTGGGTGTGTGTGTGTGTGTGTGTGTGTGTGTGTATGACCCAGCCCAGAGCCAGAGAGGATGGAGAGCTCTACTTACCTACTGGTTTCCTGTCACCTGGTGGCTCTAGCTGTCGGAACACACTGTATTTGTCTCCGCCAACAACATCTGGGTCAAACCAGATAAACAAAACAGGTAAGCTTTCAACTGAATGATAAATGACTGCATATTTGGCAGGCAGGCAGGCAGGCAAATGTACTGTACTACAATCCACACAAAGACTATTAGGTAAGTATTCTATGACAAACAACATCAGCAATGTCTTCTATTTTCTACACATCTGTTAGTTGTGGTGGAGGATGAGTGTATTAGCAGTTGTTGAGGTGTGTGTGTGTGCATGTACATGTGTGTTGTAGGGCCAGGTGAGTGTGTACCTGAGGCAGGCTGAGTGGGCTCTGGAGGCTGCTCCACAGAGAGCTGCTTGAAGACAGCATACTTATCAGAGGATGACGAGGAGGAGCCAGAGACTGGAGTCAGAATGGCAGGAGCACTGCAGACAGACAGACAATACAGCATGCTCAGTCCACAGGGGAGTCTGGGGCTATGTCCCAAGTGGCACCCTATTCCCTATATAGCGCACTACTTTTGACCAGAGTGCGCTATGTATGTAGGGAATAGTAGTGCACTATGTATGAAGGGAATTTTGGACGCAGTCTGGGGGTCAATGCTGCGCCTATCTCCTATACCTTAATCCCTTTAAGCTGCCTGAGCTAATTGGACATTTATAATCATGAAATCCCACAGCAGTTTTACACCATACTGGACCGCAGATAAGACACAGGGAATCAAAACCCTGGAGGGATGAGGGGCCTCTCCAGACACCTAGCCTTCCACTGAACATCATCTTGTTAAGAACCATTCTACTGCTGCTGTGATAGCCACCTGTCTATCCTGAGGATTCAGCATGGGGTTTCTCAGTCTCCCTTTTAATTAGACAGTGATCTGAGACCGGGGGGGGATTGGAGATACGCAGGAGGAAACAATGAAGCTTTTGTTTTTGGGGAGAGAGGAAGGGTATTGTAAGGGACTATGCCACTCAGACGTGTGAGATCCTTTATTTCCACATTCTCTTTGTCTTATAAGATAACTGGCTTTGCGCTGCCTCTCCCTGAGGGACAGACTCCCCACGCAGGGTTTGAAAAGTAATATAAAGAAACTCTACTGTCCATTGAAATTGATTCATTAAGAGATGGCGAGGTGCAATTGTTATGCTGGAGAGACTATTACAAGCAACTAAGAGACCATGTACTTGTTACCCACAACACCTGTATAACATGTAGTATTCAGCTTTACTTCCATACAGAATGAGTAATCTGATTTAAAGTAATACCAAACACTGATCCCGCCACTGAAGTCAGTCTGCACTGTACCTGTTCTGGTGCTGAGAGGGTGTGGTGGTGGGGAAGGTTCCCCCTGACTCCCCCTGGAACTCAGTGAAGGACTGGTCCCCTCCTCCTGCCCTGGGGGCCTCCTGGAAGTCCTGGAAGTCATCATCGTCTGCTTTCCCCTAAACACACCACCAAGACGATGGACATGAGTGAGTAAACACATAATGAATGCACACACTACTGGAAGTCGCTTTGGATAAAAGTGTCTACTAAATGGCATAAATGATATATTATTATTATACATAATGTGAAATAAAACCACATGTATCTGTATATACTATGGAGAGGCTTGGTTGGCCCATTGGCTTTATGTGTTACCTGCACATGTGGGAAGTTTGTGATGAAGTTAGTGGGTAGTTGGACAGAGGGTAGAGGAGCACCAGGAGGAGCCCTGCCCATGACTGCTGGTGCTGGGGTGGGCATGGCCATGGACACAGGGACGGGGGGCTGAGTCATCATGGCCTGCTGGTGCTGGTGCTGGGGCATGACAGGGGCCACAGCCATGGTCAGAGCAGGCAGGTTGGGCACCGGGGGAGAGGGGAACTGGCTTAGGATCTCCACATTCATGGCTGGAAGACCACTCTGCAGGGGAGGGATGAACAGGGATCAGTGGTCAGGTTCAGATAAGGCTACGTCTCCTGAATGATGATTCTATTTTTGTAATATATATATTTTTTTTTTTATCGCCTTTTTCGATCTTGTCTCATCGCTGCAACTCCCCAACGGGCTCGGGGGGCGAAGGTCGAGTCATGCGTCCTCCGAAACATGACCCACCAAACGCACTTCTTAACACCCGCCCGCTTAACCCGGAAGCCAGCCGCACCAATGTGTCGGAGGAAACACTGTTCAACTGACGACCGAGGTCAGCCTGCAAGTGCCCGGCCCGCCACAAGGAGGCGGTAGAGTGCGATGAACCAAGTAAAGCCCCCCTGGCCAAACCCTCCCCTAACACGGACGATGCTGGGCCAGTTGTGCGCCGCCCCTATGGGACTCCCGATCACGGCCAGTTGTGATCCATCCCGGGATCGAACCCGGGTCTGTAGCGACACCTCTAGCACTGCGATGCAGTGCCTTAGACCGCTGCGCCACTCAGGAGGCCATGAATGATGGACTTTTAGCGTGATATCACTGAAAGTCACAGTTGAGTAACTGCTTAATGCGTTAATGTCAATTTTCATGTTAGACATTTAGAAAATTACATAAACAGGGGTACCCGTCATCCTATAGTGAATAGGCAGTGCTGTCTGTAAGTGTGAGTGCATCGTAACTATAAAACAGTGACGCTGGAAAATTGGGCTTTTCCATTCATCCAACCCAATCATCTATTATAATTATATTCCATCCAGCAGGAGCCAGACACATGTTTTGCTGAAATAAATAATTCATTAAAGTCAAGTTCCATTTTAACAGCCATCACTGGCGGCGGCTTCCCAATCTTTTTCATCACTCTTCAAAGGATGCAGCTCATGGCGGCGCTCCCTCAAGACCCTACATTTACATAACAAAATAAGTGTTATTATTCTCGCTGTGGCAGGTGGCGGTGGCGTGCAGAGTGAGTTGTGCAGTGCAGATGATTGTCAGTCTCCCAGGGGTGCTTGTGAGCGGCAGGGCCGGGCAAGGCTGGGGTAGATAAGAGGTCTGCTGTCACACTGGGCTGAGAGGAGACTCAGTCACTTTCACCTGGCTGCCTGAGCTCAGTCACACCACCACCACCACCACCACCATCCTACCAGGGGCCCAGAGCTGAGATTCAGCACAGTCACTCACTATCAGTCTCCCTTTCACTGTCTGGGGTGACTGACTGTAAGACCATTCTTGGAAGATCAACTGTACACATAATAATATGCAATAGGCCTAACTACTAAAGTAAGGTGCTATGAAATATAATATTAGGGACTGTCCTTTACTTCACATTAAGAAAATATCAGTGAAGGATGGTCTTATGTCCCAACTGACAGAAAAAAACTCAAACCTTTCTGTTGTCAATAACTCTGACCCTTTAAAAAATGTAAGGTGATGCAAATGCCTACCTGTGCCACACCAATCAGAGCCAGGACTGTGTAGAGCTCCTCCTTGGTCAGCATGCCAGGCGTGGTGCGATTGGCTGAGGCCCAGATCTGGCCCAGTGCTTCCCTAGGCAGGCCTGATGACATCAGGATGGGGTAGAGCTTGGCTGTGTCGATGCCCCCCGGAGTCATGGTGAACTGCAGGACCTTTTTGAACATCTCTGGAGGGGAGAAAGAGAAGGCACAGCAACAGGTCAAACATATTATAGAAAGACTGGGTAGAACCAGGAAGTTTTCTCTGACTCATTGGAGAAGGCGTTGGACAGGATCTGAGTAGACACCATAGACATAACACATAATTGGTAGAAACCTGTTCCAAAACATAGGTGTTTACCTGGGATGAGGCTGTCGTTGTAGAGCCAGCCTGGTACCATGGGCTGGATATGCTCTTGTTGAGGGTACCCACCAACACCTGCTGTCAGAAACACAGGGACAGTTAGGTTAGGAGCTGAAGCAGAGACGTAGGGCTGAGTGTACTATGCTCAGCATCTCACCAGACCAGAGCCTGCCTTGTATAGTATAGTATTCTCCACCTGTCTGGAGATCTGAGTGGAAATGTAATGCTGCTCTGCACTGATTCACTAAGGATGAATCCCAAATGGCACCCTAATGCACTACCTTTGACCAGGACCCATATGGGTCTGGCCAAAAGTAGTGCACTATAACGGGAATAGGGTACCATTTGGGATGCCACATCCTAAGCTTCCTGCTGCTTCATACAACTATTAATCTGTCCTTGGACCAGAACCAACTACTCCGACAGCTCCTGAGGGGGAATAGAGGGATTGGATTTGGGTTGTCAAACAAATAAATTAGCCTCTCTCTTTAATTCATACTGACATTGATCTAAATCTTCTATGTAACCATGAGGTCCTTTTTTAATGAAAGGCGAAGTTACTGATTCAGCAGGTGTAAAAGCAGCTCCTAAAACATACTTAACAAGGTGCATTCGGAGAGGAAAATCTCTCAATGGATGCCTCAGACTAGTATGTCGAAATGACAAATGTTGACTCAAGCAGCTACTTGGCTACATAATCCCCTCATCAGACCAGCTCAATCGTCTCAGACACTTAAATAACTCTATTACAGTTCACCCAGTCTCTATGATGAGGACCCTCTACATTTCCCTGGATGACAGACAGCAAGCGACTGAGGAGAAAGACAAACAAACTAAAGCAAATAGATAGCAGCAGAATAGCAGAATCAGAATGAGGCCTCAGCTTTAGACCAACGGGATCCCAGTAGGTACGGGTCAATCCAAGCGTAGCATCTTATCCATGTTAAACCCAAGCAGTCAGCAGCATGCGCCAGTCTCTCTATGACTGCGTCAAATGACACCTATTAACTACAGAGCCCTATGGGCCCTGGTCAAAAGTAGTACACTATATAGAAAATAGGGTGCCATTTGGGACAAAGCAAGAGCGGTCAATCTCTGGGAAAGTGTTCCCCAGTAGAGGAACAGACAGAGGCTTATTGAGTTAGCAGCCAGGTATTCCTCCAGGGGATCTCCAGAGATACAGAGCATTTCCACATTGTGTAGGCTAGCGAGGGCCCAACGTGAGACAGGCCTAATGAGATCTGGATGGAGGAGACCCAGCAGAAAGATTCCTCAGCTATATAGGATAGTCCCGAAGCAGTTACCCAAGGAGGTAGAGATGGGACACTCTAGTCCCTATGAGTGACTCATACAAAACAGGATAAATGACATCAAGAGCTTTTAGGCTTTGCCAACCCAATCTGTGAGCCCAGAGGTGGTTAGTATGATTTCCATTACAGATAGGAAAATCAAGAGAAGTATCAGGGTTAGAAACAGTAAAAATCACATTGTCTGAAGTCTTATCAGTCAACGTTGAAGTGTTTGCTGAAAAATAAGAGGAATCGGGGGCATTCGGCCATAAGCTTGAGTGGAGAGTGAAAAAATAGATAGGCCCCATGCTCTGCGTTGATTGTGTGTTAATTCTGCAGTGATCGAAGGCAGAGAGAGAGACTGTTAATAAATGGTTTATTTTCTCACCACTGTCACTACTGGTTTGGGGAGGAGGGGTGTCGGCTGATGGTGAGGGGGCTGTGGGTCCCTGTGCTGGTGCCTCTGGTTGTGGTGTTTCTATAGTGAAGGCAGAACTCAGGTCCCCAGGAGCCTCAGCCCAGTTCCGGGCCTTGGTGCTGGAGTGAAACTGGGCCGAGACTGTAGCTCTGTTAGGGGCCAGGGTCCTCTGGGACTTAAAGCTAACCTGGGCCTTCTTTTCAGCCGTTAAATCACACGAGGAGAACAGTTTCTCTTCCAGGGACGGGCCTAGAGAAGTGGGTGAGGAGGAACACAGCTGCTTGATATCACAACCATTTATACTGCCTGTTTATTAGTTCTACTGGCCCCTCCTCAGTATGGACGGTAGAGTGAATTTAGATTTCACAGAAACTGATTTCTCATTACTTTACAGCTGTAATTCAGTGTGCAAATTGGAACTCAGGGACACTTTAAGGGTGTAGAAATGTAACGCTTCAGCAGCTTCACACATTACATGACAAATATTTTCAACTTTTGCACCTAGGTGGAGCTACTGGCTGCTTACTGAATGCTACAGATAGGCTAGGCTATCACTTTCCAGGTCGGTGGCACCGGCAGCATATCAAAGAGCTACAGCAGGGTTGTCAAACTCATTTTGCCACGGGGGCCGCATTGGTCTTCAGTGAGGTCCGGAGGGCCGCACTGGAAATTGGTTATAATTTGCAAAAAATAGTCCTCTATCCATCGTTTTTGGAATTTACTATGCTCTCTGACTGTCAAGCTTTCATTTCAGTGATTATTAGCAAGCAGGACACATACAAGAAACTGTATCAATATAGGTTCATTATCATTTCTACAGTTTCAATTTGGTTTTAGTCATTTAAAAAAATGTTTTTAAATGACCTCCCGCGGGCCGGATTGGACCCCCTCGCAGGCCGGATCCGGCAGTATGTTTGACAACTCTGGGCTAGAGCATGTTTGTGCCACCTAATTGGCTTATTACAGATGGGAGACAAATAGGTCACTAACTCCTTAAAGGATTTGAGATAAAACAAAATAAAAAGGGAATTCTGCCGTGTGCGTGTGTGTGCGCTCTCAGCTGGTGTGTCTCCTCTGTAGGCCAGTTCGAGCCCCCTCCGTCTCCGTACAGAGATCACAGGGACTGATCCAGGAGATTACAAGGCAGAGGCACAACGAGCCAGGTTGCGTCTCAAACGGCACCATATGGGATGCTACTTCAGTCTCCTGTCCTCCTGGTGTGTTTACTTTCTGTCAGAGTCTTCCATCTCTTCCTCACTATAACTGGTTTATCAGGGTCACTGCCAGCCAGAGTGAGCAGTGACAGTCACAGCCCATACTGGATGGTGCAGATACATGTGCCACTGGGAGTATTTTACTAAATGTCAGTACTGCTTTTAATGGAGGCAGAACTGGTTGTTGGGTACAGCACACACACGGTTTACTTTGTAGTGTGCGTTAACTTAAAGGCTTAAGTGATCTGACCATATGTCGTGCCGTCTGTATGCTTACACACAGTAAACTGACTACAAGCAGAGTCTGACGCTAGATGGTTTTCGACGCCACGATGCTGTACAGCAGCACTGGTCACATTGTGTTATTGGTTGATTATGAACACTGAACACTGACTTATGAGGTTGATGCAAACAAAAAACAGTTACCTTGAAATGCAGATTGGGAGCTGGAGTTGAGAGTAGAGTGTTGGGTGGCAGTAGGAATGGACACAGAAGCAGGGAGGGACTGGGGGAGGGGGGCAGAGGACGGTCTCTGACCAGGACCTGGGTCTAAAGACTGGGGAAGGGCCTGGGAGGAGGGGGGGAAGACTGAGGAGGAGGAGGGGAGGAAGGAGGAAGAGGCATCTACGGGACCCTGCATAAAGTCACTAAACTCGTCATCGTCATTGGGGAAAGCAGGGGGGAGGGAGTGAGAGGTGACGGAAGAGTGGGATGGCGATGAGTCTGTAAAAATGGAGGAAGAATGATAAATGGCACAACAAGACAACACAGGCTACGATGACGGGAGGAGGACAAAGTGCACAGTGCTATAGTAGTGAATTACAAACTGGGTGGTTTGAGCCCTGAATGCTGATTGGCTTACAGCCGTGGTATATCAGACCGTATACCACAGGTATGACAGAATATTTATTTTTACTTCTCTAATTACGTTGGTAACCCGTTTATAATAGCAATAAGGCACCTCTGGGGTTTGTGGTATATGGCCAACATACCACGGCTAAGGGCTGTACCCAGGCACTCCGCGTTGCGTCGTGATTAAGAACACCCCTTAGCCGTGGTATATTGGCCATATACCACACCCCCTCTGGCCTTATTGCTTTAATATAAAGGCCAGTTTGTGCAGGCTCAGAAAATCTACCACAGATTCTTAAGCAAATTATATTGTTGAATATGTTTATTATATGAAATAATAAATATGATAATGTCCATAGTTAATATGAACTAAGGATGTCAGATCAGTTAATACTAAATAAATAAGGTGGTTAGTTTGATGTTTGCTAATAGACAACTTTTTGTAATGCACAAGATAATGACAGTGAGAGACACAGTAGGTCAAGTTGAAGATCTAAAACAAAGTGAAACGTGACAGAAAAACAGAAGATTATGTTGCTCTCTAAGTATGGTAGAATCTTTGTGAGACACAGAGGCAGATACAGGCTGCTCTGTCCTTTGCAACAGCGGCTGTCACACAGTCTGGCAGTCACCAGCCTGTTTGTCTGTCTGCCTGTCTCGTCTCTCTGTCTATGTGCCTACACCCCAGAGGCAGCCTTATCATTCTCAGGGGGAGGCCGTTCAGTCAGGCAGCAGGGGAGTGGAGCTGTGTCCTGACTCCTGGGGGGTAGATAGGGAGGAAACACAGAGTGAAGGACAACTGATGAGTGTACCTGGCTTCTTGGGGTGTGAGGATGGCGTGGGGTGCATCTTGGCGTCTCTGCTGAACCCGTCCAGGTTGCCTTTGATGGCCTCCAGCGCGTCGTCCCGACTCACCCCCATCTGTCCCTGTGGATGGGACAAAGCAGGGCTCAGGAGGGGAATGTATCTAGACTGACAGCATGGAAGCGTCATAAATTGCACCCCATCTGTCCTTATCACACTGTGTGAACTAGGACCGAACGAGGGCAGTATTGAGGCAGTAGCCAGGCATGATGGTGGGTGGGTAGATGATGATGTGGCTCACCTTGGGTTTGACGCTGCTCAGCAGCCTCAGCTTCTGTTTCTGCTCCTCAAACTGCCTCCTCTTCCTGTCCTCCTCCAGCATCCTCTGCTGCTGCTCCAGACGCTTCCTACACGACATAACACATAGAGAACATACAGTTAACACACACACTGACCACATAGACCAGGGGTGTCAAACTCATTTTAGCTCAGGGGCCACATGGAGGAAAATCTATTCCCAAGTGGGCCGGACCGGAAAAATCATGGTATATATAACTTAAAAACAACAACTTCAGATTGTTTTCTTTGTTTTAATACGATCAACATACAACATAAAGCTGGAGCCTGAGGACAGTGTGTCCAAAATAGTACAAGCACAACATCACTATTAATCATAAAACACGTCAAGTTTATTTGAAAATTCTAAAGAAAAAGAACACACAAACACACAATGCCTCAGTGATTAACAGAACTGTTTCACAGATCACAGAACTATATCAGGGTGTCATTTCTCAGGCAGAAATGTAGATAAAAATAATGAAATCCTGTTCCCAAACAAGTGCAAGAACCACAGAGTCAAGAATAGGTTAAATATACAAATAAAATAAAATCAATTAAAAACAATAGCACATCAACATAAAAACATATAAACATAAAGCTGGAGCCTGAGGACAGTGTCCAAAAGCACAACATCACTATTAATCATAAAACACCTCAAGTTATTTGAATGTTCTGAGGACAAAGAACACACAAACACACAATGCCTCAGTGATTCACAGAAGTATATCACAGATCACAGAACTATATCAGGGTGTCATTTCTCAGGCAGAAATGTAGATAAAAATAATGAAATCCTGTTCCCCAAACAAGTGCAAGAACCACAGAGTCAAGAATAGGTTAAATATACAAATAAAATAAAATCAATTAAAAACAATAGCACATCAACATAAAAACATATAAACATAAATCTGAAAGCGTTGCTCAAACTCCCGTAACAGTCCAGTTATTTTATCTTTGAACCGCTTCATGTCTGCCACATGTTGGGTCGCGCACACATTTTTCAGACAGGGGAAGTGAGCTGCATCACCACCGGCAAGTTGCGTCTCCCACAATGACAGCTTCAACTTGAAAGAACGTATGCTGTCATAATACTGCGTGACAACTTTGTTGCGCCCTTGCAGCTGTTTGTTCAAGTTATTCAGGTGCTCTGTAACATCCACCATAAATGCAAGGTCCGGCATCCATTCTGCGGAATGAAATTCTAACACTGGTTTGCCCTTTTCTTCCATGAACTGTTCAATTTCTTCTCGTAAATCAAAGAAACGCCTCAGCACAGCACCTCGGCTTTTCCATCTTACCTCAGTGTGGTATGGCAGGCCATAGATGTGGTCTTTCTCTCTGAGAAGGCTGTCAAACTGACGGTGATTCAGGCTTCTGGATCGGATGAAATTAACAGTTTGGAGGACCACCTTCATGACGTTATCCATCTTTAATGACTTGCAACACAAAGCCTCCTGGTGCAAAATACAGTGAAAAGTCAAAAAATCACATCCTCCATTTGCAGATTGCACTTTCTCTCTGAACTTTGTCACAACGCCTGCTTTTCTCCCGATCATTGAGGGCGCACCATCTGTAGCCAGGCTGACAGCGCGGGACCAGTCCACTCCGACCCTGTCCAGCGCGCCGACGAGTGCGGTAAAAAATATCAGCTGCTGTCGTTGTATCTGTCATCGGCACCAACTCCACGAACTCCTCGGTGACGGTCAATGTGTCATCAACTCCGCGGATGAAAAAATGGCCAGTTGTGCAACATCTGTAATGTCCGTGCTTTCATCAATTGCAACCAAAAACGCAATAAATGACTTTACTTTTTGCTTCAACTGGCTGTCCAAATCCACTGAAAGATCGGAAATCCTGTCTGCAACTGTGTTTCTTGTCAGGCTGATATTTGCAAAAGCCTGCCGCTTTTCAGGGCACACAATCTCCGCTGCCTTCATCATGCATGTTTTTACAAATTCACCCTCACTAAATGGTTTTGAAGCCAATGCGATTTCATTAGCAATGAGGTAGCTAGCTTTCACTGCAGCGTCACTGATGTCTCGGCTGTGAGTAAACACAGACTGCTGTTTCTTCAGACCCGCCAACAGTTCATTCACCTTCTCTCATCTCCGCTGTCCTTGAAAGTTGTCATATTTGTCGGCATGAAGACTCACATAGTGGCGGCGAAGGTTATATTCTTTCAGCACTGCAACATGCTCTGAACACACCAAACATACAGCTTTCCCATTCAATTCCGTGATTAAATAGGATTACCATTTTTCTTGGAACACTCTGCACTCTGCGTCCACTTTTCTCTTTTTTGACAGAGACATATTGGGGCAATGAGGGTGCCAAAGCACATAATGTTAAAAGTAGAAGCCGTAATAAATATTGCGGGCAAAACAAAGTAGCTCATTGGCTGCACGTGCTTGACCTACTTGCTCTGCCCCGGTATAAACAGTTTGCTTGCTTAACACAATTGCTATTGCGCCATCCAGTGGACCGGATTAAACCCGTTTGCGGGCCTGATCCGGCCCGCGGGCCGTACGTTTGACACCCCTGACATAGACAGACAGAACAACATGTAGAGAGAGAAAGACAGAGAGAGGGGGAAAGAGAAAGAAAGTGAGAGAGAGCGAGAAAAAGAAAGAAAGGGAGAGAGAGCTAGAAAGACAGCGAGAGAGAGAGACAGAGAGAGAGAAAGAAAGACAGGAGAGAGAGAGAGAGAGAGAGAGAGAGAGAGAGAGAGAGAGAGAGAGAGAGAGAGAGAGAGAGAGAGAGAGAGAGAGAGAGAGAGAGAGAGAGAGAGAGAGTGAGTGAGTAAGTGAGAGCGCGAGAGAGCGCGACGGACAAAGACAGCGACAGCGAGAGAGAAGCTCTTACTGGTGTTCCTCAGCCATCTGTTTCTGCATGTCGGCAGTGTACTGGGGCCCGGGGCCCCTCATGGCCATGAACTGCGGCTGGCCCATGAACTGCATCCCAGCGGCCTGCATCCCCATGGTCATCCCACCCTGCACGGAACACAGAACACACGCACGCACACACACAAAGCGGAGGTCTCGTTAGCATTCCTTTCATTCAATATTATCACAGCACAGTGGCAGGAAACCAATGCATTTCAAAGTGGTTTTAATACAGCAAACACTACATAAGTACAATCACTTAGACCAGGGTTCTTCAATCCTGGTCCTGGAGGGCCGAAACACCTCTGTTTTTCATCCTCTCCTTCTAATCAGGGGCTAATTCAGACCTGGGAAAACCAGGTGAGTGCAATTAACTACCAGGTAGAAATAAAAAACAGAAGTGTTTCGGCCCTCCAGGACCAGGATTGAAGAACCCTGACTTAGACAGTAAATAATTTGTGCTATTAACACTATGTAACACAGAGGTCCTAACATTACAGCAGTGAAAGTGAAAAGTTGTAATTTGATAAAACAAAGAGCAAAGAGACAGAGATAATGACTGAGGATGTGGTGAGGATGAGGCAACGCCCTGCCAAGTGCTCTTTCTTCTAAATATCTAGCCTGAATGTGAGAGGTAGCTTGAGGCAGTCTCCTCTCTTATAAAGAGCTGCATTACAGGAGAGATCGTCTTGCCCTTCTACTTCTTTTGGCTTATTTAAAACCTCAGAGGACCAAAGAGCCAATAACGTAAAACAGAGTACCTTTCACTCTAGAGTAATGAAAGGAACAACATGCTTCTACATCTGCATTACTTGCTGTTTGGGGTTTTAGGCTGGGTTTCTGTATAGAACTTTGTGACATCTGCTGATGTAAAAAGGGCTTTATAAATAACATTTGATGATTGATTGATTGATTTGAATATGTTGTGGCCATTGCATTGAAATACACACACAACACACCTGCATAGGTATGGTACCAGGAGGCATCTGGCCTCCGAAGTTCATTCCCATCATCCCTTGCATGTTGGGCTGCATTTGGACTTGGACCATACCAGGGAAGCCCTGCTGTTGTTGCTGCTGCTGTTGCTGCATGGGCATCATGCCTGGACGAAAACACGACACATGTACAGTCAATCACAAGCTCTGCAAATGGCTACACTGACAAAGGTGTGTTGCAAACCATAAAGATAACATGTAGTCACTAAAGCGTGAACATGTACGATATACAGTGGGGAGAACAAGTATTTGATACACTGCCGATTTTGCAGGTTTTCCTACTTACAAAGCATGTAGAGGTCTGTAATTTTTATCATAGGTACACTTCAACTGTGAGAGACGGAATCTAAAACAAAAATCCAGAAAATCACATTGTATGATTTTTAAGTAATTAATTTTCATTTTATTGCATGACATAAGTATTTGATACATCAGAAAAGCAGAACTTAATATTTGGTACAGAAACCTTGGTTTGCAATTACAGAGATCATACATTTCCTGTAGGTCTTGACCAGGTTTGCACACACTGCAGCAGGGATTTTGGCCCACTCCTCCATACAGACCTTCTCCAGATCCTTCAGGTTTCGGGGCTGTCGCTGGGCAATACAGACTTTCAGCTCCCTCCAAAGATTTTCTATTGGGTTCAGGTCTGGAGACTGGCTAGGCCACTCCAGGACCTTGAGATGCTTCTTACAGAGCCACTCCTTAGTTGCCCTGGCTGTGTGTTTCGGGTCGTTGTCATGCTGGAAGACCCAGCCACGACCCATCTTCAATGCTCTTACTGAGGGAAGGAGGTTGTTGGCCAAGATCTCGCAATACATGGCCCCATCCATCCTCCCCTCAATACGGTGCAGTCGTCCTGTCCCCTTTGCAGAAAAGCATCCCCAAAGAATGATGTTTCCACCTCCATGCTTCACGGTTGGGATGGTGTTCTTGGGGTTGTACTCATCCTTCTTCTTCCTCCAAACACGGCGAGTGGAGTTTTGACCATAAAACTCTATTTTTGTCTCATCAGACCACATGACCTTCTCCCATTCCTCCTCTGGATCATCCAGATGGTAATTGGCAAACTTCAGACGGGCCTGGACATGCGCTGGCTTGAGCAGGGGGACCTTGCGTGCGCTGCAGGATTTTAATCCATGACGGCGTAGTGTGTTACTAATGATTTTCTTTGAGACTGTGGTCCCAGCTCTCTTCAGGTCATTGACCAGGTCCTGCCGTGTAGTTCTGGGCTGATCCCTCACCTTCCTCATGATCATTGATGCCCCACGAGGTGAGATCTTGCATGGAGCCCCAGACCGAGGGTGATTGACCGTCATCTTGAACTTCTTCCATTTTCTAATAATTGCGCCAACAGTTGTTGCCTTCTCACCAAGCTGCTTGCCTATTGTCCTGTAGCCCATCCCAGCCTTGTGCAGGTCTACAATTTTATCCCTAATGTCCTTACACAGCTCTCTGGTCTTGGCCATTGTGGAGAGGTTGGAGTCTGTTTGATTGAGTGTGTGGACAGGTGTCTTTTATACAGGTAACGAGTTCAAACAGGTGCAGTTAATACAGGTAATGAGTGGAGAACAGGAGGGCTTCTTAAAGAAAAACTAACAGGTCTGTGAGAGCCAGAATTCTTACTGGTTGGTAGGTGATCAAATACTTATGTCATGCAATAAAATGCAAATTAATTACTTAAAAATCATACAATGTGATTTTCTGGATTTTTGTTTTAGATTCCGTCTCTCACAGTTTAAGTGTACCTATGATAAAAATTACAGACCTCTACATGCTTTGTAAGTAGGAAAACCTGCAAAATCGGCAGTGTATCAAATACTTGTTCTCCCCACTGTAAGTAGAGTTGGCCCAACTGGACTAGTGTGTTGTTGGACATAGGCTAGATGTGCATTGTGCAGTGAATTATTATTGGAAACACATTTCCTAGACAGTGAAGCATAAACAGAGGCACAGCAACAACCCAATCTGTTTTGCCTGTGTGAATGGAGTGCTGTAACAGCTCAGAGCAAAACAGAGGAGTACTAGGGAATAGAACTAGAGAGAGTGTGTTTGTTTGCACAGATGCTCTGGCTGACAGTCCTCCTGGAGCCTCCACATGATTTACCATATAACGCCCCAACCAGGCTGAATAATGGATTATGGCTCATCCAAACAAAGTGCTGCATGCATTCTGATGCATATTTGCAGAAACATCTAACAACCCCCAACACAGCCACAAGGGTGTGCGTGTGTATTTGTTTTATGTTATTGCGCGATATTCCAAATGCCTGTATCACAAGAATCAAGGTTTTGTTATTTTTCGTGTTTATGAGCGTTTATGTCCGCTTGTTCTCATGTTGTATTTCTGGTCTCCTCTCCTTCGCTCCTCTGTGCTGTGTGGACCTTCCCCATTTACACCAGAGATCTATATATAATGACGAGATGTACGTCTCCGCCCTAACAATGGAAGTCGTTGTCCCAAAGGCGGGAATGCAGGCGACAAGCTTAGGTCCAAAATAAGCCCATAGAAACGCATTGGCCTTATTTTGGACAGATACAGTGGGGGGAAAAAGTATTTAGTCAGCCACCAATTGTGCAAGTTCTCCCACTTAAAAAGATGAGAGAGGCCTGTAATTTTCATCATAGGTACACGTCAACTATGACAGACAAATTGAGAAAAAGAAATCCAGAAAATCACATTGTAGGATTTTTAATGAATTTATTTGCAAATTATGGTGGAAAATAAGTATTTGGTCACCTACAAACAAGCAAGATTTCTGGCTCTCACAGACCTGTAACTTCTTCTTTAAGAGGCTCCTCTGTCCTCCACTCGTTACCTGTATTAATGGCACCTGTTTGAACTTCTTATCAGTATAAAAGACACCTGTCCACAACCTCAAACAGTCACACACCAAACTCCACTATGGCCAAGACCAAAGAGCTGTCAAAGGACACCAGAAACAAAATTGTAGACCTGCACCAGGCTGGGAAGACTGAATCTGCAATAGGTAAGCAGCTTGGTTTGAAGAAATCAACTGTGGGAGCAATTATTAGGAAATGGAAGACATACAAGACCACTGATAATCTCCCTCGATCTGGGGCTCCACGCAAGATCTCACCCCGTGGGGTCAAAATGATCACAAGAACGGTGAGCAAAAATCCCAGAACCACACGGGGGGACCTAGTGAATGACCTGCAGAGAGCTGGGACCAAAGTAACAAAGCCTACCATCAGTAACACACTACGCCGCCAGGGACTCAAATCCTACAGTGCCAGACGTGTCCTCCTGCTTAAGCCAGTACATGTCCAGGCCCGTCTGAAGTTTGCTAGAGTGCATTTGGATGATCCAGAAGAGGATTGGGAGAATGTCATATGGTCAGATGAAACCAAAATATAACTTTTTGGTAAAAACTCAACTCGTCGTGTTTGGAGGACAAAGAATGCTGAGTTGCATCCAAAGAACACCATACCTACTGTGAAGCATGGGGGTGGAAACATCATGCTTTGGGGCTGTTTTTCTGCAAAGGGACCAGGACGACTGATCCGTGTAAAGGAAAGAATGAATGGGGCCATGTATCGTGAGATTTTGAGTGAAAACCTCCTTCCATCAGCAAGGGCAACGAAGGAGTGGCTTCGTAAGAAGCATTTCAAGGTCCTGGAGTGGCCTAGCCAGTCTCCAGATCTCAACCCCATAGAAAATCTTTGGAGGGAGTTGAAAGTCCGTGTTGCCCAGCGACAGCCCCAAAACATCACTGCTCTAGAGGAGATCTGCATGGAGGAATGGGCCAAAATACCAGCAACAGTGTGTGAAAACCTTGTGAAGACTTACAGAAAACGTTTGACCTGTGTCATTGCCAACAAAGGGTATATAACAAAGTATTGAGAAACTTTTGTTATTGACCAAATACTTATTTTCCACCATAATTTGCAAATAAATTCATTAAAATCCTACAATGTGATTTTCTGGATTTTTTTCCCTCATTTTGTCTGTCATAGTTGACGTGTACATATGATGACAATTACAGGCCTCTCTCATCTTTTTAAGTGGGAGAACTTGCACAATTGGTGGCTGACTAAATACTTTTTTCCCCACTGTATTAGCGAGAGTGAAACATCTCGCTTCGCCTCCTCCTCAAAACACATTGACTTCTCTATTTTACTGTAATAGAGGAGTTAACTTTTCAAACGATACCCTTTTTATGTCTCAACTACTCAAATTGCGCAAAGAGCAGACACTACTAAAACTAGAGTATCAATTAAAATTTATTCTGGAAAATGAATGCTCAGTTTGTCGCAAGCGGCATTGGTACCACGTACCGTTAGCAGCATTTTTGCCAAAGACTTATACTATCTGTCTAGTCTGTGTTTTATAAATGTGCAATAAGCATAAAACACAATTATATAAGGAATTGGCAACTCATTGTCATTCTGAGAAATAAGGTAGACCACTTCATTTCAACATCTGAACAAAGTGGACAGGCTAACATGCTTTTCAAACAGTTGGAGACAGACAGAAGGGTGTGTTCATAACAATTCAACTGTTCAATGTTGTTAGCTAGCAAATAGATCCAAGTTGGCTAAACTTGAAATATAAAGATTAGCTGACTAATCACTAGCAAGAGGGCTTAAGAGGTTGGTGATGAAACCTGTGTTAATTGTCTATAGCCAAATGCCTGCTACAAGAAGTTAGTCATTATTAGTGAATGTGCATTGTGCATGGTTCTAGTTAAATTTGAAACAAAAAATTGCATTTTCATAGACAGACTTGAAAGCCAGCAAAGTGATTATTGCAACAAAAAGCAAGTTAAACTATTTTGATAAAATAATTAAATTATTTGTGGGTGTTATGGTTGTGGAAGACTTATATTTAGCCTAGGTATAACCTCATAAGCCCTGAATTCATTAGATTATTGCTGACTGTTTTAAATGCAGTGTATTTGACCTTCAATTGTACAACACTTATTATTATTATTATTTTATTTTTTTAATTTGTCATTTAGCAGACGCTCTTATCCAGAACTACTTACAGTTAGTGAGTGCATACATTTTCCATACTGGCCCCACGTGGGAATCAAACCCACAACCCTGGCGTTGCAAGCGCCATGCTCTACCAACTGAGCTACAGGAGGCCTCAATATACATTTTGTGAATCGCCCATATTTAAGAAAAAATCGAGATATGATTAATAGGCCATATCGCCCAGCCTTAGTTTGTTAATGAAGAGTGTCATTGTAAACTCAACAAACACCCTATACATACAACAGCTACAACATAAGCTACATGATACCAGAGAGTTGTCATGGGTAATGATGTAAGCTTAGTATTGTTAAGTAATCTGGTCAATTCCAGAGCTTACTATCACACTGCCAATGTGCAATGATCAAATATCCCCAATACCTAATAAACTATTACAAACAGATAGGACATAAGGCTAGCCTAGGCCCTATGTATTGTATTTGACTGATGTTGTTGTTGATAGCGCACACTGCACATCTGAACTGACTTTACTCTGAACTCTGATAGATAAAGATCATTATGAGTTATTGGTTAGGCCTATTTACTGAATCCAAAAACTTCTCAGGAAACCAGGGCACATTGGAGAGTGAAGTGCCCGGGGAGATTTGGAAAAGTAGCGCTGAGTGACAGGACATGTCACAAATGGCATACTATTCCCTATATAGTGCACTACTGGTCAAAAGTACTGCACTAAATAGGGAATAGGGTGCCATATGGGATGCAGACTGTAGGATGACTCACCTTGTGGTGGTCCCAGGCCCCCTCCAACAGGATAAATAAAACTGCAGGAGAGAAGGAAAAACACAGGTCAATAACACAACTAGAAACTAGCCTAAATGGAAAACTAATGGAGCACATCTAGGCTGAAATCATTCAACTGTCACTCATAATAGGCTATCATATAAAAGTAGGAAAGATTGGGCTATTCATCGAAAATCATTCAGTAAATGGATAATTATCAGTTCACACACCAATCATTTGTCAGACTTTAAACAATGTGACACAATAGCTATCATTTTAACAACGGAGTCATCATTCACATCACAGAGAATTACCAAAACTGGAGATTGGATATGATTTCCTTACAATGGCACGGAGAGAAAGTAAAATAGTAAACGTGCAACTGTATGGTGATGTGGCAGTACCTAGCCTCCCTTTTTCTGTCCCAGCTTTTTATTTTGGACACTTTTCTGTTTGGCTAGGCAGCCGGGACTTGAATTCAGTGTGGCCCTTACTGTTCTAGCTCACTGCTTTCCAGGGAATGCATGAATAAATATTGCATTGACCGCGAGCACTAAACCTGACAGGCAGGAAGAAAACTTTATCCAATAACACTTTGCTGTTGGTCAGAACAACATTTATCGATCAGGGAATGAGCTCCTCTGACAACAGCCGTTCTGGAATGCTTCTCCTAGCGTATCCGTGTGATGTAATTTTCCATAGTGGTTAAGTATTTACAGCTAGACATGATGGCTTTAATGGGAATGCATGTCAGTGGTCATTTCATGTGCTGTAATTGATGGAGAATCTGTCTAGGTCGTGACGCGGCAGGGAAATGGAGACAAGAGCAGGAATCTACAGAAACGTATTTATCTATAGAAACACAGAAGATAGGCTAGATTCTAAGAACAGACTGCGTCAAAGAATGAGGTAAGAGAGAGGGATAAAGAGTGAACAACGCCAGCTTAGAACTTTGATGCAGTCTGCTTCTTCTCTGACTCCACCTCTCACTGGCTCTATGGTCATACTGATGCTGGAGGAGAAAGGAGATGGATGAGAATGCAAGCAGACAGCATTAGTCTACCTGCTACCCATCATAACACCTGACCATCCAGAGAGACTACCAATACCCAGTTAAGCCCAGTAGCCCAGTCCATCCAACAGAGCAGTACACTGGACCTTGGGGCTTCACTTTACAACTGACATTTCAGGCAAATCCATTCATCCATCTAAATGACACTTGCAAGCTCTGTTTTTTCTCCATCTTGTCAAAATAATCATTTCCCAATGGTACCAAAATGCCATACGAGACAAAAAACATTATGTTTTTCTATTTTAGAATCCCAGAATCATAAAATTATCATTTGAAAAAACTCAGTATTACTTTGTTTACAAATGCAATAATACAATGCAATAACAATACCAGGATGCTTTCCCTTAACCTGGGCTTGATGTGGAGTGAGAGATTCTGGCTCACATCTGTTCTCCCTCAGATTTAGCCTGTAGCTTTACAGAGCTTTCATAGCAGCTCTATTCTACGCAACCACAGCAAATTAATAACAGTGCAGATTAACCCATAATGAGGTCAGCAGTGCCAGTGATACCAGCTGTGGGCTCTGTATAGGCCATTGCATTGTACAAGGCCTGTGTTCATTGATACAACCAACATTGTAAGACTAATTTAAGGCTTGGGCCATGCCACATGCATACAGGTGCTTCTACCACAATAACTAGCCTACCAGATCCGTGTGTATCATTAGGCCTAATGTGCTTTCTCCTTTTCACTCTGGTAACGAATTTAAACAAAAGCACTGATCATTCAACATTAATGAACTCCTCATATGAGCCTTAAATTATGTAATGCATCCATATATTGCAATATGCACTCACTGCACTGCAACCTAATGTAAACCATACTTCTGCAAGTCTTTCATTCTTTTGGCATTTTGGACACAATGAATAAATAATGTGCATACCGAAAGTCTGGAAGCACCAGTTGGCCTATTAGACTTGTTGTCGTACATCTTAGTAGGGCGGCAGGTAGCTTAGTGGTTAAGAGCATTGTGCCAGTACCCGAAAGGTCGCTGGTTCTAATCCCGAGCTGACTAGGTGAAAAATCTGTCGATGTGCCCTTGAGCAAGGCACTTAACCCTAATTGCTCCTGTAAGTCGCTCTGGATAAGAGCGTCTGCTAAATTACTAAAATGTAAAATGTAAGTACCCTCCCAAAGTCTGATTAAACAGCTTGGCTTTAAAACATTAATATGATACTTAATTATGAACCTATTAAATACCAATTAACCCTGTCTTGAGCAATTCATCCGAGTACAATTTTTTTAGTCTCACGCATCCAAGCACTTTGAATTAAGATGAATGCTACCTATAGCTGAGGTTTTTCCACAAGCTCAACAGAACTCCAAAAGTTAGCAAGTACAGTTGAAGTGGGAAGTTTACATACACTTAGGTTGGAGTCATTAAAACTAGTTTTTCAACCACTCCACAGATTTCTTGTTAACAAACTATATTTTTGGCAAGTCGGTTAGGACATTTACTTTGTGCATGACACAAGTAATTTTTCCAACAATTGTTTACAGACAGATTATTTCACTTATAATTCACTGTATCACAATTCCAGTGGGTCAGAAGTTTACATACACTAAGTTGACTGTGCCTTTAAACAGCTGGGAAAATTCCAGAGAATGACGTAATGGCTTTAGAAGCTTCTGATAGGCTAATTGACATCATTTCAGTTAATTGGAGGTGTACCTGTGGATGTATTTCAAGGCCTACCTTCAAACTCAGTACCCCTTTGCATGACATCATGGGAAAATCAAAAGAAATCAGCCAAGACCACAGAAAAAAAATTGTAGACCTCCACAAGTCTGGTTCATCCTTGGGAGCAATTTCCAAACGCCTGAAGGTACCACGTTCATCTGTACAAACAATAGTACGCAAGTATAAATACCATGGGACCACGCAGCCGTCATACCGCTCAGGAAGGAGACGCGTTCTGTCTCCTAGAGATGAACGTACTTTGGTGTGCGAAAAGTGCAAATCAATCCCAGAACAACAGCAAAGGACCTTGTGAAGATGCTGGAGGAAACAGGTACAAAAGTATATATATCCACAGTAAAAACTAGTCCTATATCGACATAACCTGAAAGGCCGCTCAGCAAGGAAGAAGCCACTGCTCCAAAACCACCATAAAAAAGCCAGACCACGGTTTTCAACTGCACATGGGGACAAAGATAGTACTTTTTGTAGAAATGTCCTCTGGTCTGATGAAACAAAAATAGAACTGTTATAATGACCATAGTTATGTTTGGAGGAAAAAGGGGTTGGCTTGCAAGCCGAAGAACACCATCCCAACCGTGAAGCACGGGGGTGACAGCATCATGCTGTGGGGGTGCTTTGCTGCAGGAGGGACTGGTGCACTTCACAAAATAGATGGCATCATGAGGAAGGAAAATTATGTGGATTTATTGAAGCAACATCTCAAGACATCAGTCAGGAAGTTAAAGCTTGGTCGCAAATGGGTCTTCCAAATGGACAACTTCCAAAGTTGTGGCAAAATGGCTTAAGGACAACAAAGTCAAGGTATTGGAGTGGCCATCACAAAGCCCTGACCTCAATCCTATAGAAAATGTGTGGTCAGAACTGAAAAAGCGTGTGCGAGCAATGAGGCCTAAAAACCTGACTCAGTTACACCAGCTCTGTCAGGAGGAATGGGCCAAAATTCACCCAATTTATTGTGGGAAGCTTGTGGAAGGCTACCCGAAACGTTTTACCCAAGTTAAACAATTTAAAGGCTGTTGCTACAGTACAGCTCTCATATCACAACTCCCTATAGACCTAGTTGTGTGCTAGTCCCATGATGTGAGACTTTCTGGTCAAAAGTAGTGAACTACATACAGTGGGGGAAAAAAGTATTTAGTCAGCCACCAATTGTGCAAGTTCTCCCACTTAAAAAGATGAGAGGCCTGTAATTGTCATCATAGGTACACGTCAACTATGACAGACAAATTGAGAAAATAAATCCAGAAAATCACATTGTAGGATTTTTAATTTATTTATTTGCAAATTATGGTGGAAAATAAGAATTTGGTCACCTACAAACAAGCAAGATTTCTGGCTCTCACAGACCTGTAACTTCTTCTTTAAGAGGCTCCTCTGTCCTCCACTCGTTACCTGTATTAATGGCACCTGTTTGAACTTGTTATCAGTATAAAAGACACCTGTCCACAACGTCAAACAGTCACACTCCAAACTCCACTATGGCCAAGACCAAAGAGCTGTCAAAGGACACCAGAAACAAAATTGTAGACCTGCACCAGGCTGGGAAGACTGAATCTGCAATAGGTAAGCAGCTTGGTTTGAAGAAATCAACTGTGGGAGCAATTATTAGGAAATGGAAGACATACAAGACCACTGATAATCTCCCTCGATCTGGGGCTCCACGCAAGATCTCACCCCATGGGGTCAAAATGATCACAAGAACGGTGAGCAAAAATCCCAGAACCACACGGGGGGACCTAGTGAATGACCTGCAGAGAGCTGGGACCAAAGTAACAAAGCCTACCATCAGTAACACACTACGCCGCCAGGGACTCAAATCCTACAGTGCCAGACGTGTCCCCCTGCTTAAGCCAGTACATGTCCAGGCCCGTCTGAAGTTTGCTAGAGTGCATTTGGATGATCCAGAAGAGGATTGGGAGAATGTCATATGGTCAGATAAAACCAAAATAGAAGTTTTTGGTAAAAACTCAACTCGTCGTGTTTGGAGGACAAAGAATGCTGAGTTGCATCCAAAGAACACCATACCTACTGTGAAGCATGGGGGTGGAAACATCATGCTTTGGGGCTGTTTCTCTGCAAAGGGACCAGGACGACTGATCCGTGTAAAGGAAAGAATGAATGGGGCCATGTATCGTGAGATTTTGAGTGAAAACCTCCTTCCATCAGCAAGGGCATTGAAGATGAAACGTGGCTGGGTCTTTCAGCATGACAATGATCCCAAACACACCGCCCGGGCAACGAAGGAGTGGCTTCGTAAGAAGCATTTCAAGGTCCTGGAGTGGTCTAGCCAGTCTCCAGATCTCAACCCCATAGAAAATCTTTGGAGGGAGTTGAAAGTCTGTGTTGCCTAGCGACAGCCCCAAAACATCACTGCTCTAGAGGAGATCTGCATAGAGGAATGGGCCAAAATACCAGCAACAGTGTGTGAAAACCTTGTGAAGACTTACAGAAAACGTTTGACCTGTGTCATTGCCAACAAAGGGTATATAACAAAGTATTGAGAAACTTTTGTTATTGACCAAATACTTATTTTCCACCATAATTTGCAAATAAATTCATAAAAAATCCTACAATGTGATTTTCTGGAGAAAAAAAATCTAATTTTGTCTGTCATAGTTGACGTGTACCTATGATGAAAATTACAGGCCTCTCTCATCTTTTTAAGTGGGAGAACTTGCACAATTGGTGGCTGACTAAATACTTTTTCCCCCCACTGTAAGTAATAGGGTGCCATTTGGGACACAGCCTCAGAGTGCTATGCCAGGCAGCAGGGCCAGTGAAGAGTAGACTCGTGCCTCTGGCTCCAGTTGACAGCCTGGGATCAGGATGGGTTTCATTATTTTCAGGCTAGCTTGCCAGCAAAGCGCCTGCCTGCCTGCTCCTCGTCCCTGGCTCAGTGTGTCACATTCTGTCTACCACCCACCACACCACACAGCCTTCACCACACAGTCACACAGTCACACACACACAGCAGAGCTATACACAGCTAGCCCCGGTCATGTTCGCTGATCTGAGACCACTAGCCAGCCCTTTGGGTGTAGACACCTTACTAATAGAGAAGGGGGAAGAGGCCTGAATAATACCAATAGAACCAGAGAAACAATATTTTCTACAGATCTTAGCTTTCAATATGGATGAGTTCAGTTGGTATTCATACAGCTACTCAGCACTCTAAATGAGCACTTCACCTATATCTAACCCCCACCAATGGTCTTAAAGTACACCAATGGACAAGAAATGTCTCCAGAACGTATCAGAGACAAACATCACATGTTATTTTCTATGAGACCATATGTGAGATAGGCTACTCTGGCCAACCTAATCTGTAGGCCCAGCCTAATCTAAAGCTATTTGGTTTCCCCAGCAGCAGTTTCCGTATCAACTGGCTGGTCGGGTCCAGAGGCATGTAGCAGGTAGACATTCATTATTCACACTGCTCAGCTCAGGTCCAAGCTACTGATGAAAAAGTTATGAGGCTAGCCTTTTCATCTCCACTGTAGGACGAGCTGCTGCTTCATCAATATCAACAGGCTCATGCAGAAGTCAGCAGAACTCAAGATTTTACTAAATATGTACAATTTCTCATAGACCTCTACATCAATCGCTAAAAACTGAGAGGAGATTTAAAGCCAAGGCTTTATTTAACATGAGAACCGCCTGGCCTTTCAGCCTATAAGTACCCACTAGAGAACGTTGAGAACGTTGCCGGGCATCCCCTTTAGCATACTCATCAGATTCACATCAACCCGCAAGATCAACCTGCAAGTCTATCACAAAGAAGTCCATTATAATTTCATTTTGGTAGGTCTAAAGAAACATTGTGGAAATAAGAAAATGAATTTCAAAGAAAACAGAATGGCATATTTTACATTTATTATGTTACTAGTCTTTGCTTAGTAGCCAAAGCAATGTTGGCACGCGAGTGGTCATGTGCTGAACGCATGGACAGCGCAAATATTATTGGAAAAAGTTACATTTAGAAATAGTGCTGTACCTCATCAATTGAGAGTTATTTGACAAAGATAAGTGTCATAGAAACTGCAGAATGTGCTCTTTCTGATACAATATAGAAATCAAAACATTTTACCTGCATGTGACTCTGAAGGAGGATTTGATAGTGATCCTCCTTTCCCTGCATCTGTCAATTACAAGATGCGCCCATCTCTTCATGTACAATTTGACAACTGATAATAGTGTCACTCATCAGACTATTGTCAATTTAATCATGTCTATAGGCTAACTCTTATTATGTGTGAAATTAGTTTCGGTATAGTTTAGGTGTAGTTTCGATGGGCCGGCTACGTTTCCCTTACAATAAATGTGATAAGTAATAGAGTTATAGTAAATAAAACAGTCCGTTGACGACTTCTTTTTACAAAGTAAAATGTAAAAGAGAACGGTATCAACCCGCAAGGCGTGCGGTCAAATTATTAACATGAGCGCCAACAGTGATAAATAGGCATAACACAAACTCATCTTTTATTTTTTTTGTTTTTTTTTGGGGGGGGGGGGGGTGGATCAGCTTAATACTGCAGATAGATTGTATCTTCTATCAATGTAATTGTCTGCATCACTTACAATCCCCCATGTTTTTTTTTTATATACAGTGGGGAAAAAAGTATTTAGTCAGCCACCAATTGTGCAAGTTCTCCCACTTAAAAAGATGAGAGAGGCCTGTAATTTTCATCATAGGTACACGTCAACTATGACAGACAAATTGAGAAAAAAAAATCCAGAAAATCACATTGTAGGATTTTTTATGAATTTATTTGCAAATTATGGTGGAAAATAAGTATTTGGTCACCTACAAACAAGCAAGATTTCTGGCTCTCACAGACCTGTAACTTCTTCTTTAAGAGGCTCCTCTGTCCTCCACTCGTTACCTGTATTAATGGCACCTGTTTGAACTTGTTATCAGTATAAAAGACACCTGTCCACAACCTCAAACAGTCACACTCCAAACTCCACTATGGCCAAGACCAAAGAGCTGCCAAAGGACACCAGAAACAAAATTGTAGACCTGCACCAGGCTGGGAAGACTGAATCTGCAATAGGTAAGCAGCTTGGTTTGAAGAAATCAACTGTGGGAGCAATTATTAGGAAATGGAAGACATACAAGACCACTGATAATCTCCCTCGATCTGGGGCTCCACGCAAGATCTCACCCCGTGGGGTCAAAATGATCACAAGAACGGTGAGCAAAAATCCCAGAACCACACGGGGGGACCTAGTGAATGACCTGCAGAGAGCTGGGACCAAAGTAACAAAGCCTACCATCAGTAACACACTACGCCGCCAGGGACTCAAATCCTGTAGTGCCAGATGTGTCCCCCTGCTTAAGCCAGTACATGTCCAGGCCCGTCTGAAGTTTGCTAGAGTGCATTTGGATGATCCAGAAGAGGATTGGGAGAATGTCATATGGTCAGATGAAACCAAAATAGAAGTTTTTGGTAAAAACTCAACTCGTCGTGTTTGGAGGACAAAGAATGCTGAGTTGCATCCAAAGAACACCATACCTACTGTGAAGCATGGGGGTGGAAACATAATGCTTTGGGGCTGTTTTTCTGCAAAGGGACCAGGACGACTGATCCGTGTAAAGGAAAGAATGAATGGGGCCATGTATCGTGAGATTTTGAGTGAAAACCTCCTTCCATCAGCAAGGGCATTGAAGATGAAACGTGGCTGGGTCTTTCAGCATGACAATGATCCCAAACACACCGCCCGGCAACGAAGGAGTGGCTTCGTAAGAAGCATTTCAAGGTCCTGGAGTGGCCTAGCCAGTCTCCAGATCTCAACCCCATAGAAATCTTTGGAGGGAGTTGAAAGTCCGTGTTGCCCAGCGACAGCCCCAAAACATCACTGCTCTAGAGGAGATCTGCATGGAGAAATGGGCCAAAATACCAGCAACAGTGTGTGAAAACCTTGTGAAGACTTACAGAAAACGTTTGACCTGTGTCATTGCCAACAAAGGGTATATAACAAAGTATTGAGAAACTTTTGTTATTGACCAAATAAATACTTATTTTCCACCATAATTTGCAAATAAATTCATTAAAAATCCTACAATGTGATTTTCTGGAATTTATTTTCTCATTTTGTCTGTCATAGTTGACGTGTACCTATGATGAAAATTACAGGCCTCTCTCATCTTTTTAAGTGGGAGAACTTGCACAATTGGTGGCTGACTAAATACTTTTTTTCCCCACTGTATATATACTCCCCTTTATTACTTTTCAACCCCACCATCCTTTCCCTACTTGGAGTAAATTAGTGAACAACAATGCCCAGGCCTCTACTTCCGGTCTATACTTACTATCTACACCTTATGGACAGAGTTAATTTTACAATAATTCTATTATATATATATATACAGTGGGGAGAACAAGTATTTGATACACTGCCTATTTTGCAGGTTTTCCTACTTACAAAGCATGTAGAGGTCTGTAATTTTTATCATAGGTACACTTCAACTGTGATAGACGGAATCTAAAACAAAAATCCAGAAAATCACATTGTATGATTTTAAAGTTATTAATTTACATTTTATTGCATGACATAAGTATTTGATCACCTACCAACCAGTAAGAATTCCGGCTCTCACAGACCTGTTAGTTTTTCTTTAAGAAGCCCTCCTGTTCTCCACTCATTACCTGTATTAACTGCACCTGTTTGAACTCGTTACCTGTATAAAAGACACCTGTCCACACACTCAATCAAACAGACTCCAACCTCTCCACAATGGCCAAGACCAGAGAGCTGTGTAAGGACATCAGGGATAAAATGGTAGACCTGCACAAGGCTGGGATGGGCTGCAGGACAATAGGCAAGCAGCTTGGTGAGAAGGCAACAACTGTTGGCGCAATTATTAGAAAATGGAAGAAGTTCAAGATGACGGTCAATCATCCTCGGTCTGGGGCTCCATGCAAGATCTCACCTTGTGGGGCATCAATGATCATGAGGAAGGTGTGGGATCAGCCCAGAACTACACGGCAGGACCTGGTCAATGACCTGAAGAGAGCTGGGACCACAGTCTCAAAGAAAACCATTAGTAACACACTACGCCGTCATGGATTAAAATCCTGCAGCGCACGCAAGGTCCCCCTGCTCAAGCCAGCGCATGTCCAGGCCCGTCTGAAGTTTGCCAATGACCATCTGGATGATCCAGAGGAGGAATGGGAGAAGGTCATGTGGTCTGATGAGACAAAAATAGAGCTTTTTGGTCTAAACTCCACTCGCCGTGTGTGGAGGAAGAAGAAGGATGAGTACAACCCCAAGAACACCATCCCAACCGTGAAGCATGGAGGTGGAAACATCATTCTTTGGGGATGCTTTTCTGCAAAGGGGACAGGACGACTGCACCGTATTGAGGGGAGGATGGATGGGGCCATGTATCGTGAGATTTTGGCCAACAACCTCCTTCCCTCAGTAAGAGCATTGAAGATGGGTCGTGGCTGGGTCTTCCAGCATGACAACGACCCGAAACACACAGCCAGGGCAACTAAGGAGTGGCTCCGTAAGAAGCATCTCAAGGTCCTGGAGTGGCCTAGCCAGTCTCCAGACCTGAACCCAATAGAACATCTTTGGAGGGGAGCTGAAAGTCTGTATTGCCCAGCGACAGCCCCCGAAACCTGAAGGATCTGGAAAAGGTCTGTATGGAGGAGTGGGCCAAAATCCCTGCTGCAGTGTGTGCAAACCTGGTCAAGACCTACAGGAAACGTATGATCTCTGTAATTGCAAACAAAGGTTTCTGTACCAAATATTAAGTTCTGCTTTTCTGATGTATCAAATACTTATGTCATGCAATAAAATGCAAATTAATTACTTAAAAATCATACAATGTGATTTTCTGGATTTTTGTTTTAGATTCCGTCTCTCACAGTTTAAGTGTACCTATGATAAAAATTACAGACCTCTACATGCTTTGTAAGTAGGAAAACCTGCAAAATCGGCAGTGTATCAAATACTTGTTCTCCCCACTGTATATATATATATAAATATATTATTTATTTATTTATTTATTTATTTTGCTCCTGGACTACTTCTACTCTCAACCTCTCCGATCATTTTCATGATGTCCATCCGGATTGCTTCTATATGCCATATCTTTCTAACTGTGCTCTTTCCCAAAAGCTCCCAACATACAACCTATATACTTATTATGGACACAGTATGCTTACATTATTAGCTATCTTTGTTATTATTTGTTGTTATTTGTTATTAGTCCCATCCTTCAACTCTATTCAATACCTCCCATCTATCTCTTAACACCATCCATATAGGATTTCTATTTGCCATATATATTTCAACCGTACTGTGATGTTTTACAAAAGTTCTGAACCTTTCTATTCTCATTGCTTCTACAGATTGTGAATTAAAAATAAACATTTTTGCTAAAAGTATTATTATATTATTGATTGATTGACTATGATTTTTCAGATCACCCAGTAATGCTATCTGCAAGGTTAGTTCCAGGTAAATATTGCAATCCTTTAGCCATTCCTGGACCTGTGTCCAAAAACAAGCTACAAATGGACAGAACCAAAACAAATGATCTAATGATTCTGTCTCTTCACAGCAAAATCTACAGAGCTGGGAAGATTGTATCCCCCATATAAATAACATTCTATTGGTAGCAAGAATTTTATATAATAATTTAAATTGAAAGATTCTAATTTTTGAATCCGGTGTCGTTTTGCGTGTCAGTTCATAAACACTATGCCATGGGATCGGTACGTCAAAGATCTCTTCCCAACTATTTTGCAATCTATATGGGACGGCTGTCAATCCTTTGGTCCTTAAGTGAAACTGATATACTTTTTTATTTATCACAGTTTTCCTTAACCAATTATGTTCTTTAATGCAAGGCCGACAGACAAGTTCCTTACTTTCTCCCCTTCCACTTTCCTCTTCCACTTTTGCGGTAAGGCTGCAATTATTTGGTTGTAATTTTGGGTAGAGCAGACATTTCCATATGTTTTTGTTAGCTGCATGTGCGACATAACTCCACCAGTCCTACAGATTATATCATTTACGAAGATTATACCTTTTTTAAACATTCTGTCAAAAAATTAAGGTTTTTTGTCAATTAGTATATTTGAATTTAACCACAA
The DNA here is from genome assembly GCF_020615455.1 of Coregonus clupeaformis. NCBI lineage: Eukaryota > Metazoa > Chordata > Actinopteri > Salmoniformes > Salmonidae > Coregonus > Coregonus clupeaformis. The sequence goes on from NC_059197.1 coordinate 41,081,518, forward strand.
TATTTGTTGCATTATTTGTTCTGTCGTTTCTGGAGGATTAAATTGAAATTGCAACCAACTTTCTATGGCTTGTTTTAGAAATAGTGATATTTGGGAGATTATTTCCTTTTCAAATAACTGAAAGTGAGAGGTTGTAATCTGAATAAAGGGAAAAAGGCCTTTCTTGAACATTGGGTGAGACAATCTTACTAATTTGCTTGAGAACCAGTGCGGATTTAAGTATAACTTTTGTATGACTGAAGCTTTTAGTGATAGGTCTAATGCTTTAATATTTTATAATTTCTGTCCTCCGAATTCATATTCATTATATAAATATGTCCTTTTAATTTTGTCTGGCTTGCCGTTCCAAATAAAATGGAATATTTTTTTCTCATATAATTTAAAAAACTGTTCGCTTGGCGAGACCATAAGCAAATAGGTAAACTGGGATAATACTAAAGAGTTAATCAGGGTGATTTTTCCACAAATTGACAGGTATTTTCCTTTCCATGGTAGTAAGATCTTATCTATTTTTGCTAACTTTCTATTAAAATTGATTGAAGTGAGATCATTTATTTCCTTTGGGATATATATTCCCGAGTATATCCACATCACCATCAGACCATTTTATTGGTAAACTACATGGTAATGTAAATTTTTTATTTTTTAGTGATCCAATACGTAATATAGTACATTTGTCATAATTTGGTTGTAATCCAGAGAGGTTAGAAAATGTATCTAGATCCTCTATGAGGCTGTGGAGGGATACTAGTTGTGGATTTAAAAGAAAACATGAATCATCAGCGTACAATGACACCTTTGTTTTTAAGCCCTGTATTTCTAATCCTCTGATATTATTATTGGATCTGATTTTAATAGCTAACATCTCGATGGCCACAATAAATAGATATGCCGATAGTGGACAACCTTGTTTCACTCCTCTTGACAGTTTAAAACTTTCTGAGAAATAGCCATTATTTACTATTTTACACCTAGGGTTACTATACATGATTTTGACCCATTTTATAAGAGATTCTCCAAAATTTAAATGCTCCAGGCATTTATATATAAACCCCAGTCGAACTTTATCAAATGCCTTTTCGAAGTCTGCTATGAATAGCAGGCCTGGTTTCCCATATTTTCCATAGTGTTCTATTGTTTCCAATACTTGCCTTATATTATCTCCAATGTATCTTCCATGTAAAAAAACCTGTCTGATTAGAATGAATAATATCCGACAATACCTTTTTAATTCTATGCGCTATACATTTTGCTAGGATTTTTGCATCACAACACTGAAGTGTAAGGGGCCTCTAATTTTGTAAATGGACTGGATCTTTATATTTTCCACTTGTATCCTGTTTCAGTAATAATGAGATCAGACCTTCTTCTTGAGTGTCAGATAATCTACCATTTACATAGGAGTGGTTAAAACATGCTAATAACGGTCCTCTTAGTATATCAAAAAGGTTTGGTATACCTCGACTGGTATGCCATCCAACCCTGGAGTTTTCCCGGACTTAAAGTCTTTAATTGCATCCAGAAGTTCCTCCTCTGTAATTTCACCTTCACATGAGTCTTTCTGTGTGGCTGTTAATTTGACATTATCAATAGAAAAAAAATCTCTACAATTAGCTTCAGTTAGAGGAGATGGAGGCGACTGAAAAGAAAACATATGCTTAAAGTACTTTGTTTCTTCCTTCAAAATATCATTTGGTGAATTATGGGTGACTCCGTCAATTGTAACCAGTTTCATTAAGTTCTTTTTGGTAGCATTCCTATGTTGAAGATTAAAAAAGAATTTTGTGCATTCATTTTTACACTATTGTTGTTCTAAATTGAATCAACCTCTTCACCCTCATCATTCAGTTAGGCCGAACTTAAATTTGATTGTGAAGTAACGTGCACAATTCTAGCCCATTCATCCATTTGTCATTCATTCAGTGGGCAGGCATCGTTTGCTTCCTTCGCTCATCAACTCGGATAGTCAAGGATATGTTTTGCATTATTCTAAAGGCCTACTGCACCACGTAGCATGTTTTTGTTTCCCTTACAATAAATGTGATTAGTAATAAAGTTGTAGTAAATAAAACAGTCCTGTAACAGCTTATTTGTACAAAGTAAAACGTAAAATAAAATTATATCAACCCTCAAGGTGCCTGGTCAAATTATTTGCTATAAACATAAGTGCCAACGCTGATTTAAATTCCATTGTGAAGTAATGTGCACAATTATCGCCCATTTATCCATTTGTCATTCATTCAGTGAGGAGAGACACATTAGCGCCTGGCTTGGTAATAACGTCCTACAGCGAATTGTCTCGGTGGGTTAAGTTGGGAATAGGTGTGAAAAAAAACTGATAAAAAGGCTCTAAATACTTTTCTGTTTGTGACTTTAAAATTCTGATAAAATGAGCAATGTAAAACACAAACACTTAGGAAAAGTTAGGGAAGGCTCAGGACCTTGCTTTCTTTTTGGCCCAATTTGTTTTATTTACAAAATCAAACGTCAGTGGCCGTTGGCCTATGGTTGTTCTAGTGTTAAGACATGACTGATAGATCTGACTGACTGAACTACAATAGTTGTATTATAATGACATCAGACCAGAAGCAAAGATCAGAAAAGCAAAAGTATTTTTTGTCTGAGCAGAGGATGTATCTTTCATGGGGGGGGAAACGAGATCTAGGCTATATGCAGGTGTGAGGAGATCATGATAAAGCCTAGAAGTATTGTAAAAAAAAATGTTTTTATCAAAACTAGATTTGGCCACTGAAAGAATGAGGGCATGGCAGCTTGCTTCATGATGTCATCCAACATCTGATCAGACATCAGCTTTGTCCAGGAAGATTCACGATGGCAGCACAGGTTAACTGCTTTAGTGCTTGAATGTTTAGGGGATAACATCTTATGGGATATTAGCATGATTTGACCTTGGTTTTTTACGAATTCCCAGTTGTCTTGAAAGCACAATCACCATTGAAGAAGGTTGGGGAGAATGTGTGGGTGCTCTGACGTAACGTTAGTTGCTACCGTCCTTATTAACTCGGGCCATATGTTAGCTCGCTAGCTAGTCAGCTCAATCCAACAATCTAAAGATGAGTGTGTTTAGGTATCGAATCCTCTTAGCCTGCCAATACATACCTGGGCTGTTTGCACAAGCTAGCTAGCGTTAGCTAGCAAACAACATCTGACAACTCAGCTGACCTAGCTACTCGCTAACGTTTTGCTGGACGGCTAGTTAGCTAACTACATTACTGTGCTGCAAATACGCTTTATATAAACTATTACACATTATTATTGGTTATTATTATTCGACAGCCAGCAAAGATGTGACACAATACAGCTAACCATTAGCACTTCACCAAAGCTGCATTCCTAAGATAGCTAGCTAACTTAGGTAGCTAGCTAGCATTATTAGCTGTATGGCTCGCCTAACAACGTAGAGCAACGCTCATTCTTCACTCGCTATTCCGTGTGTAACTCGTATCTTCGAACAATTTAAACCGCAGCTGTCAAATACAGAATACTGTGAGACAAATATTTGACAGAAAATAAGTACCTGCCACCTCCCCCAGATCCTGGCCGTAACGCCATCTTGATAACAGTGGTCTGTGACAGAAAGATAGTCGTCGGCAGTGACGGTGTGTGACGGATCTTGCGGGTCACTGTTGTTTCTTCTCCACAAGATGTCACTGTGGTGCTTCTGTCAATCTCACTAAAATGTTTGGCCTTGCATGCATGGAACATGATGCCAAGGCTCTTGGCAGGTTTACAGTAAGTATGTAAATTGTGTACCTGTCTTAATTATATGGAGAAGATGCTTCTCATATCACAAGACAAACCTTTTCAAATAGTCCCACATTTCTCAGTTATTTTAAATTTTAGATTAATAAAATATTAATAAATGTCACTGAGTCAATGCTGATGATAAATTGTCCTGGGTCTTTTCCATATCACTGACAATATAACCCTATCCTGGGCTGGATTGGATTAAACCTGCCTCTGCAAGGTTTGCAATATGTGTGTTTTACATAAATACTGTCAGTTCAACACATGCATCAATCATGGTGTTTTTTCAGTCCCTCAAACACTGATTTTATTTGATGACATGGGAAAAGTTATCTTCATGGATAGACCTACTGCAACATGGTTTCAATTGAGTTGACCCCTCAGTCTTCCTAATTGATCAAATTAGATTTCCCTAATACAGATGTAGGATCTTCACTTGATCACCCTGTTGCAGAACTTTCCTGCAATGTAGGACATTTAAAACTTGTTAGTGTATTTGATGTTTAAAAAGGCTTCTGAAGTTTGTAATTTCCACTTTGACATTTCAGACTTTATTTTTCCTTACGAAATGTTTTATGAACCCCTACAAAAACATCCATTAAATATAATCCACATATAATTAACATTTCCTGTTACTGCAGGATTATTTTTCTGATGTAGCAAACTGGCTCAAATTAAGATCCTACATCTGTATAACCATTATCAGCATGTCAAATAAACTGATATTTTTACAGCTTGTTGTATTTCATGGCACCTGCATTTGTCCCCTGAGGGATTTGTCCAACATTTATACAGGCTGAATGAGGTATTGAGGCTATTGTGTGGCCCCTCACATAAACGTTTTCAGCAAGCATCTTCATTGTTGCACCAGTGACAAGGTGGAGTTACAAGGAAGAGCCCTTCTCCCACTGTTCTGTGGGTGTTGTTGTGAAAGATTTACAGCTTAATGAGGGTAGGGTGAGACATAGGATGAAAGGCCCCTCTGCTATCCATCACCCGGTCTGCCCTACACCGAGCCTCTGCCCCGGATCTATTCAATAGACATGTTCACAGTTCATATCCACAATAGAGAGAGCAAAGCCACCAGCTAGAATTGACTGCATTTATATAATTTTTACTCTGAATGCATCTGATGCTTTCAATAGATCACAGACAGGGTATATCCTGATTGTGTAGAATAATACCCAAATATGCATAGGAGGATATTGCATATTTTTACCTTTGTGTATACCAGTGTGCATCCACATTGGTATACTGTACTTCATGACAGAAACTACCATTGCCAGGATACAAATTGATACAAGTAAATTACTGCACTACAAATATAAACAAATTACTTGACCCCTTAGTCCACATTGCATCCATATTGGTACACTGACACATGGCTACTGACACAAATGTAACTGATACTTGGTGCAATACATTCTTTGAAAGAAACTACTAACTACTCATTACTAAACTCTCATTACAGATACACTGATTAGCAGTTGTCCTATCCTGTGATTTGTTTTAGTGTGAAGTGCTGATTTATACAATATCTTCTGAAGGAAAGTAACTTTGTTTGCTACTTTTTGCTACTTGTGAATCCCCTCAGCAGCCCCTCACCAGTCTCCTCAGTCCCTCCTAAACAGCTCTTTGAATCCATTCACAGGCCTTGAAGAGAGCATGGATCTCCTACCCTGCTGGGAGCCCAGAGTTTAGCTGTAGGCCGGCAGAGTCAGGTAGGTCCCCCTACGGTGGAGCTGCCTGGACAGGCTGTGGGCTGGCAGACCCCAGAGGTGGTCCTGTGAGAGAGGTGAACATTAACCCAGGCCCACTCTGGGCATCCCACCATTCTCCATAAATCATTAACCTCTTCAGCACCAGGCCAGTGACAGCATCAGCATGACAACTGCAATCTGTCAGGATCCTTCTGTACTGTATATGATCTGTCTCTGACGGGAGAGACAAGAAGAGACACATCTCATTTACTATCCATTTAGGAACAATGGGCCAAAAAGAGCTCTCATTCTTATTCTGCCTTATTCCTCTGATGGCCTGCTAGTAAGATTGATTCCCTCAGGATGTGAAAGGACTCCCCATTCGACTCATTTATCCTTTAACAATGTAATGTATCACATCTGAGGGTTTATGGCCTACTGGATGAAGCTAATTTGTTTATATTTGTAGGGCAGTAATTTACTTGTAGCAATTTGTATCCTGGGAATGGTCATTTCTGACAGAAAGTACAGTAGTGTACTGTGACAACAACTCTGGGAAGTATAGCACTTCGTTCTATTGACTGTTTGTTTCTCTACTTGTGTTGTCTCCTGTGTTTATGATACACAACTGTCAGGCTCTCAGCTAAATGATGGCTTGTAATAGATAGACCATCTTCCAGGAGGATTTGTCCTACTTTTTCCATGCTAATTGAGCCCTTTGTGTTGCCCTGGACAACTACTTTTTCATTCAGTATGGCATAAGGGTTTATATACTTGCACGCTGAAGACAATAAAGGGATCCCACAACAGTGACTGAGCAGGTTACATCTTTTACAGTACTTGACATTTTTACTTGACATTGCCATTTCTGCCAGTTTAATTGTTAAGAAAAATTACTGCAGATTAATTATATCCTGAGATAAAAAGGGGATAAAATGTTTGGTGTTTTTTAACACAAAAGCGAAAGAGTTTTCAAATGTAATCTGAACCTACAACAACAAAGAATTGCATTGAAATGCATCTGTAAGAAAGAACCAAAGGCCACCTGTACTGTCTATACCTGTCAAACTGCATCACTGTAGGTGGTAGTGAGGGCGATGTACGGTGAAGGGATTGTTCTAACTCAGGCCTGTCTGAGAACAGAAGTACAACAGAAGAGCTCTCTCTTAGTCAGATCAAGGGCTTTGATGGAAGACGCCTCTATCAAAGCTGCTGCATACATGTGTATGTATTTCTCCATGGAGGGCCGGCCGGTGGGCCTGAACTCTGTTCGCTGTGGCCAATTAGCCCTGGTGGAGAGTGGCCTCCTGACCCCTGACCCCTGCTGGGCAGTCTTATCCATTAACCCCTTGGGCCCCAGCTGGAGTTGATGTAGTACCCATTCTTTTGGGACTGCTAAACACACGGCCACATTCACCCTGCCGCTTCCACTTTCCGTCCCTTTGTCCCTTCCCTCTGTTCCCCACGTGTCCATCTCGCTCCTTGCGTTGACCTCTGGGTCCCCACTGGAACTGAAGATTCACTCCTCTGTCTTGGCAATATACCAGTGAACAAATGTAAAACTCTCTGGTCAGTGAAACCTGTCCTTACATGTTCTACTCTCTTATTACATTTTAGCCATGTTGTAATCGGTATCTGCATGGCTTTTCTCTTTCCGGCTTAACTTTCTCCTCTACCTCCCTTTATCACCAACTCTACATCTTCCTTTTTCTGTCTTCTTTCTTTTTCACATTGTGGTCGATGACATGAATGATGACAATACCATGTCGGTCATTAACCTGAGCTCTCTGGCTAGAGATTCCATAACAGAGACAGACTGGATGACAAATGGGGACAGAAGTCGGGGCTGAGACTGTAGGTTAATTTGTTTAACAATGGTTGATGGATCAACATCACATCAAATACTATTGAAACAAAAGCAATGATGTAAGACTCAAATAAATGCACAAATAGAATCACTATATTCTAAGTTCAGATATGGAGATATTAGAAGCTGTCTAGCAGTTAGATTGCCCACCAATTTTAGTTAGACTATAATATTTAAAGATAGACAGTCAAATATTTCCTCTCACAGAGCCAAAATGCAAACGTGGCCAAAATGATGCAATAAAACACACAATGTTAATGTACAATATTACATATTCCGTCCAATGCTATTGTCAATATGTGCTCACATGAACAAACATACTCTGTGATTTTAATTGTAAATTAGTCTTAAAATCAGATGAGCCCCAGAAAACAACTATTTATTGAATGATAATTTAATTTAAATAGTTGTGTTTAGTTTACACACAGCAATTTTGATTGAGATAATGTAGGCTATTGGGTGACTTTAGTGCTGTATAGTATAGCATTGTAAACTCCCTTTTCCAAAAGGATGCAAATTAGTATAGTGTTCTTTCTCCTTTAACCTGTGTTCCTTTCAGTGAAAAGTAGTAAAAGAGCAGTAGTCAGATCTTTAGTGGCTCCCTGGGCCTAAAATCAAAGGGCTCATTGATAACCAAACAGAGCAACATCATTGGATTACAAGGGTTTCCCCAGCATGACTCCTCCTCTTAGAACTATGGAGGACAGTCTCTTTCAGGGTCTTTCAGTGTCTTTCAGTTCTCTTTAAACTCAGGATAGAATAGCTCAGCCAGAGTATTACTAGAGTAATTTGCCCTCACATTACATGAACTCTTACAAGAAATATCAATTCACCCTCCTGTATATTGCAGTCCCTCATAGTGTATTTAGGTTTTCTTGGACAACACACAATAAAGTGCATTGTAACACAATTTATCAAAGTTGTCCCCTTCCAGAGAGCCAAAAAACACAGGGGCTAATCTTGAACGTTGCTTTTTGTATGGCTGAGATCCTGTCATAAACAAATGATATGCAAAGCCCTCGCTGGTGTCAGTTGGGGAGAGCTGACCTTAAGAGTTGGACGCTATAAACTGGATGAATGCTAGACCCATGGGGCGGCGCATAATTGGCCCAGCGTCGTCCAGGGTAGGGGAGGGAATGGCCGGCAGGGATGTAGAGCATGGCGTTTGCAACGCTAGGGTTGTGGGTTCATTTCCCATGGGGGGCCAGTATGAAAAATAAAATAATGTATGCACTCACTAACTGTAAGTCGCTCTGGATAAGAGCGTCTGCTAAATGACTAAAAATGTAAAATGTAAATATGAAAATCATATCATATTATTCCACAGAGGATGCAGTTTCAGTTCAGACTTGATACACTGTATGTTTGTTGTAGTTTTGAGAGAATGTTGTAGTGTTGTACAGCTGAATTAGTTTTGTCTAACTGACTCCCACTATAACTGTGTATTCGAAACAGTTTCAACATTTGAATATTTCCATCCTCCCCATGTGTCATCCTCCCAATTTTCAACTGTTGTAATAAAGTTTGCATGAAGGAAAGACCCTTGAGTATTCAAGCAATGAAACGGTAAGCTAACTTGTGAATGATTCATTCATTTGAAGTGAAATACATTTCTCAATCACTTCTTTCTCAACCATAGCGAATAAAATGTATTATTACTTTGATAATGAAATAGTGTATACCAATTGGTTTTATATTTGTAAGTATAATCAAGTAATGATCAAGTTATCAGGGGCCTAATTTTTTATTTTTTTTATTGCTTACTTACGAGCAAATCTGCACATGTGATGTTTTGGGAATGAGGCCCCCTAGAATGTCAGGATGTTACAGTAGGTGCAAGTCAAACACTTACACATTCAAACACACACATACAAAAATTGCTCAACAGCAGTAAGGTCCTCATTAAGTTGCCCATCATGAAACAGCTGAACTCTCACCTGGAGACCTGAAGGCAATAAAGGATCTATAAATATTCATACATTTTCTTCGAAATATCCACATCCATACCCACCACCCCTCCACTCTCCTCTTCTATAGACAGCATAGGCCATGGATTGACTAAATGTATACTTATGACTTTGCAGCAGAGGAAGGTCAGAGGCATAGCCATAGAGATATATTGTATAGTTCTGTACAGACACCCAAGTGGGCCCCAGGCAGCCTCTCACACAGCCTCTCACATAGCCTCTCACATAGCCTCTCACATAGCCTCTCATATAGCCTCTCATATAGCCTCTCACATAGCCTCTCATATAGCCTCTCACATAGCCTCTCATATAGCCTCTCATATAGCCTCTCATATAGCCTCTCACATAGCCTCTCATATAGCCTCTCACATAGCCTCTCATATAGCCTCTCATATAGCCTCTCACATAGCCTCTCATATAGTCTCTCATATAGCCTCTCACGTAGCCTCTCACATAGCAACACAATCATGCTTGACCTCAGCTGAGCAATGTGAGAGACGGTGGCCAGGGTCCATGTATGAATTACATGTCATACATGTTGTTAGCAGTGGCCTCCCCTCTGTGTGCCCTCTTAAGACCAAGCCCACACATAATAACAACGTGAGACTCCCAATACTGTGCTTACCGAGACAACACCAAACTGGCCCTTTCAAGTTGTTCTTCCTGAGGGATATTTTGGTTGTTGTTCCAGACAAGTAGGAGAGGTCTTCCACTGACTCCCTGTACTGTTGGTCTGTCTGTCGCACAGGGAAGGAATGAAAATGATCCTTTGCAGTGAAAATATTATGATTTAATATGGGGACGTTTTAATGGGTTTGCTCAGATCATAAGAAATGTACTGATGATGCTTATACACACTATAGTTTAGAACACACAATGGTAGGTGCAATGAACTTGATAGATTGCTTGGTATGGGTGCCTGTTGGAAATTGAACATGCACTTTAGATCTACAAACTTCAAAGGAGCTGTCGTCTTATCACATCGAAATACAACAGATCTTTGTAGAGGGCTATAAACACAGAAATTGACCAACAGGGCTCACTGCTTCAAGGGTTATGTGCATTGTGTTACACATTGCTCCTACAGGCAAGGAACACACACACAGGGACAATGTGACTATGTGTACGCCTGGGAATTCAGTGTGTCGATTAGATAGCTTGAATAAACATGATTTGCAAAGGCATGAGGGGTGTAGGGTCATCTGGTCGATACATTCCTTTCACACTTCTCATAAGGAAACAGTCAGGTGAAAAGGTAACACTAGGGACGTTAATGTTGTAAAATGCCAGGACATTTTGGGCTTAGTGATAACCACTTCCCTCAAGGTCCCTCATGAGTCATGACTAAGTATACATGTTGCAAGGGAGGAAGAATCAATGTATTGCAAAATCTGTCAACCACTCTTCCCACTGGGCAAAAAGTGGTTGAATCAACGTTGTTTCCACGTTATTTGTTATAACAAAAAAATTCAATGTGATGACATTGAATCAATGTGGGAAATGGATTGGATTCGAATAAAGTCATCAATTTAAGGGAATTTAGTCTTTATTTCACCCAACTTTTATCCTAAATCCAATGACATCGTTGAAATTGTTTGTTGATTTCACATTGAATTGAGGTTAGTTGATAACTCAACCAAATGTAAATCAAAACTAGACGTTGAACTGACATCTGTGCCCAGTGGGTTAATATGTCATCAAAAAATATAGCCTTTCTGTTAAGACACATGAAAACAGAAAACACTGACCAACACTAATTCATTCATTTTGAAAAAAAGCTTTACTTGAATATCAACATTTTCTCAGAAAGTATAAATAACGATTTTAAAAGATTGATTTTCATTTTATACAAAAATAATACATCAAAGAGAAAATAACTTGTCCTCATCTGTCATCTACAGTTGAAAGTGGTCCTGCATGCCCTCTGATTAGATGGCAGTGTGTATGTTTAGAACATACTGAAACAAGGTAGTACACAATAATAACAAGGTAGTGACCTATTGAAACGGAGTCAGTACAGTATGTGCCTAAACCAAAATATGGAGGTGGAGAGGGTATGACTTATGAAGTAAAATAATTATTCAGAAAACATATAGACAGTCAAATGCAGACTATACAAATGTTCATTATAAAAACCTGATTGTTTGTATCCTGTGGTTGTTTTTCTGGACTCCTCTGGTGGATTGGGATTTCATAAGTAACTAATATTGTTTGTGCGGCTGGGTGTCCAACTCTACATAACATTTCTCAACCTCTGTGGAATCCAGCCTGATTACATTGGCTGCTGTCACAACAAGAGGTGCTTTTATCTTCCACCCCTTCACAAATTACAAGACTCATATCACTGTTTTGCTTGCAAATACTTGTCAATATTGTTATTATCACAGGGGAGTCCCTGTTATGATTTATGATGGAGAATATTAAAAAAGGGTCCAATTCCATATGTGTCTTTAAATTAGGAAACGTTGGGAATGAGGAAGTGGGAGGAGAGGGGAGGGAGCCTGAGAGGGCTAAAGTCCCATTCCTGAAATTCACCTGAACCCTATGAGCAAACATCAGTCAGAGAGAGGTCTCTCAGGCAGACAGACAGGCATGGGCCACCCTAGGATTGGGTCTATGTGTGCATCCTAAATGGCACCCTATTCCCTATATAGTGCACAACTTTTCTTTTAACCAAAAGTAGTGGACTATATAGGGAATAGGGTGCCATTTGGGACAAAACCTATAAATGGGTTTGAAGGCATACAGTGAATATGTGAGTCAACACTCCCACAAGGCAAACTTTGCTTATGATATCATGGCATGCTGACTTGCTCTTCAGAATGAAACATGGGAAATGGGTGAAAGAAAAACACCCAAAGTGTCTAACTGAATTTCTGACTACTTTATATACAGTATCTACTGTACACGTATATAAAAACATGTCATGTTGTGGGCAGCTCTGACAACAGAAACAACACAAGGGTCATTAAGTTCATAGAGTAATGGTGCGTCTCAGAAATTCCTCTGTCTTTTGTTTAAATGTGGAGTACTGTACACGTTTCAGTCTTCTAACGCACCAGATGCACTTCTATGCACATTGCATAGTCCTTCAAAGTTCTAAAGATTGTCATATCTTTCAATCACAGTTTAAAAATGGCACAAAATAAAAAATACAAATATATTGTCTATTATATTTTCCCCGTATTTGGTAATAACTAATGTTGAAATCCTTTAGACACATAAACAATGTTATAATTATCTGCACTATTGACTGTTCAGTACAGAAAATCACATTATGAAAAACCCACATGGAAGACTCCTTCAAACAGAACAGGTATGTACGTATATGAAATATCTATCTACAAAAACCTATACAGTTGCTCAGGACAAGGTTAATATGATTGTCATCCAGTAGTTCTGATAGTTGTGCATGGCCGTTAATAATATACAGTATAATGGGGATCAGATTATTCAGAGTCCAGGCACTGGGCCAGAGGGAATCACCCAGTCCCCCATACAGTTCTTCCCCACCACAGCCCAACGTAGCTGGGCCGACTGAGGCAGATTGTGTCGTCTCACCCCAGCATCCATATGCCTTCATCTTTCCACATCAGATCCCAGTATCATGTTAGTTCTTCATGAACATCCACTCCACCAGTCCTATTCTTACATACCACAGCATGTAAGGCATAATGTGAAGATCCATTAGTTCCTTGATAATGTCTCAAATGATTGGCCACATTGAAGCGATGACTTGCCATTTGCACACATTTCCAATGAAAAGAAATGAATACTGTTTTCACAAGATTGTGTTTGTAGTGAAAAATCAAACATCCTTGTTGATCATCTGTATGTCAGGGGAAATCCAGTTTCTCCTCCCTTCATTTAGGTGTCTATTAACTCAAACCTGCAATGTTCGTTTCTCTCCCCTTCTCTCACTCCTCCTCTCCTCCTGCCCTCCGCCAACGCCACTCTGGATTTATTGACTAACTCATCGTCCAGTGCGCTGTTGCCAGTTATTAGGAGTTGTCACGGTTACCACAGTCAGAGGGTGGAAAAATGTGCTCCTGTTGCTAGGCACCAAGGAAGTCAGGTGTGTACTCTCACCAGGCTTGAAGAGGACACTGCAAAAAGAGAGAGCGAGAGAGAGGGGAAAAAACGTCAGAGTGAGTACATTACACAAACAAATGAAGAAAACCTATTCAATAACACAATAAACATTTTCTGGTGAGAATGTATTTAATATGTGTTGTCCCCATGGTGTCAGATTCAGATTGGATGTTAAAGGCTACAGCAGATTTATCAGCCCTGTGGCCTAGTGTCTACCTACACCACACCTGGCCAAATACATTCCACATCCTTCTTCCGCTTCACTCTGAAAAGCCTTGTTTCCATTCAAATGGACTTTTGGAGATTGTTTGTGGAATTTATTTTTTCCTTTTGCTCAAGGGGTGGAGGCAGTTGACCCTGGAGTGACCCTCTGGCGAGCAGAGAGCCCTACCTGATAAAGGTGGAGGCCAGCTGCTCAGACCACAGTCTAACCCTAAGTGGGGGTGAGTTTAACATGGGGTGGGAGGGGAGGGGGGTCCTCAGCAAACAAGAGAGTTATAAAGCCTGAGCATGTTGGTCATGTCATGAGAAGAGCCCACTGGCCTCTCTGCACCACCCAGTCCAAATAAAGGCCTGATAAGATGAGTGGCAGCCTGGGAGAGCCTGCTAGCTTATAGCTGTCTAAACGCTGGCTGGTTTAAATGCTGGTCCACCTATAAAGTTACAAGTATACCATGATATCATCAGAGCATAGCTCCAAACTAGACACTAATATTTTGAGGTTTATTTGCAATGCTCTGAAAAAACAATACTGATGACCGTCTTAGGTCTCTTAGGTCTTGTAGAGCGATGGGTTCTACATACATATCAAACTAAAAGCACCCAGTGAGTATCTAGCCAAAACCACTCTAACGAGGGGACAGGTTGCTTTCAAGCCAATCGGAGCATCTGCCAGAACGTTGCTCTGAGCGAGACATCTCAGCCTATCAGCCCGCCACCCAATGAGCAGTGACAGTGCTATGGCCGGGCGTCATAGAGTGCTCTGTCTCAGGCAGGGTGGGAAATTGAGCGTGTGAAAGCAAATCACAGAGGAAGGCATTTCAGGCTAGAGCGATCACTGAGACCAGGGAGAAGTAGGAAAGAGGATGAGCTGTAATTACAAAACAAAACACCCCCACCCTCACCCTGCACGCCCCCACCATCAACCCCCCCATAGCAGGGAAGTAAGTAGCAGGACACAAGCCTCCTGAACTTTGATTAACAGTGGGGTTCATTTCCTGATCAGGGGACAAGGTCTTGCCAGGCCAGGGAGCGACCAGCCCTCTTTCTCCCTAATGGAGAGGAAAGCGAAAGGAGGCAACGTTAATCAAATGCCGTTCAGGATGAGGGCACGGGTGATTGATTGGTCCAGCCTTTCAAAGGAAATAGGAATTCTGAAGAGTATCCATACACCCGACTCCTTGGTCCAATTATTGAGATTTGTGGACCACATGCTCAGACAAAAGCAGAGTGAACTGAGCATTAGGGTCAAACCCAGCATCAAAGGCAGAGCCTTGCAAAAATATTAGCTGTGAAACCGTTATGTAAATAAATAAAGGTTGCATTTTTCAAACTCTCATTAGTCTGATCTCATATTGCCATTTATTGCCTTTAGATGCATAAGAAGGGTAGTGTATCTTGATTACGTGAATTAATGTTCCTGTATCAGTCTGTATAAACATTGATTTATGCCTATATAGTAATGGAAAGCACATACCTTTACTATGCAAAATATGGTATATTGCACACAAATATTCAGTTGAATGACCTTGGATTTGGGACAACAACACATCCCATTGGGGTGAATTCACTGAGCCAGTGCAGTTAAACTAAGTTAGCCTGGTCCTAGATCAGTTTGTGCTCTTGCCAACTCCATTGCTGTCATTTTCAAGACAAACAGAGTTGGCATGATGGCACAAACAGACTGGCACTCAGGCTACAACTAAGTGACTTTATTAAGTGACTGTACTAAGAAAATAGTATTTACCCAGGAGAGACCCCCCAGTTGCACCATCTTGTTTACGGTAGAATCCTAATGTAACAGGGATTAAACAAGTCAACACACAATCAAAACTCACAGACCTAGTGTGCATTCCAAAGGGCACCCTATTCCCTATATAGTGCACTACTTTTGCCTGGTGCACTATATAGGGAATAAGGTGCCATTTGAGACACAGCCCTACTGTATCTATCCTATATCAGCCTACTGTTAGTGAGTGCTCAGTTTGGGGAGGGGGTTGTGTGTCGGCTGTGAGGAATATTTGGTGTGTTAGTAGATAAATAAATAGATCAATCACATTTCTAATGGGAGGTTTGCACAAGATACAGTACAAAGCCTATACTCTGCAAGCTGGGAATTGATTTTCAAGCTTTACAACTTACATCTACACAAACTATATTTCACAAACATTCTAGTTTAAATACAGTTTATGACCGCAATTTATGCAAACATCTCCCAGAGAGCAGCAAAAGGGATTATTCCTCACATTATACATGTACATTCTCTAATACACAGAGAGGTCAAATATCAGAGATATACAGACACTGAGAACAGACAGAGAGAGGAGACTGTATTGACTGAGTCAGGGCCAGGGCCGGGGGGGAGGGGCCTGATTGTGGCCTGTGTTAGGTGAGACTGAGGTATGTTAGTGACTGACCTGTTTGCTGGATGACATGGAGCTGAGAGTACTGAGGCTGTTGGCGTCTGTCACCACCATGGCTGAGGGAAACCGTGACTGGTGGGAATACTGCGGTGGCTCCTGCTTGTGAGGGTACACTGCCATAGACAAAGACATAGAGAGAACGTCTCATTGTTAATTTTACCCCAATAGATTCACCTTTATTAATGGGTTAGCATTAGGGTTAACATTAGGGTTAGGATTACGGTTAGCATTAGGGTTAGCATTAGAGTTAGCATTACGCTACATCTGTACATACTGAAACCAGCAGTAGCCTGGTTGCCAGTCTGTTTCTGCTGTTTTGTCAACTCCTTATGGAATTGTCACGCTAAACATGGCTTGTCAATGAGTGAAAAGGTGTTGGCAAGACAGCCGACAAATATCTGGGGCCAGGCTATATCGGCATTATATTCCCATCTATGACATGACATTAGCAACCGTTTAGTGCTTACTAAGAGGCAGGTACTGACTGTGTGAGTGCGTCACGGTGGCCATGAAGGGCTGCTGGCTCATGTGGCTGGGGGACTGCTGCATCAGGCCATGCTGGTGGGGACTGTGGAGCTGCTGGGAGAACTGCACCGGCTGCAGCGCTGCAAGGCTCCCCGCCACGCTGTTGATCACCGGCACCGACTGGGACTGCGACGTGTTCAGACCTACAACCACATAGAACCTCAGTGATTTGGCTCATATCAAAAGCATGACAATAAAAGCATGACTATATTCCCCATATAGTGCATTACTTTGGGTCAAAAGTGATTTGGGTGCCAATTGGAGCTCCACCATTGTTTACATACGAACGCACAAGAAAGTAAAATGAGAATGTGTGCATAAATAGAGGAGAATAAATGGCCAGTTATTACAGTAAGAAAGCCATTTGTGGAGACATGGAGAATACAGAGCGCTGGCTGGTTGAGTGATTGGTTGACTCACTCTGTGCAATGGTCATGACTCCAGAGAGAGGCATGATGAGGTTTTGTGTCTGCTGGTGTGTGTGGTGGGAGCTGTGGATGTTGGTCAGCGTGCTCACAGGTGGCAGGCCTCCACCTGACACAGACATCTAACGAGAGAGACACACAAATAAACTTAGTGATACCATTCTGGACCAAGAATGAAGTAATGTACTGACAATATCCAAAATCTAACATGCTAACTGGATATGAGGATGCTTAAATCAGGGTATAGAGTATAGCATGGCGTTCACTTTAGAAGTGAAACCAGATGTTCTCAGCGATGTAGTTCACACAGATAAATGGTGAGTTAGTTTTGCTGCTTGTGTAACTCCAGTCATCTACACCGAGCAAATCCTGAGAAGGAAGAAAATTAAAATAGAACAATCCGATAATAAAGCATAGAAGCACAGACTGGAAGTAGTAGTGTGTGTGCATGTGTGTGTGTGCGCGTGTGTGTGTGTGGGTGCGTGTGTGTGTGGGCGCGTGTGTGTGTGGGTGCGTGAGTGTGTGTGTGTGTTCATGCACGCGAGTATGTTTTCATAGGAGGGGATGGTCAGACAATGGATGTATCTCAAATGGCACTCTATTCCCTATATAGTGCACTATTTTTGACTAGAACCCTATGTGCCCTGGTCAAAAGTGCACTATATAGGGAATAGGGTTCCATTTGGGACTCAGACAGTCATCTGTACGGTACCCATAGATAACAACCTGTCTGCTCTGACCTGTTCCACACTATACTGACCTGCCCTCCCTACGAAAATCTAACTTTCTACTGACAGGAGAGGATGATAAATGAGCTATGAATCATCAGGGATCTTCTCACTAAATAAAATTGTGGATTTTCAACTTTGTTGGATTTAAACATGGCAAATCTGGTTAGTGTCATAATATCGTTATTATTCTGATACTAAGAACACATTATAATTGTTTTTTGGCACCAGCGTTCAAGAGTTAGTCTCTGCATGTACTGTACTGTCCAAGTTTCGCTTTCACCAATCAAATATTGGAATAGGGCGGGGGGGCTGAGTTTCTCCTCTCTCGCTCCCTTTTCTGAAGGTAGAAATAACATTGAACATAATCAAGCGCTGTCGTCATTTCCCTGGCAGAGCAAGCAGTGCTGAGCACTCCACTCTCCGCTTCTCTTTACAGGGCATTTTATCAATAAGCGCAGAATATTTCTTTGTCAGGTTTATTGGCTTAGCTCTGGACCTGCCCGGTTCACTTTGGTGGTGAAGACGTACTGTATGTATGTTAGGCCTGAGCCAAGGCCTGCCGTCTGCCTGTCTACACTTTCCACACAGAGCAGCACAATGCTCTAACTGTTGTTCCCTACAGAATGTTCCATGGGAGTCTGGCTCAGGGACCTACTTTATATGTCTATGGTTGCGTACCAAATGACACCTTATGACGCCTTATATAGTGCACTACTTTTGACCAGGGCCCATAGGACTTTGGTCAAAAGTAATGCAGTACAAAGGGAATAGGGTGCCATTTGGAACGTACCTCATGTTAAACTCAGACCTGGTCCTTATCTAATCAGAGGCCAGGAGGGCCCAGGTGTGTTACTCACCATCTTGGCGTCAGGTGACAGCAGACTGTGGCTGGGGTCCAAGCCGCCTGGAGACACCTGCTGTAACACCGACTGGCTGGTCGCCATGCTGCCGTGGTGACTGATGGTTGTCGAGGAGCTGACCTCACTGGGTCCCTGTTGGCTGTACCGCACTGGAGAGAGAGAGGGAGGGAGGGAGAGAGGGAGGGAGAGAGAGGAGGAGAGGGAGGGAGGGAGGGAGGGGGAGTGAAAGAGAGAGGGAGAGAAAGAGTGAGAAAAATTGAGAGATTGTTAGATTGAGAGTTTGTTTCTTGACCTAACAACATCTGTGTCACACAGGATAACAGTATATAGGGCAGAGAGATAACGGTAGCGGGCCTCTCAGTATGACTACCTGTGCTGTGTCCCAGCAGGCGCTCCAACCCATCAGACTCACCTGCTCTTTGACTCTGACAGGGAGAGCAGAGCAAACAAACACACTGACCCCTCCACTGGTGCTATCAGCACAGCTCAGCCAAGGCCATTCAGTGTGTACAATATACCGTACACCAGCCCCCACAACCCCAGTCCTAGACTTTATGAACTTTTTAATTTAACTGTTATTTATTCAGGGAACCCATTGAGACCAGGGTCTCATTTACAATGCTTCCCGGAGGACAACAATACAACAAATAAAAAATAATCAATAAAAATAAAATAAACTACAAATTAGAGAATCAACACTACAGCTTCAAACACCACAAATACAATTATTTACATTCAATCCAAGCAGTTGCAATTCTCATTAAATTCATTCAACATTAAAGTCCTGAACTGCCCTAGAGGCATCAGAGAGTCAAAATGTAGGGAGTTTTGTAGGTTATTCCAAAAATGGGGGGCACTAAAACTGAAGGCAGATTTACCTAGATCGGTACGTATTTAGTGGAACCTCGAGAGATAACCATCCCTGTGAACGGGTTTGGTGTCTCGTATTTTGTCATTTTAACAGTGACGTGAGGTAGGTCGGACGCTTGTGTAGTAGAGCTTTGTAAACAAAAAGGGAGTAATTAAGTGATCTACGGGACTTTAATGAGGACCAGCCAAACTTTTTTACATTTAGTCATTTAGCAGACGCTCTTACCCAAAGCGACTTACAGTTAGTCAGTGCATACAATATTTTTTACATTTTTCATACTGGCCCCCCGTGGGAATCAAACCCACAACCCTGGCGTTGCAAACGCCATGCTCTACCAACTGAGCTACATTCCCTCCCCTACCCTGGGCCAATTGTGCACCGCCCCATGGGTCTCCCAGTCGCGGTCAGCTACGACAGAGCCTGGATTTGAACCAGGATCTCTAGTGGCACAGCTAGCACTGTGATGCAGTGCCTTAGACCACTGCGCCACAGGATGCAGTGATGTGTATTAAAACTGTCACCTGTGATAAAGTGAAGGACGCGTTGGTAGACGGCATCCAACGGTTTAAGAGTAGTGGCTGCTACATTCCGATAAATGGTGTCACCATAGTCAAGGACTGGCAGGAAAGTTGACTGTACAATCTGTTTCCTGCTGTTTAGGGAGAGGCATCATCTGTTGCTATAAAAGAAGCCTACTTTAAATCTCAGCTTCTTAACTAGCTCATCCAAATGTTTTTTAAATGTAAAATTATTGTCAATCCAAAAGGCCATATATTTATAGGCGGGAACCTGCTCGATGAAATAACCATCCATTGCATAAATGTGTAAGAATCTGAAATATTTCTATGAGAATTATAAAGCAGCAAACATTTAGTTTTTCCCGCATTAAGTACTAATCTTAAATCAAGGCAACAAAATCAGATTGCAGCTCCAACATAGCCTGTTCAGCCGTAGGGGCAATAGTGTACATAACAGTGTCATCTGCATACAGATCAATGTTACAGGTTTTTTCAGATAGACCAATATTATTTATATAAATAGTAAAGAGGACACGTAAAAAAATCGACTCCTGCCGGACACCTTTAGTAATATCGAGGTACAGTGCCTTGCAAAAGTATTCATCCCCCTTGGCGTTTTCCCTATTTTGCTGCATTACAACCTGTAATTTAAATTGATTTTTATTTGGATTTCACGTAATGGACATACACAAAATAATATAAAAAATTCTAACAAAATAATAACGGAAAAGTGGTGCGTGCATGAATCACCTAAATAAGATCTGGTGCAACCAATTACCTTCAGAAGTCACATAATTAGTTAAATAAAGTCCACCTGTTTGCAATCTAAGTGTCACACAATCTGTCACATGATCTCAGTATATATACACCTGTTCTGAAAGGCCCCAGAGTCTGCAACACCACTAAGCAATGGGCACCACCAAGCAAGTGGCACCATGAAGACCAAGGAGCTCTCCAAACAGGTCAGGGACAAAGTTGTGGAGAAGTACAGATCAGGGTTGGGTTATAAAAAAATATCAGAAACTTTGAACATCCCACAGAGCACCATTAAATACATTATTAAAAAATTGAAAGAATATAGCACCACAACAAACCTGACAAGAGAGGGCCGCCCACCAAAACTCACGGACCTGGCAAGGAGGGCATTAATCAGAGAGGCAACAAAGAGACCAAAGATAACCCTGAAGGAGCTGCAAAGCTCCACAACGGAGATTGGAGTATCTGTCCATAGGACAGAGCTGGGCTTTACGGAAGAGTGGCCAGAAAAAAGCCATTGCTTAAAGAAAAAAATAAGCAAACACGTTTGGTGTTCGCCAAAAGGCATGTGGGAGACTCCCCAAACATATGGAAGAAGGTACTCTGGTCAGATGAGACTAAAAGTGAGCTTTTTGGCCATCAAGGAAAACGCTATGTCTGGCGCAAACCCAACACCTCTCATCACCCCGAGAACACCATCCCCACAGTGAAGCATGGTGGAGGCAGCATCATGCTGTGGGATGTTTTTCATCGGCAGGGACTGGGAAACTGGTCAGAATTGAAGGAATGATGGATGGCGCTAAATACAGGGAAATTCTTGAGGGAAACCTGTTTCAGACTTCCAGAGATTTGAAACTGGGACGGAGGTTCACCTTCCAGCAGGACAGACCCTAAGCATACTGCTAAAGCAACATTTGAGTGGTTTAAGGGGAAACATTTAAATGTCTTGGAATGGCCTAGTCAAAGCCCAGACCTCAATCCAATTGAGAATCTGTGGTATGACTTAAAGATTGCTGTACACCAGCGGAACCCATCCAACTTGAAGGAGCTGGAGCAGTTTTGTCTTGAAGAATGGGCAACAATCACAGTGGCTAGATGTGCCAAGCTTATAGAGACATACTCCAAGAGACTTGCAGCTGTAATTGCTGCAAAAGGTGGCTCTACAAAGTATTGCCATTGGGGGGGGTGAATAGTTATGCACGCTCAAGTTTTCTGTTTTTTTGTCTTATTTCTTGTTTGTTTCACAATAAAACATATTTTGCATCTTCAAAGTGGTAGGCATGTTGTGTAAATCAAATGATACAAACCCCCAAAAAATATATTTTAATTCCAGGTTGTAAGGCAACAAAATAGGAAAAATGCCAAGGGGGGTGAATACTTTCGCAAGCCACTGTAACTTGACACCATCAGAAAGCATACATTGTGTCCTGTGTGACAGATAGTTCCCAAACCACTTGCAAGACGCCTGGTCGAGGCCCATTTCAGACAACCTTTGAATGAGTAGGGGAGGGTCGACAGTATCAAAGGCATTGGATAGATCTATAACTATGGCAGCACAGTGATTCCTACCCAGCATGGGAAGGATTGCTCTGTGCCCAGGTAAAGCTATGGAAGTGAAGAAATGCCAACAGTATGTCATCAATAGGGAACCCTGTCATGTTCTCACCTATCCTTCCACTCTCCAAACACTTAGTCACTGAATTCTGTGACATCACTGAATGACCCATCTCTTAATCCTGTGTCTAGACCCCTTGTTGTCTCCCACCTCCATTGGCCACCGGGGACCAAAGGAATGCTGCTCTCCTCCTATCAAATGGATGTTTGCCAATCCTGGCCCCCTTTGATACCAACCGAGCAAACATTACACATTTACAACCAATGTCAAACACATTCTTATCCTGTAGTCTCAGTCTCACACAGAGTCTCCCTCCCTCCCCCCTGCAGAGCAGAGCAGTGGGCTGTGACACTGGGCCAGTCCCAAATGGCACCCTATTCCCTATATAGTGCACTACTTTAAACCAGGGCCCATAGTAGTACACTATGTAGGGAATAGGGTGCCATTTGGGACAAAACCACTGTGACAGTATTTACGCTCAGATCCTAGATCTTCCCTGGGCCCTCTGTCCCTGACCCACGCATGTCACACTGAGTGCCCTGGCTGTCACAGTCACAGATAGTCACAGACAGTCCCAGACAGTCCCAGACAGTCCCGGAAAGCCACAGACAGTCACAGATAGTCACAGACAGTCATAGACAGTCCCAGACAGTCCCAGACAGTCGCGGACAGTCACGGACAGTCACGGACAGCCACGGACAGTCACGGACAGTGACGGACAGTCACAGACAGTCACAGACAGTCACAGACAGGGGACACCAAGCACCATATGTCTGCCATAAAAGAATGGGAGACCGTATCTCACCCAAAATAAAGTTTATCCTTAGCAAAAACATGATCTACTGCCTGGGAAATACAGCTCAATCAGACCAAATAATTGACAATTTTCATCTTGACTGTATTTCATCCACTAACAACTAACATGTTGTCCAGTCTGTCCAGGCAGGCCACAAGAGAACCACAGAGACCTCATATTGTCCTGAACAACACACTAGCAACCCCACAGCACTCCACTGTATCGTGTTAACACCACTACAGAACAATAACGCACTCCATCAGGCCCATGACCCCAATAGCCTCACAATGGCAGAGGACTCATAAACAGGCATTTATCTCCAAGCTGGACAGCCTGTAAAGTGTCAAGGGGAGAGGTGCTATTCAGGCCAGCTTTGTCTCCATGTGTCAAGAAGTAATTCTGGCTGCAGGGAACCCCAATCCCAGTCAGGAAGGCTTCCGTCGTCTAGTCTGTCTGAGGCAATTGGTAATTTGGAAGGAGGAGGAGGGCTCCATTTCTGGGACACCAGTGGAGCGGCCAGCAATGTTCACATACCAACCTAAGCACCCACAGTTTGTTATTGGGATATTATAAAGATGCTGTCAATATAGCTTGAAATTAAGAAAACTTTCTTCGTCAGGATAACATTATATTATAGAAAAAAAAGAAAAAAAAATTGAAACAACTACTGTACTTTCTGGCTGCATGACCTTTGACCAGTTTCAGACTGTGTCCTACATCCGCTCTTATTTACATTCTAAAAAAGGTAGCTAGCTCCCCTCTATCACACTCTAAATTATCAGCTGAAATATGGTTCAAGCTACAGTACCAGTCAAAAGTTTGGACACACCTACTCATTCAAGGGTTTTTCTTTATTTTTCCTATTTTCTACATTGTAGAATAATATAGTGAAGACGTCAAAACTATGAAATAACACATATGGAATCATGTAGAAACCAAAAAAGTGTTAAACAAATCCAAATATATTTTATATTTCAGATTCTTCAAGGTAGCCACCCTTTGCCTTGATGACAGCTTTGCACACTCTTGGCATTCTCTCAACCAGCATCATGAGGTAGTCACCTGGAATGAATTTCAATTAACAGGTTGTTAAAAGTTAATTTGTGGAATTTCTTTCCTTCTTAATGCGTTTGAGCCAATCAGTTGTGTTGTGACAAGGTAGGGGTGGTATACAAAAGATAGCCCTATTTGGTAAAAGACCAAGTCCATATTATGGCAAGAACAGCTCAAATAAGCAAAGAGAAATGACAGTCCATAATTACTTTAAGACATGAAGGTCAGTCAATCCGGAAACTTTCAAGAACTTTTAAAGTTTCTTCAAGTGCAGTCGCAAAAACCATCAAGCGCTATGATGAAACTGGCTCTCATGAGGACCGCCACAGGAAAGGAAGACCCAGAGTTAACCTCTGCTGCAGAGGATAAGTTCATTAGAGTTAACTGCACCTCAGATTACAGCCCAAATAAATGGTTCACAGAGTTCAAGTAACAGACACATCTCAACATCAACTGTTCAGAGGAGACTGCGTGAATCAGGCCTTCATGGTTGAATTGCTGCAAAGAAACCACTACTAAAGGACACCAATAAGAAGAAGAGACTTGCTTGGGCCAAGAAACACGAGCAATGGACATGAGACCGGTGGAAATCTGTCCTTTGGTCTGACGAGTCCAAATGTGAGATTTTTGGTTCCAACCGCCGTGTCTTTGTGAGACGCAGAGTAGGTGAACGGATGATCTCCACATGTGTGGTTGACACCGTGAAGCATGGAGGAGGAGGTGTGATGGTGTGGAGGTGCTTTGCTGGTGACACTGTCTGTGATTTATTTGGAATTCAAGGCACACTTTACCAGCATGGCTACCACAGCATTCTGCAGCGATACGCCATCCCATTTGGTTTGGGCTTAGTGGGATTATCATTTGTTTTTCATCAGGATAATGACCCAAAACACATCTCCAGGCTGTGTAAGGGCTATTTGATCAAGGAGAGTGATGGAGTGCTGCATCAGATGACCTAGCCTCCACAATCACCCGACCTCAACCCAATTGAGATGGTTTGGGATGAGTTGGACCGCAGAGTGAAGGAAAAGCAGCCAACAAGTGCTCAACATATGTGAGAACTCCATCAAGACTGTTGGAAAAGCATTCCTCATGAAGCTGGTTGAGAGAATGCCAAGAGTGTGCAAAGCTGTCATCAAGGCATAGGGTGGCTACTTTGAAGAATCTAAAATACATTTTGATTTGTTTAACACTTTTTTGGTTACTACATGATTCCATATGTGTTATTTCATAGTTTTGATGTCTTCACTATTATTCTACAATGTAGAAAATCGTTTTAAAAAATTTAAGAAAAATCCTTGAATGAGTAGGTGTGTCCAAACTTTGGACTGGTACTGTAAATCAACCACAATACCCAAGCACCCTGAGCACTGGACCAGGGGAGACTAGAAGTAGACCAGGGGGAGGGTGGGAACCCTGTGAAGGGGAGGTGTAGCGTAGGCAGCAGGGAGTTACAGAGGTTTAAAAGGCTTCGGTGCTCTGTGTGACCCATGTAATATCAAAGCCCCTCTCCCCATCCCCAGGCACTGGTCATTGTAGCTTCAGTGCATATGCGAGACCTCCCGGGTCTCTGCAGGACGTAGCAGGCCTTTGTACCTCTCTGACCAGGCTGGGGCTCCCAGTGGACAGAGCAGGGCCAGGCAGAAGGCAGGCCTTGCCTCTCTATCTCCAGGCCATGCAAACTCCCACATAGCCTGGGGGGACACAGGGCATTGAGGCAACACAACCTGTTCACTGTTTCCCCCTCCAATAATATGATGTTTTACTCTCACTGTTGTTAAATCAAATCACACTGTTTTCAGAGGATTACCAAATGAATGGAACATGCCCATTACACCACTCTACCAGGTATTGAACCCCACTCCCCTCACTGCAGTCTTAATCTTACAGCTAAAACCATCCAGTGTGTCAGATTAGGTCGGAGATTCCTGAATCAGCAGGCTTTGCCGTGTGAGAGGAGGGAATAATCTTCTAAAAAACGAGATATCAGCAGGTTATCAGGCATTCAATTCAATCTCTTAGCACATTCTGGTGAAAAAGATGCTACTGTTGCTGAATTATCTGGGCTGATTGGCATGTCAACGTTTTTATCTCAGTTTTGATGCAGGTCAACATAAAGGGAAGCCCTATTTAGAACCCTAGCCAACACTTACATTCAATATTATTGACACAGAAGTAGCAACAAAAAAGAAAAGCCGCCCACCTCTATACTTTGTTGAGAGATGTATGAGACTTGCTCCCTGTGCTCAGCTTTCAGATTCACCCTCAAAGTGGCCGAAACGTTAATATTTTAACTTAAAATAAAATAATGAATTTTTAATGGTGAGCGAGCGTTGCGCCTTTTCCTTTTCAATGATTATCACATTTTTGGGTTGCACCTCGACTCACGTTGGTTGAGCGCCCTCCACTTCTTTCCAGATTCACTCTCAAAGAAATAAACATGACAACTATACACAACACAACAGTATGGTCATGACATCCTTTTCCCATGAAGCATGGTGAAACACACACACAAACACACACATATTGGCATCTGTTTACTTTATAACAGGGTTAAATTCCAACTGCCTGTTCTCTATAAAAACACGGGTTGTATGGTTAAATGAATGATCCAGGGGGAACTACGGCCCTAAAAGTGTTATGGCCTCAGACACAATGGATCATTCAGCTGATGGAACAGTTCGACTAGACCAACAGTGTGTGTGCATCATCTATTACATATACATATTTAGACGTGACTAGTAACAGAAGATATCTATACATTTGTTTTGTTTTGGTCTTTTACCAAACACTGATGGTAGAATAACCTCATCTGTCCCCGGCAAATACTATTTGACTGTTTCTCCCGTTGTGACCAATCAAGTTAACTCACCCTTATCAACAGAAGTAAGAGAATCAATGAAAACTACAGGAGTAAGAGGTTTTCCTTGATGTGACCCTATAGTGACCTCCCTCACATAACTGTTGTAGTGGCACTAGCTGAAGGAGGGGGTTACCCACACCTCTCTATAGGCTGGAGCACAAGGGGTCATCAGTCCTGTCTGGCCAGAAAAGAGCCAATACCCCAGAGGACAGCTCCTGCTGCTCTGGTCTGCAGAGCGCCCAGCCCCAGCCTCCCTCTGCCACTATACTGACGCCCTATAAAAGTGAGGGGGGAGGCTTTAAAACAGGCCCTCCCCAAGGCCCAGCAGAGATAAATGAACCTAGGTTACAGTCACTGCAGTCTTCTAATACACCACAGACAATAGGGACCCCTGCCAGGCTGGGGTATAGAGAAGAGAAGTCAGGGGAGCCCCTTATCAAAGGACTGGGAGATGTAGTAGCCAAGGATTTTAATTGTCCATTAAGCATGCATAATACAGGCCGTGGCCTAGCAACGCGATGAGGCGGCCTGCTGAGGTGCTATTGTCAGGCCAGGGGCTGACACTGAAAAACAGCTGATGCTGTCGGCAGGACGCCGGCAGGACACCTTGTAAGCAGGCAACCGAGGGCTAGGGGGAGCAAAGTATCTTCCGTTTCTGACCCTTACCCTCTCCCTCTACAACCAGCCCCTTCTCCCTCCCCTCCACACAAGCCTACCATTTAACCTACCTCCTCACTTTGCAACCTGAGGTCAATGCTTGGTCAGGTGTGCTGGGAAAAACCACAAGCAAACAGAGCATGGGCTAATGGGCCCAGTATAACCAAAGGTAAAAGAGCAACCCGAGGCAAACGGTTTGTTTTTCTAGAGAGTTGACCTCGTGTTCTAACTTGAAAGGACAACAAGGGGCTTTGATTGAGTTTCTCCAATCATTGCTTTTATGGAGGTGAGCGATGGCACTGAGGATAATGCTATGACAAGATATCAGCTCCATTTTATGTTTTATAGACGCCGGTAGAGGGCTAAATTGCACTGAGTGCAAACAGCATTATGATGTCAAACGGTCAGTTCGTTGTATTTCAGGAACTTTGTTGATTCCCCAAAAAGTCACCATTGACCGACCAACCTTATGCTTATAGAGTGAATGTGGAAGTAGTGGTTGTAGGTTCAACTGGTGCTGAATCCCTCCGTGACCCTGCCCTGACCCTGGCCTGTCACACGACTGCTGCTCTTTGTGCCACTCTCCTGCTCCTGCCTGCCTGCTGACTTTAGAGTGGAGATTGCAGGTATAATGTGGATTGTTCTCAGTGTGTTTTCAAAGATCAGAATAACAATGACATTTGCTCAGCTCCCTCAGTCACTCTTATTGATCACTTGCCCTCTCTCTTCTCTCTCCCTGATCTCATCAACTCTTTTTCTCTCCCTCTTTTCACTCTTGCTTGGGGATAAAAATAAAATCATCCAAATATTTTGCCAACCATTGTTCTTCTAACTGTCAAAGACATGTCCCTGATCAGGATGCCATAGTGATTAAATGCAATCAGATCATGGCTGGGACAGGTACAGCAAGAGGAAAGCCCACATTTTTTATGATTTAATTGTTGTGTGTAGTATTATATTAGATATAATAGCAGAGTAATGTACTGTGGTATGCATGTGGTGTGGAGAAGCTACGTTGCATCTTACTAGGGGGGGATGCGCTGGTCTGGGAGCTGTGGTGATGTGGGGAGCTGTGGCTGTGAGACAGGAGAGGGTTCATGCTGTGGGTGGGTATGGGGTACGTGTCCATCGCCAGCTTCTGACGGAAGGCCTCCTCCTTACGCCGGTTGGCAAACCAGTTATAGACCCGTACCTCAGTGACCAGGTTAGACCCCAGCCCATGAGCTTTAGATGGAGACACCCCTCTCTGGAGACACTCAGCCCTATAGAAGGAGAGATTTAAATAGTATCAATGGAATACAATGGAAAATAACAAAGGGAAAACATAATGATAGTTGCATTGGAATGATAGTTGGATACTGTAAACAAAGAGAGACATTCAACCCTGTCAAAATCATTCTAAGCTAGGGCCATATGCTGCTGTAATAATGGAGTTAGTATCAAATAAGATGTGCCAAACATTCAATTATTGAATGAGAGAACAAATTTGTATCCCAAATGGCACCCTATTCCTTATATAGTGCACTACTTTTGACCAGAGCCATATTGGCACCAGTGCACTAAATAGGGAATAGGGTGGCATTTGGGACGCTTCCCAAAAGGTGCAACTTTCTCATTCTCCAAAGTGTCCTCCGATCACCTGTTGCACTCCTCCACCAGAGCCTCCCGCTCCTCTTTGCTGGGGTTCTTCTGTCTTTCATAGGCCTGGTAGAGGATCTGTTGGGATGCAGGCCCCCATTTGAAACGGTTCCGTCTCATTTTCTTGCAGGAGGGTTCAGAGCCCACCTCCTCCCCTTGCTGCCCCATACCCTGACCAGGAGGGTTGAACTCTGGGAAGAAAAACAGCACCTGATCCTGACTGCCTTTGTCGGTCATATTGCTGCCAGAACCTTGCACTGCCTGGTTGAATTCTGGAAAATAAGAACAAGGTACATTCGATGCAGCTCATGTCACATAAACACATTGTATTGGGGGGAATGGAGACAAAATAAATCAATAAGACAATAAGAAGAAATAAGACATAATTTCATTAGGGACAATTTCACAATATGTAGCCTAGGCCCTAATGATAAATCAGACACATTTGAGGCATAGGCTTACTAGAATATGATTCTGACCATATGTAGAGCCGAGATATTACATTTATTTTAATGCAAATTGTGTTGTGGATGGCCATTAGAATTATGACGCCCAGGCCAACACACCTCTGTGCCTCTAACTGTATCGAAGGCTGTGTGAGAAACTCAAATATTAACTTACGTCTGAGAACTTCTCGCTGTTTCCTGACATACCAGGTGTAGAGCGCCGCTCGCTTCTGAGTTTTCATGGGCGTGCCTTTGTTGAGGTGCTGTGAGAGGTGAGACTGATTTAGCCCGGTTACGTCCACAACCTCGCGCTGTGGTATGTTGTGCTGTTGCATGTAGCCTTTGATCATGCGGGCGGCACGCCACGGGTCCTCACTGCGGTTACATAAAACACAAATAAAACAATATTCACGTCACCTTGCTAAATACATGTTATTCGTTCTATTAGTAGCCTAATAGTGTTATGTGTATAATGGCCTATAGGTGTTCAACTCCCAGGCTATAGGCCATTATACACCATAACACTCATACTAATAGCACTGCCAATCTAATGTATTATTCATTGGCCAAATACATTCCCAACCTAGCTTCAGCACCTAGCTACAGCACGAGCTTTTATTTCCCTTGGTTTATTCCATTCGTATTTCTCTCCGACTTTTTCGCCTGACGTTATCCCTGTTTTGCAAGGCCCCAAGTTTAAGTATTTTTGGGGGGTTGGGACAATTGTTAAGTACCTTAATAAACGACCGTTAATCATTGTATTCAATAGGATGTAAATACTTTCAAAGGTTACTGATTTCATTGAGCTGGTGTAAATCGACTGGATGATTTCCAGTGGTGTATAGTACTTAAGTAAAAATACTTTAAAGTACTACTTAAGTAGTTATTTGGGGTATCTGTACTTTATTTACTATTTATATTCGTGACAACTTTTAGTTTTACTTCAATACATTCATAAAGAAAATAATGTACTTTTTACTCCATACATTTTCTCTGACACCCAAAAGTACTCATTACATGTTGAACGCTTAGCAGGACAGAAAAATTGTCAAATTCACGCATTTATCAAGAGAACATCCCTGACCATCCCTAGTGTCCCCTGTAGCTCAGTTGGTAGTGCATGGCGCTTGCAACGCTAGGGTTGTGGGTTCGTTTCCCACGGGGGGCCAGTATGAAAATGTATGCACTCACTAACTGTAAGTCGATCTGGATAAGAGCGTCTGCTAAATGATCTGGCGGACTCACTAAACACACATGCTTCGTGTGTAAATGATGTCTGAACTTTTCGACAGTTTTTGAAATGTCAATATTTCATAGCGGATGTGAGCTACTAAGGATATATAATACAGAAATATATTACAAATGCTACTAAATTAGGCTATCAAATAATCTAAACTCTGCACGAATAGGATAGGCCTAGGGTACATTGGTTTAGAAGCGCAGTATTTTATGTCAGCTGAGTCTGACACACACTGAC
Source organism: Coregonus clupeaformis (assembly GCF_020615455.1). Lineage (NCBI taxonomy): Eukaryota > Metazoa > Chordata > Actinopteri > Salmoniformes > Salmonidae > Coregonus > Coregonus clupeaformis. The sequence continues at coordinate 41,112,785 of NC_059197.1, forward strand.
GTTATAGCCTACATTTCCCCATTTGGACAATAGGCCTATAGGCCTAATCAAATTCAGACTAAATCATCCCTGAATCGAGTATGAATCAAATAAATTAAATAGGTGCTTTGGTAGAACAAAATCATGTTGTTTGGTTACATATAGGAAATTGATAATACATTGATAATAAATTGAAGAAATGTATCAATTCAAGGCTTCCATCCAAAATTGCATTACATTATCGAAGAATACATTTGCCCATTGGGTAAAATCATCTGAATTATTCCAATCCTTCAATTATATCAATAATAAACACAATTGAATTGCACCCATCGATGACCACGCAATAGGAGGCTTTATGTCGATAAAAAAATCTATATTTCAAAACAACTTAAAAGGCCTAGCCTATATGCGCAGCGTGATCTAAAATATTACAGTAAAATTACACTTAGATTTAGCCTACGGTCACAGTCATCTCAGATTAAAGTATTGACTTCACATGGGTCATTTTTGCAAATCTACACACAACTGTTTGTTTTGGAGAATTAAGTCTGAGGGTTGATATGTTGGTTTAGATGTTGGTTTATAACTTTCGACAATGAATAACCAGATCTCCATTCACTCTAATCATACGACACTGTGTATCTTTCAGTTGATGATTTATAGAATACAATTAATAATAACTTAACTACACGTGGGTTAGTTTTGATTTTCTGCCGGCCAGTTGATCATGTTACTAGCGTAATGAATGAACATTTATAAATGTATTTTAGAAGATAAATTAAGACAATAACAAAATATACAAAGAGTAAGGCCTTTATAGACTACATTCATAAAACAAAATAATGTTTGCTTCAAAACATGTTGCAATATTTTGCCAGAACATTATTATTATTATTATTATTATTAGAGCCTATATCTAGTGCAACATTGAATCCTGCATAATAAACAAATGCGTTGATGGGAATTCACTTTCTCTTCTTGCGCTGCCAGATATAATCTAAGTGAGACAGATCGAGTAAGTTAATAATAAATAGATCTCGTTTAGTTGATATTTTGCTAAGGTAAAGAAATAATAACCCGTGTGGATAATTAGTAACTAGAACGTGAAAAGTACTACTGGCGCGTTATTTTAAATTTGTAAACAAAAGGAACATATTGCCATGCGCTTTACATTTCAATTAAAATTTGTTTTTACAGTCATTTTGTCAGCATTCAAAAATACAGACAAGATGCAGATACACTTCTGAGTCAGGCAAGTAGGCTATAGTTTTCATGGGCCACACGTCTGAACATGATTTCTGGAAGAAATAACTTTAACAGGCAGATAACCCTAATTGTTGACCTAATTTGACATAAAATGTTAAATACAAAAAGTTTTAAATACACTGAAATTACACCTAAATCTAAAATAATTAGGCATATCCATAATAACAATATTATTTTTGTTGTGAGCCTACCCTACTCGTTCATTCGGTAATGAACAGTCCTAAATGTATGAAATTAAACATTTAAAGTTATATTCACTTACGCTAATATTCGGTCAACTTCTGCCCTCTGTTCTGCTGCTTCCTCCGTGTTAAGCGACTGGAGTTCTTTTAGTATCGGTGGAGTATCGAAATCGTCCCCGTCCTCGGAGCCCTCGTCTCCCGACAGTTTGCCCTTACCGTGCCCGTTGCTCAAGGTAAGAAATACCGGCTTCGAATCCGAATCATTTCGGTTGATTTTAGAACTTGGCGGAGACATCTGGAGATTCTCCAACTTAACTCCAAAGCCATTCGGGCTAGGGTCCATATCGTCCAACGCTTGGATCAGAACATCTTTGGTAACTCCGGAATCTAACAAGGCGCTCAAGAGCTCCTGTTGGAGAGATGTCAACTTAGACACCATTTTCGAGAACATTAAAAAAAGTTAAATTCTGAACTAAAAGGGATAGGAAGGCTGGGGAGAAGAAAGAACTAGAAAATACAAAAAAAGTTCTTCTCTCTTCCTCTCCTGCTCCAGTGTTTATGTGAATTTCTTACTCCTGACACCTGCTCGGAGAAGCTGGTTCACTTCCCAGTTGAGGAGAGTAATATCATTTGCCATGATGCTTTCAGAGGGCAGGGAATATAAAACATGGTAATTAGTGGGCTGGCTGATGGGGACTTTATGCAAATCATCAGAAGAAGGCTGCACTGACTAACTGAAGCAGGTAGACCTGACAGTGTTTACATTGCAGCGCTGCTGCTTTTATTGGTTCTGCTTATCAGCAGCAAAACTTTCATGAACTTTGGACTGTTGTATAAAGACTTTGGTGAAAGAGGAGGGATGGTATATTTGTGATAATATTTATACTACTACTACTACTAATAATAATAATAATAATGATAATAATAATGACAAATTGTAATTATAATAATATTGTATAGACAATATAATATATTATTCATTATAGCATTTATCGTATCAACTTTGTTAATTTTAGTGGTTGTCATTAAATTCAACAGAAAAACATGCAAGCTACATAAAATGTATGCTACACAACGTGACACATTCTTAATTATTCACCTACTGTCATAACAAAGTATTTACACAAGCTCGATTATTTCATTATATATATATATATTTTTTTACATAGGTCTATAAATATATTAGAAACTTCTAGGCCAATGAGTAAAAGGTCTGTCAGTCTTGGGCTTGTATTTTTGTTTTTCTATATCTTTCTCATACGCTTTATAGTCTATAGGAATGTCTGACCATTTAAACCCCTATTACAGTGAGTTGTTTTCATATATATCAGAATAAACTTTAGAAGAGGAGGAGACCTATCCATGAACAGATCAGCGCTGTAATCGTGACCATAGTTCTGACGCACAATGGCGCGCTGGGGGACACACCAGATTCACCGGGCCAGCAAGCAGGTGCCGCTGAATATCATAGTAGGCCTACACCATGGGGCAGGTTCGGTGACCTGTAGAACGAGGAGAACTAAACAAATGAAGTAGGCTAATATGGAAGAGTTGGTGGGTATAGTCATAAGAGCAAAATGTGGCCTGATATTATGATATTTTTTTATCCATATGAAAATGTATTCATATTGCTTAGCATATTGGTTAACAAGATGTTGATTGTATCATATCTAATACAGTGGTATTGCCTGCCAATAATTGTACAGCCCTTACTGTCAGTGTAGTACCAATACTCGTGGTTGATCATTATATGACCAGAGGACAGAGCAAACCTAATAGAATTGGTCTGCAAATAATGTTTACATTATGCCTGTGTTATGCCCCACGTCGTGTCAGTAGGATAATGCTTATAAACTAGGACTGCATCGAATTGTATTACTTAGACAATTCCTAAATGTATACACGTTTTCTTTATAAATATGCATTAATCCAGGCAAATCAATTATTGTATGCCTAGGCCTATATGTCATCCACAAGGCTAATCAAAATTAAATATATTTATATTGTAACTTTACATAATATCGGTTTATTTTCCAGTCTTGTATTAGATAGCGGATTGCAACTAACTATCCTATATCTATCTAACTATTGTATCAAACTATCCTATTTTATTTTTTGTCTTAAGTCAAAAATATGTTGATTTTAAAATGTCTCAAAGCAAATGTTAAGAGGCCTATAACCCCCCAAAATGCGTTGCGTTGGTCATGGCACGTCTTGAGACATGTGTGTAATTTGGTGTCATTACACAAGATAATGTAATGCAATCAATCAGCTTCTTATCGCTGCTATTTTTCTCTGTGCCGCTGTCTTGTAAAGTTTGCCTGAGGCTGACACACAACTTTACCTGCACTTCGAACTTGTGTAAATTTCCATCGATCCATTCTGTGCAGCCCGGTAGAGTAGATAACAGAACGGTAATATTTACAGCTAAATCCCGGACTGTCTACATACAATACTGTCTCCTCCAATTACAAGTTTATCTGATGATAATTAATGTTTGTTTTTTACTTTCCAGACAGAATTGAGGGGAATTAATTAATTTCGAAATGATGGGATCGAATTACTTGTTTTGGTCATATCCACTTAATATCCAGCCATATACATTATTGTAGTCCTAGGCCTATGTCATCGACAAGGCTGATCAAAAATAAATATATTTATATTGTAACTTTAAACAATGTCGGTTTCTTTTCCAGCCTTGTATTAGATAGCAGATTGCAACTAACTGTCCTCTATTTATCTAACTATTGTATTAAACGATATTTTTTGTTATTCTTTTTTTAAAATGTCCTAAGTCAAAAAGTTGTTGATTTTAACAATTTCTCAAAGCAAATGTTAAGAGTGTTATAACCCCCCAAAAGGCGTTCTGTTGGTCATGACTCGTATAATGGTCTTGAGACATGTTTGTCATTTGGTGTCATTACACAAGATAATGTAATGCAATTGATCAGCTTCTTATCGCTGCTATTTTTCTCTGTGCCGCTGTCTTGTGAAGTTTGCCTGAGGCTGACACACACCTTTACCTGCACTTCGAACTGGTGTAAATTTCCATCGATCCAATCTGTGCAGCCTGGGTAGATAATTCATGTTTGTTTTTTACTTTCCAGACAGAATTGAGGGGCATTAATTAATTTCGAAATGATGGGATAGAATTACTTGTTTTGGTCATATCCACTTCTCTCATAATTAATTAGATAAGGGTGGCCTACTGAGGAAATTCATTATCTGAGGTTTGGTGGAATTGGCACTAGGCAGAGTTCCATGAAATGAAATAACCACATATAGATATCTGAAAATACGAAGTAATTCGGACTTGACAACAAGACCTATGGTTCATATGAATAATTAATAAGTAGAGCTGTACTAAACATTGTCTATAACGTCTCTCTCTAAACATGATGTATTTTATGCCTCTTAACGTCATGTCTCTAATGAATATGCATGAGCACCTACACTGTTAAAATGAAGTGCTATGTAACACCAAAACTAGTGACAGCTGAGCTGCCACCAACTTGAAGGAGATGAAACCTTAACTTTGCTGTAGGATTGAAACACATCATCCTGAGATAATTGTTTGGATTCTGCACTTGCCTTTTCCGTTGACAATAACGAATGTGGGAATGGGTGCTGTCCTCATTGAAAGTCAATTCGTCTGATGGTTTTGATATCCATTCATCAAGATCCATTACACCTCATGGCACAACAAGCTTAATACCAATATAGAAACAAACATGCATACAACATTGTCTGAAAGAATCATAAAGTCTAAACATTTTGAATTACCCACAATCCTCTAAAATCAGAGTCACGTGGCAAGAAATGAAACGCAAGGTGATTAAAACCAGACTTCCAATGAGTTCAATCACTCTGTCTCTATTTGCAACACAATCTCACACTCAATTCGTGCAAATATATACAAAAAGTATTTCTGCAGATTTTGTGCGTTTTTGAGCGTTTTGTGTAGCTTAATTCCTGTGAAAAGACACAGATTTTTGTGCTACTTCATTCATAGGAAAATACATTTTTGGGGTGGAAACTTCGGAACAATCTTTTGAAAGTTATTAGAGCCATGCATGATGGGCAATGATGTTCTACACTGCCTTTATTTGTATCCCACATTTATTTATATAAAAAAGCAAACGTGTTAACAACCCAATTTTGTCACCAAAATAATTATAACATAATAGTAGCCGTGCGTTTTTTTATTAATGCCAATACTGTTTTTTATGCTTGTTTTAACTTAATACTTTGGGATACTGGTGCACTTGTAGTCAGAAAGGCCCTTTTTTCGTGTGGGCAACAGTAGGCCTACACAATTTTATCGTAACGCATTTCATATTTCATGGAGCCTACATTACACCATTTCTTCATAATGCATTTAATACAAGACTCCATTTTTTTGTGTACATTACACCATTTCTTTCATAATGCATTTTATACAAAGCTATGTCGAATTTTATGAGGGTTGCCAGATTGGAGAAAAAAAACAGATTACTTTTTTGTGGTATCGATGAAGGTATTTGATTGGGGAATGGGGATACATTTTTATGATGTGAAATTGTAATACACACCATAATAAACACACAGGCACACAAACACTTACACACATATACACACACTCACTTTGTTTGTACTCATGTTAAAGCTGACTCTTGACTTTTGTATGAAGGATTTTTTATAGAATATTTGTATCTAGTTGTCATGTATTCATTATCTTTAACTGGTTAAATGTTTGTAGTTTGCATGTTTCAGTAATGATTAACATGGTTAAATAGTCGTAAATCTCTGCTTGATTTAGCTTTTGGTATATTTGGCATTTTTATACATATTCTGTATTTCCACTGAAGAAAACAATAATTAATCCACACACTACTGTAAATAAATGGACAGTACCTGTTATAAAACGAAAATTGCTCTCCCTAAATAAATGGTGAGAAATGCTCAGTCTGAAGCCATTTGGCTATGGGTTTCACAGCCCTATAATAATGATACAAGTTATATCACCTTAAAAAGGCTTTATTTACAACCTTTGGGGTATAACATGTTGGACAAAGTGGTATAGGAGAGTCTGACATATAACCCCTAACTCTATTCTCTGTGTATATTCTCTGTGTATATCAATGATGTCGCTCTTGCTGCTGGTGACTCTCAGATCCACCTCTACGCAGACGACACCATTTTGTATACATCTGCCCCTTCATTGGACTCTGTGTTAACAAACCTCCAAACGAGCTTCAATGCCATACAACACTCCTTCCGTGGCCTCTAACTGCTCTTAAACGCTAGTAAAACTAAATGCATGCTCTTCAATCGAACGCTGCTTGCCCGACTAGAATCACTACTCTCGGCGGGTCTGACTTAGAATATGTGGACAACTACAAATACCTAGGTGTCTGGTTAGACCGTAAACTCTCCTTCCAGACTCACATTAAGCATCTCCAATCCAAAGTTAAATCTAGAATCGGCTTCAGCGGGTCTGATTTAGAATATGTGGACAACTACAAATACCTAGGTGTCTGGTTAGACCGTAAACTCTCCTTCCAGACTCACATTATGCATCTCCAATCCAAAATTAAATCTAGAATCGGCTTCCTATTTCGCAAAAAAGCCTCCTTCACTCATGCTGCTAAACATGCCCTCGTTAAACTGACTATCCTACCGATCCTTGACTTCGGCGATGTCATTTACAAAATAGCTTCCAACACTCTACTCAGCAAATTGGATGTAGTCTATCACAGTGCCATCCGTTTTGTCACCAAAGCCCCATATACTACCCACCATTGTGACCTGTACGCTCTCGTTGGCTGGCCCTCACCATAGCAACACCCACCCGTAGTCTGCATTCCAGCAGGTATATCTCACTGGTCATCCCCAAAGCCAACACCTCCTTTGGTCGCCATTCCTTCCAGTTCTCTGCTGCAAATGACTGGAACGAACTGCAAAAATCTATGAAGCTGGAGACACTTATCTCCCTCACTATCTTTAAGCATCAGTTGTCAGAGCAGCTTACCGATCACTGCACCTGTACACAGCCCATCTGTAATTAGCCCACCCAACTACCTCATCCCCATATTGTTATTTACATTGTTATTTATTTTGCTCATTTGCACCCCAGTATCTCTATTTGCACATCATCTTCTGCACATCTATCACTCCAGTGTTAATACTAAACTATAATTTTAACTATCACTCCAATGTAGCGTAAGAAAGTGAAAGCTGCAACAAGGACTCATACATGGCAAAGTGAGCTCTAACGGCTGTTGCCATGAAAGCCTAGTAGGCCTCTGGGCAGAGACAGTAGGCCTACAATGCTGGCATATGCCTTGTTACAATAGCTCAATGTGGTCCTCTGTAGCTCAATTGGTAGAGCATGGCGCTTGTAACACCAGGGTAGTGGGTTCGATCCCCGGGACCACCCATACGTAAAAAATGTATGCACACATGACTGTAAGTCGTGTTGGATAAAAGCGTCTGCTAACTGGCATATTATTATTATAACATGATTGACACAACCATAATAATCATCATGAAGTGCCATAAGTGTAAGCCAACATAATTCATTATTTTGCATTAATCTGTTTAACTGCATTGATATGGCTTAATTGATCATAGTCCATTCTCGTTATAGTTGAAAATACCATGCAGTTGCACCATGGGAATTTAAACCAAACATAATTTTTTTTGCAGGTCTTCTGTTTCCCCACATTTATTGATGAATTAATTTCCCATCATGGAAATGTATCCCCATTCCCCAATCAAATACTTTCATCGATACCACAAAAAAATAGATAAATATAGATTTTTACTCCAATCTGGCAACCCTCATAAAATGTGAAATAGCACCAGTATCCCAAAGTATTAAACGAAAACAAGCATAGAAAACAGCATTGGCATTATTAATAAAATGAAAAAAAAAGTAAGGCTACTATTTTATTATAAGTATTTTGGTGACAACCTGGTTGATTAACAATATTGGGCTGTTAACACGTTTTAAAAATATATATATAAATAAATGTGGGACACAAAAAAAGGCAGTGTAGAACACCATTGCCCAAAATGCATTGCTCCAATAACTTTCAAAATATTGTTCCGAAGTTTGTCCCCCCAAAATTGTATTTTCCTATGAATTAGGTCACACAAAAATAAGTGTATTTCCTACGAATTAAATCGCACAACACTTTTCGTATTTTCACACGAATTAAGCCTCACAAAAACCCATTAAATCTGCTGAAATACTTTTTGTACATATTTGCACGAATTGAGTGTGAGATTATGTTGCTCTCTTTGGTTATCCTCATAAAATATACATTTTGAGCAACATATTTAGTTGGATTTATTCATAGATTATTTTTGGTAAAATGAAATTAACAAATCATTAACACAATTTGCATACATTTTTAAAATATATTTTGGGTGTATCTTGACACTTTATTGAGACAATGATGAAATGACAAAGGAGATACAGATAGGTGAAAGAAACAGACTGAAGGATTGGAGCCGGGAATTTAACCTGGGTATTCCATGGGGAGATGGGTGACAGGTCTAAGCCGGGTGCATTGTCACTAGACCACAGGCTCTGCACTACTTGCATTCATTTTTATTAAGTATATGTTTATGTTTTTTTGTTGTCGTCAATTTCTTACAGTGTGGTTGAGTGGGTAAAATTCCAACGAAATGTACCATCTTACTGCCACTCCTGTTTCTAATCTGTTTAAATAAAGCATTTAAAATATTCTCCATAGGCCCTTATCATGAATCAATATTTAGGCTATATATTCATTTGCATTTCCTAACACTCTCTTAAAAACACCAATATTAAGGTTGAAGAACCACTTTGGGTGTTTCAGAGTACTTCATTTCTGTTTTAAAACACATTCTGTGCATTAAAACACTTACATTAGGTTTACATTCAAACACCCTCCAAACACCAAATCTCAGTTTAGGTGCACTATTCATGGTTTCGTTTCATGGTGTTTTGAGACTTTTTACAGTGTAGTGCCATTATCATCCATTAATGATTTGTCTTTGTTTTTCAAAATTGCTTGTATTTTTTCTGCTTTAAAGCGCTTTGAGATTATTTATGTAATGAAAACGCTATAAAAGTTGAATACATTTTTATAAGTGTATAAAATAACTCAAAAGGAAAATCAAAACAGGTATGATTGCAACATTTCCTCAAGGTCATTATTGAAGTGATTCACATTTGTAGAGGATGGAAATGACTAAGGAGCCAGGTTCCTGTCATTTTCACATGCCTCTAAAAGATCAGTCAACTATTAACAAGAAATAATAACAAACAGCAAAAACTGTTTATCCAAAACGCAGTGCATCATCAGGCTTGGCTGTTGTGAAAGAAGCAGACTGTGTGTTGGAGCGTAGCGGATAACACTGACGGACACAGGATTCTCACATGAGTTAGTGACACAGGCAGGGACAGTTGGGCAACAGAGACAGGGACCATGTCTGTTTCCCAAATGGCACCGTATTCCCTATATAGTGCACTACCTTTGACTACACTGCACTACTATGAAGCCAGGTCAAAAGTAGTGCACTGTATAGGGAATAGGGTGTCATTTGGGATGAAGACCATCAGAGGAGGTCAGCAGTAGTCCTATTACAACCTCAGTCATATGCAGTGCAGTGGCCTCTGAGTTTGGTCTTCAAACCACTTCAGTATAACTATCTATATTTGGTTGCACTTTGGACTGTTATGGACTGTACCACTGACAACTGTTACAGTATTCATTAGAATATTGAAATCAGATTCAGTTGAAATACAAGGACCACTGCACCGAAGGTCATGCAAATCATTACCCAAAATAGCTATCAATGGGGCCTAACAAACTGGGACGCAAATTGAAAACAGTGAGATTATTCAGGAGGACTGCTTCAATTACTCTTGGGAGTTGTATGAAACAACATAGATAGAACAACAGTAGCACATTCATCCACATAGTTTACACATTTACCTTAATTAAACCCATAATAGGCATGTCGTCTCCATATTGTTCCCTGACAGTTGAGAGGATGGGATTCACTGTTGAGAGGATGGGATAAGACCAGTGAATCACTCAACATGGGCTGATAAGGAAATAATCCCTAAAGCTGGAATGACAATACAACTGACAAATCACAGACATTCTTACGGAGATATACTCAATTTCCAAAAACAATTGGCCAATCGGATGAATCTCATCGCTAAAGTTCTGTGTTCCCTTTAGAAACCAACGAGATCATGCAATGGATCAACACCTGGTGTAGAAGTGGGACTGAATATAAAAGGGCCAAGCCAGGATGTGACAGTCAGTATGGGATCTGGATCCATCCGGTCTAGGCAAGTTTGCTGTCTACAGTTTTAATGAAAGTGTGATGAGTCCAAAGGTTCTGGGATGAACTGTGAGTACAGGTGGTGACCCAAACTGTGCTTGGCTGCCATTTCAGTCTTCAGTGACCTCTTCCCCCCTTAACCCTCCTCCCCCTGACTTGATGGGTTTGGGGCAGAAAGCGGAACGTTTGGAAACTCAGACTGAAAAGGGCAAAACCTTCATGCCATGTGCGTGAGATTCAGGAACCAGAGACCATGTCCCGTTCCACAGACTAATCTGGACCTTACCCTCCTCACATTTCACTCCCTGACCGCTCTCTGCTCATCTCTCCCTCCCGAAGACGGCTTGAGTCTCTCTCTTTTGCAATATTATTCTATACACACTCAGCACTGGTCTTTCATTGTATTTTCTAATTACTTTCCACATTAGACACTGTTACAGAATTCACACAGAATTTATGTTGTCAAAACATCTTTGTGTTTTACGAGTACGTTGACTGGGTTTTACCTATGACCAACTGTTCTTACCCATGCCCTTTGTATAAGGACATGTGGAGGTACAGTGGGGAAAAAAAATATTTTGTCAGCCACCAATTGTGCAAGTTCTCCCACTTAAAAAGATGAGAGAGGCCTGTAATTTTCATCATAGGTACACGCCAAATATGACAGACAAATTGAGGAAAAAAATTCCTGAAAATCACATTGTAGGATTTTTAATGAATTTATTTGCAAATTATGGTGGAAAATAAGTATTTGGTCACCTCCAAACAAGCAAGATTTCTGGCTCTCACAGACCTGTAACTTCTTCTTTAAGAGGCTCCTCTGTCCTCCACTCGTTACCTGTATTAATGGCACCTGTTTGAACTTGTTATCAGTATAAAAGACACCTGTCCACAACCTCAAACAGTCACACTCCAAACTCCACTATGGCCAAGACCAAAGAGCTGTCAAAGGACACCAGAAACAAAATTGTAGACCTGCACCAGGCTGGGAAGACTGAATCTGCAATAGGTAAGCAGCTTGGTTTGAAGAAATCAACTGTGGGAGCAATTATTAGGAAATGGAAGACATACAAGACCACTGATAATCTCCCTCGATCTGGGGCTCCACGCAAGATCTCACCCCGTGGGGTCAAAATGATCACAAGAACGGTGAGCAAAAATCCCAGAACCACACGGGGGGACCTAGTGAATGACCTGCAGAGAGCTGGGACCAAAGTAACAAAGCCTACCATCAGTAACACACTACGCCGCCAGGGACTCAAATCCTGCAGTGCCAGACGTGTCCCCCTGCTTAAGCCAGTACATGTCCAGGCCCGTCTGAAGTTTGCTAGAGTGCATTTGGATGATCCAGAAGAGGATTGGGAGAATGTCATATGGTCAGATGAAACCAAAATAGAACTTTTTGGTAAAAACTCAACTCGTCGTGTTTGGAGGACAAAGAATGCTGAGTTGCATCCAAATAACACCATACCTACTGTGAAGCATGGGGGTGGAAACATCATGCTTTGGGGCTGTTTTTCTGCAAAGGGACCAGGACGACTGATCCGTGTAAAGGAAAGAATGAATGGAGCCATGTATTGTGAGATTTTGAGGGAAAACCTCCTTCCATCAGCAAGGGCGTTGAAGATGAAACGTGGCTGGGTCTTTCAGCATGACAATGATCCCAAACACACCGCCCGGGCAACGAAGGAGTGGCTTCGTAAGAAGCATTTCAAGGTCCTGGAGTGGCCTAGCCAGTCTCCAGATCTCAACCCCATAGAAAATCTTTGGAGGGAGTTGAAAGTCCGTGTTGCCCAGCGACAGCCCCAAAACATCACTGCTCTAGAGGAGATCTGCATGGAGGAATGGGCCAAAATACCAGCAACAGTGTGTGAAAACCTTGTGAAGACTTACAGAAAACGTTTGACCTGTGTCATTGCCAACAAAGGGTATATAACAAAGTATTGAGAAACTTTTGTTATTGACCAAATACTTATTTTCCACCATAATTTGCAAATAAATTCATAAAAAATCCTACAATGTGATTTTCTGGAAAAAAAATTCTCATTTTGTCTGTCATAGTTGACGTGTACCTATGATGAAAATTACAGGCCTCTCTCATCTTTTTAAGTGGGAGAACTTGCACAATTGGTGGCTGACTAAATACTTTTTTCCCCCACTGTAGGTGTTGTCTTACCTTGGCATGGGACAGATCGAAGGGGCAATCATCCACACCTACATAACAAAGAGCCTGTTTCAGTAGCCTAAGGTGTGTTTTGTCTGTTTTGGCAAAGTATGATAGGATCTATATCTGTCACATAAAAACATCACTGTTGGTTATCGCATGATTAAAAAAATCTTACCTCCATTTACCTAATTTAAACTAGGATGATCCTGTTGAAATAAATAATCACCTTTCCAAGATAGTAAGAGGTGTTGTGTCGTTATAACACAATTATCATACAATTCACACTTCCATTAGACCAGTTCTCCTAAAAATAAATAAAATAAAAATAAAGTTGGGACCAGATAAAACAACAAATGTAATTAGTCAAACCCTGGGACAATCTCATACTAATAGAATGATAAATCGATCAGTTATTTGATTTATTAGAGGCAGAGGGGCTTTGATTGCATAACATTGAGTTTCCATTGGAAACATTAGTAGCTTTCCCTGTCCCTGTAAATCACAGGGAGAGTTCAGTCAGTGATGTGGCTGAAACCAACACACACCAGCATAGCCTACTACTCATTGACATCCTGATAAAGTGATACAGGAGGACACTGAAGAGGAAAGTGATTAAAAATTATGCTGGTATCTAGGCAGGCCCTCCTCCCCATTGTTAAACATGACCTGTGGATGATCCTGGCCTGACTGAGGCCCTGCCTGTCTGACAGCTAGGGACATTGTTAGCTCTGTCAACACACACTGGAGAGGGCGTGCGTTTCTGTGGGCTTTTCTTGAATCAGGCCCAAGACATTAAAGTCTCTATGCTTTTGCATAGTGTGCCAGAGGAGTGTGGAGTGCAATTGAGTTTTTCCTCCTTTCTTTCTCTTTGTTACATCCTGTCAGATCTTAGAGGCTTTGAGGTCACATCGTCTTTCATCAGAAAGCTGCAGGGAAAACTGTTTCTCTTTTCTTCTATTACTCACTCACCTCCTCTCTCTCTATCTCTCTCTCTCTCTCTCTCTCTCTCTCTCTCTCTCTCTCTCTCTCTCCTCTCTCTCTCTCTCTCTCTCTCTCTCTCTCTCTCTCTCTCTCTCTCTCTCTCTCTCTCTCTCTCTCTCTCTCTCTCTCTCTCTCTCTCTCTCTCTCTCTCTCTCTCTCTCTCTCTCTCTCTCTCTCTCTCTCTCTCTCTCTCTCTCTCTCTCTCTCTCTCTCTCTCTCTCTCTCTAAGTATATATCTCTTACTGTGTAGACTAGAGAGTCATCTTCAATCATCTGACTGGCAACCAAGACCAGGACATGAGTTAGAGGATTATGCAGTAACGTTAGCTTGCCCATCGGGGCAGTGCGACCCCTTGCATCATTCGATACGCCCCCTCTTCCCTTCCCAACAGTCAGGAGCAGGCTGCTCCCGGCACCAGCTGAGACAGGCAGGCTGCACACTACAGTACAACACACCACCACACCACCACACCACCACACCACCACACCACCACACTACAGCACTGATTCATCCTGCTTCAGACTGGGCCTGGGGGCTGGCTGGGGCAGCCCTGCTCAAACTTGGCCCCTCACACTGAATCTCAGGGGAGCTGGTGCTATTGTATAGGGCTACACAGCATAATCTATTCCTCAGTTTGAATGGTATCCTTAATACTTTCTAAAGGAGTTTGCATCAGCACAGTACATAATGGTCCACCTTAAAATAGCATTTTACAACACGTCATACAAAACAGATTTGAGTAGATGATAACATCTTAAATTCACCCTACACTGTGAGGGGGTGTTTTTGAGGAACACCTCTGTCTGTCTGGGTGTAACATACATGGTACACTCAGTAGAAACTACAGGGCCTACAGCACCTTCCCATTCCCTGCTGTTGCATCCATCCTCTCTAGCCTCCAGCTGCAATCAACCTGCTGCTGTTTCTCTGGCAAGCAGGCCGGTCGGCCAGTGGTAAATATTGACTCAGGGATTGAAGCAACAGCCACTTTGTCAGAGTATACGGGTCCGGAGACGGTATCTCTATGACTCCCCAGGTGTAAACACAACATGGCTTGCCATCCTACGGCTGGAAGTCAGGGATGGCAACAAGGAGAACATGTAATACAATCTAAAACACACAATGATTCCCCTTTAACTCTGATGGTACCCCCTTCCAGACACCTGCGACAATTTCATCCCATAGATAGGCATCAGTCTCAAATGAACTGACTCCTTTGGGGTTAGCATGGTATAAGGTAGTGAGAGAAACACAATGATAACTTACACAACTTACAAAGAGATGAGTTAGATTCCATGACCCTTCACTGAGACTGAGACCAAGCTCATGTACTTAGCGGGTTCTTTAGATGGTGGATGGAAGACTCTCTGGCCCAATCCCAAATGGACCCCTAAGCCCTACACCCTGTGCACTTGTGGAGATCTGAGAGGATTTGACAGTTGTAAGCAATATGGTAATAGCTCCACCTTCCCCTCTAATAGACTAGGTGTAAGTTTCACCATATTACTTCTACCAATCAAATCCTCTCAGATCTCCATAAGTGCATAGGGAGTAGGGCTTAGGGGTCCATTTGGGATTGGGCCTTCATGTAGACAAACTGGACGGAGAATGATTACGCTTTTGCATATTTACTGATGAACTGACCACAGTTACAGCCATGCATCAACCACAGAGATAAATAGAGGACTCATCTTTGTATCTGTGCCATTATAGCATCTATGACAGCATGGGCACCATTGATGCTTTCTCCATTTTGAAGTAGTCAATTTTCTCCTTCACGATTCGCTGATCCCTCTTGATGACCCGGTTGGACATGATTCCAACAGGGTCACCAGGAGGGATCAGCAAATGAAGTTGGAAGTCCCACCCAGACCTCTATCATTCTCTATGGCATCAATTCAACTACTTCTTCCTGAGGTGCATCCAGTTCACTTGAACGTTTGCTACGTTGCGGAACGGTTTGTACTGAATGACATGTTTCACCAAAACGTTCTTGTACGTTCTTGAACAGACTTTGAGGTATGTTTCCTCCCGTTTGGTGGGTGTGGCGAGATCTGTCTTGAAGCAATATGTGACGTATTTAAAGGGCAGTGGCCATGCTGACAGCGTTCCACATCCCACAACTCAACCCCTCTCCGTTTTTCAACTGGTCATTACGTACAGCATCGTTTCCGTTCAATTGAACGTTCCAGAATGTAAAAACATACTGAACGCAGCCCTGTTCTCACCCTACAATTACAAACATTTGACCAATCAGAATAGAGTAAAGTAGTTGCTAGGTAGGTAATCAATTAGCATTATAATTCCAAACAACTGATTCACCATATTTTAGAACTAGTCAACAATAACTAAGAAAGGAATATCTCCCATAAAATATTCCTACAATAATATTGAGACCAAGACCAAGCTTTTAATTCCAAAGATTGTACGCACATTTCACAGGAAAGACTTTCACACGTTTTATACATTTACACAAAGGTTATCATACTTCAACTGTCATTCTACTAAAGTTGGTGCTGTGTAACACTTCCAGGTCTGCAGAAAGGAACACCTTCAACTAATGCTTCCCAATTGATCAGGGTCCTGGCAGAGAAGTTAATAACAGAGTCAGGTTCCATCACAAATGGCACCCTTTTCCCTATAGTGCACTACTTTTGACCAGAGCTGTAGGGGCCCTGCTCAAAAGTAGTGCACTATATAGGGTGCCATTTGAGACACAACCTCGCTTTCCAACAGAGTGACTCAGGGAAAACAAATGAGACCAAAAACACACACAGGCACATTGAGGCATGAGAAGAAACGTTCTAGGTAAGTGTGTGGCCCACCACCATCCAGGACAACCAAAGCTCTTTTTTTTCTTCAGGTGAAAAAAGAGGTGTTCGTTCACCAACATTTAGTGAAAGGTCACAGTAGATAAATGTGTCAGTTTGGCTCTTGTCCACTGTTTGCCATGGATGACTTGTGCAGACAGCCATAGAGGCCACATCACACTTCTCCTGGTGCCAATTCCTGCTCAAGGCCTACCTACGCTTTTTCCTTCCTCATCTATCAAAGCAGAAATCACCCACTACAGTACAGCCACAGGCCGATCCAAACTGCACTCTCCACATTTCTCTTTGTTTTAGAACAGTTCCTCTCAATCCCAGCCTAAGGCCTCAATTGCACACTGGACCTCCATTATTCCAAAAGGAGACATGGTCTATAAGATTGTCAGGTCTACATCCTTTGAGAGCGAAATTATGCTATGGTAGTTATTATGGTAGTTATTAGTCTGCACCTGTGTCCCGCAGCGAGCTGTGCAGTGCTCACACACCATGCAAAGAATGAGGATGACCCATGTCCCTGAGCCTGTGGTAAAAAAGGCGACCTTTCTTTTTTTATTTGTGAGTTAGCCATTGGTGACGCTGAACTAGTCAACTCTGAAGGCTTTTGCATGATTATGCCTGTGATTCAAATGCTCTACAGTGCCATGATGGAATATGCGGGTTTCAAATCAACGGCCCCTTCCTCATAGGTCTCTTGAACAACTGTAGTCTATAGGGCTCCTTTTGTATTACATGTGATGTCACAAAGGGTATCAGGCAGAGTACCACTGAAACTACATATGGCCTCACTGCTGCCATCTACTGAGCAATGAGCCAAATAGCTGCACTAAACCAGACGTGTAAGGTCTCAGCTAAAGTATCACACAAGCAAATCCAAACCCTGAAAAGGAAAACAATCAATTTTCACTCTTTCTCTGTTTCACACACACACACACACGTGAGTACGCACAAGGCACGCGCACACACGAAAGCACAAACACACACACACACACTCATAAATACATACAGTATTTCCATTGACCTCATTCAGATTAGACTGAAAGCTGAGTGTGCCAAGAACAAGCTAGGTGTGGCGGTTGGTTGTTATAAATCTGCTGAGAGAAAACCGATGAAATTCTGACTTGACTTGTTAGATGAAAGGAATTCAAATCAGATACAATACATTAGCTCCTGTTCTCAATGGTTAGGCAAACATGACCTCAAATCCTGGAACAGTCTGTTACAAAATGTATAGCACGTTAAAAGCCCTCTATATTTAATGATACATTTAAAGTAGTTGCATTGTTATGTTATTATCCACTCCATTTGACAAATTGACACAATGGCCACACAGAAACTGCCATATAAATGTTCCCCAAAAGAAATCTCATTCTGAAACAGTTAGGTGAAACCTTTTCTTGCTTTCTTGAGAAATAGTCTCAGTAATCTTTATTCCAATGCAATCCAATTTCCTGTTGTTGTGGATTTGCATAATGCAATCAGAGGAAGAGGTGGGAGAGAGTGGAAGATAAATGGGACAGGGCAGAGTTTACTCTCCCAGAACTGATTCTAACAGGTGGATTTACTGAGGCAGAATCCTCCCTCATCTCCATGCACCACACACGCACTCACATACACTCACACACACACACTCACACTCACACTCTCATTGGTTGGTCTGTGCCCGGGCTTGTTCCAGCGACTTAGGAAGTACCCACAATGCTCTTGACCAGAGCACTGATGCATGTTGGGGGTGAGGTCTGGCTAGGAGTCAGGAGTGCATGTGATTTTGGTCACCCTCCTCCTCCTATGCCTCCCCCTCCCTCCTCCCTATTTTCCCTCCCTCCCTCCCTCCAGTCCAATGTTTCCCTTTCTCCTCCTCCTCCTCTCCACAATGAAAGATTCAGAGGTTATTAACTGCTTGGCTTCCTCTGCGATTAGAGCCGGGTTCACTGCCCCCTTATTAATGCACAGGCACACACCACTGCCATTAGCAGCCATGAGAAGTGGAATGTTCTGACTGAGACCCTGCAGAGCAAACATCGGCACACACACACACACTCTGTGACACACGCATCCACACACACACACACACACACACAGACACATACACACACAGACACACAGACACAGACACACACACACACACACACACACACACACACACACACACACACACACACACACACACACACACACACACACACAGGCACACACACAGACTGACACACACACACATTGACTGCACAATCTTAACATATACACCACAGAGGGCACATTCTTTGGCACATAGGAGTAAGAGAGACTTATTTCAGTTGGCCATAATTTGTGTAAAAGTGCCAAGAACCCTCATAAGAGGTAGACCACAAGGGGTAGACCATAAGGGGTAGACCACAAGGGGTAGACCATTAGGGGTAGACCATAAGGGGTAGACCATAAGGGGTAGACCACAAGGGGTAGACCATAAGGGGTAGACCACAAGGGGTAGACCACAAGGGGTAGACCACAAGGGGTAGACCATAAGGGGTGGACCATAAGGGGTAGACCATAAGGGGTAGACCATAAGGGGTGGACCATAAGGGGTAGACCATAAAGGGTAGACCATAAGGGGTGGACCATAAGGGGTAGACCACAATATTAGGAAGGTGTTCCTAATGTTTGGTATACTCAGTGTATAGGGAAATATGATGCTTTTCAGAAGCAGTCACAGATTCAACATTCCCCAGAACAGCCAACATTGGCCTATATGTGATAGGATAGAGGGTAGGTACGGTTATACACTGAGTGTAAAAAAACATTTAAGAACACCTTCCTAATATTGAGTTGCACAACTTGCAGCCCGCCCCCCCTTCCTCTACAAGGTCTCGAAAGCGTTCCACAGGTATGCTGGCCCATGTTGACTCCAATGCTTCCCACAGTTGTGTCAAGTTGGCTGGATGTCCTTTGGGTGGTGGACCATTCTTGATACACACAGGAAACTGTTGAGCGTGAAAAACCCAGCAGTGTTGCAGTTCTTGACATAAACCGGTGTGCCTGGCACCTACTACCATACCCCGTTCAAAGGCACTTCAATCTTTTGTCTTGCCCATTCACCCTCTGAGTGGTACACATACACAATTAATGTCTCAATTGTCTCTAGGCTTAAAAATCCTTCTTTAACCTGTCTCCTCCCCTTCATCTACACTGATTGAAGTGGATTTAACAAATGACATCAATAAGGAATCATATCTTTCACCTGGATTCACCTGGTCAGTCTATGTCATGGAAAGAGCAGGTGTTCTTAATGTTTTGTATACTCAGTGTATGTGTTGAGGGAGCTCTTGGACATTGACATTACAAAGCATGTTTTTCTGGTACAATAAAGTCACTGTATGTCTTTATGACATTGTTAACCATTTGAATATGTCATGAACGTAAATGACAAAATGATGGGCCTACTATATAAGCCTCATGTCTTATCTGTTATCTGGTCTGTCCAAGGCTATAGCATGCCCTTGTTCACCTTCAAGATATTCATAAAAGACAGCATCTGATCCACCCTTATGCATAATGCAAACTCTAAACTTGTCAATATGAGGAAAATGTACCCCTTTTACTTGCGAATTTTCCCAAACAACATGCTCTAGATTCTATATAAGATCCATTGTCAAGATATGTCACTGATTCGCTAAAATAAACAATGTTTGAATGCTACTTAGGACAGCTCCTTCATTCCATGTAATTATTTTATTTTATTACAAAATTATCAATCTCGACAGCAAGACCTCATAGAACTCTACAGCTTTAAAAATGAGCTTTTTATTTTGGCTATAAACAGGGACAATATAAGCTGGAAATGTGACAGTAGCAAGAATGACCTTTAGGTTCAAGTTCTTTTTCTGTCAGCAATTTATTTGTCTGGTCTGACAGCCACAGTAGCAGGTTATCTATCCCTGTCTATGAGCTCTTTTTATTTTTTATTTTTTTCGGCTCAATGTTAATGAATCACTAAATGTGTGAGGAATCAGCACATTTCCTTTTACCTCAGACACCAATCAATGCTGGCGTGGCCCCACAGAGAGGAGGACTAAATGGGAGCATTGTTGAGCTCACTTACTGTACTGGTACCTCATCCTCGTCCAGACATAGTAGATCACAATCACCTCGGGTGCTATGAGGACTTAAGAAGTATTTTATACATGAGAAAATGAATGCGAAAGATTGCATCTCACATGTAGAAGAACGAATTACATTTATATGTATTCATATGTTTACAACAGTGGAGACTGGTGGGAGGAGCTATAGGAGGACAGGCTCCTTGTAATGGCTGGAATGGATTAATGGAACGGTATCAAACACAACAAACATATGTAAACCATGTTTTACTCCATTCCATTGAATCCACTCCAGCCATTACAAGGAGCCCGTCCTCCTATAGCTCCTCCCACCAGCCTCCACTGGTATACAAACACAATATCTAGCTATAAGACGTAGTTGGCAGTGTCTACCATCCAAGTGATAACTCCAGATGGAATAAGGACAGGTCTGATAAATGTGTTGTTCCAATCAGAAGATAAACAGAGGACCACATGGAGCAGGTAAACATAGGAAGTCTACTGTACACTACACCAGCAGCCGTCGGCTATGCAATCCTCGAAAGCCTACAGTACATATCCATGGCCCCTCCTATGTAAATAATGGAAATGTGTAGCTACTGTTCTCTACAAATGTATGATACTATAGGCCTACTATTTACAAAGCTCTAATGTTGATCACAAGTAACAAATACTTCAAGAGCCCCCATGGGTCTACTTTGCTTGTTTAAGTTGGTTTAGAACTTGAACAAATACCAATCTGGCCCTTTGCCACGTAATGTGAAACCCAAGTTATCTATTATAATATGAGTAAAGAGAAAAGCTTCACACTCAATCAACCTTGGCATCTGTCTTGTCCCTCTCTGACAGCTTGAAGCACCTACAGTTACCTTCCACTCTGAGTGTGTGTTGTCACCGGACATGACTCTTAGTTTAGATAATGCTCAGTCTATCCTGTACCTCGTGCCAAATGCCAATGATCTTGCACAAGAGGAAATAAAAGTTATTTCTTGATTGCAAATAAGACACACAATAATATCATTAAATATTGACTGAAGATTTGTTTGAATAATATCAATACTGAAGTATTTCCACAGAGTCACTTATGAAAACAACTGTCGTCATAACTGACAGTTGACTGTGACAAACACCTGATTAGGTCAACCGACAGTCTCTATCAATGGGAAAAGCATCTTAAAGGTCTTGGCCAGTAGTTTTTTGGGTTAGCCTGGTGAAAACAGTTTACAATATTCTCCATCATTTACCATGGTCCATCTCTGACACGTTTCTATTGGTAACTGATTAATTTTAATGGGTATGTTTTTTGTGTGTTATCGTTGGCATCACTATTGTACCAAGTGAAGCGTGTAGTGCCATGATGATCACTGGGGTCAGGGAGCATTTAGGAAGATCCACCTGACAGTGATCAGGATGGGGATGGGTGCCAATGGAAGTGCCCAGATCAGCCCCCTCCCATAACCGCCTCCTAACCCCCCTCTGCTCCCCCACCTCCATGGACTCTGCCCGCTCTGTCCCCACACTCCTCTGCTCATCCCTTAAATTAATTCATCTGCACATCTCTGTCCCTTTAACACCACATTAACCCCGGCCACGGGAGGCATCCTGTCGGAAAGAAATGTCCCTATGTGGTTCAATAGTGCCACTTCAGTTTGACCTTTCCAACCCCACCCCTGGCTTTAGGCTTGTTTCATCTGCATTTCAACACAGGGCCAACGCATAACATACCCAACCGCCTGCTCATCACTCCCTGCTCTCTAACGTTTCACAGGGACCAGGTGTATGGGGAATGGGGAGCAGGAGTTTTGGGATGGGTGGGCTTTGTTTCACTGTGCACCATAATGTCAACCCCCCTAGCTCAAGAAAATACATTCACAAAACCTTGCTAAACATATGATTTTGTCTAATAATAAAATATCTCCATTATTTCCATGGAGAGAGATGGAGTCATTGAGCTAGGTCATGCTACACTGGCTGCTATCTGGAGGACAGAGAGGGTGTAATTGGGGGGCCATTAGCGATGACTCAGGACTAGTCATGCAGTATTGGCTCGTAGATTGAGACATGGTGACTGCACAGTCCCACCAACTGCATCAGTACCCCCTACCTGTGTGACTCCCCAGCCCCCCTGGCTTGCCCGACCCCCCACATGACCCCCTCAGTCTCACCACACACACACACACACACACACACACACACACACACACACACAAACACAAACACAAACACAAACATACACACACGGTCAAACAAACCTTGAGAACAATATGGGTAAGTAACAGCTAAATGAGATAAAATATAACTTTTATAACACCTTTACAATTGTAGGAGAGCAATGTAGACCCCACATATTATCTCTGACAACACTTGTATTATCTTGTAACTAAACACATATTCCTTTTGTCAGTATTTCTGGCCCAGCATGACCTGCTACCTCACCACTCTTTAAATGTTTTGAACCATTTCCCTCAAAAGGCATACAGTACATGTTAGATTCTTCCAGCGCTATAGGAAAATGTACTGTGTATTTGAGGATGTTTCTTATTCAGGAATCATTTACATAAATCTTCAATCTTGGAAACTTTAACCAGGAAAGAAAGGGCAGCCAAATGGGCTGAGGGTGAACAGCACTGATTGCTTGGCTGGCGGACTGCTTCAGTGCCTCTGCCTCCACTTCAGAGCAGTGCAGTGTAGGCCCTGCAGCCTGGGAGGCAGAGGACATCGAGCGGAGCCACAGTTTCACAGTCAGTCCAACTCATAAAGAGTTGCATGGCTTTATGACCCCGTTGCTCAACATCATATGCCTCCACTGCCTGGATATGACCTGAGATAAGGCTGGGGAGAGAATGAGCTCCTTCGCTACTCTCTCACTACTCACAGTCACACTACTCAATTAGATCAGAGAGAGGAGAGGAAATTCAAGATGCAACAACAGCCCAGTATTGGTATTGCTACAGCCAACTACACCAAAAAAAAGCCCACTGAATGAGGCTGGTCTGATCCTGGCTCATAACAGCAGCAGTCTATTTCATACCATGACCTACTTACATTTCTTTATGAGAGGACAGGTCAACCATAGCCCACTATACTGATCCATTGCCGTTTGGAACATTTCACTTCAATGAAAGGGGGACGGTAAAGCACTGAAACGCCCTTGTTGCTTGCAGATTCCATAAATCATGTCTTTATGATAAGCTAATTGCCTTATCCTTGACAGCAGCTTGCAGTGAGGGCAGTAAAAGGGGCAGGATTACAAGACGATGGCCCATAAAGAGTTTAGCTCAGATTGTAAGTGGGTTGTGGGAGGGAGGGGGAGAGGGAGGGTCAATAACAACTATGTTTTCCTGTGGATAATCTGAGACAGGTAGCTACTTACTGTATCACTGTGAACTATTCAAATATTCACTGTCACCACATTGATAATCATAATTTATCATGGAAAAGTAAAAATATCCCTGTTTCTCTCTCTCTCTCTCTCTCTCTCTCTCTCTCTCTCTCTCTCTCTCTCTCTCTCTCTCTCTCTCTCTCTCTCTCTCTCTCTCTCTCTCTCTCTCTCTCTCTCTCTCTCTCTCTCTCTCTCTCTCTCTGTGGGTGTGTGTCTGTGTGTCTGTGTGTCTGTGGGTGTGGCCAAGGTAATAAAAGTGCAGCTATCTATCAAATACAAGTGTTGCGGCCCCATGAAAGACAGTATTTTCAACCTTAACCTGCTTCCCACCTCGTCATACAACCCCATGTTGGCTAATCCCATTGTGATGGACATTTTATACATGTGCTTTTCTTATAACTAATTTCTGTGTTCTATTCATGTGCTGTTCTAATAACCAATTTCTGTGTTCATGCAAGTGACTGATTGAATGAATCCTCACTTATCAGTATCTGCAATTTGGCAGTACGCCCAGACTTTGTTTTGAGAACGAAAGATATCTCAGTTTCAAGGTCTCAGCTTAGAGAGAAGAAGCCTTGTGAGGTATTGGTCTGTCACATGTTATGAACCAGTATTGGTCGGTCACATGAATGAAACAAAACGGTAATGATGAATTAATTATGCTAAATCACACAAATATAACTTGTCTGTGTATAGCCCCAGCCCCAGCAGAGCTTCTGACAGACGTTCACAATGGTGCATTACGTTTGTTGGAACCTCTCCAGTGAACTGACAATAAACAATGATTCATTTAAGATTGACTTTGAGTGTCCCTGTGAATTTCTACGACACCATCAACACAAAAATCAGATTGGAGCTTCTTTTCTCAAGTGTTTTAAAGTTGTTTGCTTTCTCCTTTATAGATTCATTTTATGATCACCTTTGTACTATAAAAACCATATCAGTGGGAGAACTGCCTTGAATCCAGGGGTAAGAAAAACTGCTGAAACTGCTAAAGACAATATATGGGAACGTATCACACTGTACAACCACACACTGTTCCATAGTGATGCACAACATGTCAGTGTTGTTCTGAAATTCCTCTCACCCATCACACCATCATTAGCATGACCAGTAATTCCCCCCAAAGACGCCTAATGTTTTGTTTTTTCATTAGTCTAAATGGGTTTATTAATGAGTTCATAACACATGAGTGATACTGGACCAGAGTGAAACTGCATAGCGTGACTGCCTCAGACTACTTCCTGCATTGCAAAGAGCCTCATGGCTGTTGGCTGCCCAGTCCATTCAGAGGAAGCCATTAGAACAAATGACTCTCGGGGGCAGCAAAGCAGACCGGGCATGACATTTAGAAACCTAATCACCTCCCAGTCCCCTATGCAAGGACAAACCACACAGACTGTCTGCATACAAACACAATGAAGGCATGGAGAGGTGAGGGACTTCTGATATCCCCATGCAAGGTCCTTGTTTTATCCACAAGGCTGCTGGACAGGTCTAGAATGAGAGATTAGACAATGAGAAGACTCTTGAGGAAGAAAGCCAACATTCGCATTGAAACAGAAACTATCCCGATTCCCTTTACATACACTACCTGTTGTTTCCTGCCTCTCGACCACACGCATCCACTCTGTTCTCCCTCACTCTCTCTCGCTTTCTTTCTCTTTCCCCCTGGTGGTATCAGACACTGTTAATGATTATTACCTTGTTCTGCTTCAGAGCCACCAGGCCGCTAGCTGACACCTGAGGGTGGGGAAAGGGGCTATTCCCCTTCATCCCAGGGTAACCCAGTGAGCCCAGAGAAGAATGATGTCACATGGCTGTGTCACGTGCATTGTCCGTAGAGGACATAGAGGACGTGTTCCCGGTAGCTGAATACCTGATGTCACACCTGTGAGTCCTGTTCTTGCTATGAACCATTTATTGTCAAATAGAAGAAATGGAATCCTTGTGTTTTTGTGGTCAGTATACTTACCAAGGAATTTTAGTGTTTGTGCATTCCTGTCAGTGGAGGTTGACATCAAACTACTTAGAAATGATGTCACTTATGTTGTTGCTTTACATTTCTTTTCCTGAGAACATGACCATAGACGACCTGCAGGAACGGTCAGTGGAGGCGATTGACTGGGTGGTCACTGTAGTCAATGAGGTGGTTCTCCCGGCCATAGTATGGCTACAGTATGACCATGGCTGTGATTCTGCACAACATCCAGCTCTTCGTGGAGAGCAACGAAGCAGGACCGTCCTCCCCTGGGGCTTTGTCCCTTCAAGGCCTCTACGTCGCTGTTACTGATGACCTGGTTCCTAAACTGCAGTGACAAGGGAAGTTCTAGATCATCAAGGTCCAACACATCAGAGGTGGCAGTCAACCTCTGTCTGGAGGTAAAGGATGCTGTCCCACTCTACTGCTGTAATTACTGTCCCAGAGGAGAGAGTGGCAACCAGGAAGATGGGAGGGTCTCATCTTTGAGAGCCTTGAGGTCCCTGATGCTCTTCCAAGCTCCACACCGTCTCAAGGATGGACAGAGCAGGGATGGATGGTGGAGCATATTGGCTCAGCCATAAGTGAGGACAACTTATACAACATCACAAGCACTCTACCGGTCCAGAACATGGACTACAGCCCGGCTACCACGCCCTCAGAGGAAAGGGCCTCCTCCCTTTCGTCTTCGACAACCCGGCACACTCTCCAGGAGACCATTTCTGTGGCGGTCATGGATCATGCCCTTTTCACATCTGGATTGGAGAGCCAAAGTGAATTCCTCTCCACAGAGGAGAAACTGGAGCTGGTCATGGTGGTCATTGGAATTATCGTTGACCAGCCTGGTTGCCTCCGCCCGGCTGAGACCAGCATCTCTGCAGAGTCGTTGGTTGACAAATTGCCTGTAACTTTGACATGGTTATCCTTAGAAATTATTATACAGTGCAGAAAACAATTATTGAGGAGGAAGAGGAGGGCATGGAGGCTACCCCATGCTGGTGTGTTGCCTGAACCACACATTGGTGGAGGATGTGTCCAGTGACCTGGAGGTCATGAGAGCTCATCCTCAGGTCACCTCAATCCAGTCCACCATTAGTGAGGC
Source organism: Coregonus clupeaformis (assembly GCF_020615455.1). NCBI lineage: Eukaryota > Metazoa > Chordata > Actinopteri > Salmoniformes > Salmonidae > Coregonus > Coregonus clupeaformis. The sequence continues at coordinate 41,140,054 of NC_059197.1, forward strand.
AGTGCTTGTTGAGGACTAAGGTACGGGACGCCCATAAAGCCTTCAGTGAGGGGTCCCTCCCTGTCTTTGCGCCGAGGGCTGTGGAGGTGCAGCAGGCCAGCAGCCCTGCTAGGGCGATGGACTCCCATCATTATGGCCAAACAGTTCTATTTTTGTTTCATCAGACCAGAGGACATTTCTCCAAAAAGTACGATCTTTGTCCACATGCATGTGCAGTTGCAAACCGTAATCTGGCTTTTTTATGGTGGTTTTGGAGCAGTGGATTCTTCCTTGCTGAGCGGTCTTTCAGGTTATGTCGATATAGGACTTGTTTTACTGTGGATATAGATACTTTTGTACCTGTTTCCTCCAGCATCTTCACAAGGTCCTTTGCTGTTGTTCTGGGATTGATTTGCACTTTTCGCACCAAAGTACGTTCATCTCTAGGAGACAGAAAGCGTCTCCTTCCTGAGCGGTATGACGGCTGCGTGGTCCCATGGTGTTTATACTTGCTTACTATTGTTTGTACAGATGAACGTGGTACCTTCAGGCGTTTGGAAATTGCTCCCAAGGATGAACCAGACTTGTGGAGGTCTACAATTCTTTTTCTGAGGTCTTGGCTGATTTCTTTTCATTTTCCCATGATGTCAAGCAGAGAGGCACTGAGTTTGAAAGTAGGCCTTGAAATACATCTACAGGTACACCTCCAATTGACTCAAATGATGTCAATTGACCCATCAGAAGCTTCTAAAGCCATGACATCATTTTCTGGAATTTTCCAAGCTGTTTAAAGGCACAGTCAACTTAGTGTATGTAAACTTCTGACCCACTGGAATTGTGATACAGTGAATTATAAGTGAAATAATCTGTCTGTAAACAATTGTTGGAAAAATGACTTGTGTCATGCACAAAGTAGATGTCCTAACCGACTTGCCAAAACTATAGTTTGTTAACAAGAAATTTGTGGAGTGGTTGAAAAATGAGTTTTAATGACTCCAACCTAAGTGTATGTAAACTTCCGACTTCAACTGTATATATATATATATATGCGAGATAAAAATAAACATATGGGGGATTGGAAGTGATGCAGACATTTACATTGATGGAAGTTACAATCTGTCTGTAATTTTAAAGCTGATTTACCCCCTAAAAAAAGAAAGAAGAAAAAAAAAAAGAAGGAATGTTTTAGCTTCAAAACTGTTTTAAGTGTGACTATGTTTTCTTAGGATTGGATTCTGGGGCTAGGGCAAAGGTCCCTGAGGTCACCAATGAGGAGGGCCGTGTAGGGAGTCCCACTCTGGTGGTGGACCAACCCTCACATCAGCTGGAGAGGATCTTCAGCTCTCCACCTCAACCAAGGCAGCATTGGGAGCCCCTGCCCAAAAGGTGGAGGTGGTGAGAGTTGCTTCTCCATATGGCCCAGAGGCCAGGCAGGACCTGCTGGAGAAGGCTCCCTCTATCCTACAGGGAGAGATCCTGGCTGAGGAAGACATCCAGCCACGCAGCGCCCACAGGGTGACTGTTATCAACCTAGAGACCCTCAGAGACATCGTCCAGGGGGTCATGGGTCACCTGACATTCATGGAATCACTCCCAGCTGGGAGGATGAAGGCAATCGCCCCTTTCCAGCTCCAATCGATGCTCTTCATCAACATACAGCATGTTATGAGGGATATGGCTGGTTTTGCCATTGTTTTCAGCCAACAGGAGAGCATTCAGTTCAGGGGTGATGACGCAGTGGCCGCCATTGTGAACGCTTCTGCTGATAGACTATCTCTAGGGTCAGAGGAAAACCATGCCCAATTACACGAAGCATGCTATGATCGCGAGATTGCCATTCACTGCATGGCTGACACCATCGCATGCACCACATTTTGTGCGACTTGAGCCATTTCCCCTATCCCGCTGTTCCATTCTCTGTGTAGCCTGCTGCTACAGATAACTGCAAAAAATAAAACAATCACCAAAATAAAGTGTTTTAATAGGGCGTTGACCCACCGCAAACCGCCAGAACAGCTTCAATGCGCCTTGGCATAGATTATACAAGTGTCTGGAACTTCCTGTGTGGAAGCACCTGCTTTCAGTATACATTTAAATTTACATCATTTAGCAGACACTCTTATCCAGAGCGACATACAAATTGGTGCATTCAACTTATGATAGCCAGTGGGACAACCACTTTGTTATTTATTTTATTTTTTATGGGGGATGGGGGAAGAAGGATTACTTTATACTATTCCAGGTATTCCTTAAAGAGGTGGGGTTTCAAGTGTCTCCGGAAGGTGGTCAGTGACTCCGCTGTCCTGGCATCGTGTGGGAGCTTGTTCCACCATTGGGGTGCCAGAGCAACGAATAGCTTTGACTGGGCTGAGCGGGAAATGTGCTTCCGTAGAGGTAGGGGAGCTAGCAGGCCAGAGGTAGATGAACGTAGTGCCCTCGTTTGGGTGTAGGGTCTGATCAGAGCCTGAAGGTAAGGAGGTGCCGTTCCCCTCACAGCTCCGTAGGCAAGCACCATGGTCTTGTAGCAGATGCGAGCCTCAACTGGAAGCCAGTGGAGTGTGCGGCGGAGCGGGATGACATGAGAGAACTTGGGAAGGTTGAACACCAGACGGGCTGCAGCGTTCTGGATAAATTGAAGGGGTTTAATGGCACAGGCAGGGAGTATACTTAGTATCCCTTATTTACTCAAGTGTTTCCTTTATTTTGGCACAACGAGGATGAGAAAATTAATCACTGGTTAGGGGAAAGTTTCTCAAAAACAAGTGAAATCGCTAAAAAAGTGTCTGGACCCTTCTATAACATTCTATTTACATACTTTTTTTTGGGGGGGGGGGGGTTGTAAAAAAAAACTAAATTCTCCTTTAAGGACAATATAGAAAAGACAATGGGTCTGGGTACCTACAGCATTTTTGAGAGCTTTTAAAAGAGCCTTCATATGGGTTGGCTTACCACTCACAGATTTTGAAAATGTGACAGGTTCCGGTCGTGCCGAATATTGTCCACTGCCAAATAGTGTTCACCCCCTTCATCACAATGGGCTAAAACAGGGTAGTCTTACATATCTTAATGGTATCAAAAGTATACACTTCACACACATAGTTATTGGTTCAAATTGAAGACACCTGTACCATGTCGGATATGGAGTTGAAATGTATTTAAGTTTGGGTTTACATCCCAATATTACACTTTATATACAACACAGAATATTAAAACATAGAAAAGAAGATCTGCAATGCTTTCAAATGCAATTTTGTCACAGTCCCTTCTAACGTGTCCTGCACGGCTTGTGAGGCCTAGAGGGAAACAGAAGACGCGTGCATGTTCCTGACAGTAGTGTCTTTCAGGGATGGGATCATAATAGCTGAAAGCTCCAAGCAACCGTTTAAAAGTTAGAGCCACATTTGTAGGAAGAAAACTGAAACTGCTCTGTTTGACACGACCACATTTAAGAAACGTACAGTGGTGTTTTGTGAAATAGTTGTTGTTTACCTTGGTAAAGGTGGCCATGAGGATTTGTCTGACTCTGTTGTGCAACCACTGCATGGACTCATCATCCACACGCAAGAAACACTGGGCCATATGATCTTTGGTCAAATACACACACACAGACACACACACAGAAACTCACAGACATAAACACGGACACACACTCACAAACAGTAAGCACAGTGTTCTCACCGCATTTATCCTACAGTTAAAGGGATAGTTTCCTAAAAATGAAAATTAATAACTTCTGTTGTTCTCAAGCACCCTGTGATTCACAACACGTTAGTGCAACGGACAACAGTGTAGCAGCGTATCAGTTCCAGTCAGCCACAGTGATGAAGGTGTGACTGTATCTGGTGGAGGCTGCCATGATTATTTAGCATGCCACTGTCTCCCTGTATCGCTATGGAGACACAGGACAGGGTCAACTGAAAAAACAAGTTTTATCCATGTTACATCCCTCTTCCTCAGATCATTTTCTTTCCATCCCTCCATCCTTCCGTTTCCCCTCTCACCTCGTTCTGCAGGTTCCAGACTCCGTCCTTGTGGGTGAACTCATAGCTGTTGCGACACTTGGGCAGGATGCAGCACTCGAAGCCACACATGTTGAAGAGCAGGTTAGGGTTGTCTTTGCTGTAGACGGACACGAGGCACGCGGTTCTTCACCTTTAACTAGAGTGGGCTAAATCAGGGTCACACAGAGTGTTTCTTAGTAGTCTTTAACAAATCTAATTTGAAGCAAAAGCATACACCTCACATGGTTATGACCTGTACCAAGTCAGATATAGAGATGAAATTTATTAAATGTTGAGCTTGCATCCCAATATTACACTTTATATACATCACAGAAGACTGAAATATAGCTAGGTCCAGCCAGATAGGTAGGTCCGGCCAGCCAGACAAATAGGTCAGGCCAGCCAGACACCTAGGAACGGCCGGCCGGCCAGATAGCTAGGTCCGGCTGGATGGCCAGATAGCTAGGTCCGGTCGGATGGCCAGATACAGTGGGGGAAAAAAGTATTTAGTCAGCCACCAATTGTGCAAGTTCTCCCACTTAAAAAGATGAGAGAGGCCTATAATTTTCATCATAGTTACACGTCAACTATGACAGACAAATTGAGAAAAAAAAATCCTGAAAATCACATTGTAGGATTTTTAATGAATTTATTTGTAAATTATCACCTCCAAACAAGCAAGATTTCTGGCTCTCACAGACCTGTAACTTCTTCTTTAAGAGGCTCCTCTGTCCTCCACTCGTTACCTGTATTAATGGCACCTGTTTGAACTTGTTATCAGTATAAAAGACACCTGTCCACAACCTCAAACAGTCACACTCCAAACTCCACTATGGCCAAGACCAAAGAGCTGTCAAAGGACACCAGAAACAAAATTGTAGACCTGCACCAGGCTGGGAAGACTGAATCTGCAATAGGTAAGCAGCTTGGTTTGAAGAAATCAACTGTGAGAGCAATTATTAGGAAATGGAAGACATACAAGACCACTGATAATCTCCCTCGATCTGGGGCTCCACGCAAGATCTCACCCCGTGGGGTCAAATTGATCACAAGAACGGTGAGCAAAAATCCCAGAACCACACGGGGGGACCTAGTGAATGACCTGCAGAGAGCTGGGACCAAAGTAACAAAGCCTACCATCAGTAACACACTACGCCGCCAGGGACTCAAATCCTGCAGTGCCAGACGTGTCCCCCTGCTTAAGCCAGTACATGTCCAGGCCCGTCTGAAGTTTGCTAGAGTGCATTTGGATGATCCAGAAGAGGATTGGGAGAATGTCATATGGTCAGATGAAACCAAAATAGAACTTTTTGGTAAAAACTCAACTCGTCGTGTTTGGAGGACAAAGAATGCTGAGTTGCATCCAAATAACACCATACCTACTGTGAAGCATTGGGGTGGAAACATCATGCTTTGGGGCTGTTTTTCTGCAAAGGGACCAGGACGACTGATCCGTGTAAAGGAAAGAATGAATGGGGCCGTGTATCGTGAGATTTTGAGTGAAAACCTCCTTCCATCAGCAAGGGCATTGAAGATGAAACGTGGCTGGGTCTTTCATCATGACAATGATCCCAAACACACCGCCCGGGCAACGAAGGAGTGGCTTCGTAAGAAGCATTTCAAGGTCCTGGAGTGGCCTAGCCAGTCTCCAGATCTCAACCCCATAGAAAATCTTTGGAGGGAGTTGAAAGTCTGTGTTGCCCAGCGACAGCCCCAAAACATTACTGCTCTAGAGGAGATCTGCATGGAGGAATGGGCCAAAATACCAGCAACAGTGTGTGAAAACCTTGTGAAGACTTACAGAAAACGTTTGACCTGTGTCATTGCCAACAAAGGGTATATAATAAAGTATTGAGAAACTTTTGTTATTGACCAAATACTTATTTTCCACCATAAATACTTATTTTTTGCAAATAAATTCATTAAAAATCCTACAATGTGATTTTCTGGATTTTTTTTTCTCATTTTGTCTGTCATAGTTGACGTGTACCTATGATGAAAATTACAGGCCTCTCTCATCTTTTTAAGTGGGAGAACCTGCACAATTGGTGGCTGACTAAATACTTTTTTTCCCCACTGTAGCTAGGTCCTGCCGGATGGCCAGATAGCTAGGTCGTGTCGGATGGCCAGATAGCTAGGTCCGGTCGGATGGCCAGATAGCTAGGTCCGGCCGGATGGCCAGATAGCTAGGTCCGGCCGGATGGCCAGATAGCTAGGTCCGGCCGGCCGGTTGGTGAGATAACTAGGTCCGGACCTAGCTATCTGGCCTGCCGGCCGGACCTAGCTGGACCAGCTATCTGGCCTGCCATAGAAATACTGTTAATAATTTATGGAATTATGAAAAATATTAATAACATTCCACCCATGAGGCGACTAGTTCATTTGACTGCAGGAAAGGGCTTCTAGAACAGAGATCAACTGACACAATGCTGACTTTTAAGGTGTAAATAAAGCTGCAATAACCAGAATCCCAACATTGGTGAAGCAGGGAAAATTACAAATGTGCAGGTCTCTTGTGAGTACATCTCACATTAGTATTTTATTATTTTCTCAACTATTTCATGACTGTTCCATATAAACAACAGGGGGAAGGGAACTCACAGGTTGACGTCGTGCTTCATCAGTCTCATCCTGGCGTCTCTGGGCCAGCACTTCTTGTTGTTGTAGCCCACAATGTTCTCATTGTTGGGGTCAGGGTGCTCCGTTAGGTACCTCAGGATCAGGTCCCTGGCCTCATCAGCTGAGAACCTGGAAGAAGGAGAAAAGAGGAGGACATGTCATTCACTGAGCTTCTATAGATCGGTTTGGACAGAATACATGGTGTTTAGGGCCTCCAGAGTGGCGCAGCGGTCTAATGCACTGCATCGTAGTGCTTGAGGCGTCACTACAGACCCGGGTTTGATCCCAGGCTGTGTCACAACCGGCCGTGATTGGGAGTCCCATAGGGCTGTGCACAATTGGCCCAGTGTCGTCCGGGTTTGGCCGGCGGGGCTTTACTTGGCTCATCGCGCTCTAGCGACTACTTGTGCCGGGCAGGACGCCTGCTGGCTGACTTCAATTGTCAGTTGAACAGTGTTTCCTCTGACACATTGGTTAAGCGGGCAGGTGTTAAGAAGCACGGTTTGGTGGGTCATGTTTCGGAGGACGCATGACTCGACCTTCGCCTCTCCCGAGCCCATTGGGGAGTTGCAGCGATGAGACAAGATCGTAACTGGATTGCAATTGGACATCACGAAAAAGGGGGTAAAGTTTTGTTTATTATAATTTTACAAAATAATTACAAAAAAAGAATACCAAAGACTTTTAAGCAGGTCAACATTCACAAGGCCGCAGGGCCAGACGGATTACCAGGACGTGTACTCCGAGCATGTGCTGACCAACTGGCAAGTGTCTTCACTGACATTTTCAACATGTCCCTGACTGAGTCTGTAATACCAACATGTTTCAAGCAGACCACCATAGTCCCCGTGCCCAAGGACTCTAAGATAACCTGCCTAAATGACTACCGACCCGTAGCACTGACGTCTGTAGCCATGAAGTGCTTTGAAAGGCTGGTCATGGCTCACATCAACAGCATTATCCCAGAAACCCTAGACCCACTCCAATTTGCATACCGCCCCAACAGATCCACAGATGATGCAATCTCTATTGCACTCCACACTGCCCTTTCCCACCTGGATAAGAGGAACACCTACGTGAGAATGCTATTCATTGACTACAGCTCAGCATTCAACACCATAGTGCCCTCTAAGCTCATCACTAAGCTAAGGATCCTGGGACTAAACACCTCCCTTTGCAACTGGATCCTGGACTTCCTGACGGGCCGGTGGTAAGGGTAGGTAACAACACATCTGCCACACTGATCCTCAACACGGGGGCCCCTCAGGGGTGCGTGCTCAGTCCCCTCCTGTACTCTCTGTTCACCCATGACTGCATGGCCAGGCACGACTCCAACACCATCATTAAGTTTGCCGACGACACAACAGTGGTAGGCCTGATCACCGACAACGATGAGACAGCCTATAGAGAGGAGGTCAGAGACCTGGCCGTGTGGTGCCAGGACAACAACCTCTCCCTCAATGTGACCAAGACAAAGGAGATGATTGTGGACTACAGGAAAAAAAAGAGGACTGAGCACGCCCCCATTCTCATCGACGGGGCTGTAGTGGAACAGGTTGAGAGCTTCAAGTTCCTTGGTGTCCACATCACCAACGAACTATCATGGTCCAAACACACCAAGACTGAAAAGATTTGGCATGGGTCCTCAGATCCTCAAAATATTATACAGCTGCACCATCGAGAGCATCCTGACTGGTTGCATCACCGCCTGGTATGGCAACTGCTTGGCCTCCGACCGCAAGGCACTACAGAGGGTAGTGCGTACGGCCCAGTACATCACTGGGGCCAAGCTTCCTGCCATCCAGGACCTCTATACCAGGCGGTGTCAGAGGAAGGCCCTCAAAATTGTCAAAGACTCCAGCCACCCTAGTCATAGACTGTTCTCTCTGCTACCGCATGGCAAGCGGTACCGGAGCGCCAAGTCTAGGTCCAAAAGACTTCTCAACAGCTTCTACCCCCAAGCCATAAGACTCCTGAACAGCTGATCATGGCTACCCAGACTATTTGCACTGCCCCCCCACCCCATCCTTTTTACGCTGCTGCTACTCTGTTAATTATTTATGCATAGTCACTTTAACTCTACCCACATGTACATATTACTTCAACTACCTCAACTAGCCGGTGCCCCCGCACATTGACTCTGCACCGGTACCCCCCTGTATATATAGCCTCCCTACTGTTATTTTATTTTACTTCTGCTCTTTTTTTTCTCAACACTTTTTTTGTTGTTGTTTTATTTTTACTTAAAAAAAAAAATGCACTGTTGGTTAAGGGCTGTAAGTAAGCATTTCACTGTAATGTCTGCACCTGTTGTATTCGGCGCATGTGACCAATAAAATTTGATTTGATTTGATTTGATGATGCACCAAACCAGGTGACTGTGAGGTGACCGTGAGGTGACTGTACGTCAGATCTCTCTCTCTCTCTCTCTCTCTCTCTCTCTCTCAATAGAGCCCTAATGATGTAAACACACTGTCAGGAGCACCACAGACTAGTGATCCACCCTGACAGCTTTTAACACACACACACACACACAGGTAATAAGTAGTGAATTACTGTACATGCCACATTTTTACATGCAGTATTTTTAGACCCAGTAGCCTATTGTGCGGTAAATATCCTGTATTTCCCATTTCACACCCAGAAATTAGGGGCATTTCACACATACTAACACATACCAGGACTTCATACACAGAGACATGCATATCTCTGCTATTACACACAGCCCTTCCACTCTCATCATGACAGAAATGACTGTGATTATTACTTTTACAGACCGTTTAAAAAAAATGTATCACACACACCACACACACGCACCACCCCGTACTTCTCCCGAGTCGTTAATAACGTACTGATGGCAATACTGAGGTTAGTGACCCATAGCAACACCATTCATCACACAATACACCCATCGTATGATTATAATAAATGTGCTATAGATTATGTCTCAGTCATGTGCACATCCTTTATTTTCTAAGTGTTGTGTAAAAAAAGGACAAATCTGATACAGGAAGGATACATACTTCATATTGTTTGCTCCTAAATCAGCATGGAGAACAGAGCTGGAACAGAGGGTTTTCATTGTAAAATATGAGGTAAGCAACATACAGCACCCATGAGTGACAGCTGAAACAGATCAGTCTCACTCACGCTCTCACAGTCCATGATAGACTCTTTTCCTGCAGAGCCTATGATTTATGTTATTCTACCACCATCTAGTGGCTATTTAGTGTATGACATTTCTAGAGTAGAGCCTGAATTATTTGATAAAATCAAATCAAATTGTATTTGTCACACGCGCTGAATACAACAGGTGTAGACTTTCCCGTGAAAAGCTTCCTTACCAACAATGGGTTAAGGGCAGTAATAATCTAAGTATTAAAAAATGGATCATGATCAACATAAATGTGTGGCTAACCGGTTAAGACAGGAAGGTGCACAGGACAGTTGGGCCTGAATGGACATTGTGACGTAAAATCCCTCGCTTATGGAGGGAAATCTCCATGCTGTAATCATTTTAGCTATTAAGCTAACTAGTTGAGTTGAGTAGGCTGAGTCGGTGTAGGTTACCTTGACCTTAATGTGCAAGACAAGTCATTGCGATGATGATATTGAGCAGGTATATACACTATATGTACAAAAGTATGTGGACACCCATTCAAATGAGTGGATTCGGCTATTTCAACCACACCCGTTGCTGACAGGTGTAGAAAATCGAGCACACAGCCATGTAATCTCCATAGACAAACATTGGCAGTAGAATGGCCTTACTGAAGAGCTGTGACTTTCAACCTCATAGGATGCCACCTTTCCAACAAGTCAGTTGGTCAAATTTCTGCCCTGCTAGAAATGCCCCGGTCAACTGTAAGTGCTGTTATTGTGAAGTGGAAACGTCTAGGAGCAACAACGGCTCAGCCGCGTAGTGGTAGGCCACACAAGCTCACAGAATGGGACCGCCGAGTGCTGAAGCGCGTAACGCGTAAAAAATTGTCTTTCCTCAGTTGCAACACTCACTACCGAGTTCCAAACTGCCTCTGGAAGCAACATCAGCACAAGAAGTGTTCGTCAGGAGCTTCATGAAATGGGTTTCCATGGCCGACCAGTCGCACACAAGCCTAAGATCACCATGTGCAATGCCAAGCATCAGCTGGAGTGGTGTAAAGCTCGCCGCCATTGGACTCTGGAGCAGTGGAAACGCGTTTTCTGGAGTGATGAATCACGCTTCACCGTCTGGCAGTCCGACAGGCAAATCTGGGTTTGGCGGATGCTAGGAGAACGCTACCTGCTCCAATGCATAGTGCCAACTGTAAAGTTTGGTGTAGGAGGAATAATGGTCTGGGGTTGTTTTTCATGGTTCGGGCTAGACCCCTTAGTTCCAGTGAAGGGAAATCTTAATGCTACAGCATACAATTACATTCTAGACGATTCTGTGCTTCCAACTTTGTGGCAACAGTTTGGGGAAGATCCTTTTTCTGTTTAAGCATGACAATGCCCCCATGCACAAAGTGAGGTCCATACAGAAATATTTATATATTTTTTATTTATTTATTTCACCTTTATTTACCAGGTAGGCCAGTTGAGAACAAGTTCTCATTTACAACTGCGACCTGGCCAAGATAAAGCAAAGCAGTGCGATAAAAACAACAACACAGAGTTACATATGGGGTTTGTCGAGATCGGTGTGGGAAAGAACTTGACTGGCCTGCACAGAGCCCTGACCTCAACCTCATCGAACGCCTTTGGGATGAATTGGAATGCCGACTGCGAGCCAGGCCTAATCGCCCAACATCAGTGCCCGACCTCACTAATGCTCTTATGGCTGAATGGAAGCAAGTCCCCACAGCAATGTTCCAACATCTAGTGGAAAGCCTTCCCAGAAGAGTGGAGGCTGTTATAGCAGCAAAGGGGGGACCAACTCCATATTAATGCCCATGATTTTGGAATGAGATGTTCAACAAGCAGGTGTCCACATACTTTTGGTCATGTAGTATATGAACACAGCTGCTACTTCATTAAAGCTGTTCAATGCAGTTTACCATAGCAAACTGCGCTTTATTACAGGCGACAGGTTTACTCATCACTGCATTCTCTACCAGAAAGTTGGTTGGCCCTCTGGTGTCACGTAGGTCTATACATTGCTATGTTTTCATTTATAACGCCCTTTTACAAAAACTCCCACTGTACCTAACATCATTAGGCCTAATAACCTTAGACATATGAGTTACCCAGTGGAGACCCATCATTCAGGGCAGGTGGGGCAGAGCCTGTTTTGAGCCCCACCTGTTTAGCAAAATCAAAAAATCAAAAATGTGTTGCCTGTTTTGCATGTTATTTGGCACTAATACGTGTTACATACCAGTTTGCAAACAATGTAAAAAAAAACTAATCATTGAGTTAATAAAGCCGCAGCTCAGTGCTTTCTGTGATGGTGGGGCAGCCAGCGGAAAATACAGAGCGTAGGGGTTGGTAATGTTCTCTAGTTGCGCCGTGATTGGCTCAGTGTTCTGTCACTCATGGGGACACTACATCACCGCAAAATCTACAGGGGAGAGCTCGAAAAATCAAGCCCTTTGGGTGCTGCCATAGATTTACATTAGAAGTGCCCATCCAAGAAGGCTCAAGGTCATTGGCCACAGATACAATTAAGTCAAATCACGTTATATCTACCGTAGCTTTGATTGGACTGACAATGTCAACATCATACTTTCAAAATCTTAGCTAGCAAACTAGACAAGCAGTCATCATCATGAATCAAGTCGACAATCTACTGGCAAATCCTTTTCAATCCTTGTCATATGAAGAGAAATTATAGATAAAACGTATTGGTGTTCATTGGCCATTGGACATAAACTGTCACGGTTTCGGCCGAGGCTGCTCCTTCTCCTTGTTCGGGCAGGCTTCGGCGGTCGTCGTCTCCGGAGTACTAGCTGCCACCGTTCTATGTTTCATGTTCGTTTGGTTTTGTCTCTTTGTAACACCTGTCCCTTGTTTGTGTTTGATTGTGTTCCCTATTTAGTTTGTGTGTTTGGGTCAGGTGTTATGCGTGATTGTTTATTGTCAGCCTGCCTCCGAGGAGTTTGTATCTCTCGTTGTTGTTTTTCGAGAGTTCGCACTGCGTGCGCTTTTCTTGTTTTTTCCGCACTGTGATTGTGCGTAATTGTTCGCGCCGCCCGGTTGGGTTGGCGACTCATTGTTCATGTGTTGGACCTTACTAAAGTCTGTTGAAGTCATCCTGGTTCCTGCGCTTGATTCCTTTCACTCATCCACACACAGCACTCTGACAGAATCACGCATCATTCCTTAGAATCAGCAGGAGCGACCGCGCCAACAGCAGGTATGGAGGAACGTCTTCGTGGACAGGAGGACCGGATTAACCAGGTCTGTCATGCCCTGGAGGGGGTGATGAACACTCTCCACCGATGGGAAACCAGCGGGGTACCCACGACCCCACCTACCGAACCATCCCCATCGGTCAGTCCTCCTGTCCCATCTCCGGAACCCAGTGGGATTCGGCTCTCGCTCCCGAGGGCGTACGACGGCTCCGCTGCCGGGTGTCAAGGGTTCCTGCTGCAAGTGGAGCTCTACCTCGCCACCGTACACCCGGCGCCATCGGGACACGAGAGCGTCTCAGCCCTCATCTCCTGTCTCACCGGCAAGGCGTTGGAGTGGGCCAACGCCGAATGGAGGAGAATGGACGCCGCTACCACTACCTATGCGGAGTTCTCCCGCCGCTTCCGTGCTGTGTTTGACCATCCACCAGAGGGGAAGGCGGCGGGGGAGCGTCTGTTCTACCTCCGACAGGGGATGAGGAGCGCCCAGGACTTTGCCTTGGAATTCCGGACTCTAGCGGCCGATGCAGGGTGGAATGAGCGGGCCCTTATAGACCACTTCCGTTGCAGCCTCCGGGAGGACGTCCAGCGAGAGTTGGCGTGCAGGGACACCTCGTTGACCTTTGACCAACTTGTCGACATGGCCATTCGGCTGGATACCCTGCTCGCCACCCGTGGACGTCCCGGGTGGGGTTCGCCCATTCCACTCTCCAGCACCTCCGAGCCGAGCCCTATGGAGCTCGGGGGTGCTGGCGCTAGAGAACGGAGGAGTAGGAACCCGAGGGGGGCCGTTCCCTGCACTAACTGTGGCCGTGGAGGGCACACCGCGGCTAGGTGTTGGGGAGGGTCCCCGGTGGAGGAGAAGGCAGGTCACGCATTGGGGGTCCCCCAGGTGAGTAGGCGCCCTACTCACCCAGAGCTTTCTGTCGTTCACCTAACCTTGCCTGTTTGTTTTCCACAGGTTGCACCTCGTTCCCAGCATAAGGCGCTGGTAGATTCAGGCGCAGCTGGGAATTTTGTAGATCGCCAGTTTTGTATAGAGTTAGGGATTCCCCTCCTTCCAGTTGATAAGCCTTTCCCTGTTCATGCCCTAGATAGCCGTCCGTTAGGGTCTGGGTTGATTAGGGAGGTCACAGCACCCCTTCAAATGATGGCGCAGGAGGGTCATGAGGAGACGATTCAGCTCTATCTGATTGACTCTCCTGCGTATCCGGTAGTGCTGGGCCTTCCTGGTTGATGACCCATGATCCTACTATTATGTGGCGAGAGAAAGCTCTTAAAGGGTGGTCTGCCCAGTGTGAGGGGCGGTGTCTGGGTGTTTCCATAGGGGCGACCTCGGTGGAAAGTCCGAATCTAATGACAGCACTGCATATTCCCCCCGAGTATGAGGATTTGAAACTGGTGTTTAGTAAAACTAGGGCGGCGCAGCTGCCGCCTCATAGACGGGGGATTGTGCGATAGATCTCCAGTCAGGAGCAGCTCTCCCAGCGGAGCCATGTGTATCCCTTGTCTCAAGAGGAGAGGAAGGCAATGGAGACGTACATCGCTGAGTCTCTGAGACAGGGATACATACGGGCCTCCACTTCACCCGCTTCCTCAAGTTTCTTTTTGTGAAGAAAAAGGATGGAGGTCTGCGCCCGTGTATTGATTACCGCGGTCTCAATCAGATTACGGTGAAGTACAGCTATCCACTTCCTCTGATTGCGACTATGACGGAGTCACTGCACGGTGCGCAGTTCTTTACAAAATTGGATCTCAGGAGCGCATATAACTTGGTGCGCATTAGAGAGGGCGATGAATGGAAGACAGCGTTTAGCACGACTTCCGGACACTACGAGTTTTAGTCATGCCATATGGGTTAATGAATGCTTCCAATCCTTCGTCGATGAGATTTTCCGGGACATGCAGGGACAGGGAGTAGTCGTGTACATCGACGACATTCTGGTGTACAGTCCTACCCGAGCAGAGCATGTAGCCCTGGTGCGCCGAGTATTGAGGAGGCTGTTGGAGCATGACCTATATGTCAAGGCAGAGAAATGTCTGTTTTTTCAGAGGTCGGTCTCCTTTCTGGGTTACCAGTTGTCTGCGTCAGGGGTGAAGATGGAGGTAGACCGGGTGTCAGCTGTGCGTAATTGGCAGACCCCAACCACTGTGAAGGAGGTGCAACAGTTCTTGGGTTTTGCAAATTATTACCGGAGGTTTATCCGGGGGTTTTGGACAGGTGGCAGCTCCCATAACGTCTCTGTTAAAGGGGGGTCCGGTGCGCTTGCGGTGGTCAGCTGAGGCGGACAGGGCTTTTGGGAGACTGAAGGACCTGTTTACCTCGGCGCCGGTGTTGGCGCATCCGGATCCCTCTTTACCTTTCCAGGTAGAGGTGGACGCGTCAGAGGCCGGTATAGGGGCCGTTCTTTCCCAACGGTCTGGCACACCACCTAAACTCCGTCCCTGTGCGTTTTATTCTAAAAAGCTCAGTCCGGCGGAGCGGAATTATGACGTAGGAGACAGGGAGCTGTTAGCCGTGGTACAGGCCCTAAAGGTGTGGCGGCATTGGCTCGAGGGGGCTCAACACCTTTTCCTCATTCTAACTGACCATCGTAACCTGGAGTACATCCGGGCAGCTAGGAGACTGAATCCTCGCCAGGCCCGCTGGACTATGTTTCTAGCCCGGTTTGTGTTTAAAATCACATACATCCCTGGGTCCCAGAACGGGAAGGCAGATGCTCTGTCTCGGCGGTATGACGCGGAGGAGAGGTCCGTTGAGCCCACACCCATACTACCAGAGTCTTGTCTGGTTGCACCGGTGGTGTGGGAGGTTGATGCCGAGATCGAGCGGGCGTTACGCACCGACCCAAGTCCTCCACAGTGTCCAGTGGGTCGGACGTACGTTCCGCTCGAGGTACGCGATCGCCTCATTTGTTGGGCTCATACGTCCCCTCCTCTGGCCATCCGGGTATCGGCCGGACAGTGCACTGCCTTAGCACGAAGTACTGGTGGCCAACGTTAGCTAGGGATGTGAGGATTTATGTCTCCTCCTGTTCGGTGTGTGCCCAGTGTAAGGCGCCCAGACATTTGCCCAGGGGTAAGCTACAACCCCTGCCTATTCCACAACGACCCTGGTCCCACCTCTCGGTGGATTTTGTTACCGACCTTCCCCCCTCACAGGGGAATACTACCATCCTGGTCGTTGTGGATCGGTTCTCGAAGGCCTGTCGTCTCCTTCCCATGCCGGGTCTACCCACTGCCCTACAGACCGCTGAGGCTCTGTTTACCCATGTCTTCCGGCATTACGGGGTACCCGAGGATATAGTGTCTGACCGAGGCCCCCAGTTCACCTCCAGAGTGTGGAGAGCGTTTATGGAACGGTTGGGGGTTTCGGTAAGCCTTACCTCGGGTTACCACCCGGAGAGTAATGGGCAGGTTGAACGTGTTAACCAGGAGGTGGGTAGGTTTCTGAGGTCTTATTGCCAGGGCCGGCCGGAGGAGTGGGCGAGATACGTTCCGTGGGCCGAAATGGCACAGAACTCTCTCCGCCACTCCTCCACCCAACTAACCCCTTTCCAGTGTGTGTTAGGGTACCAGCCGGTTCTGGCACCTTGGCACGAGAGCCAGATCGAGGCCCCTGCGGTGGATGAATGGGTAAGGCGCTCGGAGGAAACATGGAATGCTGCCCACGTACATCTGCAGCGGGCCATCCGTCGGCAGAGAACGAGCGCCGATCTCCACCGCAGTGAGGGGCCTGTGTACGCACCTGGAGATCGAGTCTGGCTCTCGACCAGAAACCTGCCCCTCCGCCTGCCCTGCCGGAAGCTGGGTCGGCGGTTTGTGGGGCCATTCAAAGTCCTGAGGAGGTTGAACGAGGTGTGTTACAGGTTAGAACTGCCTATTGACTATAGGAATATTAACCCCTCGTTCCATGTGTCTCTCCTCAGGCCGGTGGTAGCTGGTCCACTCCAGGAGTATGAGATAGAGGAGACTCCTCCGCCCCGTTGGACATCGAGGGGGCTCCGGCGTCACACCGTGAGGTCCATCCTTGATTCGAGACGCCGGATGGGGGTCTTCAATATCTCGTGGAGTGGGAGGGGTACGGTCCGGAGGAGCGGTGCTGGGTGCCAAGGAGGGACATATTGGACCAGTCCCTGCTGACCGAGTTCCATCGGGGTCATCCTGCGCGCCCTGCTCCGCGTCGTCCGGGTCGTCCCCGAGCCCCGGGTCGGCGCACGGCTGGAGCCGCGCGTCAAGGGGGGGGTACTGTCACGGTTTCGGCCGAGGCTGCTCCTTCTCCTTGTTCGGGCAGGCTTCGGCGGTCGTCGTCTCCGGAGTACTAGCTGCCACCGTTCTATGTTTCATGTTCGTTTGGTTTTGTCTCTTTGTAACACCTGTCCCTTGTTTGTGTTTGATTGTGTTCCCTATTTAGTTCGTGTGTTTGGGTCAGGTGTTATGCGTGATTGTTTATTGTCAGCCTGCCTCCGAGGAGTTTGTATCTCTCGTTGTTGTTTTTCGAGAGTTCGCACTGCGTGCGCTTTTCTTGTTTTTTCCGCACTGTGTTTGTGCGTAATTGTTCGCGCCGCCCGGTTGGGTTGGCGACTCATTGTTCATGTGTTGGACCTTACTAAAGTCTGTTGAAGTCATCCTGGTTCCTGCGCTTGATTCCTTTCACTCATCCACACACAGCACTCTGACATAAACATTACACAACAAGTTGGAAAACGCAAATTCAACAATGAGTGGTTTGGAAGGAAACAGTGGCTAACTGCAAGCCTTGCAAAGCAATCACTAGCCTGCTATTCAGTGGAGAGGGTGTGTGCTCCAAGTCTGGGTTTAAGGGTATTTTTTCCTACCTTAAAAGGATAAACATTCACATGCAACACCATGGGCCAGAAAAGATTGAATATATTGGCCATGCTGTCAATCCAGCATGACTTCTGCCATGTTCAAAACAACTGGAAACTCGGAACTGGGAAATCCCAGACTTCAATGCTGGGAACTCGGAAAAAAACGAGCTCAGACTGGGAAAATAGGTTTTGAAAGTTCATCCAACTCGGAATTCCAAGTCGAGAACTCAGTCCTCTTTCTAGAGCGCCCACCTGAAGATCACTGACATGATGATTCGACTTGTTTTTTTTTTCAGAGTTCCCAGTTGTTTTGAAAGCACCATAAATCCAGAGAATGCCAGACTTTGATGACAACATTTTCCCACAAGAAGGACGGCTGTGCCACCTTCCTGCTCAAGTGAGCACAGCACAACAAGGTGAGTCCAAATATGTATTGTATGCTGCTGCATAAATGATGTAATATGCCAGGGAGATATGTATACTGTAGCTAAGTAATCATTCCCCCCCCCCACACCATAATGTTATTTGCCGAACAATCTTCAAATTGTTCTTAAATTTGATCAGAAAACGGGTTATTAAGTACCTTCCCACTGGGCACACTGATTGAATCAACGTCGTTTCTACGTAATTTCAGTGTTCGCTTTTTTATGACGGTGTTTTCTTTCTGCTTGCATTTCGTAGCCTATTTCTATTTTGATGTATGTATTTCTGTCGTTTCTGTAATTCAGGGCTCATCTGTAAAATAGACCTTGGTCTCAGTATGACGCCCTGATAAAATAAAGGTTGAATAAAAAAATAAAAGGTAGTCCTACAATGACTATTTCGAATTGACTTTGTATTAGACTCCGCACAAGTAGGCTATGCAATGCCAGAGCCACCTACTATAACTATGTGCGACGCAGAACTAGAAATAGGCGGACGGGTAATAAAGCTAGGCTGAGAGGAACATTTATTGGGCTGAGCTCAAATTCAAATAATATTTTCCAGTGAGGGAACTTTTCTTGTGGGGTCATTCACAATTCTTACAAAACATTGTAGGCTGGCCGACCAAGCATGTGTCAACACTATGGAGAGCGGCGCTACTACTGGGCATAAAAAAATTAAAATAACCTCATCATCAACGCTGCTCTCCCATTGTGCTGACCGGTACCTGATCGATTGGTAAAGAGATCTGAAATTGTTTACACGTCACTTTAAATTATTTTAGACATGGAACATAACTTCCATTTATTTCTTAGAGTTATGAATAATATAGAGCTATTTCTGTTGACAATAATATGTTTAATAGATTTAATATGTGATTAAAAAGGCATTCATTTTCTTGGTGGGTGGGTGGATGAGGGGCGTGGTCTTGATGCGGAGTTGTACGTGACGTCGTCATGTCAGATATTTTACGTCATAATGTAAAGCAACCCATAGAGATCTTATTCATTCGTATTATAATTCCTAATTCTATGAAGCAACCTTCATGTAATGCCAGTTATAGTTTAATTTAATTTTGTAGACATGGTAGCTAAAAGCTGAATTACTTTGTCTGTGCTTTGGAAAGGACCAAGGATGATGCACTTCTGTGTAAGTAATACAAAATGTGGCCCCCATTCTACCCCTGCTTTGTGTTTTGTTGATTCCCTTATATAATTTCTCTGGGTTTGTTTTACAGGTCTTGATTGGATAAACTGCTGCAGAAATGGAGGAAAACTCTAAATCTAAGAAATTACAGAGGCCCAAGCTCAAAGTAAGTCTCACTAACTTATTTATTAACTGTAAAAAGTTGCTTAATGTGGGACAATTACGATGTTATAAGCACTCATGTAACTTCATATGGATGGATTATGTGTAGTGGCGGTTCTAAAAAATCAAAGCCACCTCTATAGACACCAAAATACAGGTTGATTCTATACACGTTTCCATTGAGAGACTTGAAAGTTGCTGTTAAATGATTTATTGTCACACTGATTCCAGGTTGGTAACTGGTAAAATAAAGCATTGTAATCCAGATGAGGTTATGCTGTTCTAACAGGTGAACCAACAACAGGCCACTAGGCCACTGTCATAATAACAAATAAAAGGATTTCCATATACATACAGGTATCTGCCAAAATCATGGAAACACTTGAGTAAATTAAGTTAACTAAACAATTAACATCCCATCATGCTTGGGGTCATGTATAAAAATGCTGGGCAGGGCATTATTTTGGCTACCATGGCTATGCCCCCATAGGATGGCAATTCCCCCATCCACAGAGCACGAGTGGTCACTAAATTGTTTGATGAGCATGAAAACGATGTAAACCATATGCAATGGCCGTCTCAGTCACCAGATCTCAACCCAATTGAACACTTATGGGAGATTCTGGAGCGGCGCCTGAGACAGCGTTTTCCACCACGATCAACAAAACATCCAATGATGGAATTTATTGTGGAAGAATGGTGTCGTATCCCTCCAATAGAGTTACACACATTAACTATATATATTTCTATCCAATCATCAATAAACCAAACAATTCCCATTCATTTCCAATACATTTTATTTTCTATACACAAAATGGCTCTTACATACCGGCCCCATTATTATTACGGCATGAGGCGAAACAATAAACAACGTTAAGTTCAATAGAGCCAAAAAGAAAATGGCATCATAAACATAATAGCTCCTGAGTGGCGCAGTGGTCTAAGGCACTGCATCGCAGTGCAAACTGTGCCACTAGAGATCCTGGTTCGAATCCAGGCTCTTTCGCAGCCGGCCGCGACCGGGAGACCCATGGGGCGGCGCACAATTGGCCCAGCGTCGTCCAGGGTAGGGGAGGGAATGGCAGGCAGGGATGTAGCTCAGTTGATAGAGCATGGCGTTTGCAACGCCAGGGTTGTGGGTTCGATTCCCACGGGGGGGGCAAGTATAAAATATATATATATGTATTCACTAACTGTAAGTCGCTCTGGATAAGAGCGTCTGCTAAATGACTAAAATGTAAATGTAATAATACACAAAACTTGAGTCCATGGGTGTATCTTCATGTGTGTGTGCATGTGTCGATCTTCATGTAAAAGGGTGCAAGTCACAGGAGGCTGCTGAGGGGAGGACTGCTCATAATAATGGCTGGAATGCAGTTAATAGAATGATATGAAACCATGTGTTCAATGTGTTCAATACCATTCCATTTATTCCATTCAAGCCATTACTATGAGCCAGTCCTCCCCAATTAAGGTGCCACTGGCCGCCTGTGGTGCAAGTATATGTGTGGTCTTGAGCTGAATGGTTAAGACTGGAACTGGTTAGTCGTGGTTGTTGGTCAGCCTTAACAGTGTTTTTTTCAGTCAAGTGATTTAAAGTCTAGTAGTGTTCTTTGGTAACAGGATGGGTTAATTTACATCTTCTAGCATTTCCATATTGTTTCATCTTTCATTCTTCTTCACCCTATTCTAAGAAGTCTCTTGTTTTAGTTTAGGATTTGTTTTGTACGTTGTGCTGTCCCTTCTGACAGTCAAATGTTTTTATTTCTGTAGAGGTGCCACTGTCTCCACTGTCAGTGTGTGTGCTTCGGTTCCTGATTGTACTGGGCCCCGTTTCCCAAAAGCATCTTAAGGCTAAGTTCATCATTAGAACCATAGGATCTTATGGTTCTAATATGAACTTAGTCTTAAGATGCTTTTGGGAAACCGGGCCCTGGTTTGTTTCTTGAGTTGAACTGTGTTCAGTCTTTCTTTCAATCCCTTACCCAGCTGTAGAGGTGGGTTCTTGTTGATTTCAGTGTTGTCTGTGTTGAGTGAGGTGAGTTTGACTGGAGGATTCAGACATTTCTCTTCAACTGCCTTGAGGGAGACTGAACCACTGCTCCAAACTTTGCATTTCAAGAAGACCTCTTCTGTACAACCTTAATCTGTAGGATTGATCACTTCAAGGTTACCTTGTCTCTGCAGCTTGACCGCTGATGATTCTCTGATTTCACTCATACTGTCACTGTTTGCAGCCAACATTGAATTTCCAGGTAGAGGCTGTGACTGTTTTCTGAATCTTTTCCATGCACCTTTGAACTCCCAAGGCACTGTCAGTGGGAGGGTGCTCTTTGTCCAAGGATATGTCCTTGGTTTCTTCTGCCTCAGTAATGGAGGTCAATACAGCTTGGATGCTACCCTTTGTCTCCACTACGATATGATATGATATCCTTTATTGTCCATTTACAAGGAAATTATTTTTGTGAAGTCAGCATAAAAATACACAAACACAACACACTTTAATACATGCAGTACGGAAAACTGTAAAGTTAGTACACAAGTCACACATATTCAAAGTCTCTGCGACCTACAGTCCGACCGTGTATTGGGCCTGCATCTGTCCTATGTCCCACTGTTCAGCAGTCTGATGGCTGCCGGAATGAAACACGTCCTGCTCCTATTCTTGCTGAACAGTGGGACCTTATCTATTTCCAAAGGGCAGCAGTTCAAAACATTGGGCAAGATTGTGTGTGGGGTCCTCAGAGGTTATGAAGCCCCCTGCACTGCAGCCCACAGAGATTGGACCGAAGGTTCACAGTCCAGCCTGAGGATACCCTTATTAGCCACTGACAACCCCCCACACCAGGCCAGGAAACAGAAAGTCAGCACACTCTCTGTATGGCAGGTGTAGTAGTTGGAGAGTATCCGGGTACAGTTGTTGTTGGAATTTGTTGATGTTTTGTCATTAAGAGAGTGTGCTGTCCATGATGGTTCCCAGGTACTTCAAACTCCCCACTCTCTCTACCTGTTCACCACCCAGGACTCGCTGTCTCACTGGGTCTGCCTTCCTCCAGAAATCAATGAGCAGTTATTTTGTTGTTGATGTTGAGTGTGAGGTAGTTGTTATTATTCCAGTCATGAACCCTGTTTACTTCTGTTAGGAAACTGTGGTCCTCTGTAGCTCAGCTGGTAGAGCACGGCGCTTGTAACGCCAGGGTAGTGGGTTCGATATCCCGGGACCACCCATACACAAAAAAAAATGTATGCACGCATGACTGTAAGTCGCTTTGGATAAAAGCGTCTGCTAAATGGCATATTATTATTATAGGGACCTTTCTTTCCTTTTCTCTTCACCCCTCTCAGGAGAGTTGTGATTGCATTGCTGCATGAGGTGCTCGTTAAGATCAGCAACCATTCCGTCATTACCAAACACATCTGGCTCATTCAGTTTCTGTAAAGGTTCTGTACATAAACTTGCAGAGCTTACTACTTGAAGAAAAGCATGTTTGTGGACAACCCTGTTTGAATGTGATGCCTTCACCTGGACTGGAATGGTAGAGTGTGTGTGACAGTCAGGACTGTCACTGGCCCCAGTATAACCAGGTGGTGTCTCCAGTGAGACCAGAGCACTGCTCAGTCACTGATGTTTCTTTTGTCTCTGTATCTTCTCCATCTCCTTTCTTGTAGTCTTTACTTTCAATGTGCATCTCTGGGCATGACTCGGTTCAATGATCTTCGAAGCAGAGAAAACAGGAAATGTGGGTTTTGGATGTGGTGTGGAAAAGTTTGGTCAGGTTAGCTTGTGAGCTGATGTTTCTGGTGTCTTTGTTTCCTTGATTTCTTTCTTGATTCCTTTCCTTGTCTCATTTCCTTGGTTTTTCCAATGCCTTGATTTTTGTTGCTTTGGCTGCAATTTTGCCAACTTATTTTTTTCTAGCTAGCAATTCAGCTTGCTCTTTTCCCAATGCATTTATTTTCTTTACGTTAGCAGCCCACGCCATGATAGATGCATGTTCAGCTTCAGTTTGAGCTTTTAGGTGAGAGATGGAAGTAGCTGAGTCTTACCTTCTACTGGTTAAACTCCTTCCGCTTGACAAAGTC
Source organism: Coregonus clupeaformis (assembly GCF_020615455.1). NCBI lineage: Eukaryota > Metazoa > Chordata > Actinopteri > Salmoniformes > Salmonidae > Coregonus > Coregonus clupeaformis. Next base: position 41,163,628 of record NC_059197.1, read on the forward strand.
AAGCTAGTCAGATATCACTTGGAATGACCATCATGCTCCTTGTCCTCCTCACACAGTAGTTGATGTATTGATGATGCTTTGTCAGTTTTGCCCTCCTTACAACCCTTTGCATGGCAATCTCTTTCAGAGACATATTTGTCATTCAATTTCAATTATGCAATTTCATAGTTTAAGTTTGCACACAAAAAATGTGCATTAAAAATGTAGCAAACAATTTCCACATTTCAACTTCATGAAGGACCCCATTGGCACTCATGACATAACATTAAAGTTTAATTTCATGTGGAGCTTGTCCATCCCATAGAATTAGGAATTAAAATGGACATGAACTTTCTTCTGATGGTCCAAAGGTCAGCTATGTTGGTCAGGGAGTTGGTCAACCATGGTTTGCCAATGCTGTTATAAGATAGTGTAAAACAATGAATGTGAAGAATTTATCTGCACTGTATGTGTCTTAGCTAGCTAGCCAGACAGTTTTAGAGAAATTATACCATCATTTTTTCTAATTAACTGCCAATATTCCATTCAAACAATGCAGTCAATCCACAGCCATACACTGGCTGAAATCAGTTGATGACAGGAGTTGTAAATATTGTATCATAACAGCACTCACAGCATTTCAAGAAAACAAAATCTAAGACATTTACGGTCTGTTTACATATATTTTAGAGGCTATTTATACAGAAAATTGGTGTAAAACCTGTATAAACTGTATTTTTAATTATATGACAATATTTTAGGTTTACTATAATTCCATTACACATTTTCTGATACATCACATGCCTTACTTGTATTTTCCTGCATAAGTGAAAGCAGGAAATGCGTCACCTATGCCTCTACTGTCATTCATTCCAATTAGAGTGGTTTTGGATTTCTCCCTGACCAAGATATCTGCCATTTTCGCCCCATTATGGAACTTTGAGGGTGTATGGCATAGCCCCTCTAGTAATTTAATAGGATCTCTATGGTCCTTCCATTCAATTTTGCGCATGGGATGAGGCATTCGAAGCACCGCAGAGCATAGAGTGAGGACGCGGACAGAGGAGCGGCGCGCACTTTTAAAAGCGCCCAAGATCTTCTCCATATTTCTACAAACAAACTTCCACTTCACTTTAGTGTTTCCAATAGCAGTTCACTATGATATAATGTAGATTATTTGACACGTGAATCCATAGAAAGCAATCCGTTCCACAACGATCAACAGACAGCGGTCTTCCAATATTCAATTTTCACATGATCCGACAGACTGACATGAAGACACATTCCACAGCAATCCGAGCACAATCCACTCCACAACCAATTACACAATGTCCACAATTCAAAGTTTCAATATGCAATATTGCACATTCAACATGAAGCCACTTATTCACTGCATGATTCAACAAAGTTCCAATATGCAACTCATTCAATATTGCCACTACTTCTCGGCAATTCCATAGTTCAACAATTCGACAGTATGCAGTGCATTCAAATATTTTGCATTAAACCACTTCATGGCAATTCCACAAAGTTCTAAGTATCTTTGGATCATTCAATATGCTATTGCGCACGAAGCCAATCTTCACGGCAATTCCATTATTCAATGTTCCACAGTTTCACTATGCAATGCGTTAAATAGGCTGGGCCTACTTGACGCAATTACTCTCACCGTATTCCAAGCACATTGCATTCCAATGTTCCAGTTCTATTTTCATCCAATGCAGCCCTAACATTAGCAGGGGAATCTTTTTATTCGCTTCAATCAAAGCAGAGTGTTGTATTGTCCAATTCCATTCGATACTGTACCGGTATCAAGCCAGTTGTTTACTAATGCAGTGGCGGTTCCAAAAATTTAAAAAGCCACTTCTATAGACGCCAAAATACATGTTGGTTGCATACGCGTTTCCATTGAGAGACTTGAGAGTAGTTCTAACTGTTGCAGTTAAATTATATTTATTACTCATAAATTAATTGTCCATTGTTTGTCACACAGATTCCAGGTTGGTAAGTGGTCAAAAAAGCATTGTAATCCAGAAGATGTTAAACAGGTTCCAAGTGATATGAATGGAGAAAAGATAAAATCCCAAAGGTACAAAAATTATAAAGTACCAGGTAAATAAAATCCAAATGAAATTATATAAACGGTATAAATGAAATGGTAGAAAACTGGGTTGTAATCATTAGTCCAAACAGTTGCGTTTTGCAACAAAAACTAGAGTTTCTATTGGATACATTCAGATAGGTTCCTCCCTGTTTCGTTCTGTTTGCTTCCATTTAAGAAACGTTTTGCAACAGAATCGGCATAATGAATATGCCCCAGTTGCTCTTCATGGCGTCTTCCAGTTCCTATCAGGCTTCAATCACCTGTCCTAATTAGCTCAACTGATGCCATCTTTACCCATAACCCTTTATGTTGTTCTAACAGGTGAACCAACAGCAGGCCCCTAGGTGTCATAATAAAAAATGTAATATATAATAAAACAATGATATGCTAATGATATATATGGGACTAAGCCTAAGCCCCACCCACATACAGCTAAGTGAGAACCCATGACAAAATGTGAGTTCTAATTCTATGGTTAGAGCCTCTTGTCACTTGGTATTATCATGTCTTTGGTGAAAGTGTTAGTATCTATGGTGATCGGATTTTCTTACTGTTGTTGTTAATCTCAGGGCTTCGTGCCAAAGCCTCCATGTGGCCCCAGACGAGCTGCAAGGCAAAGGCAGGGAGGGAGTCGAGGCAACCAAGGTCAGAGACCGAGGCAACCAAGGTCAGCAGAGGACTGCTGGAGTCTGCTCAACGCTACCCCCTCTGTTGGCCACCACTAGTTACAGTGAGTACTGATCAGGAATTCCAGTCTTCCAAATGGTTACATTTTGAAAGAGAACAATCCGGCTCTACGTATTTTACTGGTTGTGACCCACTGACACCTCCCCCAGGCAGTGGTGGAAAAAGTACCCAATTGTCATACTTGAGTAAAAGTAAAGATACATGAATAGAACATGACTCAAGTAAAAGTGAAAGTCACCCAGTAAAATACTAATTGAGTAAAAGTCTAAAAGTATTTGGTTTTAAATATACTTAAGTATCAAAAGTAAAAGTACAAGTAGAAATCATTTCAAATTGATTATATTAAGCAAACCAGACGGCACAATTTTCTATTTTTTTTAATTTACGGCTAGCCAGGGGCACACTACAACACGCAGACATTATTTACAAACAAAGCATTTGTGTTTAGTGAGTCCTCCAGATCAGAGGCAGTAGGGATGACCAGGGATGTTCTTTTATAAGTGTGTGAATTGGACCATTTTCCTTTCCTGCTAAGCATTCAAAATGTAACTAGTATTTTGCGTGTCAGGGAAAATATATGGAGTAAAAAGTACATAATTTTATTTATGAATGTAGTGAAGTAAAAGTACAGATACCAAAAAAAACTACTTAAGTAGTACTTTAAAGTATTTTTACTTAAATACTTTACACCACTGCCCCCAGATAGACTGAATAAGGCAGTACAAGAGTTAACACACACAGGGAACTTAATTCCCACACAGGAAAAATATGAACATGGATGGATTTACATGGGGATAGTCTGATTGGCTGAAGCCACAAGCTGGGGCCAGCCAGACATAAACAAACAACACACATGCTGAAAATTAGTCCCACAGTGCCCTTGGCAGGGGGATTCTTTAACACATTTTGTTGATAGAATTCTCAAAGATCCTGGAAAGATCCACCAATCACAGTTATTTTCTTCTCTTTCTGTAGACGTTCTTCCACCTATCAAACGCACCGCTTCAGTAACAGTCACAACACTAAAGACTACTGGTGGGTGACACAGTAGATAGTTCAACATTCTTTCTTATGGGATAGCCTGATCTGCTGGTATTTTTATGAATATGAGCTTGTTCTGCTTCAGAGCCATTAGGCCACCAGCTGACACCTGAGGGTGGGGAAAGGGGCTATTTCTCTTCATCCCAGGTGATGAAGAGAAATAGTGAGCCCAGAGTAGAATGATGTCACCTCTCTCATGGCTATGTCACGTCCATTGTCCGGAGAGGAGGTAATCCCGGTAGCTGAATACCTGATGTCACACCCGTGAGTCCTGTTCTTGCTATGAACCATTTATTGTCCAATAGAAGAAATAGAATCCTTGTGTTTTTGTCAGTCTACTAATCAAGGAATTGTATTGTTTGTGTATTCCAGTCAGCGGAGGTTGATTAAGAAAGTACTTAGAAAAAGGGTACACATATTTTTTCCTTGTACACTGTCTGTCATCTTGCCAAAAACATATTTTGATATCAAACTACTTGGAAATGATGTCACCTATGTTGTTGCTTTACGTTTCTCTTCCTAAGAACATGACCATAGACGATCTGCAGGAACGGTCAGTGGAGTCCATTGATTGGGTGGTCGTTGTAGTCATTGATTGTCGTCATGGTCGTCATGTCACCCCGCTCCTCCGCACACTCCACTGGCTTCCAGTTGAGGCTCGCATCTACTACAAGACCATGGTGCTTGCCTACGGAGCTGTGAGGGGAACGGCACCTCCTTACCTTCAGGCTCTGATCAGACCCTACACCCAAACGAGGGCACTACGTTCATCCACCTCTGGCCTGCTAGCTCCCCTACCTCTACGGAAGCACAGTTCTCGCTCAGCCCAGTCAAAGCTATTCGCTGCTCTGGCACCCCAATGGTGGAACAAGCGCCTCCATGATGCCAGGACAGCGGAGTCACTGACCACCTTCCGGAGACACTTGAAACTCTACCTCTTTAAGGAATACCTGGAATAGTATAAAGTAATCCTTCTTCCCCATAAAAAAAGAAAATAAAAAAGAAAAGGTGGTTGTCCCACTGGCTATCATAAGTTGAATGAACCAATTTGTAAGTCGCTCTGGATAAGAGCGTCTGTTAAATGATGCAAATGTTCTCCCAGCCATAGCCTTGTACCAGACGTCCATAGATGACGTCTGCACTGGCAAGATGGACGACCTCTCTCATCAGTGTCCCTTGGTGAATCTGTTACCACTGGTAACACCAGCCCTTGCCAGGGAAGTGCAGGTAGGGATATTGTATGTTTCACTCCTAGGTTCAGGAGGGGAAGCCCAGGGTTGCCACCCCCCTCCTCCCAGGGGTCAGGTAAGGAACGGGTCAGGGGGGTTCTAAGGATAATCGCTAAAAAGTTCCACCTGCTGCTGAAGCTGAACTTGGAGCCTAGGTTGAATTTACGAACACACCCAAAGTGTATTACATTGAAAATTGTACACTGTCTTTTTAAAAACGTCAGGTTTGTGATGACAACATGCAAGAGATATGTCATTCATTCATTGCTATGATCATTGATCTCCTGAAGAAGCTATCCCTTTCCTTTCTTTCTGTGCCCCCAAATGTTTTTATATACTGGTCAAGTTACCAGAGTGGTATCTATAAAGCAGATTTGAGGAGTTAGCCAGGTAACTTTAGTCAATTTGGGATAACCAGCCATATGAAAATGGCTCATCCTTTTAGCCAGGTACATTTCTATGGCAACGAATCCTTCAGAACTACCCTGCTCCAGGGCAGGCTAACTCAAGGCTAACTCAACTTACCCTGAATGAAATGGCAAGAGCCACGAGTTGAGGACCAATGACATCAGATTCCCTCATTCTTGCAAAGATTGTGTCATCATCCTCTTCATTTGAGGAAGACGGCTGATAAGATATTTTATGTTTTTTGCGTGTTAAAAAATTGTAATGTTAAAATATATCACATTACATATTTAGCATTTTAAACTTCATGCACAGTAACACATTCGTATGCGTTAATACAATTATAGAAAGTTCCGTTTTCTGCCTGAGTGTGGCGCTGTTTACCGCAATTTTCTGGAAAAGTCCATAATTAACCTAGAATCTAGATCCATTGTCTTACCTACTACTGCAACAGCTTGTGTCAATTATTTGCCCTTTTATAGAATAACCTTTTGTTCTAATGACACTTTTAATGATACTGCATATCCATTGTCATTCTCCTCAAGTGTGGACTTGCACATTCCTTTTTATCTCAGGGATTTAACAATTGTGTAAAGTAGCTCAAGCCATTGCTTACGCATATCAATGCTTGGATATCCATGAGGAAAGGAATGGACAATTGGTATACAGCCGTCGATTTCAGCTGGCTTCATTAACAGATGGAATGTGCCCCAAATGGCACCCTATTCCCTATAAATAGTGCACTAATTTTGACCAGGACACATAGGACTCTGGTCAAAAGTAATGCATTATACAGGAAAAAGTTATAGGGAATAGGGTGTCCTTTGGGACACATTCTGCCTGTTGAGCCCCACCCTGCCTATTGTGAACCACTTCTCCATCTCATTCCCCCAGTTAAGCAAACGAAAGGGGAGAGGCTGTGACTATAATTGAAGTAGTAAATTAATTTTCCTGTCAATGACTTTATTTGATAGACTTCCTTTATTGTGAAGGTGTGTATCCCTTTTGAAGGGTTAATAAAAGCCAAGAAATCCATATTTTCATTTATGCAATATTCAGACTGAACAGTCATTGAGATAAATTAGTTGCATTCCAAATCAAAATCAAATCAAATCAAATTGTATTGGTCACATGCGCCGAATACAACAGGTGCAGACATTACAGTGAAATGCTTACTTACAGCCCTTAACCAACAGTGCATTTATTTTAAACAAAAAAAGTAAAAATAAAACAACAACAAAAAAAGTGTTGAGAAAAAAAAGAGCAGAAGTAAAATAAAGTGACAGTAGGGAGGCTATATATACAGGGGGGTACCGTTGCAGAGTCAATGTGCGGGGGCACCGGCTAGTTGAGGTAGTTGAGGTAATATGTACATGTGGGTAGAGTTAAAGTGACTATGCATAAATACTTAACAGAGTAGCAGCAGCGTAAAAAGGATGGGGTGGGGGGGCAGTGCAAATAGTCCGGGTAGCCATGATTAGCTGTTCAGGAGTCTTATGGCTTGGGGGTAGAAGCTGTTGAGAAGTCTTTTGGACCTAGACTTGGCACTTGCGGTCGGAGGCCAAGCAGTTGCCATACCAGGCGGTGATGCAACCAGTCAGGATGCTCTCGATGGTGCAGCTGTAGAATTTTTTGAGGATCTGAGGACCCATGCCAAATCTTTTTAGTCTCCTGAGGGGGAATAGGCTTTGTCGTGCCCTCTTCACGACTGTCTTGGTGTGTTTGGACCATGATAGTTCGTTGGTGATGTGGACACCAAGGAACTTGAAGCTCTCAACCTGTTCCACTACAGCCCCGTCGATGAGAATGGGGGCGTGCTCAGTCCTCTTTTTTTTCCTGTAGTCCACAATCATCTCCTTTGTCTTGGTCACGTTGAGGGAGAGGTTGTTGTCCTGGCACCACACGGCCAGATCTCTGACCTCCTCCCTATAGGCTGTCTCATCGTTGTCGGTGATCAGGCCTACCACTGTTGTGTCGTCGGCAAACTTAATGATGGTGTTGGAGTCGTGCCTGGCCATGCAGTCATGGGTGAACAGAGAGTACAGGAGGGGACTGAGCACGCACCCCTGAGGGGCCCCGTGTTGAGGATCAGTGTGGCAGATGTGTTGTTACCTACCCTTACCACCTGGGGGCGGCCCGTCAGGAAGTCCAGGATCCAGTTGCAGAGGGAGGTGTTTAGTCCCAGGATCCTTAGCTTAGTGATGAGCTTAGAGGGCACTATGGTGTTGAATGCTGAGCTGTAGTCAATGAATAGCATTCTCACGTAGGTGTTCCTCTTGTCCAGGTGGGAAAGGGCAGTGTGGAGTGCGATAGAGATTGCATCATCTGTGGATCTGTTGGGGCGGTATGCAAATTGGAGTGGGTCTAGGGTTTCTGGGATAATGCTGTTGATGTGAGCCATGACCAGCCTTTCAAAGCACTTCATGGCTACAGACGTCAGTGCTACGGGTCGGTAGTCATTTAGGCAGGTTATCTTAGAGTCCTTGGGCACGGGGACTATGGTGGTCTGCTTGAAACATGTTGGTATTACAGACTCAGTCAGGGACATGTTGAAAATGTCAGTGAAGACACTTGCCAGTTGGTCAGCACATGCTCGGAGTACACGTCCTGGTAATCCGTCTGGCCCTGCGGCCTTGTGAATGTTGACCTGCTTAAAAGTCTTACTCACATCGGCTACGGAGAGCGTGATCACATAGTCATCCGGAACAGCTGGTGCTCTCATGCATGCTTCAGTGTTGCTTGCCTCAGCGAGCATAGAAGTGGTTTAGCTCGTCTGGTAGGCTTGTGTCACTGGGCAGCTCGCGGCTGTGCTTCCCTTTGTAGTCTGTAATAGTTTTCAAGCCCTGCCACATCCGACGAGCGTCAGAGCCAGTGTAGTATGATTCAATCTTAGACCTGTATTGACTCTTTGCCTGTTTGATGGTTCGTCGGAGGTCATAGCGGGATTTCTTATAAGCGTCCGGGTTAGAGTCCCGTTCCTTGAAAGCGGCAGCTCTACCCTTTAGCTCAGTGCGGATGTTTCCTGTAATCCATGGCTTCTGGTTGGGGTATGTACGTACGGTCACTGTGGGGACGACATCATCGATGCACTTATTGATGAAGCCAGTGACTGATGTGGTGTACTCCTCAATGCTGTCTGAAGAATCCCGAAACATGTTCCAGTCTGTGCTAGCAAAACAGTCCTGTAGCTTAGCATCTGCGTCATCTGACCACTTTTTTTATTAACCGAGTCACTGGTGCTTCCTGCTTTAGTTTTTGCTTATAAGCAGGAATCAGGAGGATAGAGTTATGGTCAGATTTGCCAAATGGAGGGCGAGGGAGAGCTTTGTATGCGTCTCTGTGTGTGGAGTAAAGGTGGTCTAGAGTTTTTTTCCCTCTGGTTGTACATTTAACATGCTGGTAGAAATTAGGTAGAACGGATTTAAGTTTCCCTGCATTAAAGTCCCCGGCCACTAGGAGCGCTGCATCTGGATGAGCGTTTTCCTGTTGATTAATGGCCTTGTACAACTCATTCAGTGCAATCTTAATGCCAGCATTGGTTTGTGGTGGTAAATAGACAGCTATGAAAAATATAGATGAAAACTCTCTTGGTAAATAGTGTGGTCTACAGCTTATCATAAGATACTCTACCTCAGGCGAGCAAAACCTTGAGACTTCCTTAGTATTTGATTTTGTGCACCAGCTGTTGTTTACAAATATACACAGACCGCCACCCCTTGTCTTACCAGAGTCAGCCGTTCTGTCCTGCCGATGTAGCGTATAGCCTGCTAGCTGAATGTTATCATTGTCGTCGTTCAGCCACGACTCCGTGAAACATAAGATATTACAGTTTTTAATGTCCCGTTGGTAGGATAACCGTAATCTTAAATCGTCCACTTTATTTTCAAAAGATTGAACGTTGGCTAATAGGATGATGGAAGAGGCAGTTTACTCGCTCGCCGTCGGATCCTTACAAGGCACCCCGATCTACGTCCGCGATATCTCCTTCTCTTCCTCACGCGAATGACGGGGATTTGGGCCTTGTCGGGTGTCTGTATGATATCCTTCGCGGCCGCCTCGTTGAAGAAAAAATCTTCGTCCAATACGAGGTGAGTAATCGCTGTCCTGATATCCAGAAGCTCTTTTTGGTTATAAGAGACGATGGCAGAAACATTATGTACAAAATAAATTACAAATAACGCGGAAAAACACACATAATAGTACAATTGGTTAGAGGGCTGTAAAACGGCAGCCATCTTCTCCGGCGCTGTTGGGGCCATTGCAGTTGCAGTTGTGTGTGGTGTTGTTGCCACTCAGCCCCATCTAGCCTGGGTATGGAACAACTGACAACTGACTAAATACTTCAGGTTGTGAATGTTGGCAACATTACCTCCTCGACACTGATTCTCAACACGGGGGCCCCACAAGGGTGCGTCCTCAGTTCCCTCCTGTACTCCCTGTATACCCACGACCGCGGGGCCTGTGGAAACGCCTTTTTGCGCAAATATTGATACAATAACCATCATATCGAAGTAAATTTGGAGTCACGCGATGATATGGTGTGTGGTCCTCCCACTACTACTCCGGAAACCATGCAGTTTAGGTCTATTAGGCTACAGATGAAATAATGTATGATGAACTTCACAGGGTGGTGAAAGTGCACGGTGACCTTGATGCTACTTTCCAATAATTATTTCATGTCTTATTATTATGGTGACATGATGATCGATGGTAGACTGCCGTTTGATTAAAAAATAAATAATCTCGCTCTTATCCATAATCTCATCATGTAGACTGTCCTACCCGCACAGCATATGCCTTCCTAATATTGACGGATGGCCTTTGGGTGATGGACACTTGTTGATACACAGCGGAAACTGTTGAGCGTGAAAAACCCAGCAGCGTCGTAGTTCTTGACACAACCCGGTGCGCCTGGCACCTACTACCATACCCCATTCAAATGCACTTAAATATTTTGTCTTGCCCATTCACCCTCCGAATACACATTACACAATCCATGTCTCAAGGCTTAAAATCCTTCTTCAACCTGTTTCTTCCCCTTCATCTACACTGATTGCAGTTGATTTAACAAGTGACATCAATAAGGGATCATAGCTTTCACCTGGATTCACCTGGTCTGTCACAAGAGGTACACATCCTCCTATACTGTAGACAAACCACTGACAAAGTCACTGTTACTCACTGTTCAGAATACTCAACACTCACACATTCTCTCAAAGGGAACTTATGCTTTCACTCTTAGGCCCTCATTCTTTTCTGAGGCCTCCAGATGACCCTAATCAGTGAGCTCAAATCTCTCCACTAAAAATCCCTATAGTCACTGGAAACAGTGCACAATAACTCTGCTGAGTTAACTGATTCTTCCCAACCTTTTAACATCCTCATGTCACTGAAAGGGCCAGATGGGAGGAAGAACATCAACATCCTCTGAGATAGTAAATGTGTTCCTCCAGGACTGGCCTAACATCAGAGGCATACTCTGTGTGTTTTTAGCTGATAGGAGTGAAACCCAGTGAGGTCGCCTGCTGCAATAGCCCATCCACGACAAGGACCGATGAGTTGTGAGTTCCAAGATGCCGTTCTGCACACCACTGTTGAACTGCGCCGTTACAGTGCCTTCGGAAAGTGTTCAGACCCCTTGTCTTTTTCCACATTTTGTTTTTACGTTACAGCCTTATTCTAAAATTGATTATAGTTTTTCCCCCTCATCAATCTACACACAATACCCCATAATGACAAAGCAAAAACAGGTTGTTAGTAGGGGTGTAACGATCCATCTACTACATCGATGTATCGATGTATATTCATATGATCCAACTACATCGATCTGTGCTCGGCGAGTTGGCCTTTTGGACAACATATATCGATCTAACATCGTTTTAAAATGTAATAAATCGATTGTATCGATACTAGGAAATAACCCATTGGATTTAAGCACGTCAGACTTTATATGCAGGGGTGCACATAACTGGTACGCAGATACGCAAGCGCGACAAAAATCAGGAATGCGTAATGCCACCTGTGTTACTACTACGCGCCTTTGCGTACTTGACCGATCTTCTCATCTAACCTTACACATGACATGTTGCTTCTCAACTACTGTCAGGGATGTCCAAAAAGCAACAGACATTAAGCAGCTTCTTTGGCGTTTCGCCACCTACAAAGAAACGCCAACTGGAGCCAGAGCCGAAGAAAATACTTTTTTCGGAAAAGTGGCTCCAAGATGTGCAGTGGCTTGAAGCTAACGATGAGCGCACTGAAATGTGGTGCAAGATTTGCCGCTCAAATCCACATCTAGCAGACAAAACAGGTGCATTTTATAAAGGCTCAAAGAATTTCAACCATCCTTTATTTGACAAACATGAAAAGAGCAAGGAGCACACGAATGTGGCGCAAGCCATTGCTAAAAGCTAGCCGAGAATAAATGTCCAGTCGCCCACTTGCCAGATGGCGAGACAAGCTGAATGAAGAACAGCGGCAAGCTCTGTTTAATATTTTTCTCTTTCCATAAAGCTAAACATCAGATCCATCAAAAAGCAGCCCCCAAAATTCAGCAGACTGCAACTTGGCTCGTAACTCCCCGCTGATGGTGTGAGCGATGCTAGAGCAAAAAAAAACTGCTGCACTGAATAAAGCTATGTGAAGAAAATGGGATCTCCTTTGTGGAACTGGGTAAGTTTCATAATACCAGATGGTCTGCATGGAGGCATGAAACACTGTTAAAAATATAAAGACTATTGCCAGCCATTAAAATGCAACTGGTTACCAGGTATTTATTTCAGTCACACTGGTTGAATTTTTGGCTAAAAGGTTACTGAATCGATTTCAAGTCACTGAATCGTTTCGGATCGTATCGTTCTAAATGAACCAATATCGTCCTTGAATCGTATCGACAACCACGAATCGTGATACAAATCGAATCGTTGTTAAAACGAATCGTTACACCCCTAGTTGTTAGACATTTTTGCAAATTTATTACAAATATAAAACGGAAATATCACATAAGTATTCAGACCCTTTACTCAGTACTTTGTTGAGCACCTTTGGCAGCGATTACAGCATCAAGTCTTCTTGGGTATGACGCTACAAGCTTGGCACACCTGTATTTGGGGAGTTTCTCCCATTCTTCTCTGCAGTTCCTCTCAAGCTCTGTCAGGTTGGATGGGGAGCGTTGCTGCACAGCTATTTTCAGGTCTCTCCAGAGATGTTCGATCGGGTTCATGTCCGGGTCACTCAAGGACATTCAAAGACTTGTCCCGAAGCCACTCCTGCGTTGTCTCGGCTGTGTGCTTAGGGTCGTTGTCCTGTTGGAAGGTGAACCTCCGCCCCAGTCTGAGGTCCTGATCTCTCTGTACTTTGCTCCGTTCATCTTTGCCTCGATTCTGACTAGTCTCCCAGTCCCTGCCGTTGAAAAACATCCCCACAGCATGATGCAGTCTGAGGTCCTGAGCAGGTTTTCATCAAGGATCTCTCTGTACTCTTCTCCGTTTATCTTTGCCTCGATCCTGACTAATTTGCAAAAATGTCTAAAAACCTGTTTTCGCTTTGTCATTATGGGGCATTGCGTGTAGATTGCTGAGGAATTGTTTTTATTTCATCCATTTTAGAATAAGGCTGTAACGTAACAAAATGTGGAAAAAGTCAAGGGGTCTGAATTGTATTCTTTTTTTTGTACCCCCTTTTCTCCCCAATTTCGTGATATCCAATTGGTAGTTACAGTCTTGTTCCATCGCTGTAACTCCCGTACGGACTCGGGAGAGGCGAAGGTCGAGAGCCATGCGTCCTCCGAAACGCGACCCTGCCAAGCCGCACTGCTTCTTGACACACTGCTCGCTTAAGCCAGCCGCACCAATGTGTTGGAGGAAACACCGTACAACTGGCGACTGACGTCAGCTTGCATGCTCCCGGCTCACCACAAGGAGTCGCTAGAGCGCAATGGGACAAGGACATCCCGGCCAGCCAAACCATCCCCTAACCCGGAAGACGCTGGGCCAATTGTGTGCCGCCTCATGGGTCTCCCGGTCGCGGACGGCTGCGGCCCAGCCCGAGATCGAACTGAGTCTGTAGTGACGCCTCTAGCACTGCGATGCAGTGCCTTAGACCGCTGCGCCACTCGGGAGGCCGTTTTGCCCATTCTAACATTGAATCGAACAGTAACTGAATGACTCGATGCCTGTCTGCCTGCTTTACATAGCAAGCCACGGCCACATGACTCACTGTCTGTAGAAGCAAACCATTTTCGTGAACGGGGTGGTGTAAATAAACGGGCCACTGAGTGTATATGACCATTGTAACACAACACTACAAATTAATGATTATATAACATATTGGTGTGTGCATGTAAGAAGGCAAAAAGGAACACACAGTCACACACGTTGATGATGAGTCAGTGCCCAGGGACATTGAGTTGGCAACGTACAGTGGGGTAAGAGCGGTCATCAGAAGGGAGCATAGCGTCCGGTACGTAACACGCAGCCTGGGACCAAGGACATTAGCATGTATATAGCTTTAACAGCCTTTCCAATTATATAATCTGTATGAGAACAATTTCACGTATATCTTACCCATATCACATGGCATCAAATAAAATTGTATTTGTCACATGCTTCGTAGACAACAGGTGTAGACTTACAGTGAAATGTTTACTTACGAGCCATTCCCAACAATGCAGATAGAAAAATAGAAAAAACTATAACACAAGGAATACATACACAATGAGTAACGATAACTTGGCTATATACTGTACATGGAGTACCAGTACCGAGTCGATGTATGAGGTAGTTGAGATATATATGTACATATAGGTAGGGGTAAAGTGACTAGGCAACAGGATAGATATTGCAAATGGCAATATGATATGGTAGTTTTACAAAAATTTGATGAATAACTAGCTCTATCGCCTGTCTGCTTTTCAGGACTGTTCCTTGAATATTTACAATGTATTAATCTGAATGAGTTTCTATAATCAGCAAAACACACCTACACACACTACTTTACAAAGTGACTGTCCAACAGTTCATTGCTGAATGACAGAACAATATAAAGCAGGGTTTCCCAAACTCGGTCTTGGGGTCCCCCCTGGGTGTGCGTTTTGTTTTTTGCCCTAGCACTACACAGCTGATTCAAATAGTCAAAGCTTGATAATGAGTTGGTTATTTGAATCAGCTGTGAAGTGCTAGGGCAAAAACCAAAACGTGCACCCAGGAGGGTGGGGGCCACAGGACCGAGTTTGGGAAACCCTGATCTAAAGTACAAAGCAGTCCAAAACTGTACAGCCACAGGCTATTGAGTCTGGTGCGACCCACTGCAATGTACTGTATCTCATCCATCGTCTAGCTCTTTTGTTATTCAAGCCTTGGATAGATTAACAGTGGAAGTAGAGATCCTTACTGAACGCTTCCCTCACCTGTCTGTCAGGTAACGGACCACACATTGAGGTGCAGTGTACAGTATGTGCTGCTGGAGACAAGAATAGTTACCATGCTGAGAAACAAAAGGCACATCGTTTTTATAATAACCACATGCATGTCTATAATTCTACTATAAAAATAGAGAACATTGATTCAGTCAGTGAACGTTTCCCTGCGAAGCCTAGGGTAGTATTTGTGGTCAGATCACATCCACTGGTCACGGTCTGTCCCCGCTAATAATTTATCAGTCACTTGTCCTTCACTTTGTCTTCTACCTATGTAGTCTTGCCTCCAATTGACCTCTGTGCAGAACTAGTGTCTTCTGAACTAGGAAGGGTAACATATACTGCCAATTGGTTGCAAAATCATGACTAAGATTAACATAACTAGGCCCTATTATCAATATTTTCACCTAATCAATATTACTGCTCAGTTACGGAAATAAACTACACTTAGGTTATTGGGGTTTGACACGTAGAGTTTACGCACTTGACTACTGAAAAGATCCAGAGAAGAACATATACAGTTGAAGTCGGAAGTTTACATACACTTAGGTTGGAGTCATTAAAACTCGTTTTTCAACCACTCCACACATTTTTGGCAAGTCAGTTAGGACATCTACTTTGTGCATGACACAAGTAAATTTTTCCAACAATTGTTTACAGACAGATTATTTCACTGTATCACAATTCCAGTGGGTCAGAAGTTTACATGCACTAAGTTGACTGTGCCTTTACAAACAATAGTAAGCAAGTATAAACACCATGGGACCACGCAGCCGTCATACCGCTCAGGAAGGAGACACTTTCTGTCTCCTAGAGATGAACATACTTTGGTGCGAAAAGTGCAAATCAATCCCAGAACAACAGCAAAGGACCTTGTGAAGATGGAGGAAACGGGTGCAAAAGTATCTATATCCACAGTAAAACGAGTCCTATTTCGACATAACCTGAAAGGCCGCTATGCAAGGAAGAAGCCACTGCTCCAAAACCACCATAAAAAAGCCAGACTACAGTTTGCAACTGCACATGGGGACAAAGATCGTACTTTTTGGAGAAATGTCCTCTAGTCTGATTAAACAAAAATATAACTGTTTGGCCATAATGACCATCGTTATGTTTGGAGGAAAAAGGGGAACGCTTGCAAGCCGGAGAACACCATCCCAACCGTGAAGCACAGGGGTGGCAGCTTCATGCTGTGGGGGTGCTTTGCTGCAGGAGGGACTGGTGCACTTCACAAAATAGATGGCATCATGAGGAAGGAAAATTGTGGATATATTGAAGCAACATCAAGACATCAGTCAGGAAGTTAAAGCTTGGTCGCAAATGGGTCTTCCAAATGGACAATGACCCCAAGCATACTTCCAAAGTTGTGGCAAAATGGCTTAAGGACAACAAAGTCAAGGTATTGGAGTGGCCATCACAAAGCCCTGACCTCAATCCTATAGAAAATGTGTGGGCAGAACTGAAAAAGCGTGTGCAAGCAAGGAGGCCTACAAACCTGACTCAGTTACACCAACTCTGTCAGGAGGAATGGGCCAAAATTCACCCAACTTATTGTGGGAAGCTTGTGGAAGGCTACCTGACACGTTTGACCCAAGGTAAACAATTGAAAGGCAATGCTACCAAATACTAATTGAGTGTATGTACATTTCTGACCCACTGGGAATGTGATGAAAATAAAAGCTGAAATAAATCACTATGAAAATTGTGAAAAACTGAGTTTAAATGTATTTGGCTAAGGTGTATGTAAACATCCGACTTCAACTGTATAATTTGCCAGCCAACATCAGTCCTGATCTGTCTCTACATTGTTCCTGTCTGGGGGTGTAGGAACATTACTGAAATAGTAATGGCCAATAGCCCAAAGAATGTGGTGGGCTCAACCCCCTGTAACCATCCATGGTTTTGAAGCAATGGCTACACATTCTACTGCATCGTCAAAGACATTGTTAAATTATCACAAAACTATTGAAAGTGAACAGAACACAATGAAAACAAGTTTAATCATTGACAGGATTATGCATTTTATTGACTAAATTAAGTTTCCAACTTTACTGGGCACCGTTAACCCTTTAAAGGGATACTTGGGGATTGTGGCAATGAGGCCCTCGATCTACTTCCTCAGTCAGATGAAGTTGTAGATGTCATTATGTGTTAACGCAATGACTGCAAGCCTGTATCTACTAGCAACTTCCATTGATTGCACCACCGCTAGTTAGCGTTGGCTCGCCAAACATAAAAATGGTATCCACAAGTTCATCTGACTGAGGAAGTAGATAAAGGGCCTCATTGCCAAAATATCCCTTTAGTGAAGTGCGATTGTACTCACAGGCCCATGAACTGAGAACAAGAGGTATGACTGTGCAAATCATATAGCAATTTGCAACAAACAGAATAGAAACAACCAATAACAAAGCAGACACAGTAAACAAATCACTGAAGATGAGAATTAATATTTCCTTAAACTATGAAAGTCTACAAAAGGACCTGAATGCCACCATTGTCCTTTGTTGCACAGCCAGAATAGGTTTAAGTATGGATGGTGTCAACCCTCTGCAAATGGAACCGCCAAGCCTCTAAACAAATCCCCAATCTAAAGACATCCAGATGTTAACATAGGAACTCTTCTAGCTTGGAATACAAATAGCAATAGAAAAATGCCAACACCCTCAGTGTGCCAGATGAGACATTCCACCTCTATGAGATATGATTGTGGGAAATGGGATCGATAACAGCAGTTGCAAACCTGGGAAGACATGTCCAAATACACTGCGCTAGTCTCACTTGTACCTCTGGCAATATACAGCCATTACAAACTGCTGTAGTAGTTCAATGTCTGGAGCAACTAAGCACATTCAAACGGCAGCACAGAAGTCACTGAAAACAAAACAGCTCTGGGGGAAAGCAGATGCACAACTACATTCTCTAGCTTTCCTTTATTATACAATCAAAGGCCACTGTTAAAGCATTTACAACTTAAGTATAACAAAATGTAGAACAGCATTAACAAAAATCTCTTCCAGTTGCATTTTATGGCAACTAGTGAAAAGTAGTATTTTTACTGTAACATATACACATTAAATATGGTACATCTTAGTCCATGCAGTTGCGCACAGCCAGTTGTGTATCATGGTAGGTTTTCATTTTAATATTTGAAGTGTGTGGGAAGTTGTGACATCAGCCACCAGTGCATTACAGTCCAGGTTGTGAGGAGGCACTCCAGGCCTAAGAGAACTCAGCCAGACTTGAAGAGGAGGATGGCCACCTGCCCCAAATAGAAGTATATGAAATGCTTTGTCTCATGAGTGACGTAGCTGCCGAAGTTCCTCCCAACAATGCAATGCCATGTAGGGTTATACTTCTTGTCAAATTCCTATAGGGATTAAACAAATTAAAACAGGGCTTTAGTCATCCATGACTACATGAGGAAGAAAATGACCTCATGGCATGCACATATTGTCCAATTTTAAACAGCTTGGACCATTGAAGACCACTATAATTGGAATACATAGGCCAAAGGCAGCAGGCCTGACTGGGTATGATACTACAGTATGCACATCTCACCTTCTTTATGTAGGCCGCAATGTCCTTTTCTATATTGTACTTCTCCATGGCCTGGGTAGCACAGTCCACTGCATCCTGCTGCATGTCCTCCGACATGTCAGCATTCTTGATTACTGCCTTCCTGTCAGTCATGCCTGCAAACAAGGTCACAACTAATGTTGTCATTATAGATACAAACTGACAAGTCTAGTGAAGTGAAAGCCTGAATTCACAGGTAACCCTTGCAACTATGATTGGCTTGCACTTTGATGTTCACCATTAACAGCGTACGGTCTTGTTTACTGTGAAAATCAAAGGACAAGCCAATTACGTGCCGATATCTGATACAATGTTGCAAACAACGCGGTTATATCAATGTCTCCGAATGTACTGGGCTACTTTGTATTTCGACACCAGTTTACGTTGAGTGACGACGACCCTGTGTAGGTTAGGTACAATACGAATAGGCTACTGAGAAACTCGATACAGGTCGAATTAAATTACAAGGCAAAATCACATGGCGACATTACGTTAATAAAATTAGGAATTTGTCCCCTGAATGATGCACAGTTCTAGTCTAGTGCAAACATCAATATACATTAACTACTCATTTAATTTCTACATAATTCCTTCAGATTATGGATGATTGAACAGGTCCGAGGGAGACCTGATTCGTGCCAATAGCTTGCAGGTGGTAGTGATTGCGCATTAGTTCATAGATTCATCTTTACGATTTAAATAAAAAAATATAAAAAAGGTAGGCTACCTTGTACGAGAAACTTCGCTTCAATAAAACAACCTGAATCGCCACCATCCATGCTAGTCTAGTGTGCGTGCGTGTAGACTACTAAATAAACATTGTAACTCACCTTTTGTAGCAGATGCTGATACTTTCCCCTTCAAAATCAGGTAATTCACCTTGGTGGATATAAAGCTTTGCTTACTTGCTAGATCGTTCTGCGACAAATTATTTTATAAGCTTTACTCAAAGCAATTGTGGGAAAGTGCCCGGGTAAAATACCTCCCCCGCCCTACACGCTGCCCTACGCCACTTGCCCTGCGATTGGCTGAGCTGCCACCTCTTCTTGTGTTGCGAGCATTTTCTAGCAGCTCCTCTCTGCCAGCATCTTATTTCATCCCATAATGCATCGTTGGTGAGGTAGGTAGAGAAGGACCCCTGGCAAGCTCAGCTGTACGGAGGATTTATGCTCAATGTGTAATCTTATTGATAGCAGCATCAATTAATGTATGAGTGATATTACATTATATAGGCTATGTTAATATCTTATCATAGAAATACAATTGTTGATAAAACAAGTTTACTGGAGAACGGAGACCAAGTAGAGACTTTCGGACACGGTGGATAATTGTATAATATAAGGCAGTTTATTCAGAGGTAAAGATATCTGTAAATAGCGTGCACGGACCCGTCCGTCAATCTCGTAGGGAGATATCTGAGAGCGCGCCCCCAAACATTGTGTGCTGACATTTTATACAATAAAATAAAGTAGGTTGATTCTAGGAGTTCTGATCTTCTGATTGGCCCTGATGAGTTGGGCGAGGTCACTTCCATTGCATTGGCTCTGAGTCGGGTTGTCTGTCTTCAGATGTTCAGCCTAAAAGAAGGGATTTTGTGTGTGCGTGTGTTATCAGTAATAATGTGTGTGTGTGTAATAATGTGTGTGTGTGTGTGTGTGTGTTTTGGGAAAATGTTCAGCCGAAAGAGGGGATTTTGTGTGTGCGTGTGTTATCAGTAATAATGTGTGTGTGTGTGTGTGTGTTTGTGTTTGTGTGTGTCATGGGAGAACTCGTGAGTTGGAAGGACTGAGAGACCTATGGCGTGGGTGTTGTTCTTAGCCACCTGCTGACAAGGCCGACAAGATAGAAGTCTTTGTCCATTGTATTAAATCCGAAGGCCCAACACAAGATGGGTCATGCACAAAATTTTAGCCAGACCAAGCTATAACATAATATATTTACTACGACACAATCCATGTTTCTACTGGACTTTATATTATCTGTGTGAGATGTATACTGAACAAAAATATAAACGCAACATGTAAAGTGTTGGTCCCATGTTTCATGAGCTGAAATAAAACATCCCAGAAATGTTCCATACTCACAAAAAGCTTATTTCTCTCACATTTTGTGCACACATTTGTTTACATCCCTGTCAGTGTGCATTTCTCCTTTGCCAAGATAATCCATCCATCTGACAGATGTGGCATATCAAGAAGTTGGTTAAACAGCATGATCATTACACAGGTGCACCTTGTGCTGGGGTCAATAAAAGGCCACTCTAAAATGTGCAGTTTTGTCACACAAGACAATGCCACAGACGTCTCAAGTTTTGAAGGAGCGTACAATTGGCATGCTGACTGCAGGAATGTCCACCAGAGCTGTTGCCAGATAATTGAATGTTAAGTTCTCTATCATAAGCCGCCTCCAATGTCGTTTTAGAGAATTTGGCAGTGCTTCAAATCGGCCTCACACCCGCAGACCACGTGTATTGCGTTGTGTGGACGAGCGGTTTGCTGTTGTCAACGTTGTGAACAAAGTGCCACATGGTGGCGGTAGGGTTATGGTATGGGCAGGCATAAGCTACAGACAACAAACACAATTGCATTTTATTGATGGCAATTTGAATGCACAGCGATACCGTGACGAAATCCAGAGGTCCATTGTCGTGCCATTCATCCGCAGCCAATGCACAGCCCCATGTTGCAAGGACCTGTACACAATTTCTGGAAGCTGACAATGTCCCTGTTCTTCCATGGCCTGCCTACTCACCAGACATTTCACCCGTTGAGCATGTTTGGGATGCTCTGGGTTGACGTGTATGACAATGTTCCAGTTCCCGCCAAGATCCAGCAACTTCGCCATTGAAGAGGAGTGGGACAACATTCCGCAGGCCACAATCAACAGCCTGATCAACTCTATGCAAAGGAGACTGACTTGTTTTCTGATCCACGCCCATACCTTTTTTAAAGGTATCTGTGACCATCAGATGCATATCTGTATTCCCAGTCATGTGAAATCCATAGATTAGGGCCTAATGAATTTATTTCAATTGACTGATTTCCTTATATGAACTGTAACTCAGTAAAATCTTTGATATTTTTGCATGTTGCGTTTATTTTTGTTCAGTATACAAGCACGTGTGTTTGAAATGACATTTTCTGGAATATTTTACATTTCCTCACTACTGCATACAACTCATAAACAGGCGGTGTTATCACTTATTGCTGAGTTGATATTCAGTTATTTCATACAACCCATGGGGCCATTTTCCTGATTAAACCTAGTCCTGGTCTAAAAGGTATAGTCAATTAATAATCTCCATTGAAATATACTGAAAAAAAATATAAACGCAACATGGAACAATTAAGATTTTATTGAATTACAGTTCATAATTAAATCAGTCAATTTAAATGAATTCATTAGGCCCTAATCTATGGATTTGACATGACTGGGAATACAGATATGCATCTGTTGGTCACAGATACCTGTTACCTATAAGTTGCGTCAATTCAAATCTGGTATTGGGAACAAAAGAGGTCAATACACGTCTTCTAAAATAGCCTAGTATTTTAATTAATGCAAACCACTTCAATGGTAAATATGATGTTCGTATATACGGGTCCACTGAAATACCACGCAGGGCACTCAGAGAACTGATCCATTGTTCTAAGTTCTTCTTCAAATACTCTGACAGAGATAGTTCCCGCTCCCTGCTGGCCAATCAGAGTAGAGACTGAGCGTGGTTTAGACTTACTCAGCCAATCGTTGGCGCACAGGCTGGTCCCAGCCCCTTGGCGCTTCACTGTTGCACACTGTTGCCAGGCATAAGTTGTTATCATCACAACTTGTAGTCAGCACCTTTTTGCAGTACACGTCCTTGAGCGCGGTTTAACAAAGAGGCAGTGTGTATGTGTCTGTGAGAAATACAAGTCTGTCTCACCCTACTCCCTAACATTCCTCACATGAAACACAGCTTATGTTAAACAATTTATATCAGTACAGTACAAATCTATTATGTTTAATCATTAATGCATTCTTTCTAAGCTAGGCATCACATCCAGTTATAAGAAAATAGATCCCCACATACCTTAAAAGGTAGGGCTGTGGATCAGAAAACCAGTCAGTATCTGGTGTGACCACCATTTGCCTCATGCAGCGCGACATCTCCTTCGCATAGAATTTATCAGGTTGTTGATTGTGGCCTGTGGAATGTTCTCCCACCCCTCTTCAGAGGCTGTGCGAAGTTGCTGGATATTGGCGGGAACTCGAACACGCTCTCCTACACGTCGATCCAGAGCACGCCAAATATGCTCAATGGGTGACATGTCTGGTGAGTAGGCAGGCCATGGGAGAACTGGGACATTTTTAACTTCCAGGAATTGTGTACAGATCCTGGCGACATGGGGCTGTGCATTATAATGCTGAAACATAAAGTGATTGCGGCAGATGAATGGCACAACAATGGGCCTCAGGATCTAGTCACCGCATCTCTGTGCATTCAAATTGCCATTGATAAAATGCAATTGTGTTCATTGTGCATAGCTTATGCATGCCCATATTATAACCCCACCGCCACCATGGGGCACTCTGTTCACAACGTTGACATCAGCAAACTGCTCTCCCACACGACGCCATACACGAGGCCGTCCAAATTCTCTAAAACAATGTTTTGGTAGAGAAATGAACAGTACATTCTCTGGCAACAGCTCTGGTGGACATTCCTGCAGTCAGCATGCCAATTGCACGCTCCCTCAAAACTTGAGACATCTGTGGCATTGTGTTGTGTGACAAAACTGCACATTTTAGAGTGGCCTTTTATTGTCCCCAGCACAAGCTGCTGTGTAATGATCATGCTGTTTAATCAGCTTCTTTATATGCCACACCTGTCAGATGGATGGGTTATCATTTATCTTGCCAAATGAAAAATGCTAACAGGGATGTAAACAAATGTGTGCACAACATTTAAGAGAAATAGGCTTTTTGTGCATATGTACAATTTCTGGAATATTTATTTCAGCTCATGAAACACGGGACCTACACTTGTTGCGTTTGTTTGTAACTTTAGTAGAGGACTAAGATGAATCTATGTCCGTGAAACCGCCCCATGGTGTATAATGTAATACATTAGAGTAGATGGTCTACTGGGTTGTTCTTCAATTAGGCCTACAAATAAGCATTTATCTTCTCTTATTACATCATAGGGCCATGAAGTTAATCTTTTACCTTAATTCAAAAGAAAAACAAACTAAAAACCAGGTATGTCTTTTCAGGACTTTATTGAAAATGCTAAACTAAAAGAGTAAAGTCAATTTAAGTAAGAAAAACAGACTGTAACTATACTTAATATAATCCCCAACCATCCCAAATTTGAATCCCTTATTTACCAGACTCCTACGACTCCTTGCATCCTTTGATCCAACTTCCTGGTCCTCAGTTTCATTTTCTTACTCCAAAAAACGTAAATAATCCTTATCCTTTGACTCTGCGCAAATTTACCGCTCAAAAATTGAAATAAACTGGGCCATTCAAAAAGTTGCATCTAGGATTCCTTAATTAGTTCAATTGATTTGAATCCTGGAAAATGGATCCCGCTCCAAGCATCCATTCTTGCCTATCCCTTCCCTAAATGCTCCTCTGATCCGGCTCCAAGCATCCATCCTTGCCTATCCCTTCCCTAAATGCTCCTCTGATCCGGCTCCAAGGATTGGGATCCACTGAGCCACTCCTCCAATCAAAACCTTGAAATACCAGGAGAAAAAAAAACCAGAGGGAAACCATTAGAATCATGTCTGATTTGGGCCAAGCCCACGTCTTATTTTGTGCACTCATGACATGTCACTACTAAAGATCAATTTGAAAATGTCAGCGAGCACCCAAACCATCAAATTCAGAGTTTAGAAAATGTCTAATATTTCTCAACGTTTGAGCTGAAACAAGCCCAGAGCCCCTGTCTAATATTAAAACAGCATCTATAAAAAAATATATAAAATGGTTCTTATGTAGGATTAAAGTAAAAAGGTACACCTAAGAAGGACCTTTGTCCTGGCACAAAACCAAAGACATGCACTGTGTTTATCAGTGCTAGAAAGGTTGCCAAACAATAGATAGGGCAGGTGTGTATATATATATATATACACACACAATTTTCGATATCATATATATATATATAAAAAAAATTGTGCTACATTCAAGAGAATCATGCATCCTGTAGCAACCATTTCATCAATAGATGCAAATAATCAATACTAAAGCATACCATTGCCTCGACCTGACTCCTCCTAAGATGTCCTATCCTGATCCTGATCAAACAAATGAAAATGTGCTCCACAACTTTTATTCCAAATCACTCTTTAATCCTTATCTTCAGATGTCTAAAGGAAGACACAAGGGTAAAATACAGTTTAGCAATGAGACTCCCGCCATCCCATGAAAAAGTACATACATTTTCCAACACTTACAAAAACATTGAACTCGTTAAAAGATCAACATTTTTGAAGTTCAGAGCGATAGGGTTTCAAATGTTGCAAAAATGGAGGAGGAAAGACAACAGGTAAATTAAAATGAATTGAGAAAGGGGATCAAAACAAAAACACAAAAGTCGGGTCGGTCAGGGGAGGGAGGAAAGGTGACAGGACGGGATACACCTACATACCAAGACCTTCCACTAGGACATCAGGAGATGGAATGCAACACATTCTAATCTATAGTTGACATCTGAAAAACTCAAAAAGGGGTAAAAACAAGTGGAGGGGGAAATGTTTACAGGGGATCCACCAAAAGGGCAACACAGAGTTTAGGAACGGGAGCGAGAGCGGCTATGGCGAGGAGAGTAGCGAGGAGATCCTCTGCCACCACGGGCACCACCACCGCGAGAGTTGCTGCGGCTGCGACTGGCTGCGCTGCGGCTCCTGCTTCGACTGCGGCTCCTGGAACGGGATCTTCCATAGCTCGGGCTGCGGGGACCATCTACTTTCACGCGAACGTAAGCGGTCTCTCCCTGGTAGACACACAAAAAGAACTAGACGTTGAAACTAAAAGCATTTCCACCTCAAACGGTTCCTTCCATTGCATCAAAACAAGCCTTCAGTTCTTGAAAGGCTGCACAAGTAGTCACTGAAAATGGGGAGAGGTTGAGGGGAAAGATTCAATAGTATTAGTAGTCACTTTACTTACCTTTAATGAAAATATCATCCTATCCTTATAATCAAATCCAATTAAACCTAAAGGCATACCTCGTGTGATCGGAATTTGGTGTTATCCAGCTTTCGAACGGCGTAGGTCATGTCTTCTTTACGCACAAACTCCACAACCCCAGTTCCATCTCTGAAAACATCAGCATAACATACATCCCCAGCCTCACGCATGTGATCCTTCAGGTCCTGCCAGCTGCCACTCTGGGGAAGCCCTTTGGAGAGAAGAGCAAATAAATGAGTTGTTTTACTCAGTGATTACTTTCAACACTTTACTCAATGGTACAAACTTGCTCAATAGATCTGTGGCATAGCAGTATAATTCAGATTCTGCACAGAGACTAACTAAACCAGGCTGGTTCTACCCCACCAGAAACAATGAACTAATGTGGAAGACATGGATATGAAATAACCATCAATATTTAGCAGTCCAAAAAAAGACCAGCGCTTCTGTCTGGTGAAAAGGGAACTATCCAATCAGACGGTAGCCTCTACAGAGTACCCAAAAATCTGATGTTCCAGTTTTCAGGGGAAATGGAAAGAGCACCTATGACACGACTTGCGCTTTTGGACGTTAACAAGGCGGCCCTCCATCTTAACCACATTTACTGGATTGGTTGAACAGTGCAGAAGAGAACCTCCCCCGACAGTTTATTTTCCTTCTCATCAAGACCTGAGGTGCGTTCAGTTTGCTTCAACGTTTGCTACATTCTTGAACAGATTTTGCGTTACGTTTGCTGGGTATGGCGAGTATTTAAAGGGCAGTGGCCATGTTGACAGCGTTCCAACACCTCCCAGTTTTTCAACTGGCCGTTCAGTACAGCACCGTTTCCGTTAAATGTATTGTTCCAGAATGTAAAAACGTACTGAACACAGCCAAGTATACAGGGGACCTAGTTTCATGCGTTTATTTTTTACGCCTGCTACGTTAAGTTAATCAGACGGTAACACAGGTAGTCTGTTTGTTAGTGAAATAGAGAAGACCACCAGCACAGTGTCATTGAAATATTAAAGACTGGTAAGTTACCGTTTGCACAGTGCGGTAGGTCAACCTGGTGGCGTGCAGTGCAACCAATGATGTATATAAACCCAACCCACATTACACTAGGGTGTTAAGTGATGCAATAAACAATAGACACTATTACATTTACATTTTAGTCATTTAGCAGACGCTCTTATCCAGAGTGAGTGCATACATTTTCATACTGGTCCCCCGTGGGAATCGAACCCACAACCCTGGCGCTGCAAGCGCCATGCTCTACCAACTGAGCTACACGGGACTACTATGCAAGAATTCTACAAAAAACTGCAATAATCAAATACATCTTCACTAAATGTCAACAATGTGCTTGTCAAGATATATAAATAACTTTGAAACATGAATCTGGAAGTTCTTAACCATGTCTAAAAATCACAATACTGTAAGTTATGATATTTAAGTGATATGAGCCCAAATGTAAAGTCTGAAATTTAAGGTAAAACATTTTTCCTTCCCCTTCTGTTGTTCCAGAATGGTCTCAGACCAGACGTAACATAGTAAATGTATATCCGGGACACTCAAATTAGTATGATATGTTACGTTTGGTATGGTTACATAAGATGGAAGGTTCTTAAGGCATAACCGAAAGGAGAGTGCTTAGTCGTGGTGGATGGGTGGGCGTATAACGCAAACATCTAGCAACCCAAAGGTTGCGTGTTTGAATCTCATCACGAACAACTTTAACATTTTAGAAAATTAGCAACTACTCACTACTTTTTAGCTACTTTGCAAATATACTGAACAAAAATATAAACACAACATGTAGTGTTGGTCCCAAGTTTCATGAGCTGAAATAAAGGTTCCCAGAAATGTTCAATATGCACAAAAAGCTTATTTTGCTGAAATTTGTTTACATCCCTGTTAGTGACCATTTCTTCTTTGAAAAAGATAATCCATCCACCTAACAGGTGTGGCATATCAAGAAGCTGATTAAACAGCATGATCATTACACAGGTGCACCTTGTGCTGGGGACAAAAGGCCACTAAAATGTGCAGTTTTGTCACACAACACAATGCCATAGATGTCTCAAGTTTTAAGGGAGCGTGCAATTGGCAATCTGACTACAGGAATGTCCACCAGAGCTGTTGCCAGAGAACGTAATGTTAATTTCTCTACCATAAGCAGCCTCGTTGTAGAGAATTTGGCAGTACGTTTAACCGGCCTCACAACAGCAGACCACCTGTAATCAAGCCAGCCCAGGACCTCCACATCCGGCTTCTTCACCTGCGGGATCGTCTGAGACCTGCCACCTGGACCGCTGATGAAACTGAGTATCTATCTGTAATAAAGCTCTTTTGTGGGGAAAAATTCATTCTGAGTGGGTGGGCCTTTGCCCAGACATGTGAAATTAATAGATTAGGGCCTAAAATTAAATGTATTTAAATTGACTTGATTTCCTTATATGAACTGTAACTCAGTAAAATCTTAGAAATTGTTGCATTTATATTTTTGTTCAGTATACTTAGCATGTTAGCTAACCCTTCAACCTAACTCCTAACCATAACCCCTTGAGCTAGCTAACGTTAGCCACCTAGCCAATGTTAGCAACAACATATTGGAATTCGTAAGATATCATACATTTCGCAAATTCTTAACATACTGTACATTTCGCAAATTCGTAAGATATTGTATAAATTGCAATTCGTAAGGTATTGTATGATGTAACATTGTACGAATTGCAAGGTTTTATTATTTTAAGTGTAAACTACCAGAATTCAGTGGCTACAGCCCTGCAATCGATAAAAACATAGCTAAACACCAGTGAATTGGAAATGTGTCCCATCCATCTAGTTGTGCAGGTGGACAACAGGCAGCTCACTGTCTCAGCCTAAGCTAATTATTTGCTGGAAACGGTGCAATTTATCCTCCCATCACTATAGTAACTCATCAACACCAAACATTACAATGTAAACAAACTCAGGTGTTGGCCTACCTTAGAAGTAAGCCATGTTATTAGACTAGTACTGTAGCCTTCTGTGTTACTGTTCAGACTTAGTGAGACGTGTGTATATGTGTTAGGCTGTGGTGGGGATTCTGAGAAGTCTGTGTGTGTTTGGCTGTGTAAGTGTGTTGGTGCTCTGTGAGTGTGCATGGGCGGCACCTTACTCCATAGTGTAAACATTCTTTATTGCTAAAGCATACAGCACTGTACACTATCTATTCTATTTTCTTTATTCTCCTGCACATATGTATATGACATGTTACCAATGCTGCTATTGCTTGTCATGTTTGCACTGTTACTGCACACGTATGACCATATACGTCACCCTTGCTGCACTGTGTACCATATTAATGCACCGACATACTGATATTTGATTAGAGAGCGCCGCCTAAATTGATGTGCGTGTGTGCATGTGAGGAGGGGGCTCTATTTTTCTGGTCTTAAAGCCCAGACAAAAAACGGTCGAATCTGCTAGTGGGAAGGCTCCACTTCCTGATGTCTTTGAGAAGGTGGCGTTGATTAGGATATATCTGCAGATATTACGGTAACAGCACATGAAGTGTTATAGGCAGAATTGCGAACTGCAGTATACCAAGCCCGTTTAACTATTACTGTGCCTGTTGAAAGAGAGATCCGCTTGACTGCAAAAAACAAAAACAGTTACTTTGGTGTGTATATCTTTAAAAGGTGCAAGAGCAGAAGCTTAATTTTTTTCCCCCATTGGAACGTTACAATTAGAGAATTTGCATAATTCATTATTTAGTATTGCTTTATGAAATTGTTACAACCTCCCAGTTCAGCAAAAAACATCAATATATGTTAACAATATGACCCCCGTTTTTATTTTAATCCGCACATATTAGCGTATTAAGTACCTAATTTGCATAAAGTCGTATAAAAAGTTGTTTCTAATATATTAAATTGTTAAACTCAGTTTTGCATAAAGCACTAAGATTTGTTAATATGACGACCCCTACCTTAACCATTGGTTTATCTAATTATCTAATTATGTATTCCGTACTGCCTCATTTGCATAATATTGCGGTTTAATTTAATACATTTAACTTTTATTTGAATCAACTGTTCTACCTCAGCCCTGAAAATATAATTACAAAATGACCACCCCATCTTCTTATATTGGCCAAATCGTGTTGAAATTAAGACTCCAGACAGGTGGATTTGGTGACATTATTGATTTGGGATTAACATTGACCAGTTCGCGATCTTTTTCGATCACTTGTAAATGAGATCTCAGCCATGGTAAATCGAAACCTCATAAAATAATGTGTTCCTGAGAAGCTTCTCTTTAACATGGAATACAAAGTATAACACCAGAACCACAGTTTCATTTTGACCCCTAACACCCTAGTTACACGACTCACCTGAGACAATGACCCTGTACTCGGAGCGTCTGGATGGCGGCCCGTATCTGCCTCTAGGGGCGCCACCAACCCCCCCACCACCACCACCACCAAAGCCGCCTCTCCCCCCACCCCTGCCGCTCCGAGGGAATTCAACTCGCAGCCGATAA
Source organism: Coregonus clupeaformis (assembly GCF_020615455.1). Classification (NCBI taxonomy): domain Eukaryota; kingdom Metazoa; phylum Chordata; class Actinopteri; order Salmoniformes; family Salmonidae; genus Coregonus; species Coregonus clupeaformis. Next base: position 41,193,752 of record NC_059197.1, read on the forward strand.
CCGTCGTAGTCATAGCCGTCTCGTCCGTACACGGCATCGTCTGCATCCCTGAAAGAGTGATCATAGAAAATACTAGCTAAACAATCGTCCACACAGTACTCTGCGGTGTGCTTCGTTAGCATAATCTATGTTAGTTAGCCTGCTAAACTCAACGATTTACGATGATAAATCGTGGAGATAAGTCGGCTAGCCACAAACAAAGACACCTTCACTCAATGTGTAATTGCAGAAAGGGAAGCAACTAGCTATCAAGCCAATTGACGTTACTGTAAATTTTTTAAATGAGAATAGCTAGTTACGTTAGTTACACGTGCAAACAAAGTCGATTCACGACACAATGTCGCATGAGCAGATGGCTAACTAACGTTAGAGCAGTGCACGAGTTGCTAACAAGCTAGCCGTTAGCTACCTGGGATCTTCAAATTCGATAAAGGCAAAGGGAGGTCCTCCTCTCCGATTTTTCAAATCGATGTCTCGAATAGCTCCGTATTTGTAGAACACGTCCTCGACATCTTTGGTGCGAATATCAGGGGGTAGATTTCCGACGTAAATTCGACAATCGTTATTTCCTGCAGGGCCTCGCACGACGCCTCCCGACATAGTAGCTAGCAAGCTAACGTTAGCTAGTTTATTTTAGCGGTAGGTTGAAATAAGAAGCGATTTCGCAAGACGGTATTCAAGTAGATCACAGCCGATTAGAAAACCATATGAGTACAGTACATAAACACTGCCGAAAACAACACGAAATAAGGTATCAATCGCGCTTAAAGTTGTGTACTAGATAGCTACACTTCTCCCCGTGCAGAACCGCGCTTCTTCGCGAGGGCATTCATGAATACCACAAATGTGCTCAGTAGAGAACTCTAGAAATGGCTACGTCCGCCAAACAAAATAGTCCACAGTAGTACAGGACTCATCTGTAAAAGAGACCTGGTTCCCAGTATTCCTCCCTGATAGAATACATGTTAAATAAATAAACACAGGTGTGTGATATTGGTATGATTACGCGAATAATTTCAGGGTAAGAAGGTTTTCAGGTGAGCAGATTCTTAGATTATTGCAATTTTAAATCGCCATAATTTATCAGTTGGCTTTATGAGTAGTGTCCAGCAACCTATTATTATAGGTAGGTGGCCTACACCAATAATATTGACTTCACAAGTGAGTATGCATCCAAAGTATAGAGTCAAGTAGCCTTATGCTCCACATTCTCATTCCTTCCCTCACTAATGTTATATACATTTATTTATTGCCTTACCTCCATAACTTGCTACATTTGCACACTGTATATTATATGTATTTCTGTTGTATTTTTGACTTTGTTTTGTTTTACCCCATATGTAACTCTGTGTTGTTGTTTTTATCGCACTGCTTTGCTTTATCTTGGCCAGGTCGCAGTTGTAAATGAGAACTTGTTCTCAACTGGTTTACCTGGTTAAATAAAGGTTAAATAAAAAAATAAAAATAAAAAAACATTGATTATGAATGAAGACCTTCTTGGAGCCTAATATTCTGTGTCAACAACCTCTCCCTCAACGTGATCTTTTTCCCCTGACCCATCTGTCTATCTCCTCATTTGAATTCCATGCTGTCACAGTCACTAGCCCATTCAAGCTTAACATCCTTGTCATTTATCACCCTCCAGGTTCCCTTGGAGAGTTCATCAATGAGCTTGACGCCTTGATAAATTCCTTTCCTGAGGATGGCTCACCCCTCACAGTTCTGGGTGACTTCAACCTCCCTACGTCTACCTTTGACTCATTTCTCTCTGCCTCCTTCTTTCCACTCCTCTCCTCTTTTAACCTCACCCTCTCACCGTCCCCCCCTACTCACAAGGCAGGCAATACGCTTGACCTCATCTTTACTAGATGCTATTCTTCTACTAATCTCACTGCAGCTCCCCTCCCTCTCCGACCACTACTTTGTATCCTTTTCTCTCTCGCTCTCCTCCAACACTACTCACTCTGCCCCTACTCAGATGGTAATGCGCCGTCGCAACCTTCGCTCTCTCTCTCCCGCAACTCTCTCCTCTTCCATCCTATCATCTCTTCCCTCTGCTCATTCCTTCTCCCTCCAATCTCCTGATTCTGCCTCCTCAACCCTCCTCTCCTCCCTTTCTGCATCCTTTGACTCTCTATGTCCCCTATCCTCCCGGCCGGCTCGGTCCTCCCCTCCTGCTCCGTGGCTTGACGACTCATTGCGAGCTCACAGAACAGGGCTCCAGGCAGCCGAGCGGAAATGGAGGAAAACTAGACTCCCTGCGGACCTGGCATCTTTTCACTCCCTCCTCTCTACATTTTCTTCATCTGTTTCTGTTGCTAAAGCCACTTTCTACCACTCTAAATTCCAAGCATCTGCCTCTAACCCTAGGAAGCTCTTTGCCACCTTCTCCTCCCTGCTGAATCCCCCCTCCCTCTCTGTGGATGACTTCGTCAACCATTTTGAAAAGAAGGTTGACGACATCCGATCCTCGTTTGTTAAGTCAAATGACACTGCTGGTCCTGCTCACACTGCCCTACCCTATGCTTTGACTTCTTTCTCACCTCTCTCTCCAGATGAAATCTTGCGACTTGTGACGGCCGGCCGCCCAACAACCTGCCCGCTTGACCCTATCCCCTCCTCTCTTCTCCAGACCATCTCCAGTGACCTTCTCCCTTACCTCACCTCGCTCATCAACTCATCCTTGACCGCTAGCTATGTCCCTTCCGTCTTCAAGAGAGCGAGAGTTGCACCCCTTCTCAAAAAACCAACACTCGATCCCTCTGATGTCAACAACTACAGACCAGTATCCCGGGGAAGGACTGCCTGTTCCATGATCTCGCCATCACAATTGACAACTCCGTTGTGTCCTCCTCCCAGAGTGCGAAGAGCCTTGGCGTGACCCTGGACAACACCCTGTCGTTCTCCGCTAACATCAAGGCGGTGACCCGATCCTGTAGGTTCATGCTCTACAACATTCGGAGAGTACGACCCTGCCTTACATAGGAAGCGGCACAGGTCCTAATCCAGGCACTTGTCATCTCCCATCTGGATTACTGCAACTCACTGTTGGCTGGGCTCCCTGCCTGTGCCATTAAACCCCTACAACTCATCCAGAATGCCGCAGCCCGTCTGGTGTTCAACCTTCCCAAGTTCTCTCACGTCACCCCGCTCTTCCGCACACTCCACTGGCTTCCAGTTGAAGCTCGCATCTGCTACAATACCATGGTGCTTGCCTACGGAGCTGTGAGGGGAACGGCACCTCCGTACCTTCAGGCTCTGATCAGTCCCTACACCCAAACGAGGGCATTGCGTTCATCCACCTCTGGCCTGCTGGCCCCCCTACCTCTGCGGAAGCACAGTTCCCACTCAGCCCAGTCAAAACTGTTCGCTGCTCTGGCACCCCAATGGTGGAACAAGCTCCCTCACGATGCCAGGACAGCGGAGTCACTCACCACCTTCCGGAGACACTTGAAACCCCACCTCTTTAAGGAATACCTGGGATAGGATAAAGTAATCCTTCTACTCGCTCTTTATTATCAATACATAGTCACTTTACCCCTACCTACATGTACATATTACCTCAATTACGTTGACTAACCTGTAACCCAGCACATTAACTCGGTACCGGTACCCTCTGTATATAGCCTCGTTATTGTTATTTTATTGTTGCTCTTTTATTAATTTTTACTTTAGTTTATTTAGTAAATATTTTCTAAACTCTTATTTTTCTTAAAACTGCATTGTTGGTTAAGGGCTTGTAAGTAAGCATTTCACGGTAATACCTGTTGTATTCCGCGCATGTGACAAATACAATTGGATTTTATCGTCAACTACAATCTTTGGCCAGTAGATGGTGCCATAGACCATGGTATACTAAAGCAAATCAGATGACAACCTACAAATAGCCAACAAGTTTATGGGTGAGGATAAATGAACAAAGAACATTTTCCAGCTAGGTATTCTGTTAAAATCAAGAACTGTATAACATTCTCAGAGTTTGACTCTATGGTAGGCCTACTCTTTGGTGCAGTTACAAAAAAACAAAAATTATGAGTAGGCCTAATCTCTCGTGGACAGACTACGGAGCATGAGCATCTGACCAAATTACTGGATATTTTAGTTCTGGTTTAAACCGAGATTAATGTATGAGAAATAAAACCAGAATTCCCAGATTGTTTCAACTCAACACAATTTATTGTTATTATGATTTACTTTTGCACTACAGTATTTTATACATCAGTTGCATAGAGAACAATACTTAGCTAAATCACAAAAATAGCATTTTTCCACCTAACATGATTTACTGTAAATCCAGCTGTCCAAAACGAGAAGCCTTTGAACTTTCTGCCACTATGATAGAAGAACACACTATTTCTACAAACTAGTATGTTCACAGCTATTTTGTTTAGACACACATCTCCAATACATATCCTGAATGTGGAATGGCACTAAGGTCTCTTAAAAAAACCTAGAGTTCTCTATTCTCGTCACACACAATAGGCCTATACCATGCACCCTATCTGTGTGCAGCAGTTTGGAAAGTGGCTTTGCATGGCAAAAGATCATTCTGAATCTCATCAAAATAAATAATTAAACAACCGAACATCAATTAGGTTTAGTTTTGCTACTACCACAATAACATGTTGTCATCTCAAAGGTTACAATAATATTGTTGAAAGTGTCTAATCAAAGGACATCCTTCAATTACTAATTTCATTAGACCCTTCTATCTAGTGTGTCCACCAATGTGCAACATTTTTGAAATACCAGTGTGTATACTCAGATAACTATACTATAACTCCTAGAATACAGATTGTAGACAGCATATGCCTGTGATTGGCCATTGGTATGGCAGTGGCAGCGGACTATGCTATTGGTTGGCCAAAGCTGGAATGTGAGGCATCACTGGCTCATTAGTATGCATGACTGGCCACATAGATCTGGTCGGATTCACTGTCCCCGCCACCAGTGTACTTCCCCTGACAGGCCAGGCCATTCACCTGATAGTGAGAGAAAGGGGATGGGGATATGAGGGAAAAACACACAAACGCTGTTAGGGGCATAATCCCTTCATGTCAACTGAAAACATAGATCACTTCCTCAGATGACCGTTCCACATTTGGAAAATGGTGAAATGCTCAAAATAGCAATGTCCAGTTTTATATGTGAAAAAAAATCAGAATAAACATGTTTCTCAACAACGCTAAGTGCTAAAAGATGAAAGCCAGGTTGATCAAGAGGCTGAAAACAAAGTGATGTACATGCCTCTGCTCGCTTGATAAACTGCTCAGTGGCAGCACTCTCATTCTCTTTATGTCCACGCCAGGTTTTGAGTGCGGAGACCTGCAGGGCTCGGCCATACGAGAAGGTGAGGGCCCAGGGCTTCACCAGGGAGCAGTTGTTGATGGCATTCAGGTGGACAGAGGCCTCCTCTTCACTCTGACCCCCAGAGAGGAACGTCACTCCTGCACACATAGAAATCAAATAGAGTGAACAGTGAATGGATTTCTATCAGCACCATAAGTGCTTTACAAACTGCCAATAAATGAACATATGTTCATAATGCTAAATCACTGGTATAGTGACTGAATCTGACACTAGTACTGTATATACCCTCTTTCTGAGCTTCTCTGAGAGTGAGAGGCAATATAACTGGCTAATGGCCTATGACCTTACCCGTGACAGCAGGAGGGACGGTGCGGCGCAAGGCAGTGACTGTTGCCATGGCGACCTCCTCTGCGCTGTATTTGGTGGGGCAGCTGTGGCCAGAAGTGGCCATATTGGGCTTGAGCAAAGTGCCCTCCAGGTACACATGATGGTCAGACATGGCCTTGTACAATGCAGCTAGCACCTGCACAACATTGGGAACACATGGAACATGATAAACTGCCCATGTTAGAAATACATATTACACACTAACAGGTTAAGAGTTGGGGTAAGGTCCCACCTTCTCTGTGACGTACTGACAACGCCTCAGATCATGATCTCCATCAGGCAAAATCTCTGGCTCCACAATAGGCACAATCCCATGCTGGGTGACAGAAAAAGGATGATTAGAAGGTGATGCTGATGTTACATATTGCAATTATGATATTTCCTCATACCTGACATTGTGCCTTTACACTGCATTTGTGGAGTCCTTACCTGCTGGCAAATGCTTGAATATCGAGCCAGGACATTTGCATTCACTTCAATGGACAGTTTAGAGGGAGTGGTCTCACTGATCTTGAACACACAGCGCCACTTAGCAAAGTTTGCCCCGTCCTTCTTATATTGAGCACAGCGTTCTGAGAGCCCATCCAGTCCTATAGGATGAGAAAGAGATGAACAAAGCTGTAAAGTATTGGGATTCACCAGTGAGTGGCAGACTACATTTTGTAACTGTCGAATTCAGCTAGTTTTGTTGATCAGATTGAGTGGAACCCGAGGGGTCTCAGCCCTACCCTGAGTGGTAGATTCTCCATTGGTTCCTGCCAAGGGGACAACACCCTTGTCAACCTGAAGAAAAAGAGGTAGAGCAGATCAAAAATAAAAATGACAACAGTCCTTCCTCCACTTCACACTGATCTTCTCCATGTCTTAAAGCCAGCTCATTTTCATCCAGGTGGTGTTGATATTAATAGCAGCCATTATACCCATAGCACTGCCATCCATCAGGGGTAGAACTTCTGATCAGAGTGTATCGATGCTACCTTTTGGCCTCCATAATGTTGAAACCTGCTCCCTTCCTGGGACTGTCTATTGGAGCATATCAAGTAGCCATATGCTCCACATTCTCATTCCTTCCCTCACTAATGTTATATACAGTAGAAGAAGGGTCAAGAGGTATTCTTGCCCAAGCTAGAGACCAGAGACATAAAACATACTTCAGATATCACCATTAGCCCTTTAGACCCCTGTGCCCATACAGTACCTTGATGCCCACAGTGATGCCCCTGTCCTTGATCATCTTGACGAAGGGCGTGCCGTCGTCAGCGTGCTGGTACAGCGTCTCATGGAAGAAGATGACTCCTCCGATGCAGCTGTTGATGCGGTCGTCAGCCCTGAAGAGGATCTGGCGGTACTGCCGGCGGTTCTCCTCAGTGTTCTCAACCCCTATCTGGTTGAGGCGCTTCGCCATGCTGCCTGTTTCCAGGAACATTAGAAATAAACATGTTCACAGTCTGGTAAACCTACATTTATAAAAACGGAATAATCTATTGGATACCATCCTGTACCACTGATTTGTAGAGGGTTCTGTCAAGCACCACTGGAAATAAACATTTGTCTGATTTCTTGAAAGTAGGTCCCATTGTTCTTGCTAATACCATACATACATTTAGATTGTTGCATAATAATTTTAATTACAACAGTTTTCCAGTGCATAGAGAAGATGCAGAGCTCCTTACTGACCCACAGACTCATCAGCAGCCAGGATGCCCTTCCCTGGAGCGACGATACGAAGGGCAATCTCCTGGAGCTCCCTCTTCTGACCACTGGAGAGGGCTGGGAACTGGTGCGTCATACTGAGAGATGGTCGATCACACAACCTGCATAGGGATATCATTAGATATCAGATCTTGCACATCTTTGCTGGTCTAAATTGATCCAAATTCACTAAGGGAAATATTTAGCTAGAGAAATAAATCAACGGTAGGGGCATATCTCTCCCATCCATTGGAGTAAAGAACTTCAGTAAAAATACATTAAAGTACTACTTAAGTAGTTTTTGGAGGTTTCTGTACTTTACTTTACTATTTATGTTTGACAACTTTTACTTCACTACATTCCTAAAGAAAATAATGTACTTTTTACTCCATACATTTTCCCTCACACCCAAAAGTACTTGTTACATTTTGAATGTTTAGCAGGGCAGGAAAATGGTCCAATTACACGCACTTATCTTGAGAACACGTAGTCATCCCTACTGCCTCTGATCTGGTGGACTCACTAAACACAAATGCATCGTTTGTAAATTATGTTGGAGTGTGCCCCTGGCTATCCGTAAATGTTAAAAACAAGAAAAGGTTGCCGTCTGCTTTGCTTAATATAAGGAATTTAAAATGATTTATACTTTTACTTTTGATATTTAAGTATATTTTAGCAATGACATTTACTTTTGATACTTAAGTATATTTAAAACCAAATACTTTTAGACTTTTACTCAAGTAGTCATTTACTGGGTGACTTTCACTTTTACTTGAGTCATTTTCTATTAAGGTGTCTTTACTTTTACTAAAGTATGACAATTGGATACTTTTTCCATCACTGCTCCCATGCTCTCAAATCCCAGGGATTTTGGCTGAGTGACTGTGTGACTGTCCTTATTGGCACATTGTCCGCTGGGATTAGGGATGTGTGGACCTCTGTGCTGACTATGCAGCCCACCAAACAAATAGCCCAGGAGGCACAAGAAAGGTGAGGGAATTCTGTCAGTTTTTCAGAAATATTACCCTGGTTCTGTGTCGCTGTAGTAGCAACATCAAATTGGCAAGTTACATTTTTTTTATGAGGTAGTAATACATAAAATTCACATAGAGGCTATATGTTTCTACTGTATGAGTACTATTTATTGAGAGCAGAAGGCCCCTAATCACGCTTCCCACTTGCTGATGTAGCAGCGCTGACTACATTGATCTGTGGGGTAGCACAATGCACTTGTTGATTCATGCATTCAAATCACATCCCTTGATAGTGGGTATGGCAAGTCACCAAGTCAACACAGAACCTCAGCTTTTACACTCCAACGTCTGCAATAACCGAGGAAAACTAGATCAATAGCCAGTAATAAAGTACATCTACCATGCATCGACTTAACACCATGTCACTCCAATCCACTCCTTTCATTTGGTTTAGTAAATTGCAAGACAATAACAATCCACTGTAATATCTTTAGTTTTCGAAAAGAAAATGTATAAATTACTTTAATAGCATCATCAGGATCTCTGGGTACCACTCATCCAATAGTTGAACATTCATACTAGCTAAATATCATATTATCTATCCTGTTTACTAAAGCTTGCTGAAATGAAAAGTAAATGTCAAGAAAACTTGAGAACCTTACCTGACAGGATGCTAATTCAGAATTCACTTGTTCACTGGAGAAGTGATTGCCACTGCGCTGTCTGACAGACTGCTGCTCCCTTGTATCCCACACAGATCTGTGACACATCTAAAACCAACACCTCTAGGGCTGGGGCTTAACGACAGGGTGGGGCTTGTTGATGTATAATAAATAAATATAGATGAATACATTCAACCAGAGGAGGCTGGTGGGAGGAGCTATAGGAGCAGGCTCATTGTAATGGCTGGAATGGTATTAATGGAACGGAGTCAAACAAGTTGTTTCCATGTGTTTGGTACCATTCCATTGATTCCATTCCAGCCACTACAATGAGCCCATCCTCCTATAGCTCCTCCTACCAGCCTCCTCTGCATTCAACAAAAACGAATCCATCATTCCAAGTCACTACAATAATAATAATACAAGTTGTCCCAATGGCAGTTCAATCAATAGTTCAGTGGATGAAACATAATATAATATAATAATATAAATAATATAATATGCCATTTAGCAGACGCTTTTATCCAAAGCGACTTACAGTCATGTGTGCATACATTTTTATGTATGGGTGGTCCCGGGGATCGAACCCACTACCCTGGCGTTACAAGCGCCCTGCTCTACCAATTGAGCTACAGAGGACCACATGAAGCTAATTAATAATTCCAAACAACAGTTTTGTGTTTCTCTACCTTTTATTTACATAGAAGTTAGATTTCATGAATCCTGGCTACTTAAAACAGCACCATTGTGTACACCCAGGTTCATTACAGTATGTTGGCCCAGTAACGTAAAAAAGAAAGAAAAGCGATAATAACTTTGAACTCTTCAGCGCAACCTCATTTAAGTGTTAAACCACTTTGCTCACTATTTTCCTCTAATTAGTTGAAAATCATAGACTTATATAATTAGGTTGAACTATGCCTTGGGCACATTTCTGAATCTCTTGGCAAATCGGACCTCCCCCTAAGACCCAGAGGAAAAGCTCAGTCTCAGTGCAATTCAAACACTCCTATGCATATCTGCATTATGCATTAGTAGTAAATCATGTGTATTAATAGGTTCAGAAATAGTGTTTACAGGTTTACAGTGGATGTAAATGACCAAATATAGAACTGTGACATAGATTAGAGAGAAATGGGGTCAGATTTTTATGTATTTATGTGAACAAGATAACAATCCAAGTTTGAGTACTTTACATAGGTCTATACTCGAGATCAGGTCCATCACATGAAGATCAACAGTGATAGGCTACATTGTCTTTATGGTGGCATATTCAGTTGTTACATTTTCACTTGAAGTGGTTGGATAAAATGCATATGTAATTCTATCAAGAATGACATGCATTTGACAGCAAATACTTAATTCAATCATGCAGGCATTGTATAAAGTCTCATCAAGTGTTTGAATTGTATCCTTTATTTGGCAAGTTGAATATCTCCCTCTGCCCCTTTTCTGTGTAGAAATGAGAAAATACATTTTCCACTTTTCTAGGACATCTTACTTGTACTAGTGTTGTTTTATGGGACATCTCTATCCCTACCTCCATAATTGTGTCAGTGTGCTAGAGGTGTCTACCAATGTAAAGATGTGGGTCACTGGACTAACACCACAGACATAATGTACCAGACCTGTCTAAGACAAGGGCCTGAAGGGGAATTCAATGTCAGACCGCAGAGAGAGGAGAGCCCACTACACCTTCCTATTCAGGAGGCATTTTAGGAAGATGACTGGGACTTGTGCTTAGATTATATCTAGCCATCTCCATTGGGGCAGTAGCTAGTTTTTTTCTGTTGGAACCTAATTAAAAACATTTAATGACAATGCTTTATCTGGTCTTCAATTTTCCGTCCTATTAAGGTTGCTCCCTTAAGGGTTTCTCTGTGTTCTCAGAGTTTTACCAAATAGGTCACCATCACACCAAGGTCTGGGAAAAAGTTGGCGTTATGTATCCAGGTGTAGTAAAATACAAATACTGTACAGTACGTGTTAACATAATATATGCCATTTAGCAGATGCTTTTATCCAAAAGGACTTATAGTAATGCATCAGCTATACATTTTCATATGGGTGGCCAGGGCCCCAGGAGGAATCGAACGCATGACCGTGACGTTGCAAGCTCCATGCTCTACCAACTAAACCACACAGATTTCAGGGGAAAAACCATTTGAAATACCAAATGAATAATACTCCGTAAGATTGATACTTTTCTGTTGGTAACCATAAACTGAAAGCCTCCTCCTGTATCGTACTGGCTCAAATGTATATATGTTCTCTGCAGTCATGACTGATGATCAGGTGTCTGAAGTAACTCAGGCTCTATATCTGGAACAGCTAAAAACATCTAACCTAAAAAACCTGTGGAACTAATCAACTCTTCTTAACACGTCAAGTTGCTTCAAATAAGAGGTATGCTTAAAAGGTCCCTATTTCCTTTGATATTTCTCCTAGTATATCATGACAAGAGACAACTCCATCATGAGTTTATAGGGGCTTTTATTATTCAGCTTTTACTGTGGTTGGGTAAAACACATCAACAATTAGTGAAATCTAATGAGAAATGGGTATATAGCAGGACTTTGTGAACAGTCAAAGGCATTGTGATCAGTCACACAACAGTCAATCAAATAATCGATGGCATAAGCAATCAAACATAAAATTACACAGAATTAAATAAATACTTTGTAAAAAAATATATATGTGAAAGGATTTTCAGGAAAATAGAGATCTTCTTATACAAATGTAATAACAAAGGTAAAAGGTCAAACATGCAGGTGGTTGATCCACATTTGGAAATAGTGTGTGCTATTACAGGCAGTGCCATGAGAGGCTTTGAGTTGCAGTACTACTATTCTCAATGGGAAATAGCACTGTTAAAAACCCTTTTTGGTAAGTGGTGGTTTTCAGTGTATTAAAGCTCATATATATTTAACACCCCATTAAATGGGTATGCAAAGAGGTATACACAGAGGAAGAGAGGGAGCCAAATAGGCCAAGTAAATAAAGAAAACATACAGTGCATTCGGAAACTATTCAGACCCCTTGATTTTTTCTGCATTTTATTACGTTACAGCCTTATTCTAAAACTGATAAAATAAAAAAATAAAAATCAATCTACACACAATAACTAAGCAAAAACTGGTTTTTTGAATGTTTGCAAATGTATTAAAAATAAAAAACAGAAATACCTTATTTACATAAGTATTCAGACCCTTTTCTATGAGACTCGAAATTGAGCTCAGGTGCATCCTGTTTCCATTGATCATTATTGAGATGTTTCTACAACTTGATTGGAGTCCACCTGTGTTAAATTTGGAAAGGCACACACCTCTAAATAAGGTCCCACAGTTGACAGGTCATGTCAGAGCAAAAACCAAGCCATGAGGTCGAAGGAATTGTCCGTAGAGCTCCGAGAAAGGATTGTGCCGAGTCACAGATCTGGTGAAGTGTGCCAAAAAATGTCTGCAGTATTGAAGGTCCCCAAGAACACAGTGGCCTCCATCATTCTTAAAATGGAAGAAGTTTGGAACCACCAAGACTCTTCCTAGAGCTGGCCGCCCGGCCAAACTGAGCAATTGGGGGAGAAGGGCCTTAGTCAGGGAGGTGACCAAGAACCCGATGGTCACTCTGACAGAGCTCCAGAGTTCCTCTGTGGAGATGCGAGAACCTTCCAGAAGGACAACCATCTCTGCAGCACTCTACCAATCAGGCCTTTATGGTAGAGTGGCCAGACGGAAACCACTCCTCAGTAAAAGGCACATGACAGCCCACTTGGAGTTTGCCAAAAGGCAACTAAAGGACTCAGACCATGAGAAAATAAGATTCTCTGGTCTGATGAAACCAAGATTGAACTCTTTGGCCTGAATGCCAAGCGTCAAGTCTGGAAGAAACCTGGCACCATCCCTACGGTGAAGCATGGTGGTGGCAGCATCATGCTGTGGGGATGTTTATCAGTGGCAGGGACTGGGAGACTAGTCAGGATCGAGGGAAAGATGAACGGAGCAAAGTACAGAGAGATCCTTGATGAAAACCTGCTCCACAGCGCTCAGGACCTTAGACTGGGGCGACGGTTCACCTTCCAACAGGACAATGACCCTAAGCACACAGCCAAGACAACGCAGGAGTGGCTTAGGGACAAGTCTCTGAATGTCCTTGAGTGGCCCAGCCAGAGCCCGGACTTGAACCTGATCTAACATCTCTGGAGAGACCTGAAAATAGCTGTATAGCGACATTCCCCATCCAATCTGACAGCACTTGAGAGGATCTGCAGAGAACAATGGGAGAAACTCCCCGAATACAGGTGTGCCAAGCTTGTAGGGTCATACCTAAGAAGACTTGAGGCTGTAATCGCTGCCAAAGGTGCTTCAACAAAGTACTGAGTGAAGGGTCTGAATACTTATGTAAATGTAAAAATAGCAAACATTTCAAAAAACCTGTTTTTGCTTTGTCATTATGGGGTATTGTGTGTAGATTAATGAGGGAAAAAAACTAATTAATTTTAGAATAAGGCTGTAACATAACAAAATGTTGAAAAAGTCAAGGGGTCTGAATACTTTCCAAATGCACTGTACAGTAGCTTTTTCACAACCAAGTATCCATGTGGTACAAAATGTGTATATGAAATCTTTCCATTAATTTGCAGGCAGTATTGAGGCACAGTAGCACAGGCACATCTCATTTGCTAGAACCCTGAACTGTAACCAGGGCCTGGCTCAGGTTAATGTTGGCCAAGGTAGGTGACATGTCAGTGGGGCTGGTAGGGGAGTGGAGGATGTCACAGTCAAAGTTCTGGAAGTAGTCCATAGACAGGCCCCGCGTGGCTTTGACTGGACGATCAGGAAGGTTCTTCAGTTGTAGAATTAGTTCAACAGGTCTCTTCTGTAGTAGCTGAGAGTCAATGGAAGTGCTATGGAAAAACGTCTGCCTTTTGAAGCGCTCCAGGCTATGGGCTGGGTTCTGAGAGAGAGAGAGAGAAAGAGAGAGAGGAGAGAGAGGAGAGAGAGGAGAGAGAGAGAGAGAGAGAGAGAGAGAGAGAGAGAGAGAGAGAGAGAGAGAGAGAGAGAGAGAGAGAGAGAGAGAGAGAGAGAGAGAGAGAGAGAGAGAGAGAGAGAGAGATGAGAATTTGTTGTGATTGGGCATGGAGTATGGGCAGTCTCTGACCTTTCTCAGCATGTTGCAGTGGTCTGGCACAGGGAACTATGGAGGTAACATGGACAGAATTAGCATCAACAACATCTCTAGACTAGCATTTAGATTTGCATGACAGGACTGAAATTAAAATAAGAAAAACAACCTTTCTAACAATCATCACATATTCATTTAATTAAGATGAACTGTGGTGGTGACCGCACCTTTCCAGTCACCAATGAGAACAACAGAATGCCGAGAGACCACCAATCAGCAGCATGGCTGTAGGGACCCCCACTCAGGACTTCAGGAGCTGTTCAGACAGAGGACCATCCCAGTGAGATTATAATAGGTGCTTAATGTGTAGTGACCATTAATCTTGCCTGATCCCAAGCATCTCACCCATGTATTGGATTGTCCCACAAATTATAAATGCTATTGCGCCCCGCTCAAGATGGCGAGAGAGTCCAAAGTCAGCTAAATGCAGATGACCTGCATCAAACAGATACAGTAGTATTTTGCATACAGTACTTCACAAATCCAATTCCGGTTATTCTACCTTACTAATATGAAACTAAACTCATCATAAAAAGAAACGTCCCTTTTTCAGGAACCTGTCTTTCAAAGAAAATTCGTAAAAATCCAAATAACTTCACAGACCTTCATTGTAAAGGGTTAAACACTGTTTCCCATGCTTGTTAAATGAACCATAAACAATTAATGAACATGCACCTGTGGAACGGTCGTTAAGACAATAACAGCTTACAGACGGTAGGCAATTAAGGTCACAGTTATGAAAAATTAGGACACTAAAGAGGCCTTTCTACTGACTCTGAAAAACACCAAAAGAAAGATGCCCAGGGTACCTTGCTCATCTGTGTGAACGTGCCTTAGGCATGCTGCAAGGAGGCATGAGGACTGCAGATGTGGCCAGGGCAATAAATTGCAATGTCCGTACTGTGAGACGCCTAAGACAGCGCTACAGGGAGACAGGACGGACAGCTGATCGTCCTCGCAGTGGCAAACCAGGTGTAACAACACCTGCACAGGATCGGTACATCCGAACATCACACCTGCGGGACAGGTACAGGATGGCAACAACAACTGTCCGAGTTACACCAGGAACGTTCAGTGTTCTGCCATGGCTAGCGAAGAGCCCGGATTTCAATCACATTGAGCACGTCTGGGACCTGTTGGATCGGAGGATGAGGGCTAGGGCCATTCCCCCCAGAAATGTCTGGGAACTTGCAGGTGCCTTGGTGGAAGAGTGGGGTAACATCTCACAGCAAGAACTGGCAAATCTGGTGCAGTCCATGAGGAGAAGATGCACTGCATTACTTAATGCAGCTGGTGGCCACACCAGATACAGACTGTTACTTTTGATTTTGACCACCCCTTTGTTCAGGGACACATTATTCCATTTATGTTAGTCACATGTCTGTGGAACTTGTTCAGTTTATGTCTCAGTTGTTGAATCTTGTTATGTTCATACAAATATTTACACATGTTAAGTTTGCTGAAAATAAACGCAGTTGACAGTGAGAGGACGTTTTTTTTTTTGCTGAGTTTATATCTTCCAGAATATTCCCTACACCAACAATACAGAAGTGTCCACTGTATTAATAATAATATAATAATATGCCATTTAGCAGACGCTTTTATCCAAAGCGACTTACAGTCATGTGTGCATACATTTTTACGTATGGGTGGTCCCGGGGATCGAACCCACTACCCTGGCGTTACAAGCGTCATGCTCTACCAATTGAGCTACAGAGGACCGCGATATTATAAGGCCCTCTAGTGTTCTCTTATATTTGATTGCAGTAGAAAGTAAACTAAACCATACGTAAAATGTATGCATGTGTAAAGGACGTCACGCTGCTTGCTTAGCGAGTACAACTTCCTCCCGATTCGGCCGATACCTGGTACGAACTCGGGATCTCTGCCTCACAAACACACGTGACCGTCCTCCCTCAAGCGTCTTAGCCGATCGCGCCACCTCAAAAGCTGGCTAACGAGACGACGGAAGCGGGACACATAAGGCTGAAGAGTAAGTTTCACACATCTCCATGTGCTACACATGCATGACTGTACTGTAAGTCGCATTCAATAAAAGTGTCTGCTAAATGGCATATATGATATATTAATATATTATTTAAGCCAGCATTACCTTGGTCAGACAGAAGGACATTCTCCATCTAAAAAATTCAGAATAATCAGATGGTTTTAACTTTCCTGTGAAGTTGTAAATATGAGTAATTTAGTTGCAAAGAATAATGTTCATTATCAAAACAAATGTTCATACCTTCACATCCCTATGCATGATCCCAAAGTCGTGAAGGAAACCTACCAATCAGACACACCCATTATAATCCAAGTAAAGGTGAAACTTAAACAATGATCTCATACACATTTTGGAGAACTATATTGTGTATAGACACTCACCCAAAGCACAGCCTAGCTCTGCAGCAAATACCCGAGCCTCATCCTCCCCAAACTGGCCCTTCAGTATCCAGTAGGTATACAGGTCTCCAGTACTGCAGTAGTCACACACTGTGGGAAGACAGACACAGTCAAACACAATGATCCATCTTAGTACATAACAAGGCTATGTACAGTACACTGATCCAGGGCTGGGAGTAGATGACCCCTGCTGAAACACAAGCACTTGAAAAGGAAGGAGCAATGGAGGAGAGAAGCAATAGGAGAAAACAATTAATTTGTCGGAAGTCAAACAGTTGGACGCTTTTTAAGGCTGGGGGAAGCGTAGGAAGGGAAAGGGGTGATGCTGGGGAAGGAGCTAAGTGTCAGTCAGAGACACAAATGAAGTCAAACATGCCTTTATCCACTAATAAGGGTGTTATTAATAAACCAAAAGGAAGGGAAAACCTGTTCAGAGGCCACATAACTGTATGCTACACACTGAAATCTCAGTAGATGGCAGTATAATTCTTCAGACGAGTCATGGGGCTCAAACTGAGGAGACAACACTAAATAGCAGCAAGGCCAGATAATGCCATAGTTGACACTCCTGCTAGGGAGAGCGAGACAACCCATTGGGCACACACTGGTTGAAACAACGTTGTTTCCACGTAATTTCAATGAAATTAGGTTGAAATTAGGTTGAACCAACGTGAAATAGACGTTGAATTGACGTCTGTGCCCAGTGGGAAGCTCCTACGTGAGACACAGGGAGGGTAAAGAGAGGAGCGGATAAAACGAAGGGGAAGGAGGGATCTAGCTATATCACATTAGTCATTCACTAATGAAGAGGTGGCGCTGGGTCTGCAAGCAGTCCTGCAGATTGTGGAAGAATGGGTGGCTGACCTGCCGCTGCAACGCAACAGGCAACACACACAGCAGCAGCAACAGTGTGGATGTCAGCAAAGACACTCAGTAGAACTAAATGTGATTTAGGAGGGATCCTGAATCCAACCAGGTATCTTCAATGATGGCAAAGTTTTGTTTTGTTTTGCAAAAGCTCCATGGGACCATGGTTGTTGTTGCACAGAAGCTCATAGGGAGAATCGTCATAGTCATTGTTAGACCTCAGTGAGTCATTGTTTCCAGCATGTTATCCCCTAAACTAAGTCAGGCCCTAAGCTAGGATAGCAGCTTTCCAGGTCATCCTGCAGTGTGACCTCCTCCTTTGACTGTTCCAGGACCCCATGCTTCAGTATCTCAGACTTGGGTAAAACCTGTAGAGCAACACAATACAAGAACATTAAATACAGGGTAGGAATAGAATACACTAGATGTGTGTAAATGTCACATGAAATATAGTGCTGGTTAAATGTGATGTGGCTGAGGAGAAATTCACCTTAACTGCAAAGGTCTTCTCCTTCGACCTGTCCTTTACTTTCAAGATAGGACCAAAGGAGCCTTTGGCTATGCAGCCCAGGATCTGAATGTCATGGAGAGAAAGTGAGATTCAAATGATGCAATATTATTAAACATTTGTATCATTACAGCTAAGTTCCACAGACAGACAATCATATAATTTATTTCCCCCACATATAGAATAACTTAGTCATCGTCCAGTCAAGAAGTAATAAGTTACTGATTTGTCTGTTGTTTGCCTATCAATTAATGATTTAATTAAATCTGCTGAAGAGACAGCATGAAAACAACATTTTCATTAAAGATTGATATCATCTGTGGTCCAGGAGTTCAATCCAAATGAAGTTAAGGAGGACTACCTGGAAATCGTCTTGCACAGGGAATTTACAGTGTGGGAACTCAGGCAGAAAGACAGATGAAGCCAGGGAGAGTCCACTCCATGACAGGCTTCTAAGGGCTGTTTCCTGGGTGGAGGAGGTCCTCAGGGATTGGGGCTCCGCTGCCAAGGTGGCGAAGTCCATCAGTAAAGGATATTCCCATATTGGAGAGAAGGCCATGCCACCTGTCTCTACATTGAGGACAGCAGCTTTCTAATTAGTGATGGTTCTAATTATAAATAGTGCTGTGAGCAGCAAGTAACTAGAGCTAAATGTCAAATATCTGTTGATGTTACTGGCATATGCCACACTAGATTCATACAGGACTAAATCAGCATTGGATAGAGAAGATATCATATGAAACCAAAAATGTGCCAACATGCCAAATAAACAAACGAATGTTGAAGACAATCTATTTTCACGTAGATTATCTCAGAGTCCAGTCTGTTTGAATTACTTTCCATCCACTCGACTCCAGGCACAACAAGAGAAGATCACCGCAGCCACAGTGAGCCACCCCCCACCCCTTTTAATATAACTCCCCACCGACCCGTAGGCGCCTTCCATTAAAAACAGTTCAGTGCACTCATAACACATCCGCCAGCTCCACGTGCCCCTGAAATGTCATTGTAAAATACTTAAAATTGTATTTAAAAACACAATTTTCACTTTACATAGATTAATGAAATGTATGTTTACTATTCCAATGAATATCCATAAAAAAAATTAAAATATAAAAAGGTGCTCATCACCTGTTTCTATTCGCTGCACGCAGGGATGCACATGTAACCAAATGTCAATATTGTTGCTAGCTAGTGGCTAACCTATTATGTGGAAAAGCCTCCTGAGTGGCGCTGTGGTCTAAGGCACTGCATCGCAGTGCTAACTGTGCCACTAGAGATCCTGGTTCGAATCCAGGCTCTGTCGCAGCCGGCCGCGACCGGGAGACTCATGGGCGGCGCACAATTGGCCCAGCGTCGTCCAGGGTAGGGGAGGGAATGGCCGGCAGGGATGTAGCTCAGTTGATAGAGCATGGCGTTTGCAAAAAAAAAAATATATATATATATATATAAAAATGTATTCACTAACTGTAAGTCGCTCTGGATAAGAGCGTCGACTAAAATGTAATGTGAAAAGACAATAGGTTAGTAGGCTAAAGCAGTATACAGCACAAGCAGTCTAAACATGTGATCTAACCTGATAACTTCATAAGTGTAGGCTACGTCTGAAGATCTCTTACCTCATGTTTACTTGAGTCGCTGCCCATCACAATATTTGGTAAACCTCGATCAACCCCACATAATTATTTTCTAATTGGCTATTTTTAACATAGTCTTACACTGCCTTGTAAAACATCGATCGCACATTCCTGACCCGCCATGACTGACCATCTCGAGCGACGAATGATAACCTCACATTCGATGGTATTCTACAGAAGGCGAAGTTCTGCTCCAGTTAAGCCTGTCAGATGAATGATCAATTAGCCACTCACACTCCACTGGAAATAACGGCTAAAATCATAACTCCACATTTCTGTTAACCAATCACACATCTATTTATACTCACGAAATAAATGATACATTGACAGTGTAGTGACCTTTTGAGAACATACATGATACAATCAGCTATAAGAGACTTGGGAACAACTATTTTATTGACAAACAATTATAATTACATGCATGGTGATGAGAAATAAAGAGGTAGCAAAGAAACAACTTTCTTGAAATATTTGACATCTTGTACCTTACAGTTTATTCCAATTGCTAACACACTAAAATGACATGCACAGCACAATTATTTAAACTGACACACAGAGAGCAAAACCTCTTCTCAAGTCTCCAAAAGTCTAAACAAATTTTCTGCTTTACACACATTTTGCAATTCAAAATGGCACTTTTTAAATGCACTGCACATGGTTCTCTGCAGAAGACACAACAATCTGACAAAGTCACCTTTGCCATTTCAAAACACTGCCATTCAAAATGACACTACATGGGCTAATTGGCCAATACATGTGCCACCTGGCCAAACACCTCAATGGTTAATTGTTACCACTTCAATCAGGAAGTAAGCACTATGAAAAGACCACAGGTGAGCACCTTTTGTTTTACAACAACAATGGAAGACGATGCAGAGAGAGGAAGAGGGAGGGTGAGAATGAGAGGAAGAGTGAGAGGTAGGGGTAGAGGAGTTCATGGCCAAAGAAGACAACTTTCAAATGAAATCAGAGCGACCTTAGTTGATCATGTCATCAACCATGGGCTGACAATGCAAGAGGCTGGACAGAGTGCAGCCCAACTTGAGCCGTTTTACTGTCGCCTGTGTCATCCGGACATTTAGACTGGAGTACAGGTATGTAACCAAAATGTCTTTCACACTATGTAGTACACCCCATGTCGTAGTACACCCCATGTCATAGTGACACCTGTTTACTTCATGAATGGCTGATGTCATACACTAACTGCACAAGTTTCCTGTACAATTTACTCTACTGTGGGGGAAATATCTTTAGGCTGCATTGTCCAAGCCCTATATTTTAGTTTTTCTAAAGGACAGAGATGCAACCATGGTGGAGGAAGGGGCCAAATGTTCACTGGGGTACAGGAAGCTGCCATTGCAAATTTGGTTTTGGAAAATAATGAAATCAGATTACGAGAAATTCAAAGCCACATCATCCAAGACAACACCATATTCAACAACATTCAACGAGTCAGTCTGTCCACTGGCTTGGATTTCTCAAGCGAAACCAAATCAGAATGAAACAACTTTATAAAGGTGCCGTTTGAAACTCTCAAAGAAACGAAGAGGTCAGACGAGCATATGTGGATGTAAGTACAATATTGACTGCAGTACACTACACGCAACAATGTTTCCCAGTGTACTGGATAACACCATATTGACTGCTTTTGTTCTTTGTTTTCAGGGAGTACTGGAAATGGATGCTCATGCAATCCCACATGAGTTCATCTTTATAGACGAGGCTGGGTTCAACCTAGCAAAGACCAGAAGAAGGGGGAGAAACGTCATTAGCCATTATAGATGTTCCTGGCCAACGTGGTGGGAACATCACAATGTGCGCTGCCATCTCCAATACGCATGGTGTCCTCCACCGTCATGCCAACCTGGGACCATTTAACACAGCCCATATTCTCACATTTCTGGACAGACTCCACAACATTCTCATACCACCAGAGCGTATGAATGATGCAGACCATCAAAGAACCCGGTATGTTGTAGTATGGGACAACGTGCGCTTCCATCGTGCAGCCCCAGTCAAAAACTGGTTTGCTGACCACCCACCATTTCTCGTGCAATACCTCTCACCATTTCTGAACCCCATAGAAGAGTTATTTTCGGCATGGCGGTGGAAGGTATACAACCGGCAGCCCTTTGTGCGCATGCCTCTTGTGCAGGCTATGGAAGAGGCATGTGATGAGATTGATGTGGGTGCGATTCAGGGATGGATAAGGCACTCAAGGCGCTTCTTCCCTCGATGTCTGGCAAGGGAAGATATTGCCTGTGATGTGGATGAGGTGTTGTGGCCAGACCCAGCTGTGCGGCAAGATGCTGCCTAATTATTTTTCTTGCCTCTTTTCTATATATTTTTTCTGCACATTTTTTCTGCAATTTTCTTTTTCAGTTTACCGTTTTTTGTGAGCATATTTTTGTTCAGTCCAATGTAAATATATCTGCTGTGCATATGTTTACATTTACGTCATTTAGCAGACACTCTTATCTAGAGCGACTTCGTTAGTGAGTGCATACATTTTTCATACTGGCCCCCTGTGGGAAACAAACCCACAACCCTGGCGTTGCAAGTGCCATGCTCTACCAACTGAGCTACACGGGGCACTGACTTGTTTGGTGAAAAATATAAATGTTTCAACAGCGTGTGTGTGTGTATCTGCAAATATTTATGTGTATGTGAACAATCTGAATAATTTTCTACAATTTGAACTATTTTAGTATTATGGCAAAGCATACTAAAGATGAGAGTGCTTTTCATTATGCCCAACAGTGTGTAGTTGGTTAGACAAATCTGGTAATATGAATGAAGTGTGTGCCATTTCGTGCAAACGTTTGATTTTGATAATGCTATATGTAGTTTTGGTTGCAGTGCTTCATTTTGCAGGATATGAGGTATTTTGCAGTGTGGGTGTGTGAATTGTGTTAAGTATTTTGATAAAACCAGCCTAGTTTGTAAAATTGTGTTTTAGCAATTGGGAAAAACTGTAAGGAAGCTGTAACTGAATAACAAGGTACAGATGTGATTTAAAAAGAAATAACCATGGTTACAAAAATATCTGAAAATACTATGCTTAAAAAGTGCTGTAGTGTTAAAATTCCAAAACATTATCAAGACAAGCTGCAACAAAATTATTTTTGCAGAGACTATCAAAGCTGTCAGAATAACTGCCATAAAATAGAAAACAACAAGGACATATTTTTGCTGCTCGGTTGTGATATCGCACAGATTTGTAGGGGAACTCCAGTATAAAACAGAAGTCTGCTGTGGCATATACACCACCGGTCAAATGTTTTAAAACACCTACTCATTCAAGGGTTTTTCTTTAATTTTTACTATTTTCTACATTTGTAGAATAATAGTGAAGACATCAAAACTATGAAATAACAAATATGGAATCATGTACAGCGGCTTGCGAAAGTATTCACCCCCTTGGCATTTTTCCTATTTTGTTGCCTTACAACCTGGAATTAAAATGGATTTTTTGGGGGTTTGTATCATTTGATTTATACAACATGCCTACCACTTTGAAGATGCAAAATATTATTTGTGAAACAAACAAGAAATAAGACAAAAAAAAAAAAAAAAACGATTGACCCCCCCAAAGTCAATACTTTGTAGAGCCACCTTTTGCAGCAATTACAGCTGCAAGTCTCTTGGGGTATGTCTCTACAGTGAGGGAAAAAAGTATTTGATCCCCTGCTGATTTTGTACGTTTGCCCACTGACAAAGAAATGATCAGTCTATAATTTTAATGGTAGGTTTATTTGAACAGGGAGAGACAGAAAAACGCATGTCAAAAATGTTATAAATTGATTTGCATTTTAATGAGGGAAATAAGTATTTGACCCCCTCTCAATCAGAAAGATTTCTGGCTCCCAGGTGTCTTTTATACAGGTAACAAACTGAGATTAGGAGCACACTCTTAAAGGGAGTGCTCCTAATCTCAGCTTGTTACCTGTATAAAAGACACCTGTCCACAGAAGCAATCAATCAGATTCCAAACTCTCCACCATGGCCAAGACCAAAGAGCTCTCCAAGGATGTCAGGGACAAGATTGTAGACCTACACAAGGCTGGAATGGGCTACAAGACCATCGCCAAGCAGCTTGGTGAGAAGGTGACAACAGTTGGTGCGATTATTCGCAAATGGAAGATATCCATATTATGGCAAGAACAGCTCAAATAAGCAAAGAGAAACGACAGTCATTACTTTAAGACATGAAGGTCAGTCAATGCGGGAAATTTCAAGAACTTTGAAAGTTTCTTCAAGTGCAGTCGCAAAAACCATCAAGCGCTATGATGAAACTGGCTCTCATGAGGACCGCCACAGGAAAGGAAGACCCAGAGTTACCTCTGCTGCAGAGGATAAGTACATTAGAGTTACCAGCCTCAGAAATTGCAGCTCAAATAAATGCTTCACAGAGTTCAAGTAATAGACACTTCTCAACATCTGTTTAGAGGAGACTGTGTGAATCAGGCCTTCATGGTCAAATTGCTGCAAAGAAACCACTACTAAAGGACACCAATAATAAGAAGAGACATGCTTGGGCCAAGAAACACGAGCAACGGACATTAGACCGGTGGAAATGTGCCCTTTGGTCTGGAGTCCAAATTGGAGATTTTTGGTTCTAACCGGCGTGTCTTTGTGAGATGCGGTGTGGGTGAACGAATGATCTCTGCATGTGTATTTCCCACCGTAAAGCATGGAGGAGGTGGTGTTATGGTGTGGGGGTGCTTTGCTGGTGACACTGCCTGTGATTTATTTAGAATTCAAGGCACACTTAACCAGCATGGCTACCACAGCATTCTGCAGCGATACGCCATCCCATCTGGTTTGGGCTTAGTGGGCCTATCATTTGTTTTTCAACAGGACAATGACCCAACACACCTCCAGGCTGTGTAAGGGCTATTTGACCAAGAAGGAGAGTGATGGAGTGCTGCATCAGATGACCTGGCCTCCACAATCCCCCAACCTCAACCAAATTGAGTCGGACCGCAGAGTGACGGAAAAGCAGCCAAAAAGTTCTCAGCATAAGTGGGAACTCCTTCAAGACTGTTGGAAAAGCATTCCAGGTGAAGATGGTTGAGAGAATGCCAAGAGTGTGCAAAGCTGTCATCAAGGCAAAGCGTGGCTATTTGAAGAATCTCAAATATAAAATATATTTTGATTTGTTTAACACTTTTTTGGTTAATACATGATTCCATATGTGTTATTTCATTGTTTTGATGTCTTCACTATTATTCTACAATGTAGAAAATTTTAAAAAATAAAAGAAAAACCCTTGAATGAGTAGGTGTTCTAAAACTTTTGACCGGTAGTGTATGTTATTGGAGAAGTCTCATGCAGGGTACAAAATTAGATATGTTTGTGTTCTTTTACAGGGATGCACTTTCCAGTCAGTGTGACAGTATCATACAGACTTGAGTAAAATCCCAACACTATAATAAAAGCATAAGGCTAGAATATATATATCATTACAGTACTAGTGAATCAGGCTTTTCTAACTGTTGCAACAGACAGCATTTCTATGGTTGTCAAGGTGCTTTCATTTGAGATGAAAATGTTTTACAATCTACCTGATTTACATTTGCTTGAGGATACAGTATTCCTGAACCAGCAGGAAACAAGTCACATTAGTTGCATCTTAAAATGGCATCCTATCCCCTATATAGTGCACTACTTTGGCAACCTATCCCCTAAAGTAGTGAACCATATAGGGAATCCGGTGCCATTTGAGACACATCCATAGTCAACATATAAACTATGAAATGTTCTAACTGATTTACAGGGGAAATGAGCAGACAGTGAAACTCAAAAAATAGCCATCACCCCAGTCATGCTATTAATGCAACTAGTATAGGCTGCTCATTCTGAAAGTTCAGGACCATGATGCATTGAATGAAAATGAAATGTTTACTGTACGGCACGAAAAAAAAAGAAAGACACATTTGGTCAATAAGACCCTGGTATTTGTTTTTAGCAGAGAAGTGGGCCCCATATCCATATAATACGAGTACTGATCTAGGATCAGTTGTGACTTTTAGATCATAACAAATACAATTATATGGACAGGAGGGGATATGATCCTAGATCAGCACCCCTACTCTGAGACACATTGAATACGAGCCCTGGTCATACATGAAAATACATGCTTCATTAGACAGCAGTTCACAGAGAAAGATGGTGTGTTCCCCTAGGCTGGTGGCAGACCTCCTCTGTCTAGAACAGGGCAAAGTTTTACGCTCGAAAGCCAAATCTGGATTTCGATATTCAACTAGGGGCCGCAGATTATTTTAGTCAAAATACATTTGCGGGCCAGAAAAAGGGCAGTTATTTGAAAATATATAGGTCCATTATAATTCTTACATACTTTCTATATAGTTTTATACGTTCAAATGTGGCCTGGAGTAGTTTAACCTAAAATAATAATTTCCGCCATTGGGGGCCATATTTAATTGGCTGGCGGGCCGGACGTGGCTTGCTGGCCGGACATGGCTTGCCCCCCCCCGGTCTAGAACATACTGTGTTAGTCCCAAGACCTCACAGGTAATAATGAACAGGGCGTGTCAGGGTCAGTCCTTGGCACTGTTTTATTATCAGTCTCTGTTCCCCATAATGACCTGCTACCTCCATCTCCACACCAGAGCATACAGTATTTGACCAGGTCAAGTGTCATCAGACAATACACTAGAAAATACATTGTGCTACTGTAGCTGCCATAGCCTGCATCCCAAAATGGCACCCTATACAGTGCACTACTTCTGACCAGGAACCATAGGGCCCTGGTCGAAAGTAGTTCACTATGTAGGGTATAGGGTGCCATTTGGGACACTACCATAGACTAGAGCGCAGTGGTCCAGTACAGTACTGGTTCAGCGTGAGTGTAGGTAGGCCTATGGGTCACTTGCGTCGGCTGAAGATGCTCTTCTTGCTGGAGCTCTTGTCTGAGCTGCTGAGACCGATGAGGAGTCGGGCCTTCTCATCCTCCTCCTGCTGCTGCATGCTACTGTCGGACTTCCCCTCAAACACCTTGCCCCGAGAGTCCGAGCCCGACGCCGGCTTCAGACGCAGCTTCTCCTTTATCATCTACACAGAGAGGGAGGGGGAGGAAACATACAGTGGGGAAAATAAGTATTTAGTCAGCCACCAATTGTGCAAGTTCTCCCACTTAAAAAGATGAGAGGCCTGTAATTTTCATCATAGGTACACGTCAACTATGACAGACAAATTAAGAAAAAAAAATCCAGAAAATCACATTGTAGGATTTTTAATGAATTTATTTGCAAATTATGGTGGAAAATAAGTATTTGGTCACCTACAAACAACAAGATTTCTGGCTCTCACAGACCTGTAACTTCTTCTTTAAGAGGCTCCTCTGTCCTCCACTCGTTACCTGTATTAATGGCACCTGTTTGAACTTGTTATCAGTATAAAAGACACCTGTCCACAACCTCAAACAGTCACACTCCAAACTCCACTATGGCCAAGACCAAAGAGCTGTCAAAGGACACCAGAAACAAAATTGTAGACCGTGCACCAGGCTGGGAAGACTGAATCTGCAATAGGTAAGCAGCTTGGTTTGAAGAAATCAACTGTGGGAGCAATTATTAGGAAATGGAAGACATACAAGACCACTGATAATCTCCCTCGATCTGGGGCTTCACGCAAGATCTCACCCCGTGGGGTCAAAATGATCACAAGAACGGTGAGCAAAAATCCCAGAACCACACGGGGGACCTAGTGAATGACCTGCAGAGAGCTGGGACCAAAGTAACAAAGCCTACCATCAGTAACACACTACGCCGCCAGGGACTCAAATCCTGCAGTGCAAGACGTGTCCCCCTGCTTAAGCCAGTACATGTCCAGGCCCGTCTGAAGTTTGCTAGAGTGCATTTGGATGATCCAGAAGAGGATTGGGAGAATGTCATATGGTCAGATGAAACCAAAATATAACTTTTTGGTAAAAACTCAACTCGTCGTGTTTGGAGGACAAAGAATGCTGAGTTGCATCCAAAGAGCACCATACCTACTGTGAAGCATGGGGGTGGAAACATCATGCTTTGGGGCTGTTTTTCTGCAAAGGGACCAGGACGACTGATCCGTGTAAAGGAAAGAATGAATGGGGCCATGTATCGTGAGATTTTGAGTGAAAACCTCCTTCCATCAGCAAGGGCATTGAAGATTAAACGTGGCTGGGTCTTTCAGCATGACAATGATCCCAAACACACCGCCCGGGCAACGAAGGAGTGGCTTCATAAGAAGCATTTCAAGGTCCTGGAGTGGCCTAGCCAGTCTCCAGATCTCAACCCCATAGAAAATCTTTGGAGGGAGTTGAAAGTCCGTGTTGCCCAGCGACAGCCCCAAAACATCACTGCTCTAGAGGAGATCTGCATGGAGGAATGGGCCAAAATACCAGCAACAGTGTGTGAAAACCTTGTGAAGACTTACAGAAAACGTTTGACCTGTGTCATTGCCAACAAAGGGTATATAACAAAGTATTGAGAAACTTTTGTTATTGACCAAATACTTATTTTCCACCATAATTTGCAAATAAATTCATAAAAAATCATTTTTAAGTGGGAGAACTTGCACAATTGGTGGCTGACTAAATACTAGTTTTTTTCCCCATAGGTCATTTCAGAAAATATGAAATAACATATGGTTCAAGAACTCCTTAATCATCTATGGATGGGAAAAGGAAAACGTGAGAAATATATAGGACATATGACTAAAGTCAACTATACATAGTTCTATATTGTGACATATAAAAATAGCTTTAAGCAGGGATTGGCATTTTGGCAGCTTGGAACATCATGATGGTAGAAGTGCCATTTTTGCCATCAAACTGCTACTGTAGGGCATGACTGTGTTGGTAATGGGAGGGGCCAAGGTTCTGTGCAGTACGGAGTAGGATGAAGTTGCCCCTACATGCTGACCCTGGGTTAGTTTGGCATTTTCCCCACTAATGGTCAAGGGGAAGGGGAGGCTGATCCTAGATCTGTATCTAGGGGAACTTTACCCCACAATGGTTGGGTTAGTAATAAGCGGGACAGGGTTCAGTGCAGTACCTGTGCTACCAGTGCTTTCCTGCTGTCCCTCTTCACAGCCATGGCAAAGTCCAGCCAGGTCCACGTGTTGTTGTGGTACTCCAGACAAGGCAGAACAAGGTTCAGATCCTTCCAGTCAACACTGCTTTTCTCTCCCTATGTGGACACAAGCACAAAATACATAATGAAACATTGTCTGGGAGTTAAAAAGTACAAGAGTTGTTCATACAATTCTACAATAATCATGCCTTCATGACATGTCTGTGTGGGTTCATTGATCTCCTGCTTAATTCATAAACGAATATTACATTTTCAATATTAAACATTTAGATTTTTTAAACATTTACTCAAATCAGCTATGAAAAGGGATTGAAACACTATGGTTGATAATACCAAGCATTATGTAATCTGGAAGGCAAGATAATGCTGTCATTGGAAAATAACGATTATTTCGCAAATCCTTAAAAACATGAAATTGAAAATCGGAGTGGGATAAAAAATGACGTCCAAGTCACAAACACGCCAACAGTGTGAGAAGGTTTACATATACAAATCGGATAAAACACATGACAACACACCAGATGTTGAGGTATTTTTTTCAGTCTGCGAACAAAGCATGTGACCTGATGTGGGTTAAACACAGAATCATGATGACATTTCTCTTTACCTAATAATGGCTGAGTGAGATTAAACATCTCCGTTCGAGGGGAATATTTATTTATGAACTCACTGACACACCAACATGTATATAGAATCAATAACTGTCTTGAATCAAAGCATTGAGTACTGTTGTACTTTAGCTAGCTGCAAAATCCAGACAACTTCCGGTACATTCCCAGAAATCCCGGTTGGAAGATTCCTGGAATCAGAAGGGAATAAGCAGGAAATCCGGGAATCATCCAACCGGGATTTCTGGAAAATGTGCTACCCTTAATTTCAGCACATGGCGATACCTACCTTATAGCTGACACACAGGGGAACCTGGGGGATCTTGATGTAGATGAAGGAGTTATTCATGGCTGCTCTCTCCTTCATCTTGTCAATGTCATCTACAGGATGCTAGGTAGGGAAATAAATAAGACATACTTCAGTTTCAATACAGTACGGAAGATCTAAGGCTGCGTCTGAAATGGCACCCTAATACTCATCACAGAGCTCTGGTCAAAAGGAATATAACGAGAAAGTTGGGAAGTGCTTGTGAAAACAACGAGCCAATTCCCCCAGCAGATGTAGCTGGGTGTCAAAGTAGTATGGCAGTATGAACATTTGGGGATACATCAACACATAAAGATGAATCTTTTCTCATTTCTAATTTAACAAAAACACAACAAATACCTCAACAGCCTTACGGAAGGACCTCCTGACCCCAGAGGTGCGGTTCAAGCCCTGGGTGACGCCTTTGCTGGGGCCCATGACCCCCATGGTGTCCTCCGAGAGCTGCCGAGGCTTGATGACAGGCATGCCTGAGATACAATTTACATTAGTCATTTAGCAGACACTCTTATCCAGAGCGACATACAAGTCAGTGCATTCAACTAAGTTTAGTAGGAAAAACAACCACATACAGTAATTTAAGTTATACACCCTTCTTTGAAATAGCTGCAATCAGCAGAACCAGTGCCAGGAAGAAAAACAAGTGTGGATGTGAGTACAAGAAAGACAGCAGCATCATCAGCAGCATGGCCTCAATGACTCCACCACTCTACAGTCCACAACCTATACTCCTGCAGCTCTCCAAAATGTCCAATAGGGCACCCTATCCCCTTTATAGTGCACTACTTTTGACCAATGCCCATAATGCACTATGTAGGAAATAGGGTGCCATGTGGGATGCACCTTCTCACACAGCCCTCAGGATCACAGTAGACCCTGGCTTTTAATAGCCACCAGGGGTGACACAGCAACTAGCAATCCAATACCACACATGATGAAGAGCTTGCAAAGACAATGGAAACTAATATTGATTGGTTGGGTGGAGAGAGGTGTGGATTTCAGGCTGGTCAACATGTAGAGGATGGATGGAGACTTGAGGGAAAGTGAACTTATATAGTAAAGTATAACTGTTGCACATCAATAGCTGGTAAGTAAGTAAGCCTTGTCCGAGTCAGAATGGTCCATATGGCAGGCACCTATCTTCTGTTTCTGTAGCTTGATGTAAGCCCCCTGGACAGGATGCTAGCAGGTAGAGGCAATACATACATGTTTCTGTAGCTTGATGTAAGCCCCCTGGACAGGATGCTAGCAGGTAGACGCAATACATACATGTTTCTGTAGCTTGATGTAAGCCCCCTGGACAGGATGCTAGCAGGTAGAGGCAATACATACATGTTTCTGTAGCTTGATGTAAGCCCCCTGGACAGGATGCTAGCAGGTAGACGCAATACATACATGTTTCTGTAGCTTGATGTAAGCCCCCTGGACAGGATGCTAGCAGGTAGACGCAATACATACCAGTAGTGACCATTCGGGACTTGTCCTCCTCATCAGCAACTTCCTCCTCCTCCACGTTCCTTCCTGGGAAGAAGAATCCCATCATCCTTTTGAAGAACTGGTACATGAGCTGGATGGTGAGAGGAACCACGTTCACCTGGTGGCACAAACACATTACAACAGAGAAACATGTCTACCTGTATGCTCCCAATGCTTTCATAATTAAATGTTATGATCACATGTTAAGACATCTTCAATGTTATGATAACATATGTTATGACATCTTCAATGTTATGATCACACACGTTATCACAGCTCTAATGTTATGATCACATGCTTCCTCCTCACCTCAAAGTGCTCCTTGACTGAGATGCCTCCCACTGGGGGGCGGACCTTACTGAAGATGCGCAGGCCAAACTGCCGGCCGGACTGACACGGGCTCTGAGGACGCAACACCACCTAGGAGACAGCTTTCATGAAGTTAAAAGTCACAACACAGAGGCTGCATCCCAAATGGCACCAAAAGTAGTGCACTATATAGGGAGTCATTCGGGACGCAGCCAAGATAATCACTGGAATAATGCCATGCTCCTAACCGCTGATTCATGAAGCAACACAAAAATATTTTTATGTAATTTGGGAAACCAATTTAATTCAGAATACAGTATATTCTGTAAAGACAATACAACAAAATTGAAATTTGTCCATATAGCATCAATGGTGATCAGGGGGATAAATGAATCAATTCACAGCTATATGGATTTTTCCTCCCATTTGAACAGGAAAACATTTGGAAAACAAACACGACTCACACAGCGACGTAAGGCATGGTACCGTACAGCATTCAGATGACGGTGCAAATGCAATGAGGAGCACGCAATAAGAGGAGGGACTGTGGAGGTGGGCGTTGGAGTGAGCCAGTCCCATGGTGGACATGCAATGCTGAATAACAAAGTTTGTGTCCCAAATGGTACCCTATCCCATGAATAATGCACTCCTATTGACCAAGGCCCATAGGACTCTGGTCAAAAGTAGTGCACTATATAGGGAATAGGGTGCCATTTGGGACACAACCATAATATTCTGAGGGTGATTTCAGTGATGCTGACTGGATGATGAGCAATATGGCGTCAACAACAGTGACATGAACTCCCAGTTACTGTACCAGCCCCATACATACATACCCTCACGTGCTGCACAGAGGAAACCAAGTAGAGTTATCAACACAAGCAAACACTGCTTTAGAGGTCTTTGTGAGCACAACATGTTGGGTGCAACATGACCTGGAATCATTGGATCAGTAACAGCAGGAGATGGAAACTTATTGTTTCTGACAAAAGATTGCAAAGACTCAACAGAAAAGACTTGTCCTAGATCCCCTTTAGAGGAAATATTTGTAAGCTCCACAGATGCATAGCTCTACTGGCTGTAAAAATGTATCCAAAGGATACACGGATTGAGCTACAGACTGCCCTTACCAAAGAAAAGATCAGAGATGAGCACTATTTCCTAACCTTGTATGCAGCGTTGGGGAGCAGGTTGTTCATGGTGAACCAGCCCAGTTCCAGGAGATGCTCTGCTGTGTCGTCTGACTTGTTCAGCTGTGGGAGGAGACAGTTTAACAGATGTTTAGCGTCAACATCAGGGCTCGCATTCATAAAGCATCTCAGAGTAGGAGTACTAATGTAGGATCAGGTACCCCCTATCCATATAATCTTATTCATTATTATCTAAAAGGCAAAACTGATCTTATTTCAGCACTCCTAATCTGAGACTTTCTGTGAATATGGGCCCAGCTCTCTAGCCGAAGCACAGTATCAAAAGAGTTAAGGTCATCTCCTTGTTAGGACAGAGCAGCAGTGTCCTCCCTGCCCCTAGGACAGAGCAGCAGTGTCCTCCCTGCCCCTAGGACAGAGCAGCAGTGTCCTCCCTGCCCCTAGGACAGAGCAGCAGTGTCCTCCCGGCCCCTAGGACAGAGCAGCAGTGTCCTCCCTGCCCCTAGGACAGAGCAGCAGTTTCCTCCCTGCCCCTAGGACAGAGCAGCAGTGTCCTCCCTGCCCATAGGACAGAGCAGCAGTGTCCTCCCTGCCCCTAGGACAGAGCAGCAGTGTCCTCCCTGCCCCTAGGACAGAGCAGCAGTGTCCTCCCTGCCCCTAGGACAGAGCAGCAGTGTCCTCCCTGCCCCGTGCCCACCCACCTTGCTGTACATGAACCTCTGCAGCTCCAGCTCAGCGATGCCCAGCTGTCCATCCTCCTCAGTGAGACACCAGCGGGCCTGGGCAAAGCAGATCTCTGTCCTGCGAACCACACTCACGTCCTCCGGGGGCTTACGCAGCTCCAGCTTATTGGCCCTCTGC
Source organism: Coregonus clupeaformis (assembly GCF_020615455.1). Lineage (NCBI taxonomy): Eukaryota > Metazoa > Chordata > Actinopteri > Salmoniformes > Salmonidae > Coregonus > Coregonus clupeaformis. Next base: position 41,227,201 of record NC_059197.1, read on the forward strand.
AGCTGGAAGTCTTTAAAACATCTGGGAGCAGAGAGAGACATACAGGGAAGAACACAGGATAGGATGAGTCAGTAATCTTAGGAAGTATCTCAGAACTTCCCATGGTTGGCCGAGTAGTTTTCCTAGGCATTGAAAAGATGGTGTGTGTGGCAGTGTTGGGTAGTTTGACTAGGCATTGAATGGTGTGTGTGTGGCGGTGTTGGGCTGACCTGATGAGGATGTTGAGCTCCTCACTCTTCATCTGCATGTCAGTCTTCTCCTGGTTGAGCTGGTTCTGCAGCCTCACGTTGATCTCTGACAGCTCATCTCCTCTCAGCTCCTCAGGCTGGGCCTGGGGGAGGTCACACACCACACAGGTCAAATACACACTTACCAAGTAGATATTTCAGTGCTTTGGGGTTCATAACTCAGGGATGTGTTTTATTCCCCCTCTAGATTATCATTTAAATAAAGTAAACTAGATTGAATACAACCATTGTCCCTCCCAGAGGAATTACCTTCACCTTTGGTTTTCACCTCACAAGTAACAGTGCTGAAATCAGCCAGAGTGTGTGTCAGTCTGTCCAATGGCTCACCCTGATATTGGAGTAGATCTGTTTCTCCAAGCGTCTGATCTGGGCCACGTGCTGCCTGACGGCCTCCTGCAGGTGTAGAATGCTGCTGCGCTGCTCCTCTGGGTTACTGGAGATCTCCAGCTGGAAACGCACTCGCTGCTTCTTCTCACTGTGCTCCTGGGGACAGACCCCCCACACACACAACATGGTCAGAGGGTAAGACAGGAGGCATTCCAAATGGCACCCTATTCCCTCTTTTTCCTATTTAGAGCCCTGGTCAAAAGTAATGCACTACATAGGGAATATCATGCCATTTGGGACGCATGAGGGACTTGTACAGTGCAGAGACTTCAGCTATCATACAGTAGGGGTGAATCCGAACTTCCACTCGAGTAAAATGTTCACTTAGGCTCCCATTGAGCTCAATGCATGACTAAGTGAAAATTAAATTTAAGTGGAAGTTAGGATTCTCCCCGTATACAGTTGCAAATGCTATAGGACAAAACACTGCCTAGTCAGATGATGTTGAGGCATCTCGTTACCTTGCGTTTGGGCTCAACGTGCAGCAGTAGGTTGTTGACGATGTCCAGGATCATAGCATACTGCACAGGGTTGGTGGAGATCTCCAGGTCATGGTGAATGAGGGTGAAGGTGTCCACAGCCCCTGAGAGTGCAGTGGGGGGGAAGACACCAAGTTGAAGGGCTCAAGCCTTTACACTCAATAACAACACAGCAAGATTGTCAGCATGTTCTGACATTGTATTTGAGGATGTCAGTTGCCTCACAAAATAAAGTAGAACATTAGAATGGATTTTAGCATCCAAACAACATGATTAAATTCAGGGTAATTTTTTAAAATATGATATAAAACAGTGCATATATGAGCTCTATGGGTTGGCTTACCAGCTTGTTTTTTCAGAAGGTCTTCCTTCTCGTTGCGCCGTAGCTCTGGGGGTTTGATCTGCGTGGCCAGCTCAGGGTCGATGTCATGGCTGTAGCCGATGTAGTACATGCGACAGCTGCAACGAGAGATGATACGCTGGACCTGCTGGGTGTCATTCACCTGGGCCGGCTGGTTCCAGTCTGGATTCACAGAGAGGAAGTGTTACATTTACCTTGACACATAAGTTAAAAGGGTAATTCCACCACTTAACCTAATTTTAATCATCATCGTGGTACTTTCTTAGGACCTTTTTAACTATAGAACATAGAAATGTGCAGTTTACACATATGTAGACACTGGCATGGTGCTGGAGATAATGAATATGAGGAATTCCCCTTTAAGGAAAGATTCAAATCAAGATGAGATGTTCAGCTTTGTAGGGCCAGGGTTTAAACATAGTGCATTCTATGAAGTAGAGTATGTGTGAGGAGCAGCAGTACCTGTGGTGGTGCTGACCATGCCTCCAACAGCCTGGCCACTCTCCATCAGCTCCAGCACTGAGTCCAGGTGACGCTGCCTGTGCTCCTCAATGTTTTTCACCTGCAGACGCACCATGCACAACCAAGGCAAAGACACACGGTCAAAGCTGTGACAGCACCCTGAACCTGAAAGGCTAACTGCATAAATCCACTCTCTGTTATGCAACTTGGACTTGAGCCTGAATGTAAGCCATGAGCCATGCACAACACATCACCATTCAATGCTTCAGATGATCATTTATGGTAGTTCTTGTTAAAGCTGCAATGTAACTTTTTGGCCGACCTGACCAAATTCACATAAAATATGAGAGTTATAGATCTGTCACTCTCATAGAAAGCAAGTCTAAGAAGCGGTAGTTTGTTCTATGTGCACTATTTCTATGCTTCCTTTTCTTAAGTTTCGTTTTTGCGTCTGACTTCTTTTTTTTCTATTTTTTTACACCAGCTCCAAACAGCTGAAAATACAATATTTTTGGTTATGGAAAATATATTTCACAATGGTTTAGATGGTACAATGATTATCTACACAATACTAGTCCCCTGTAGCTCAGTTGGTAGAGCATGGCACTTGCAACGCCAGGGTTGTGGGTTCGTATCCCACGGGGGGCCAGTATGAAAATGTATGCACACACGTGGATAAGAGCGTCTGTTAAATAGCTAAAATGTCAAATGTAAATGTACTTGCTTGCTTTGTCACAAACTGAAATTAGGCGAACTATTAGAATTTTAGCAACCAGGAAATTTTTTAAGACCCTGTTAATAATGGTTTCAATGGCCCACCTCAAGCCACAGCTGCCAGTCCTCCTGTTCTGAGGGGTTGGGCTCCATGGTGGCAAAGTACTGCATGCCATCCAGCAGACAAGTCCAGGTTGTCTTCTGCTTGAGGGTGTCGCTGTACCAGGCCGGGTGGTGCTCACACTGCAGCAGCTGGGCCTTGGCAGCAGACACCAGCACGCAGCCAGCTGTCTCTGTGCCACGCAGCATCATCTACAGACAGACAGCAGGGCAGGATTATAACCCTGGAGACTGGAGTGTCACATGCAAAATAAATGACTGGCAGAACATTTTAAATTAGAAGTTGCTAAAAATAGAACAAGTTCTGTTTTCTGTATTGCTAAGGATTCGGTTTTCTGTATTGCTAAGGATTCTGTTTTCTGTATTGCTAAGGATTTGGTTTTCTGTATTGCTAAGGATCCGAAAAGATTGAAACGCAGAACATTCCTTCAATATTTGTCTATGTCCATTAAGGTCCTGTTAGCAAACATAATTGTTACCTTTGGGGGCAAATAAAAGTGTGATTGGCCCACCGCGCTTTACAATCTTAATCTGATTTGCCTGGCCCACCGCGCTTTACAATCGTAATCTGATTTGCCATGAACCTAAACTCCCAGACTAGTGGTCCGTTGTACCTGACAGTTGACCAGCTCGATGAACCAGTTGCGGTTGTAGACGTCGTCTGTCTGGCAGGCAGCGATGCCACACAGCTGATCACTCACACCAGAGTCCTCCTCTGAGAACACCACAAACTTATCAGTCTCCTCAATCAGCTTCTGCAGCATGGATGTCCCTGCAGAGAGGAGGAAGGAAATTGAAGAAACAGAGTCAGTAAATTCTCATATTGAAAGACCCTTCATGTGGACTGGCTGGTCTAGCAGTAATGTTGCAGCCTCTGGCATACATACACTTCATGACCAAAAGTATGTGGACACCTGCTCGTCGAACATCTCATTCCAAAATCACGGGCATTAATATGGAGTTGGTCCCCCCTTTGCTGCTATAACAGCATCCTCTTCTGGGAAGGCTTTCCACTAGATGTTGGAACATAGCTGCTGGGACCTGCTTCCATTCAGCCACAAGAGCATTAGTGAGGTTGGGCACTGATGTTGGGCGATTAGGCTTGGCTCGCAGTCGGCGTTCCAATTCATCCCAAAGGCGTTCGATGAGGTTGAGGTCAAGGCTCTGTGCAGGCCAGTCAAGTTCTTCCAATACCGATCTCAACAAACCATTTCTGTATGGACCTCGCTTTGTGCACAGGGGCATTGTCATGCTGAAACAGGAAAGGCCCTTCCCCAAACTGTTGCCACAAAGTTGGAAGCACAGAATCGTCTAGAATGTCATTGTATGCTGTAGCGTTAAGATTTCCCTTCACTGAAACTAAGGGGCCTAGACCGAACCATGAAAAGCAACCCCAGACCATTATTCCTCCTCCACCAAACTTTACAGTTGGCACTATGCATTGGGGCTGGTAGCGTTCTTCGAGCATCCCCCAAACCCAGAGTCGCACGAACAGTTATTGTGTTGAAGTTGCTTCCAGAGGCAGTTTGGAAGTCGGTAGTGAGTGTTGCAACCGAGGACAGACGATTTTTACACGCTACACGCTTCAGCGGTCCCGTTCTGTGAGCTTGTGTTGCCTACCACTTCGCGGCTGAGCTGTTGTTGCTCCTAGACGTTTCCACTTCACAATAACAGCACTTACAGTTGACCGGGGCAGCTCTAGCAGGGCAGAAATTTGACGAACTGACTTGTTGGAAAGGTGGCATCCTATGACGGTGCCACGTTGAAAGTCACTGAGCTCTTCAGTAAGACCATTCTACTGCCAATGTTTGTCTATGGAGATTACATGGTGGTGTGCTTGATTTTATACACCTGTCAGCAACGGGTGTGGCTGAAATAGCCGAAACCACTCATTTAAAGGGGTGTCCACATGTATAGTGTATCTACAGTGTTGACATGGGTTCGAAACCGGCCTGGCGGCCTTCCCCCACTGTCATCCTCTTTCACGATCTGTTCAATAAAATCTGTAAAGCTCTGAAAAATATATATTTAAAAAGAAAATAATATAAAATAGCATTCATTCACAATAAGTTAGGTTGCACTTCAGTTACTCCAGGGGAAACATCCTACCTTCGTGATGGCTCTTCTCAGGGCGGCTGGTGCTGGGCATGGTTGAGGTGGAGGGGGCTGTGCTGGGGCCGGCGGAGTAGTTGGACAAAGAGCGCTTGTGCTTCTTGGCAGCTTGCAGTGTAGTGTCTATCCTCAGGCCCTTCAGAGCCTCTGTGGAGAGGTTCCTCTTGAGAACGGCTGCCTTCTTGTAGCCGTCGTACAGACCGAACGCTATGTTCCTGTTAGTGGTGGTCCAGGAGGCTCGCAGGTCAACCAGGCACAGCTTGTGGGTGTAGGGGGCATTCGCCTCATCTTTTGGGTTCACCTCCTGTCACAATGAGAAACACCATTAATATGCATCACGTTTTTAAAAGAGATCTAGCTACACCTTTTGACTGGAGAACTACAAATCAAGGGTTGAGACACAGAGCCAGAACAAATATAATTAATTTAAATCTCACTACAATGGTTAAGAAGCTACTGTGTGTCACAACTTGTGCCCTATTGGCCCTGGTCAAAAGCAGTGAACGACATAGTGAATAGGGTGCAAATGGAGACGCAACCTGTGCCATCAACTTTGGGGTGTCTACCATCCCCTCCCCGTTGTCTTACCTCCTCCATGCGGTTGCTCTGGCGCTGGTAACTGAGGGAGGACAGGCCGAGCAGGTGGGTCTTCTTCACCTGGGCATTGATCTGGTGGTCGGCCGTCTCATCCCAGGTGGAGGCCATGAGGTGCACCGTCATCAGGGACAACTCCGACACCATCTGGGTCACGTTCCACTCTGAGATCAGCCTCCTCATCACCGTGCCCGCTGAGAGAACAGACAGACGGACAGAGAGACAGACGACACACACACAGACACACAGTCGGGGTTAGACCAACAGGCAGGCTGTCATTTGAGATGCAACCAATAAAATAAATACCAATAAGACCATTGTGTTGTGCCCCCTCTTCTTACCCTGTGGGATGAGTCTCTGAGCCCCTCTGGTGAAGACGTGGCCTTTGCTGCACTCCACCTGGATGCCCCTCTGCTGAGCGAAAGAGGCCCAGTAATGCACCTGGGCAGGAGACACAAGGTCAAAGGTCAAATCTCAAATGTTAGCGCTCATAGGAGGTAAAAAGAACATGCAAGGGACAGTGCTCTGTGAAAACATGGAATCAGTAATAAGAGATCATATAAGCAGAAAGACTGATGTCTTTAAAATTGCAATTTTATCCTATATTGACAAAGCTTTGTCTGCTTTGTTCTTGGGATGTAGGCTGAACATTAGCAGTGAGTGGATGAGTCCCAAATAGCACCCTATTCCCTATATAGTGCACTACTACTGGTCAAACTATTGCACTATAAAGGAAATAGGGTGCCATTTGGGACACAGCCATAGTGTTGGTGATTTACTCACTTGTAGTTGAGGAAAGGCTGCTGTATAGGACATCTGTTTGTAGTGCTGGCCCAGCTTCTTTCGTATGGGCCTGAGGCTGTGGAAGAGCTTGCCTCTGCAGATGGGTCTGGAAACGCTGGTCCAGGTGGCCCAGAAGTTCTGCATCCAGCGCAGGGTACTGCTGTACAGGAGGATTCTGGGCTGGCACGGCTCTGAGAGACAGAAATAAAGAGACAGTCAACATCAGAGCTAATGATTGTTTGATTATTCGTCTTGACTATTGCATCCAAGCTAAATACATACACTTGATTTAACAAGTGTACACTGTGTCCCAAATGACACTATTACCTCCATTACTTATTTGACTAAGAGCCTGACTGAGGGAACCTACGGGCGCTGATCATAATTTGTGCACTATATAGGGAACAGGGTGCCATTTGGGATGCACCCTCTGTGGAGAATTCCTCAGTGAACCTGGAAAAAAGCCAAGCCACACAGCTATCACAAGGTAACCGGACAATCGCCTCACCTGTGCCACAGTGTTGGTTGAGGTCCATGGTGATGGAGAGGTTGAGGTTCTCTGAGCGGAAGGCTCTGAAGGAGTCGTGAGGTTGTCCTGAGGTCACATCAGCTACGTTCTCTGCACAGCAGAGCATTACAGCGTGATGGTCATGGGGGTTGCCATGACAAAGCCACTGGAGGTCAAGGGTCATGCACAGATTTGGCAGGTGCAGGAAACAGATGTCGTCATACCTGAGAAGAACAAAAAAAAAAGAAAAGAAAGCAACAACAACAAAAATCACTAATTCTGAACAATTTCCCAAAACATGAAATTCTAAATGTTTCACAGGTGAAGCTGGTTCCAGAATCTCTCTGATATTTGAAAGCCAGATTTCGGTCTGCCACCTACTTGGAGGCTGTCCTGACGTTGACATCCATGTCACCTTTGAAGACAAACTGCCCAGGGTTCCACTCGTAGTTTACTTTGATCCATTCCCAGTGCATGTTCTCTGTAGTGTTATAGGGGTCCTACAAAATAGCAAAATTATGTCAAACACAATTGCTGCTAGTCCTAATTCTCAGGCCAACACATTTTCCAGAGACAGTAAGTGGCTAAGAAGTGTTGATCAGACTGTGTGTTAACCTCCGTGGCCAGCTGATGGAGGTTGGCCTGTTCTATGTCCATGATCCAGCGTCCATGTACCAGCAGACGACTCTTGTCCCACCAGGCCAGAGGAGGGGAGGGGTCAACCGTGGGTTTAGTCAGCAGATCAACCACCTGGCCAATCAGGGTCCAGGCTGGGTCCCAGCAAGGCCCCCACACTATAGTGTACAAGGATATATTGGCTGCATGGAGAGAAGAGGAGATGGGAAAATAAGTTGAATTAGCACAACTGGCAGTATATGTTTAGAGATTAGATAACACTACATTAAACTAACAAATCCAGATTCATATCAAGTTATGTGATTGACCGCTATGTGTCTATTGTTGAAAATAAACACAAATGTTCATCACAAAAATAGAGGATCGCGCTTCATTGAAACACTTGACTCACATTTGAAATCGCAGTAGAACTTGAGTGGTGGCATGTTCCTGTAGACAGTTACATCTCCCCATGGCTGGCCTAGTGGCACTGTCTGCCTGCGGCGAGCCCGGCCCTGCCCGTCCTGCTCTGTCCCGATCAGGCGGCCTGACAGCTCCCAGTCTCGGATCTCAAACAAGTAACGAGGATAGTCCCGGATTCTCACTGGCACAGGGGGAGAAATAATTAAGTATAAATATAATATTATCAATATTCATAGAAATAATTAAGGTATGGTCAAATGTAGTGGACTATAAAAAGGCAATAGGGCACCATTTGGGACATAATCCCATCACTCACCCAGGAAGGCAGTGAGGTTGAACTTGACTGCCCGGCACCACTGGACCACCAGGGGGAGTCCATCTCTGGGGAAGGGGCTGACTCCGTCGATGTCCCTCAGCTGCTCGCGGACGCGTTCCAGCCCGTGGAGGGACTGGTCGGCCAGAGCCACCAGCTCCAAGTCGGACACCGTCCAGGTCAGCAGAGACTTCCTCATGGGCGTGTTGGAGTAGAGGCGACGGGAGCGCTGGATGTAGATCTCTATGTGTTTGCGCTCCAGAGACGTATATAGCTCTTCTATCTTCCTGGCGGGCAACAGTTCTCCGTGCTGCTTTCGTAGGTCAGCCACCTTCTTGTCCAGCAGCTGGAGCCTCTTGGAGCTCTCCTTGCTCTCGTCCTTCATCAGCTCATAGTTGTCCCTCAGCTTGATCTCAAACACATCGTCCAGGAAGACGAAGGAGAACTGGCTGATCTTGAAGACCAGGTCTGGGGGCAGACGCTGGGGGTCTGCGGTCTGGCTGGGGCTGCTGTGCAGGGACTTGAGCCACTTCTGAACGCTGATGAACTTGTCAAAGGTGTTGGAGAAGTTGTACTGGTAGGGGAACTCCACAGCTAGGCAGGGGCAGGTGAACACCCAGGCACGGTTGTGTCGGGTGGAGAGGAAGGGGAAGAAGTGGCGTTGGTCCAGGGCCTGATCAGGGTGCGTCTGGACTTCCAGGTCCTTGAAGGAGAATATGTCGTTGCCGTCGAAGTTGAGAAACATGTGTGGCGAGCGGACGTTCATGGAGCCGGAGTGTGTGGAGAGGGACAGGGCGTCTGTGTGCAGCAGGAGGTAGTTGAGCTCCGTCACCTGGGCTGTGAAGCGGGTTCTGCCCAGTTCTACACGCACAGACAGGTCTTTGACCCTACTGTGGGCTGGAGAAGTCTTAGTAGATCCACACTCTGATGAATCTGCTAAACTATTGTCCTCTCTTTTCTCTGTCAGGCCTAGAGAGTCACACAGAGTATCCCAGCAACCCTGGCTCTCTGTCGCGTGGTGATACAAAAACATGTGGTCTGACGGCGTCCATTGCACTGCCAGCTCCTCTTGACACTGGACCTGCACAAGGGAAGAGGACAATGCACGTGAACTTATCTGAATAACACTGTCAATCAAGAAGAAGGAATAGGCCTGACGGACTGACGGCAGGATGAGTAACTGTAACCTACCTCCACGTTCCCGGTGGTGACGTGGTAGCAGATGGCCAGGGTGGAGAGGCTGAGGACAGGGTTGGGGGTTTGGGCTGAGGGACAGCAGGGCTCCATGGTCTCTGTGAGAGCCTTCACTACAGACAGACACACACCCTGGACAGACACTGTGGAGCTTTCCGCCGAGCCTTGGGCCTTCACTGTGTCCACCCGCAAAGACACGGCTCCTAACACCACACAGGAGCCAGTTACCATACAGAATGTAGGCCTTGTCAGAGATGGAGATTAAGGATCCATCCAAAATGGCACCCTATTCCCTATATAGTGCACTAATTTTGACCAGGGGCCATAGGGCTCTGGTCAAAAGTAGTGAACTATATAGGAGATGGGTGCCATTTGGGACGCACCCTAAATAACACTTCCCCTTTAACTTACCTGCTACATTGGAGAGTGTGAACACATTGACATCCTCCAGGTTACACTCAATCTTAAAATAAAAGGCACCCTGACTGGGGGAGGTTATCCCATCAACAAGGGCAGGTACAGGCACCACATCTGGCTGCTCCGAGGCCTCCAGCTTCCTGCCGTTGTCCAGGTTACAGAGGGCCAGTAGGCGGGACAGGCACAGGGCACAGGTCTCTGACACCTCCAGCTGTAGGCCCTTCAGACTGGACTCCACACTCACACTCTCAGAATGGCTACTGGACTCACTCTGGGGCTTGTTGAAGCTCCCCTGGGGAGACAGGGACAGCAAAGACAACAATGTCTGGTGTAGTATTAGTCAAATACTAATCATGGCTGTGATCATCAGGTCAATACAGGAAATGAGGGAAAGTAGGGTATTAGTTTAGAGGATGGTCAATTTCAATGATTTATGAATAGAGTGTAATTTCAGAAAATGATTTCCTGTAGCCTGATTCTGATGTTCTTCATCACATCATTGGAACCCAGGGGAAACCATAGGGAGTAGTAGTTAGTGAGTAACCCTAAATAGCTATTGCCTACCTTGTTGTATGCCTGCGTTACCTGCAGTGTAAGGGAGTCCAGGATGAGTGCTTCCCCCCACACGTGTTTGCCAGGGGGGTGGGGTGCCTGCTGGATGTGGGAGCCCTGGCCCACCCTCCACCAGAAGTGGTCCAGGGACAGAGAGAGGCGGCGGTGAACATTCTGGAACTTGAGGCTCTCTGCGTTTGTGCTGATGTCCAGGAGGTGCTGCATCTCTACATTATACATTACATATTCAGATCTACTGAATATCACAAATCACATTACTACATTTTGGGATGCAACTCTAACTCTACTCACTATGTATAGGTGTGTGATGATTCCCGTGGTGTAAAAGGATATTGCATTTAATTCCCATATATACAGGAATAAAGTAATTGTATTTAATATGTTACAGAGTGGCAAAAGCTAACTGTGCCTTACAAAAACACTTATGATGACTAATCTAATCTATCAGGGCATGTTATGTTTGGAAAGGGTTGATTCAACAGCTACAGCACGTCAAGTACCATGATTCATCTCCTGAAACTGCTGCAATGTTGAAAGCAGAATGAACTGAAGAAAAATACCCACTGCTGTCCATTAGCATTCCTGTCATTCCTCTCCAGGCAAGACTAAACTTTGTGTTCCCACAACAACATATTCTTGACCTTTAATGCAACGGGAGTATATTTTGACCATGCCCTGTGTGAGTATGTGTGTTGTACCTGTGCTGACTGAGATGAAGCCCAGGGCAAAGGGAGGAGTGTCTCCCAGCTGGACAGACACGTTGACATTGGACACCGAGGAGCCGATCATCACTGGGGCGTCCAGGTGGGGGAAGTTCCTGTAGGACGGGAGGGTATGCAAATACTCCACTGGACTACACACCACACCACAATATACCACCAGATACAACAGAAACATGAGGATGAAGACAGGAGAAGATTAGAGTGTTAGTTGTTTTCAGTTGGGCTCAAAATCAAAAGAAACCATGCTATAGGGCCAGGTTAGTAATGTATGTTGTTGGATATTGTCTTTACATCCGTTTCAAGCAATCAACTGGTGTGCTTGACATTCTCCTGCCTGGTTTGTCAGTTGAAAATGCTCATACCTCTTTCTATGAGCTGCTTTCCTATGAATAAGCTGTTTCCATGGAAACAGGTCTAGCCAATGGGAGAACTCCTGGTGACGGTAGTGGATGATGCAGGTGTTGACTGTGACTGACCCTGAAATGTCCACTGATGTCACCTGGGGCATGAGTGGGAGATGAGCAAGAGACTTCAGATCAAACTTATTTCTTACAAGAGGTCAAATGTCAAGCATATTTGCAAAGAGCTTTGATGATGCAGTGCAACTATGAAAACTAGTAACCGTATCAATCAAATCCGAAGCACACCACTCACCTGCAGGACAGTCCTGAGGGTGTTAAGGCAAAGGATTCTCTGTCTGCTCTGGGAGAGGAGAAGCCCATCTGTTGATACAAAAACAAGGAATGGTTATTTTCCACCCTCCCAGACCCTCCCTTTCCCTCCTCTATGGCTACATCCTAAACGGCAACCTATTCCCTATATAGTGCACCATGTAGGGAATAGATTGTCATTTGAGACGCACATCTTTCTGGTGCCCAGTGCCCAGCTCTCCACTCACCCTCCAGAAGTAGCTCCAGGCTGCTCTGAGGGAAGCTCATCTCAGGGGTGAAGCTCCTGAGGGGCAGCTGCTCGTCCTCACGTCCGTATCCCACCTTTAGAGACTTTAGGGTCCAGTTCAAGTGTCTGGATGATTCAGATATACAGTCAGAGGAAGAACAAAATGACAGTGTGCCTTTTTTTGTAATAACAAAAAACAAAAAATATGATTCATACTAACTCTGTGCCCTATGACTCACCTTTTCTGGCTGTGCATGGACAGGGTTATACTAGTATTCTCAAACTCCATGTTGACCTTCTGGGGCACCAGCTGATGAAACTGGTCCACTGCTTCAGTCTGGATATACTCGTCCTTTTCACATTCTAGAACAAAATGACAACAGAGAGAAATGGTTGTGAATAATGCATCGCCGAATGGTTCTCAATATCACCTCACAACAGCCATACAACAACACCACGTCTGCGTCTCAAATGACACACTTTTCCCTAAAGTAGTGGACTATGAAGGGAATAGGGTGCCATCCTTGTTAAAAGTAGTGCACTATATAGGGAATAGGGTGCCATTGGGACACAACCCTTTGCACTTTCTCACCGTCTGCAGAGAGAATGCTCGCCAGAGGAATTGGTGGAAGCAGTAGCTGACTGAGAAACAGGCCCTCGTGCAGCTCAGCCAGCAGTGTTCTCACACACAGGGCCAGTCGACCTGGACGCACCTCTGGCAGGCTGACATCCCCAGACAGCACCAGGCTCAGGGACACCTCCGCCAGACATGTATCCTGCTGAGCAGTGAGTTTGGACAATGCAGTGAAATACATTGTGTAGTAACTCTTCTTTAAAGAGACAAGCAAAAGATTGCTATGTTTATATGGGAAGAAACTCCACTTACTAATCGACTGCTTTTAAGCACTTTACTGCTTAGCTGCCCCACAGAAAAGTCCCAGGCCAACCTGTTATGAAAGTTTGAGAAATTGTTATGAACATTTAAATAGTCAGGCTAAGCTAAAAAGCATGATCTGTTTAGATGAAGTTAGTGTGTGTGGAGGTTTAAAACCTTTTGCCCTGGTGGTCGAGCAGTAGGTCGATACTTGAGGTGGTCATGTGCCATAGAGACTCTGACAGGGCTAGGTTTAGCACCATCACGTTGATGGAGTCAATATGGAAGGACAGCAACTGAGAGCAGAGAGACAGCAGTTAAGTGAGCTGAGAGCACTGTTTTTCATGAATAATTTAATGAGTAGCATTCTTATGTGAACAGATGCGTGTTGGTCCCTACCTGGGAGAGGAACCGCAGGGCTGCGGGGCTAAGGGGAACCTTCCCTGACTCTCCTCCATCACGGCTCTTAGGCGCCCGAGGTCTTAGAGGCTGCTGCAGATCCACTCTCACTCTGGTCTCGCCCACACACAACGCCAGGCACCTCCTGAGAAAAAAAACCAGAGTTCAAAACCTTGTATTGTTGAATGATTCACAGGCCCTTTCCCTTAAAGGCCAAGAAGCCTGAGAGATATGCAATTAAGTTATGAGATATTATGAGGGTATAAGATTGTATAAACATGTCTTTAAAACACTCACGGCAGGTTCTGGTTTAAAAGTTTGCTTGAAATCCATATCCTGTCTATTTCCTGCAATAAAAACAAGGAGAAATGCACCTGTTTTACAACTCAATTGTAGTCTTACGAGTTGAAAAAGTGTTTAATCTACATTGTGTGACTTAGAGACAATACACAAATAAATACCCTTCCCAACGAAAACAGAGAAAAATTATTTCTAGGGATGTAACAATTCGGGGAGATGCATCGGTCCCAGATTCAAATGTTTAAAATGCAAGTGCATCAGTACACGGACCCCAAACCGATCCAAATGTACCATGCAGCAGTCAGAAAATCGATACAAACGTTACAAATCGCCGGTTCACAAAAATGTTTTGCTCATATTACATTTCTTCTACCTTCCGAAAATACCTCTCATATTGTGACAACTGATGCTTCCGCTCCTTAAGCGTCAACTGCATGTAACTGTGTTGAGTCATTGATCTGTGAGTCATTGATCTGCAAGTGATTTTGCATGCCGAACAACCCCAGGCAATATCAGTAGCCTTGTCAAACTGAGAACTGTGCCCAGCTTCGCACGTTGAACAACGTGAGGTAGGCACGGTGTTGCCAATTTAGTGGGGGGCTGGAGAGGGCGACCGCATCTGTGCCGCAGCAAGGCAAATTGGAGCTGTGAAGTCCTCGCGGTAACGGCAAAACGTAATCTAGCGACAAATGAAGGAGCCAATAGCGATTCTCACTGAAAATTTGTTGGGAACACTGGGTAGGTGGCCTGTTCCTGATCTTGCACATATGTGTGTCACCTTTGGCATTCAAATGCTAAAATGGCTTGAGTGATAGTCTTTATTAGTTTATTACCTAAGTAATTAGCTAGATTATTGTTACCTATGCGCTGTTGAAAATAGTGTTTTCCCTGAATAATAGTAAACTACCAGAGAATTTTATTTGTCACATGCGCCGAATACAACAGGTGTAGACCTTACAGTGAAATGCTTACTTACAAGCCTTAAACCAACAATGCAGTTAAGAAAGAATACCCCAAAAAAATTATCAAAAAAATACAATCTAAAATAATAGGAAATAAAAGTAACAAATAATTAAAGAGCAGCAGTAAAAATAACAATAGCGAGGATATATACAGGGGGTACCGGTACCGAGTCAAAGTGCGGGGGCACAGGTTAGTCGAGTAATGGTAGAGCATGGCGCTTGCAACGCCAGGGTTGTGGGTTCGTTTCCCACGGGGGGCCAGTATGAAAAAATGTATGCACTCACTATCTGTAAGTCGCTCTGGATAAGAGCGTCTACTAAATGACTAAAATGTAAATGTAATATGTACTTGTAGGTAGAGTTATTAAAGTGACAACGCTCATCTGGCTATACCTGCTGACAGTGGAGGCTCCTCAGAGGATGAAGGGGATGCCCATCCTCATCAGTGAATTTCACTGATGAGGATTTTTTAGATAAAAAGTTTAGATAAAACTATACTAAATATATTCACATCACCAAATAATTATTTTGTAATGAATGTCTACAGTAGCCTCAACAGCACTCTGTAGGGTAGCACCATGGTGTAGCCGGAGGATAGCTAGTTTCAGTCCTCCTCTGGGTACATTGACTTCAGTACAAAACCTAGGAGGCTCATGGGTCTCACCCCCTTCCATAGACTTCCATAGTAATTATGACAACTTCCGGAGGACGTCCTCCAACCTATCAGAGCGCTTGCAACATGAACTAACATGTTGTCCACCCAATTAAAGGATCAGAGAATTAATCTAGTACTGAAAGTATAAGCTACAGCTAGCTAGCACTGCAGTGCATAAAATGTGGTGAGTACTTGACTCAGAGAGCGAGAAAGACAATAGTTGAACAGTTTTGAACAAATTAATTTATTAAAAAATGAAGAAGCGAGAGAGAGAGCTAGCTATATTTCGTTGTATTTTTTTCCCACTTTCACTTACTTAGCGAATGCAGCTAGCTAGTTTAGCCTACTCAAAACACCCAGCTCAAACAGAGAGGGATCATATGTTAGCTAGCTGGCAATGGCTATCCAACACTGGAACACTTCCAAGTCAAGGTAAGCTTTTTGTTTTATAAATGTATTGCTACCGGGGCCGGCCGATGTAACTGCTAAACTGTTTGCTGACTGTACAATGTACTGCATGATTGTAGCGGGTTTACATTTTACATTTACATTTTAGTCATTTAGCAGACGCTCTTATCCAGAGTGACTTAGTTACTGAGTGCATTCATTTTCATACTGCCCCCCGTGGGAAACGAACCCACAACCCTGGCGTTGCAAGCGCCATGCTCTACCAACTGAGCTACAGGGGACTGTTTACTAACGCGTTAGTTCCAGTAGCTATGTTGACTATGATATTAGCTAATATGGTAACAACGATGTAGGCTACAACGAGCAAAGTAATCATGCTATTTGTGTGTGTTGTTTCTTAGGCAGAAGCAAACGGAACAAAACGGTGATAAACATACTTTAATTGTTCCAATAGAAACTATTGTTTGCAACTGCTGGACTAATGATTACATCTTAGATCAGCTAGATGCAGGCAAGTGTGCAAGGTGGTATTGAATATGTCAATGTCTGTCACCTTGATTACTCTACATTTTGTCTCGACATGTGCACCTACGCTGTAAACTTTCATTCATAGGTTAGGTTGTAGCAACCGCAAAAATTATAGTATCATGTAGTAGCCTAAACCTATCGATGTTACATTGAACTGGGTGAATGGAATATGAATGAGTCATACAATATGCTGTAATAGAAATAAGGCCATGCTCATTAAAAAAAGAATCGTCCTCCCTCATCTTAAACGGCACTGACCACCACTGCCTGCTGAATAGGGCTTACAATACATTTTATTGTTCAGGTTCACCATCAGCAATAGTTTTGCTTTAAACAAATCAGTGTATTTTTACATATACAGGGTAAAGTTGATAATTTCATAACAAGGAAAGCAATCACTTTTGCGAGGTGCACTGCATGGCCGAAGCGAGAAGAGAAGATCACTCCGTAAACGGTCAAAACCATTCGATTATGAGATGGAGGTGAAATCCATAATTGTGCTATACAGTGAGTTCCTTCAGAAAGTATTCATACCTCTTGATTTATTTCACATTTTGTTGTGTTACATCCTGAATGCAAAATGGAATAAATATATATTTTTTGTCACACCATCAGCAGCAGATTTCAATTTAGAATGGAAAATGAATGTGTTTATGCAACTAATGTTAATACGTCGAATCGTAACGTATCGAACCAAATCGCATCGATTCGTTCTCTAATCAAACCGAATCGTTTCAAACTAAAACGTATCGTTCCTGTATGGTATCGAAGCACATGTACCTAGCTAGATATGTATCGGAAAGATGCTCATCCATAAATTTCATTTCATAAGCCACACTCTCTGCGTAAATGTCATGTACAAAGCCTCTTAGCGGTGTCACCTACCAGTGTGTGCTGGGGCTGAAACTGGATACTGATTCCACACACTGAAAAAAGCCCCACTGATTTGATCTTCAGCTCAGCGTTCAGTGTGTTGTGGAAGAACCGTACCGCCAGTCTGCATATGAACCATCTGAAAACAAGCAGAGAGAACATACCATGTCAACTGATTTTATAATGTCACCGGTCATAAAGAAATTATACATGGAACAGTCACTTATCATCTGCGTCCCACATGGCACCATTTCCTACATAGTGCACTTCTTTTGATATGGGTCAAAAGGAGTGCACTACATAGGGAATAGGGTGTCATTTTGGGATGCTACCATCATTAGTGTGCCACCTATCAACGATGACTAATCTTGTCTCTCACTTCTCCATCAACAGAGCTGTGTGCTTGCCTGTCATATTGAGTTCCATCAAAGGACAGGCTGGCACTTGTGTTTGTGCACAAAGACAGGGCATTGTTCTAGCCAACTCTTGCAGCAAAGCTTCAGCAGTTCAGTTGTCTGATAGCCCAAGTAATTCCCATTACAACATTTAGTGGGTTCTCTCCATTTATCAAGTCACATGAATAGTGATTTTCAGAGTCAGGTATTCCAAATTAAAAGGTATGCATAGATACTTTCGGAAAAGGGGACAGCTGCACTATTTTATGAAAATTAAAAGGTATGCATAGATACTTTCGGAAAAGGGGACAGCTGCACTATTTTATGAATAGGCAAGAGTTGTTCTAGCAATAGAAGAAAGCTATATAGGACAGGAATATTATGTGAAAGTGTTCTTCCCCCATGTTAAGGCATGTTTTCTTACCTGAAGAGTAGAACAGATAGTATCAGGAGCAGGAGAAGTGCTAGTAAGACGATCAGCAGGAGAGACATTCTGTCCTGATGTTGCGCCCTCGTTCACACCCAATGTGTGGTCATGGGGCTGGTTCTTTTGATTTCAATGCCACACGGTGGGAAATTAATAGCCAGCTCAGCTCCTCTTCGGAGCCCGGCCGGAGACACCTGTCATGCAGGTGCCCCGAGCTTAATGTGACGTTATGACTTGTTAGCTAAAGATTGAAGTACATGCATGTCACTATTCAAGAGCTATTAAATAACATATGCTAGCTAACGTCTTGTCTAGTCTGGAAAATCTGATAGCTACACTTTTCTAGCAAGCTCTCAGTGCCAGACTGTGTAGTATGCTAACTAACGTCGCTACCTAACGACGTTACTGTCACAAAAAAATTGCGTTAACAGTTTGAAGGAACCGATATAGCTAGTTGGCTAGATGGATAGGTAGCACTGGCTCACAGTTTCGAGTAGCGAGCTAGCTAACTATAGTCAGATATCACTGGTCAGTTACTAGCTAGCTAGTAACGTTAGTTGGCTAGCTAAATAGCCACGTAGCCTACAGCGTCAATTTAAACCAATGTTGACAAACTTGGTAGCTAGATAACAAGTATAAGCCCCTTTTCAACCTCTTGAAAATCTGACACACTCAAATGTTCTTATCCCGTCCGGAGGGTTCTCATCCTCCTTACATTTTCAGTGGCAAAGCACAATCATCTTCTAGGTTTGTTGTCCACAACTGTAAACAGATGAGCAGAAACCAAAAAGTAATTATGTAAATGGCCGACAAATTTGCTACCCGGAGTTCGAAACGCCTCAAACTCAACCCATTCTGGATTTCTCTGGCCTAGCTACTCCTTCTTCTTCTTTGATTAGGT
Organism: Coregonus clupeaformis; assembly: GCF_020615455.1. Taxonomy (NCBI): domain Eukaryota; kingdom Metazoa; phylum Chordata; class Actinopteri; order Salmoniformes; family Salmonidae; genus Coregonus; species Coregonus clupeaformis. Next base: position 41,245,845 of record NC_059197.1, read on the forward strand.
TTAACGGCGGTTGGCATCCAATTTGTTTGCATTACCGCCACCTACTACTGGAGTACAACTCCCTTATATTTTGCTTGAAAAATAAAATAAAGAAATACCCTACCTCTAACACTACACTCACCACAAAATGATGGGACATCACCACTTAACACTCCCTGTAACTCTTCTGATGTCAAGTCTCCCACTCCCAAATACCTCTCTGCAGCTTCCACCACAACCTCAATTTTCTTCGACTTAACCTCAATTTTCTTCGACTTACGTTCCATCTCTGCAGTACAATTATGGAAAATTATGGGATGGACCGCGGGAATTATTTGCTAGGATAATAATTGCTTGTCAATGAATTAAATGTAATACAATGGCAATCCTGGTTATATGTTAGAATCCTATGCGTGAACTGCCGACATTATTACGCATATTAATTGATAATGATGGAAAATAGGATATGCATAATAAAAAATAAAAAAATAGTTATATAGATATATATATATAGAGGTGAAAGCATTGGAAATGCTTTTGGCGGTTAACCTGCTTCTGTTTTGTGGGTGGCACTGTGTGCTGTTTTCGATGGATGGGTCCTGGCCTCTCGGGGCCTTAGGGATACGGAGGGACGTGGGGGGGATGCTGATCACTGGGATGACGGCTCAACTTGGGATGGGGAGGGGCTTTAGCGGGGGAATTAGTGGAGAACAATTGAAGGGTTACTCCGTAGCAATGCAAATATCACGGTACAGCTACAGTGGGGAGAACAAGTATTTGATACACTGCCGATTTTGCAGGTTTTCCTACTTACAAAGCATGTAGAGGTCTGTAATTTTTATCATAGGTACACTTCAACTGTGAGAGACGGAATCTAAAACAAAAATCCAGAAAATCACATTGTATGATTTTTAAGTAATTAATTTGCATTTTATTGCATGACAAAAGTATTTGATCACCTACCAACCAGGAAGAATTCCGGCTCTCACAGACCTGTTAGTTTTTCTTTAAGAAGCCCTCCTGTTCTCCATTCATTACCTGTATTAACTGCACCTGTTTGAACTCGTTACCTGTATAAAAGACACCTGTCCACACACTCAATCAAACAGACTCCAACCTCTCCACAATGGCCAAGACCAGAGAGCTGTGTAAGGACATCAGGGATAAAATTGTAGACCTGCACAAGGCTGGGATGGGCTACAGGACAATAGGCAAGCAGCTTGGTGAGAAGGCAACAACTGTTGGCGCAATTATTAGAAAATGGAAGAAGTTCAAGATGACGGTCAATCACCCTCGGTCTGGGGCTCCTTGCAAGATCTCACCTCGTGGGGCATCAATGATCATGAGGAAGGTGAGGGATCAGCCCAGAACTATACGGCAGGACCTGGTCAATGACCTGAAGAGAGCTGGGACCACAGTCTCAAAGAAAACCATTAGTAACACACTACGCCGTCATGGATTAAAATCCTGCAGCGCACGCAAGGTCCCCCTGCTCAAGCCAGCGCATGTCCAGGCCCGTCTGAAGTTTGCCAATGACCATCTGGATGATCCAGAGGAGGAATGGGAGAAGGTCATGTGGTCTGATGAGACAAAAAATTGAGCTTTTTGGTCTAAACTCCACTCGCCGTGTTTGGAGGAAGAAGAAGGATGAGTACAACCCCAAGAACACCATCCCAACCGTGAAGCATGGAGGTGGAAACATAATTCTTTGGGGATGCTTTTCTGCAAAGGGGACAGGACAACTGCACCGTATTGAGGGGAGGATGGATGGGGCCATGTATCGCGAGATCTTGGCCAACAACCTCCTTCCCTCAGTAAGAGCATTGAAGATGGGTCGTGGCTGGCTCTTCCAGCATGACAACGACCCGAAACACACAGCCAGGGCAACTAAGGAGTGGCTCCGTAAGAAGCATCTCAAGGTCCTGGAGTGGCCTAGCCAGTCTCCAGACCTGAACCCAATAGAACATCTTTGGAGAGAGCTGAAAGTCCGTATTGCCCAGCGACAGCCCCGAAACCTGAAGGATCTGGAGAAGGTCTGTATGGAGGAGTGGGCCAAAATCCCTGCTGCAGTGTGTGCAAACCTGGTCAAGACCTACAGGAAACGTATGATCTCTGTAATTGCAAACAAAGGTTTCTGTACCAAAATATTAAGTTCAGCTTTTCTGATGTATCAAATACTTATGTCATGCAATAAAATGCAAATTAATTACTTAAAAATCATACAATGTGATTTTCTGGATTTTTGTTTTAGATTCCGTCTCTCACAGTTGAAGTGTACCTATGATAAAAATTACAGACCTCTACATGCTTTTTAAGTAGGAAAATCGGCAAAATCGGCAGTGTATCAAATACTTGTTCTCCCCACTGTATATGGACACTCAATCATTACGCTATTTTTTATTGGTAAATTTACAAACATATATAATGATAAATAGACTTGAAACTTGTATCTCATTATGGTGTATGGTGAAATAAGTATAGCCAGTTATAATTGTAATGGCTTAGCTGATAATAACAAAAGAAGAACAATATTTACATGGCTCAAAGAGAAGGAATATAATATCTATTGTATACAGGAAACTCATTCAACAATTCGAGATGAAGTAGCGTGGAAAAAAGAATGGGGGGAAATATACTTCTCCCATGGGCAAAGAAATTCAAAAGGGGTGATGATATTAATGAATAGTAATTTCGATCCGAATGTGCAAATTGTCCAAATAGATACGCAAGGTAGATGGATTATTTTAAATATGGTATTGGACCATAAACAGATATGGCTCATTAACCTTTACGGACCAAATAATGATGATCCACAATTCTTTGACAATATATATAATAAATTATCAAGCCTGCAAGCAACTCAAGACAATATTATTATGGTGGGGGATTATAATACTGTTTTAAATAGCTCAATGGACCGAAAAGGAAATCACACCACAAACAATCACCCACATGCTCTTAAGGAAATTGTGAATGTCATGGATACATTAGAACTAGTAGATATATGGAGGCTTAAATATGCTGATCTAGTGAGATATACATGGCGGAGACTGAATCAAGCTAGTCGTCTTGACTTCTTTCTTATCTCATTCTCGTTGGCACCAAAAGTAAAAAAAAGTGTTGATAGGGGACAGAATGCGGTCGGACCATCATATAATAGGCATATACATTACTCTGACTGAATTTCCACGTGGGCGAGGATATTGGAAATTTAATCAAAGCCTATTAGATGATAATTTATTTATAATTAGAACAAAGGAATTTATAACTGACTTTTTCCAACATAACATACAGTGGGGGAAAAAAGTATTTAGTCAGCCACCAATTGTGCAAGTTCTCCCACTTAAAAAGATGAGAGAGGCCTGTAATTTTCATCATAGGTACACGTCAACTATGACAGACAAATTGAGAAAAAAAAATCCAGAAAATCACATTGTAGGATTTTTAATGAATTTATTTGCAAATTATGGTGGAAAATAAGTATTTGGTCACCTACAAACAAGCAAGATTTCTGGCTCTCACAGACATGTAACTTCTTCTTTAAGAGGCTCCTCTGTCCTCCACTCGTTACCTGTATTAATGGCACCTGTTTGAACTTGTTATCAGTATAAAAGACACCTGTCCACAACCTCAAACAGTCACACTCCAAATTTCACAATGGCCAAGACCAAAGAGTTGTCAAAGGACACCAGAAACTAAATTGTAGACCTGCACCAGGCTGGGAAGACTGAATCTGCAATAGGTAAGCAGCTTGGTTTGAAGAAATCAACTGTGGGAGCAATTATTAGGAAATGGAAGACATACAAGACCACTGATAATCTCCCTCGATCTGGGGCTCCACGCAAGATCTCACCCCGTGGGGTCAAAATGATCACAAGAACGGTGAGCAAAAATCCCAGAACCACACGGGGGGACCTAGTGAATGACCTGCAGAGAGCTGGGACCAAAGTAACAAAGCCAACCATCAGTAACACACTACGCCGCCAGGGACTCAAATCCTGCAATGCGAGACGTGTCCCCCTGCTTAAGCCAGTACATGTCCAGGCCCGTCTGAAGTGCATTTGGATTATCCAGAAGAGGATTGGGAGAATGTCATATGGTCAGATGAAACCAAAATATAATTTTTGGTAAAAACTAAACTCGTCATGTTTGGAGGACAAAGAATGCTGAGTTGCATCCAAAGAACACCATACCTACTGTGAAGCATGGGGTTGGAAACATCATGCTTTGGGGCTGTTTTTCTGCAAAGGGACCAGGACGACTGATCCGTGTAAAGGAAAGAATGAATGGGGCCATGTATCGTGAGATTTTGAGTGAAACCCTCCTTCCATCAGCAAGGGCATTGAAGATGAAACGTGGCTGGGTCTTTCAGCATGACAATGATCCCAAACACACCGCCCGGGCAACGAAGGAGTGGCTTCGTAAGAAGCATTTCAAGGTCCTGGAGTGGCCTAGCCAGTCTCCAGATCTCAACCCCATAGAAAATCTTTGGAGGGAGTTGAAAGTCTGTGTTGCCCAGCGACAGCCCCAAAACATCACTGCTCTAGAGGAGATCTGCATGGAGGAATGGGCCAAAATACCAGCAACGGTGTGTGAAAACCTTGTGAAGACTTACAGAAAACGTTTGACCTGTGTCATTGCCAACAAACGGTATATAACAAAGTATTGAGAAACTTTTGTTATTGACCAAATACTTATTTTCCACCATCATATGCCAATAAATTCATAAAAAATCCTACAATGTGATTTTCCGGATTTTTTTTTCTCATTTTGTCTGTCATAGTTGACGTGTACCTATGATGAAAATTACAGGCCTCTCTCATCTTTTTAAGTGGGAGAACTTGCACAATTGGTGGCTGACTAAATACTTTTTTTCCCCACTGTAGGTACAGCGAATCCCCTTATTGTATGGGACACCTTTAAATGTGCCTTTAGAGGCCATGCAATTCAGTACTCATCTCGAAAACAAAAGCAATTTAGGTCAAAAGAGTTTATACTAAGAAAGGAAATAGAAAGTCTAACAGAACAGATAGATGGCAATAAAAACTGTAACATAGAGGCTCAGAATAAATTAGAGGAAAAACAAAAAGAAATGGAAAAACTTATTCAAGAAAGATCAAGTGTAATATATTATAAAAATAAAGCAAACTGGATGGAATATGGGGAAAAATGCACAAAATTCTTTTTTAATCTTCAACATAGGAATGCTACCAAAAGAACTTAATGAAACTGGTTACAATTGACGGAGTCACCCATAATTCACCTAATGATATTTTGAAGGAAGAAACAAAGTATTTTAAGCATATGTTTTCTTTTCAGTCGCCTCCATCTCCTCTAACTGAAGCTAATTGTAGAGATTTTTTTCCTATTGATAATGTCAAATTAACAGCCACACAGAAAGACTCATGTGAAGGTGAAATTACAGAGGAGGAACTTCTGGATGCAATTAAAGACTTTAAGTCCGGGGAAAACTCCAGGGTTGGATGGCATACCAATCGAGGTATACCAAACCTTTTTTGATATACTAAGAGGACCGTTATTAGCATGTTTTAACCACTCCTATGTAAATGGTAGATTATCTGACACTCAAGAAGAAGGTCTGATCTCATTATTACTGAAACAGGATACAAGTGGAAAATATAAAGATCCAGTCCATTTACAAAATTGGAGGCCCCTTACACTTCAGTGTTGTGATGCAAAAAATCCTAGCAAAATGTATAGCGCATAGAATTAAAAAGGTATTGTCGGATATTATTCATTCTAATCAGACAGGTTTTTTACATGGAAGATACATTGGAGATAATATAAGGCAAGTATTGGAAACAATAGAACACTATGGAAAATATGGGAAACCAGGCCTGCTATTCATAGCAGACTTCGAAAAGGCATTTGATAAAGTTCGACTGGAATTTATATATAAATGCCTGGAGCATTTCAATTTTGGAGAATCTCTTATAAAATGGGTCAAAATCATGTATAGTAACCCTAGGTGTAAAATAGTAAATAATGGCTATTTCTCAGAAAGTTTCAAACAGTCAAGAGGAGTGAAACAAGGTTGTCCACTATCGGCATATCTATTTATTGTGGCCATCGAGATGTTAGCTATTAAAATCAGATCCAATAATAATATCAGAGGATTAGAAATACAGGGCTTAAAAACAAAGGTGTCATTGTACGCAGATGATTAATGTTTTCTTTTAGATCCACAACTAGAATCCCTCCACAGCCTCATAGAGGATCTAGATACATTTTCTAACCTCTCTGGATTAAAACCAAATTATGACAAATGTTCTATATTACCTATTGGATCACTAAAAAATACAATTTTTACATTACCATGTAGTTTACCAATAAAATGGTCTGATGGTGATGTGGATATACTCGGAATACATATCCCAAAGGAAATAAATGATCTCACTTCAATAAATTTTAATAGAAAGTTAGCAAAAATAGATAAGATCTTACTACCATGGAAAGGAAAATACCTGTCAATTTGTGGAAAAATCACCCTGATTAACTCTTTAGTATTATCCCAGTTTACCTATTTGCTTATGGTCTTGCCTACGCCTAGCAAACAGTTTTTTAAATTATATGAGAAAAAAATATTCAATTTTATTTGGAACGGCAAGCCAGACAAAATTAAAAGAGCATATTTATATAATGAATATGAATTCGGAGGACAGAAATTATTAAATATTAAAGCATTAGACCTATCACTAAAATCTTCAGTCATCCAAAAGTTATACTTAAATCCGAACTGGTTCTCAAGCAAATTAGTAAGATTGTCTCACCCACTGTTCAAGAAAGGCCTTTTTCCCTTTATTCAGATTACAACCTCTCACTTTCAGTTATTTGAAAAGGAAATAATCTCCCAAATGTCACTATTTCTAAAACAAGCCATAGAAAGTTGGTTGCAATTTCAATTTAATCCTCCAGAAACGACAGAACAAATAATGCAACAAATATTGTGGTTAAATTCAAATATACTAATTGACAAAAAACCTTTATTTTTTGACAGAATGTTTAAAAAGGTATAATCTTCGTAAATGATATCATCGGTAGGACTGGTGGAGTTATGTCGCACATGCAGCTAACAAAAACATATGGAAATGTCTGCTCTACCCAAAATTACAACCAAATAATTGCAGCCTTACCGCAAAAGTGGAAGAGGAAAGTTGAAGGGGGAGAAAGTAAGGAACTTGTCTGTCGGCCTTGCATTAAAGAACATAATTGGTTAAGGAAAACTGTGATAAATAAAAAAGTATATCAGTTTCACTTAAGGACCAAAGGATTGACAGCAGTCCCATATAGATAGCAAAATAGTTGGGAAGAGATCTTTGACGTACCGATCCCATGGCATAGTGTTTATGAACTGACACGCAAAAACGACACCGGATTCAAAAAATTAGAATCTTTCAATTTAAATTATTATATAAAATTCTTGCTACCAATAGAATGTTATTTATATGGGGGATACAATCTTCCCAGCTCTGCAGATTTTGCTGTGAAGAGATAGAATCATTAGATCATTTGTTTTGGTTCTGTCCATTTGTAGCTTGTTTTTGGACACAGGTCCAGGAATGGCTAAAGGATTGCAATATTTACCTGGAACTAACCTTGAAGATAGCATTACTGGGTGATCTGAAAAGTCATAGTCAATCAATCAATAATATAATAATACTTTTAGCAAAAATGTTTATTTTTAATTCACAATCTGTAGAAGCAATGAGAATAGAAAGGTTCAGAACTTTTTGTAAAACATCACAGTATGGTTGAAATATATATGGCAAATAGAAATCCTATATGGATGGTGTTAAGAGATAGATGGGAGGTATTGAATAGAGTTGAAGGATGGGACTAATAACAAATAACAACAAATAATAACAAAGATAGCTAATAATGTAAGCATACTGTGTCCATAATAAGTATATAGGTTGTATGTTGGGAGCTTTTGGGAAAGAGCACAGTTAGAAAGATATGGCATTTAGAAGCAAACCGGATGGACATCATGAAAATGATCGGAGAGGTTGAGAGTAGAAGAAGTTCAGGAGCAAAAAAAAAAATAAATATATATATATATATATATATATATATATAGATATAGATATAGAATTATTGTAAAATTAACTCTGTCCATAAGGTGTAGATAGTAAGTATAGACCGGAAGTAGAGGCCTGGGCGTTGTTGTTCACTAATTTACTCCAAGTAGGGGAAAGGATGGTGGGGTTGAAAAGTAATAAAGGGGAATATATATATAAAAAATAAAAAAAACATGGGGGATTGGAAGTGATGCAGACAATTACATTGATAGAAGATACAATCTATCTGCAATATTAAGCTGATCCATCCCCCCGAGAAAAAAAAAAAAAAAAAAAACATTTATATAAATGCTAAAAATCCAATCTTACTGAAACATATAACACTTGTTGGCCTATCCCTATGTACTGGTACATACCTACTACTCTCACCACTCCTCCCCCTTGACCCATCTTCCTCTACTTTCTTCACTGCCTCAGCATATGACAACTTCTTCACTACTCTTACCCTGGAAACCTCAACCTGCCTCTCTCGCACAGGACATTTCTGATCCCCAGCCCCATGGGCACCCCTACAATTAGCACATACCACTACTTTCCCCAATGCTACACATTCCTTTGTTTCATGCCCTTCTGCACACTTCTCATACCTTGGAACCTCCCTCCTACACACTGCTGCCACATGCCCATAAGTTTGACACCTGTAACATCGTAACGTATTCGGCACATATGCTCGTACAGGATAACTTATTTATCCTAACTTCACTTTGTCAGGCAAAGACTCAACTTCAAAACTCAAAAGAACAGACAATGACTCTTCTGTTTCCCCACTCTCGCCACCCTGTTTGCGTCGCACCAAACGACGAGCATCACAAACACCGGGAATCTTCCCCTTCAGTTTGTCAACTTTTACATTTACTGCTACCCCAGTAATCACTCCTTTCAACGGCACCCTTTTCTTGAGAGCGAAACAATTCACAATTCTTTCTCCCATTTGTTTAACTCTGAGTGCCTTCTCCCTCTGACCAACAGAAACAAACAATTATCACTAGACCACTTCTGGTTACCCTCACCGATTCCACTATACCCAACACTTTTTTCACCCATCCTGAAACCACAAATGGATCAGCCAAAAGGCAAGGGTCCACCTTTTCCAAAAACTTCACTCCTACTGTCACAGACTCCTCTTTATCCTGACCCTCTGTGCAAGCCTCTGGCTCTGAGCACTTCACCACACCTACCACCTCACTTCCATTTCTCCTCCTGTCTTCAGCTCACTTTGCTTACATTTCCTACCATTCTTCTTTAACAAACCTTCTCCCTTTTTCCCGCCATTTTTTACCGACTCAAGCTCACAATCTTCCTCCCTCTCTCTCTTAGACCTCCTCTGCCTCTCTTTTTCTCACCATTCCTCCGTCATCATCCAAGTATACGTCTCCTTATGATATTACTGCACTTCTCCTGACGTACATCTGTTTCTTGCTTTCTCAAGGGACGCCATTTACGAGGCTCTCCCCCTTCACGCCCATCGGCCAGCTTCTCCGTGCCCCACGTAAATGGCCTTGGCCTAGCTACATTGCACTTACTCATCTTTTCAATCAGTGCACACAAGTTTATTCAACAATTATTTCATATGCTTCTCCCTCTTTATTATGCATAACCACTCAACAGCTAGTTCAATAAGGGACCAGTCACTTCTTATTCAGTGTCATTCATCTCTTTATGCCAAAAGGGAATCACTAGAAAATTATAGTAGGAGTTGTTTGCAAAGGTTAGGCAATTCTCCCATCTTGAAAAGGTTCATGTCATCCCCTTTTGATATAGTTCACTTTCATTTCCCCATTTGATACAGTTCAATGAGCATGACACAGCTTCAACATCACATGATATGCATATGCCCTCTTGTTTCATTGGTTTTTCAACCTGCAGTGTCTGCACATTTCACAAACCTTGACCTACAATTTGTGCAGTGTGAGGATTTTCAAATGGAAATTACTTTTCTACCATACACTTGCACTTCACTATTCTCATGAAGTCCGAATTATTACAGTGTTTTATTTATTTCATTGAGCTGAACAGGCACGATTGTTTTCATTGCATACACGAACAAGATTCATATAAAAGTGGTCCATGTTCATCAAGCTTCTGCCACAGTATGACTGAAGTACAGGTACACTTTCAGTCTCCTAAGCATCTCTAAATTATGCTTCTGGTTGAGTAAAATCTACTGACATAGTGCAGCTAGAAGGGTAATGCCATATACGGGGCAAAAAGTACAGCCAATTAGAGAGCCCATGCTCTACACCTCTATTGGAGTGTTCACAAACACATCCAGGTCCAGTGGTTGGAAATGTCCTGTAGATCCATGACAGCTCAGCTATGTTCTAAGCACTTATGCTGAAGCCTTCTGCTTGTTGTGCTTGGCAAACCACTCATCGCTTTTATCTTCAGCCATGGCCTGAAAATAAATTAGGGTAATAGATTAAGACTATGTACTCTGTGCTAATGCAAAGTATTGGTTTATTTGCATAATATTTCTAAATACCAACCTTATCCAGCAATGCATTTCCACTGGGGTCCATCTGGGAGAGTTGTCTGAATGCCTCATCTCCCACAAAGCAGATCTCATGGGCATCCTAGACCACAGATGACCTCAGTTATTATGTGGAGAATTTATTATTAATCAATTTTACCCATGTTAATCATTTGGTAATGCACTCACTGGATCAGCCAAAATGACCACTTCTACTGTAGCCTTCCCAGGGGTGTCCAGGCTAACCAAGGGAGTAAGGATTTTATGGTTTTCTTTTGTCATCAGGGCTTCAAGATCTGGCAACTAAAAATAATTAAACAAAAATGGTTATATATTGCTTTCTGTGTTCATGTATGTAAAGAGTCTGTAGGGCAAAACAACTAAGAATGTAAAGCATTGTATAGACCCCTTTCTGTGTTTGCAAACACTGCCGCACGAGAGCGATGCGCGCAAGTTGGTGGTAGTACAAGGGGGAGTTCTTATAGAACACCAGCAAAAAAAAGCCTCTATTTACATGTTGCTAATGAGTGATTTCACACTGCTTTTGGATTCTAATTGGATTTTAAGGCTCGTATGAATGTCCTGTTTAATATGTTTGTGTCATCGCAAATCAACTGTATCATACTTTTAAAAAATAAACTTCAACCAGTAAAATGGCTCTTTGGCTAGCTTTTCCTACAGCCTATGTAAATGATTGTTAGCATTCTAGCTAACAACTGCTGCATCTAAAATAGTTATTTTGCAAAGATCACAACCAAATATAATCTTAGCGACTGTTCAAGCTAGAATCAAAACATAATTGTAAGCATATGAGAACCCAAAAAGGTTATTTAGTTTAGAAGTAATAAAAACTTAAAATCTAGGCTATGTTGAATGGGCGCAGACGGCGATGGCTTTCTTACTGCCGCCAAGAGTTGCGCGCATCTGCGCGTGACATCAGTGTGTCGTGTACTGGAAAAGGATCTATTACTTCACCTGCTCACGTGGACAAGAGAATGCTATCCTCCCGAAGGCTGTCCCATGATCTAATGTCCCACCAATGTTATGAAGCTCTAGTTTACACTGCAAATATACAGAAAAACACACACACCTAGCATTAGCACCATCTTATCAATTCATGCAAACACACAGTCGTGTTCTAAGTGTAGAACACAGGAGGCTGCTGAGGGGAGGATGGCTCATAATAATGGCCGGAATGGCATCAACCACATGGAAACCATTTGTTTGATGTATTTCATACCATTCCACTAATTCCGCTCCATCCATTACCACGAGCCCGTCCTACCCAATTAAGGTGCCACCAACCTCCTGTGGTGTAGAACCAAGTCTCTCTCTCTCACACACACCTGAGTGTCTGTGAATCCCATCAGCACAGTCTTCTTCTCCTCATTTCTCTCCATCACCTTCATCCCCAGAAGGGAGGACCAGTAGTGTGTTGATTTCTGTAGGTCAGACACTGCCAGACACACCTTCTGTACAGGATCTTTAACAAAGTGAAAAACAGATACACATTCACAATATACAGGCAACTGCCAAAATAAAAGAAACACTTGAGTAAATGAGGGATACAAAGTATATTGAAAGCAGGTGCTTCCACACAGGTGTGGTTTCTGAGTTAATTACGCAATTAACATCCCATCATGCTTAGGGTCATGTATAAAAATGCCCAGTTGCCCATTCTTTTGGCTACCATGACTAGAATGAGAGATCTCTGACTTTGAAAGAGGGGTCTCAAAGCAGCATAGGGGGTTTAAAGGGTATGTGTGTCTCAGTCACCAGATCTCAATCCAATTGAACATTTATGAGAGATTCTGGAGTGGCGCCTGAGACAGCGTTTTCCACCACCATCAACAAAACACCAAATGATGGAATTTCTCATGAAAGAATGGTGTCGCATCCCTTCAATAGAGTTCCAGACACTTGTAGAATATATGCCAAGGAGCATTGAAGCGGTTCTGGTGGCGACCCAACACCCTATTAAGACACTTTATATTAGTGTTTCCTTTATTTTGGCAGTTACCTGGATGTAAGGAGTATTCATATCTAGACTGGTTCCAGATACGTTTGTGCTCCTGCCTACTCAATGCAAGCCAAACATGGCATGACAAGGAGTGGCATGATGGCACAAACAGACTGGTACCCAGGTTAATTAATTTCCTCCTGGACTTTAAAATAAACATGGTAGGCTATAGTCTACTACTCTACTTTACAGTCTACTACAGCAATGATCTTCTGTGCAAAGCACTGTTGACCCACCATTGGGAGGCTGTTCTTTGTCCACCAGGTAGAAGTGGTAACCTCCTGGGGCCTCAGCCAGATAGAGAGCCTCTCCAACCTCAGTGAGGGGCCAACCAAGCCGCTTAGCATTGCTGACAGCCTGGCTAGACTGCAGAGTCAGACCCTGAAATAAAGACATGGTGGCATACAATGAGTTAAGATTAGGTTAAAAAATATATAAATATTGAGTGTTCATGAATAACCATTCACTTACCAGGAAGTCATTACCAAGGCGATATTCTCCCACTCCATAATTGTAGGTCAGCTCAGCCACAAAGTGATCATCCTCTGGACCAAAGCCGACCATTGTCTTGCTCCATTTTCCATCATAAGGGCTGAACACACACACAAGCAAGTATGGCATCATATGAGAGAGAGCAAAACAGAGACAGTGACTATTGTTACACAACAAGTAAATCTAACAATTATTTTTCACAAGAGGTGTTGGTTGAACAGTAAAGTTGACAGCCTGCCTACCCATTACAAGTGGCCTTGCATCCCTCTTCAAACTCTTCGTGACGCAAAATCTGAAATTAAATAAATGATTTTGACATTTTGGCAAAACAGTGATCTAGTCCCCAATATCACGCGAGTTTACAGCACTATGAACAACATTGAAACACAATCATAACAAATAACTGAAAAAGTGGTACATTCTGTGCAAGTGAAATCCATTGGCCACATGTTTGAGGATGTTCTACGACAGAGCTGAAAACGTACCTTCATGCCGAGCACATCTCGGTAAAAGGTGGCCGTTTTGCTTCTGTCACCCACTTTGAAAACGAAATGCAAGGCTCGCCTCAAAGCCATGATATCCCAGGTGAGTTTGCTGTGTACTATACGATTATATATCACGCTCCGTTTCTCTACGTCGATTGAGGATCCTTGCAATCGATTGCTCTGGTATCTATTCTATGGAAGACAACATTTTCGCTTTAGCTAAAATGATTTGCCGCTCAATTGCAGATCACAAATCTATCTCAAGATAACGAGGAGTATTTAAATTAAAAGTTAAGCATCTAATATTGTTTTACAGATCAGTATTACCAACATAAAACACGTTTTACTTGGATTACCCCCCCCTTTTTAAAAAATGGTATAAACCAACCAATCGTCATGCCACTGTCGAATGTTCCCACGCCCTCTTCTTGCTCTTGTCGCGAAGATGGCGGCGTTCATGAGACGCATGTTGTGGCATCTTCTTACAGCAGAGCGAAGTAATATTCTGAAAAAAGGCAACGACTGTATCGTAGATTCAAAGAGATACGTGCGAGCATTGAAAAGGAGACCTGTGAAGGTGTTGTATCCTGATAGTGAGACGACATCGAAACAGAGGTCAGATAAAATCGGCAACAAGCAGTCTCAGACAGTTGGGTCCACTGTCAACGCCAATTTAAAAAATGAGACCACTGATAGTGTTTTCAGCATGTCATGGAGTGCCAGAAATGGCAATGCATCCTCAACGTCGGAACATACAACCAATCTGAAGGACCAACTAGGTGGCCTCAAATTCGAAAGGGCCTTCCCTGGTGACAAAAGATTGGCGTAGGTCTCAGTGCATGTTGGCTATCGACCCTATGTTAGGTAGATAGTTGAGTGAATATATCCTCTTTCATTATAGTGGCTAGTAGAGGTCTAGTAACTACGGGGCTGTGATGTATGTTTGCATGTAGGCTTTGTATGATAGTTGATGTTCAGCCCAGATAGCCTGCTATGTTTCTTGCCCTTGACCACTTCTATCCTCTCGCCATCTACCAGGAGGGTGGTGAGTGTGGCTCGCTCCAGGACGTTTCGGGAGCACCAGGGTAAGATCCTGTTGGAGGGGAGACGTCTGATCTGCGATGCCCTGGCTGCTGGAGCCAACCCTCAGATGGTGTTCTTCAGTTCTGTGGACAGACTGTGTGAGCTCCCCTTGGACAAACTGAAGAGGGCCACTCTGGTCAAAGTCAAGTTTGAGGACATCAAGATCTGGTCTGACCTTGTAGCGCCACAGGGAGTGATAGGTATGATAGGCTGCATGATTTCATTTTCAGAATGATTTTGAAGTTGTTCTACATACTACTGTATATTGTTGAGAATAAGTATTGTATATTGACAATGCTTTCCCCTTGTAGCCATATTTTCTCGGCCAGACCCATCCCGGCTGACATTCCCTCAGGACCAGCGTGGTCATTCTGTGCCACTGTCCCTGATCTGTGACAACGTGCGGGACCCTGGGAACCTGGGCACCATCCTGCGCTGTGCTGTCGCTGCAGGCTGCAACAATGTCCTGCTCACCAAGGGTATGTCATGATGATAATAATGTGCCATTTAGCAGACGCTTTTATCCAAAGCGACTTAGTCATGCGTGCATACATTTTTGTGTATGGGTGGTCCCGGGGATCGAACCCACTACCTTGGCGTTACAAGCGCCGTGCTCTACCAGCTGATCTACAGAGGACCACAGGGGATGGGTATGTTACACCCTATTCAAGTCAATTATGTTACAGATAAGCAGGGGATGGGTATGTTACACCCTATTCAAGTCAATGATGCCATATTGGGTGGACTGGTGGCCATTTTGAGTGTACCCATAGGAGCTGATAGTGAGGAATTACAGTGTGTGAACCTGTGCACTACTCTGGATGGTTATTTCACTAAGTATCTTGTATATGTCTCTTTTCACAGGCTGTGTGGACGCTTGGGAACCTAAGGTGCTGCGAGCAGCGATGGGTGCCCATTTCCGCCTTCCCATCTTCCCCAGCTTGGACTGGGACGACATTCAAAACCAGCTGCCAAAGTCTGTGACTGTCCACGTGGCAGATAACTGCAGCGGCTCTGAGAGAGAAGTACCTGAGGACGTGGAAGCAAACCAGTCCAATAAACCTTCAAAGCCGGGGGACTATGGATGGGTGAGTAGCAGTCCTAATCGTAAAGACATGCACTATGAGGAATATCAATCAGATTCCGAACTGTCGTTTCCAAGAGTGGAGACCAAATTGTACCATGAAGGCTGGGCTCAGGGGAACACAGGCCTTGTGATTGGTGGAGAGACTCATGGACTGAGTCTGGAAGCCGTCCAATTGGCTGAGAGAACTGCCGGTCAAAGACTGTTTATCCCTGTGGTCCCTGGCGTGGACAGTCTCAACTCAGCCATGGCAGCCAGCATCCTCCTGTTTGAAGGCAGAAGGCAACTGTTAAACCTAATGGAGACGTCTGGGAGGAAAGCTCAATCTAAAGTGCAATTTCCATGATTTTGCTGCAAGCCATTTTGAGTGTAACGGACATGTTATTCCTGGTGTTTGTCACTTTTTCCATGCATACATTCTAGACTGCACAACACCTCTTTACTGTACCTCATGTCAGACTGAATCATATGGATGGATTTAATTTCCATATTCAACTCAGCTCATAATAAAGTGAAGTGATATAAAATCAGCGTTTGGCTGAAAATGATTGACAGAATTTCCACGATGTGAAATGTATGTTCTTTCCGGTGTGCATATTTACTCTATATCATCTTCCAAAATTCCTGCCAGTGTGGCTTTGGAAGCTTCACTTACTCTCCACACGCAGTTGGCTACTATATTTCCTGCCAGTTATGGCTAAACCGCTGCCATGCAAGATGACTGCTTAATCTCTATACAGGACATCAGTGGACATGTGCTCAGTGTATGTCTGTTTAGCAAAGGAAAGAACCTGTCCATCTAACATTTTCACTGACTGGCCTATGAAATAAATTATCATAGTAACCACAGGGTGGCGCCTGAAGCAATTTGAGACCTTGCTGAGAACATAATTTACTGCATGTTATGAAGTTGTAGGGTAAAAAACCACAACTTCATGTGAAAGGTGTGAAATACTTGGTTGTCTTATACTGTAAACACATGGGTTGTGTACTAAGCCTGACATCAAAAAGCCAACGTATTGTACACTTGGTTTTGTTTTTTAAATTAGAAATATATAAATGGAAACTACATTATTTCTGGAGTCATGATGCATTATAAATGTAGGTGATACGAAGCTAATACTGTAAAATAAATTTGCTTTCAATGGAATAAAACTGTTTGTCCAAATGAATGAGAACTGGCCTCATGGATAGAGGAAGTTGACAACATAGACAGTTGTGCTTAACAGTGAATTTTAATGGCTGTGAAGTCACGACTAGACAACCAGGGAGTAACAGAAAATGTGAATTAATACTTCAACACTTAGCAACTAAGGTGGATTTTAAATGCCATTTTTGTGCCTTCAAAAATATCTGGCCTTTTCAATAGAGGGGATCTTCACAGAAAATCCCCTTTAAATGTCATGGTGGTTGAGATGGAAACATAACAATTGGGAAAAGATTACTATCACTCGTATCATGATAGAGTACAATACATGGGATTTCAAATACCATTCACTTAACACACATCAAAGCCAGATGCAATACAAAACAAGCAAATACAGACAAAATGACCTTTAAAACAGGGAAATCATAACATTGTTAGGTCTATACTGTGTGCACAGCGGTCATATTATTATGCAGCACCTTAAACAGAAGAACAATAACACCAGACAGTTACAGCAAACTGAAGTTCAGGACATTTTATGCACTGCATACTTGTAAATTACAACTACAGAACTTAAATTTGTTGCAATCATTTTATTCTTTCTCAGCACATTTTGGAAAACAAAAACAATGAGGGTTCGGCAAAGGTAATAAAGAGACATTGTGAAAATTCAAGTCCATTGGGTCAACATTGTGTGGTTTCTTCTAGTATTAAGAAATGCTAATAATGAAACTGATAAAAAAAGAAGCTATTGGAAGCCAAAAAGCAACAGAATCTCCATATATTACTGTAGGGGCTATAGTCAATGCAAGGCACCACAGGAGAAGGAGAAGACTCCATGAGAGAAAGACATGTCTAAAAAAAAGTTACTGTCAGTAAAAAGTGAGACCTTTCTCTGACAGTCTGACAGAAAGGGGGGAGACGGGAGAGGAGGCTGGTGGTGGTAGCCGGGAGGTCAGGGTTTGATGGAGGTGTGGGTTTCAGTCCCATAGGTTTCTAGGGGTGTGTCCCAAATGGCACCCTATTCCCTATATAGTGCACTGCTTTTGACCAGGAATATGGGCCCTGGTCAAAAGTAGTGCACTATATAGGGAATAGGGTGCCATTCCGGACATAATCTAGGCGTGCTCTCTAGATGGGCTCTGGTTTGAGCTTTTCAGCCAGAAAGTCTTGGACAAAGGTCTCCACCACGGCCGGTGTGATCTCCTCCACGTCCTTAACGTACTTGGCCCGGGCAGACATGTCCAGGATGGTGAGCAGGGGCGCTGCCTCTGGGAGGTTGGTGTAGTCACGCAGGGAGTCACTCATGTCATCCTGGGAACACACAGACAGGTCAGTCATGATCATATATGACATAATCTTGTCTACCAACCTGTCTATATGCGGTAGCAATTGTGCCTGGGGAAGAAGTTGTATGACAAAGTGAAGTGATGACATGATTACATGTGAAGTGGCGTGGCCTAGCCTACATATTATCAACAACAGTTTATCCTGTGTGTCATGCAAAAGGAATTGCTAGATAACTGCTAACATCCTTATGACCGAATATAAAAACGTAATTGCTTTCAATCGGTTATGACTTGATTTTGGTAATAAAACTGGGACAGCACACAAGATTAACTATGGCATTTAATATTACTCAATAGATTCACAACTGAAGGTGATTGTCTCATTAATGTCTGCTTGGTTTTGAAGACTGGGGATCTCTTTCTTCCCTCTCCTCCTGCAGGCAGTGTGCCCAGCTAGCTAGGGCTCTGTCATGCACCCCACTGTGGGAGAGAGCACTGTGGGGGGGTGGGGGGAGCTGAAGGGGGTCCAACAACATCCCTCCCTTCAAAGCCTCACTCATGGACTATAAGGCTGGGAAGCTTCAGAGACGCATCACAGCGTGTTTGGATATTTTACACGAGGGAGGGGGGGTGAGAAGGAGAGCGAGAGAGTGGTGTATTCCCTCATGTCTGGTGAGAAATAGGAAAAAGGGCGTGTGGTGGAGCTTTGAGGACAGACTTATGTCACTTCCCAAATGTCTTTTTACAAGCCCTCAAACACAGATCCAAGCCTTGTTCAGCCCCAGGCTTGATCTCACCTCTCACCCCTCAAGTCCTAGAATCATAAGACAGCAGGAATAACTCACTATAACACCTCAGCAGACAGGCTGCAGACCCCAGTACACTCACTATTAATTCATCAGAGAGAAAATAACAGGCACTTTTTGGCAATACTTGCAATAGCATGTCATTTCAGTTAGTGATCTTAGAGGAAGCTTTTCTCCACTTCACCAAAGCTGCATTAGTTCCAGTCAGTCAATACTTTTCTTCTAAACGTTAAAGAGGATTTCAAGTGTTGATTTATGTGAAGTGACATTTCAGCTCTGTCATGCCAGACTAGTATCTGACATCTTCTGAGATGGTCTCTCCCTTCCTCATGACAGGATGAGCTGACTTCCTCTCAACTAAGCCCTCTGGGTGAGAGAGACTTGGAAGAGATTGAAGCTTTCATATGGAAAATATTATTTAAAAATACAGAAGTTACAGGAAACGACCACAGGCAGGCGCTGTCGCAAAGGTTTGGTACTGTCATTAAATCACAGCTTTTCACAAATGTTTTCCTTTTTTTTGGACTAACGCTCCCGTTATCTGGAAAAATGGCAGTAAAACGATTCAACCTAAATGGATTAAGCTGCACAATCAGCTCTCAGACCTCTCAAAGAGCAGCTTGGCCACTTTGCTACCTAAAAAGGACAAGTATGTATGCCAACAAAGTTTGTGACTTGTTGCAAAACTGCTAGCAGAACAGTTGAGTTATCCTGTGGCATGTAATATCTGGAGAGCTCACTTCCTCTGAATCTCTACCATCTGATCTGAGAACAGATCATTGAGTCTGAAACCTACTCTACTTCATAAAAATATACAATGAAAGTAATTGCTACACTTATGAGGATGTTTAATGGATGATTCATGTAGCCACAAGCGAGTGGCGCAGTGGTCTAAGGCACTGCATCTCAGTGCTTGAGGCGTCACTACAGACCCCCTGGTTCGATTCCAGGCTGTATCACAACCGGCTGTGATTGGGAGTCCCATAGGGCGGCGCACAATTGGCCCAGCGTCGTCCGGGTTTGGCCGGTGTAGGCTGTCATTGTAAATAAGAAATTGTTCTTAACTGACTTGCCTAGTTAAATAAAGGTAAAATATTTATATATTTTTATTCCCAAGCTTTAGAAAATCTGTGTCTCCTCAAATCCTCCCTAAAGGCTTCTCATGCAAGCTCCGATTGAAAATACATACTCGGGCATTGCCTTAGAAAGGAACCACAGAAAGAGAAATCACAGAGGAGTCATGCTGTCAGCATGGCCTCCCAGCCTCATAGATATGAAGAGATGTAATCTCCCTGGCTGTCTTCTTCTCTGTGGGAAGTCTTGCATCTTCCTTTGTGTGGCTGCTAACCATGTGTAAACTGTTCTTCATGAGAAGCAACCAGTCCAGCTGCGTGAGTGAGAGTGATAGAGAGACCGGCCCCTTACCCTCTCTCTCCAGCCCTGCTCTGAACACAAAGACAAAGGGTCTCTATGCTATGCTACGTATGGCCTGCAGTCACTGACTGACTGCTGTGATAAGGCTCCTGTGTGTGTTTACCGTATGGAACCTACTTCTGCACAATGTCAGGTTTATTCTGACCATTGTAGCACTGTGGCATTCCACAGAGTAGACGACAGCCATCAGATAAGGACCTACAAAGATAAGAAGCTCCCATTGGCCAGACGGCCTGGGAAGCAGCCTACTGATTGGTCAGCTTGAGAGCCTCCAGGCGTTGTGAAATTCAGGATACAATCGGCACAGCGATATGATTGGCTGAACAATGGCCTATCAGTCTGTATCACTGGTAGATTCAGGCTGGAACACATAGTTACTGAGAATCACTGTATCAAAGGATAGGATATAGGCCAGCTAGACCTTGTATCTTTACATACTGTACATTGTAAGATAACGCCCTTCTAAAGCCATGTTAGACCTAGTGAAAAGTGTTATATGTAACATATTTTTCAATCAGTAGGTATATTGTTGCTTTAAATGACAGGGATTTGCCTGTGAGTGTATTGGCTTCTTGATGATTGATTGTTTCATTTCTTCTAACTGTTGAACTGTATTGACAGTAAGAGACACAGGAGAAGAGTGTTTCTAAAAACACCACACTGCTTGGACGTAAATAGCTAGTGGAGAGGCCAACCTGTCTGGCTCACAACACACACAGTGTGACACAGGCCTCGGTGTCTACACGACCTTTGAACCCTGGGGTCAGGGAGTTTAGCAGGTGATACGGGCGGAAGACTAAACTATTGACAGGATCTCCTATTCCTGGCTAAACCTGGGAAGGGTCAAGGCAAAGAAGACAACTATACCCCAAATATCTCAGAGTCAATAAATTAGAAAATACTGTCAATGGAAAAAAAACATAATATACTTGATAGAAAAAGCATAAATTACAGTAGACATCTTTATTGCAATCACAAATATCAATCCCCATGAATTTTCTGTGTGAATAGGGCATCTTCCAATGGTCCTACCATAGGTTGCCAGTCAGTTTCTCTCAGCCTCTGTGTGACTTACAGGGTGGGGTAATGAGATCCCCTCTAATTTTCTGCAGGCCAGGCTCTCCATGTGGGGCTGGCAGCATAGTACTGTCTCACTGATACAGTAACCATCCCCAGCACAGCAGCTGGCAGACAGGACCTGGTCTGACCACATGCAGGCAGGCCTCACCCAGGCCAGGGCCCCGCAGGCTGCATGGGGGTCCATCCTGTAACCTCAGCCTCTGCCTGGCATAACAGAGAGCCCAATGGGTCCATGGCAGGGTATACACAGGCTATGTCCAAAATTGTACCCTATTCCCCATAGGGCTCTGGTAAAAAGTAGTGCACTATATAGGGAATAGGGTGCCATTTATAGGGAATAGGATGCCAGTGCTGGTGAATTTAGATCCAGCTACATGTAACCCAGACGATGGGAAGAAAACTGTACCTGCCTTCTATAGACTACCAGGGGTGCCAGAGGGAGGGAACACGGACTGAAAATGAACCTAGAAAGCAACACAGACCTTTCAGCTGAGAAACAGGTTCACTTTCATTCAGTGATGTAACATTCATTAGAATGGGTCTTGTCCAGATGAACATAAATACCAATCAATATGCAACAAATCCCCAAACAAGTGAACGGTAAAGAGAGAGGGTGTTAGTATGTTTTCTTAGCCCCAGCGCCTGTCTGTGACATGTGAATGTG
Organism: Coregonus clupeaformis; assembly: GCF_020615455.1. Classification (NCBI taxonomy): domain Eukaryota; kingdom Metazoa; phylum Chordata; class Actinopteri; order Salmoniformes; family Salmonidae; genus Coregonus; species Coregonus clupeaformis. The sequence continues at coordinate 41,267,977 of NC_059197.1, forward strand.
TGCGTCCTTTGGTCTGTCTGTGGCCGTGGCATATAAAGGCCGACATGAGAGCAGAGTGGCTTCAGGCAGCCAGGCAGAGGGTAAGACAGGACAGCGAGGGAGCACCTGTGCAGCTCCCCATGGCTGAAACCTAAACCTGATCCATTTGACATGGGACACCGTCCTGACCTCCCCGAGCTCTGAGCCCTGTGAGCAGGGGAGAGGAGTGAGGGGGAGATAGCTCATCTGGTAATTACGGCTGTCCCTGCTGCTAACTCAACAAGCTCTAGAAAGGATGAGAAGGAATAACAAGAGTTAAGAAAACTCCATGTTCCCTCCTGCACTGAGCGGGCGGACGGATTGAGGGGAGATAGAGGATCGAGGAGTATATGGAGGGGAGATTCCGGAGGGAGAGGTGCACAGCTGTTCTGCGGAGAGGGAGAACAGCTATCATCAGACAGACGGCCAGCTGAATTCTGGGCCATGGGCCGTGTGGTGTGCCTCACACGAAAGTGAAAGGGGGTTTCATCCCTCAGAAACGACCCTCTGACATTATCCTGTAGCTTATTTCTGTGTCGGTTGGTGAGTAGAGGCATGTTCTCTACCAGAGGATTATGATATGTGATAACTAAACCAGATGGTACATCATACACCAGCATAGCAGCAACCAAACACACAGAGACAGATGCCCACAGTAGAGGAGACGTACACAAGACAGGAATGCAAAACAACTAAAACGCCAAAAGCTAAGACAGATTTCATCAGGTGTGAATATTCTCATCTAGGTCAGCTAGAGGTGTGTGTGTGTGTGTGTCCCCTATCTCACCTCTCCAGCCACGAAGAAGAGCAGTGGTGTCTCCTCCTCCTTGGCTTTGTACTTAGCCATGATCTTCTCTGCGATTGGTTGGATCAGCTCCTTCGCCGGCTCCAGCTCTCCCTCCTCCTCCGCATCTGAACGAGAGAGAAACACAGGTGTAAAAAGTATGAAAAGAGTAGAAAGAGGATTGGTTGAGAGAGAGAATGTGTTTGTGAGACAGACAGAGGAGAGCAAACTTGGCGTGAAGGCATGAAGACTAGAGAGAGGACAGGAAGAAGAGATGAAGACAAAGAAAAGCAGCCACGAGAGAAAGGAGCGAAAGAATGTGCAGATAAATCAGCAGATGAGTGAAAAGACAAGTGAGGACGGGAGGAGAGGAGAGGAGAGGAGGAGAGGAGAGGAGAGGAGAGGAGAGGAGAGGAGAGGAGAGGAGAGGAGAGGAGAGGAGAGAGTGGGTGAGTGAATGGATAGATAAGCAGACGAGTGAGGAGACAAAAGGAGGAGAGCAGATGGTCTGTGGCTAACCCCTTCGGATCTGATCTCAGGGCCTGAAATCATGAGGTCATCAGTTTGCACCCGGTCACTCCATTCTCACATTGCCGTCTTATTGTCTCGCCTGGCTTAATGGCTGCCCTGTCCACTTTGGCCTGAGCCACTTAGCAGAGCATGGCATCAATCTCTGCCATCTCTCTCACTGCTAACAGCCTAAAAGACAGACAGAATAACACTTTTCTTCTGCTTCTTTACTCTACCCTACTCTTGCACGTCCTCAAACTTTAAAATAGCATGTGGCCCTACAACTGATCTGTTCACTTTTACTTCTTGCACAATGCTCTTTAGAATGTATTACTATACATAGTCTGAAGGATTGTTTTGGTAGAAACCAGCACTGAATGCTCCTCCATTCACCCACAAAGAGCACAAGGTAGGGCCTCTCGTGGAGGTGCATGGTAGGGACTGACATTGAAATGTTCATCCACTTATCTACTCACCCACAAAGAGCACGAGGCAGGGCCCCTCGTGGAGCTGCACGGCGTTGGACTCGCTGAGCTCCAGTACGGGTCGGGGGTGCCAGGGGAAGAGCCGACACTCTGGGTCATTCAGCACCTCCACACGGCCCTGTCGCGTGATCATGTGACCTTCCGCGTCCAGCAGAATAAGGGTGGGAATACCTGGGAGGGAGGAAAAGAGGGGGGAAGGAGACAGAGGAGAGAGAGAGAGCGAGAGCGAGAGGGGGAGGCGGGGTGGGAGAGGAAGAAAGAAAGAGCGAGAAAGATGGAAACGGGTAGAGAGAACAATCATGAATTGTAGATGTTGTCACTGCCACCTCCCCTCCTGTCCTTCCATGTTTGCCAGTTGCTCTCACCACATATGGCTGTATCTCTCCCACTGTTTATCTGTATGGTATGGAGGAGCTTTTAGTCCCTCGGAGGCTCTGACCGGCCTCTGCTCTCTGTCTCTCTGAACTCTCCAGTTCCCTCCCTCTCTCCATCCATCTCTCTGCTCAGACTCCCGCTGCGTCCCCTGTTCAGGAGATCTTTCTTAACGCCCAACCCTTTTCTCTCCCACAGTCTTTAAGATTAGAATCTCACTGCCTTATTAACAGCCTTATCAGAAACAGACACAGAGGGCACAGTGTGAGTTTGGCTGGGAGGAAGGGTGTGTGTGTGGTGAGGGGTGTGGGCCAGTGTGAATAGCAGGGGTTTGAATGGGGAAGCGGGGCAGTATCGACCAGTCCTGCAAGCATTCTGAACATTCCAGCCAGAAGAGGCAATGAGCAAGCACTTTGACTACAACTACACTACTCCCCTCTACAGAAAGAGAGAGAAACACAGAGAGAGAGATGGTGGGGTGTTAGCGAGAAGAAGAGGGGGGGTTATAGAAAGAGGCTTGGGAAGAGGGAAAATAAAGGCAGAGAGAGAGAAATGACCCTTACTCAGCGAGCAGAACAGTAAACTTGATTACCAGCCCACATTCCTTCAGCTTCAGCTTCAGGGCTATCTGTTCACTGTTCCCTACCCAGACCCAGACCCAGCACACAGAGTAGAGCTGGCTGCCATTAGGCCGCTTCTCCACATCAACACATTATTAAGCCAGACAGCTAATGTTTGATACTCACTCAGCATCATGTCCAGGAGGACTACAGTATATGAGTACAGGAAGAGACATCAGAGACAGTGTTGTACCTTGTATTCCAAAGAGTCTGTTGAGTCGTGATCGTCGGGCCTCGTCTGAGTATGGAACTGCCAACCAAGGCATCTCACTGAAGTACTGCTGAAAGGACTCCTCCGACCTGCGTTGGTTGGCAAACACAAAACAACCCTCAGTGCCACTGTGAACTCAGTTTATTCAGTCGATTCAATTAGCAGCTCAGAGGAACATGAGACTGTGTGTATGTGTATATATATATATATATATATATATATATATATTACACACACACATACACATAAATATATATACATATATACATACACATATATACATATATTTATGTGTATATATACATACATACACATATATACATATATATACACATACACATATATGTATGTATGTATGTATGTATGTATGTATATATATGTATGTGTGTGTGTATATATATATATATATATATATATATATATATATATATATATATATATATATATATATATATATATACAGTGCCCTCCACTATTATTGGCACCCCTGTTTAAGATGTGGTCGAGGACTTCCAAAAATTCTCCTTTTTTTTTAAACAACATAGAACCCAAATGCAAAAAAAGAGAAAAATCCAACCTTTTATTTAAGTACATTACTTTGGTGGTAAAAAAAAAAATCACACATTTAGAAAAAAAATTACTTGAAATCATGTGTCCTACAATTATTGGCACCCCTTACAATTCCGCTGAAAATTTTAATTGATTTTTTTTTAAATATATTTTTCTGTAGTTGCTAAAGTTGGTCAGGGTATCTAGGAACTTTTAATTAGTAATTCATGACTTCCTGATTCACTGGGGTATAAATATGACGTGACACAGAGGCATAATTCTCTTACCCATTTGTCAACATGGCAAAGACAAGAGAACACACCATTCAAGTAAGGCAGATTTGTGTCGACCTTCATAAGTCAGGCAATGGCTACAAGAAAATAGCCACTCGCCTTAACTTGCCCGTATCTACAGTCAGAGGAATCATTAAGAAGTTTAAAACAACTGGAACAGTGACAAACAAGGCTGGAAGAGGTCCCAAGTTTATCTTGTCACAACGCACAGTGAGGAGGATGGTAAGAGAAGTAAAAAAAAGTCCTAAGCTCACTGTCACAGAATTGCATCAAAGAGTGGCATCTTGGGGTCACAAAGTCTCCAAAACAACCATCAGACGCTCTCTACATGCCAACAAGCTGTTTGGGAGGCATGCAAGGAAAAAGCCTTTTCTCACTAACACTCACAAACGTTAAACGTCTGGAGTTTGCTAAGCGGCACTGGGACTTCAACTGGGATCGTGTGCTTTGGTCAGATGAGACTAAGATTGAGCTTTTTGGCAACAAACACTCTAAGTGGGTCTGGCGTAAAACAAAAGATGAGTATGCCGAAAAGCACCTCATGCCCACCGTGAAGTATGGTGGAGGATCTGTGATGCTGTGGGCCTGTTTCTCTTCCAAAGGCCCTGGGAACCTTGTTAGGGTGCATGGCATTATGAACGCTTTGAACTACCAGGACATTTTAAATAAAAACCTGATGGCCTCTGCCAGAAAGCTGAAGATGGGTCGTCATTGGGTCTTTCAGCAGGATAATGATCCAAAACGTGGCAAAATCTACACAAAAATGGTTCAGCAGTCACAAACTCAAGGTCCTCCCATGGCCATCTCAGTCCCCAGACCTCAACCCAATCGAAAACCTGTGGGGCGAGCTAAAGAGGAGAGTGCATAAGAGAGGACCCAGGACACTGGATGATCTAGAAAGATTGTGCAAAGAAGAATGGTCAAAGATCCCTCTCTCTGTGTTCTCCAATCTTGTGAAATGTTATAGGAGGAGATTAAGTGCTGTCTTGTTGGCAAAAGGGGGTTGTACAAAGTATTAACATCAGGGGTGCCAATAATTGTGGGACACATGATTTCAAGTATTTTTTTCTTCTAAATGTGTGATTTTTTTTTTTTACACCAAAGTAATATACTTAAATAAAAGGTTGGATTTTTCTATTTTTTTGCATTTGGGTTCTATGTTGTTTAATAAAAAGAGAGAATTTTTGGAAGTCCTCGACCACATCTTAAACAGGGGTGCCAATAATTGTGGAGGGCACTATATATATATATATATATATATATATATATATATATATATATGTATGTATATGTGTGTGTACCAATTTTAATGGTAGGTTTATTTGAACAGTGAGAGAGAATAACAACAGAAAAATCCAGAAAAACGCATGTCAGAAATGTTATAAATTGATTTTATATCGCGTGGGAGAAAGAGAGATCGTGTGGGAGAGAGAGAAGGTGTGTGTGAAGGGAATACCTGTCAGCGCTGACGAACACCATCTCAAACTTTTGACCCGATTCCTTCACAGTGCGATATGATTCCACTAGCACCCGGGTCAGACTGCGGCATGGAGGGCACTACAGGAACAACACACACAGACACACACAACAAGTTATGGCATTAGTTTCCAGAATCACCTAAATTGATCAGTCTCTATAGAACAGTAGATAATGATGACTGATGTGTTGTTGAGGTCAACATGGTGTTTTCTGACTCTCTCTCCCTACATCTCTGCAGTATATCACCCTAATGTTTCGCCAGAAACCAGGACTAACATTTCCTTTTGTTTCCTGGCCCATTCAAATGTGAGAAAAATCTAGGTACTCAGGATGGAACTCAGGATGGTCTTGGCTTGGATGCATTTGTTGTTGTGAGTGAGTGTGTGTTTTGAGAGCCCTCTCAAGTCAAGCAGGGAGAATGACTTCATAGTCTCTGGTCTAGTGTGTGTGTTGTGTGTGTGTGTGTGTGTGTGTTGCATACCCTCCCTGTCTCTCCCTTATAGGATTAGGGGCAGTAGAGTAGCCCAGCAGCAGCGCCAGGCTGGCTGTGTGTGTGTGTGTGGAGGAGCAGAGCGGCTGGCATTAAGATGGTATCAGAGTGCCAGCGGCGGCAGAGCTGTGGCTGAAGAAAACAAACCAGACCAGTCTCACTCCTCATCAGTCTCTCCCCCTTATATTCTCTCTTTCCATTCTCAATTTCCTCCTTTTCTTTCTCAGCCTCAGTGACACAAACACGGCGCACACACAGCTAGTGACGAGAGTAAAGTCAGTGAGGAAATGTGTCACTCTATCCTGCCGAGGGTCATTTCAGGTCGTTCGTAAAAAGTAATCTCCATTTCACGCTTGTAACTGTCTCTTAATGGTGGGGTGGATTTACCTGGTAAGACAGGGGAATGTAGCCTTAAAATAATACACAAACCTATACGATAGTTCTTCATGTACCTCAATGACCTCGTACCCCTGCACATGGACTCAGTACTGGTACTCCCTGTATATAGTCATGTTATTATTATTCACTGTGTTCCTCGTGTCACTATTTCTATTCTTTGTTGATTTTTTTATATTTAACTCTGCATCGTTGGAAAAGGACCAGTAACTAAGCATTTCACGGTTAGTCTACACCTGTTGTTGATGAAGAGGTGACAAATAAAATGTACCAATTTGTATTGGTTTGGAAAGTGGACTAGTCTGAGTGTGTCATGGCTTGGTGCTGGCTTGTCTCTGGAGCTGAAGGCAGCACTGGCAGCTGGAGGGGCGTCTGCGGCCTGCGTGTGTGTGTCTGTGTCATCAGCTGAGCTCATCAGTGACACAAGCCTTTCATGCATCACCAATTCACGACCATCACACGGATGGGCAAGCCCAGCACTGATAGAGACAATGGGTCTGACGCCCACTGCCCACTTTAAAGGGCACTAGTAGGTGATGACAGCAAGGAGTGGAATAACTAGCTACTGTAGTCCCAGACAATGGAAGTCCCCTAACTACTCTGTCCATCCCCTGGCTACCGGCTGCTGTGTTTCCTCCCGCTGTGCCCTGCCGCCCTGCCCTGGCTTTCACCGATGCCTCTCTGTTTTAACAGGGCTAAAGCTCATATCAGAGGACAGCTGGGTGCCTGAAAAGGAAAATTAGGCTCCCCCTCCCTGCTCCGCTGCCTGTGTGTGTGTGCCCCTCCTGGCCCCCCACCACTCACCCAGTGTGCTGAGAAGTACACTCCCACATAGTGGCCCTCCTGGCCCCCCACCACTCACCCAATGTGCTGAGAAGTACACTCCCACATAGTGGCCCTCCTGGCCCCCCACCACTCACCCAATGTGCTGAGAAGTACACTCCCACATAGTGGCCCTCCTGGCCCCCCACCACTCACCCAATGTGCTGAGAAGTACACTCCCACATAGTGGCCCTCCTGGCCCCCCACCACTCACCCAGTGTGCTGAGAAGTACACTCCCACATAGTGGCCCTCCTGGCCCCCCACCACTCACCCAATGTGCTGAGAAGTACACTCCCACATAGTGGCCCTCCTGGCCCCCCACCACTCACCCAATGTGCTGAGAAGTACACTCCCACATAGTGGCCCTCCTGGCCCCCACCACTCACCCAGTGTGCTGAGAAGTACACTCCCACATAGTGGCCCTCCTGGCCCCCCACCACTCACCCAGTGTGCTGAGAAGTACACTCCCACATAGTGCCCCTCCTGGCCCCCCACCACTCACCCAGTGTGCTGAGAAGTACACTCCCACATAGTGGCCCTCCTGGCCCCCCACCACTCACCCAGTGTGCTGAGAAGTACACTCCCACATAGTGCCCCTCCTGGCCCCCCACCACTCACCCAGTGTGCTGAGAAGTACACTCCCACATAGTGGCCCTCCAGGGAGCTGATGTCCGTCGTCTGCCTGTTATTCCTGAGCAGAGGGCCGGCCACCACCTCTGCAAAGGGCTTGGGCCCCCAGGGGAACTCCAGGCCTAGGAGGGGGGAGGACAGAAGGGGAAGAGGGGGTAAGGGAGGGGGTAAGGGTGGGGGGGAGGGTTTGGTGTTAGGGAGAAAGGATATACAGAGCCAAGGGTCTGATTAGTGAACAGAGAAGAGAGCTTTCTGTGTGTGTGACAAACTCCCCATTCAAAACCAGAGCACTCTCCACCCCCCTGGAACAACTATTAGATATTAAATACATGCACGTGGCCAGATTTGTCATACATATATCTAAACCCAGCGTGTCTCCTACTCACAAGCTCTTTTGTACTCTGTGTCATCTGCGTTTGGAAATGGGACCTCACAACAGATGCAAAATGTTGTTTTAATGATGATTGAAAGCCATACTTTTCCATTTCCCATACAGGGACAGGGAGCGCTGCCAGCATTGCCCCCTCTCTTTCCCGCTCTCTTGTTTCCTTTTCAAGGTGTCTTCATTGTCAGTGTCAAGCACTAGAGATGCGTTTGGGATGACCAAATAAAAAGGTGTAATCATAAATAAAGCTCTGTATGCAGGGCTGTAAAGGTTCCTTTATGTGGGCCTTCCTCTGTAGGGCTTCATTAGGCAGGGCTGACACATCCCCACTGCCTCCGCCGCTGCAGCCTTTTATTGTTGTCCCCATTCACACTGTAAAAGTGCACTCCTTCCTCGCAACTTCTCCTCCTCTCCACCACTAAAGACAGCTAGGCCCTTTTATAACACTGAAAGAGAGAGAGTCCTGAATCCTCCCCCCGCCCACCGCCCACCTCAAACTCTTACTACCCCGCCTATAGCCACCCTGTTTCCCTTCCTCACCACAACACAAACACACACCCCTTTTCTGCTACCGCTACCACACTACACACCCCCTCTAACAACTCTGAAAGAGGAGGGATGGAGCAAGAAGATGAATCTCTTCTTTACCCACATCTACTGTAGTTGGTAGTTAATGAATCTCTTCTTTACCCACATCTACTGTAGTTGGTAGTTAATGAATCACGGAAATGATACATGTACTCTACTGTGGCCTGGGAGGGAGACTGGGATTCATTAAGCAGACTCATGGGAAAGTCTGCTCAGCTCATGTGAAATCCATTCCCCTGCACCACGGGTTCTACTGGCACGATGCTCGATACTCTCTCCACTCCCTTTCTCCACTCCCTTACTCCCTCTCTTTCTCATGTTGTGCAATAAGGGCTCTGAAGACCAGGATGTCAGGATTGGCCATGAGATGACATCCTCATCTCTCTACCAGAAAGGAATGCAAGTCTGCTCTCGCTAACAGGCCATCTCCCACTTAAAAGTAGGGAAATTATAGGTCTGCAGATGTGGGAGTTAGAGGGGGCACTTTATAATATTCATGCAATACCAGAAGAGGACACAAATTGAGAAATAAGGCCAGCTCTCCAACTGGTGAAGGATGTAGCACAGAAACTTTGCAATATGAAATTCTGACGAGGCAATTTGCATGTAATATACTGTATGCTTGTGTGTACCGGTACCCGAGCAGTTTCTCAGTACTGAGGCTGACTGAAGAGACTTACCTTTGGGGTCATCTCTCACCACCAGTAGTCCGTTCCGACACACCACCTTCCCTGTGGCTGCATCCACAAACACCAGCGAGGGAATACTGGTCACCTTGTACTTGTTCCACAGCTTCATCTGGACAGACGGAGGACAGAGGAGAGATATGGGATGTACCGTTAGCAACAAGAATAGAAAATCAAACAAAGAAAGAGAAAAGTAATTGAACGTTGTACATCTTAGTTATTTTCCATCTAGTTTATAACATCTGTTGATAAATAATTATTTGTCAGACATCCATTGATTTCCAAATGTTGATAGGCCTACAGCCATTTTCACTATCACTACACCAAAAGTGCGGAAGTACCAGTATCTATTTATAAGGCAAGCTGAAGTATGAAGTATGAAGGGACTAGAAAATGTGCCAGGTTGAATAAAACGGCAGCAGAGAGTCAGCCTGCAGTGAATTAGCTGAAGGACATTAAAGGAACATTAAAGGAACTGGCAAAGGAGGAAATTCACAAGGAGCGTTTTGCCCTGCTGTGTCATGAATAAGAGCAACACGGGGTAAGAGGAGCAGAACCATCCACACTTAATAAAACCTTTCGCCACCGACTCTGCCACTGTACCCCATACAAATAGAATTACTAGATCGTAGTAATTTTATGCTCATATAGTACCATTCTATGTTGTACCCTCACACTGTGGGTGGCACTTGTTTTAGCCTATCCTTCTTCGAGTGAGGACAACACTGTAAATTATTCTGTCTGTTCAATATGTGAAGCAAGCATACCTCCACAGGCATTAATGGCTGAAGAACACGCTCTACATCTAATTATACTGAACAAAAATATAAACGCAACATGCAACAATTTCTAAGATTTTACTGAGATACAGTTCATATAAGGAAATCAGTCAATTGAAATAAATAAATTAGGCCATAATCAATGAATTTCACGACTGGGAATACAGATATGCATCTGTTGGTCACAGCTACCTTATAAAAAAGTAGGGGCGTGGATCAGAAAACCAGTCAGTATCTGGTGTGACCACCATTTGCCTCATGCAGCGTGACATCTCCTTCACTGTTGATTGTGGCCTGTGGAATGTTGTACCCACTCCTCTTCAATGGCTGTGCGAAGTTACTTGATATTGGCGGGAACTGGAACACAATGTCTTTCACGTCAATCCAGAGCATCCCAAACCTGCTCAATGGGTGACGTGTCTGGTGAGTATGCAGGCCATGGAAGAACTGGGACATTTTCAGCTTCCAGGAATTGTGTACAGATCCTTGTGACATGGAGCTGTGCATTATCATGCTGAAACATTAGGTGATTCTCGGCGGATGAATGGCACGACAATGGGCCTCAGGATCTCATCCCGGCATCTCTGTGCATTCAAATTGCTATCGATAAAATGCAAATTGTGTTCGTTGTCCATAGCTTATGCCTGCCCATATCATAACCCCACCGCCACCATGGAGCATCAGCAAACCAGTCGCCCACACGACGCCATACACATGGTCTGCGGTTGTAAGGCTGGTTGGGTGTACTGCCAAATTCTCTAAAACGACGTTGGAAGCAGCTTATGGTAGAGAGATTAACATTAAATTATCTGGCAACATCTCTGGTGGACATTCTTGCAGTCAGCATGCCAATTGCACGCTCCCTCAAAACTTGAGACATCTGTGGCATTGTGTTGTGTGACAAAACTGCACATTTTAGAGTGGCCTTTTATTGTCTCCAGCACAAGGTGCACCTGTGTAATGATCATGCTGTTTAATCAGCTTGTTGATATGCCACACCTGTCAGGTGGATGGATTATCTTGGCAAAGGAGAAGTGCTCAATAACAGGGATGTAAACAAATTTGTGCACAGAATTTGAGAGAAATAAGCTTTTTGTGCATATGGAAAATGTCTGGGATCTTTTATTTCAGCTCATGAAACATGGGACCAACACTTTACATGTTGCGTTTATATTTTTGTTCAGTGTATAATAACTGTATATTGTGACTTGATATTAATATAAAACATAACGCATAAAATCGGAAACAGACTCTTTACGAACGCAAATATTTATAGTGTATATGCTTGGTGTAGTCCTCGACACCACAGAGCACATCAATAATCTCACACAGTGGAAACTCACTTTCCATATCAAAGGGAAGAAGATGGGTTTCGCTTGAAATGACTAGCTCCTGAAGAGTAGCACAGAGTCAGAGAGGTCACTTTCCTGAGAGATGTCTGAGAACCATTGAAACATTGATGTTTGAAAGTCTGATAGCAAGTCTGAGCCAGAATTATACCAGTGACCTTGAGATTGCCAAGCCAATACACCAAGGACCGCACCAGTCCAGACAATTTTGTGTAGGCACATAAATTCAGCAAAAAAAGAAACGTCCTCTCACTGTCAACTGTGTTTATTTTCAGCAAACTTAACATGTGTAAATATTTATATGAACATAACAAGATTCAACAACTGAGACATAAACAGAACAAGTTCCACAGACATGTGACTAACAGAAATTGAATAATGTGTCCCTGAACAAAGGGGGGGTCAAAATCAAAAGTAACAGTCAGTATCTGGTGTGGCCACCAGCTGCATTAAGTACTGCAGTGCATCTCCTCCTCATGGACTGCACCAGATTTGCCAGTTCTTGCTGTGAGATGTTACCCCACTCTTCCACCAAAGCACCTGCAAGTTCCCAGACATTTCTGGGGGGGAATGGCCCAAGCCCTCACCCTCCGATCCAACAGGTCCCAGACATGCTCAATGGGATTGAGATCCGGGCTCTTCGCTGGCCATGGCAGAACACTGACATTCCTGTCTTGCACGAAATCACGCACAGAACGAGCAGTATGGCTGGTGGCATTGTCATGCTGGAGGGTCATGTCAGGATGAGCCTGCATGAAGGGTACCACATGAGGGAGGAGGATGTCTTCCCTGTAACGCACAGCGTTGATATTGCCTGCAATGACAACAAGCTCGGTCCGATGATGCTGTGACATACCGCCCCAGACCATGACGGACCCTCCACCTCCAAATCGATCCTGCTCCAGAGTACAGGCCTCGATGTAACGCTCATTCCTTCGACGATAAACGCGAATCTGACCATAACCCCTGGTGAGATAAAACCGTGACTCGTCAGTGAAGAGCACTTTTTGCCAGTCCTGTCTGGTCCAGCGACGGTGGGTTTGTGCCCATAGGCGACGTTGTTGTCGGTGATGTCTGGTGAGGACCTGCCTTACAACAGGCCTACAAGCCCTCAGTCCAGCCTCTCTCTCTCTCTCTATTGCGGACAGTCTGAGCACTGATGGAGGGATTGTGCGTTCCTGGTGTAACTTGGGCAGTTGTTGTTGCCATCCTGTACCTGTCCTGCAGGTGTGATGTTCGGATGTACCGATCCTGTGCAGGTGTTGTTACACGTGGTCTGCCACTGCGAGGACGATCAGCTGCCCGTCCTGTCTCCCTGTAACGCTGTCTTAGGCATCTCACAGTACGGACATTACAATTTATTGCTGTGGCCACATCTGCAATCCTCATGCCTCCTTGCAGCATGCCTAAGGCACGTTCACGCAGATGGGCATCTTTCTTTTGGTGTTTTTCATGTCAGTAGAAAGGCCTCTTTAGTGTCCTAAGTTTTCATAACTGTGACCTTAATTGCCTACCCTCTGTAAGCTGTTAGTGTCTTAATGACCGTTCCACAGGTGCATGTTCATTAATTGTTTTTGGTTCATTGAACAAGCATGGGAAACAGCGTTTAAACCCTTTACAATGAAGATCTGTGAAGTTATTTGGATTTTTACTAATTATCTTTGAAAGACAGGGTCCTGAAAAAGGGACGTTTCTTTTTTTGCTGAGTTTAGTACAATATAATGATTTCAGCACTGTGGTCTCTAGTAATTTCAGTGAAAGTGTGAGGCCTGTCTGCAGTCTGTCTATGAGGCTCAGTGGGGTAAGCCTCCAGTTGGGTTCAGTTACAGTTCTGCTCCAGTCCAGGCCTGGCTGATGAAAACCTTTTGTTTCTCTTCTAATGAAAACAATGACTTCACTTAGGGAGCCAAGTTAGCGTTCTGACGTGCAGATGGAAGGGAGGCTCAGACTGCTCAGAGACTGCCGTTTTACAGGGTATGGGTTCCCTCTGCAGGGACTGTACAGGGGGGGGGGACCTCCACTCTACTGTGGGACTGGAAGAGGAGAGGTCAACCCCCACCAGGTCCTCTATGAGCAGGCATCTCTCTGGTCAGCCTGCCTGCCTGTCCTGGGGAGTGGAAGACCCAAGGCCTCTGGAGTGGAGTATGGCCGTCTGTCTGGAAGTCCCTCCATAGTACCACTCATATCAGGACCCGCCACAGTCAACAGTTCCACCACAGGCTGCATACTCTCTCTCCCGGTCCTCTGGAAACTCCATCTGCCACATCGATGAGGTTATGGGCCAAGGCATTAACTGGGACTGTCTCGGGTAACCAACGTGTCCTGCGCCACATCTGTGAAACTCACACAGCGGACGGTGTATACACAAGCTGCCTGGACCGGACGGTGTCATTTAACACAGCGTGGTGATTAGGACCATGCTGGCTTTGGTGTGGGAGAGAAGGCATCTACATCCCAAATGGCATCCTATTCCCTACATCGTGCACTACTACTGACCAGAGCCCATAGACCCAAATTACAACCTATTCTCTATATAGTGAGCTACTTTTGACCAGAGGCCAGAAGTAGTGCACTATATAAGGAATAGGGTGCCATTTGGGATACAGATAAGGAGACTTGAGAAGGCAATGACAGGTAGAGAATAATAGGATCTGCACTAGCTGGGAAACGTCAGGGAACAGCTCCTATGTCAACTCCCTGAAGTGTCCTCACTGAGCTGAGATAGGACAGCTAATATGATAATGGTGAAAACAAACAGGTGTTTAAAGTATGGCCAGACTACAGTAACGCACATTGGAAAACTGAAATTGAAAACTAGCATCTGTTCTTTCAATTGTGTAAAATAAAAAAATAAAAAGGACATGCTTTGAATTGCTAAAAGCATTTCATAGCTTGACCAAAAAGCGCTGGCTGCAGCAATTCTACTGTGCAAGTCTGCTAATTTGGTCTTTTTGAGTGACATAACTTTGAAGTCACAACAAAATATATGCAAAATCCTATTTAGCTAAAAATGCTCTAGGGCCAATGGAATCATTAGGTCTATTTGCATGTTACAAATACTGTACTGTTATCAACTAAACAGACTAGGAGATGTTTGCCACAATATATCATAGTATGTCCCCTTTGGTCAGCGTGAGTTGACGTGTTAATATACCGTTTGTCTAAAATATACATAATACGTCTATGATATGTACAGTAAGTGTACAATGTCAGTGTGCATACATACATACATACATACATACATACATGTCTATCTATTAGTGTGCGTACCAATGCTGAACCTCTCTCAGCCCCACCCTGCTCTAGTCTGAGCCTGGTGCATAGAGAGCTCTGCTGAAAGATTGGTTCTGAGAGGCAGAGAGACCTCGGAGCCGATTCAACCTCGATCCTTTCACTACTGCTAATTTACTGCGTGATCCGGAATGATGTCTGCCTGGCGGTTTGGCTGCAGTTCAGAGCACCGCAGGACACTAAATCACGTCGGCTGTAGATCTGTAGATCCGCCTGGAGGCTAGGCTGTGTGTGACAGCCATCGGGACTGTTATCATGATTTCAGGGCAGATGATGGGCCTGGTTATGACGACAGTTACATCACCTACATTAATTAATTAATGGCAGCTACATACGTTTCACCACCTTGAGACACAATGATTCATACTGTAAGAGGTATGGAACAGTCATTCATTTATACTTATGTCACTCTGTTTAGAGGCAAAACAAGGTGTTCTCATGGTGATTCTTCCCCAGGCTGGCTAAATTCAACACCAAAAGGAGAACCTCAGTTCTACACAGTGGGAGGTTTTTGCAGTCTTGAACACAACAGCATGTTCCCAAGGGCATGCATGTTTTGGAGTGGTATGCTAGAAAATGTTGAAAACAATGTTGAAAACAAGAGCAACATTTGTTCAGAATCTCTAGAGGTTCTGCCTTGCACACAGTGACAGACTATACTTCTTTCTACTCCTTTTCTCCTCTGTTTGCTTTTAGAGACTAAAAACAGAGGAATGTGATGCCATAGTGGTCCCAATAATAGCTTCCCAAATTTTTGCCACTCCCTCTAGTACCTTACTCCAGTCAGACAGTCAAAGTCTGAAGCCAACTGTTCAGAGTGGGGTGTATTATAAGCTGCAGAGACAATAAACAGAACTCGTGACACGGTGAGCCACAAACACTCACTGTGTCCAAACTAAACTTATCCCCCAGCCAGGGCTCATCTCTAACCTACTTCACATGGGTTATGTCCCAAATGACATCCTATTCCCTTTATAGTGCACTACTTTTGCCCATTGCCCATAGGGCTCTGGTCAAAAGTAGTGCACTATATAGGGAATAGGGTGCCATTTGGGATGCATCCCACGGTCGTCTCCAAACCAGATCTCTGTGGTTTGTCTGGATTTCATTTGACTCGAGGAAATGATTTAATCAAAGTATTGAATATCCATTGTGCTGTTTTAATAATCTACTGTAGGAAAGTCTCTGTCTGTGCAAGACCCAAATAAATATAAGAACATGGAGGACAGATTTATAGCTGAGAATGAGAGGATGAGGAAGCATTCATAACTTCATCACAAACAATCATATAATCAGCATAAATCATCATAGCCAGTCTAGAGACCCTAGCATCAGTGTCTGCTACACATCTCCCTTTCCTCTTGCATGTTTCTAAGGGGGCAACCCTTTTCATTACCTAGACCAACACACTAGACTAGATCAAATGTGCCAATAACCCCCAGCGAGACCCAGCCAACTGCTTAGAGACCCGGGAGAGCTGGAAATCCATACTAAATATCAATTTACATCTAGTCTCTCTCTCCTCTCCCACACGCAGCCTGCATTAGCCCAGCGCTAGGCTGCATCCCAAATGGCACCATATTCCCTTTATAGTACACTATTTTTTACCAGTGCACTGTAAAGGGAATAGGGTGCCATTTGGGATGCATCCCAAAGCCCAGCGCTAGGCGCTAATAGGATCAAGCATGGCTGCGGTTCCACTTATGGAGGCTGAGGGAGAGGGGAGGAGGCCACTGAGGGAGCAGCACATCTGCCTGTGTGGACGTGTAGATGTACATAACAGGGCCAGACCACCAGGCCTATAGATTAATGCAATGCTCTGAATGCAGCGCACATCGGAGATGTTCAGCATGAGGTGAAAAAATAGCATACTGATCAAGCTCCAACTGCCTGTCAAAAACTGATCTTGCTAAATCCACTGATGAGTCTTGTGATTGCACTAAGTAATGTCACACTGTCTGCAAGTCATTCTATGGTTTGAATTAGGAGAAAGAAGGGAATTCTCACAGTTGTCCAACTTGTCCACATACAGTAGTCCTGTATCTATGTTTGGTGTCATGGATGGTAATCATTGTCATGCTTCTTTGCACTGTTGCACTTTAGTAGCAACACTGTGGGGGTTTAAAGGGGTGGGGTAGTTACGAGAGTTCCTACTGGTGTTCCCAATGCGCTCACACAGACACATCTGCTTCACTTTTGACCCGCTCCCTCCCATCTGAACCCCTACCGTCATTTCTTCCCCCGACCCCACCTCCTCTTCCCCTGGGCTGACCCTGGAGAGGGAGAACCCCTGCTGAGAGAGCTGGACTGGAAGAAATTCCTCCAGTCATCGTCCCCATTCACCTCTCATTGTTCCTGCTCTGACTCCTCACAGACCTGCTTTCACGGGCCCAGGCGGCCAGACCTGAGGCGCTGGCCAAACGCTCACATTGATGCCATATTTTAGCAAACACAGCAGTCACAAAGGGATTTCAAAAAGCATACAAAGGAGTGCATGTGCTCCACCCTGCTGAGTACTGGCAGGGATAAAGTTCTTTATCTCTCAATAGAATACTTAAGAATAACACGAATGGGCATTTTAAACAGACACTACAAAAGGATGAAGGGAGTCAGAGTAGCTATTTCTAGAATCAAAGCTTTGGCCTTTCACAGAGTACTGTAGGCTACACCTACAGAACAATTCACCATCTGATTTTGGCTAGCTAGTTTGCGTTTTAACTTATTTATCATGGTCTAGAGGGCATTCCTGTACTTTATCTAATCTTGCATTCGGACATTTATGGGGCCAAGACTCATGTCTCTTCAACTAATGAATAAGCAGAATCCTAATTAGGCTGGATTCCCTTAATCAAATTAGCTATGTCTCAATGCTTTTTACTTTAGAGCAATGCGTTCCTGAATTAACTCACCTTCCCATTCTTGTCAAGAGGAATTTGTTTGCATGTGCATTCTGTTAGATTGGTACGTAGCTATGGGAGTTCTATAAAAACCAATAACGTGCTCCACATTTATCAAGAGCATGGCGGGCCGGGCAGGCAGAGGAGACCAAAGTAATGTCTCTCATTTTGATTTGGTTTTATAGTTTAAATTGAGACATGTCTCCACAGGGAGCAAGAACAAGATTATGTTCGAACACTGCTGAGGAATCCGCAATGACCCATTTAATACCCATGATGGCAAAGACACCAGTTGTCATATGATTATTCACTCAGTCGATAAAACCTTAGTTGGTGGTATTTGAAGTAAAGCTAGCCTGTTGGATGTCTCAGGGACATGAGAGATCTAGTAGTCTCTCCTGTGGCCTTTCAACAGGCTGATAGAGGATGTCTGTCTGTCCGTCCAGCCCACTCCAGACCAAAGCGTCCATCTTTTATTGGGTATTTCTATAGAGCCTGCCTGCCGTCGGCCTGAGCCCTGGCCATGAAGGTTTACTGGGAAGGACCAGGAGAGGAGAAAGGAGAGCTGATTTACATCCCAAATGGCACCCTATTCCCTATATAGTGCACTATATAGGGAATAGGGTGTCATTTGGGGCACAGCCATGGGATGTTTTGTAAAGGACAATACTATAACTTACAGCTTTTCATGTTTCTCACAAAGCGACTGCATAAAAAGAAACTGTAGAGTTCGGTCCTCGACGCTGGGAAATTCATCCCATCCCACATTTGGATCCCAACTTGATCTCATTTACATTGATCTAGTGTTCAACCGTCTGCAGCTTATTCATTCTGCGTGGAGCTTTCAGCCTTTGGCTCTCGGGGAATAGAGGAGAACCGGGTAAAATATGACGCATATTGGATAGAAGCCCTGTGTTCCAGTGCTTAGATAGGCAGGGAGGGAAGAGGGAGCAGACAACGTGGAACAGAACAAATTAATCCTGTCTCCTCACACCCTCCCCAGCCATTCCCAGTCAGAACCACTGATTAACATTACAGGCCTCTGGTCTCTCTGCTCTCTCTCTCTGCTCCACTGAGCTCATTACAAAAAGCTGTCCACGAACCACAGTACAGTATAATATGACCTCTGTTATGATGGATAAACACTCTTGAAATGCATAAGAGTAATACACATCAGTCCCCTGCCTTTTCAAGGCAGCATGTTATTGCTATATCTTATTTAGCTCTTAAAATATTAATTGACCCGACCAACAGTTTTACCATTGTGGACCCCACTGCACACGCGCTCGCGCACACAAACACACACACACAAAGCTGCTTTTCGATAGAGGCCCACATTGCCATGGCAACCCCCCTTCAGTCAGGACATGTCACGGAGTGCCAGACACATTGTGGGCTCTTAGTTAATAATTCAGTGATAAATTAACGGTTTTGTGAGGAAAACAGGTGCCAGAATGTCAGAGGGCTTAGGGGAAATAGCTGGGTGGAAAAAGAGAGAGAAAAAGAGAGAGAGAAAGGGAGGGGGGGAGACAGTAAGAGAGGGGTGTTTCTTCCGCTCCTCTTGTGTTTGAGGCACAAAAGCTGCTCTCTGAATGCAGGCTCTTAATCCAAACTCGGACTCTGTATGGCTGGGCTCCACTGTGCAAGTTTTTATTTAGGGAAGAATGCAACGTAAAAGCAGGGGGATTGTAAAGGAGTAAAAAGCCAGTACTCAATAGGCATCTACAGCATCGTATCTTCCACAGGCGTGGGTCGCCCCTGAGGCCTACATACTGCAGGGTCAAAGATCACCAAGGCAGGGGGCACAATCTTTACTCCCGCTGGTGTTCAGAACAATCCTCCTGCCTGCCTACATGTCTCTCTCTCTCACAGTGTGTGTGCAGGGCTGACTGGTTTACAGAATGGGCAGACCAGACACACACAGGGAGAATGTCTGTGTAAAAGCAAAAATATCTCTCACCCTAGACCTGCATACCCCATGAGTCAATTATTAAACGAGTGTAGCCCAGAACTGTAGAAAGTTCACCGCTTGCATTGCTTTGGAATAATAATAATAATAATACACAAGATACACTGTAAACTAGGGCCGGTACGATACCAGTATTGTGATACTCGTTAGTATCGTGGCACGAAGCGGATTTAACTTCTTTAGGAAAACAGCCTTCATGCTGGAAACAAACTATAGCACACAATATTTTACATACACCAGTTCTTAAAGGACCAAAGAATTTGGTCTGCTTCGTGTTTTCATTTTTGCCATGTAAAAAAATATTGAGATACTGGTATCATCAGAGCCCTACTTTAGTGTGGACCAGTATAAAAGCTCCAGTGGTGAATGTAAGCTCCTGTCATCCTTCCTCTCATCAAGTCAAGGCCTGCTGGGTCTCTCAGATAGAGATAAAGATAGCAGAGAGAGCGAGAGAGGTTCTGGCTCTGCACCAAATGGCCCTGCTCTGGTCTGGCCACTGGGCACGGCCGCCAGTCCGTTATAGATTGGCATCACCATGGCCCGCCTGCCTCACCCACTGGGAGAGAGAGAGAGAGAGAGAGAACTGCCCTCAGGGCACATTTTTCCTGGTTGTCCCAGGTGCCTGCCAGAGGCCAGGACCCACTCCAATACATTATGGAGTGGTTCCTGGCATGGGGCCGGCTAGACAGTGCAGCCTCAGCATCCTCCTCAACTCAAAACACACACAAACACCACATCCTGAAAACACATGCCCACACACACCTTGTTAAGACCACATTAAGCCTTTGCTGGTACCTGCTTAGCCTCCATGATGATCCAAATAGAAAACATTACTGAGCATTACAATAGCATAGCCTACTATAACACACATGGAGAAACCACAAGAATAACCTGAAAATCCTCCTATGCTTTTATATGGATTTAGTGAATAAACAAGAGGGATACATTTAGCTGTGATTCATAGAAGTACATAAATCAAGTGAAACAGGGTTCTGTTTAGGCTGGATTGGAGGCTTCGGTCGACTGGGTTCTTAGAGTACCACAGGGAGGGGGAGATGTGCATTTACACATCTCCCTCTTTTGACCAATGCTTGACCCCACGTTTAACTCCCACTCCTCCTTCTATTCCCTGGAAGAGACTGAACTTGCATCCCAAATGGTACCCTATTCCCTTTTTAGTACACTACTTTTGATGAGGGCCCTGGTCAAAAGTAGTGCACTATAAAGGGAATAGGGTGCCATTTGGGATGTAACCAGAGAGACTGAGTGGTTGTGCTTTTCCAGCTTCAGGTCCCATCTCAACACAGGTGATTAATATTGATATCAACACTGCAGCAGCACAGCAGCTTTACATGGACAGACACATTATCACAGTAGATCTTTCAGAACACACCATCTCCTTCTGAGGATTTCTGCCTTCCTATACTTTGAGTTTACTGAAACACTAGGATTGTTAGATCCATTGGCATCATACATCATGTTAGGTGTTACATAAAAGTTATTGTATGCATGTCTTATATGTATGTAGTCTCCTGAGTGGCGCAGTGGTCTAAGGCGCCGCATCGCAGTGCTAACTGCGCCACTAGAGATCCTGGTTCGAATCCAGGCTCTGTCGCAGCTGGCCGTGACCGGGAGACTCATGGGCGGCGCACAATTGGCCCAGCGTCGTCCAGGGTAGGGGAGGGAATGGCCGGCAGGGAGGTAGCTCAGTTGGTAGAGCATGGCGTTTGCAACGCCAGGGTTGTGGGTTTGATTCCCATGGGGTATGAAAATTAAAAAAGAATAATATATGCACTAACTGTAAGTCGCTCTGGATAAGAGCGTCTGCTAAATGATGTAAATGTAATGTAAAATGTTATATAGGTCTATGTGTTGTTAGTGCTGGGCTTGGACTTCTAATGCAACACTAGTACTGCAATAAACCCAAACTACTCCTTACAAAAGACTAAAGCATTTTCTGATGTCCTTGAAACATTATTAGGCTCCTCAAAGAGCCTGAGCAATGTTATGAAATGATCCAATAAAACATTAGGCGATATACACACTGTAACCCCCCAGAGAGATAGATGGTGCATTTTAGTGAAGGTGTATGTTAGGTTTCATTATGCTCTCCAAGGCCAATGAGTAGGGTTGTAAATCACAGTGACACTGACCATGCGACTGTACTGCATCATAAACTATAGACCAGTGGCTGCTAGCACCCAGATACTTGGCTCCAACTCCGCAAGACCAGAGTCAATACAGACACTCTCTCACACCCTCCCCCCCACTGTTATCTGGGCCTGATAGATGCCTGCCTGTGATCCAAGGCTTTATATGAGACTGATTTCTCACCTCTACTTCAATACACCCACATCACGTTCACAGTACAGAATGCATGTCATAAAGGGATAGGACGGTCTTGAGAAAGGCCACTAGGCAGAAAGGTCGACCGAAGTGCCCCTGTGAACATGGAGTAAAAAGATACGTATCACCAGCATTTCTGCCTCCCAGCCATTCATTTTCTACAGAAATGGAATGACATGTACAGTATACATCTATTCTGCTGTCCTCTGGGGAGAGGAGTTGTAGCTCATCCCGTTCCTCCATTACCTGGTACCAGATTAAATCTTACAGTGACATTGGGTTACATTGTGAAACTTGATCTCCATCCATTAACCCATTTCCTCCTCTCCTCTTACGCTCATTAAAAGGCACATCTGTTTTGTGTTGCTGCAGGCAGGGCTCTGGAGGTTAAGGCTGAGCTGTACATCTGGACACCCGCCTACACCCCCTCCCCGCAACCCGCACCAATAAACCCCCCTCCTGCCCCCTGACAGTTTACAACCCCATTCTCACAGCAGCACCAACATGTATAGAGAATCTCCTCCTAATCTCCTCTACCCTCCAACACCACCCCCCTCCTCAACACCCCCCTCCTCTGCCCTCTCTCCCACTTCTCCCTGATCTGCTTTGCTCCAACAATATGTTCTCAAATCAGACGAGCATGGATTGGGCGGCTGGTCAGAGAGACTTATGGGTGCAGCTTTCATTGGTGCTCCGGCTTAAGACCTCCACAAACCACAACATGGACCAAAAATCCCCCAACTCCTTGACCTCATTTTTACCAAGTAATTTGAAATGGCAATGCATGGAATGAATGCATGTATGAAAACATATACTGATATCCAGGCTCTGTCGTAGCCGGCCTCGACCGGGAGACCCATGGGGCGGCGCACAATTGGCCCAGCGTCGTCCAGGGTAGGGGAGGGAATGGCCGGCAGGGATGTAGCTCAGTTGGTAGAGCATGGCGTTTGCAACGCCAGGGTTGTGGGTTCGATTCCCATGGGGGCCAGTATGAAAAATAAATAAAAAAAATAATGTATGCACTCACTAACTGTAAGTCGCTCTGGATAAGAGCGTCTGCTAAATGACTAAAATGTAATATGGATCCCCCTGCAGCCCAGGAGATTTATGAGAGTTAGCTCTGAAGTATGGGTCTGACCAGGGTGTATGTGTACAGTACAAGAGTTAGTCTGTACGTGTGTGTGTGTGTGTGTGTGAGTGTGAGTGAGAGAGACAAAGAGAGAACAAGCCTGAGAGACCGATTAGGAGAGATGGAGAGAGGGAGCCAGGCCGAGGGCAGCCTGCCCTACAGACAGCTGAGAAGCTGGTTCAGGGTCACATCCCCCAACTGGAGGGCTGACTAACTGACAGGGCAGCCGTGGCCCAGTCCTGCTGGGGGGAATAAAAGGTCAGGCTGTTAATACCTAAGCAGAAAGAACATGGCCTTAAAGAAGATCCCTGCCACTTGCCTCCCCTAATGTTCCCCTAGCCAACCCCACAAGCCTCATCCCCTCTGACCCGGCAGCCCAGCCATGTCACATGAAAACTAGAAGGACACTGAGCAATGTCCTTCTTCAAAGCCTTCCCATCCTGTACAGGCCTCATCCCGCACACACACACGCGCACACACACACAGAAAGACAGTGAGTCAGAGGATAAAACACAGCTGGTAGAAGCAGCTAAATCGGCAGTCCTCAGCAGAGCGTTCCATGTCTAGAGGTAAAGTGAGCAGCCCTAGCCTCCTCTTCAAGCTTCCCATGCATCAAGTGAAAGGCACACAGTGAGTGGTGCTTTGCTCTCTGTTTGTAATTCAGCAACAGCATCCCAACAGCACAGATCTGAGGTCTCCCACAGACAGGGAGCGAGGTCACTAGCCCTTGGTAAGCCATAGTTTCTGTGATCTTATTTCAGCAGTTTAGGGGTTTGCTAGACAAGATGATGTAATCCACACAGCTTAAAATTATATTTCCACCATCCAGTCGGTCTATAATACCTCATGTAACTGCATTGTTATTGGAGCCAATAGCAGTCAAATCTCATTGATCTGTATCAATAGGTATGCATGATCCCTGTGGGAGAGGCTAGGCAGTGAAACCAAGGAGCGCCTCTGGTAACCCACTGACTGTGACTGCTTTGGGCTAGACTTTGCGTCTCTGCATAGGAGGGAGGGGTGTGAAATTTTACATAAAACCTCAGAACGATGTTCTTTAATTTTGACCCAGTTTTTTTTGTAAAATCCCCCCAGTACAATATTAACACTGGTGGAGTAGAGTGGTGAACTGTGGAGTAAAGTTCTAAGCTGCCTCATGAGTACTTAGTTGACTTACTGGCCTCATTCTCCTACAAATCACACTTTCGTCTCAATCCACACACAGCAGCAGATCATTACACAGTTAACCCACAGAGACACTGTGCTGCTCTACTGAAACACCACCAGACTGTAGGACTGTCAGGTAATAACTACTGTTAGAAAGAGTCTAAAACACATGATTGAATTGGCTGTGACGGGCAGATTTTCCCCCTGTTTTACCCTGGGTTCAGAGAGACAGTATGTCTCCTCCATCTCTGGCCTTTTTAAAAATGTCAAGCTGCACAGAGAAGGAAGGGTAAGGTTGGTCTAGGCTAGGGGAGTTTCACAGTGATTTGTAATCAGGCCTAGCATTTACAGGAAAGGGAAAACTCTTTCAAAGCCTGCCAATAATCGAGAAGGTAGAGAGAAAACCCCCCACTGACTCCATGTTCCTAAGAACTGCTCAGTCCTTTTTTCCCCTCAAAAAGAAGTGAGGAAGAGTGATATGAGAGTTGGAACAAGGACTGTTGGGAGGAGGGAGCTTATCTTTTCCAGTGCGTTTGCAGTCGTTAAGAAGTGGCCAAGAGTTGTTTGCTTCATAGCAGTTTCCCTTCCATTAAGTATGAACAGTGAAACACAAGCAAACAAACTCCTATATCCACACTCAAGGTCATTTTCACATAATATCCTGTAGTACCTTAGTAACCATTATCTCATGTGATCTGTGGCCTGCAGCGAGAGCGAGTGGTGGAGCTTTGATGACATAGTTGGTGGGGACAGACCTATGTCACTTCCTGAATGTCTTAACAAGCAGAGCCTGGTTAGAGAGGTGGGGAAGTGGAGTCCTTTAGCAGTTGGACCTGCTCCAAAACTGCCTCCACTGCACGGCTACAGTAAACTAGCTCACAACTGGAGCCAGCAGAGAGAGAAGGGGCTGGAGGGAGGAGAGTATGTCCAGAGAATAAACTGTCTGCCCTTACTTGACTGGCAGCTCATTGTGGGTTTAAATCCTGGCTGGCCAGAGAAGTGTGATTAATATTTTCCATAGTCTGAGATAAAGGAGTCTCAGGAGGAAAAGAGAGAGAGAGAAGAGGTAGGGAGAGGGCGTGAGAGGGAGTGAGAGAACCACTCTTCTGAGCACTAAAGCTGTTTTTATCTCTATCAAATAATTTCTGGGTAACAATTAAGTACCTTACTGTAATTGTTTTCAATTAAAATTGTCAAAAAGAAACAAAAATAGCTTCTTAGCAAAGAGCAATTTCTCAAGTAAGAACTTTGCTAGGATTGTCTGGGAGTGGTCTGAGTGGAGAGCGGAAAACTGAAAATTAGCTGTTATTGGCAGAGAGGTTTGGAACTCTTTCCTATTGGTCTATTAAGTAATTTCCCACCTGGTGATATCACCAGGCAGGCCAAAACTCCATCCCACCAAAACAGGTATTTTCAAACAGCTTTTACACAATAAAATGGCATAATCATAATCTTCACAATTTCACAGTATTATTCCAACCTCAGTGTGGAAATATATATAAGACACAGGAAAATCACGTTTTTGACTGCACTGGGCCTTTAAGTAATATGTTACCATGAAACCTAAGACCCTGTTGCCAAGCGAGGAGGAACCTCCCAAATATGAGTCACCAGAAGACCACAAGCATAGCCCATAAAAACACAACAACCAGGACAAAATTAAACAGCACAAAGTCCCATAAACCAATAGCAAGGGTCAAAGTTAAATGTAGTTAAAAGCCATAGGCTGCCAACTTTACGAGAAAGACAATTAGCCCACAATGTGTAAACAATTTCCTTTGCTGAATTGCCTCTTGTTTTAGCAAACGTCAGTCTAAACCAACACTGAATGGCCCTGAGTAATGTTGTTTCAGATAAAACTAAATTCCCCAGAGCTTTAGTGAGAGACAAAGAGGACACATGTGCAGCTCTGCTCTGGTTGCATCTGTGGCAGGCTGGAATGCAATGAGGGTTTACTGGGTTTATAAATAACTGTTAGAAACAGGCAGACACAAAAGGCAGCGCTGTTCTGAATCTGCAGGGTCTCTCTCTCTCATCTCTCTCTCAGCCAGCACCCTCCTCTCCGCCCGCCCTGCAGCCCACTCCATCTTACCACTCTCCCTCACTTTCTCAGGAGTGGTTACCACCAGCACCCCAGCCCCACTCCCTCCCGCCCGCCCGCCTCTCCTCACCGTTGCTAGCGTCACCAGAAGCATTTAGTCTGAATGGAGAAAATAAGTCAAGGCAACCCAGGAGTGTCTAAAGGGAGCTATTGTGGCGTGTGTGTG
This sequence comes from Coregonus clupeaformis, assembly GCF_020615455.1. Lineage (NCBI taxonomy): Eukaryota > Metazoa > Chordata > Actinopteri > Salmoniformes > Salmonidae > Coregonus > Coregonus clupeaformis. The sequence continues at coordinate 41,294,490 of NC_059197.1, forward strand.
TGTCCGTGTGAGAGAGACATTGAGGTAGCTTACAGCAGTGCACTTCTCCTCCCCATCAGTCTAGAGGAGGTGACCGTGACTAGCTATAAATCAGCACACAACCAGATGATAATCTAATAGTATATCATGTATTTAATAACTCAAAGAATGTTAATAGGGAAAATCAATACTCCAATTTCAAAACAATAACAGCATCTCCAAAGTCTCTAGAATAGTAGACAGACAAACAAAAAGGTGGCTAATTCATACTTAATCACCCATTGAAATATGCTTGGAGCAGAAAACCCAGCCAGAGCAAGTTTCAGTGTAAAGCTGTGCAGTGCTCCAGAGCTGACAGGGGAGGTTTATGATGAGAATCAATCTGTTTGGCCACATTACAGCCTTCATTCCTCTCCCAGAGTGGACCGCCGCGCTGCCTGTATGCCTGAAGCTTAACCAGCAGAGATAGATATCACTCTCTCCTTTATCTCTCATTCCTTACGCCACCTTTCACTCCTTCCCTCCTTTTCTAATGACGCACTGTCATGCTGTGTCATGACATGCACCGAGACCGAGGGAGGGAGGGAGGGAGAGAGGGGAGGAGGTGAAGGACTGAAAAAGGTTCCACAATAGCCAGTCACACCCCATTTAAATGGCTTCTTACTATCCAGAGTGAAACGGTTATGGGGAGAGCGAGGAGGACGGTGCATTATGCATTTATGTTCCATTCTTCATGGTGTGGCAAATTGGATTGTGACGCTGGATCTGCGGCTCAATGTGATTTGCCTTTGAGTCACACACATAACACAGACTGTGGAGAGAAAACACCACCATCGCAACCAACCAGCTCTATTGTCTCCCCAGCCAGGACACACACATCCCTTTATCAAACACATTACAAAATATATAGACAATTACATGACAGAAAAACTATGGGTGAGTTCATGTTTGATTAGGTATCATTAGCTAATAGCTACAGTATATCTACTCCACCCACCCGGTCTGTAACTCCAGTTGGATTAACAGAGGCCTGAGGGAATGTATTTTAGCTTCAGACAGGTTCACCCTCCACAATCAGACCTCACAAAGGGGCATTTATGTAATATTCACCCAGTTCTCAGTAAGAGGTTTCCCCTACATTGAGGTGCTTTGTTGAGTTCAAACGAACAAGAAACCCACTCAACTGCCCACCACAGCTGGGCTGAACTGTGTCAACCACTTAAACGGAACCAATAGCCTAGACGCCCTGGCCCACATACACTATCCCTTTCTCCCATTTGCACAGATCAAAGGACCAATCAGAGACGCTAAACAGCAGATGAAGCCCATTTCAGATTTAGACCTATTTCGTCACTGTCTGTACTTTCTGCGACTCAGCAAAAATATTATCTGCACAATGTTGTTTGCATCCAGTGAGATGTTACTCTACAGACACCCGGGCCGTCCCGTCCACGACATCGAGCGGATCTAATTAAATGCTGTTCCACATTAACAGGATTGGGCGAACTCACCATTTCCTGCCCCGCTCCCCATGGCCTTTGAGTGGCACTCAGGCTAATGCATAGAAACAGGAACAGGATGAAATGCTAGACACAAGCGAAACCGACATCAACACACACGGCAAACCTGCTCACATTATTGCCTTGCGGTGGTGGAACATGGCGACAAGGCAGCGGTGTTGTAGTCACACAAAAGCTGTGTTGAGACCACTGCAGACAGAGGAACAGGCTGTAAAGGCTTGAGTCTTTATGTAGCCCAAGGCTACAGTAAAACTAGGAGGTGCAATGCCATGGAATTAAATATAACAATTTAATAGGATCTCTATGTGTAATGCCCTGTAATAATGTAATTCCTAATCACACTACATTTATAAGCATGTTCTTTAAATCTTAATTTCCTTTTCTTTGTCTGCAGTCAATTGGTCGTTATTGGACTTTAGGGTTTGACATTTCAAAACATAAGGCTGCATACATCTCAGCCTCACTTTCCCACTGCTACCAGCAGGCTCCTGCCAAAGACCCAACCAAGAAGCGGTGGTTTGCCAAGCAAATAGTTACGCAATGTGGTAGTCAGACTATGTGTAAAAGGCTGCATTTGTGAGCTGGTTGATTCAAGCTGCCTCTATCCATAGATAATCATGCTGAAGCTTGGCCTTCTCACTGGGGACTGAAGACAGTCAAGCTGATGATAGTAACAGAGGGAGAGGGAATAAGCTTCATGCATGTCTTGACAGAGGGGAGAAAAACACTATGAAATACATTTTGTACAAGCTCTCTCTTCCATTATACTGGGCTGCTAAAAGACAGTTAACTGCATATTTTTCCTCGTTACATGTTTTTAGCTTGGAACCACCTGGAGAACCAAATGGTAAAATGGACAAAAACAAACAGTCTAGAGGACATCTAAACTAAGAGCTTTGAGACATAAACAGTAGGCCAATGTTCCCCCTTGGCAAACCAAAAGGTCAAATAAGAGGCTGCTAGACCGCCTCCTGATCCATTCTGTTTATGTGGTAATTCACTTTTGTTAGACAACACATAGCAACTGTTCAAGATCTCCCAATTCGCTCATTTGTCCTCCTGCACAATTGCAATAGCTGGGTTGGAATGGGTTAGCTCAAAGAATGTTTATAATTTGTGACAGAAAACCTACCACAAGCAGACCACACAGTCTGCTCTTTGCTCCTACATGTCACTCCTGTTCTACTCTCTGTTTTACAGGGACTGACACATTTCCTACCATTCTAAGCTACTTCAAATCACTCCCAAACACACGGCCTCCTCCCCAACACTCTCCCAGCCTCTCACAGGGGGAGTTCACATTCACAAGGCTAAAACGGAGGGGAACTGCAATAGCCCTCTGAATGACAATGCATAGTGTTGAAATCTAAGTGAGACAACGTTCATCTGTTGCTCACTAAGTCCAAAGAGATCCTATAAATTACCTATAGAGTCTATGTGATTCGATGACCATGGCTGGATATTTTTTGGGTGTTTCTGAAACCTCCGTCAACATCCTCCACCAGGGGAAGTGTGTGCTGTGCAGTGATGGTTCCCAACCATCTAAACAACATGGCATTTGTTGGTCTGTATTCAGTCGTACCACAGTAAAACCCAACAAAGAGCTTCTGTCACACCACTCTACCTCGTCCTGCTCCATAAATCAGCTGGCATGATTACAACGGCCGGGGCAGCAATTAGGTATCAAAATGTAATATTCAGCTATTTGTTGTGCTCTCCTTTTGTTTCTGGCACGGCGGAAAGCTGAAAAGCAGTTTTGTTATATGCTTTTCCCCAGAGGGATACAATGTCCACTTGTGTTACCCACCGGATCACGCTGGGTGGTCCGGCCAAGTAAACAACAAATGGAACGGCCTGGACCGGTTCAGCCCAGATCAGACTGCTATCCCTGTGTGGTATATATATATATATATATATATTTTTTTTTCTCGCTTCTCTAAAACTACGGCATCCCCCACCACAAAACAAACTGCTCAATGCCACCATTATTTATTTTAATGAGCTCACAAACACTCTGAATTGCCTGACTGTTTAATTGAGAGAATCAGTCAGCGAATTTCATACATCACACAACAAAGACAAAAAACTAAATGACCGATCCCAGGGCTGGGACGAAAGTACAGTGGAAGAAGTGTACAAAAGGGACATCTCAATATAATGTTGTTTTATTGAATTGATTCTCTTCCAGTGTTTTGCTCTGGACACAAATGTCCCACAGAAACTCAGAGCTAATTGTTCCTCCTAACACAGGCCCTCATCTCAGAATGACAATGTCTTTCTCACTCTCTCAAGATTTTCATATACACTGAGTGTACAAAACATTAGGAATACCTGCTTTTTCCATGACAGACTGACCAGGTGAATCCTGGTGAAAGCTATGATCCCTTATTGATGTCACCTGTTAAATCCACTTCAATCAGTGTAGATGAAGGTGAGGAGACAGGTTAAATAAATATTTTTTAGCCTTCAGACAATTGAGACATGGATTATGTATATGTGTGCCATTCAGAGGGTGAATGGACAAGACAAAATATTTAAGTGCCTTTGAACGGGGTATGGTAGTAGGTGCCAGGCGCACCAGTTTGAGTGTGTCAAGAACTGCAACAATGCTGGGGTTTTCACACTCAACAGTTTCCCGTGTGTATCAAGAATGGTCCACCACCCAAAGGACATCCAGCCAACTTGACACAACTGTGGGAAGCATTGGAGTCACCTTGTAGAGTCCATGCCCTGACAAATTGAGGCTGTTCTGAGGGCAAAAAGGGGTGCAACTCAATATTAGGAAGGTGTTCCTAATGTTTTGTACACTCAAAGGAATGTTCACATCCAAGTCTCATCCATTTCGTTTTCCCTCCTTGAACTCAAGACTCTAATGAATTCCCAGCCCGCTCTCTTATGCTTCCTTAGATCTTGATGATTAGCTGAAGTAATTGCCAGCGAGCAGCATGAGTTGACTTGTCCATGCAAAAGCCTTGGTCTGCCCACCACTCCCACAGCACAGCTAGGTCCATAGCAACATCCATCTTCTGCAGATGCATCTCTGATAAGCCTGTTGTACACTCCATCATTCTAGGGCTCAGTCTTGATTCTATGGAACTAACAAGGACAAGCAATAGCTTTTACATCAATGTCATGGGATGACATACTTGGAAACTGGAAGGCTACAGCTGAAAACAGATTGAACCTTTACGTGACCAATAGAAAACACTGACAGGATAAGATGGTTCTCCAGTGAGATCAAAAGTGACTAAGGGTATCAGCTGACACAGTACTTACGTGATAAGACCTCTTACATTATTGACATCTCAAAAGCTCTCTAAACCCTAAATACTTCATTTTTTTTACCTCAACCAACCTTAACTAGGCCTCATGCTGGTTGATAATAAACAGCAGAATATCAGGAAAGCTGAAAATAAAATGTTTTTCACAGTCATTGGACATGAGACCAGAGCCATAAGGGGTGTTCAGCTCATGGCTTATTTCCCGATCAGAGTGTTGCCTACGTGAAGCCTGTTCAATTCTGGCCACACATCTATTCATGTAATCTGTGGGAAAATCAGTGGGTCAGAGTAGAGTAGGCATCAGGACTGGGGGGTTTATTTGATTAATACCAAATACCCGCTTAATTGCTGAAGTGGCGTGTTTCATTAGCCCATGGCGAGCAGAGCAAAGCGGCACACAGCTCCTCTTTACAGGAGTAAAAATAAAGCAGGATATCCTGGTCACAGTTCCCTAGCGATGTGTTAATGATTCCCCAGCCTAAAAGCCATGGGACATTTATTATTCTAAATGTTTCTTAGATTATTAGAATTAAAGAGGAGGAAGTTTCCATGTATACATATGTTTATTGATTCAACATAAAGTAAGACAAAAAGTATGTATCATGGACTACAGTGAGGGAAAAAAGTATTTGATCCCCTGCTGATTTTGTACGTTTGCCCACTGACAAAGACATGATCAGTCTATAATTTTAATGGTAGGTTTATTTGAACAGTGAGAGACAGAATAACAACAACAAAATCCAGAAAAACGCATGTCAAAAATGTTATAAATTGATTTGCATTTTAATGAGGGAAATAAGTATTTGACCCCTCTGCAAAACATGATTTAGTATTGGTGGCAAAACCCTTGTTGGCAATCACAGAGGTCAGACATTTCTTGTAGTTGGCCACCAGGTTTGCACACATCTCAGGAGGGATTTTGTTCCACTCCTCTTTGCAGATCTTCTCCAAGTCATTAAGGTTTCGAGGCTGACGCTTTGGCAACTCGAACCTTCAGCTCCCCTCCACAGATTTTCTATGGGATTAAGGTCTGGAGACTGGCTAGGCCACTCCAGGACCTTAATGTGCTTCTTCTTGAGCCACTCCTTTGTTGCCTTGGCCATGTGTTTTGGGTCATTGTCATGCTGGAATACCCATCCACAACCCATTTTCAATGCCCTGGCTGAGGGAAGGAGGTTCTCACCCAAGATTTGACGGTACATGGCCCCGTCCATCGTCCCTTTGATGCGGTGAAGTTGTCCTGTCCCCTTAGCAGAAAAACACCCCCAAAGCATAATGTTTCCACCTCCATGTTTGACGGTGGGGATGGTGTTCTTGGGGTCATATGCAGCATTCCTCCTCCTCCAAACACGGCGAGTTGAGTTGATGCCAAAGAGCTTGATTTTGGTCTCATCTGACCACAACACTTTCACCCAGTTCTCCTCTGAATCATTCAGATGTTCATTGGCAAACTTCAGACGGCCCTGTATATGTGCTTTCTTGAGCAGGGGGACCTTGCGGGCAATACAGGATTTCAGTCCTTCACGGCGTAGTGTGTTACCAATTGTTTTCTTGGTGACTATGGTCCCAGCTGCCTTGAGATCATTGACAAGATCCTCCCGTGTAGTTCTGGGCTGATTCCTCACCGTTCTCATGATCATTGCAACTCCACGAGGTGAGATCTTGCATGGAGCCCCAGGCAGAGGGAGATTTACAGTTATTTTGTGTTTCTTCCATTTGCGAATAATCGCACCAACTGTTGTCACCTTCTCACCAAGCTGCTTGGCGATGGTCTTGTAGCCCATTCCAGCCTTGTGTAAGTATACAATCTTGTCCCTGACATCCTTGGAGAGCTCTTTGGTCTTGGCCATGGTGTAGAGTTTGGAATCTGATTGATTGATTGCTTCTGTGGACAAGTGTCTTTTATACAGGTAACAAGCTGAGATTAGGAGCACTCCCTTTAAGTGTGCTCCAAATCTCAATTTGTTACCTGTATAAAAGACACCTGGGAGCCAGAAATCTTTCTGATTGAGAAGGGGTCAAATACTTATTTCCCTCATTAAAATGCAAATCAATTTATAAAATGTTGAAATGCGTTTTTCTGGATTTTTTTGTTGTTATTCTGTCTCTCACTGTTCAAATAAACCTACCATTAAAATTATAGACTGATAATTTCTTTGTCAGTGGGCAAACGTACAAAATCAGCAGGGGATCAAATACTTTTTTCCCCTCACTGTAGCTGCTTGTACTTGTTAAATGTACATGAGCATACAGAATCTAAAAAACACTACTGGCTGGACTCATCAAATAGCAGGCTCCTGTGCAGCAAAAATACACCCTCTCATTAAAATAGAAATGTGTTTTGTTTCATTTCACAATGTAAACATTGTGTAATTAAAGCATTACTTATATAAATCTGCATTAATGTGGTGCAGTAACAATTACATTTCTCTGCAGTTTCCAGAATAATTGCAGTCAGTCACTGTCTGAATACCCCATTTCTAAACACTACATATGATTTCTCCTCTCTGTCCATCAGACCTCCCCTCTCCCTACCCAAGACAATATTTTTTAAATTAGACCTCTGAGTGTTTACAAAGACAGATTGCTTCATCACACTAGCGACATCGCCTTCCTTCCTGGATACTGTCAGCATCCAACAAGATTTATGACAGTGTCATGCCAAGAAAATAGAAGAAAAAAATAGAACGGATGTAATTCAATTATTTGTATTTCTTCTGTTGTCTAGGAGTGAATGACTGTGGGTTCTTTAAGACGAGAGCTGTGGACTATTCAGGATACAGCCACTATACAGCCACTCCAGCAGCCAATACACAACTCATTTAAAAGTGTTCCTCCCACAAAGGGAGTAAAGCCAGTGGGTGAGAGGGGACTGTATTAACAGTAATATTCCTTATTGAAATAAAGCTCTGGAGCAGGAGAGTAGCATTGGTGTTTAGTAAGGCCCGTCGAGAGAGAGAGAGGGCTTTGCATATATTGAGAGGCATTGTGAGAGCTGGCGAGGGTTCGCTCCACTACTCTAGAAAAACAGCTTTTCGCATACCCAGTCTCTCCTCCACACACACACACACACTCTCTCTCTGCTCTGGGCTGGCCAGCCCCTTCTCATCCGCTACCTGAGTAGTGTATATTCCTCCAACACCCAGCAGCCTAACTGTTCCTCAGCCACCCTATGCCCAGATGCCAAGAGCTCTACAGTGGACCAGTGTGAACCCAGCTAATAATTAATTGCATGTAATTAAGATGGCAGGCTCCCTGTACTTGTAAAGACCCATTAGCCCAATGTATCAGCATGCTGTAATGGCTTTGTATGATGTGGATTTCTGGAGTATCACTCCTTCTCACCCACTCTCACACCCCCCCGCCCTCCTCCCGCTTCCAGCCCTCACGCTCCCTAAACTTGAGTGACATTGACGCTTGTTGCGGCACCCTGTCGAGGTCAGAAATCACTCAGTGAGGGTTGTAATGAGAGGAGCAGCCCTTGTACAGTTGGCAATTTGCCAGACTCATGATGACAGGCGAGGCAGGGTGGACTTCAGAAGCGGGACCATTTTAGTTCTTGCCATTAACAGCACATCAACGATCCCACCAGTCAGTCAGCCAGCTGCCCAGGCCTGAAACCCAGCAGCCCCCATACTCTGCTCCCCCACATCCCATCATACCCTGCACCCGGTCCTCAGCCTGACTCAAACCACCAGTCAGTCGCCATTCCATTGAAGAAAAAAGGCAATTTAATGCATAAAGGGATAAATGGGTGAACAATTACATTTTTTATCAAGCTGAAAGGATCTCTCGGGAGAAGGGGAGAGTTAAAAAGGGGGGAGATTTGCTTGTTTCCAAAAAAAGCTTGTTTAATCCTTGACACCTGTCAAATGGCTCACACTACACAGCCCCCACGGCTCACACTACACAGCCCCCACGGCTCACACTACACAGCCCCCACGGCTCACACTACACAGCCCCCACGGCTCACACTACACAGCCCCCACGGCTCACACTACACAGCCCCCACGGCTCACACTACACAGCCCCCACGGCTCACACTACACAGCCCCCACGGCTCACACTACACAGCCCCCACGGCTCACACTACACAGCCCCCACGGCTCACACTACACAGCCCCCAAGGCTCACACTACACAGCCCCCACGGCTCACACTACACAGCCCCCACGGCTCACACTACACAGCCCCCAAGGCTCACACTACACAGCCCCCACGGCTCACACTACACAGCCCCCACGGCTCACACTACACAGCCCCCACGGCTCACACCACACAGCCCCCACGGCTCACACTACACAGCCCCCACGGCTCACACTACACAGCCCCACGGCTCACACTACACAGCCCCCACGGCTCACACTACACAGCCCCCCAAGGCTCACACTACACAGCCCCCCACGGCTCACACCACACAGCCCCCACGGCTCACACTACACAGCCCCCACGGCTCACACTACACAGCCCCCACGGCTCACACTACACAGCCCCCACGGCTCACACTACACAGCCCCCACGGCTCACACTACACAGCCCCCACGGCTCACACTACACAGCACCGACGGTTCATAAAAGGCTGCGGTTGAGGCTTAACCCTACGAGTACCTCGTCATTGAGTGAGTGTCCCTGCTCAGTCACCAGACCCTCGCAGACTAACACACACCACACGGTCATGGCTGGTGTGGTCAACACACCAACACTGAGATATACTATTTTTTATTTATTTAACTAGGTAAGCCAGTTGAGAACAAGTTCTCATTTACAACTGCGACCTGGCCAAGATAAAGCAAAGCAGTGCAATAAAAACAACAACACAGAGTTACATATGGGGTAAACAAAACATAAAGTCAGAAATATAACAGAAAATATATATATACAGTGTGTGCGAATGTAGTAAATTGTGGAGGTAAGGCAATAAATAGGCCATAGTGCAAAATAATTACAATTTCGTATTAACACTGGAGTGATAGATGTGCAGAAGATGATGTGCAAATAGAGATACTGGGGTGCAAATGAGCAAAATAAATAACAATGTAAATAACAATATGGGGATGAGGTAGTTGGGTGGGCTAATTACAGATGGGATGTGTACAGGTGGAGTGATCGGTAAGCTGCTCTGACAACTGATGTTTAAAGTTAGTGAGGGAGATAAGAGTCTCCAGCTTCAGAGATTTTTGCAGTTCGTTCCAGTCATTGGCAGCAGAGAACTGGAAGGAATGGCGGCCAAAGGAGGTGTTGGCTTTGGGGATGACCAGTGAGATATACCTGCTGGAGCGCAGACTACGGGTACATATTGAGTAAGTATGCATCCCAAATGGCACCATATTCCCTATTAGTGCACTACTTTTGACCAATGCCCATAGGGAACGTAGTGCACTATATAGGGAATAGGGTGCCATTTGGGATGCACCCTCTGCTGCAGCCTCTGCTTCAGTGCTATGGCTAAAGTCATCTTACACATGTAGGCTGCCTGAAACTAGACACAGACCAGAGGTCTCCAGGAAGTAAGAAAGAATGTTCAGGTCCGTGTTGAACATTCACACAATACTCTACCACAGACGGGAGGGACACACATCTACCATAAGGAATAGAGGCCAGTTGTGGGTTATGAGCTGCTGTGAATGGAAAAAAATACAAACACAAGATGGAGAATGTGGGGATGGAATAAAAAGATTAAAGAAGCTCTCTACGGTGGGCCTTATCTGTAACGCGTTTCCTTTTCCCCCTCAGCAGTGCTCCATTGCCTGTAGTGTTGTCTCTGCTCTGTGTGGTGGGGATTCCAATCTCAGATAGATATCAAAGCTGCTCACCTAGCAGGCCATAGCAACGGCATGACATGCACATTGCGTCAGGAGGGAATGCGGAAGTCGGAACGATGGGCCGCCTTGCGAGATGAGGGCCTCTGGGAAAACAAACTAGACTAGGAGGGAATGGAGTTAGCTTTGGTCTGCATCAGCCAGGTCAACTTGTTGAAGACCTCTGCCTATAAGGAGCTGGCACACTGGCACGCTAGCATCAGTTACCCTCCATTTCCCTCTATACCTTCACCACACATACAGGGGCCATGAGAAGGCATGAGTTAAGGCTTTAAATGATCTGCAATCACATATTTACTGACATAGACAAGTCAAGTCTCTGAAGTTTTCTCCAAAAGTTATGAGACCAGTGGTATGTAAGAGGCTTTGAAAATGCTGAACATGGAATCCAGCTCATTATTTGCAGTAACCCTCGCGGTTATTGGTTGATGTTGACAAGACAGCGGGGTGCTTGGCCTATGGAGGAGGCTTAGTGGAGTAGAGATGGGAGGGGGTCTGTGAAGAGGATTATGGGGGCCAGACTATTGTTAGAGCAGGAAGAGTGGCAGACACTCAGGCCTAGTGAATAACAGGAAATACTGAGATACAGGTCTGCACGACAAGCTACAGTCCAGTCCTGCTGCATAGGGATTACAGTATTGGATTTATGCAGCCACAAACAATTCCACTCACAGAAAAACCTACGCCGAACTGCTCGTGCAAAATAACATGATGGAGCAGCATGTGAGATTTTCCAGTTTTGTACACTGTATAGTTTTGTCCAAATCAATTGAATGCTTATGGGTTTTAGCCTTTGAAAGCGAGGCCTGCTGAAATTCAGGCTGAGATGACAGAGTGCTGCTCATTTGGGAGATGGCTGGGAGGGGTTGTTGAGAGGCAGAGATCTCCACCAAGCCTGTGAATGCAATTATCCCTGAGATCTTGAGTTGGGGCCACGAACAATTAATACATGTTGTTATCATAATCATACCACAACTATGCATGGAAATAGGGCTAAATTATTTTGTCATTTCACATTGATTGTGGAACAGAATTTAAATTGATGAGTGGGTTACTTCTTGGATGTGTATCCAGTCCAGACCCCCACCTCATAGGGGAAAAAACTAAACCAAAAAGAAGGACCAACACCCCCTCTGAGAGAAGGGAGGAGGAAGGGAGGGCAGAGAAAGAGGGAGGGCAGAGAAGGAGGGAGGGCAGAGAAGGAGGGAGGGCAGAGAGAAGGGAGGGCAGAGAGAAGGGAGGGCAGAGAGGAGGGAGGGCAGAGAGAAGGGAGGGCAGAGAGAAGGGAGGGCAGAGAGGAGGGAGGGCAGAGAGGAGGGAAGGCAGAGAAGGAGGGAAGGAAAGAAAGGCTGACAATCTGTTCTTCCTGCTCTCCTTTGTTTTGGAGGGAAAGGGACACTGCTGTGGGGGTGGAGTCAATCAAAAAGAGAAACAACATAGCGGGAGGTAGTGTGTCAGTGTGTGTCTTCGCATGGGTGTGTGTGTAGGCTATATGTTTAGCTTTTGGTGTCCCTCTACCCCCTCACTTCACACGGATAACAAATCTTTAAGCAGCCCTTTCTGCACTTAAGCGTCTGTTCTCACTCTCCATGCATCGCCCCTTGACTATTAAACTTGAATTGTATTTACTTTCCAAAATGGCACCGCAGCACAGTGATCCCTCGAAGAGCTAGTACCTAACAGTGCCTGCCGCCCGACCTGTATCCGGCATCTACACAATAAATACTTAGCCATATATCCTTTGAACATTATTTTAAACACCAAAGGAAACAGCTGCAGTTGTTAGGCTGTAGTCAGTGACTCAGCTCACATACATACTGTAGCAATTATTCCAACTCTCCTTCGGCTGGCATCCAACAGTACTACAGCTGTCCACGCTTCACCCAAGGGCACTGCCAAAAGTAGGCCATGGCTTCTAGAGGAACTCAAGCTCCTGTTACTGTTGAGGAGGCTTGACTCCCAATCCCTACATTAACACAAAGCCAACACAAATCATAACAACCTTCGCCTGTAACCCCAGCCCCACCACTAATTGTAAACCCCAAAGCCAGACCCAATCTACTCTTCAGTGGCATCCACAGGACTGGCTGTGAGTGGAACGGATTTTGTACATTTGGAAGGTGGGGAATATTGTATATAAGGCGTGTTGGCATCCATTAGTATAAGGATAGCAATTAAAACTAGTATATACACATCATCATAAGCCATAATCATAATCATAGCATGATGACATCAAAGTGAAATGTGACAGAGACATATTTCACTTTGTCACAACGGTACTGAAAATGAAAAGCATGGTAATCTGGAGGAATTTACACGCTGTATTATGACATGTAATGACTGCAATTTAAAGATCAAAGTTGGGACACATCTTTAGGAACGCTTAATTTCCCTCCCTCTCTTCATCAGTGTCTTTAAGGAGAGAAGAAAGGAAGCATGGGAGGATGAAGAATTGCCTCTGACTCCTGTCTCGGATTCTGATTTCCCATGGGCACCTCCACAAACTGAACGTCATAAAGCCCAATGGCAGCCCAATTAAGAGAGAATTCTAGGACAGAAGTTTGGCTTTCAAGGCCAAAGCGACTCATCGGTATCACTTCAAAAAGGAAACTAAATGGGAAGGGAACACAGAACACCCACAGCAGGAGGCTGGAAAGCAAAACAACATGGATATAACCTGTATCTACTGTAAGGCACCACCACCGAGCCAGGGGTAAAGGAATCTACAAACCGATAAAAAAAAAACATTGTGGATGTACCATTATGCTATTATTCAGAAGTATCAAGGCTTGGGAGAGTTGCCTTATAAATAAGACACCCCCCCAACAGTTCAGAATATCCACACACAACAACCCCCAGTATATTATTACTTGATATTCTGGTGCAGTGTGTGGTATATCCATCCCTCATAACTGGCAACTAACTGGCCACAAAAGACATCTGTCTATCTGTTATCTCTATCCCTGAACTTACATAAACCGCTTTGCTTTCCTCCTCTGAAATATTCCTAGCTTTGAGGACAGGCCAGATATTTAGTTTGTCCGGGCTTTCAGCTGTGAAATAAAAAAGTGATGCCGGAATAGGCCTGGGGAGGCCAGTAAGCCACAAGAGTAGAGTTGTTTTGCTTTGTTTCCCCCCAACAGTCTCCTCCAGAAACCCTCTAAAAACACTTACATAGTCAGCATGGAACATGCAAGCATTCAAATAGACACTGCAATAATCGCCATTTAGCCATTTCAGCTTTACCTAGCCGGTATTACATTAGCCTGTCATTCTTAACCATGGAATTGGCTGAATTATGTTGGTTCAAACACCAATATAAAACTTGGATTGAAGGTGTTATTAACAGTTGCATCTCCTAACAGTCAGAGACAGTATGGCAGGAACACCACTAAGTCTTTTAGACAGTGTAATGGGACATGCTGCTATGATATGTTGTAGATCTCCTCCACTAATTAGAGAGGGTAATTTCAGTATACATTATGAACTTATCTCTTCTCCACCCTACTGGCAAATCCCAACCAAGCGCCGTAGCACTAAATGCTCTGTCACCACAACAAAGAGACTGGAGAACTCCCTCTCTCAGACACTCCTTCAGACTCATACTGGGAGGGTCAACTTGGGTGAAGACATGGAGACAAGGCATTCATAACAAAGTGTGAATTGACAGCCTAGTGAGAATGTTCTGGCGAAGGCCCTAAAGACATTCTTACTGTATATGTTTAGAAGGTTTCTATGTATCTCTAGAACATGTTGGCTGTAGAGGGAGTGAACACCTGTCACTAGCGGAGCTGGGGGGGGGGTATGATGTGATGTATGGTGGGAGCTGTCTCTCTTCTTCCAGAGGCTTCTCCCAGAGGGGCCAGGGTGGTTGAGGAGGGGGTGAATCTACAGGTCGGTTATAATCTCACACACCGTGGACGAGTTATTTACATTTTAGTCATTTTAGCAGACGCTCTTATCCAGAGCGACTTACAGTTAGTGAGTGCATACATTTTTCATACTGAGTACAGCAGTTCTGTTCTGTTCAAGTGTTTAAATCAATGTCTTCTTTGGCAGTTCGGCTATTGATTTTGGACAGTTTCTCAGCTTGAACTGGGCTATACTCTGTTAACATTTAGTTTAACTCCCATAAACCTTTGGTAACCCCCCTGCTCCATTTCAACCATCACTCTAAGTACATTTCAGTTACTCCTCTTACTCACTTTCATTGCTTGCTCTTGACTTCAGTGCATACAGTTCCTCCGCCGCTCACTGTGCTCAGTAATTACATGAGAGAGGGAACGAAAAGGAGAAAAAGGTGGTGCTTGGCAGAAACACTGACATTCCAAACGTGAAACCTTCTCCTAAACAGACCTTTAGACTTTATTCTGCTCCAACTCAGCAGCTTTACCAGTCTGTTGGGGATCACATACACGCAAACAGGCTACATTAATTACTACTAAATAACATTACTCTGGACAACATTAAATTCAACAGTAAATAGGCTTTCTGCATGCAGCAGAGCAAAGGATGTGTTGTACGAGATGCACCGACTACCCGTTAAAGACTTAAAACACACCTGCTGGTTCTGAAAGCAGTGAGGCGGTCAAATGAGCAGGTGGTGAGTAACATGCTGCTGCGCCATCGAAATAAGGAGGGGTTAATATGCACTCCGTCTATGACTGCGTCCCAAATGGCACCCCATTCCCTATATAGTGCACTACTTTTGACCAGGGCCCATAGAGCTCTGGTCAAAAGTAGAGCACTATATAGGGAAAAGTGTGCCATTTGGGACACACATTATGTCTATGTACGCTCGGTCTGTCCTCCTCCCAGACTCTCCAGACTGAACTTAACACCTCATCAGGCTGGGAATCCCATTACACTAATGGCTCTGCATGCACACACTCTCAAACATGCTTTAGGAAATTAAAAAGCAAAGAAAACATGGAGGGAAGTGGGATAACCTTTCTATTGGACAGGGATCAACTTCGGCCCTATAAATGTCCCCTTATTCCAATGGCAGATTCTATCCGGTCCAACACAGGTATATTTCTGAGTTGTATAGATTAATCTAAACTCATTGATCTGAAGTAACTGGATAGCAAGGACCATTCATATAACAAGTCTGAAGAGGGCAATCCATCAGTTCATTCTGCATCCAGTAAACCTGATTGAGGCTGAGGGTTTCATGTTGCTGTGGTTATCTGCTAGCTACTCCACTGCATGCTGAGAACAGAGCCGAGCTAAACATCATGTGGCTTTCATTTGGAGCCTGTGTTAACAATGTAGTGCTGGAGAAAAGGCTGCGACTCTCTCTCTCCCTCCGCCAGTAATCTCTCTTTAAAGGCGCAGCGTCTCTAATTGCCTGGACACTTGTGTCCGAGGGTCTCGCTCTTCAGTGAAAAGATGACCTTGCGTGCTCCTTACAACCAGCTTAAGCTGATAAAGCCTTTGATGCTACATGGCCGTGGGATCGGTTCCCCCCAGCCCAAACAGATGCACAGCAAAATAATATTCAAAACAACGATTAGCTCCCAACACAGAGGCACAGGGTATCCCACAGCATTGGCTCAGCCCAGCAGGTGGTCCTCTCCAGACCCATCGCCAGCCACCGCCACCAGGCGTTCCCTTTCATGATTTCCCTGTGCTTATTCTAGACTTATGTTTGGGAACTTGAACGTATGCCTTTAAAGTAACTATTACCTTCAATATGTTTGGAATGCGTGTAGTGGGAGTTTTATTGAGTAACCAAGACGTACAATAATAGATTTTACAACGGGACATGACGGCAGTGGAAATGTACACTGCTATAATGACTAAGTTAACCTGACTGGCTACAGTAAACCAGGCTCTAGTCAGACCCATGCCAGCGCTGCAGCTCCACTGACCTCAGGCTGCGTACCAAATAGGGCCGGGAAGATACCAGTATTGCGATACTCGTTAGTATTGTGGCAAGGAAACAAAACACGAAGAGGATTTAACTTCTTTAGGAAAACACAGCCCTTATGTTGGAAACAAACTTAATTTGGTTGTCATCCAGAGACACATGTATTTATTTACCAAGCTATAGCACACAATATTTTACATATAGCAAGTTTTTAAAGGACCAATAAGTTGTCTGCGTCGTGTTTTCCTTTTTGCTATGGAATAATTGAGATATTGGTATCGTCACAGCCCTAGTACCAAATAGCACCTTATTCCGTATGTAGTGCACTACTTTTGACCAGGGCCCATAGGGTGCACTATAGTAGTGCACTATATAGGGAATAGGGTGCCATTTGGGACGCAGCCTCAGTCTACATAACTTTCACTCAGTCTGTCTCTCACACAACAGATAGTCAGCACCTCCCACATCATCCTCTCTCTCTACGCCACAGCTAGGCCAACTCTGGATGTTTCTTCCTGTGTCTCTTTAAAGCCTTTTTTCTCCTCTCTAAGCAATACCACCATTACTTATTCCTCCATATTGGTTGCCTTGCCACAGCTCCCATCTCTGTACTTTGGCCTGGCTGTACCTTCTGCAGATTCCATGTAATTTCTCAACAATGTAATCACAAGACATTCTTCGCCTGTAAGAAGCTTACAGCTGCAGTGAGCAGACAACTATTTCCCAAACATAGTCTCAGGTCTCTGCTTTGATCTGCACTGGGCACACTGGCTTTACCGTGTTATATTGGGTATATCTTAAAAGTCACTGTAAAATCTATTTAATTTGGCTCTGGGAATCACTTTCATAATTCTAGACTATTGCAAGCAGAAGAGAGGAGACCATAATAGCTTGCTAATGTGATATATTATTATAACCTATAAATGATATGAATCAGTATGCTGGAGGTGGTGCATTACCATTCATATTTCATTTGTTTTCAGGACCAGCTTGCCAAGCAGTGTCCTTGAATAATGGTTAGTGAGTGCTAGTGTGTCCAATGGCTCATACGACACACTAATAGAACTACTGAATCTGTAATTAGGTCAATAAAAAGCAGATGGAATGATGTGAATGTCCTGCCAAGAAGATAGCCGGGCAGGAGGTATCATATCCATTGGGCCAAGTAAATATTATGTCCAATTACATGAAGGGCATATTGCTGTAGTAATGTGTAGGGATAAACAGACGGACACGGTGGACTGACGGATGAACCTAGCAGCATAATAGATTCGATATTTGGATTAGTAATCAAGAAATCGGTCAGAAGAGCATTATGTAAAATCCAAATGGAAACATTAGTATTTGCCAGCTATCTCCAGAGACAGCAGGGAGGGGATGGGAACCAGGGTTGAATCTGATTGGATTCTGACTTCCCCTGGCTGGTATGACGACTGACTGAATGTGCAAAACTGCCTTGGGCAGTGCTCTGCCAAAGTTCTGATCTCAGTCGCCACCGTCGCGCCACCAAAACAGTGCATAAATTGGCCACAAAATTACTGAGTTTCAAGGTGGGTTGTACAGAACAAGCACAAAGCCCCACTGATATGCAAAGATACACTACATATACACAAAGGTATATGGACACCCCTTCCAATTAGTGGATTCGACTATTTCAGCCACACCCGTTGCTGACAGGTGTATAAAATCGAGCACACCACCATGCAATCTTCATAGACAAACATTGGCAGTAGAATGGCCTTACTGAAGAGCTCAGTGACTTTCAATGTGGCACCGTCATAGGAAGCCACCTTTCCAACAAGTCAGTTCGTCAAATTTCTGCCCTGCTAGAGCTGCCCCGGTCAACTGTAAGTGCTGTTATTGTGAATTGGAATCATCTAAGAGCAACAATGGCTCAGCCGTGAAGTGGTAGGCCAAACAAGCTCACAGAACGGGACCGCTGAGTGCTGAAGCGCGTAAAAATAATCTGTCCTCGGTTGCAACACTCACTACAGAGTTCCAAACGGCCTCTGGAAGTAGCATCAGCACAAGAACTGTTCATCGGAAGCTTCATGAAATGGGTTTCCATGGCTGAGCAGGCACACACAAGCCTAAGATCACCATGCGCAATGCCAAGCGTTGGCTGGAGTGGTGTAAAGCTCGCCGCCATTGGACTCTGGAGCAGTGGAAACGCTTTCTCTGGAGTGAAGAATCACGCTTCACCATCTGGCAGTCCGACGGACGAATCTGAGTTTGGCAGATGCCAGGACGACGCTACCTGCACCAATACATAGTGCCAACTGTACAGTTTAGTGGAGGAGGAATAATGGTCTGGGGCTATTTTTCATGGTTCTGGCTAGGCTCCTTAGTTCCACTGAAGGGAAATCTTAATGCTACAGCATACAATGACATTATAGACGATTCTGTGCTTCCAACTTTGTGGCAACAGTTTGGGGAACCTCACTAATGCTCTTGTGGCTGAATGGAAGCAAGTCCCCGTAGCAATGTTCCAACATCTAGTGGAAAGCCTTCCCAGAAGAGTGGAGGCTGTTATAGTAGCAAAGGGGGGACCAACTCCATAGTAATGCACATTATTTTGGAATTAGATATTCGACAAGCAGGTGTCCACATACTTTTGCTGTAGCTAGATTTGGTTCCTTCAGCCACAACCATTCTGACAGTGAGGGGAAACCTGACAATGTTGCATTACCCTAATCAGCTCAAATGGAAAGCTCTTTAGAAAAGTCTTGACGTTCTGCCATAGAGATTGGCTGGAAAAAGGCTGATTCAATATTATGGAAAGGAATCTTTAAGAAAGCACAGTGCGTTGCCATCCAACCTTATTAGACACACACCGGCTCCTGCACTCCACCACCTCATTATCCAGTAGCTGGAGTTGAACGGCTTCCCTACAATCACATCTGTCTTTAGAGGGGGCTAGGGGGCTAGGATCAGAATACGGCACCACGACGAAGTCAAACTAATCTAACCAAGTCGTCAGAGGAGTCAAAAAACCCTTGTCGGGTGAACTCTGTCCAAAAACAGAGGTAGGTTTTTGACCAAAAAGCAGGACAGGAGCAGGGGGAACCTTTTTTTGAGTGACTTTCGAGGAGGTGCTAATTGGCTGTAAGATTCCTGACATGGAGATTAGATGGCTTGGCCTGAACCAAGCCTTGCTCTCCTCCCAGGAGAGATGACTATTGGAGCGCAATGGAATTCTTTGAACTGTCACAAGGGATGTGACAGAACATTATTTCAGGGTTACGTGACTGTTCCCCTTTCACTGGGGCTCACTGAGACTTCAATAGGAACCTTACCCACATCAGTCCCTCTTAAGTAGCAGAGACTTGCAGTACAGTACGTTAAAGAAAACATTTGATTGGAAAGTCAATGGTTATTTGCAAATCTGGACTAAAACAGAAACTATCATTGAAGAGAGGATTTATTGAAAGTTTCCAGCCACAATAAGGATAGTCTCCCTGAGATCCCTGCTCTTTTTCAACTCTTAAACTCGCATGAACTCTCTCTCACTACATATTCTCTCTCCCTCTTCGCTCTTACAGAGAGGTGGATTGGATGCTGCTCTGTCCTCTTTGTCACAAAGCTTTTTAAGAGTAGAGCAGTGCAGAGCAGTCAGTCTCCCAGGCTCCCACAGCACACACCATTAGCCTGAGGGAGTGACCAAACCTTCCTCTCAGTCACACTACTAGTCCTCAGCTTATTCCTCTCCTGCTCAGTGCCTTCCTACAGTAAATGCACTGTAGTTATACAGTTGAAGTCTGAAGTTTACATACAGTGAGGGAAAAAAGTATTTGATCCCCTGCTGATTTTGTACATTTGCCCACTCACAAAGAAATGATCAGTCTATAATTTTAATGGTAGGTTTATTTGAACAGCG
Organism: Coregonus clupeaformis; assembly: GCF_020615455.1. Classification (NCBI taxonomy): domain Eukaryota; kingdom Metazoa; phylum Chordata; class Actinopteri; order Salmoniformes; family Salmonidae; genus Coregonus; species Coregonus clupeaformis. The sequence continues at coordinate 41,314,837 of NC_059197.1, forward strand.
AGAGACAGAATAACAACAAAAAAATCCAGAAGAACACATGTCAAAAATGTTATATATTGATTTGCATTTGTATTTGACCCCCTCTCAATCAGAAAGATTTCTGGCTCCCAGGTGTCTTTTATACAGGTAACGAGCTGAGATTAGGGGCACACTCTTAAAGGGAGTGCTCCTAATCTCACCTTGTTACCTGTATAAAAGATACCTGTCCACAGAAGCAATCAATCAATCAGATTCCAAACTCTCCACCATGGCCAAGACCAAAGAACTCTCCAAGGATGTCAGGGACAAGATTGTAGACCTACACAAGGCTGGAATGGGCTACAAGACCATCGCCAAGCAGCTTGGTGAGAAGGTGACAACAGTTGGTGCGATTATTCGCAAATGGAAGAAACACAAAATAACTGTCAATCTCCCTCGGCCTGGGGCTCCATGCAAGATCTCACCTCGTGGAGTTGCAATGATCATGAGAACGGTGAGGAATCAGCCCAGAACTACACGGGAGGATCTTGTCAATGATCTCAAGGCAGCTGGGACCATAGTCACCAAGAAAACAATTGGTAACACACTACGCCGTGAAGGACTGAAATCCTGCAGCGCCCGCAAGGTCCCCCTGCTCAAGAAAGCACATATACATGCCCGTATGAAGTTTGTCAATAAACATCTGAATGATTCAGAGGAGAACTGGGTGAAAGTGTTGTGGTCAGATGAGACCAAAATCAAGCTCTTTGGCATCAACTCAACTCACTGTGTTTGGAGGAGGAGGAATGCTGCCTATGACCCCAAGAACACCATCCCCACCGTCAAACATGGAGGTGGAAACATTATGCTTTGGGGGTGTTTTTCTGCTAAGGGGAAAGGACAACTTCACCGCATCAAAGGGACGATGGACGGTGCCATGTACCGTCAAATCTTGGGTGAGAACCTCCTTCCCTCAGCCAGGGCATTGAAAATGGGTCGTGGATGGGTATTCCAGCATGACAATGACCCAAAACACATGGCTAAGGCAACAAAGGAGTGGCTCAAGAAGAAGCACATTAAGGTCCTGGAGTGGCCTAGCCAGTCTCCAGACCTTAATCCCATAGAAAATCTGTTGAGTGAGCTGAAGGTTCGAGTTGCCAAACGTCAGCCTCGAAACCTTAATGACTTGGAGAAGATCTGCAAAGAGGAGTGGGACAAAATCCCACCTGAGATGTGTGCAAACCTGGTGGCCAACTACAAGAAATGTCTGACCTCTGTGATTGCCAACAAGGGTTTTGCCACCAAGTACTAAGTCATGTTTTGCAGAGGGGTCAAATACTTATTTCCCTCATTAAAATGCAAATCAATTTATAACATTTTTGACATGCGTTTTTCTGGATTTCTTTGTTGTTATTCTGTCTCTCACTGTTCAAATAAACCTACCATTAAACTTATAGACTGATCATTTCTTTGTGAGTGGGCAAACGTACAAAATCAGCAGGGGATCAAATACTTTTTTCCCTCACTGTAGACCATAGCCAAATACATTTAAACTCAGTTTTTCACAATTCCTGACATTTAATCCTAGTAAAAATTCCCTGTCTTATGTCAGTTAGGATCACCACTTTATTTTAAGAATGTGAAATGTCAGAATAATAGTAGAGAGAATGATTTCTTTCAACTTTGATTTCTTTCATCACATTCCCAGTGGGTCAGTTTACATACACTCAATTAGTATTTGGTAGCATTCCCTTTAAATTGTTTAACTTGGGTCAAATGTTTTGGGTAGCCTTCCACAAGCTTCCCACAATAAATTGGGTGAATTTTGGCCCATTCCTCCTGACAGAGCTGGTGTAACTGAGTCAGGTTTGTAGGCCTCCTTGCTCGCACACGCTTTTTCAGTTCTGTCCACATATTTTCTATAGGATTGAGGTCAGGGCTTTTTTTTTTTTTGTGATGGCCACTCCAATACCTTGACTTTGTTGTCCTTAAGCCATTTTGCCACAACTTTGGAAGTATGCTTTGGGTCATTGTCCATTTGGAAGACCCATTTGCGACCAAGCTTTAACTTCCTGACTGATGTCTTGAGATGTTGCTTAAATATATCCGCATAATTTTCCTTCCTCATGATGCCATCTATTTTGTGAAGTGCACCAGTCCCTCCTGCAGCAAAGCACCCCACAGCATGATGCTGCCACCCCCGTGCTTCACGGTTGGGATGGTGTTCTTCGGCTTGCAAACGACCCCCTTTTTCCTCCAAACATAACAATGGTCATTATGGCCAAACAGTTATATTTTTGTTTCATCAGACCAGAGGGCATTTCTCCAAAAAGTAAGATCTTTGTCCCCGTGTGCAGTTGCAAACCGTAGTCTGGCTTTTTTATGGCGGTTTTGGAGCAGTGGCTTCTTCCTTGCTGAGCGGCCTTTCAGGTTATGTCGATATAGGACTAGTTTTACTGTGGATATAGATACTTTTGTACCTGTTTCCTCCAGCATCTTCACAAGGTCCTTTGCTGTTGTTCTGGGATTGATTTGCACTTTTCGCACCAAAGTACGTTAATCTCTAGGAGACAGAACGCGTCTCCTTCCTGAGCGGTATGATGGCTGCGTGGTCCCATGGTGTTTATAGTTGCGTATTATTGTTTGTACAGATGAACGTGGTACCTTCAGGTGTTTGGAAATTGCTCCCAAGGATGAAACAGACTTGGGGAGGTATACAATTTTTTTTCTGAGGTCTTGGCTGAATTCTTTTGATTTTCCCATGATGTCAAGCAAAGAGGCACTGAGTTTGAAGGTAGGCCTGGAAATACATCCACAGGTAGTCCTGTGTAGCTCAGTTGGTAGAGCATGGCGTTTGCAACGCCAGGGTTGTGGGTTCGTGTTCGATTCCCGTGGGGGGCCAGTATGAAAATGTATGCACTCACTAACTCTAAGTCGCTCTGGATAAGAGCGTCTGCTAAATGACAAAAAAAAGTACACCTCCAATTGACTCAAATTATGTTAATTAGCCTATCAAAAGCTTCTAAAGCCATGACATCATGTTCTGGAATTTTCCAAGCTGTTTAAAGGCACAGTCAACTTAGTATATGTAAACTTCTGACCCACTGGAATTGTGATACAGTGAATTATAAGTGAAATAATCTGTCTGTAAACAATTGTTGGAAAAATTACTTGTGTCATGCACAAACTATAGTTTGTTAACAAGAAATGTGTGTAGTGGTTGAAAATCTAGTTTTAATGACTCCAACCTAAGTGTATGAAAACTTCCAACTTCAACTGTACATAGATTACAGATTGATTATAATGGCAATGTTATATTATAATACGCTGTAATGTTATTTAGGTTATCGCACAGAGGAATAAAAAATAAATAAAAAAATACTCCCACCACTTGCTCCCAACAACTCAATAGTAGACAAGACAGCAGGGCTGGCGCCAATGTGTCAGTGTGCCAGGCTACAAGCTGAGACAGTGGGCCTGTTTGCATAGTAAGCCTCTTTCAGACAGGAGCCAGAGCTGCAGCTCCAGTCACATGACCAGGATTCACACCCTTCTCATTCAACGGTCTGCCATCCATCTCCTATTAGGCTGGTGAGACAATGGCACAGGGAGAGGGGAACGTTTCAGTGTAGAGACTAAGGAGTTCTTGCATTGTATACAAACGGTCATTGAAAATCAACTGCTATTACAGGAGAAAATGCAAACAACAACTGTGAGAGATGAGCTATTTGAGATAAGATGTGCATGTGTAAAAATACTATTTACTTTCCTTCCAGATAAACATTCCTCCGTACATCAGTGCATTGCTCTGACCACGACGCCATGTATCCACTGATCATCATGGTTTCCTATGCCTCCTCTGGAGAAATGTGATCAGAAGGTATGATGAGAGGGAAACTGTAACTGGGGAATGAAACGAACAACATGCAATCTAGGAGAGAAAACAAAAGGAAACCGAAAGACATGAGCTCTGTTCCGGATGGCAGACTGCCTCTGGGGGGCTGGGGTTGCTATGATGTTATTATGCTGGAAATGACTGCAGAACTGCGGTGTGGGGGGTAATTGCAGACTGGAGGACTGTGTGTGTCTGTGTGTGTTCGCTGGAGAGGGGGGTCCTCAAGACCTGGGGAAAACTCAAACCACGTTCGCTAGGCTAACACAGAAATGGCAGCATCGCAAGGAAAACAGCAGATGAGGGTAGGATCATCAAGACAGAATAACAACAATGTTTATTTCCATGGAAAAGAAACTAAGTAATTTCCTTCAATCTTAATTCATATCTAGTCAGTGTCTCTGGTTTTCCATTTCCTGTATTTAACTCATTTGGAGAAAATAAATGAGGAAAGTGGGCATTCTTGGAGAGGCTAGTACAGTGGGGGAAAAAAGTATTTAGTCAGCCACCAATTGTGCATGTTCTCCCACTTAAAAAGATGAGAGAGGCCTGTAATTCTCATCATAGGTACACGTCAACTATGACAGACAAATTGAGAAAAAAAATTCCAGAAAATCACATTGTAGGATTTTTAATGAATTTATTTGCAAATTATGGTGGAAAATAAGTATTTGGTCACCTACAAACAAGCAAGATTTCTGGCTCTCACAGACCTGTAACATCTTCTTTAAGAGGCTCCTCTGTCCTCCACTCGTTACCTTTATTAATGGCACCTGTTTGAACTTGTTATCAGTATAAAAGACACCTGTCCACAACCTCAAACAGTCACACTCCAAACTCCTATATGGCCAAGACCAAAGAGCTGTCAAAGGACTCCAGAAACAAAATTGTAGACCTGCACCAGGCTTGGAAGACTGAATCTGCAATAGGTAAGCAGCTTTGTTTGAAGAAATCAACTGTGGGAGCAATTATTAGGAAATGGAAGACATACAAGACCACTGATAATCTCCCTCGATCTGGGGCTCCACGCAAGATCTCACCCCGTGGGGTCAAAATGATCACAAGAACGGTGAGCAAAAATCCCAGAACCACACGGGGGGACCTAGTGAATGACCTGCAGAGAGCTGGGACCAAAGTAACAAAGCCTACCATCATTAACACACTACGCCGCCAGGGACTCAAATCCTGCAGTGCCAGATGTGTCCCCCTGCTTAAGCCAGTACATGTCCAGGCCCATCTGAAGTTTGCTAGAGTGCATTTGGATGATCCAGAAGAGGATTGGGAGAATGTCATATGGTCAGATGAAACTAAAATATAACTTTTTGGTAAAAACTCAACTCGTCGTGTTTGGAGGACAAAGAATGCTGAGTTGCATCCAAAGAACACCATACCTACTGTGAAGCATGGGGGTGGAAACATCATGCTTTGGGGCTGTTTTTCTGCAAAGGGACCAGGACGACTGATCCGTGTAAAGGAAAGAATGAATGGGGCCATGTATCGTGAGATTTTGAGTGAAAACCTCCTTCCATCAGCAAGGGCATTGAAGATGAAATGTGGCTGGGTCTTTCAGCATGACAATGATCCCAAACACACCGCCCAGGCAACGAAGGAGTGGCTTCGTAAGAAGCATTTCAAGGTCCTGGAGTGGCCTAGCCAGTCTCCAGATCTCAACCCCATAGAAAATCTTTGGAGGGGAGTTGAAAGTCCGTGTTGCCCAGCGACAGCCCCAAAACATCACTGCTCTAGAGGAGATCTGCATGGAGGAATGGGCCAAAATACCAACAACAGTGTGTGAAAACCTTGTGAAGACTTACAGAAAACGTTTGACCTGTGTCATTGCCAACAAAGGGTATATAACAAAGTATTGAGAAACTTTTGTTATTGACCAAATACTTATTTTCCACCATAATTTGCAAATAAATTCATAAAAAATCCTACAATGTGATTTTCTGGAGAAAAAAAATCTCATTTTGTCTGTCATAGTTGACGTGTACCTATGATGAAAATTACAGGCCTCTCTCATCTTTTTAAGTGGGAGAACTTGCACAATTGGTGGCTGACTAAATACTTTTTTCCCCCACTGTATGTGCTAATTGGGGTTGGTTTGGAATAATGTACGTAAGCTGGAGAATCATTGGTTGTTCTCATTGCAGTGTTACTGCAGACAATGTGGTGAAGACATTGCCATGCTAGTACTCTCCTGTGGAAACTTCTGGTCGAAAACCACAGAAAGAGAGCAGAGAGTCCGTATCAATGGGCCAGCTGCAGAATACTGGGGACAAAGCCATAGGCCCGATCCCAGTGTATCTTTTTAGTGGTTCACAGACCACAGACCAAGGTCACAGCCTCAGCGTCTTGGTGTGTTTTCATTTACAGGCAGATAACGGATGTAGAAACAGATCAGGTTGCTTAGAGGAGAGACACACACCGAGACAGAGCGAGAGATTCTGGTTGTAGTTTACAAGCCAGCCACACAGCCCCACTGTTTTCACCAATTTTCAGAGGGTAACTTAAACTCCCCTTTAACATCAACCTATTGTCGCCTCTCACAATATTACAGCGCTCCCAGTAACATGATAAAAAGAGCAGTGAAAGAACTAGTAACACTAGCTTGGTGTGAGAGGCAACATTTGGTACGGGCAACAGAGAGTCGGTCCACAGTGCTTTACCACAGCACACTCTGTTTCCCTGCACCACGGCCTTACTGCCTCTCTCTGCAGAGCAGGTGTCTGCCCACATTCCTCACATGAGCTCTTGTCAAACATGACGTACAGTAACAAAGTAACAGGAACTCACAGCTGCAGGCCAGGCAGGACAATGGAGACATATTACACTACATAAGCGCTTTGAGATTGTCTGAAATAAAAAGCGCTATAGAAAAGTGTAATAAATTAATATTATTTACATTGCAGGACCACAGCCAGGCTCAGTCACACAGTATGTCTCTCAAATGGCACCCTATTCCCCATGTAGTGCAATAATTTTGACCAGAGCCCTATGACCCCTGGTCAAGAAAAGTGCACTAAGTAGGAAATAGGGTGCCATTTGGGACTCACCCTCTATCTCAGGAGGGGCAAGAAGTACAGTACCTTGCAAAAGTATTCATCCCCATTGGCCTTTTTCCTATTTTGTTGCATTACAACCTGTAAATTAAATTGATTTTTATTTGGATTTCATGTAATTGACATACACAAAATAGTCCAAATTGGTGAAGTGAAATGAAAAAAATAAATAACGGAAAAGTGGTTTGTGCATACAGTTGAAGTCGGAAGTTACATACACCTTAGCCAAATACTTTTAATCTCAGTTTTTCACAATTCCTGACATTTAATCCTAGTAAATATTCCCTGTCTTAGGTCAGTTAGGATCGTCACTTTATTTTAAGAATGTGAAATGTCAGAATAATAGTAGAGAGAATGATTTCTTTCAGCTTTTATTTCTTTCATCACATTCCCAGTGGGTCAGAAGTTTACATACACTCAATTAGTATTTGGTAGCATTGCCTTTAAATTGTTTAACTTGGGTCAAACGTTTTGGGTAGCCTTCCACAAGCTTTACACAATAAGTTGGGTGAATTCTGGCCCATTCCTCCTGATAGAGCTGGTGTAACTGAGTCAGGTTTGTAGACGCTTTTTCAGTTCTGCCCACACATTTTCTATAGGATTGAGGTCAGGGCTTTGTGATGGCCACTCCAATACCTTGACTTTGTTGTACTTAAGCCATTTTGCCACAACTTTGGAAGTATGCTTGGGGTCATTGTCTATTTGGAAGACCATTTGCGACCAAGCTTTAACTTCCTGACTGATGTCTTGAGATGTTGCTTCAATATATCCACATAATTTTCCTTCCTCATGATGCCATCTATTTTGTGAAGTGCACTAGTCCCTACCACAGCATGATGCTGCCACCACGTGCTTCACGGTTGGGATGGTGTTCTTCGGCTTGCAAGCCACCCCCTTTTTCCTCCAAACATAACAATGGTCATTATGGCAAAACAGTTCTATTTTTGTTTCATCAGACCAGAGGACATTTCTCCAAAAAAGTACGATCTTTGTCCCCATGTACAGTTGCAAACCGTAGTCTGTCTTTTTATGGTGGTTTTGGAGCAGTGGCTTCTTCCTTGCTGAGCGGCCTTTCAGGTTATGTCGATATAGGACTCGTTTTACTGTGGATATAGATACTTTTGCACCCGTTTCCTCCAGCATCTTCACAAGGGCCTTTGCTGTTGTTCTGGGATTGATTTGCACTTTTCGCACCAAAGTACATTCATCGCATCTCCTTCCTGAGCGGTATGACGGCTGCGTGGTCCCATGGTGTTTAATTTTTGGCTGATTTCTTTTCATTTTCCCATGATGTCAAGCAAAGAGGCACTGAATTTAAAAGTAGGCCTTGAAATACATCCACAGGTACACCTCCAATTGACTCAAATGAAGTCAATTAGCCTATCAGAAGCTTCTAAAGCCATGACATCATTTTCTGGAATTTTCCAAGTTGTTTAAAAAGGCACAGTCAACTTAGCGTATGTAAACTTCTGACCCAGTGGAAATGTGATACAGTGAATTATAAGTGAAATAATCTGTCTATAAACAATTGTTGGAAAAATTACTTGTGTCATGCACAAAGTAGATGTCCTAACCGACTTGCCAAAACTATAGTTTGTTAACAAGAAATTTGTGGTGTGGTTGAAAAACGACTTTTAATGACTCCAACCTAAGTGTATGTAAACTTCCGACTTCAACTGTATGTATTCACCCCCTTTGCTATGAAGCCCCTAAATAAGATCTGGTGCAACCAATTACCTTCAGAAGTCACATAAGTAGTTAAATAAAGTCCACCTGTGTGCAATCTAAGTGTCACATGATCTGTCACATGATCTCAGTATATAAACACACACCTGTTCTGAAAGGCCCCAGCGTCTGCAACACCACTAAGCAAGGGGCACCACCAAGCAAGCGGCACCATGAAGACCAAGGAGCTCTCCAAACATGTCAGGGACAAAGTTGTGGAGAAGTACAGATCAGGGTTGGGTTATAAAAAAATATCTGAAACTTTGAACATCCCACGGAGCACCATTAAATCCATTATTGCCCACCAAAACTCACGGACCAGGCAAGGAGGGCATTAATCAGAGAGGCAACAAAGAGACCAAAGATAACCCTGAAGGAGCTGCAAAGCTCCACAGCGAAGATTGGAGTATCTGTCCATAGGACCACTTTAAGCCGAACACTCCACAGAGCTGGGCTTTACGGAAGAGTGGCCAGAAAAAAAGCCATTGCTTAAAGAAAAAAATAACCAAACACGTTTGGTGTTCGCCAAAAGGCATGTGGGAGACTCCCCAAACATATGGAAGAAGGTACTCTGGTTAGATGAGACTAAAATTGAGCTTATTGGCCATCAAGGAAAACGCTATGTCTGGTGCAAATCCAACACCTTTCATCACCCCGAGAACACCACCCCCACAGTAAAGCATGGTGGTGGCAGCATCATGCTGTGGGGATGTTTTTCCATCGGCAGGGACTGGGAAACTGATCAGAATTGAAGGAATGATGGATGGCGCTCTTCCAGAGATTTGAGACTGGGACGGAGGTTCACCTTCCAGCAGGACAATGACCCTAAGCATACTGCTAAAGCAACACTCGAGTGGTTTAAGGGGAAACATTTAAATGTCTTGAAATGGCCTAGTCAAAACCCAGACCTCAATCCAATTGAGAATCTACGGTATGACTTAAAGGTTGCTGTACACCAGCGGAACCCATCCAACTTGAAGGAGCTGGAGCAGTATTGCCTTGAAGAATGGGCAAAAAAATCCCAGTGGCTAGATGTGCCAAGCTTATAGAGACATACCCCAAGAGACTTGCAGCTGTAATTGCTGCAAAAGGTGGCTCTACAAAGTATTGACTTAAATTTTAATTCCAGGTTGTAAGGCAACAAAATAGGAAAAATGCCAAGGGGGGTGAATACTTTCGCAAGCCACTGTAACAGTCACAGTGGGGTCACCAGTGCTTAGTTTTGGACTATTTCGTTCCGGAACCTATTTGCCAGGATCTGGTACCTCTCGTGACATGAAAAATAATTGTCCCTGTTTGCAATGTAAACATTTGAATAAAAGCGATCAAAGTTAATTTGAGTTTCCTCCTCTGTAATTCTAATGCCCCCTAAAAAAACGTATTGTGAAAACGTAGATTTTCAGCCCGTGCCTGATAGTCTAAGAATTGATTTGGCTTGGGCGGCCCAAGTTTATGGCTTGCGCAACATTGTAGCCTAGAGACCCATCTCTCCGATTTGGTCCTGCCGTACATACTTACACGTACGCTACGCTATGGTCACTAGATGTAGGCCTCCTTATTGTCCCTAGTGCTCTTCCATGCCGTCCCTAGGATGTGTGCGTCACTTGAGTGGGTTGAGTCACTGACGTGATCTTCCTGTTGGGCTCGTGTGGTGGAGGAGATCTTCGTGGGCTATCATCAGCCTCGTCTCAGGGTAGTAAGTTGGTGGTCTGTTGATATCCCTCTGACCCTGCTGGTCAGCTATGAACGTTTGAACATCTTGAAGAACAATCTGGCCTTAATGGCCATGTACTCTTATAATCTCCACCCGGCACAGCCAGAAGAGGACTGGCCACCCCTTAGAGCCTGGTTCCTCTCTAGGATTCTTCCTAGGTTCCTGCCTTTCTAGGGAGTTTTTCCCTAGCCACCGTGCTTCTACATCTGCATTGCTTGTTGTTTGGGGTTTTAGGCTGGGTTTCTGTATAGCACTTTGTGACATCTGCTGATGTAAAAAGGCTTTATAAAGAAATGTGATTGATAGAGACCAACGCGTGGCTGGTGCTGTGGTGAGAGAGCGAAGCGTGCCTGTATCTCTCACAGAACTAGAATGAGATTCACTTTCTATTATCTCTCGCTCTGCTCTGATAGACATGAGCCTGCAACCATCTCTCCAGCGTTGCAATTCATCATTTATTTCCTTATAGAATCATAGCTGCGGGAAGGGTGCTGATGTACCCCTGATAAATTGAAATACATTTTCCAAAATTATAGAATTACTGCTGTCTGTTTAGAAAGAAATCTAATAATTCAGAATACTACTCCAGGAATATAGTCCTATAATTTAACCACAGAGGATCATTAGTTTCTTTTTTTATTGCCTAGCTGTGGATCATGTGTAGCAGACCTGAATGTGCGGCAAATCTGTCAATGAACAGCATGCAGCCAAAACAGGTTTTCAAATACAATCAGGGAAAACACAGGTTGGAAAGCAATTGGCTCCTGCTGAAAAGAGAAGACTCTAATCTGTCTGTAGAGGCTACCAAAATATTATATCAACTTCCAAATAGGCCTATTGAGTGAACAGCATTGTTTTACAAAGTAAAACAAAAGAGAGACAGGCTTTTGGCAGGAGTGCATCGGCCATCTCCGGTGCGTGAAATGTGCATCATTGGGTGAGTTAGTGAAACTGGAAACCTTTTCTAGAACTATAATTTCCTCCTCAGATTGTACAATATGTGTCTCCACACACCTAGGCCTAGGCTATTGATGGATTCAAGACGAGGTTGTTTTTAATGATCTCAGATTCTCAGTTTGTCAGTGTCCAAGTAGCTGGTCATTTCGATCATTAGTGCGGTATTAAAAAAGATTATGCTAAGGTCTCCAGTCATGTAAAATGACATAGAACTGCATGAAAAGCGTTTATAAAAAGGCCAAATCTTTCCCGGACCCTAGGCTACAAAAAGATTTCCCCATGTGTGCAACTCCTGCAAGCACCTCTACTCTACTGCTCTATGCCACTACGCAAATGCGATGATATGCATGCAACGCTTTATTATAAAGTTTTTTTTTTTCATATGTTCATCCAGTATCCACAGGTTACCACCCTCTCACACTCACTTTTTGTTCCGCCATCTCCCAATTTACAAATTAAGCACTTGGGGCCACCCCACTGCATGGCTAGCCTGGATCATTTAAGTATGCAATCTTAGCATGGTGGTCTTACTTACCATCTCTTCAGAAGGGGGTTATCTAGCCAAGTCTTGTATCTTGACTGATGGGCAGAAGTTTCAACTATGTCCTCTCAGAATGAACCACAGGGTTTATCACAAGTGTTTACCCTGTGTGTAATAAGGGATGTAGCTCAGTTGGTAGAGCATGGCGTTTGCAACGCCAGGGTTGTGGGTTCGATTCCCACGGGGGTCCAGTATGAAAAAATAAAAATTATGTATGCACTCACTAACTGTAAGTCGCTCTGGACAAGAGCGTCTGCTAAATGACTAAAATGTAAATGTAATAAGGCTCAGTGTTTCTTCACCTAGTTATCCACTTAGCAGCAGCATAATATATAATATATATATATATAGTGAGGGGAAAAAGTATTTGATCCCCTTCTGATTTTGTACGTTTGCCCACTGACAAAGAAATGATCAGTCTATAATTGTAATGGTAGGTTTATTTGAACAGTGAGAGACAGAATTACAACAAAATAATCCAGAAAAACGCATGTAAAAAAATTTATAAATTGATTTGCATTTTAATGAGGGAAATAAGTATTTGACCCCCTCTCAATCAGAAAGATTTCTGGCTCCCAGGTGTCTTTTATACAGGTAAAAAACTGAGATTAGGAGCACACTCTTAAAGGGAGTGCTCCTAATCTCAGTTTGAGTGGGTAAACACAGTCCCATGCTGCCAAGTTGTTCAATAGCTGACTTCACACTTCTTCAAGGAAGACCTCACAGCTGGACTGGACTCAAGAACACCATCCCCACCGTCAAACAAGGAGGTGGAAACATTATGCTTGGGGGTGTTTTTCTGCTAAGGGGACAGGACAACTTCACCACATCAAAGGGACGATGGACGGGGCCATGTACCGTCAAATCTTGGGTGAGAACCTCCTTCCCTCAGCCAGGGCATTGAAAATGGGTCGTGTTTGGGTATTCCAGCATGACAATGACCCAAAACACACGGCCAAGGCAACAAAGGAGTGGCTCAAGAAGAAGCACATTAAGGTCCTGGAGTGGCCTAGCCAGTCTCCAGACCTTAATCCCATAGAAAATCTGTGGAGGGAGCTGTAGGTTCGAGTTGCCAAACGTCAGCCTCGAAACCTTAATGACTTTGAGAAGATCTGCAAAGAGGAGTGGGACAAAATCCCTCCTGACATGTGTGCAAACCTGGTGGCCAACTACAAGAAATGTCTAACCTCTGTGATTGCCAACAAGGGTTTTGCCACAAAGCACTAAGTCATGTTTTGCAGAGGGTTCAAATACTTATTTCCCTCATTAAAATGCAAATCAATTTATAACATTTTTGACATGCGTTTTTCTGGATTTTTTTGTTGTTATTCTGTCTCTCACTGTTCAAATAAACCTACCATTAAAATTATAGACTGATCATGTCTTTGTCAGTGGGCAAACGTACAAAATCAGCAGGGGATCAAATACTTTTTTCCCCTCACTGTGTATATATATATATATATATATATAGTACCAGTGAAAAGTTTGGACACACCTACTCATTCCAGGCTTTGTCTTTATTTTTACTATTTTCTACATTGTAGAATAATAGTGAAGACATCAATACTATGAAATAACACATATGGAATCATGTAGTAACCAAGAAAGTGTTAAACAAATCAAAATATATTTTGTATTTGAGATTCTTCAAATAGCCACCCTTTGCCTTGATGACAGATTTGCACACTCTTGGCATTCTCTCAACCAGCTTCATGAGGTAGTAACCTGGAATGCATTTCAATTAACAGGTGTGCCTTCTTAAAAGTTAAGTTACAGTGGGGGGAAAAAGTATTTAGTCAGCCACCAATTGTGCAAGTTCTCCCACTTAAAAAGATGAGAGAGGCCTGTAATTTTCATCATAGGTACACATCAACTATGACAGACAATATGAGAAAAAAAATTCCAGAAAATCACATTGTAGGATTTTTTATGAATTTATTTGCAAATTAGGTGGAAAATAAGTATTTGGTCACCTACAAACAAGCAAGATTTCTGGCTCTCACAGACCTGTAACTTCTTCTTTAAGAGGCTCCTCTGTCCTCCACTCGTTACCTGTATTAATGGCACCTGTTTGAACTTGTTATCAGTATAAAAGACACCTGTCCACAACCTCAAACAGTCACACTCCAAACTCCACTATGGCCAAGACCAAAGAGCTGTCGAAGGACACCAGAAACAAAACTGTAGACCTGCACCAGGCTGGGAAGACTGAATCTGCAATAGGTAAGCAGCTTGGTTTGAAGAAATCAACTGTGGGAGCAATTATTAGGAAATGGAAGACATACAAGACCACTGATAATCTCCCTCGATCTGGGGGCTCCACGCAAGATCTCACCCCGTGGGGTCAAAATGATCACAAGAACGGTGAGCAAAAATCCCAGAACCACACGGGGGGACCTAGTGAATGACCTGCAGAGAGCTGGGACCAAAGTAAGAAAGCCTACCATCAGTAACACACTACGCCGCCAGGGACTCAAATCCTGCAGTGCCAGACGTGTCCCCCTGCTTAAGCCAGTACATGTCCAGGCCCGTCTGAAGTTTGCTAGAGTGCATTTGGATGATCCAGAAGAGGATTGGGAGAATGTCATATGGTCAGATGAAACCAAAATAGAACTTTTTGGTAAAAACTCAACTCCGTCGTGTTTGGAGGACAAAGAATGCTGAGTTGCATCCAAAGAACACCATACCTACTGTGAAGCATGGGGGGTGGAAACATCATGCTTTGGGGCTGTTTTTCTGCAAAGGGACCAGGGACGACTGATCCGTGTAAAGGAAAGAATGAATGGGGCCATGTATCATGAGATTTTGAGTGAAAACCTCCTTCCATCAGCAAGGGCATTGAAGATGAAACGTGGCTGGGTCTTTCAGCATGACAATGATCCCAAACACACCGCCCGGCAACGAAGGAGTGGCTTCGTAAGAAGCATTTCAAGGTCCTGGAGTGGCCTAGCCAGTCTCCAGATCTCAACCCCATAGAAAATCTTTGGAGGGAGTTGAAAGTCCGTGTTGCCCAGCGACAGCCCCAAAACATCACTGCTCTAGAGGAGATCTGCATGGAGGAATGGGCCAAAATACCAGCAACAGTGTGTGAGAACCTTGTGAAGACTTACAGAAAACGTTTGACCTGTATCATTGCCAACAATGGGTATATAACAAAGTATTGAGAAACTTTTGTTATTGACCAAATACTTATTTTCCACCATAATTTGCAAATAAATTCATAAAAATCCTACAATGTGATTTTCTGGATTTTTTTTTCTCATTTTGTCTGTCATAGTTGACGTGTACCTATGATGAAATTACAGGCCTCTCTCATCTTTTTAAGTGGGAGAACTTGCACAATTGGTGACTGACTAAATACTTTTTTCCCCACTGTATTTCTTTCCTTCTTAATGCATTTGATCCAATCAGTTTTGTTGTGACAAGGTAGGGAGGGTATACAGAAGATAGCCCTATTTGGTAAAAGACCAAGTCCATATTACGGCAAAAACAGCTCAAATAAGCAAAGAGAAACGACAATCAATCATTATTTTAAGACAAGAAGGTCAGTCAATACGGAACATTTCAAGAGCTTTTGAAGTTTCTTCAAGTGCAGTCGCAAAAACCATCAGGCGCTATGATGAAACATTTGGTCTGGAATCCAAATTGGAGATTTTTGGTTCCAACCGCCGTGTCTTTGTGAGACGTGGTGTGGGTGAACGGATGATCTCAGCATGTGTATTTCCCACTGTAATGCATGGAGGAGGAGGTGTTATGGTGTGGGGGTGCTTTGCTGGTGACACTGTCTGTGATTTATTTAGAATTCAAGGCACACTTAACCAGCATGGCTACCACAGCATTCTACAGCAATACGCCATCCCATCTTAGTGGGACTATCATATGTTTTTCAACAGGACAATGACCCAACACACCTCCAGGCTGTGTAAGGGCTATTGTACCAAGAAGGAGAGTGATGGAGTGCTGCATCAGATGACCTGGCCTCCACAATCCCCCAACCTCAACCCAATTGAGATGGTTTGGGATGAGTCGGACCGCAGGGTGAAGGAAAAGCAGCCAACAAGTGCTCAGCATATGTGGGAACTCCTTCAAGACTGTCGGAAAAGCATTCCAGGTGAAGCTGGTTGACAGAATGCCAAGAGTGTGCAAAGCTGTCATCAAGGCAAGGGTGGCCATTTGAAGAATCTCAAATATAAAATATATATTGATTTGTTTAACACTTTTTAGGTTACTACATGATTCCATGTGTTATTTCATAGTTCTGATGTCTTCACTATTATTCTACAATGTCAAAAATAGTACAAATAAAGAAAAACCCTTGAATGAGTAGATGTGTCCAAACTTTTCACTGGTACTGTATGCATGCATGCATGTATGTATGTATGTATGTATGTATGTATGTATGTATGTATGTATTGTGATGTCACGAGAGGCTGTGTCCTGGAGGGACGTTACATCCCCCTGAGGTGGCTGCAAACCCAGACAGCTATGGCTCCATCTGCTGGTATGGTCGGGAAACTCCAACCCTCTATGGCCAATCTTCCCACGCAGCTGAAAGAAATGAGGAGCTGATGAGCTGAAGTTTTTGGAAGGGAAGAGACACAGTCTCAAACCTGGGCTCTCTGGAGGACAAGAGTGCTGCACGTCCACTTCCATGAGGAATATAAGGATTTGGAGATACTTACCTTTGGGAAATACTCACCTTTGGATATATGCACCTGTGGAAATACGTGAGAGACATTTGGAAGGACTTTTTGGTGGGTTGCTGCAGCTGCAACGTGGACTACAAGTAAGGCTGGGGAAAAGTTATCTGAGCGCAGTGAGAATTATGATTTTGGATGTGGAAGAGACATCCCTGAACTGTTAACCCTTAAAGAGCCACAAGAGAACAGAATTTTGTTATATTTTCGTTAATTTCCCAAGACCTATAATAAAATCCTTGTTTTGTTTGAACCTTGTCTCCTTGCACTACTTGAGCAATCCCGCTGGAAAGCTGTGTAGCCTCTCGTGACGTCACAGATGGTGGGGAGGATACAGGCACGCTCAAGCGTTAATAGTGCATGTCAGAGGAGGATACCGAAGGTTTGATCACCCAGTTTTCCAAGTTGGCCGTAGGCTCCCGCCCGACTGAAATGGAGGACATATTGAAAGCCCTTGTTGCTGGGAGCGCTGCAAGCAAACGTGGCTCTCTTGGAGGAGCAAAGAAAGCCAACCTTCTGAAGGCAGAGGAATTGCAGTTGCAGAGACAGAGGGTGGTCCAAAATACCCGCCCAATAAAGGCAAGTGACTTTATATCTAAGATGGGAGCTACCGATGACATTGAGGCATACCTGCATGCATTTGAAGCCACGGCCACTAGGGAAGCCTGGCCCAAGCAACAGTGGGTTGGTCTGTTAGCCCCCTTTCTAACCGGGAAAGCGCTGAATGCGTGTCGGGACCTGGGCCCTGACCAGGTTACTGACTATGATGGCCCTGAAGTCTGAGATCCTCAGCAGATATGGACTCACAAAGTTTGGTATGGCCCAGCGCTTTCACAGTTGGACCTTCCAACCAGACCAACCTCTCGGGCGCAGATGCATGGACTTGTCCGAATCGCAAGGAAATGGCTGGATCCGCAGAGGAATACAGCAGCGGCGGTGGTGGAGGCCGTTGTGGTGGATCGTTACCTACAGCGCCCTGCCTTATGAGGCAAAACGGTTCATCAGTCAACAGGCCTTGACCACGGCTGATCTGACCGTGGAAGCTGTGGAAAAGTACCCAGGCCACAGCGGAGATGCTGAATGCTTCAGAAAGACCCCAGGAGTGCGGCCCCACCACAAATGGGAAGAACCAGTCCAAAAGGACCCCAAGGTCTCGAACCCAGCCACGTCAAGGACTTATCCCGGCTCCAGGGGGAGCCAGAAACCAGGCGGGTCCAAAGAAGAGCACACCAGGAGGGGAAACTTCGACAGTGTTACCGGTGTGGGGAGATGGGACATATCTCCTGGCAGTGTGGGAAACCAGCCGATGAACCTATGCCCACTGGGGAGTCCTCCAGCTCAGCACCCACACACCGCGTTGTGCCTCGCTCTTGGGAGTCGTAGATGGCGGCCCAGATCGAACCCCCACCTGCCCGGTAACTGTTAGATCACCATGATGTGGAGGCCTTACTGGATTCTGGTAGCCGGGCCACCCTGGTGCGTAAGGATTTGGTGGGCCCAACGTGTCTGACCCCGGGGAAGGTCCTCCCAGTTTTCCTGTGTCCATGGGGACACCAGAGAATACCCCATTACTGAACTGACAATCCAGCCGGCGGAACCATACACACGACGGCGGGGGTGGTTGATTCCTCCCCGTCCCTGTCCTAATTGGACGAGACTGCCCAGCCTTTTACCCACTCTGGGAGAGTCTCAGGAGAGGATAACCCGAGTACCTCGGAAACGGAGAGGCAAGACTCATCCTGGGAAGGCTCCGGTGCAATCCTCCGAATTACTCACTCCCGCCCGGGCTCTGATAGGGATGGCAGGTGCCCAGACCGACACAGAGACGGAGCTACAGAATCTGGACAAAGAACTGTCTGGTCTGAAGGGGACCGCTGAGAGGTATCGTTTGTTAAAGCAACAGTTAGACATGAAGACAGAAGAGTTAGATATCCTCCAGGCTAACAAGCTCCAACAGAGCTCCTTCCCTAAGCAACAGGAGGAGCTGGAGAGGCTGCGCAGGACCATCGAGGAGTGTGAGGAGACCCTGCGCAGTAGTAAGGGAGGTCCAGAAGAAGGCAGAGGAGAAGTACAAGGTGTTGGAGAACAAGATGAAGAATGCGGAGGCAGAGAGAGAGAAGGAACTGAAAGCTGCTCAGCAGAAGCTAAACTCTGCTAAAACCAAGGCTGATGCGTTCAGTAAGAAACTCAAGGAGAGACAACAGGAGGCTGAGTCCCTGGTCCTAGAGGTGGAGGAGTTGAAGAGAGAGCAGGCTGGCAAGCACCACGGCAATGCGGACGACCTCCGGCGTGATGCCTTCTTCGCTGCCTTTACCCGACGCCGAGGGCCGTCGGTGAGGAGGGGGATGTGTGATGTCACGAGAGGCTGTGTCCTGGAGGGACGTTACATCCCCCGAGGTGGCTGCAAACCCAGACAGCTATGGCTCCATCTGCTGGTATGGTCGGGAACTCCAACCCTCTATGGCCAATCTTCCCACGCGCAGCTGAAAGAAATGAGGAGCTGATGAGCTGAAGTTTTTGGAAGGGAAGAGACACAGTCTCCAACCTGGGCTCTCTGGAGGACAAGAGTGCTGCACGTCCACTTCCATGAGGAATATAAGGATTTGGAGATACTTACCTTTGGGAAATACTCACCTTTGGATATATGCACCTGTGGAAATACGTGAGAGACATTTGGAAGGACTTTTTGCTGGGTTGGCCACTAGCTGCAACGTGGACTACAGTAAGGCTGGGGAAAAGGATTATCTGAGCGAGTGAGAATTATGATTTTGGATGTGGAAGAGACATCCCTGAACTGTTAACCTAAAGAGCTACAAGAGAACAGAATTTTGTTATATTTTCGTTAATTTCCCAAGACCTATAATAAAATCCTTGTTTTGTTTGAACCTTGTCTCCTTGCACTACTTGAGCAATCCCGCTGAAAGCTGTGTAGCCCTCGTGACGTCACAGTATGTATTATGTATGTATGTATGTATGTATGTATGTATGTATGTATGTATGTATATCAGCCCAAACTGTCACACACACACACGTGAAATTGACAGGTGAGAGAGAGAGCATCTACACAGGTCAACCCCAACCAAATGTGGCATTTACAGATAAGGAACTGCACATTATCGCCTGCAGATAAGGGGGCATGCAGCAGGCTTTTTCCAGCTGCTCCTGCTGGAATCAAAGGAGTGTAGCAGGGGCAGGGAGACGCAGGGCTGAGATATGTGATGAGCAGTGCACGGTGCGGTTTTCATCAGATCAGTGACACCCTGATGACAGGCACCCTTAGCCCCTCTCTGAAGCACCTAGCAGCTGTGGCTCTAGTCCCAGTAGTCCCAGGGCTCAGGGGCTCCGACCCAGGGGGGCACGACACTGCAGTGGGACAGACCAGGGGGCTAAACAGAAGCCTTTGGCTGTGTCCCAAATTGCAACCTATTCACAAGGCTTTAACCATAGGGCTCTGTTTAAAAGTAGTGCACCATGTAGTGAATAGGGTGCCATTTGGGATGCAGACTTTCTCTCACTGGGATGTGATCCCTCTCCTCTCTTGATTCAGCAGAAACACACTGCCCCAGAGTTTATCTTCCAGCGTTGGCAGAGTGGGGCTTTCACAGATACTTGGTGAAGGCTGTAATTGATTTACGAGCGGCTCTCCCACTCCTGCTTGTACCTCTCCATGTAAGGCAGTGCCAGCCAAGACACTCCGCTCACACACACTGCCGTGGTTCCATAACAACAGGCACCCACCCACCCACTGCTCTGTTAAAGGGTCCCTTGAACTCCCTTCACACACTGCCAGACACACACACACACACACACTGTTCTCATCCCACAGCTACTGTGACCTTTCTGCTATGCCAACTCAAGGATGAAAAAATATAAAATAGTAATAAAATGTTCTGTGAACTACAGCTTTGCTGATGTGAATGACGTCTTGTATGACTTAAGTGAAATCAGAGTGGAATCAATTCAGCAGTCAAAAATGTGACTCCTAATAGTCAAACCTAAAGCCCCCAAGATCCTTTCAAAACACTAAATCTCCTCGCTTGTAAAAAATGTAAGACAATGTCTTCAATATTTCATCTTATCTCTGCATAGTTAGATAATAAACATTCCTAGCAATGTGAGCGACAGAATTGACTACACAGGACAAGAGAAAGCAAGTGCAGTGTAAGGAATGAGAAGGGAGGGGAGGGGGAACTACTGTAGGAGGGGTGGACGGCAGGAGGGAGAGGGGGGCCAGGTAGGTGATGAGGCTCTGAAAGAGGCGATGGAGAGAGATTGCTGGCTGTGCCAGGAGATGAGCCCTGTGTAGCTCAACAGAGCTGCCTCTCACTCTCTCTCCTCCCCTGCCTACAGCCAGAGTCCAGCCAGGCCTGAGAAGAGGGGGGAGAGGGCCACTTACTACCCACAGACCCACAACCTCAATGCAGCCCTCCACCAGGTCAACATCATACACCAATTAGGTCTCTCTCTCTCTCACACACACTATTTTACTGGTTGCTATGATCCCACTTGCATGCAGGCGAGATCTGGGCCTGACGTTGTCTTTTCTCTGAGTGGGTAAACACAGTCCCATGCTGCCAAGTTGTTCAATAGCTGACTTCACACTTCTTCAAGGAAGACCTCACAGCTGGACTGGACTCAAATGTGTTTCTTCTACACAAACATGTTGATTTAGACTAGAGCATTATCTTGTCTTGCTTCCCTCCCATTTACTGTAAACGGGTACTGATTGCAATATAGGCACGGATGATGCCTTTGACCATAACACGTATGATAAAAAGCACTGGTAAGTCATATTGGTGTGGGTTGCCACCTTATTGTTTTTAAATGAACTAAAAGTCCTATTCAAATGAATTGTAAAGAATGAGTGTAAATTAAACAGCATATAAATGGAAAGTAAGAAATACCCAGCTCATGTAGACACAGCTGATACAAATATACAGATGATATCTCCTCTGAAGCAAAGCTTCTCTTATCAGGTGCCAGGCGCTTCATATACCTGTCCTGGTGATAAAACCACATCTGTGCCGCAGACAAAGGCTGAGACTACTTCGCCAACCCACCAGGCTACAACGCCATCTGATGCATTACAAAGCTCCAGGAGCAGAAAAACACATTCACATCAATGCACACACAAATGCCAAAAGAATCATTCTGAAGGGGGAAATGTATAGGCCACATGAAGCCTTAAGTAAACACTAAACATGTACTTGCCTTAGGACATGTCAGAAGGCTATGGTAGTGTGACGTAAATCTGACTGCTCACTGAAACAGGAATTCTCTCTTCAGTATAAAAACAGAGCAGGCCATAGGTTAGTTAAACCCCTAACAGACACCCTGCTGTACTGAAGATCACAGTTACTCTGCAATTAATACTGGTGGCACTGTCACAGAGTTAAATGCAAAGTTGTACACTACTCTCAGGTAGCCTTAGCCAAGTCGTGGCCGCACTCGAATTTTGAACAATGGCAATGTTAATGCTGCAGAATATTTTCCACCAGCAGCATTCAGAACACAATAATGCTGCACTGTGGCTATACGCTCCTCCCAGACTGGCCCAAGACAACCCCCATCCATCCCTCCCTCCCTCAAATCAAATCAAATCAAATGCCTCCATCATTCCCCCCTTCACGCCTGGACTGCATAATGAAGTGAAACACAAACCATCACCAACAATCTGCAACACATTAGAAGGGCCTTGATTGAATCTAAATCAAGCTGCACCTATTACAACTAAGTGTTAGGGTTCTACAGGAAAAGACTACACTAAGGAAATTCACAAAGAGTTCATAAAATATACAGCATGCTATTTGATGACCATGGGGAAGGGTTGGGTGGTGTGGAGCCATGAGGCAAAGACTCATTTTAAAAAAAGGTCCTGTGTGCCCTTACAGTTGAAAGATAATCATTCTAAATGTCTCCATTTCATTGAAGAGGTGGTAAAATGTTGATGTAGTAATTACTTGCAGGTATGTAGGCAAACTGGGTAGGCCTATATCAGATAAATGCATAAAAAACATCCCCTAAAATGACACGTTGTACAAAATAGAATTCCACTGGCACTGATAGTAGTGCATGCAGAACTATTCTTACAGAAAGTCTCCTGCAAATCATTTTTACTAGCCTGGTGTGGCAATGTAATGAGACACAGATGAGGGCTATTTATACTCTTATTTTCAAATAAACGACTTGCCCTGGCATCTTAGGACAAGGAAATTATCATTGTCCAACTAAAAGCCAGCCTCCATCACCATCTTCTGCTCCCATTATTTTAAAAAGATAGTAACAGTATGGTATGATTTCCTGACTTGTTTTTTTTACTGTGGAATTGTATTTTATACCTATCCTGTGAGGCCTAGAGACCATGACAATGTCTTTACCAGCCGTTACTGGGTTTAATGTCCTGTACTGCCAACAGGGTAGCAGCAGCAGGGCACTGAGAATGGCGCAGCTCTGTCCTCTGCAGACAATTAGATTTATATTCACACTACCCTCGGCTCTCTCCCTCTACCCTCCTCTCCCTCACGATTACAATTGCAATGTACACATATATTATACCCGCCCACAATTATATTATTCTTTATAGCATATAGATTATGTGCATGCAGCTGCAAGCCGAGACACATCGGCTAGCCGAGACAGTCTCAGTGGGATTAATTGTAATTTGTTATTAAGGATCATCATTTGTTTTTCAGACAGGCATGTTGACGTATGTAGGAAACTGGAGGGGCAGAGGACCCAAAATGGATCCTGACGTGGGTGAACCTGCAGCATGATACAGGTCTCATTTAGGTATAATTTATTTATAATCCTGAAATCCTTGCTTTACCCATACATTGACATTATATCGGCCTAAACATTTTAAAGGCTTTCACAACATGTTATTTTTTATGTTTATTGAATTCATGTCCAGAAAATAAATACAGACATAATGATATTGTGGTAATCATATTTACAATATAGGCCTAGATTAATTATATGGGACAGTAACTGTAAACATTTGTCAAATTATGAATAAAGGTAAAATAATGAATTAATAAATGGACAGGGTACATAGAAAATATTTGGACATTTTCTGTGAAAGGTTATGATGATTAAGCTCATAATCTTTTTCAACATCTATAGGCTAAACATCTATTTTGAAACCTTTATATTAAACCCATATGAAAGAGATGGACAGATAATATGAATAGAATTACCTACAGGTTTATTTATAGGAAATTTGATTAAATCTTTTCTCCTTTTTCAAACATATGGGTGTTTTCCAATAGCCGTGTAATGTGTAGGCCTATTATGAGATATTGACTTCTGTATCCTAAATAATGGCCCTGCAATTAAATAATTAATCGAACAAAAGCCTAACAGCCAAAGTGTAGGCCATTGTATCGAGTTTCAAATATTTCACTAACACTTTGATCAAAAACACATTATACCTTTTTCCTTTGTATTTTTACAATAACTATTTTCAGCATCGATCATTTCACCTTGGCTATAATAAACCTTAGATATTAGGTATTCATATATAGAACAAACAATTAAACAAAAACATTTGAACTATATTTAAATCAATATTTATATAGCATTGTCATTATTTCTAATGGCTATAGGCCTATAATAAGTCAAGTTTTGGTCAATATCTTTTGACCATATTTTTTTGTCAATTGTCCTGCCACAAAAATGATTTTGGGGCAGGACAATGTAATTTGTTACCTGAGTGTTTGAATTAAAAAGGATTCTACAAATTAACTATGAATAATAATACATTTTAGACATTAGCATATCTTCCCACTACCTGGGTGTGTATGTGTGTCATTTTCTAATTTCAATATGAATATTTAGGCTATAGATAACCTGTGACACATGCACCGGGGTGCACAATAGATAGGCTATATATTATATCCAATGCAAACAATGGAACCTGGAATAAATACAAGGGGCCTTCTGTAAACCATATTCTGTATACATAAGAGAGACAGTGACAAACGAATCTACCTACAGAAAAAATAGGCCTGCTGGCAACATTAGAAACAAAATATGTTAGACCCTGTATCAACCTTTGGTTCCACAGTCAGTTATGTCCAATGACCCAAATAAAAGCATATACCTATGAACTGTAAGGTAGACCTATATAATTGGGCAAAGTGTGCAGTTTATTTAAATAAGGGTTTATTGGGTAGGCTAAACATATGGGTGTCACATATGTTTTTATATCGTGGCTCAATTCCAGATTCACCTTTTTATTCATTGGTCACTTCTTACCTTTTTGTGTCTATCTTTGAAAGGCAATGCCGGCCATTGCATCTCCTGTAAAAAGTCTTGCCAATGTTTCTGATCCTGATCAGATGAGACGAAGACGATTTCCAATGTGTCTTTATGTTCAGATGATTTTTTGAACTTGCTATAAAACTCACACAGACTGGCGTTGAACTGCTTACAGGGGCCGTTTAAACTGCAGCCGAAGTAGAGCCCGACCAGGGACAGCTTGCTACCCAGCGCCTGTACATCCACCTCGGCTTTCTCGCTGTTGACGAGCCGCTCCCCGAGTAGATTCACCAGAAACTCCGACATCGCTGCTCGAGTCCTTGAAACAGACCCTAATATATTCCGTTCTCTTACCAAGACTGCAGAAAATGAAAACTGAAAAGCTCAGTGAAAACAAACACGCCCTGGTCCTCCAATTTAGCTTCCTTGGAGAGCCCCAATTCGTGGTATAGCCTATGCTCAAATGTGTGCACGACTACAGATACCCTTTTCCGCTGCTCAGCTCAGTCGCTCCAATGTGTGGTGTGCAGGAATGCGCTCCAGTTATACTCCTACAACAGTGGTTGCGCTCCTCACTTCAAAGCAAGCAACTCTTTCATGACACCTAGTTATAAAACGGCGATATTGCATCTCTATAATATTCTTGATGTATGTATATAAAAAATTCAGACCACCTTTGTTTGGTCTGGTATTTAATAACACTACTTGATCAAGTTCACTATTCAAAGACTGATTGCTGTTAGCATTGAGCATGTTTAGGCCTACATGGTACACACATTACATGTTTAGGCCTATGTGTACATTAAACCCATATGACAGAACTAGGGATAGGTTACTTTTTTTCTTCTTCATGAGCCTATAAGGAGCTTTAAAATATATATATATGTTTACAAAGACAACATGAGCCTATTATTAAATGTGCCAATTTTATCTAATATTATAATTTCACATAAAAAATAATTGTTTGAAATATAAATAATATCATTATTGAAAAGAAAAAACGTGAACCTAAATGTTTATTATAAGACATTAGGCCTAATATATTTAGACAGGCTGAGGGAGCCACCTAGCTTCTCACAAAATGAACTGCACTATAGACAAACTGCATTTTAAACATTTTATTTTTTTCATCCAGCCATCATTTCCCTTAATTTGACTAAATTCTACACTATAACACGACAATCACAGTATAACAGGTAATGCTTCAGTTGATATCCTCACTCTATAGATTACTGCCGTAAGTAAGAAATAAGAATCATCAATTGATGAGATTCAATTCATTTGACACAATTCGTCTGGCACATCACATTCTAGGAGTAGGCTGCCTACCACTTAGGGGAATCTAATATATTAGTCAAAAGTGGGCTTTGTTATTATAACCTCTTCTATTTAATTTACTACTTTAAACATCAAGTTATAAAAGCAGACAGCTAGCTCTACCAAGGCCTCTGGTTATGTTATAGTTGCTTATTATTTCCTTGTAAGAATAGCAACACATCACTGATTAACACTGCCTCGCAGTGAGAGAAGTGTGTATTTGAATTCCAAAGAAACAATCATTTCTATTCAATCAAGTGTAGTGAAAAGGTGCCTGGGCTGGGACTGTATTTCAGGACAGAGGGAAATGGAAGATAACCAAGTGCAGGGTGAGTGTGGTCCTCTAATCCTCAGTGAACATCATCCTCACCAGGTCAGCTTTGAAGCACTCCTCCTCAACCAGCTTCTGAGGCTGAATTAGATGGAGGAAAAGAAACAGAACTTAGCATGTTTTGGTAACACTTTCCCTGAAGGTATATTTTATTAAGAATGTATTAAAAGTTTATAAATAGTTCATAAACGGTTAATAACAACCTCACCAATGTGTTAACAGTTGTTGTTTTTTACAGATTGACTATCTATAAAATAATAATAAAACGCTTTTAGGACCCTTTCAGTGTTACCACAAAATCCAAAGAAAAAGCAACACTTTTAAAATGTATTAGAGAAATTCTTCTTCTTTGTGATCTTGCCATGCACTTATGCTCACCGTGCCATAACGGATCAGAGTGGGAACTCCACTGAGCTTCAGAGTCTTCTTGAATTCATTATTGGGATCCTTCCAACTGGTTGAAGATGAAAAGGTATATTAAGCAAATACAAAAGTCAATGACATTTAGGTCAAATGTATAATTTTGTGCACTGAATAATATATATATATATATATATATATATATATATATATATATATATATACACACACACATACATACACACACACACACTGAACAAAAATATAAACACAACATGCAATAATTTCAAAGATTTTACTGAGTTACAGTTCATAAAAGGAAATCAGTCAATAAATTCATTAGGCCCTAATCTATGGATTTCACATGACTGGGAATACAGATATGCATCTGTTAGTCACATATAACTTTTTTTTTAAGTAGGGGCGTGGATCAGAAAACCAGTCAGTATCTGGTGTGACCACAATTTGCCTCCTGCAGCGCGACACATCTCCTTCGCATAGAGTTGATCAGGCTGTTGATGTGTGGCTTGTGGATTGTTGTCCCACTCCTCTTCAAAGGCTGTGCGAAGTTGCTGGATATTGGCGGGAACTGGAACACGCTGTCGTACACGTCTATCCAGAGCATTCCAAACATGCTCAATGGGTGACATGTCTGCAGTGGTGTAAAGTACTTAAGTAGTTTTGGGGGGTATCTGTACTTTACTATTTATATTTTTGACAACTTTTACTTTACTACATTCCTAAAGAAAATAATGTACTTTTTACTCCATACATTTTCCCTGACACCCAAAAGTACTCGTTAAATTTTGAATGCTTAACAGGACAGGAAAGGTCAAATTCACACACGTCAAGAGAGCATCCCTGGTCATCCCTTCTGCCTCTTTTCTGGCAGACTCACTAAACACAAATGCTTAGTTTGTAAATGATATCTGAGTGTTGGAGTGTGCCCCTGACTATCCATACATAAAATAACAAATAAAATTGTGCCGTCTGGTTTGCTTAATATAAGGAATGTGAAACTATTTATAATTTTACTTTTGATACTTAAGTACAGTCGTTGTCAAAAGTTTTGAGAATGACACAAATACTAATTTTCACAAAGTCTGCTGCCTCAGTTTTGATGATGGCAATTTGCATATACTCCAGAATGTCACGAAGAGTGATCAGATGAATTGCAATTAATTGCAAAGTCCCTCTTTGCCATGAAAATGAACTTAATCCCCCAAAAAAACATTTCCACTGCATTTCAGCACTGCCACAAAAGGACCAGCTGCCATCATGTCAGTGGTCCTCTCGTTAAACACAGGTGAGAGTGTTGACGAGGACAAGGCTGGAGATCACTCTGTCATGCTGATTGAGTTCGAATAACAGACTGGAAGCTTTAAAAAAAGGGTGGTGCTTGAAATCATTGTTCTTCCTCTGTTAACCATGGTTACCTGCAAGGAAACACGTGCCGTCATCATTGCTTTGCACAAAAAGGGCTTCACAGGCAAGGTTATTGCTGCTAGTAAGATTGCACCTAAATCAACCATTTATCAGATCATCAAGAACTTCAAGGAGAGAGGTTCAATTGTTGTGAAGAAGGCATCAGGGCGCCCAAGAAAGTCCAGCAAGCGCCAGGACCGTCTCCTAAAGTTGATTCAGCTGCGGGATCGGGGCACCACCAGTGCAGAGCTTGCTCAGTAATGGCAGCAGGCAGGTGTGAGTGCATCTGCACGCACAGTGAGGCGAATACTTTTGGGGGATGGCCTGGTGTCAAGAAGGGCAGCAAAGAAGCCACTTCTCTCCAGGAAAAACATCAGGGACAGACTGATATTCTGCAAAAGGTAAAGGGATTGGACTGCTGAGGACTGGGGTAAAGTCATTTTCTCTGATGAATCCCCTTTCCGATTGTTTGGGGCATCTGGAAAACACCTTGTCCGGAGAAGACAAGGTGAGCGCTACCATCAGTCCTGTGTCATGCCAACAGTAAAGCATCCTGAGACCATTCATGTGTGGGGTTGCTTCTCAGCCAAGGGAGTGGGATCACTCACAATTTTGCCTAAGAACACAGCCATGAATAAAGAATGGTACCAACACATCCTCGAGAGCAACTTCTCCCAACCATCCAAGAACAGTTTGGTGATGACAAATGCCTTTTCCAGCATGATGGAGCACCTTGCCATAAGGCAAAAGTGATAACTAAGTGGCTTGGGGAACAAAACATCGACATTTTGGGTCCATGGCCAGGAAACTCCCCAGACCTTAATCCCATCGAGAACTTGTGGTCGATCCTCAAGAGGCGGGTGGACAAACAAAAACCCACAAATTCTGACAAACTCCAAGCATTGATTATGCAAGAATGGGCTGCCATCAGTCAGGATGTGGCCCAGAAGTTAATTGACAGCATGCCAGAGCAGATTGCAGAGGTCTTGAAAAAGAAGGGTCAACACTGCAAATATTGACTCTTTGCATAAACTTAATGTAATTGTCAATAAAAGCCTTTGACACTTATGGAATGCTTGTAATTATACTTCAGTATATCATAGTAACATCTGACAAAAATATCTCATAACACTGAAGCAGCGAACTTTGTGAAGACCAATACTTGTGTCATTCTCAAAACTGTATATTTAAAACCAAATACTTCTAGACCTTTACTCAAGTAGTATTTTACTGGGTGACTTTCACGTTTACTTGAGTCATTTGCTATTAAGCTATCTTTACTTTTACTCAATTGGGTACTTTTTCCACCACTGCACGTCTGGTGAGTATGCAGGCCATGGAAGAAATGGGACATTTTCAGCTTCCAGGAATTGTGTACAGATCCTTGCGACATGGGGCCGTGAATTATCATGCTGAAACAT
Organism: Coregonus clupeaformis; assembly: GCF_020615455.1. Taxonomy (NCBI): domain Eukaryota; kingdom Metazoa; phylum Chordata; class Actinopteri; order Salmoniformes; family Salmonidae; genus Coregonus; species Coregonus clupeaformis. The sequence goes on from NC_059197.1 coordinate 41,344,496, forward strand.
GAGGTGATGGCGGCAGTTGAATGGCACGACAATGGGCCTCAGGATCTGGTCACCGTATCTCTGTGCATTCAATTTGCCATTGATAAAATGCAATTGTGTTCGTTGTCCTGAACTTATGCCTGCCCATACTATAAACCCACCGCCACCATGGGGCACTCTGTTCACAACGTTGACATCAGCAAACCGCTTGCCCACACGACGCCATACACCTGGTCTGCGTTTGTGAGGCCATTTGGACGTACTGCCAAATTCTCTAAAACGACGTTGGAGGCGGCTTATGGTAGAGAAATTAACATTCAATTATCTGGTAACAGCTCTGGAGGCCATTCCTGCAGTCAGCATGCCAATTGCACGCTCCCTCAAAACTTGAGACATTTGTGGCATTGTGTTGTGTGACAAAACTGCACATTTTAGAGTGGCCTTTTATTGTCCTCAGCACAAAGTGCACATGTAATGATCATGCTGTTTAATCAGCTTCTTGATATGCCACACCTGGTAGGTGGATCTGTCAGGTGGATGGATTATCTTGACAAAGGATAAAATGCTCACCAACAGAGATGTATACAAATGTGTGCTTATAATTTGAGAGAAATAAGCTTTTTGTGGGCATGGAACATTTCTGGGATCTTTTATTTCAGCTCATGAAACATGGGACCAACACTTTACATGTTGCGTTTATATTTTTGTTCAGTGTATTTTGCTCCTTTCAAATATGCTGTCCGAGAGAGCCGACAGTTCATGATGTTACAACTTGCACGATTTATTTAAGCTTTTCAAAACTACTAGCTGCATTTGAGGGTAAGAAGAATACTTTTATATTGTCTGTGGATTGCACAGCACTATCCTTCTGCTATCATCACCAGTGAATATGAAGAAAAAGTTGAGTACATACTATGGCCTCTCTCCAACCTGACAGTAGACGAAGACAGAGCCCTCAGGAAGGTGGGACATCTCTCCTCTAACAACTGGCTCAGCTGGAGTAGAAGGAGGAGAAGAAAAGCTGGCAAATCTGTGTGGCTTTGATTTATGCAAACAATAAATTACACAAGAGTACAGTATAATATATAATAATAATACAGAAAATAGAGCATAAGACAAGCACCCCCAGTAAACACATTACAGAGAGATTAGTTGGCTTGGCTACCATGAATTGCCAACCATAATGCAGCAGTGACTGACGCATTATGACAGACAGCTGGGAAAGAAAGACAACTTCTATACATGTCAGGTACAAATTATTACAGCCATAAAACAATAACTCTATTACCTTTCACACAATCTGGACACCAGCTCATCCCTTGAGCGTCTTTATCACCAGAGAAATATGCGAATATGTCCTTTCCTTTCCTCTCAGACACTGCTTTGCAGAATTCATCATAACCATGGACCTTTAATTCTTCATAATGAGACATTATGAAATAGAATAAGTAGCAGTATTATCAATTATCGTACGCAAAGCAAGCAGGTATGAAGCGTTTTATGCTAGAACAAATACGACATGGACCTTTCGCACTATGATCGCTTCTAAAATACTACGAGCAGAGAGGAAGAGGTAAAGAGAGAGGCCCAACTCGGAGGGAAATTTGTCTCCGTCCAGCAGTGGGCGTTTTTGAATTTTCTCGCCCACCAAGCGAGGAGTTTTTGTACAGAGGTCAATGAGAGTGTCGAATTTGGTCAACAAAAAAATGAATGGCTTATTTGCTACGTGAGGTTTATTTGATTTAATATAAGTTCCGTAATGCTTAGGTTGTTACGAGTGTACTGATATAAGTAGGACACGTGACACCCCCGCAACTTTGATTTAAAAAAATACTTTATATCGGAGTTGTCAAATCAAATCAAATCAAATTGTATTGGTCACATGCGCCGAATACAACAGGTGCAGACATTACAGTGAAATGCTTACTTACAGCCCTTAACCAACAGTGCATTTTTTTTTTTTAAGTAAAAATAAAACAACAACAAAAAAAGTGTTGAGAAAAAAAAGAGCAGAAGTAAAATAAAGTAACAGTAGGGAGGATATATATACAGGGGGTACCGTTGCAGAGTCAATGTGCGGGGGCACCGGCTAGTTGAGGTAGTTGAGGTAATATGTCTCGAGATAGCTATGCATATTCATGATAAGAGGCTAGTAGCGTAGCAGCTCTCCATTGAATACATGCGGTTAACGTCAACCACCCTCATCGAATATTCAAAAATGTATTAAAATAATGAGATATCCACCAATCCAAAGAAAGGATAGGCGGGAGCTAGACAGCCCGCCGTGCCGCTTTGTGGACAACGACTCCCATTGTTAGGGCAGAGAAACAAGTATCTTGCCAGTATATCCATAATCTTTGCTAGGAGTACAGAAAACACATGACAACGCTTCCTCTTCCTGTCTATGAAAAATAAAAGTGATAGGACAACTTCATCCTATTCGTGTAATGCTTTTGATGACTGTTTCATCGAAACAAACAGAATATTATGGACACAAATAGATAGAAAAATTCAAATGTGATAATATTCATCACATTTTAGTCAAATTGTACGATCAAAGTAGTATTTTAAATGTCCTACACTTGTTTGACGATTTCTGCTTTCCGTAGGTTAGAAATACCCACTTCCGGTTCTTACGGAAGACAGTGCTTATTATTGGTTGTCATGGCGGCGGTTTAAACAGTTTTAACAGTGATTAGATTGCTAGCAGCTGTCGAAGTGTATCCCGTACAAATAGTATCTTAGCCACATATTTTCAATTTCTTTATATGATAATAATCGAAGTATAATGTTGCATCCGGTTGCATGGCTAGATACGTACTGAAACGTTAGGCTAAGGTTGGCAAAATGGATCAAAGCTAACCGTTAGCCTAACGTTAGCTAGCTTTCTAGGCAGCTAGCCAGGGTTACAGCTGAATTAGAAATACCGGTAGCTAGCTAGCTAGGTGATTTAGGAACAGCTATGGCTGCAAACCTTCTGAAGGAGTCACCGATGACCTTAGGACAATCGAAAAGCTGGGTCACATTAGGTCCAAATCGTAGCACTCGACTTTCTCAGAATCAAGTAAGACAACGTTAGCTAAAGGACATTCATGTAAACCCACAAATGGTCAAATGGATTGTGAACTATCTGACCAATAAACCACGGTTCGTAAGACTGAACCAGGCAGTACTATCAGACCAGATATGCACAAACACGGTAACGTTAGCCCCACGAGGGACGGTCATGTCACCTTTCCTGTTTACTCTCTATACAAATGACATCACACACAACAATGAACTGAGCCATCTGCAGAAATTCTCTGATGACTCTGGTATAGTAAGTTGTATCATGAAAGGTAACGTGTAGTGGCTAGTGTTTTGTGTTATGCCATTATGTGCTGAAAGGGAAACTTACTTAGCGAAGGATGACATAAATAAACTGGACAGTCGAGTCAATGCAGGACATGTTCATAAAAATGCTGCAAGCTAAAACACATGATCATGGACAATGCCATACACCCACTCCACATCACTCTAATGCAACATAGTAGTAGCAGGTTCATCCTGCCCAAAAGCTCCATAGAGGGGTTCCGAAGGTCATTTTTACACACAGCCATCATAAATTACTAATTTGTTATGCCTTTTTTAATGTTTAGTCGTTGCTGTTTCCCAGGAGAATAGACAACATAATTTCTTACCTGTCTTTTATGGCTATTAACGTTCAGGTGTCTTATTTAAGCAATAAGGCCAGAGGGGGTGTGGTATATGACCAATATACCACAGTTAAGGGCTGTTCTTCGCACAACGCAACACTTAGCCGTGGTATATTGGCCATATATCACAAATCCCAGAGGTGCCTTATTGCTATTATAAACTGGTTACCAACATAATTAGAGCAGTAAAAATAAATGTTTTGTCATACCCGTGGTATACGGTCTGATATACCACGGCTGTCAGCCAGTCAACATTCAGTGCTCGAACCCCCCCAGTTTATAATATGTGTTTTACAATGTGTTTGTAACTGATACGGGTCCTGTCTTTGTAATTTAATTGATTGTTGATGCTGAAGTGATAAACAGTTTCCCAAGTTGGGATTAATAAAGTACTGCTGTACTCTCTACTATTTCTCTCTCCATCTTATACTAGTCATGCTACTAGCATGCCATCATGATGGATATTGAAATATAATGTGATAACGTTGTGAATGCCAGTTGATGTGGCCAGATCATAAGTTGGACAGCCGGATGTTATGTCAACTCAGCCTGCTAAGTTGGTCATTATGTTTTTGCAACAGCAGGAATGATGCCAGTGCCACTATTGTTCTCTTTCAGTTACTCTTCAATGCAGCCATGCCTGCCAACGCATATAACCGTGCCACCCAAGTTGGCCCACCTGCACCCATTGTGATTGAGAAGCTGATGCCCTGGGTGGAGAAGCGGGATGACCTGGATAGCACCGGCAGCTCTCTGTGTTTCTCTGCTCTGTCTGAGGAGCGTCTGCTGGCTGCAGTCAGGCTGGCCAAGAGAGATCTGAGGAAGAGACGACAGGAGTCATTGAACAGCTCCCCCATCAGACCACAGCCAGAGGAGACCACACCCATCAAGAGCAATGTGCAGGTAAATAAGAGATAGCTAAAGCAGGCTCATCAGTATACTCCCCTTTCACTTGTACTGTTTATATCCATCTTATTCTGCTCCAAGAACGATTAATCGATGATCAACCTTTATAATTTTTCTATTTCCAGCAGAAGGGGGTTGTTCCTAAGAGGAGGTCAAAGACGACCGGCACCAAAGAAGAAGTGACTCGGTCTGGAGCCAAGGTGCTTGTATACACCCCCCAGAAGTACGTCTCCATACCCCCTGGGCCTGATCATGGCCTGTCCCCCCCAACCAGAGACCCAGGCCCAAGGCAGACAGCCAGCCAGGAGCCCCACACAGCCCTCAGCCAGGAGGTCCGCAGGCTGCAGAGAGAGCTGGCCAACTACATCCAGAGAATAGATCAGCTGGCTAACAGAGGTAACACCGCATAAATGAAGTCACCCATGAGTTTACCAGTCAAATCGCCATGGTCAGAGGTTCTAGTGATTATATTTCTGTGGGTAACACAGCTGGATTGGCACCTTGTTGGCATACAGGCTGCTAATATTCTAATCTTTTCAATATGCTGTTATGAACTATTTTGAATGGTATTTAGTGTATGGGACACTGCATGCAGTTTAGAGACCCATGGTCATGTGTATTGTGCTGTGCATTCCAGGGCGAATGGTTATAGAGTCCTTGGAGCCTGATGAGCAGCGCAGGGTGGAGGTCCGCAGACAGGAACAGGCAGCCCGCTCTGCACGCATCATCTATGTGCTACAACAACAGGTGAAAGAGATCCAAGAGGATTTAGACAAACTACGCTCACAGAAGATTCAGCACACAAATAAAGTAAGTTTCACTTAATAACCCAAGCTGTCGTACTCTGATGAGGTTGATGATGAGGACAATGACAAAGACTAACACCCATCTCCCTCTCTCTTCGTTTTCTCAGTCCAGAGTGATGAACAGGTTGGCTGCTGCCCACAGAGGGGCGGTCAGGGCCATGCAGGTGTTCACTAATCAGCTGTCTGACATGTCTGAGGGCAGGATGCCCTCCTATTATAAAGAGATGGGCCAGCTGATCCGCCAGCTCTCTCTGTGCTCGGCCAAGGTGGAGGTGGGCCAGGGATCAGCCGTCCCAGAGACTGCCCTGGACATCCTGCAGAAACTAGAGGTCAGTCAGAGGCTGAGTCCCAAATAGCACCTTATTCTCTTTATAGTGCAGTACTTTTGACCAGGGGCAGGGGCCATAGGTCTCTGGTCCAAAGTAATGCACTATATAGGAAATAGAAAGCCATTTGCACTACATCCATAGATTTAATCCATCACCTACAGGCCACTCTCACCTTATTACACAGAAGATGGGCACCAGAAAATGTCCCAAATCAACTACTGTACATCTATTGGTAATTTTTGATAAGCAATCAAACTTTGTAAATCAATATTTGGTTATACAAGCAATACTCCATTGAAAAACCTAAGCTATTCAATCTAAAGAAACTGGAAATAAATTTGCTGGAGAGCCACAAAACCATAGGTAGAGCTGACGTATTAAACAGTACATTTAATTTAGATTTTATTTGGCTTCTTGAATTTGAATGTTTACAGAATATATTAGATTTTCCTGTCTGTCTCTGTGTCTCTCAGACCCTGGATACTGCTCTAAGCAAGCAGGAGAGTCCAGCACAGAGGAGGCAGGCCCGAGTACGCAGCTCCTCCCCTGCACGCCACCGCAGGTCTCCACATCGCATTACGTCTCCTCCCCGTCCCCGTGCACACAGGGGCCCTGCCACCAGGGGTCTCAGAGGACCTCGTAGAGCAGCAGGCCCCAAGAAGTCCTTCCCTGGTGAGAAACGAGCAGGTGTTCTCATTCTAATTCTATCTGAGTGACTCAGCATTCAGAGACACTCATTATCTCACAGTCAGCTGTGCTGCTGAAGCTATTTTATTAGCATTTTAATAAGGATAGGCTAATTATCTAGCGTTTTTTGATTGGCTCATTATTCCATATCCTCATAACATCAATAACTCATGTAAACTAATTTCATACATCATAAAACCGGGAACAACCAACACAGCAAATGCGTCAAACAAATCAGTTTCCCCCTCCTACAGTTGAAACCACACGCACACTGACACAGCAGTTGATAAAATATCTGATCCAAAAATAGAACATGTATTGCGTGGGCGGAACATTTCCTGAAACTGCATTTTTAATTTGAACGTCTCATCTTTGTTGTTTACCCTGTTCTCTCATTGTGAACGAGGGAGCAGATCCCTGTTCTCTCATTGTGAACGAGGGAGCAGATCCCTGTTCTCTCATTGTGAACGAGGGAGCAGATCCGTACAGCTCCCATGGCTCAGGAATCACCTGAAGGCTTAAGTGCTGTGTGTGTTTGGGCCTCCCACCGAGCCTGAATCACAGCACCAGGGTGGAGATTAATGAGGGGCTGACTGACTGACGCAAAGAGGGGAGAGAGGGGCCAGGGTCCGTTTCTCTGGCCATGGGTCTCCTGCAGGCAGCTCATTGTGTGGGTGGCTTGCTCCTACTGTGTACACAGTCTCCCTGTGGGAGAGATAGTGTAGCCACCACACACCACGAGAGGGTTTGAACTGCATCGCATGCACAGGTCTCCTTGGCAACTAATAACAGTTCCCACTGTCAGTGAGCAAGCCATCTACCTTCTCCACACTGCCAAACAAGCAGCAGGCAAGTGCCTGTTAATGTGCTAGTTGGCCAGATAAGTGTGTAGTCTCTCAAAGGAGCATGCAGGTGTTATCCCTAAGGGCCATACAGGCTTTACTAGTGTTTGATTAGTCATGCCAAGCACTGTAACACTTATCTGTAAGGGCCTATAGAAATGATTGAGCACATAGCCTAGCTGTTGAAGTGTTTCAAAACAACATTTCACTCAAAACTGATCATGAGCCTGCCAATGTTGTGATGTTAGTAGATAGCAGAGCGGTCCCTCAGCATCAGCAGCCCCCCAGAGCCACAGAGCCTCCTCCACAGCTGCATCGCAGCCAGGTGCTCAGGGCTGGCCTGGAGAGCCTGGTCCATCTCAGAGAATTCAGGGAAGGAGGGGGGCAGGTCCCCAACAGTCAAGAAGGAGCACTGCACCCCGATAGGACAAAGGTCAGTGAGTTTAATACTTACATTTTTGCTGCAATTAAATGTATTTGAATATGTCCATTAATAACTGGCTAGCCTGAACTATTTTCACTACAATTGTGTCTCTTAAACATGATCTTTGTCCAGAAGCAGGGAGCCCATGTGAGGGATGCAGGTTTCCAGCAGCCCACAGTGGCTTCCAGGCTGAGAGTGTGTCAGCACCCACAGAAGGAGGCCTCTGTGCACTGGATACCCACGTCACCTCACTCTCCTCCTAAACAACAACAACAGTGGTGAGCTCAGAGGAGAGCACTCTCTCTTGTCCTCAGTCTCTCTTTGTAACTTACTCTCGCTGCGTACTCTCTCCCCCTCTCTTACAGTCTCTCTCTTTTAATTGTCATTATTTCTAATCCACTTCCACTTGTGTTATGTGTCCAGCTCCCCTCAGAAAAGGCAAGAGCCTCGATGTCTCTTCTCCCCCCTGAAGCCCTCCTCAGGCCCCTCAGAGCAGCAGCTGAGTGGTGTGGTGACAGCAGAGCAGGACCAGGGTCTGACCTCAGATAGACAGAGACAAGCCCACAACGAAGCCCTCAGGTCAGTGATAATAACAATAATACGTTTTATTTTTAATATATTTTTAAGCTTTTAATTAAACACAGAAAACATACACCATTGGACATGGCAAACAACCTTGTGCCTTATTAGCATCACAGTACCTTATTAGCCTCATTTATTTTAGGTTTTAGTTTATGTATAATATGTGTTAAAGCAGAATGAATGAACCAAGGGAAACTGCCCAGGGAACAGTTATATTAATGGATCTGCTCATTTTAAGTAATTAAGTCATTTAAAACCCTGATCTCAGACCCCACTTTCTGAAAGCTGCAAGCAATACTCTGATTCCAATTCAAAGTTAAATTCAATCTACGTGCTTGCTTGTTAGATTGGGGACATTATAGTTTTTTTAAAGCACAGTGATGGATAGCAGTGCCTGCCTGCTTGCCTGCACTAAATTCAAGTGCACAGCAACCCTCTGCACTAATCAAAACTTCATTAGTGCAATTGAGGTCTATAATTAATAAAATGCCTGCAGCCTGCTTTCGGTAGCTAACATTAGGACTGGTTTATGTGGGTCTTCTAATTGAAACGGTTCTGTCTGTGTTGTACGGTGTGTTTTATGCGAATGCACAGGCAAGCCTGGCTGGACAGGATGACCATGCAGAGACTGAGGGACCTAAATCAGCTGAGTAAAGATGAAGCAGAACGCATCCAGAGACTCCGGTACACTAGTGTAGTACTATGTCCTCTACACACTCCTTGTCATAGCCTAGAATAACTGAGTGAAAATACAGGATTCAAAGCCTCTATATTGTTACACCAGGCTTACGCGTGTGTGTGTGTCAGGTCTGAGGTGGGCTCTCCAACCCAGTGGGCTGAGAGAGCTGAGCAGGAGGCCCGAGGGAGACTACAGCCTCTGTTGGACCAGGTCCTGGTAAGACAGACATTTAAACTCTCCTCTCAAAAAATAAAGGGTTGTATGCACACAAAAAATAGACAGGACTTCAGACAATCCTTTTTAGTTTTTTCTTGCTTTTCAGCAGGCAGAGGAATAAATAACTGAGTGTGTAACTTTGCTCTCACTCAATACCCACATTGTTGTTACATAAGAAAAGCCTGGACCAGGGAGAGCTTTCCCCTCCCTCAGGAATTCCACTGCCCTCAGAGGAGTGGGAAAATCAATACATCTCATTTGTAATTGAAAAATCCATACAGCTATTTACCACCAGATTTGTGCCACCACAGTGAAATGAATAGGGAATTTACAGCTAGGCCTAGGGTGTACTGCTGCAGCCTTGTGTATGTGCTGAGTGAAAAGACTGAGTTAGAGTAGGAGAGGTTGGTGTTAGGTAGTGTCACGCCCTGGCTCTGGGGACTCTAATATGTTGAGCCAGGGTGTGTAAAGTCTATGTGTTTTGTTCTAGGTTTCACTTTCTGGTATTGTTGTTCTATGTTGGCCAGTGTGGTTCTCAATCAGAGGCAACGGGATTCAGCTGTTGCTTGTTGTCTCTGATTGAGAACCATACTTTAGCAGCCTGTTTCCCCACAGAGTTTGTGGGATCTTGTTTCTAGTCGGTTGTGTTAGACCGTGAACTGTCACGTTTTCGTTTTGTTGTTTTTGATCGTGTCTCTAATAAAGAGTATGTTTGCCTGCAACGCTGCGCCTTGGTCCTCATCTCTGTTCGACGATCGTGACGGAAGATCCCACCAAGACTGGACCAAGCAGCAAGTCCAGGAGCCATCGCCTGAGAGATCTCTAGCGGATCTCCTTCGCCTCCTCGACTGGGTCAAGCCATGTGAGGAAGAGAGGGGCTTGACGTGGAGGCAGAAGGGCGAAAGGCTGGCGAGAAGCATAGAGACCTGGTCCACGGGTAGGAGTGAAGCCCATAAATTTTTTAGGGGGGGGCTAACGCCGTGGACGACGGGGCAGCAGGAGGCCGCCAGGTTACGGGAGTCACTGGTCACCAGGGGGAAGGAGGATGTAGAGGCACGGCGAGAGGTACTGGCGTGTGTTGCCAGTCCGGTCCGGCCTGTTCCTGATCCCCACGTAGGGCCAGTGGTGTGTGTTCCCAGTACGGTCCGGCCTGTTCCTGCCACTCGTACCAAGTCTACGGTGCGCGTCGCCAGCTCGGCCCGGCCTGTTCCTGCTCCCCGCACCAAGTCTGTGGTGCGCGTCGCCAGCCCAGTCCGGCCCGTTCCTGCTCCCCGCACCAAGTCAGTGGTGCGTTTCGTCAGCCCTGTCCGGCCCATTCCTGCTCCCCGCACCAAGTCAGTGGTGCGCGTCGTCAGCCCGGTCCGGCCCATTCCTGCTCCCCGCACCAAGTCAGTGGTGCGCTTCGTCAGCCCAGCTCGGCCCGTTCCTGCTCCCCACACCAAGTCAGTGGTGCGCTCGTCAGCCCGGCACGGCCCGTTCCTGCTCCCCGCACCAAGTCAGTGGTGCGCCCGTCAGCCCGGTCCGGCCCGCTCCTGCTCCCCGCACCAAGTCAGTGGTGCGTTTGCGTCAGCCCGGCTCGGCCCGCTCCTGCTCCCCACACCAAGCCAGTGGTGTGCGTCGGTCAGTCCGGCACGGCCCGTGCCTGTTCCACCGGTGGCTGGTCCGGCACCGGTCAGATGCTTCACGCCGGAGCTAGAGCAATCCGCTCCACCAGTGTTCAGTCCAGCTCCGGCCAGCGGGCCAGACCGGACCAGGGGTACTTTGGGGGGTTGAGAGAGGGAGCGGGGATCAGGCCCGGAGCCGGATCCGCCGCCAGGCGGAGTGCCCACCCGGTCCCTCCCCTGTAGTATGGTGGGCGCGGTCGGAGTCCGCGCCTTTAGGGGGGTACTGTCACGCCCTGGCTCTGGGGACTCTAATATGTTGAGCCAGGGTGTGTAAAGTCTATGTGTTTTGTTCTAGGTTTCACTTTCTGGTATTGTTGTTCTATGTTGGCCAGTGTGGTTCTCAATCAGAGGCAACGGGATTCAGCTGTTGCTTGTTGTCTCTGATTGAGAACCATACTTTAGCAGCCTGTTTCCCCACAGAGTTTGTGGGATCTTGTTTCTAGTCGGTTGTGTTAGACCGTGAACTGTCACGTTTTCGTTTTGTTGTTTTTGATCGTGTCTCTAATAAAGAGTATGTTTGCCTGCAACGCTGCGCCTTGGTCCTCATCTCTGTTCGACGATCGTGACAGGTAGGAGATGGTCAATGGTGGTGTGGGACTGAGCTTGCCCTACCTGTGTACCCCAGCAGATGGGAGCTGCTGCCTCTCAGGCCCGGGACAGAAAGGCCACATCGTCACTGGGGCATCGGCTGTCTGAGTAGCCCTGTCATATCGTAATGATCCTGACCTATATTACCGATATTTATGTTTTTCTCAGTATTTGAGTCCCAATTGCCTGTAGGGCTCTGCTCAAAAGTAGTGCACTATATAGGGAATAGGGTGCCATTTGGGGAAACAGCCAGGAAGTGATTCCATAAAACCCTTTCCCATGTGCTGAGCTCTGTGCTATCTACCTCCCTCTCCAGGCTGCGGAGAGCGCTGAGGTGCTGAGTGAGGCCCTGCTAGCGGAGCTGCTGGCCGATGCAGCGCAGGCCGCCTGGACGTCGGAGACAGACAGACAGACGGAGGGTTTGGCCCAGCTCCAGGCCCCCTCCCTGGAGAGCATGCTGCTGCGCATGGAGGAGATGGAGGTGAGCCCTGAGCACGGCCCTATGGAAAGGCCACCACACAAAGGTCACAGGGAGTTTGAAAGGGGACCACTGGTTAGTTTGTCATGCCTGGCCTGTGTGATGTTTGACAGCCTTGGTCAAGCTATGCTGTGGAGATACAGTGAATGCACTGTCCAATCCGGTCTGAATTCCTGATAAGGCTTTGTATTATTGTTTGGCTGAATAATGAATTGAAATAATATACTTTTATCATCTATGTGTCTGAGCAGAAAGATCAGGAAGCTGTGAGGAGGCGCTTTGCTACCTTCACATACTCAGACCCTCACTACTGGGACAGAGGGGACACAACTGGTGAGTAAACAGACCAAGTAACTCCTCCACACAGCCTCCACACACTTTTGCATGGGGGTTTGAATTGTTGTTCCTCTGGTGCCCTGCAGGTGAAGGTATTGTGTTAGTGCTGTTTTAGCCAGTTGAGAGCAAGGCTATCCCTCATTCTCACTCTCCTTTTCCACCCCTCTTTCTCTTATCCCCCTCTCCCCCATCTCTTTCTCAGGGCTTCAGAGGTCTGCTCCAGGCTCCAGGCCAGTCTCTCCTCAGCCTGTTAGGATCACCAGGCCAGCACTGAGACACACCACCACGGCTGACATTGTCCTGGAGAGCCCTGTGGAGGCCGGGTGAGTTGACATGTGCTCTTCTGTTTTATCTCTTTCCCAGGTAATTTCTGGTGTTGCCAAAGCGCTAGTGTCTGAATAGTCATATGCACAGAATTCAATAGAACATTATAGTATCTCTATGTTAATATTTTAGTTTTGTAGTAATCACCATGCAGTACTGCAGCCACCATCTTAGAGGAAGCTTCAAGCCCTGTCTGAGTTTAATGGGTTGATGTATGGACAGATGGTTTACATTATAAACTGGATGGTTCAAGCCCTGAATGCTGATTGGCTGACAGCCGTGGTACAGTTGAAGTCGGATGTTTACATACACCTTAGCCAAATACATTTAAACTCAGTTTTTCACAATTCCTGACATTCAATCCTAGTAAAAATTCCCTGTCTTAGGTCAGTTAGGATGACCACTTTATTTTAAGAATGTGAAATGTCAGAATAATAGTAGAGAGAATTAATTATTTCAGCTTTTATTTCTTTCATCACATTCCCAGTGGGTCAGAAGTTTACATACACTCAATTAGTATTTGGTAGCATTGCCTTTTAAATTGTTTAACTTGGGTCAAATGTTTTGGGTAGCCTTCCACAAGCTTCCCACAATAAGTTGAGTGAATTTTGGCCCATTCCTCCTGACAGAGCTGGTGTAACTGAGTCAGGTTTGTAGGCCTCCTTGCTCGCACACGCTTTTTCAGTTCTGCCCACAAATGTTCTATAGGATTGAGGTCAGGGCTTTGTGATGGCCACTCCAATACCTTTACTTTGTTGTCCTTAAGCCATTTTGCCACAACTTTGGAAGTATGCTTGGGGTCATTATCCATTTGGAAGACCCATTTGCGACCAAGCTTTAACTTCCTGACTGATGTCTTGAGATGTTGCTTCAATATATCCACATAACGTTCCTTCCTCATGATGCCATCTATTTTGTGAAGTGCACCAGTCCCTCCTGCAGCAAAGCACCCCCACAGCATGAAGCTGCCACCCCTGTGCTTCACGGTTGGGATGGTGTTCTTCGGCTTGCAAGTGTCCCCCTTCTTCCTCCAAACATAACGATGGTCATTATGGCAAACAGTTCTATTTTTGTTTCATCAGGCCAGAGGACATTTCTCCAAAAAGTACGATCTTTGTCCCCATGTGCAGTTGCAAACCGTAGTCTGTCTTTTTTTATGGCGGTTTTGGAGCAGTGGCTTCTTCCTTGCTGAGCGGCCTTTCAGGTTATGTCGATATAGGACTTGTTTTACTGTGGATATAGATACTTTTGTACCTGTTTCCACCAGCATCTTCACAAGGTCCTTTGCTGTTGTTCTGGGATTGATTTGCACTTTTCGCACCAAAGTATGTTCATCTCTAGGAGACAGAACGCGTCTCCTTCCTGAACGGTATGACGGCTGCGTGGTCCCATGGTGTTTATACTTGCGTACTATTGTTTGTACAGATGAACGTGGTACCTTCAGACGTTTGGAAATTGCTCCCAAGGATGAACCAGACTTGTGGAGGTCTACAATTCTTTTTCTGAGGTCTTGGCTGATTTCTTTTGATTTTCCCATGATGTCAAGCAAAGAGGCACTGAGTTTGAAGGTAGGCCTTGAAATACATCCACAGGTACACTCCAATTGACTCAAATGATGTCAATTAGCCTATCAGAAGCTTCTAAAGCCATGACATCATTTTCTGGAATTTTCCAAGCTGTTTAAAGGCACAGTCAACTTAGTGTATGTAAACTTCTGACCCACTGGAATTGTGATACAGTGAATTATAAATCAAATAATCTGTCTGTAAATAATTGTTGGAAAAATGACTTGTGTCATGCACAAAGTAGATGTCCTAACCGACTTGCCAAAACTATAGTTTGTTAACAAGAAATGTGTGTAGTGGTTGAAAAACGAGTTTTAATGACTTCAACCTAAGTGTATGTAAACTTCCGACTTCAACTGTATATCAGACTGTATACCACGGGTATGACAAAACATGTATTTTTAATGCTCTAATTACCACTTTATAATAGCAATAAGGCACCTTGGGGGTTTGTGGTATATGGCCAATATACCACGGCTAATGGCTGTATCCAGGCACGCCGACTTGCGTCGTCCCTAAGAACAGCCCTTAGCCATGGTATATTGGCCATATACCACACCCCCTCGTTCCTTATTGCTTAATTATACATTTACTGTTTGAAGATTGGAATGCCATATCCGGACCGTTTGTTGATGTTGCAGATTGTAGTTAATGGTTATGAGATGCTATACTGGGTGATGGGACCTCTGGAGTCTCCTCTAAATGTAAATTCAATACAGAGGATAATGGTGTATGACATCACTTAACCTGCTCCCACCTTATCAGGTAGGAACTCATTAAGGTGTCAAGGATTGCACGGGACAATACAACGAGACAAAACTGATGCAGAACATTGATCCCATAAATTTAAGCTAATAATAAGAAAGTGCCCAACAAAACCACCGTCCCACAAATTGTTAATTACTTTATTTTACAGTTGGCATCCACAACAAAACTGATGGAGGTGGAATGTTGTTTATGCCTTTCCCAGAATGCACTGCTTTGTTGTGCCTCAATTCTGGCTGTTCTTCTCCACCCCTAATCTCTCCTGGCTGCAATGAGACAAAGCCCTAACCCCCTCCAAACCCCCTCTCTCCCCCCACCCCCTGCCCCCACCCTCTGGCAAGACATAAAGGGAGTGCATCTGTTTGTCTCTGCCTCCGTCCCCTGCCCAGAGCTTTAGTTGTAGCTGCCATTGCTTAAATTAATTAGGAAAGTGAAGGAAGAAGAAGAAAGAGGGGAGAGTGAGAGAGATGGGAGCCAAAGGCTGACAGGGGAAGTAAGTTGTTGAGAGTGGAGTGGAGCGGACATGCCAGCATGATGCAGTTGAACAGATTCAAGCAGCAGCACCATTAGCAGATTAAAGGCAGTCAGTAGTTCACTGTTCCTGGCCCAACTGGAACCTTCTGGAGGGGCTCAGACCAACTCTTCTGTGACTCATCTCTCACTCAGTCTGTCTGTTTTTACCCATCCATCTGTAACCTTCTATTGCTGTCTCTAAAGAGCGGGCAAACTAGTCTGGGTACCAGTCTCTGTAACATTCCACTCCTTGTGTCTTTGGCAAATGACACAGAGTACAAGGAGTGAAATGTAATAGCTGAACAGAGACTGGCAACTAGGTTATGGGCAAACCACCAGAAAACTAAAACTCTTGCTGTCTGTTTTGTGAGTTAGGAGGAAGATGTGGTAAAACCCTAACTCCGTTCATAGCGCAGGTTATGACTTGTCTAGTTATTTCATATGGTTTATGGGTAAAACAACGCTAGCAGAACTCACTGAGCTTGGCTTTCTTGATCCTGTATTGGAGGTACTGATTGGCCAGATTAGCTTTACTTCTAACCCTGTGTTGTAGCTACTAGTTACCTGTATCCTCCTGCCTCTATGAAGATAACATTAGAATCACCCAGGGCAGTCTGTGTCTTCCTCCCTCTCACGGCCCAGTGAATTACACAGTCCAATGGGACTTCTCACCCCTGCCTGAGTGGCAGGTAATTTCGTTTGTGTGTTAAAAAAGGAAAATGGCCCGCATTGCCTCTGACACACTGCTCTCTGACAGGATTCCGATAAAAAGACTAGCAGAGTGCGTCATGAAAATGATCTCCCTTGTACTTCCCTTGCTTTGCCCCCAATAGCTGTATGAAGGAGATAATTTTAATGTGGAACTGTCTGACCGAATATGAAGCCAGGTATTTGTTTGAATCGACGAGTGCGCTCGTGTGAAAGCCCAACACAATGATTGTGTGTTGTGTCTCTGAGAATGCCAGGCAAGTTTTCAGCGCATTCTGTCTCATTTGTAAAGCAATAGGCATTGATTCTAAATGGCACATCGATATTGTCTCATCCCCAACAGACGGACAGTGACAGAGCATATTCAGGAGTTCTTCCCTCCACGCTTTCTATTATCCTTGAGTACGTGGAGAAAATGTGTCAACCAAACACTCAGGACTGAACATTATTGATCTTTATGTGCCAACACACAGGGAGTATTTTCCCCTTCCTTCCTTTCCAGTATGATTCCCTTTAGGCCTGTGTTCTGAGTGCTAGCTTCAAAGGGTTGACAGAGATATAGGTGCCACTAGAGAGTGATTCCATACAAAACCAGGAAAAAAACAAACATGACTTTGGAGATTTTCACTAAATGTAATCCATAGAATGGAGGAAAGATTGTTGACAGATTTTTATTTTATTTTTTATTTAACCTTTATTTAACTAGGCAAGTCAGTTAAGAACAAATTCTTATTTACAATTCATGAAAGTTGGCATATTTATGACATTTTGGCCTTACCCAGGCCTCCTTTAAGACTCCATAATGCAGTGGTCACCAACCTTTTCCTCGCAGTCAAAAAGCAAGCCAAGATCTACCACTCAGATTTCTTTTAAAACATTACACATTTTTTTTTAACATTAAGCTAATGAAAACTGTTCTGTAGGAATGAGGTTTGTGTAGTAGGCCTTATACATTATCAAAGCGTATAGTATGCCTGGCCTGTCAATAATGTTCTTCTCAGTCCATATTATATTTCAAAACTCAAGCTTTGATAACAAAATAGATCAGTTGGTGTAGCACTTGCGAGGCACAGCTGAGTATAAATTGAAATAATTTGCAAATAATTTGCTTTTTTATTTTACTGGATTGATGGTACCTGCATCTGATGGTCATGGTGCTTTCAAGACAACTGGGAACTCGGGGGAACAAGGTAAAATCCTGATGTCAGTGATCTTTAGGTCGGAAAGTCGGAGCTCTAGAAAGATGCCTGAGTTTCCGACTTGGAATTCAGAGTCGGATGACCGTTCAAAAATATTTGAACGGTCGCAACTCGTTTTCAGTTGTCTTGAACGTACTGAAGTCGGAAGTCTGAGATTTCCGAGTTCCCAGTTGTTTTGAACACAGCATTCGTCTCAGCTGAGGGAGGGAGAGAGCAGCAGAGGGTCCGCCTCTCACGGTCCCTGCTTTCTTCTTCCTTTCCTCCGGAGAGACTGACCAGAGAGAGGGGACACCGTCTTCCACCTGATGGCCAAACTCGTCACACCACATCTGCCTCATGCATAAATTCATGTTGTTCCTATGACCATAGAAAATGAAATATTCCTTGATATTAAAATAGACGAGCTGCTAATAATAATAAAAACGCAGGGATATCGATACTCTTGGCTACTCATTCATTGCAACTGAAGCGAGTGGAAGTAGGGACAAGAGCATTGTATGTTTTGTAATAGTGCAGAATAAAAACGGACACATGAACTCACTGAAAAAACAGCAGCTCTTTGCTGTATTCTTTGATCTCCCGGTAGGCGGATTTAGTATTTTCAGACAAATTAAATGTTTCAAAATAGGAACACTTTGCCTACCCAGTACGCAGGGCTTCTGAATCATGTGCACCTACCGCCAACAGCAGAATAATAAAAAAGCCTTTAACGTTGGCTGTTCTACAGAAATGTTTGGTGATCGACTAGGAATGCCTTGAAGATCGACATGTTGGTGACCACTGCCACAATGTTTCATCTGTAGGTGCTACAAAGCAAACAATTGTTTAAATTAATATATGAATGTTGGAAAATATGATCATGAATATTGGAGAAAAAAAAAATTTGATTGTTGCTTATTTTTCTTCTGGTGATTTGCAGGATGTGCAATGATACAAGTAAAAGGAGGGCTGTGATTGGTTACAATGCCTATTGTGCCAATTTTGCTGTATAAAATGGGTCATAACTTTAAAACAAGCAGAGATCCCACTCTGGAACTTTGAGATGCCCGTAGAGTATATCATGTTCAACAATATATTGAAAGATAATCCAAATCAAAAGAGGTTTTTTCAATATTCATGTTTGTTTGTCAATATTCATACATTATTGTAAACATGATTTACACTACAGAGCAAAATACTACAGAGCAAGCGGTAAAGCTTCAAATGACATCAATTGGAGTCTTAAAGGAGGCCTGGGTAAGGCCAAAATGTAATAAATATGCCAACTTTGATTAATTATTTCTCAATTGAATCAGCTGTGTAGTAATAGGGCAAATCCCCAGGACCGAGTTTGGGGAGAAAAAAAAAATCATGGTCTTTTTTTGTCCTGGTTTTGTATATGAAATGACTCTAGAGGGATTTCATGTAGTGTGTCTGGCTCACAGATTCTTCTCTTGGTGAGATAGTGTTTGTCTTGGAACATCTTCACATATCGAAGAGACATCATTATATTTCTACATGTTTATCCTTGTGTGCAGACATCTTGCTGAAGGCAGAAATTGTTGCTGAGTGCACATCTCTAGTACTGCACTGCCAGTGCTAAAATGTATATTTCTCTGGAGGGTCCTCTGTCAGCACTCGTAGTCCTGTTGTCGTTTTTCGTCAAGATCACATCCGTTCTTGATATATCAGAAGTGTTATTCAGAGCGGAGGGGATTATTATTCCGTAAGTGAATCCCTTCTGATAACAACAGCACACTATTGCCTGTTGGATGGCTCATATGGGAATGACATTTCTCAGATTGCTTTCTGTCTGTGCAACCAGCCCTCCCTCTTCAGATCAGAAGAGATGAGCAGGAGCACAGGCTAAATCTATTACCACAGAATAGCTCCTAGCTTCAAAATGAAGACGATTCCCATATGTCTAGTGTTGTATTGTTCTCATTTTATTTTTCTTATTACATTCCCAACTCCGGGAAGTAGCGCCACTGGAATTGTAGAGATTGAAATATAGTCTATTAACCATATGATAATGCCCACTTTGATGCCAGGTGATAGGCAATCAGTAGAAATGATTTAGTGAAAGGAAGTAATGGACCAGATGTTGGTACGTAACTGGTTGATGTAATGCCTCATCAAAGTTATGGTTAAGTTATGGTTCTTTTTCTCTGGCTGTCCTTATGCTTCTCCACGTCATTCATTCAAGGTCTCCCTTGTAAAAGAGGTCTTCTGAGCTCAATGGGACTTCCTTGATTTAAAAAAAGGTTAAATAAAATAAAATAGATCCCTTTGGGAGCACATCAGACAGAGGTGGAGTGGCGCTCTGGGCCTTAGTACAATACAGTGGAGAGAGCTCTAGGCAAGTTATGGACACAGCTAAATTGCTCAATTAAACCATGCTTAATTACTACTCATGCATACTTGTTGTGATGAAGTACAAACTTTGTCAGGTTTCTGCATAATTGATTGTTAGTGGAAAAGAGGTAAGCTGAGGATAAATCTAAAGAGAGAGAGACAGTTATTTGTATCATTATGTTAATGAAATTCTGTTCTCACACTTTTTATAGGGCAGTCTACCACAGGACGATTTACACTGTGTTTAAATCGCTGGGAAGAAAACCCATTTAGTATGTCAGACAGTCACTAGAGGGGGCTTGTGATTCTATAAGAATGTATAGTGGTAGCTAATCTGTGTGTGTGGACAGTTGTTGTAGAGGAGAATGTATGAATCCGGTGATTAGTGCTGTGTGTTTGGGAAGCGGTGAATGGGCACAGCTGTCGATTAGTGTGGGGTGCTCAGTGTGTGTGTGTGTGTGTGTGTGTGTGTGTGTGTGTGTGTGTGTGTGCCTGTGCGTGTGATTACAACCAATACAGAGGTGGAGGGAGTCAGCAGGCCCCTCCACTGCAGACAACACAAACACACACACACACCAGGGATTGGAAGCATAGCCATAGCTCATAGCTTATGAAAGCAGTGCACACATCATTCAGTATGCCTATCACTCATAGGTTCTATTGTTTGCTCATCGAGGAGCTCAAAGGCTGTTAGTGGGTATTTTCTCCTGGCTGTTGAGAATAGAACACAATGTTGTTATAGAACACAATCTTCAAAGCATAACTCATCTGATTTTGTTATTAAATTCATAGGAACTCTTTGCTCCCCCATTCCTTTTTATTTTTAGGTGTTTTGTTATTTGTCATTGTTAAATAAAGTGTCACTTTGATTTGTGGTAGGTACAAAGCCTGTGTCGTGCTGCATTGAGAACCCCTAAGACAAAAAGCCTACACTCCCCAATATTCAGCCTTTGTGTGCCAGATGTTGAATTCATATCTTTCCACCATTTCCAATCACCATGTGTATGTATGTGTTATAACATCGTCTTGTAGGTTTGAACAGCACTTGGAAACAGCTGTTGGAAAGTAATCTTACCGACAAATGTATACTTCTGTTGAGGTATCATTTGCCCAAAGCTCTCTGTAGAAAATGTGGTTATAATTGATGATGAGGAAAAAATATAATTAGCTATGACTAATTTACAAATATGTAGTCCCCTTTCACTCCAATGAACCACTTAGCTATTGAGTCTAGGCTAATAGTTAATCCTACAGATGGAATTAGCTGCTATAGGCTAGAGCTTTAATGGAGATACTTCAGTCACCCTGAGAAACACTCAGTACTCAGTCCAAATGCATTGCTTGGAATAATATTTCAACAGACATTAGACTAGAGTATCTATACTTCATAAGAGGCTGTAGATCATTGTCTCTCTCTGTTGAATTGGGGTGAGTGATTATAATAGGGATGATGGGTGATTATGATGGGTGATTATAATGGAGATGATGGGTGATTTATAATGGAGATTATGGGTGATTATAATGGAGATGATGGGTGATTATGATGTAGATGATGGGTGATTATAATGGAGATGATGGGTGATTATGATGGAGATGATGGGTGATTATGATGGAGATGATGGGTGATTATGATGGAGATGATGGGTGATTATGTTGGAGATGATGGGTGATTGTGATGGAGATGATGGGTGATTATGATGGAGATGATGGGTGATTATGATGGAGATGATGGGTGGGTAGAGCGTCTACTCCTCAGCATGCGTGTGGTGAGAGCAGTGGAGTGGGTGGGGGCAGGCGGGCGGGTCATGCATCTTTGGAGCGGAGGATATGAGGTCTCCATGGTGAGAAGACCTAGTGGAGGGAGGCTGAGAGCTGCCCTACGTGTCCCTCTCTGCCTGATGCTGACTGACCACATCTCCACCACCACCAAGACAAACAAATCAATGGTCAGATTAAAGACTGGTCAATCTGCTGCTTCTCCATACTATCTAAAGACTGATGTTTTTCTGTTCTCTCCAGTCTTTTGTCCAGGGCTCTCCGACCCTGTTTCTGGAGAGCTACCCTCCTGTAGGTTTTCGCTCCAACCCCAGTTGTAACTAACCTGATTCAGCTTATCAACCAGCTAATTATTAGAATCGGGTGTGCTAGATTAAGGTTGGAGTGAAAACCTACAGGATGGTAGCTATCCAGAAACTTTTGTCCCTGGTGTGTGCCTCGTTCTCTCAAACTATCACTCTTATTGTACTGTTCTCTCAGAACAATCTCTTCTATGCCATAACCTTGTTACAGGAGACAGGTATCCCAGTAGATTTGGTGCGGTGATGGCTGTTACCTGCCCATCTAATCATGAACCTCTAGCTCCCAAGAAACTCCACCGCTGCCCCTGTCTCTGCGATTGGCCCTGATATGTAGAACCATCTGTTATTGTTGTAGGCAGAAAGATAATAAAAGTTGCTACCACATTGCAATGATTCACCTCCTTTTCTCTGCACTGTTTTCTCCACCCACCTGTTTTCTTATTGCATTGATCTCTCCCCCTGCTCTCAGAATCTAAGCACCATTTCTCTAGCGGTATAGCTGTAGCCAGCCTCTTCCCCTGAATCACCCCCCCACTATCTCTGAAACAGATTTGGGTCTCACTCTCTCTCTCTCTTGCACACTCTCGCTGTCTCAGAATCAAACCCTGCTCCGTCTGCTTCCTGTTTGATATATCACATATGGAGCTGGTGCTTTGCAGCTTTCTCTGTTTCCTTGGCGATAGACTTCTGGAGGTGTTGGAGAAGAATGAGAACTTAAGTAATTTGAAGTCCATTTCACGCACCTCGCTGTGGGAATTTATGGCTCAGGCTGCTCATCAGTTTTAGTTGTTTGTGTTTTTTCCCACTAGGCCTTTCTGTAGTAGGTGGATGTGAGAGGGCTGGGTTTGTCAGGCTATGATCAGACTGCAGCTACCCTCTCCTCTCCCTGTGTCAGCAACTGCTGCCCACAATCACAACAGTGAACAGACCGCAAAATATTCACCACTGACTTTTAACACGTGTCAGTGAGTGTGTCCTCATTGTCTCCTAACTTTCTAAGCATGCTTGTAGTGCAGTTTGTTAATGTATCCAGTAAAATATACATTCACATCACCTTACCATGCTCACACCCCACCAAGATGAAAATCACTCAACAATAAATATGCAGAATTCATCTTCTCTTTCGTGAAAATGTACTGCCACTTGAATTTGTGAAAGGTGTTGCCTGGCTGTGCTGGCAGGCTGGTGCCCTTATGCCCACACTCTTAAAGATGCACATAATGCTTGGGTGCCTTCACGCTGCTTTTAATCTAAATGATTGTGTTATCGCCACAATGGCCTTTAAATGACCCATCACAGCATAAATGGGCCCTGTGTGTAGTCCAGGGATGGAGGGGATTGGTAGGGCTTGCAGTGAATTACCCACCCTGGCACTTCTCCCTGTGTGTCTGTCTGCCCACAGCCTGGCCCCATGTTGTGCAGACCCCAGGAACAGCAGGAGCAAACAGGGGCTGGACCTGGGTTGGTGTGTGGGGAGAACATTAGAGAGGCACTTTGCTTGTGGAACTGCTGCGTCTCTCTAAATATAGTAACAGCCAGAGTGCTGTTGCCAGAGCTGGACTGATTTGCTCACAGAGAAAATATTACAACCCTGGCCTTGACATTGCCCAGCTGAGCCCCCCAGCTGACACCTAGCACTTGGGGCAGGGGACTGTGGGTGTGAGTAGGGCTGTTGCGGTGACTGTATTACCGCCACACCGGCGGTCACGAGTCATGAAGGCAGTCAAATTCCATATGACCGTTTAGTCACGGTAATTAGGCTTCTCCAAGCTCTGATGCTGCTGCTGGTCATTAGTAGCCTACCAAATTTGCTAACTGCCTGGTACTCAGCACTCTATTGTCCCTCTAATCACTTTGACATCAATGCAAATGTATTCGAAAATATCATCAAACACTTCATGAGAGCCCATGAGCTCATGTTGTGCAACATTTCTATATGCTATGCAATTGCGTGAGAAAACAGAGTTTTGATGGCCTCTATTAAAAAGAGGAGGACCCCATCAGCTTTCTATAGGCTAGGTCTACTATATTTATTTCTCAACTTTCCTAATATTAAGCACATTGCTTCGTTTTACAACAGGAGTATAGTCTACCTGGCTGGCATGAAAATGAACCACAGGAAAATAGTCCTCCATTCGCTATTTAAGTGCATAGATTACATGTATTTCCCCCCCCTGCCCCTGTTCTGAGACAGGTGCATGAAAATGGTCCATTCTAAATCAAATCTAATTTCACACATATATTATTAGTATATGTAAAGACAAGATTAAATTAAGAAGTCTGATGGGTGACAATGTTATCCTATCAATTGTGAATGATAGACTATACAGTGCATTCGGAAAGTATTCAGACCCCTTGATCTTTAAAAAAAAAAATATATATTACAGCCTTATTCTAAAATTGATTAAATTGTTATTAATCACGCTTCACCATCTGGCAGGCCGAGGGATGAATCTGGGTTTGGCGGATGCCAGGAGAACGCTACCTTCCCGAATGCATATTGCCAACTGTAAAGTTTGGTGGAGGAGTAATAATGGTCTGGGACTGTTGTTCATGGTTCGGGCTAGGCCCCTCAGTTCCAGTGAAGGGAAATCTTAACGGTACAGCGTACAATTACATTCTAGACGATTCTGTGCTTCCAACTTTGTGGCAACAGTTTGGGGAGGCCCTTTCCTATTTCAGCATGACAATGACCACGTGCACAAAGTTTAGAGGAGTTGGGTTAAATGCGGCAGACACATTTCAGTGAAATGCATTCAGTTGTACAACTGACTAGGTATCCCCCTTTCCCAAATCGAGATCCATACAGAAATGGTTTGTCGAGATCGGTGTGGAAGAACTTGACTGGCCTGCACAGAGCCCTGACCTCAACCCTGTTGAATACCTTTGGGATGAATTGGAACGCCGACTGCGAGCCAGGCCTAATCGCCCAACATTAGTGCCCGACCTCATAAATGCTACTGTGGCAGAATGGAAACAAGTCCCCGAAGCAATGTTCCAACATCTAGTGGAAAGCCTTTCCAGAAAAGTGGAGGCTGTTATAGCAGCAAAGGGGGGACCAAATCCATATTAATGCCCATGATTTTGGAATAAGATGTTCGACAAGTGGGTGTCCACATACTGTTGGCCATGTAGTGTATCTGTTTCTGTGCAGTTTGTTTGTGAATGAGTTGTATGGTAGCACTGGTTTGTTTCCTGCTCTCATGACTCATTTGGTTTCTGTCATGTGAATTTCTATCTCTAATTCAACCTAAGCTTGAATCATTACCAGAGGTTGTAAAGCTCTGGTTTTAATCATCAATGATTCAAGGTCCACAATCCACAAGTAATTATCGGTATATTTATTCATGGAGAGCTCTGGTCAAAAACACAAACATACTGTTTTTATACCCCTTGACAAACAAAGGCACTATGCTCCTCCCACCTTTAGGTGGCTTTCTTAAAACAGTTCCCGCCTTCTTCTTTACCCTTGAATGTTTAGTAATGTTAGTGGGTTGACACTACATGATAATTCGAATATCGTATACACATTTCTACTGTATTTGGGGTGAAATCTTTTAGTCATTATTTTTAATAAACAAATTAATCTATCAATCCACCCTTTTGACTAAATGGTTTCATCTTCAGGATAAATGTATTTACAAACATGTTTAATCTCAGAGATCAGTTCTATTTATCTACATCCAATCATAGGTCTTCTTTTTAGGATTTTCCCTATGACCTTCATACATCAGAACCAATAAACGTTTCATCCAATTGCGGTCTTTCAGGGTCAAAGTCGTCGTTATCCCCCAAGCCTGGAGGATCGTATTTCCCACTCTCCTGGTCAGAGTCCGGAGTCGGTCCATCTCTTATCATTTGGTGAGATACTGCATTCACCAACGCCTTGCTCACCAATCCTCGGACACAGGGAACAAGACAACAACCACATAATACAAGAATTCCCATACAAACACTGACTGCCCCTAAGATGGTTGCTGCTATGGTTTTCCATTTACCAAACATGGTATCAAACCATCCTGTCCAAGATGTACTAATTCCTGAGTTTTCAGCCCATTCTTTACTTAGCGCAGTTAATCCTGCAAGAGCTCTGGTCACCGTCCCTCCGGTGCGGTGTTGTTAGGGATAAATGTGCAACAATGGCCCCCACCATTTTACAGACTCCACCCCTTTCTGCCAGCAACATATCCAGAGCTAACCGATTTTCCCAGGTCATAAGTGAGGTGGCCGATAATTGCTCGGAGATCCCCTTTACTGCATCTCTAGTCTGGTTAATAAATCGTTGTTGGTTGTAATAGATATAATTAATCCAATCCACATTTTTGTTTATTGTCACCCACCAGAAAAATGTTGTGGTAAACCCCTCCCATATCTGATTCATAGCTTTGTATTCATCTGGAACACCCCTGGGGATGCCTATACCATCTATCCAAATGGGGCTATTTCCTTCCTGACCTATATTCCTTTTCCTTCTGATTATTCTTCCTGTCACTGGTCTTTGATGACTAATTCTTACAGGCTGGACCAACAATACTGGTGCACAAGTACCCACCCATCCCTCTGGTAATGTCTGCCAAATGCTCCCTTTTTTAGTGCATGCCCACCACACATCAGTCAGAGGGATGGTTAGGTTCCTAATTTTTTTCCTTCCTTCCTTATCTAAATCAGTCACATTAATTATCTCCTTACAGCCATCAAAATCACCCAAGTTACGGGTGCCATTTCTATGTCTGTAACACTGGTATTCGCCAGGAGTTAAAGTGAATCTAGGTGGGCTGGCCGAGTATGTCAATTTTGCCAGCCCAATCCCTGTGCAATTGGGCTCTTTTGATTGGACCCCAGGTCTAATACACAGGGAAACATTGCCTTTGGCATTGGGGGCGGTCAACATTGTCGGTCGCCCAATGGAGCATGCATAACAATTGGTCTCCCCCAAGGCCCTAGCGGTGTATTTCATCCACTTTAACCAGAGATTCTCATCAGGGACCCCCTCCACTTCCCCATTGTTCCATTCTTGGAGGAGAAAATCTTTCATAGTGGGACGGGTTAGTCAAATTGACTCCGTCATCCCTTGACTGATTTACTCGGTCTATTGCCATTAATGGATTAATGACAGTACCTGCTCCCTCTATATCTTTTGACTCCATTAAATATAATCTTAGACAAGTATCCCGTCCGTATACGTCCGCGCAAGCCCAGTAAGTTCTTTTCATGTCCTCTTTAGTGACCTTTACTATCGTTACTACCATCTCCGTGGGGATGTCGTTATACCTTCTTATCCTCCATCTGGACGTCCAGCCCCCCGTCTCATATCTCCTTCCCCCAGTATGTCTAAATACCTGAGCCCAGGAACAATCCGCTGAGGGGGCTGAACATAAATACAACGGGATCTTATAATCCCATGTTGCTTGCTTATCCGCTCTGATAAGATCCCTAATCATAATTTTGAATCTTACTCCCCACCCTTCTCTGACTCCTATTTTGTAGATCACTCGCCCTTGATGGTCAGTATGTCGGGTCGCTTTCCCTTTATTTCTTAATAATGGTAAGGCCATAGCGTAATTGGTGCGAGGTGGTGGTGGATTTTGACCTACCACGACTATTGCCGAGACTATGATGCAGCTCAGGGTCACCCATATTCCCAAAAACCGCCAACCCTCTCCTGTCTTGAGTCCTTCTGCTCGGTACCACCCCATACTCACACCCTAGGAACACACTACAGTGATGATAGGTCTGGGTAGGAGATCTTCGTTGACAGAGGTGACCCCCGGACCCTGTGGCCCAGTTCCGCTCGTCAACTCTGCGTGTGCTAAGCGGTGCTTGTATGTGGTCCTACCTTCTTGCAGTGGGTAACATGGACCCAGGTTCCTCTCTCTGCTATTCTAATGGCAAAGGCGGTGACCAATAGAACCTGGTAGGGGCCTTCCCAACGGGGCTGCTTCCAGTCTTTCTTCTTTAGGGATTGTATCCACACCCAGTCTCTGGGTTGGATAGAGTGGGTTACCCTCTCCTTTAGTTCTCCTGTGGGGCACAGAATCTTTGACATACGTGTTTGGTTAATGAACAGTCTTCTCATATGTCCCGCCAATGTCCCTTCTACTTCTGTATCTGCCTCCTCTAGTCTGCCTAACTCGGGCATTCTATATGGTCTCCCAAACACTTTTTCAAAGGGGGATAACCCATCTTTATCCGGTGTTACCCTAATCGTCATTAATACTATTGGTAGACATTGTACCCAATTTCTTCCTGTACTCATGTGCGTTTTTCTTAAACGTGATTTAATCGTCGAATTAGTGCGTTCAATCAAACCCGCTGATTCCGGATGATATGAACAATGTTTTTTCATATTAATATGTAACTTCTGTCCAATATTATCTATTACCTGGTTGGAGAAGTGAGACCCATTGTCGGAATAAATAGTTTCTGGCAATCCTAACCGAGGGATTATTTCCTGACATAAAGCTTTAGCTACTGTGAATGCATCAGCGGAGGAGGTTGGAAAGACTTCTACCCATTTGGTATACTTGTCTATCACAGTCAAACACAATTTTTTCCTTCACTTCTTGTAAGTTCTATAAAATCAATTTCCAACTGTTGGAATGGATATCTGGCCTGGGGAAATTCCCCTTTTGGTGCTCTCTGCTTTCCTTGATGATTACTTTGTGCACATATAACACACCTAGAAACATTTTTTTTAAAGTAATTTGTTATCCCGTACGCTACAAAGTGCTTTCTAATTATTTCCACCATCCCCCCGGTTGATACGTGACTTTGCCCATGTATCAAAATTGCTGCATATCTAAACAGAGATTTTGGTAATATAGGTAAATTACCTTGATGCCACATTTCCCCCTTCTTGGCTGCTCCCATTTTCTCCCATCTACTCACTTCCTTCATCGGTGCTCTTAACTGGCTGTCTATCAGTAATGCTTTATCAATGTCTACCTCCTCTTTTAGATGCAAGTATGTGGGTGATTGTGGTTTGACACCTGCCTTTTTCGCTTCCTCATCTGCCTTTCTGTTGCCGTTGCTTATGCTATCTACACCTTTAGTGTGAGCATCACATTTACAGATAGCTAACTTCTCTGGTAGGAGTACAGCATCTAAAAGATTCAAATTTAACTGGGCATGTGTAATGGTTTTGCCAGAAGTGGTTACCATTCCCCTGTTTCTCCATTGTGCAGCAAATACGTGTACTGTATTAAATGCATAGGCACTATCGGTGTAAATAGTAACCTTTTTCCCTTTACTCAAATGACATGCCCGAGTGAGAGCCACTATCTCTGCCTGTTGTGCAGAATAATTTCTAGGTAATGATTCAGCTTCCAAGACGTCAGTCTCTGTTACAACTGCATATCCTGTAGCATTCGTACCATCAGGGTTTTTTCTAGATGAACCATCAACAAACATAGTCACTTCCCCATCCACTAAGGCTAGGTCTTTTAAGTCAGGTCTTGGCAACACAAGTTTCTCAGTTTCAGTTATACAATCATGTGGGCTGCCATCTGTCGCAATAGGAACTAGAGTAGATGGGTTTAGAGTTGTACACCGTTCAATGGTCAAATTAGGCATATTTAACAGGATTATCATACAAGATAAATGTCTAGCAGGTGACATATAGGCCATTTTATGCTCCAACAACAGTATGGATACTGCATGCGGAACCTTTAGTGTTAAATCGTGGTATAAAACTATTGATGCCGAATCTTGCACTGCCTGAGCTGCAGCTACCACAGATTGTAAACATAGTGGCATTGCTTGTGCTACCTGGTCTAATTTAGATGAATAATATGCAATGGGTTTGTTCTTATCCCCATGTTTTTGAGTCAAAACCGATGTCATATATCCCTCCCTACAATCTACCGTCTGGGTAAAAGGCCTGTCATATATAGGAAAAGCTAAGGCTGTTTGGGAAGTGAGCAACTTTTTTATCTCTATAAATTGTTCCTCCGCCTCAGAGTTCCAAATGATTTTATCATGGGCTGCCATTGCCTTCCCATAGATAAGATCACTTAACTTCCCAGTATGCAGTGCATAATGTGGTACCCAAGCTCTACAGTAGTTTATCATCCCCAAAAAGCTCATCATTTGTTTGTTTTTTCAATGGTTTTAGCGCTTCAAGTATAGCAGTTTTCCTGGATGAGTTTAACATTCGCCCTTCCTGAGTTATAGCGTGTCCTAGGTAAATCACCTCGCTCTGCCAAAGTTGAAGTTTCTTTTTGCTCACTTTGTGTCCCTGTTCTGCCAGGAAGGTTAACAATTGGATTGTATCCCTCTTACATCCCTCCTGAGTGGGATTAGCCAATAGAATATCATCTACATAAACTAACATTTGGCTTCCCTCCTGAGGTTCAAACTTTCCCAAATTCCTAGTTATAGCCTGGGCAAAGATTGTAGGACTTTCCGAGTAGCCTTGAGGCATCCTAGCGTATGTCCATTTCCTTCCCTGAAAAGTAAAGCCAAACCACCCCTGACTATCCGGATGAACTGGGATACTAAAGAAAGCATTAGCTAAATCTATCACTGTAAAATAGGAGTTTTCTGGTTTCAATTGGTTCAGCAATGTATGTGGATCTGGTACACATGGAGCTCTGGGAATGATATTTCTATTAACCCCCTGCAAGTCCATTACCATCCTCCAGTCGGCGCTAGGTGCCGCCTTTTTAACAGGAAATACTGGAGAGTTGCATTGTGCCTCGTCTCCAGGAATTATCACCCCTCCCTTAAGTAAATGCTCAAATGTAGGTGTTATCCCTTTTATTGCTTCTGGTTTCATAGGGTATTGCTTTTGGTATGGTCTATGATCGGATCGAGGAATCACTTGTACTGGAGCTACCCCCTTAATTAGTCCCACATCGGCTGGTCCTTGTGACCATAATTTGAACGGAATTGCTGCCAACTCATCCTCCTGTTCCTGAGTTAAGAAAATCTATTCCTGACATCCATTAAAATTTGTCTCCAGGTGGACCCCGGGCTGGGTTTTTGCTCTCCAATTAAATTTTCTTCTATATCTCCCCATGGAGTGGCTATACTGATCCCCATTTGGTGTATTTTGCCAGTCAGTGATGTTTTTCCCCTGTTTTATCCATTTACCTAGTGATAACCATTCCTCTGAAGGTTATTTCACTAGGGAAACATGGGGGCTCCACCTTTCTCTGTACAGTCTCTGGCTTTGTGGTCCTAACTCCACCTCTACAGCTGCCCGTTTTTTATCATAGTGAACCCATTTTAACCCAATTGTTTTTTCTGTGGTTTTTAACAATTCTTCCTCATAATCTGGGTTAGGACCTGGGTGCTCATTACACCATAATGTACAGTGTAAGTCATCTACCGTCATCTTGGTTGATCCAATCACTAACTCATTACTTAGGTCCATTAGTGATTTCGGTATGTCTGTGAGTCCCCCTCTTAGCAGATCCTGGCTATACCAATAGCATGGTTTTCCCTCCCCGCTCAATACCATATTATCTCTTACGACATATGCCTTCATACCCCTTAGCGTTGGCTTGACAGCTACGTTCAACTGAGTCATGGCATCCCTTCCTAGCAAATTGACTGGACACAGGCTTGATACAAGTACAGGTATGCATACCTCTCCCCCTGAATCTTCATGTTTTAAAGTCACCGGGGCCGATAATCGCTCTATAAATTGATGGCCCGAGGCCGAGCGTACCATGATTTTTTCCCCATTCATTCTAATTCCTTTGGGTATGTCGGCTACACAGATCGCTGTGTGACATGCCCCTGTGTCACACAAGAATTTAATATTTTTCCCCAATATTGTTAAGGTGAGGTATGGTTTCTGTTCTTGCTGCAGAGCCAATTCAATCGTTTCCAATTCAAACACTTCACACCCCGTATCAATGGTATCCTCTGACCCCTCTCCTTCACTATCTGTCTTACTATCTTCCCCTTGCTCTAGTCATGCCTCATCTTCCTCTTCCTCCCTACCGGAACTGGGTGGTGGGTGTTTGTAGGCCCTTTCTCTTTCCCCCCCCCGATTATTTTGCTTGCCTCTTCTTTTATTGCTGCAGCCGCGATAGTTATGACCTGGCTCGTTACAGTATTTACACGGCCCCTCACACTCCCTTACAAAGTGTCCTTCTTTGTCACAGTTAAAGCACCTACTTCCTTTCCCATAGGGCAGGAAAGAGCGAAGCCTCGCTCCCCCCTCTTCTGGAGTTCTATTTCAAATCAAATCAAATCAAATCAAATTGTATTGGTCACATGCGCCAAATACAACAGGTGCAGACATTACAGTGAAATGCTTACTTACAGCCCTTAACCAACAGTGCATTTATTTTAAACAAAAAACTACAAAAAAGTAAAAATAAAACAACAACAAAAAAAAAAGTGTAGAAGTAAAATAAAGTGACAGTAGGGAGGCTATATATACAGGGGGGTACCGTTGCAGAGTCAATGTGCGGGGGCACCGGCTAGTTGAGGTAATATGTACATGTGGGTAGAGTTAAAGTGACTATGCATAAATACTTAACAGAGTAGCAGCAGCGTAAAAAGGATGGGGTGGGGGGCAGTGCAAATAGTCCGGGTAGCCATGATTAGCTGTTCAGGAGTCTTATGGCTTGGGGGTAGAAGCTGTTGAGAAGTCTTTTGGACCTAGACTTGGCACTCCGGTACCGCTTGCCGTGCGGTAGCAGAGAGAACAGTCTATGACTAGGGTGGCTGGAGTCTTTGACAATTTTGAGGGCCTTCCTCTGACACCGCCTGGTATAGAGGTCCTGGATGGCAGGAAGCTTTGCCCCAGTGATGTACTGGGCCGTACGCACTACCCTCTGTAGTGCCTTGCGGTCGGAGGCCAAGCAGTTGCCATACCAGGCGGTGATGCAACCAGTCAGGATGCTCTCGATGGTGCAGCTGTATAATTCTTTGAGGATCTGAGGACCCATGCCAAATCTTTTTAGTCTCCTGAGGGGGAATAGGCTTTGTCGTGCCCTCTTCATGACTGTCTTGGTGTGTTTGGACCATGATAGTTCGTTGGTGATGTGGACACCAAGGAACTTGAAGCTCTCAACCTGTTCCACTACAGCCCCGTCGATGAGAATGGGGGCGTGCTCAGTCCTCTTTTTTTTCCTGTAGTCCACAATCATCTCCTTTGTCTTGGTCACGTTGAGGGAGAGGTTGTTGTCCTGGCACCACACGGCCAGATCTCTGACCTCCTCCCTATAGGCTGTCTCATCGTTGTCGGTGATCAGGCCTACCACTGTTGTGTCGTCGGCAAACTTAATGATGGTGTTGGAGTCGTGCCTGGCCATGCAGTCATGGGTGAACAGAGAGTACAGGAGGGGACTGAGCACGCACCCTGAGGGGCCCCCGTGTTGAGGATCAGTGTGGCAGATGTGTTGTTACCTACCCTTACCACCTGGGGGCGGCCCGTCAGGAAGTCCAGGATCCAGTTGCAGAGGGAGGTGTTTAGTCCCAGGATCCTTAGCTTAGTGATGAGCTTAGAGGGCACTATGGTGTTGAATGCTGAGCTGTAGTCAATTAATAGCATTCTCACGTAGGTGTTCCTCTTGTCCAGGTGGGAAAGGGCAGTGTGGAGTGCAATAGAGATTGCATCATCTGTGGATCTGTTGGGGCGGTATGCAAATTGGAGTGGGTCTAGGGTTTCTGGGATAATGCTGTTGATGTGAGCCATGACCAGCCTTTCAAAGCACTTCATGGCTACAGACGTCAGTGCTACGGGTCGGTAGTCATTTAGGCAGGTTATCTTAGAGTCCTTGGGCACGGGGACTATGGTGGTCTGCTTGAAACATGTTGGTATTACAGACTCAGTCAGGGACATGTTGAAAATGTCAGTGAAGACACTTGCCAGTTGGTCAGCACATGCTCGGAGTACACGTCCTGGTAATCCGTCTGGCCCTGCGGCCTTGTGAATGTTGACCTGCTTAAAAGTCTTACTCACATCGGCTACGGAGAGCGTGATCACATAGTCATCCGGAACAGCTGGTGCTCTCATGCATGCTTCAGTGTTGCTTGCCTCGAAGCGAGCATAGAAGTGGTTTAGCTCGTCTGGTAGGCTTGTGTCACTGGGCAGCTGTGTTCTACCAGCTATCTCCCCTAGAGTAGCCATTAAATACTCTGCTCCCTTACGTTCCCTTCTTACTCTATCCTGTCTACTATTCTGCTCATGATGGATTGCATATCTCCTGACCTCGGCTAACGATGTAGTTCCCCATCCCACTAAAGTTCTCTTAATATTCCTGCTTATTTCTGGTCTCATTCCACTAAGGAATGCTATTTTTAACTGCTGATGGTACGGAGTATCATTACCTTGCCCTTGGGGAGGCTCAGGTATCCCACTATTTGCGTTAAATACATTTCTCAGTCTCTCTAAGTATTGGCTGATGGTCTCACTGTCTTCCTGTTTACATTCATGTACTTTGGAGAAGTCAGCATGTCGATGGTAATGTTCCCTTAAATTATTACACAATTCAGTTATTTTCCCAACATATTGCCCATCATCTGCCCATGGTAGGACTGCTCCATTGGCATCCCCTGAAACCCACTGCCCCCGAACAGCTGCCCAATCTTTCCCAACTAGGGTTCTGACTGCCCTTTCAATTTCCCCTGTGTTTAGCTTAAAGCTTGCTGCTAGACTCTCCAAATCCCTCCTGAACCCCTCTATTCCTGTCTTAGGGTGCACTACACCCTCTACAGCTCTCACTACATCTCGCTGTGTCCATGCCCTATATACATCCAGTGTGCCTGGTGCTTGCTCCTCCCCAGCCCTTGGGTTCGGCAAGGCTATCAATGGGTACTGGTCATCCCCTGTGTCATCATCTACCCACTCTTTCTTCCCTGGCTTATTGTAGTTTTCTAATCTTTTTAACTCCCTTTTCTTAAACTCTCTGTGTTTACTTTCTCTCGCTTTTCCTGCCTCTTTCTCTCTATCCAATTCTACCCTTAACCTGACTACCTCCTGTTGTAAAACTTCCCCCTCTTTGTTCTCTTCACTGGCCTCTTTACTCTGCCCCCCGTCTTCCCGCCCTTCCAACATTCCGGCTTGGCCGTCATATGGTGGGGGAAGGACGGGGATCACCCCTAATCTTCTTTTACACATGACAACGGTGTCATCTGGGCTTTCTTTCCAAGCTTGCTCTACCAACTCTGGATATAACCTCTCTGCTCTTTGCTCTGGGGGAGGTCCTGAAACTTCCTTTTTCTGTATATCCCTTTCTCTCTGCATCTCTAACTTTTTTTTATTTTCTCCTTCCTCTCTCCTTCGCGCTTCAAAAAGCCATACCCTCGCTGTCTCTAGCCCCTCCGCTCGCTGTTTTTTAACATTTGCTCCACAGTTGATATGCATTTGCGTAATCATATTTTCTAACTTTGCAACATCGAGATGCCCAATAAATCCATACCTCTTCTCCCAAATGGATCCATAAAACATATTTCTTCGATCCCTCCCTAACATATATCTTTCATCTCCCGTTAATTCTCGGACTTGTTTAGAAGATGTCTTTCCCATGGTGGAACAATAAGAAATCCCCCCCCCCCCTTTTTAGTTTTTTAAATAATTCACTCCCGAATTATTTTCGTAGGAGCTAATCTCTTAGTGCGCCTCTTGCTTTTGTAATTAACCCTTTAAAATTATTTAACCCCTAACCCAGAGTTTCTATTTAAAACTCCGGTTTCATGAAAAGAGTAAGTTACCCAATTTTCCTCACGCGACTTATTTTTTTCTCCACCCCTGAAATAATGATCACGTCTCCCGATGGATTAAGTCTCACACATATACGACATTATACAATCATTTGCTAAACTTTTTTGCAAAGTTCTAGCAAATCCCCAGTCGTATATGCTACTCCCGACACATCCCTCTCACACGATGATAATTATTTCCCTGTTTATACTGTCATACTGCAATTCGTACAATGACAATATTAACTAGTTTACATTTGTGATTGC
This sequence comes from Coregonus clupeaformis, assembly GCF_020615455.1. Classification (NCBI taxonomy): domain Eukaryota; kingdom Metazoa; phylum Chordata; class Actinopteri; order Salmoniformes; family Salmonidae; genus Coregonus; species Coregonus clupeaformis. Next base: position 41,380,122 of record NC_059197.1, read on the forward strand.
AATTCACTCCATGTCATTTCGGACTAGTTTATTTTTGTAATAGCTATTTACCTAGGATCAATTGCGGACCCTTCCTGTCGTAATAATTATTACCTTCTTTGAGATTTTGGTAACCTGTCTGCCCTTCACAAGAATTCCTATTCTTATACAAGTTCAAATCATTTCACCAAAATCCATGAATAAAACTACTGACCTTTTCCTTGTAGTTTGGATTCAAATAATTTTTCAAACTCGTTAACGTCTTTATCGTTCTTAAAGAGTAATCACCGGCCTGTTTATAACCTTAACGTCGAAGGCCAGGACTATTCTCCACGGATGCAATCACCCGGCCGTGCACGGATTTTGGTGTCTTTAGAACGATAAAGATGTATTAAGATCCGGCTCGAAGGACCAATCTGTCATGTGAATTTCTATCTCTAATTCAACCTAAGCTTGAATCATTACCAGAGGTTGTAAAGCTCTGGTTTTAATCATCAATGATTCAAGGTCCACAATCCACAAGTAATTATCGGTATATTTATTCATGGAGAGCTCTGGTCAAAAACACAAACATACTGTTTTTATACCCCTTGACAAACAAAGGCACTATGCTCCTCCCACCTTTAGGTGGCTTTCTTAAAACAGTTCCCGCCTTCTTCTTTACCCTTGAATGTTTAGTAATGTTAGTGGGTTGACACTACATGATAATTCGAATATCGTATACACATTTCTACTGTATTTGGGGTGAAATCTTTTAGTCATTATTTTTAATACACAAATTAATCTATCAGTTTCAGATGTCAATGCAGTTTCCACTGTGTACTGTTACCTACAGATCTTTTGCATATACACATATGGATCTCTTGAATTCAGCAATTTATCAGCCATGTCCTACAACAGGTACCTTGCTTTATGTTATCCACTACAGTATAACGTCATCATGACACCCAACAGGGTGTGTATTTTAATTTGTGTAATATATACTGTTATACTCTTTTGCAAAATTCCTCATAACACTGTCTTTAACTATTCGTTTGCAATTGTGTGGAAACGTAATAGACAAAGTGTATTGTGACAACTACCTGGTAGTGAAACTTGCCTGTTCAACTTCCGACATGACAGTTAATAACATCTATGGACTCTACAGTATTGTATTTGTATTTATTATGGATCCCCATTAGCTGCTCCCAAGACAGCAGCTACTCTTCCTGTGGTCCAGCAAAAATTAAGGCAGATAGGTCCCCTGTAGCTCAGTTGGTAGAGCATGGCGCTTACAACGCCAGGGTTGTGGGTTCGTTTCCCACGGGGGGCCAGTATGAAAAATGTATGCACTCACTAACTGTAAGTCGCTCTGGATAAGAGCGTCTGCTAAATGACAAAAATTTTACAATAGATTTCATAATACATTAAGTGTGTGCCCTCCAGCCACTACTATACTACAACACACAATCAAGGTGTATGTGTGTGTATAGTGTGTATGTTATGTGTGTTTGTATGTGTGTGTTTGTACCTGTGTGTATGACTCTTCACAGTCCTCGCTGTTCCATAAGGTGTTTTTTTTTATCAGATTTTACTGCTTGCGTGAGTTACTTGATGTGGAATAGAGTTCCATGTAGCCATGGCTCTATGTACTACTGTGCACCTCCCATAGTCTGTTCTGGACTTGGGGACTGTGAAGAGACCTCTGGTGGCATTTCTTGTGGGGTATGCATGGGTGTCTGAGCTGTGTGCTAGTAGTTTAAACAGACAGCTCGGTTCATTCAACATGTCAATACTTCTTACAGAAGCAAGTAGTGATGAAGTTAATCTCTCCTCTACTTTGAGCCATGAGAGATTGACATGCAAATTATTAATGTTAGCTATACATGTACATTTAAGGGCCAGCCGTGCTGTCGTGTTCTGGGCCAGTTGTACATTTCCCAAGTCCCTCTTTGTGGCACCTGACCACACGGCTGGGCAGTAGTCCAGGTGCGACAAAACTAGGGCCTGTAGGACCTGCCTTGTTGATATTGTTGTTAAGAAGGCAGAGCAGTGCTTTATTATGGACAGACCTCTCCCGTTCTTAGCTACTGTTGCATCAATATGTTTTGACCATAACAGTTTACAATCCAGGGTTACTCCAAGCAGTTTAGTCTCCTCAACTTGCTCAATTTCCACATTATTCATTACAATATTTAGTTGAGGTTTAGGGTTCAGTGAATGATTTGTCCCAAATACAATAATTTTAGTTTTAGAAATATTTAGGACTAATATACAGCTCTGGAAAAAATTAAGAGACCACTGCAAAAATATAACTTTCTCTGGTTTTACTATTTATAGGTATGTGTTTGGGTGAAATTAACATTTTTGTTTTATTCTATAAACTACTGACAACATTTCTCCCAAATTCCAAATAAAAATATTGTCATTTAGAGCATTTATTTGCAGAAAATGACAACTGGTCAAAATAACCAAAAATATGTGTTGTCAGACCTCGAATAATGCAAAGAAAATAAGTTCATGTTCATTTTTAAACAACACAATACTAATGTTTTAACTTAGGAAGAGTTCAGAAATCAATATTTGGTGGAATAAATCTGATTTTCAATCACAGCTTTCATGCGTCTTGGCATGCTCTCCACCAGTCTTTCTCATTGATGTTGGGTGACTTTATGCCACTCCTGGCGCAGAAATTCAAGCAGCTCGGCTTTGTTTGATGGCTTGTGACCATCCATCTTCCTCTTGATCACATTCCAGAAGTTTTCAATGGGGTTCAGGTCTGGAGATTGGGCTGGCCATGATTGATCTGGTGGTCCTCCATCCACACCTTGATTGACCTGGCTGTGTGGCATGGCGCATTGTCCTGCTGGAAAAAGTTTTCTTCCAGGACAACCTTGTACGTGGCTTGATTCATGTGTCCTTCACAAAGACAAATCTGCCCGATTCCAGCCTTGCTGAAGCACCCCCAGATCATCACCGATCCTCCACCAAATTTCACAGTGGGTGCGAGACACTGTGGCTTGTAGGCTCTCCAGGTCTCTGTCTAACCATTAGACGACCAGGTGTTGGGCAAAGCTGAAAATTGGACTCATCAGAGAAGATGACCTTACTCCAGTCCTCTACGGTCAAATCCTTATGGTTTTTCGCAAACCTCAGCCTGGCTTTTCTTTGCTTCTCATTGATGAAGGGCTTTTTTCTAGCTTTGCACGACTTCAGCCCTGCCCCTAGGAGCCTGTTTCGAACCGTCCTCGCCGTGCACTTCACCCCAGCTGCCATTTGCCATTCTTTTTGTAGGTCACTTGATGTCATCCTACGGTTGTTGAGTGACATTCAAATGAGTTGGCGGTCATCCCGGTCAGTAGAGAGTTGTTTTCGCCCTCTGCCGGTCTGTAGCTTTGTTGTCCCCAATGTCTGCTGCTTGACCTTGTTCTTCTGAACCGCCGTCTTTGACATTTTAAGGATGGAAGCAACCTGACGCTTACTGTATCCCTCTGCCAGTAAAGCCAGAATTGAACCCTTCTTTTCCTCACTCAAAACTTTCCTTTTCAACTCTTTTGGCATGGTTAATAGTTATTTTTTGATTAATTCAGCTGGTCCTATTGCAAGAGGATAGTGATGACCACAGCAGTGGTTTTTATACTTTTCCTCGTTAAATAAGATTTGGTTCAGATGATCACCTAATCAGTACCTAATTCGGTAGAATGAGGTGTGCCTGTGTTGGAATTCAACAGACACTGGAATGGAATGGCTGTCATACATGTAGAGATGCTGATTTAAGAAAAATTTGCAATGGTCTCTAATTTTTTCCAGAGCTGTATTTCTTGCCACCCATTCTGAAATGGACTGCAGCTCTTTATTAAGTGTTGTAGTGACTTCACTCGCTGTAGTAGCTGACGTGTATAGTGTTGAGTCATCCACATACGTAGACACACAGGCTTTACCCAAAGCCAGTGGCAGGTCATTAATAAAGATTGAAAAAAGTAAGGGGCCGACACAGCTTCCCTGGGGAATGCCTGATTCTACCTGGATTATGTTGGAGAGGCTAAAATTAAAGAACGCCCACTGTGTTCTGTTAGACAGTTAACTCTCAATTCACAATATAGCAAGGGATGTAAAGTTTTTCCAGCACCATGCTATGATTGATAATGTCAAAAGCCGCACTGGAGTCTAGCAAAACAGCTCCCACAATCTGTCTAGAATCTGGATGCATGTCATGTTTTCTGAGGGCCCACTGTTCAATGTAGCATGATATCTGTGTGCCAGCTATCTGACAGCTACCTTTCTTGGGATAAGGCATCTTGTTTGTCCAGGGTCACTGTGCGTGAGATATGTTTGACCCAAACAATCCAGTTAGGGTCATGATGTATTTATAAGACACATTGGTCAATGTATTCCATCCATCCTGTAAAAGTATGAAAAAAAAGCTGCAGGGTGCCATTTGGGACGCACACCTTCTGTCATCCCACCTGGGAGTTAGTTCCTGAAAGTTTACTGTAGGCCCAGAGTAATAATAAGGGTCCTCACTTTTACCTGAGCAGGAAAAGCTCTGGGCCTAGGTTTTAGACTATAGCTCCCACCAAAACTCCTACGTAACGGTTAATGAATGCGCTGATAGCATTGCTTGCCCAGCCCATTGGTGATGTCGTATACTTCTTCTACATTGTAGAGTACCAGACTAGAGGGTCCCCACACATACATTGTTTTAACAGGATCTAAGGCCACTCACACAGCCTGTTCAATAACATAACATTAAAGATGTGTATTCTTCTGATGTGCTGCACTATCCTACCAAACTACTCTCTTTATTTAAGAATGTCCCTCTGACCATTTGTACTGTAACAGCTTTGCATCCATCCCCCGCCTTGCCCCAACCTGGGCTCGAACCAGGGACCCTCTGAACATATCAACAACCATCACCCATGAAGCATTGTTACCACAAAAGCCACAGCCCTTGCAGAGCAAGAGGAACAATTTAATTATTGGTCTCAGAGAGAGTGATGTGACCGATTGAATGCTAGCGTGCACCGCCAACTAGCTAGCCATTTCACATCAACAAGACATGCCCTGTTTAATCTACTATTCTCTATGAATTACTGTAGTTTGTATAGAATTTAAGAAAGGCATTTGAACACCTTGAAGGTATCTGTTTTTCTCTATATGGTTTCCTTGACTCTGAAAATATAGAATTTTCCCCAGGTATTGGTGAGCATTTGCATACCACACCATGGCAAACACTTTTTTTTGATCTCACAAGTATAAGAATCAAGTGAGGAGCTTAGTTTAAGCAGTTCAACATGGATTAGAAATGGTCGGTCTACATTTTGGATTTAGCATACTTTGAATGTAATAAATAATATGAGTGCAGGATACAAAGATATTAATTATGTTATCAGGACAATAGGAAAAACAATCTATATTGGTGAGTATAGATGTGGGCAAATCTATCACTGTAACAAGAACAGGTAAAGGAATTATCAATTTAGGCTGTCTGTTCTTTGTGATTTCATTGTTTTAACTTATATTTAAGCTACAGTACTATAGAGGATTGTCTACTCTTCTTCAACTATTGACAGCACATCTTCACCAAGTCCCAGGACCATGGAGAACTCTACTCACTTCAAGGTCTTTAGGCTTGCTGCATACGGTGATATCAGACAAATGAAGTATTTCTACTTTGCTGTAGTAACTGTATTATATTTTGTCATCATTCTTGCCAATGCTTTCCTTATTGGAGTTATCTGCATTGAAAGAAGCCTTCATGAATCCATGTACAGTGGGGGAAAAAAAGTATTTAGTCAGCCACCAATTGTGCAAGTTCTCCCACTTAAAAAGATGAGAGAGGCCTGTAATTTTCATCATAGGTACACGTCAACTATGACAGACAAATTGAGATAGAAAATTCCAGAAAATCACATTGTAGGATTTTTTATGAATTTATTTGCAAATTATGGTGGAAAAATAAGTATTTGGTCACCTACAAACAAGCAAGATTTCTGGCTCTCACAGACCTGTAACTTCTTCTTTAAGAGGCTCCTCTGTCCTCCACTCGTTACCTGTATTAATGGCACCTGTTTGAACTTGTTATCAGTATAAAATACACCTGTCCACAACCTCAAACAGTCACACTCCAAACTCCACTATGGCCAAGACCAAAGAGCTGTCAAAGGACACCAGAAACAAAATTGTAGACCTGCACCAGGCTGGGAAGACTGAATCTGCAATAGGTAAGCAGCTTGGTTTGAAGAAATCAACTGTGGGAGTAATTATTAGGAAATGGAAGACATACAAGAAAAAAAGTATTTAGTCAGCCACCAATTGTGCAAGTTCTCCCACTTAAAAAGATGAGAGAGGCCTGTAATTTTCATCATAGGTACACGTCAACTATGACAGACAAAATGAGAAAAAAAATCCAGAAAATCACATTGTAGGATTTTTAATGAATTTATTTGCAAATTATGGTGGAAAATAAGTATTTGGTCAATAACAAGTTTCTCAATACTTTGTTATACACCCTTTGTTGGCAATGACACAGGTCAAACGTTTTCTGTAAGTCTTCACAAGGTTTTCACACACTGTTGCTGGTATTTTGGCCCATTCCTCCATGCAGATCTCCTCTAGAACAGTGATGTTTTGGGGCTGTCGCTGGGCAACACGGACTTTCAACTCCCTCCAAAGATTTTCTATGGGGTTGAGATCTGGAGACTGGCTAGGCCACTCCAGGACCTTGAAATGCTTCTTACGAAGCCACTCCTTCGTTGTCCGGGCGGTGTGTTTGGGATCATTGTCATGCTGAAAGACCCAGCCACGTTTCATCTTCAATGCCCTTGCTGATGGAAGGAGGTTTTCACTCAAAATCTCACGATACATGGCCCCATTCATTCTTTCCTTTACACGGATCAGTCGTCCTGGTCCCTTTTGCAGAAAAACAGCCCCAAAGCATGATGTTTCCACCCCATGCTTCACAGTAGGTATGGTGTTCTTTGGATGCAACTCAGCATTCTTTGTCCTCCAAACACGACGAGTTGAGTTTTTACCAAAAAGTTATATTTTGGTTTCATCTGACCATATGACATTCTCCCAATCCTCTTCTGGATCATCCAAAGGCACTCTAGCAAACTTCAGACGGGCCTGGACATGTACTGGCTTAAGCAGGGGGACATGTCTGGCACTGCAGGATTTGAGTCCCTGGCGGCGTAGTGTGTTACTGATGGTAGGCTTTGTTACTTTGGTCCCAGCTCTCTGCAGGTCATTCACTAGGTCCCCCCGTGTGGTTCTGGGATTTTTGCTCACCGTTCTTGGGATCATTTTGACCCCACGGGGTGAGATCTTGCGTGGAGCCCCAGATCGAGGGAGATTATCAGTGGTCTTGTATGTCTTCCATTTCCTAATAATTACTCCCACAGTTGATTTCTTCAAACCAAGCTGCTTACCTATTGCAGATTCAGTCTTCCCAGCCTGGTGCAGGTCTACAATTTTGTTTCTGGTGTCCTTTGACAGCTCTTTGGTCTTGGCCATAGTGGAGTTTGGAGTGTGACTGTTTGAGGTTGTGGACAGGTGTCTTTTATACTATATAACAAGTTCAAACAGGTGCCATTAATACAGGTAACGAGTGGAGGACAGAGGAGCCTCTTAAAGAAGAAGTTACAGGTCTGTGAGAGCCAGAAATCTTGCTTGTTTGTAGGTGACCAAATACTTATTTTCCACCATAATTGGCAAATAAATAAATTAAAAATCCTACAATGTGATTTTCTGGAGGAAAAAAATCTCAATTTGTCTGTCATAGTTGACTTGTACCTATGATGAAAATTACAGGCCTCTCATCTTTTTAAGTGGGAGAACTTGCACAATTGGTGGCTGACTAAATACTTTTTTTCCTCACTGTATACGCAGCAGCATACAAGACATATTTGGACTCACCTTGTTGTGATGTGCTCACTTGAACAGGAAGGTGGCGCAGCGGTCCTTCGTGGGCAAATTTTGTCATCAAACTTTGTCATCAAAGTCTGGCATTCTCTGGATTTATGGTGCTTTCAAGACAACTGGGAACTCTGAAAAAAACAAGGTTGAATCATGATACAGGTGCATGATAATGGTCCATTCTAAATCAAAACAAATGTCACACATATATAATTTAGTATATGTAAAGACAAGATTAAATCAAGAATAGTCTGATGGGAGAAAATATAAGCCTATCACTTGTGAAATATATATTATCACTTGTGAATGATGCCTTTTTTTGGTGACTTTTTCTAATCATAGTTGCACACCTCATGTAGCCTAGCCCATAGGCCTATATGTTTTAATAAGGTTTGTATCACAACTAAAGGGCCAAATAACTTCTTAAAATTAAGCACATAAATCCGCTTTACAAGGGGTGTAGAGCCTAACTGGCATACATAAGCAGCTGTTTCAAGTTTGGGGAAGATAATTTTCACCATAAAAATGCACCTTTATAATTAAAGCATAACATGCATAATTGCATTTGCGGTCACTTTTGATAATGGTGTTTTCCACTAATGGAACATTCGAACTTATATCCTACTACCATGTGTGCATTGCTGCGCTTATAATGTGAAGAAATAGCCTAATAGTTTATTAACATTTAAAGCTAAACGTTCTGATCTGTTGTGTCAGCCACTTTGCATAAAAAAGGTTTTTTGATGCTAGTGGTTGTATTAATTTGGGATCTATCACATCCCACAACTGTCCCAGACTATGTTTGGAATATTTATTTCTTGCACAGAATAGAATAGGTCGACTTTTGTACTATGGGGGATAGTAGATTGACATAGGCTAGTGCCTTTGCTGTTCGTCAGTACTACTCATCTTGTTGGCTGACGAAAAGTAAATGTTGACAGTTCTTCTAATATCTTCAATATGCACCTCGGAATTGGATAAGGATGCGTGCAGTTGCGTCCCCGATGTGTCTGTCTTCACTTGTAGCCTATGAGAAAGACCCGATCACGTGATGGAGAGCCATGTGAGTGAGCGGCGCTTTGGATTGCGCAGCACTCTCTGGGAGAAGGGCACAATGCTGCAACGGGCCGCAAAAGGCATGGATTGTTTTAGGGTACATTACGGCCACAAAGGGGACGCCACCATGAAATTCGAGGCATTATCAAGTGCTTGTCAAATTGTAATGGAGAGACTATTGAAGTGTGTACAGCCTGCGCAAAAAACTAAGCAGAGCTCATGCCTTTCAAGGGACTTTTTTCAAATCATCATTAGAGTCTCATCATGCAGCCTTACAATGTATTAAACATCTAAACATATAGCCCAACATTTGAACAGCTGAAGTTGCATTAATAACTCTAAATTTAGCATATAGGAGTACCTATTTCTTTGTTAACCGCTCAACACAGAATAGCTGCATGTGCACACTCCCTCAAATCGTTTGGAGAAAATATTTATATTTTATTCAGCTTTGTTCAGTTGTATTCTTCATACTATAAAATTATATAAAATAATGCAACGGAATTATAAGCTAATCTTGTCTGCTAAATAAACTAGTGTAGCCCACAGCCATTTGGCATAGCCACATCAGGACCTAACATCAGGACAACTCAGTATGTTATTCTGTTCTTCTGAAATATATTACATTTTCTTCATATCATGCTTCGTTAGACCTGTCTAAAATAAATAATGGATTTATTGTGAAGGTGTAGGATTTATTATACTTTTTTAAATGGCTTGTAGACTATGTGTGGAAGCCAGGAGATGCTAAATGTGTTTATGTTAATTAACGGTCAATTACCGTGAGACCGACAGTTATTTGCTTGACAATCACCGGCTGACTAAATTCACACCCCTCTCAACCTCCTCTCTCTCTCTGTGTGCCTCTTCGGGACCACAGTGAGGACATGGCTCTATGAAGAGGTTGTTCGGTTACCAGGGGCCTCCTTGCTCTTCCAACCGACTCGGGCGCCTCTCAATATGGCAGTTGGCTCCGGCCCCTACCTCGTTGAATAGCAGTTCTATTCCAAGCTGCTGCTTTTCCACTTCCATTGACAGATGTACACAATTGAAACGTACTGAATGGAGAGGAGGACAATGTAATGAAAATATGGTGTGAAGCTCCATCAGTCTGGTATTCAGCCTGAGCATCCTGTCTGTGTCTCTCTCTCTCTCTCTCTCTCTCTCTCTCTCTCTCTCCCCACAGCCTGAACACCCTGTCTGTCTCTCTACAGCCACAGTGTCCTGTCTGAGGGCAGCATCAGGGAGGAGGACTCCCCAGATCAACCTGGCCGCAGCAACAGCAGCACCTTCCCAGCCCCAGGGGAGAGGAGGGGAGAGGGGATGCGACTCTCTGTGCCAGCCAGCATGCAGAGGAGTATCCAGCAGTACAGACAGGACCACGAGGCCTACCTCCGCCTGGTAGCCCATAATGCTGTCGGCAGCTTCAACCCCTGGGCTGTTGCAGATAGGTGAGATGGACTAACAAATGGCACTACTTTTGACCAGGGACCTATGGGTACAGTCTTACTAGTGCCATTTGAGACGCAGCCTAGCAGTACAGGCACAACTATAATACTTTTCAATGTTTCACTTTCTCAAATGCAAATGTTACTGCTTGGGTTTGTTGTCCCCTAAGCCACCTCTACAGATTTGTCTTATTTGCTACCCAGTTATGAATGACACCGTGTGTAGGAGGATGGATTATTCACCTGGCTACACAACTCTTTCCCAAACATTGTGCTCTTTGCTTATTCAAACATTAGGCCCAGTGTTTGACTAGTTGTGGGGTGCATGTGACTGCATGGTTTAGCATACTGCGCTACAGTATCTGGTCTCTGGAGTTCACAGTTGTTATTCTAGCCCACCAATACATTTGCATATTTAAATAATTCTTAAGTTGGTGCAATGCAGAGAATCCCCCTTGTCTCTATGAGCATACTGAATGCATTAGTGTGATGGATCAGAAACGCATCATATTCAGACATTTCTAAGAGAAGCAGATGTAATTGAATAATCTCGCAATTTTTCTTAACTGTACCAAAGGGCAGATACTCAGGTCTGGCATTTGGAGATGCCTCTCTCTCCTCTCACCATATTCGTGTGTGGGAGTGTGAATTGCTGCAAAAGAAGTGAGTGAAGAAAACCAACCCTGCCAGCCCGAGGGAGAACTACTATTGTTGCCTCGTTACTTTTAGAGAGAGAGAGAGAGAGATGACAGGAGAGACAATCATATGCCATCCTCTTGAGCTATGCATCTGAACTTTGAATGTGGGGAACTCCTATTTTTCATTTTGTGGGGGAGGGAGGTTGTTTTAGAGGGACCAGTCCAATTACTCCAGTATCAAGGAAAAGATGGTGGAAAATGCCACGTCAATTAGCCTGCAATTCTCACTCATCAGAGTCAGATGTTGTTAATAAGCTGCCCATACCAGTCAGTGTGTGGTGTGGTCCCTGATGTGTGCTCCCTCCCTCTGTCTGATTTAAAAAGACTAAGGAAGAACAAACTTGTATTTTTTGCATGTGCACCCTTAAAATACTTTTTTTGGTAAGCACACAAGCTTCTATACAACTTTATTTTTTTGTTTAGTTCAGGGACTCCTTACATTTCCTTTTCCTTCTGCTCCCAGTCTGGCAGAGGAGCTTATGTCTGAGGTCCTGGCTGACGTTGCAGCAGAGTTCCAGGACGTCTGTGAGGAGTATGCAGAGGCTGTCTTCACCTCAGAGTTCCTTCAACCAATCACGTCACCTCCTGCTTCAGTTCCACCGTTAGACAGCCAATAGACCTCTTCCTCTTCACGGACATTGGGCGAGTTAGGTTTGCATCGCCAGGTGTACTGCGTAGGTGGATATTTCAATTCAGGACCAACGGAATGGTCAAAAATGTGCAAACTCCGCCCACCCCGGCCACCGGGCGATGTAGAACGAGCTTGCCTATTCTTTAGCTTTTAGCCAGCTAATGAGATTTCAGTTTTGACTGGGTTAATGTTTATATATATATTTATTTGTGTTAAATACTGCGTGATGCATCGGTTTTTACTAAAATGGTGAAAGAACTGTGAAAAAAAAGGATAATTGGAAAACATCCTGATTGCATTGATGTGACAACATTCAGAATAGATTCAGAATAGAATGGAACAAACGCAATGCAGATTATTCCTATTTGGCAGGTTCCTTTCTGTAGTTCTTACAGAGGGATGGGTGAATTCCGTTGGGAAAGTTAGTTTTGAAAAGCTTAGAGAGAACATTATGACATTACAGAGGATTAGAAGATTATGTCTCCCCTCTTTCCATATATAAACCTCTCCCAGAGGATTACTCACGCTTTCCATTTCCACATTGAAACATGGAAGTAAATTAATTGTTTGGGGAATTGACAATAGGGGGAGAGCAAGCCAAGGGCACGATTCATTGAGTAACAGGAAATCCGGATAGTATATTGCATTCATTGAAATTGTGTGCTTCACTTGCTATGGCATGCACCAAATACTGTATGTTAGCCAAATGAGTCATTTTAAATTCAATGAGAGAGCATATATCATGAGTGCACATTGGATGAGGGAGCCTTTACTGGTGTGGCGGATGTTCTCAGGCCCCGGAGAGAGACTTGAAAGCAGCTGTGGAGGAGAGAGACACATTCAGATGTTGAGTTGGCCCCTAGGGGAACTGACTGTGGCAGGGGACAGAGAGTGACTGAGTGAATTAGCTCACTCTGAATCAGACCCTCTTTCTCTCCGCCAACTGTGTTTTGTGTGGGTGTCTGAATACATGCAGGCTTACACAGGCTTATGCACGTACACATGCCTCACTCTCACAGTTCTGTTTCATTCCAGAGCTCTACACAAATTGGAGTCTAGGAGCCATCGCAGCATTATAATAGGAGTTTTTGAATTGAAGAATACTTGAAATTGAAAACTAATATTGTTTGTCTGTGAGATTCAGAATGGCTAATTTCGAATTATTTTTCATTGTCATGGTGCTGAATGCTGTCTTTTAATACCTAGGTTGTGAATGTGCCACCTTCCGCCCCAGACAGCCAACAAAGACTCATCACAGAAATGTATTATCAACACAATTAACAAACAGAACAACAAGATCTCTGTCTATGATCTATTCTGAACATAATGAAATTGGTTTTGTGTGCTTTGATGCATTTTCTTATTGTGATGTTTTATGGCACATTCGTGGCAGACTGTTTTATACTGATGCCCAAAGTTTATTTTGTAATAACCTTTTACTGGTACAATATTTAAAGGTTTTATTTTGTCAAAATGAGGTATTAGGTGATTCACTTGATAACCTTAATGATATCAGTATTATAACATATTTTTTAAATGAGATGTATCTTGCTTTATCAATGGGAACTACAGCCACCCAGATACAGGACTGGGTCTCCTTTTCCACTGTTCTAATGGTGAAAATGGCCTGTCCCTACAGTATGTTAGCCAGTATAATTATCCTTGTCAAAGACAGAATTCATGTGACCATGAATATTGACTATTCATGATAATATGAATTCTGTGGTACACACAGTGACTAATTTTGAGGCAATAATGTCCATTCAGGCTGGATAGAATCATTTTAGGTTTCCCTCAGGGACAGTTCAGCTGATGGCTGGCACTTTTCAAAATTCTTTGAAAATTGGATATGATCTTCACCCAAGTGAGATCATTTTTCTCTCTATAGGACCCATATGGACATATTTACCTATTTACAGAACCAGTGATATTCTGTTACTCTGAACAACTACTGAAGAGATTGTAGTAGTTAGAGCCTTGCTCTGGGTGTGGATATGGAAGAGGATTGCAGCTGCTCCAGTTGAGAAATTGATCAGCACAGTATGTGCTCTCCCTGGGCTGTGATCTCCCTGACATCATCATATAGTCTGACCTATAAAATCTCTGCATCAGCAACGAGAGAGAAACAACCTTGTTGTGGGTAATCTTAAAGCAGTGGCAGTCAGGGCTAGTTATCAAATGTGAAACACTTATCCATGGTTAGAATTTGAAGATGTATTGAAAGCTAAGTCTGTGTGGACGGCTAAACGGCAAAAGGTATTTATTTCAGACTTGAGGTGCAACGTTCATTGTTGTTAGTAGACTATCTGCACATGGGTTCATCTCTTGGCTGCTTTTCTGCTAGAACCTACTGACCCTCACTCTGGAGCAGCCCAATGTCTCTTATGACAGACTGGTACAGAAATGGGACAAATCCAGTAGTGCAGAAAGACAATTGGTTCTGAGTGCTGAGATCAGGTGCTTTGAGTTGCACCCCCTTATACCCTCAGGCATGGACTCTACAAGGTGTCGAAAGCGTTCCACAGGGATGCTGGCCCATGCTGACTCCAATGCTTCCCACAGTTGTGCCATGTTGGCTGCATGTCCTTTGGGTGGTGGACCATTCTTGATACACACGGGAAACATTTGAGTCTGAAAAACCCAGCAGCGTTACAGTTCTTGACACACTCAAACCAGTGCTCCTTGCAGCTACTACCATACCCTGTTCAAAGACACTTTAAATATTTTGTCTTTCCGATTCACCCTCTGAATAGCACACATACACAATCTATGTCTCAATTGTCTCAAGGCTTAAAAATCATTATTTAACCTGTCTCCTCCCCTCCATCTACACTGATTGAAGTGGATTTAACAGGTGACCTCAATAAGGGATCATAGCTTTTACCTGGTCAGTCTATGTCATGGAAAGAGCAGGTGTTCCTAATGTTTTGTACACTCATTGTATGTCTAGTGCTGTACCTCAGTGGGCTAAATCCAGTTTGTTGATACTGACAGGCAAGTCTTCTATCCTATGACTGTTTGAGGGCTCCCTTAATGTCTTACTGGAGTAAACCCTAAGGGCTAGAACAATGATTTTCAGCCTTGATGGAAACCAACAAGCGTAACGTGATAAACATCCATCCACCACCAGCCTTTGCCTTCCTACTGATTCTGTCTGTTTGCTTTTTGTTTGTTTACTTCGGAACAATATTGTGTGCTTGTTTTCAAAATGCTTATTGTGTTTGATAAACCATGTATTTATATTTGTTTTTGAATAAACCATTTTTAATGAACAACCCATGCTGTATCCTCAGTCATGGTAATAGGGAAAGATGGGGTTGGGGGGGGTGTCATGTCTCAAAGCAGAGCCTGCTTTAGACTTGGCACACTGCCCTAAGTGGCATGGGATGACATTGCTTCTAAAGCAAAAAGTTATTCTACCTACATTTAATTAGCTTTATTTCTTGTGAGTGAGGCCAATGGGCGTAATAAATTATATCTATCTCACTGTCTTCCGAATCAAATCAAATGTATTGGTCACATACACATGGTTAGCAGATGTTATTGCGAGTGTAGCGAAATGCTTGTGCTTCTAGTTCCGACAGTGCAGTAATATCTAGCAAGTAATATCTAACAGTTCCACTACAAATATCTAATACACACAAATCTAAGTAAAGGAATGGAATAAGAATATATGGATGAGCAATGTCATTATCAGAGCGGCATAGGCTAAGATGCAATAGATAGGATAGAACATTTACATGGGTGGGGGGAGGGGGGTAGAAGGATTGCTTTATACTATTCCAGGTATTCCTTAAAGAGGTAGGGTTTCAAGTGTCTCCGGAAGGTGGTCAGTGACTCCGCTGTCCTGGCGTCGTGGGGGAGCTTGTTCCTCCATTGGGGTGCCAGAGCAGCAAATAGCTTTGACTGGGCTGAGCGGGAACTGTGCTTCTGTAGAGGTAGGGGAGCTAGCAGGCCAGAGGTGGATGAACGTAGTGCCCTCGTTTGGGTGTAGGGTCTGATCAGAGCCTGAAGGTAAGGTGGTGCCGTTCCCCTCACAGCTCCGTAGGAAAGCACCATGGTCTTGTAGTAGATGCGAGCCTCAACTGGAAGCCAATAGAGTGTGCGGAGGAGCGGGGTGACATGAGAGAACTTGGGAAGGTCGAACACCAGACGGGCTGCGGCGTTCTGGATAAGTTGTAGGTGTTTAATGGCACAGGCTGGGAGCCCAGCCAACAGCGAGTTGCAGTAATCCAGACGGGAGGATTAGGATCTGTGCCGCTTTCTGTGTAAGGTAGGGTCGTACTCTGCGAATGTTGTAGAGCATGAACCTGCAGGATCGGGTCACTGCTTTGATGTTAGCAGAGAACGACAGGGTGTTGTCCAGGGTCATGCCAAGGTTCTTTGCACTCTGGGAGGAGGACACAATGGAGTTGTCAACCGTGATGGCGAGATCATGGAGCGGGCAGTCCTTCCCAGGGAGGAAGAGGAGCTCCGTCTTGCCGAGGTTCAGCTTGAGGTGGTGATCCGACATCCACACTGATATGTCTGCCAGACATGCAGAGATGCGATTCGCCACCTGGTTATCAGAAGGGGGAAAGGAGAAAATTAATTGTGTGTCGTCTGCGTAGCAATGATAGGAGAGACCATGTGAGGATATGACAGAGCCAAGTGACTTGGTGTATAGAGAGAATAGGAGAGGGCCTAGAACTGAGCCCTGGGGGACACCAGTGGTGAGAGCACGTGGTGCGGAGACAGATTCTCGCCACGCCACCTGGTAGGAGCGACCTGTCAGGTAGGATGCAATCCAAGAGTGAGCAGCGCCAGAGAGGCCCAACTCGGAGAGGGTGGAGAGGAGGATCTGATGGTTCACAGTATCAAAGGCAGCGGATAGGTCTAGAAGGATAAGAGCAGAGAGAGTTAGCTTTAGCAGTGCGGAGAGCCTCCGTGACACAGAGAAGAGCAGTCTCTGTTGAATGACCAGTCTTGAAACCTGACTGGTTTGGATCAAGAAGGTCATTCTGAGAGAGATAACAGGAAAGTTGGCTAGAGACGGCACGCACAAGAGTTTTGGAGAGAAAAGAAAGAAGGGATACTGGTCTGTAGTTGTTGAAATCGGAGGGATTGAGTGTAGGTTTTTTGAGGAGGGGTGCAACTCTCGCTCTCTTGAAGACGGAAGGGACATGGCCAGCGGTTAAGGATGAGTTGATGAGCGAGGTGATGTAAGGGAGAAGGTCTCCGGAAATGGTCTGGAGAAGAGAGGAGGGGATAGGATCAAGCGGGCAGGTTGTTGGGCGGCCGGCCGTCACAAGTCGCAAGATTTCATCTGGAGAGAGGGGGGGAGAAAGAAGTCAAAGCATAGGGTAGGGCAGTGTGAGCAGGACCAGCAGTGTCATTTGACTTAATAAATGAGGATCGGATGTCGTCAACCTTCTTTTCAAAATGGTTGGCGAAGTCATCCACAGAGAGGGGAGGAGGGAGGGGAGGGAGGAGGAGGATTCAGCAGGGAGGAGAAGGTGGCAAAGAGCTTCCTAGGGTTAGAGGCAGAGGCTTGAAATTCAGAGTGGTAGAAAGTGGCTTTAGCAGCGGAAACAGAGGAAGAGAATGTAGAGAGGAGGGAGTGAAAAGATGAAAGGTCCGCAGGGAGTCTAGTTTTCCTCCATTTCCGCTCGGCTGCCCGGAGCCCTCTTCTGTGAGCTCGCAATGAGTCGTCAAGCCACGGAGCAGGAGGGGAGGACCGAGCCGGCCGGGAGGATAGGGGACATAGAGAGTCAAAAGATGCAGAAAGGGAGGAGAGGAGGGTTGAGGAGGCAGAATCAGGAGATCGGAGGGAGAAGGATTTAGCAGAGGGAAGAGATGATAGGATGGAAGAGAAGAGAGTAGCGGGAGAGAGAGAGCGAAGGTTGCGACGGCACATTACCATCTGAGTAGGGGCAGAGTAGTGTTGGAGGAGAGCGAGAGAGAAAAGGATACAAAGTAGTGGTCGGAGACTTGGAGGGGAGTTGCAGTGAGATTAGTAGAAGAACAGCATCTAGTAAAGATGAGGTCAAGCGTATTGCCTGCCTTGTGAGTAGGGGGGGACGGTGAGAGGGTGAGGTCAAAAGAGGAAAGGAGTGGAAAGAAGGAGGAAGAGAGAAATGAGTCAAAGGCAGACGTAGGGAGGTTAAAGTCACCCAGAACTGTGAGGGGTGAGCCATCCTCAGGAAAGGAACTTATCAAGGCGTCAAGCTCATTGAGGAACTCTCCAAGGGAACCTGGAGGGCGATAAATGACAATGATGTTAAGCTTGAATGGTCTAGTGACTGTGACAGCATGGAATTCAAATGAGGAGATAGACAGATGGGTCAGGGGAAAAAGAGAGAATGTCCACTTTGGAGAGATGAGGATTCCTGTGCCACCGCCGCGCTGACCAGATGCTCTCGGGGTATGCGAGAACACATGGTTAGACGAGGAAAGAGCAGTAGGAGTAGCAGTGTTTTCTGTGGTAATCCATGTTTCCGTCAGCGCCAAGAAGTCGAGGGACTGGAGGGTAGCATAGGCTGAGATGAACTCTGCCTTGTTGGCCTCAGAACGGCAGTTCCAGAGGCTGCCAGAGACTTGGAACTCCACGTGGGTCGTGCGGGCAGGGACCACCAGATTAGAGTGGCAACAGCCACGTGGTGTGAAGCATTTGTATGGCCTGTGCAGAGAGGAGAGAACAGGGACATACACATAGTTGACAGGCTACAGAGAAAGGCTACAATAATGCAAAGGAGATCGGAATGAAATGAACTAAACATCTGGGAAAGCGAGAGAGCGGGGCCTCCCTCACTTACGTTTCACTGAAACACTCAAATATAACTCTCCCAACTTCCACTTTAGAAATTATAATTGTTGTAAACTACAGCGGTTCAATGTTTCTAGGAATAGACTCTAACTTAGTTTATTCAGCTAGCTAACTTGGTACACCGAATCATATGACGCCAAAGCCAACTAGCATGCCAGCCTCCAATAACACGGTTTAGCACCAATACTCGGTTACAAAAAACCACCAGTGTGTTAACACGCCAAGCAGATCATTCGTGTCCGTGTCTAACGTTGTGTAAAGTTTTGGGGTAGTTTTTACAGTTTGAGTGAGTACGTCGTCAACTTATTCAGCCAGTTAGTTAGCTAGAATAGTTAGCATACTAGCTAGCCATTGCTCTCTGCCAACGAACTAACCCCTCCTCCCACGGCACGAACACACAGAGAGCCAAGCTAACGTTAGCTAGTCACCCATGTCCCGAATTCCCTTGAACGACTCTGGTTACCAGTATGTACAGTGGGGGAAAAAAGTATTTAGTCAGCCACCAATTGTGCAAGTTCTCCCACTTCAAAAGATGAGAGAGGCCTGTAATTTTCATCATAGGTACACGTCAACTATGACAGATAAAATGAGAAAAGAAAATCCAGAAAATCACATTGTAGGATTTTTTATGAATTTATTTGCAAATTATGGTGGAAAATAAGTATTTGGTCAATAACAAAAGTTTCTCAATACTTTGTTATATACCCTTTGTTGGCAATGACACAGGTCAAACGTTTTCTGTAAGTCTTCACAAGGTTTTCACACACTGTTGCTGGTATTTTGGCCCATTCCTCCATGCAGATCTCCTCTAGAGCAATGATGTTTTGGGGCTGTCGCTGGGCAACACGGACTTTCAACTCCCTCCAAAGATTTTCTATGGGGTTGAGATCTGGAGACTGGCTAGGCCACTCCAGGACCTTGAAATGCTTCTTACGAAGCCACTCCTTCGTTGCCCGGGCGGTGTGTTTGGGATCATTGTCATGCTGAAAAACCCAGCCACGTTTCATCTTCAATGAACCCACCCTTGCTGATGGAAGGAGGTTTTCACTCAAAATCTCACGATACATGGCCCCATTCATTCTTTCCTTTACACAGATCAGTCGTCCTGGTCCCTTTGCAGAAAAACAGCCCCAAAGCATGATGTTTCCACCCCCATGCTTCACAGTAGGTATGGTGTTCTTTGGATGCAACTCAGCATTCTTTGTCCTCCAAACACGACGAGTTGAGTTTTTACCAAAAAGTTCTATTTTGGTTTCATCTGACCATATGACATTCTCCCAATCCTCTTCTGGATCATCCAAATGCACTCTAGCAAACTTCAGATGGGCCTGGTCATGTACTGGCTTAAGCAGGGGGACACGTCTGGCACTGCATGATTTGAGTCCCTGGCGGCGTAGTGTGTTACTGATGGTAGGCTTTGTTACTTTGGTCCCAGCTCTCTGCAGGTCATTCACTAGGTCCCCCCGTGTGGTTCTGGGATTTTTGCTCACCGTTCTTGTGATCATTTTGACCCCACGGGGTGAGATCTTGCGTGGAGCCCCAGATCGAGGGAGATTATCAGTGGTCTTGTATGTCTTCCATTTCCTAATATTTGCTCCCACAGTTGATTTCTTCAAACCAAGCTGCTTACCTATTGCAGATTCAGTCTTCCCAGCCTGGTGCAGGTCTACAATGTTGTTTCTGGTGTCCTTTGACAGCTCTTTGGTCTTGGCCATAGTGGAGTTTGGAGTGTGACTGTTTGAGGTTGTGGACAGGTGTCTTTTATACTGATAACAAGTTCAAACAGGTGCCATTAATACAGGTAACGAGTGGAGGACAGAGGAGCCTCTTAAAGAAGAAGTTACAGGTCTGTGAGAGCCAGAAATCTTGCTTGTTTGTAGGTGACCAAATACTTATTTTCCACCATAATTTGCAAATAAATTCATAAAAAATCCTACAATGTGATTTTCTGGAAAAAAAAATCTCAATTTGTCTGTCATAGTTGACGTGTACCTATGATGAAAATTACAGGCCTCTCTCATCTTTTTAAGTGGGAGAACTTGCACAATTGGTGGCTGACTAAATACTTTTTTTCCCCACTGTAAAAACAAAACAAAAATTATAGCTACTGTTAGCCAGTTAAGTGCAAAGCTAGCCACTGAATCGATTCAGCCAGTTCGCGTCTGTCCCAACGGAGAGAAAGCGTCTCCAAATATTAACGCTAGGTCGTTCCAGCTATTGTTTAGTTAGCTATCCAGGTAGCTACATTTCGAGTACAGTAGCTACTAACTACCTAACGTTAACGCTTCAGATAATGAGGTTAGAAAAACAGCTGAATGGTAGGTAGCTAGCTGGCATAATTACAGGTACTCTTAAGCGTGGAATAACATTGGAAACAACTATCCACAGTTGCTAATAGTTACCAGTAGCTACCCGCTAGCTAGCTAGCATTATTGGTCCAGGTAGTGAGTTAGCTAGCCTCGTGCTTCACCGGGCTCAGCCGAATACAATACTTACCTACAATAATTACCTACAATAACTACCTAGATAAATACCTACAATACCTAACTACAATACCTACCTACCTACAATCTAAATACATGGTTTAATCTTTACTCGACACCATATGAGCCAAGCTTACCTCCCGCCAGAGAGAGACACAACCTCACCCGTCGCTGTCCTGACGCAATCCCAACTTTTGCCAGGACCCTGAAGGAAGTCACCCTCAACCGCAGCCCCAGCACCTCACACAGGAGCAACAGAGCAACGGACACCCCACCCAGACCAGCGATACCCCCTTCTGAAGGACCTGCACCGAGAGATGGGTAATGTAAGATATGAAAACATTATTAAAGTGGCATTATTAAAGTGACATTATTAAAGTCACTAGTGTTCAATTTATTAAAGGGCCAGTGATTTTTAAGTCTGTATGTAGGCAGCAGCGCCTCTGTGCTAGTGATGGCTGTTTAACAGTCTGATGGCCTTGAGATAGAAGCTGTTTTTCAGTCTCTCTGTCCCAGCTTTGATGCACCTGTACTGACCTCGCCTTCTGGATGATAGCGGGGTGAACAGACAGTGGCTCGGTTGGTAGTTGTCCTTGATTATCTTTTTGGCCTTCCTGTGACATCGGGTGCTGTAGGTGTCCTGGAAGGCAGGTAGTTTGCCCTCGGTGATGCGTTGTGCAGACCGCACCACCCTTTGGAGAGCCCTGCGGTTGTTGGCAGTGCAGTTGCCGTACCAGGCGGTGATACAGCCCGACAGGATGCTCTCAATTGTGCATCTGTAAATATTTGTGAGGGTTTTAGGTGACAGGCCAAATTTCTTCAGCCTCCTGAGGTTGAAGAGATGCTGTTGCGCCTTCTTCCCCACACTGTCTGTGTGGGTGGACCATTTCAGTTTGTCAGTGATATGTACGCAGAGGAACTTAAAACTCTCCACCTTCTCCACTGCTGTCCCGTCGATGTGGATAGGGGGGTACTCCCTCTGCTGTTTCCTGAAGTCCACGATCATCTCCTTTGCTTTGTTGACGTTGAGTGAGAGGTTATTTTCCTGACACCACACTCCGAGAGCCCTCACCTCCTCCCTGTAGGCTGTCTCATCATTGTTGGTAATCAAACCTACTACTGTTGTGTCGTCTGCAAACTTAATGATTGAGTTGGAGGCGTGCATGGCTACGCAGTCATGGGTGAACAGGGAGTACAGGAGGGGGCTGAGCACACACCCTTGTGGGGCCCCAGTGTTGAGGATCAGTGAAGTGGAAATGTTGTTTCATACCTTCATCACCTGGGGCTGCCCGTCAGGAAGTCCAGGACCCAATTGCACAGGGCGGTGTTGAGACCCAGGGCCTCAAGCTTAATGATGAGCTTGGAGGGTACTATGGTGTTGAATGCTGAGCTATAGTCAATGAACAGCATTCTTACATAGGTATTCCTCTTGTCCAGATGGGATAGGGCAGAGTGCAGTGTGATGGCAATTGCATCGTCTGTGGACCTATTGGGGCGGTAAGCAAATTGAAGTGGGTCTAGGGTGACAGGTGATATGATCCTTGACTCTCAAAGCACTTCATGATGACAGAAGTGAGTGCTACGGGGCGATAGTCATTTAGTTCAGTTACCTTTGCATTCTTGGGTACAGTAACAATGGTGGCCATCTTGAAGCATGTGGGGACAGCAGACTGGGATAGGGAGAGATTGAATATGTCCGTAAACACACCAGCCAGCTGGTCTGCGCATGCTCTGAGGACGCGGCTAGGAATGCCGTCTGGGCCGGCAGCCTTGCAAAGGTTAAATGTTTAAATGTCTTACTTACGTCGGCCACGGAGAAGTAGAGCCCACAGTTCTAGGTTCCTGGCCCTGCAGGCTGTTTCCTTTTACTCTCTGCTGCTAGAATCTCACTACATTGTCTTGGGCCAGAAGTACAGTGGGGGAAAAAAGTATTTAGTCAGCCACCAATTGTGCAAGTTCTCCCACTTAAAAAGATGAGAGAGGCCTGTAATTTTCATCATAGGTACACGTCAACTATGACAGACAAAATGAGGGGAAAAAATCCAGAAAATCACATTGTAGGATTTGTTATGAATTTATTTGCAAATTATGGTGGAAAATAAGTATTTGGTCAATAACAAAAGTTTCTCAATACTTTGTTATATACCCTTTGTTGGCATTGACACAGGTCAAACGTTTTCTGTAAGTCTTCACAAGGTTTTCACACACTGTTGCTGGTATTTTGGCCCTGTATTTTGGGGCTGTCGCTGGGCAACACGGACTTTCAACTCCCTCCAAAGATTTTCTATGGGGTTGAGATCTGGAGACTGGCTAGGCCACTCCAGGACCTTGAAATGCTTCTTACGAAGCCACTCCTTCGTTGCCCGGGCGGTGTGTTTGGGATCATTGTCATGCTGAAAGACCCAGCCACGTTTCATCTTCAATGCCCTTGCTGATGGAAGGAGGTTTTCATTCAAAATCTCACGATACATGGCCCCATTCATTCTTTCCTTTACGGATCAGTCGTCCTGGTCCCTTTGCAGAAAAACAGCCCCAAAGCATGATGTTTCCACCCCCATGCTTCACAGTAGGTATGGTGTTCTTTGGATGCAACTCAGCATTCTTTGTCCTCCAAACACGACTTGAGTTGAGTTTTTACCAAAAAGTTATATTTTGGTTTCATCTGACCATATGACATTCTCCCAATCCTCTTCTGGATCATCCACAGGCACTCTAGCAAACTTCAGACGGGCCTGGACATGTACTGGCTTAAGCAGGGGGACACGTCTGGCACTGCAGGATTTGAGTCCCTGGCGGCGTAGTGTGTTACTGATGGTAGGCTTTGTTACTTTGGTCCCAGCTCTCTGCAGGTCATTCACTAGGTCCCCCCGTGTGGTTCTGGGATTTTTGCTCACCGTTCTTGGGATCATTTTGACCCCACGGGGTGAGATCTTGCGTGGAGCCCCAGATCGAGGGAGATTATCAGTGGTCTTGTATGTCTTCCATTTCCTAATAATTACTCCCACAGTTGATTTCTTCAAACCAAGCTGCTTACCTATTGCAGATTCAGTCTTCCCAGCCTGGTGCAGGTCTACAATTTTGTTTCTGGTGTCCTTTGACAGCTCTTTGGTCTTGGCCATAGTGGAGTTTGGAGTGTGACTGTTTGAGGTTGTGGACAGGTGTCTTTTATACTATATAACAAGTTCAAACAGGTGCCATTAATACAGGTAACGAGTGGAGGACAGAGGAGCCTCTTAAAGAAGAAGTTACAGGTCTGTGAGAGCCAGAAATCTTGCTTGTTTGTAGGTGACCAAATACTTATTTTCCACCATAATTTGCAAATAAATTCATTAAAAATCCTACAATGTGATTTTCTGGATTTTTTTTCCTCAATTTGTCTGTCATAGTTGACGTGTACCTATGATGAAAATTACAGGCCTCTCTCATCTTTTTAAGTGGGAGAACTTGCACAATTGGTGGCTGACTAAATAAAAATTTTCCCCACTGTATTTTGTCATTGGTCATCCTGACTGGTACAAATAGCCTGGGCCATCATGGGGTTGGGTAATATAGTGTGGCCGTGGCCAGGCCGGTCCACAGATTGGAGGGAGATGGCTCAGCCTCAGGCATTTGGCTCTATCAATAGTCATTAAATTGCACCAGGGTGTAGAGCTGCAGATAGAATGATGCTGGTGCTGCTCTGATCTCAGTTTATGACCTCTTGTGTGGTCATGTGTTAGATAGAGGATAGAACTAGGGTATAACTATATATCTATTGTTGCACTGCTGTGTACAACAACAGAGAATCACTGCTCTCCCATGTTTCCCACTGCGCTTGGTAGATAGTTCAAGTTGGGACTTTTCAGGTTGTATTCATTTGGGAAACTACAATTCGTTTTTCAGGTTGTATTCAGGTTGGGAACCTACTATGAGATTTTCAGGTTGGGAATCTACTGTGAGTTTTTCGTGTTATAATACACTATCTTGTTTTCTGTTGAAAGGGTTGGGGTTGGGAACATTGGTGTCCTTTGGTAATATGATTTCTATACATGTAGGGATTAATATGATATTACCGGTAGTATGTTTATCTGAATGGGCTTTTTACATATAGACAACAGCAGGTGTCATAGTTTCAGCCTATTCAAAGTGGTCTAAATTAATAGATTTGATTTGATAGATATGACTGATCTAAATTATTATACAACCTGGTATCATAGCATTTTGTATTATTATGTATGTAAATCCGTGACACTCATTTAGTATGATATGTTACGTTTGGTATGGTTACATAAGGCATATGGTTACTTAACGCAAAGGTTCCAAGTTCAAATCTCATCACGGTCAACATTAGCATTTTAGCTAATTAGCAACTTTTCAACTATTTATTTACAACTTTTTAGCTACTTTGAAACTACTTAGCATGTTAGCTAACCCTTCCCCTAACCCTAACCTTAACCATTTTAGCTAACCTTTAACCTAACCTTAACCCTTTAACCTAACTCCTAAACTTAACTCTAACCCCTAACCCCTTTGCTTAGCTAATGTTAGTGAGCTAGCTAATTTTAGCCACCTAGCTAGAATTTGTAACATACTGTATCATACATTTTGCAAAATTGTAACATATTGTACGTTTGGCAAGTTCTTAACATATTGTACGTTTTGCAAATTCAGAATATATAATACGAATTGCAATTCGTAACATATCATACGAAATGAGTGATGGACATCCACAAATAAATACATACCATTTGAAACGTAACATATCATAACTAAATGGAGTGTTACAGATTTACATACAGAATAATACGTAATGCTCTGAGACCAGGTTGCAATATAGCATATTATTTGATAGATATGACAGCCTGTTGTGAGAGTGAGCCCAAGCTGTTTGACAATGTCAGAGCAGGGAAATCTATAAAACATCATAGATTAGGTACTGAATGTCTGAAGCAAGCCAGCCAGCCTTACTCCCCTGTGCTATGTTTCTACAGATCACATTCAATAGGATACATCCCTAATGGTAATGCAGCCATTAACTTATTTGATTATCCATGTGTCTAATAACAGTTTGACAGTGTCTGAAATGGCACCCTTTGCCTTTATAGTGCACTACTTTTGACCAGACTAGGACAAAAGTGCACTATGGTGCACACTATAGTGGACTTTGTAGTGCATAGGGTGCCATTTGGGACTGAGCCTACATCCCTCATCATCATGCCGGCCATGCATGCATCTGATCCATGTGGCTAATAACAGTTTCTCTCAAAAGCAACAGTCCACTCCGCACAAAGCCTACGATGTGATGTGAGCCGTCTGTGGACCATGAGGAATGTGCTGCGATGCTATGCTGTGGAAATCTGGTTCCAGTATGTTTTATAGCTGGGTCACTGACCTAACATTGTGGAGGAGCCAAGGCTGCAGGAAATAAAGATAGAGTGATGACAAGGTGAGAGTCAGTCCTTGCCCTTTAGGCCCCCATATGTGGCTCAGAGACAGTCATTATCTTTCTCATCAACATGTCTTTAAGGTCAATAAAGAGCCTTTGTCAAGCTATTTGCCATGTCTGCTACATGCAGCCAACTTATGGTTCAAAATACTGAAACATTAACCTCAGTCTGTTGTTTATAGGCTTATAGGTGATCTTATCTTTATTATTTTACTCTACAATCATACAATTGTAGACCTCACGTCAATGGTTAGAAATGCATCCCATGCAAATCAGTTTGCATCAACGTGTCACTGTGGACTTATTTCTTTGCTTGGAATCCCAACTGTGCAGGAGTCAGAGCCAATTCATACGACAGACGCCCTTGGGTGGCACACCGGCGAGCCACTGGAGGCAGTCTAACACTGGTCCTTGAAACAGTTCTACTGATATGACACTAGTGGAAGGGAGGGCAGTAGCGAAGTCTTCACAGATACAAATACTGAAAGTGTGTTTAGTACAAGAGGCAGATCCGCTGGATGTGGTTCTTGTCACCGATGAACCAGAGGAGCTCAGCTGCAGAATTCAAGACGAGACAAAAAGCGCAGCCTCACTGCCTCAGGGCTACCTATCCTCTGCCTGGCTGGCGTCAAGGTGCGGGGACAAGGGAGTGAGCGCCCACTCTGTTAAAACTATCTGACAAAATGACACCCCAGTGACTCCGCACCTACCTTGGTAGAGACACAGAGGTTGGGATGGCGAAGGAAACGAGAGGGAAAGGTAAGTTGCTCGGTTGAATATCTTTTATATAGCCTACCATGTTTACTCCGGTGTCAAAACCTATGAGGTTAACAGGTAGCATGAGTCGAAGTCTCGATCTAAATCATGTAAAAGGATGCCTGCGCGCAATAGCCCGTTGGCAAAAGACAATCTGTTGGAATGCGTGATGTTACTGTTCAGTGGGCTATCCGAATAAAAAGCAGCCCGTGTCCTCTGAGATGTTTGTCGAACGGTGTGTGAATATAATTTTGTCGATGTTGTCTGAGTACGTTCAATATAAATTATTTGGACACGTTTAAGGTGTGAAACCGTCATCCTGACCATTAAGGGCGGGAAAAAGCGCGCGCCAAATGTAGATTTGGCCCTTGCAAATGACACACACACACATATATATATATATATATATATATATATATTGAGCATATCAAATTATTTGGGCAAACCCTTCTCATTTCCCGAGAGACTCAAACGCTCATCAATCTTTGTTGACAAGCATGCATTCAAGGAAAAATTAGCATTCAAGGAAAAATTACATTGTTAGTGGATAGGCTATCATTATTAGCCTAGTAGGCTATTTGTTGGACTCTTGTTGTTCTCACAAGTATTTAACAGTATGAATTTGTGTGGTCTAAAAATAAAACTGGACTTTACACAAGTGAAACTGGACACAGGAGTTAATAAGCAGGTTGACGTTTATTGTCATGAGTCTTGTCCTGGAGGCAGAACTGAGTGATTTCCCCTTAGATAGGCCAGCTGCAAAGTCAAAATTGGCTATATTGTAAAAATGTATGAAAACAAACATTAGCGTTTTGGTCTTAATTTAAGGTTAGACATTAGGGTTAGCAGTGTGGTTAAGGTTAAGGTTAGGTTTAATATGAGATGTTATGACTTTATGGCTGTGCCAGCTAGTGACCACTATGCAGAGCTACCTCCAGAACAAGATTCATGATGAAAAACGCTAACCTGCTGTTGATACAGTTAAATTAATGTTGCAATGAAGGCGTTATAACTGTTTTATCTGCATATTTTCATCATACTTGGTTGATATCCAGTTGATCACAATGGGGTTCAATAGCTTACTGACAGGGGCAAACTGGGACCAGAAATCGACCCTGGGATTTCTAACAAACTGGCCCATTTCTTTCCTTGAGGCCCCCACACCGGCCCATTTTTTTCATTCAAGGCCCCCACACTGTCAAATGTTTTCCTTGAGGCCCCTATTATTAACCAAATAATGATAATTTAGCGCAAAAAAATGCCTGAAATGCCAGATGGCCAGTCCACCCAGCTTACTAAAACACCAATGCACATTGATACAATTGAAAGGAATACAATGTATCAAAGCTGCTATATAGCATTCCCCAGGGATATGTGTTCTGTTGATTATGGAAATTGATAGCCTATTCTTCATGATTCAGTGCATTTAATGAAATATGAAAAGTTCAATGTCGATTACAGTTGGTTCACCTTTATAATGATATTCAGCATTCCACCTTCTCAATCACCTTCCATTGCACCTTGATAAGCCTTATGGTAGGTAATGAAGAAGGTGGCAAGGGGCAATGGAAGGTGATTGAGATGGTGGAATGCTGAATAAATGTTGCGGTTGATTGAATGTGTTTGAGGTAAAGGTAAAAACACAAGAAAGTGTCTTGAACACATGACTATGTGTGAAATAGTTGGGCCCATCTTTGGTCTAATGAATTTAATTAGATAACGTTCACATGACAGATTGTGTGCTGTCCAGCTCTGTAGTGATTTCCGCAACAACAACACATGAAACAATGGGCTTTGGACAGCATGGGTTGTTTGTCCCTATATAGTGCCTTACTTTAGACTAGGGCCACTGGCTTCATCAATAAGTGCATCGATGACGTCATCCCCACGGTGACCGTATGTACATACCCCAACCAGATGCCATGGATTACAGGCAACATCCGCACTGAGCTAAAGGATAGAGCTGCCGCTTTCAAGGAGCGGGACTCTAACCCGGACGCTTATAAGAAATCCCGCTATGCCCTCTGACGAACCATCAAACAGGCAAAGCGTCAATACAGGACTAAGATTGAATCGTACTACACCGGCTCCGACGCTTGTCAGATGTGGCAGGGCTTGCAAACTATTACAGACTACAAAGGGAAGCACAGCCGCAAGCTGCCCAGTGACCAAACGAGCTAAATCACTTCTATGCTGGCTTCGAGGCAAGCAACACTGAAGCATGCATGAGAGCATCAGCTATTCCGGACGACTGTGTGATCACGCTCTCCGTAGCCGATGTGAGTAAGACCTATAAACAGGTCAACATTCACAAGGCCACAGGGCCAGACGGTTTACCAGGACGTGTACTCCGAGCATGCGCTGACCAACTGGCAAGTGTCTTCACTGACATTTTCAACCTGTCCCTGACTGAGTCTGTAATACCAACATGTTTCAAGCAGACCACCATAGTCCCTGTGCCCAAGAGCACTAAGGTAACCTGCCTAAATGACTACCGACCCGTAGCACTCACGTCTGTAGCCATGAAGTGCTTTGAAAGGCTGGTCATGGCTCACATCAACACCATCACCCCAGAAACCCTTGACCCACTCCAATTTGCATACTGCCTCAAAAGATCCACAGATTATGCAATCTCTATTGCACTCAACACTGCCCTTTCCCACCTGGACAAAAGGAACACCTACGTGAGAATGCTATTCATTGACTACAGCTCAGCGTTCAACACCATAGTGCCCTCAAAGCTCATCACTAAGCTAAGGACCCTGGGACTAAACACCTACCTCTGCAACTGGATCTTGGACTTCCTGACGGGCCGCCTCCATGTGGTAAGGGTAGGTAACAACACATCTGCCTTGCTGATCCTCAACACGGGGGCCCCTCAAGGGTGCATGCTCAGTCCCCTCCTGGACTCCCTGTTCACCCATGACTGCATGGCCAGGCACGACTCCAACACCATCATTAAGTTTGCCGACAACACAACAGTGGTAGGCCTGATCACCGACAACGATGAGACAGCCTATAGGGAGGAGGTCAGAG
The DNA here is from genome assembly GCF_020615455.1 of Coregonus clupeaformis. Classification (NCBI taxonomy): domain Eukaryota; kingdom Metazoa; phylum Chordata; class Actinopteri; order Salmoniformes; family Salmonidae; genus Coregonus; species Coregonus clupeaformis. Next base: position 41,410,335 of record NC_059197.1, read on the forward strand.
ACCTGGCCGTGTGGTGCCAGGATAACAACCTCTCCCTCAACGTGATCAAGACAAAGGAGATGATCGACGGGGCTGTAGGGGAGCAGGTAGAGAGCTTGAAGTTCCTTGGTGTCCACATCACCAACAAACTATCATGGTCCAAACGCACCAAGACAGTCGTGAAGAGGGCACGACAAAGCCTATTTCCCCTCAGGAGACTGAAAAGATTTGGCATGGGTCCTCAGATCCTCAAAAAGTTATACAGCTGCACCATCGAGAGCATCCTGACTGGTTGCATCACTGCCTGGTATGGCAACTGCTCGGCCTCCAACCGCAAGGCATTACAGAGGGTAGTGCGTACGGCCCAGTACATCACTGGGGCCAAGCTTCCTGCCATCCAGGACCTCTATACCAGGCAGTCAGAGGAAGGCCCTAAAAATGGTCAAAGACTCCAGCCACCCTAGTCATAGACTGTTCTCTCTGCTAACACATGGCAAGCGGTACCGGAGCGCCAGGTCTAGGTCCAAAGGCTTCTTAACAGCTTCTACCCCCAAGCCATAAGACTCCTGAACAGCTAATAAAATGGCTACCCAGACTATTTGCATTGTCGTCGTACCCACCCCCTCTTTTACACTGCTGCTACTCTCTGTTTATTATCTATGCATAGTCACTTTAACTATACCTACATGTACAGTTGAAGTCGGAAGTTTACATACACCTTAGCCAAATACATTTAAACTCAGTTTGTCATAATTCCTGACATTTAATCCTATTAAATATTCCCTGTCTTAGGTCAGTTAGGATCACCACTTTATTTTAAGAATGTGAAATGTCAGAATAATAGTAGAGAGAATTATTTATTTCAGCTTTTATTTCTTTCATCACATTCCCAGTGGGTCAGAAGTTTACATACACTCAATTAGTATTTGGTAGCATTGCCTTTAAATTGTTTAACTTGGGTCAATCGTTTCGGGTAGCCTTCCACAAGCTTCCCACAATAAGTTGGGTGAATTTTGGCCCATTCCTCCTGACAGAGCTGGTGTAACTGAGTCAGGTTTGTAGGCCTCCTTGCTCGCACACGCTTTTTCAGTTCTGCCCACACATTTTCTATAGGATTAATGTCAGGGTTTTGTGATGGCCACTCCAATACCTTGACTTTGTTGTCCTTAAGCCATTTTGCCACAACTTTGAAAGTATGCTTGGGGTCATTGTCCATTTGGAAGACCCATTTGCGATCAAGCATTAACTTCCTGACTGATGTCTTGAGATGTTGCTTCAATATATCCACATAATTTTCCTTCCTCATGATGCCATCTATTTTGTGAAGTGCACCAGTCCCTCCTGCAGAAAAGCAACCCCACAGCATGATGCTGTTACCCCCATGTTTCACGTTTGGGATGGTGTTCTTCGGCTTGCAAGCCACCCCCCTTTTCCTCCAAACATAACGATGGTCATTATGGCCAAACAGTTCTATTTTTGTTTCATCAGACCGGAGGACATTTCTCCAAAAAGTACGATCTTTGTCCCCATGTGCATTGGCTTTTTAATGGCGGTTTTGGAGCAGTGGCTTCTTCCTTGCTGAGCAGCCTTTCAGGTTATGTCGATATAGGTATCGTTTTACTGTGGATATAGATACTTTTGTACCTGTTTCCTCCAGCATCTTCACAAGGTCCTTTGCTGTTGTTCTGGGATTGATTTGCACTTTTCGCACCAAAGTACATTCATCTCTTGGAGACAGAACGCGTCTCCTTCCTGAGCGGTATGACAGCTGCGTGGTTCCATGGTGTTTATACTTGCGTACTATTGTTTGTACAGATGAACGTGGTACCTTCAGGCATTTGGAAATTGCTCCCAAGGATGAACCAGACTTGTGGAGGTCTACAATTTTTTTTCGGAGGTCTTGGCTGATTTCTTTTGATTTTCCCATGATGTCAAGCAAAGACGCACTGAGTTTGAAGGTAGACCTTGAAATACATCCACAGGTACACCTCCAATTGACTCAAATGATGTCAATTAGCCTATCAGAAGCTTCTAAAGCCGTGACATCATTTTCTGGAATTTTCCAAGCTGTTTAAAGGCACAGTCAACTTAGTGTATGTAAACTTATGACTCACTGGAATTGTGATACAGTGAATTATAAGTGAAATAATCTATCTGTAAACAATTGTTGGAAAAATTACTTGTGTCATGCACAAAGTAGATGTCCTAACCGACTTGCCAAAAATATAGTTTGTTAACAAGAAATTTGCGGAGTGGTTGAAAACGAGTTTTAATGACTACAACCTAAGTGTATGTAAACTTCCGACTTCATCTGTACATATTACCTCAATTACCTCGACCAACCGGTGCCCCCGCACATTGACTCTGTACCGGTACCCCCTGTATATAGCCTTGCTACTGTTATTTTTACTGTTATTTTACTGCTTTTATTTTTTACTTATCTATTGTTTAGTTAATACTTATTTTTCTTCAAACTGCATTGTTGGTTAAGGGCTTGTAAGTAAGCATTTCACTGTTGTATTTGGCGCATGTGACAAATAAAAGTTGATTTTATTTATTCCCTTTATGCTGCGCTACTTTTGACCAAATAAAGAGGGTGCCATTTGGGACACATACACAGTGACAGTTAGAAGTTGATTCAATGAGTAAAGAGAGACTCAATGGAAGGGAATGAAAGAGCGAGATAGATAGATAGATAGACAGATAGACAGATAGATAGATAGATAGATAGATAGATAGATAGATAGATAGATAGATAGATAGATAGATAGATAGATAGATAGATAGATAGATAGATAGATAGATAGATAGATAGATAGATAGATAGATAGATAGATAGATGGATAGATAGTGTGATGTCACGAGAGGCTGTGTCCTGGAGGGACGTTACATCCCCCTGAGGTGGCTGCAAACCCAGACAGCTATGGCTCCATCTGCTGGTATGGTCGGGAACTCCACCCCTCTATGGCCAATCTTCCCACGCAGCTGAAACAAATGAGGAGCTGATGAGCTGAAGGTTTGGGGGAAGGGAAGCGACACAGTCTCCAACCTGGGCTCTGGGGAGGACAAGAGTGCTGCACGTCCACTTCCATGAGGAATATAAGGATTTGGAGATACTTACCTTTGGGAAATACTCACCTTTGGATATATGCACCTGTGGAAATACGTGTGGGACATTTGGAAGGACGTTTTGCTGGGTTGGCCACTAGCTGCAACGTGGAAGACAGTAAGACTGGGGAAAAGTTATCTGAGCGAGTGAGAATTATGATTCTGGATGTGGAAGAGACATCCCTGAACTGTTAACCCTTAAAGAGCCACAAGAGAACAGAATTTTGTAATACTTTCGTTAGTTTCCCAAGACCTTTAATAAAATCCTTGTTTTGGTTGAACCTGGTCTCCTTGCACTACTTGAGCAATCCCGCTGAAAGCTGTGTAGCCTCTCGTGACATCACAGATGGTGGAGAATACGGGCACGCTCAAGCGTTAATAGTGCATGTCAGAGGAGGATACCGAAGGTTTGATCACCCAGTTTTTCCAAGTTGGCCGTAGGCTCCCGCCGACTGAAATGGAGGACATATTGAAAGCCCTTGTTGCTGGCCAGCAAGCCCAGATGCAAGCAACCGTGGCTCTCTTGGAGGAGCAAAAGAAAGCCAACCTTCTGAAGGCAGAGGAATTGCAGTTGCAGAGACAGAGGGTTGTCCAAAATACCCGCCCAATAAAGGCAAGTGACTTTATATCTAAGATGGGAGCTACCGATGACATTGAGGCATACCTGCATGCATTTGAGGCCACGGCCACTAGGGAAGCCTGGCCCAAGCAACAGTGGGTTGGTCTGTTAGCCCCCCTTTCTAACCGGGGAATCGCTGAATGCTGTCCGGGACCTGGGCCCTGACCAGGTTACTGACTATGATGCCCTGAAGTCTGAGATCCTCAGCAGATATGGACTCACAAAGTTCGGTATGGCCCAGCGCTTTCACAGCTGGACCTTCCAACCAGACCAACCTCCTCGGGCGCAGATGCATGAACTTGTCCGAATCGCAAGGAAATGGCTGGATCCGCAGAGGAATACAGCAGCGGCGGTGGTGGAGGCCGTTGTGGTGGATCGTTACCTCACGCGCCCTGCCTTATGAGGCAAAACGGTTCATCAGTCAACAGGCCTTGACCACGGCTGATCTGACCGTGGAAGCTGTGGAAAAGTACCAGGCCACAGCGGAGATGCTGAATGCTTCCCGAAAAGACCCCAGGAGGGCGGCCCCACCACAAATGGGAAGAACCCGTCCAAAGGACCCCAAGGTCTCGAACCCAGCCACGTCAGGACTTATCCCGGCTCCAGGGGGAGCCAGAAACCAGGCGGGTCCAAGAAGAGTACACCAGGAGGGGGAAACTCGACAGTGTTACCGGTGTGGGGAGATGGGACATATCTCCTGGCAGTGTGGGAAACCAGCCGATGAACCTATGCCCACTGCGGAGTCCTCCAGCTCAGCACCCACACACCGTTTTGCCTCGCTCTTGGGAGTCGTAGATGGCGGCCCAGATCGACCCCCCACCTGCCCGGTAACTGTGAATCACCATGATGTGGAGGCCTTACTGGATTCTGGTAGCCGGGCCACCCTGGTGCGTAAGGATTTGGTGGGCCCAACGTGTCTGACCCCGGGGAAAGTCCTCCCAGTTTCCTGTGTCCATGGGGACACCAGAGAATACCCCATTACTGAACTTACAATGACCAGCACACGGGGAACCATACACACGACGGCGGGGTGGTTGATTCCCTCCCCGTCCCTGTCCTAATTGGACGAGACTGCCCAGCCTTTTACCCACTCTGGAGAGAGTCTCAGGAGAGGATAACCCGAGTACCTCGGAAACGGAGAGGCAAGACTCATCCTGGGAAGGCTCCGGTGCAATCCTCCGAGTTACTCACTCCCGCCCGGGCTCTGATAGGGATGGCAGGTGCCCAGACCGACACAGAGACGGAGCTACAGAATCTGGACAAAGAACTGTCTGGTCTGAAGGGGACCGCTGAGAGGTATCGTTTGTTAAAGCAACAGTTAGACATGAAGACAGAAGAGTTAGATATCCTCCAGGCTAAACTCCAACAGAGCTCCTTCCCTAAGCAACAGGAGGAGCTGGAGAGGCTGCGCAGGACCATCGAGGAGTGTGAGGAGACCCTGCGCAGTAGTAAGGAGGTCCAGAAGAAGGCAGAGGAGAAGTACAAGGTGTTGGAGAACAAGATGAAGAATGCGGAGGCAGAGAGAGAGAGGGAACAGAAAGCTGCTCAACAGAAGCTAAACTCTGCTAAAACCAAGGCTGATGCGTTCAGTAAGAAACTCAAGGAGAGACAACAGGAGGCTGAGTCCCTGGTCCTAGAGTTGGAGGAGTTGAAGAGAGAGCAGTCTGGCAAGCACCACGGCAATGCGGACGCCCTCTCCCGGCGTGATGCCTTCTTCGCTGCCTTTACCCCGACGAGGACGTCGGTCCCGAGGAGGGGATGTGTGATGTCACGAGAGGCTGTGTCCTGGAGGGACGTTACATCCCCTGAGGTGGCTGCAAACCCAGACAGCTATGGCTCCATCTGCTGGTATGGTCGGGAACTCCACCCCTCTATGGCCAATCTTCCCACGCAGCTGAAACAAATGAGGAGCTGATGAGCTGAAGGTTTGGGGAAGGGAAGCGACACAGTCTCCAACCTGGGCTCTGGGGAGGACAAGAGTGCTGCACGTCCACTTCCATGAGGAATATAAGGATTTGGAGATACTTACCTTTGGGAAATACTCACCTTTGGATATATGCACCTGTGGAAATACGTGTGGGACATTTGGAAGGACGTTTTGCTGGGTTGGCCACTAGCTGCAACGTGGAAGACAGTAAGACTGGGGAAAAGTTATCTGAGCGAGTGAGAATTATGATTCTGGATGTGGAAGAGACATCCCTGAACTGTTAACCCTTAAAGAGCCACAAGAGAACAGAATTTTGTTATACTTTCGTTAGTTTCCCAAGACCTTTAATAAAATCCTTGTTTTGGTTGAACCTGGTCTCCTTGCACTACTTGAGCAATCCCGCTGAAAGCTGTGTAGCCTCTCGTGACATCACAATAGATAGATAGATAGATAGATAGATAGATAGATAGATATAATCATTTTGAAAGCTCATAACCCACTGATTGAATCGACATTGTTTCCACATAATTTCAACGAAAAATTCTATATCATGTTGTTGCATCAACATGGAAAACGGATTGAATTTGCAACAAGCCATCAACATAATGGATTTCGTATTTTTTCACCTAACTTTTCACCTAAATTCAATGACATGGTGAAATGTTTTGTTGATTTCACGTTGAATTGATGTTAGTTGACAACTCAACCAAAATTAAATCAAAACTAGACTTTGAAAATAACGTCTGTGCCCAGTGGGAAACTTGTTCTTAGGAGGTAAGTAGAGTCCTCAGTACATTGTAGCAGGATGCTTTTCACTCTGTCACTAGTTGTGCAGTGCAGATTATGCATGGTATGCTGTAATATGATTGAGAGGAAAGCATTGCTCCCCAGTTTATAATTGACAGTATATTTCCTTGAAACTATTACAGACTAAATTGTATTGTAAGTAGCAGTAACTGGAGTCCTTTTTTTCAGTTTGTCATAATAGTCACAATATGATGTGAATGGTTATCCCTCACTGAGCTAAAGGCAAATCTTGCTCGCTGTTCTGCTCATGAAGATCATTTGAACCCTGCAATGCTTGGACACGCTGGTACAAGATTGATGGCAAACTGCAATATGTAGGGGTTAATGTTCCTACCTCCATATCTCCGTGATCTATTTTCATTAAATATTGTTGCACCTTTGACTGTAGTGTGTAATCTCTGTGTCAGTGTGGTTTGTAGATAGGACATTTTTTCTCCTTTTACTTTCCTTACAGTAAAACAACTTGGCCTAGATATAGACTTTATTGTAATCTTTCTTACATTCACACACATTCTTCTTCTTATCTGCTTCATCGTTACTTGAGATCTGCTGTCTTTCATTACCAAAAAGCAGCTGGGGACCAGTAAGGAAATTGCCTTTTTGACAAGAGGAGATGGGAACATCTGTTTTGTTTTTAGCAGAGGCTCTACCAAACATGCCACATCATATGTACTTGGGACATGATGATACAGTATTTCTGTTTCCGCTTCTCCTTAAAACATTATCTCCTCATTGAAGTGAAGAGCATCAGGGGTTTAGGGGTAAGATACACTATACAGTGCATTCGGAAAGTATTCAGACCCCTTGACCTTTTCCACATTTTGTTACGTTACAGCCTTATTCTAAAATAGTTTTTCCTCATCAATCTACATACAATTCCCCATAATGACAAAGCGAAAACAGGTTTGTAGAAATGTTTGCTAATTTATAAAAAATTAAAACAGAAATACCTTATTTACATAAGTATTCAGACCCTTTGCTATGAGACTAGAAATTGAGCTCAGTTGCATGCTGTTTCCATTGATCATCCTTGATGATTCTACAACTTCATTGGAGTCCACCTGTGGTAAATTCAATTGATTGGACATGATTTGGAAAGGCACACACCTGTCTATATAAGGTCCCAGAGTTGACAGTGGATGTCAGAGCAAAAACCAAGCCATGAGGTCGAAGGAATTGTCCGTAGAGCTCCGAGACAGGATAGTGTCGAGGCACAGATCTGGGGAAGGGTACCAAAAATGTCTGCAGCATTGAAGGTCTCCAAGAACACAGTGGCCTCCATCATTCTTAAATGGAAGAAGTTTGGAACCACCAAGACTCTTCCTAGAGCTGGCCGCCCGGCCAAACTGAGCAATCTGGGGAGAAGGGCCATGGTCAGGGTAGTGACCAAGAAACCGATGGTCACTCTGACAGAGCTCCAGAGTTCCTCTGTGGAGACGGAATAACCTTCCAGAAGGACAACCATCTCTGCAGCACTACACCAATCAGGCCTTTAAGGTAGAGTGGCCAGACGGAAGCCACTCCGCAGTAAAAGGCACATGACAGCCTGCTTGGAGTTTGCCAAAAGGCACCTAAAGACTCTCAGACCATGAGAAACAAGATCCTCTGGTCTGGTGAAACCAAGATTAAACTCTTTGGCCTGAATGCCAAGCGTCATGTCTGGAGGAAACCTGGCACCATCCCTACGGTGAAGCATGGTGGTGGCAGCATCATGCTGTTGTTTTTCAACGGCAGGGACTGGGAGACTAGTCAGGATCGAGAGAAAGATGAATGGAGCAAAGTACAGAAAGATCCTTGATGAAAACCTGCTCCAGAGTGCTCAGGACCTCAGACTGGAGCGAAGGTACACCTTCCAACAGGACAATGACCCTAAGCACACAGCCAAGACAACGCAGGAGTGGCTTCGGGACAAGTCTCTGAATGTCTTTGAGTGGCCCAGCCAGAGCCCGGACTTGAACCCAATCGAACATCTCTGGAGAGACCTGAAAATAGCTGTGCAGCGACGCTCCCTATCCAACCTGACAGAGCTTGAGAGGATCTACAGAGAAGAATGGGAGAAATTCCCCAAGTATAGGTGGCCAATCTTGTAGTGTCATACCCAAGAAGACTTGAGGCTGTATTTGCTGCCAAAGGTTCTTTAACAAAGTACTGAGTAAAGGGTCTGAATACTTATGTAAATGTAATATTTCCGTTTTAGATTTTTTTTTAATGTCTAAAAACCAGTATTTGCTTTGTCATTATGGGGTATTGTGTGTAGATTGATGAGGGGGGAGGGGGAAACAATGTAATCCATTTTAGTATAAGGCTGTAACGTAACAAAATGTGGAAAGAGTGAAGGGGTCTGAGTACTTTTATGAATGCACTGTATATACAAAAGTATGTGGACACCCCTTCAAATTTGTGGATTCAGCTATTTCAGACACAACCGTCTGACAGGGGTATTAAATCGAGCACACCGCCATGCAATCTCCATAGACAAACATTGGCAGTAGAATGACCTTACTTAAGATCTCAGTGACTTTCAACGTGGCACTGTCATAGGATGCCACCTTTCCAGCAAGTCAGTTCATCAAATGTCTGCCCTGCTAGAGCTGCCCCGGTCAACTGTAAGTGCTGTTATTGTGAAGTGGAAAAGTCTAGGAGCAACAACGGCTCAGCCGTGAAGTGGTAGGCCACACAACCACACAGAACGGGACCGCCGAGTGCTGAAGCGCGTAAAAATCCTCTGTCCTCGGTTGCAACACTCACTAACGAGTTCCAAACTGCCTCTGGAGGCAACGTCAGCACAATAACTGTTTGTCAGGAGCTTCATGAAATGGGTTTCCATGGCCAAGCCTAAGATCACCATGCGCAATGCCAAGCATCGGCTGGAGTGATGAATCACGCTTCACCATCTGGCAGTCCGACAGACGAATCTGGGTTTGGCGGATGCCAGGAGAACACTACCTGCCCCAACGCGTAGTGGCAACTGTAAAGTTTGGTGGAGGAGGAATAATGGTCTGGGGCTGTTTTTCATGGTTCGGGCTAGGCCCCTTAGTTCCAGTGAAGGGAAATCTTAACAATACAGCATAAAATGAAATTCTAGACGATTCTGTGCTTCCAAATTTGTGCAACAGTCTGGGGAAGGCCCTTTCCTGTTTCAGCATGACAATGCCTCCGTGCACAAAGCGAGGTCCATACAGAAATGGTTTGTCGAGATCAGTGTGGAAGAACTTAACTGGCCTGCACAGAGCCCTGACCTCAACCCCATCGACCACCTTTGGGATGAATTGGAACACCGACTGCGAGCCGGGCCTAATCGCCCAACACCAGTCCCTGACCTCATTAATGCCCTTGTGGCTGAATGGAAACAAGTCCCCGCAGCAATTTTCTTTAATAGGCTAAATTTATTGTATTTCAAAAGTAATATTGGATTGTGTTTGGTTATCAACGCAGCAAAAATATCAACATTTGAAGGAGATTTATGTTTTGCTTGGATAGTTCCATCTCTGTGCCACTGACTTAGTCTGGCTTTAATTCCAGTTTGTCTACAAATTAATAATTGATATGTTGCATTTACATCTCCATCTCAACCAAAAGTAAAATAAGAGGGCTAAATCAAATCAACCTTTAAATGCACTTTAAATAAAGTTTTATTTGATTTTGTCCTATTCTTTAGCTTTGATTTTTGGTTGAGATGGAGATGTGAATCCAACATATTAATTATTAATTTGTAGACAAACTGGAATTAAAGCCAGTCTGTCATTGGCACAGATGGAACTATCCAAGCAGAAGATGAATCTCCTTCAAATGTTGATAGTTTGTTACACAATCCAATATCACTTTTGAAATAGAAGACATTTTGCCTATTAAAGGACAATTCCACCCCAAAACTATGTTTTGTATTTGTTTCATTAGTCCATTGATGATATAGTCCCAAAATGTTTTGCATGTCAGCAATCAAGTTTTCAAGACGAATAACTTTCAAAATACAGAAATACTAAGTCATTGGCACAGATGGAACTATACAAGCAGAAGATACGTCTCCTTCAAATGTTGATATTTGGTGTGATAAAGTAAGGTTATATTTCATTTGCTCTATTAAACCTACCCTTTGGAATGACTTTGATAGCAACAGTGAATCTATTTCGTTTTTAAGTGGCGATCTCTCAACAACCATTCTCACAATAGCACATTGGTAATAGTCAGTGACAAATATCAAAGCTAAGCACGGCTTGGTTAAAACCCTGGATCTGAGGGCCTTCCGAGTGGCGCAGCGGTCTAAGGCACTGCATCGCAGTATTTGAGGCGTCACTGCAGACTCGGGTTCGATCCCAGGCTGTGTCACAGCCGGCCGTGACCGGTAGGCCCATTGGGTTGGCGCACAATTGGTCCGGGTTAGGGGAGGGCGCCTGCAGGCTGACACATTGGTGCGGCTGGCTTCCGGGTTAAGCGGGCGGGTGTTAAGGAGAGCGGTTTAGTGGGTCATGTTTTGGAGGACGCATGACTCGACCTTCGCCTCTCCCGAGCCCTTTGGGGAGTTGCAGCGATGAGACAAGATCGTAATTGGATATGACGAAAAAGGGGGGTAAAAAATAAATAAACCTGGATCACAGACCAAAGCGTAGCTATAGATAGATCAGTTCTCCAGTAGGATGTGCAGCTTATAGTTTTTTTTTCCTATAGTGGAAATAACATTGAAGATCTGACGTTGTTTTAAAGGTACAAATTCAACATATTTTATACAAGGTTTGTCTATGTTGAAATTTGGTTACCATAATAACATAATGCTGTCGTTGAAATTTCACCCTCAAAACAACAGTTTACGTTGTTGACTTTTTTCAAATCCTATGTATTTTCCACGTCACAATACGTTGACAAATTACGTTGAAACAGCGTTGATTGAACCAGTTTGTGCCCAGTGGGAAGGCCGTTATCCAACTGATTCATTTGTACCTAGATGAAAGTCGAGACATAGCCGTGCTTTTCAGCTTCCTGTACCGGTAAATTGAACTGGTGACAGTTGAATTGTTTACATTTCCATTTGATTATTATGTCTGGATATCAAAGGCTTTTGTCAGTCTGCAGACAAATAAGGGCAGAGACACTAGACAGTCCTTGTCATCTGTGATTCCTGTTTGTAACATGACTCAGAAAGACCATTTCACTGTTAAAGACAAGTTAAAGAGGAAAGATGGTGATTATCACATATATGAGGGTTGAGCAGACAAGTAGCTTTTGTCCTCAGAACTCATTTGAAAAAGTAAGCAGTTCAATCAATAACCCAGACAAACACATTCCCTAGACAACATTGTTTTCTGCATTAATGGCTTCGACTGACATCGTTACTGTAATTATCTGATAGTTTTATTCCTTCATTTATTTTCAGGCATACCAAACATAATAAACTCTGCTTATTGATAAGATCCAAATTGAATGCTGCAGAAAAATACTCAAGACCAATGATTGCAGTTGAATAAATCAACTTAGTTTGGTTAATTCTGTATATCTTCTCTGGCAGCTTTGCTGTGTGATGGGCTGAATAATATTAGTGAGATCCCTCTGTTCCTCTCAGTCCTAATACATGTCTTCAGGTTCTCAAACAGCTGCCAACCTGACTGGCTGACTGAAACAAGGAAGAAAATGCAGCCTCATTATTCTGTCTTTTAAATCCGGACTGAGTTTGAAACTAAAGTAAATGACCATTAAATGACCCTGCACTGCGGTGCTTATGACCATCAACCATTAGGCAAGCTTTTGGTACTTTAATGAGCTGTATACCAAGCAAGTTAGGTGTAGGCTATTGCCGGTGCACCTCTTGCAGCTGATCAATTGATGTTATGATAATCTCTGTATTGTAATCATCTTCATTCCTGGAGCTAGAATCATGTCCCCATTGAGTATAGGCTATTCATTTATATATGTAACGTGCAGCTGCTGTAACATGTAACTTGAATTAGTCCCAAATTGTCCCACTCCAATAGGGTTTTTCAGTTTCTGCCCAAATGATTGTGTCCATCCTGATTTGCACAATGATTGGGATTCAGCACAGAGCTAAAAATAGCCCTGTATGAGGGGAGGCAGTGATTCTCTCTCTCTCTCTCACTCTTTTTCATACCTCAGAGGGAGAGCTCAGTCTCACAACCACTCATGTTTGCTACTTCAATCACTACATTGTTGCCAGATAAATTATAGATATGCCTGGCTGACTCTCTACCGACAAATTACAATGCCAAACAGTTGAAGTGTTACCTTTTTGATAAGTTTTCACAATTATTGTTTCCATGTATTATTTATGTATCTTTTGCAACCTCATGTAAGCCCTCAAATGGCCCTATTGTCCATTTTCCAATAACTGACGATTATCATCTAATGTTACAATCTTATGTGCCATAAGTGATATCTTAGGTTTTGCCTCTTTTCGGCAGTGCTGCCAAGTGCTCAACAGGCAGCAGCAGCATAGTGTTCCCTAAACTCTACTCAGGCATGTGATAATGCATTCAGACCGTGACCTCAGTTATGTATTCAAGCATGCAAAATAGTGTTAATTAGAATTTAATGTCTGTTTGTTATGAGGAAGCACACAGGCACTGGGTTGGCGAGCACTGCCTGTATACCTAACCGGGAGCCAGAAGCTAGCTGGCTCGCTGGCTGGCTGGCTGGGAAGGGAGGGAGAGAGAGAGAGTGAGAGAGAGAGAGAACAGCACTTTACAGTAGCAGCTCTTTGCCACAAACTACAGCTTGGATAGATTTTTTTTTGTAAAATCTTAAGAGGAAGGGTTTTTATAATTCCCATATTAGTCTCTCTCAAATATAATAAATATATTCAAAATGACTTCAATATTGACCACAGATTGTGGTGGTTACTTACCGATAAGGGAATATGCTTTAGAGTGATTTAAGCTGTTATGCCTTTTTGATTACTTCATCGCCTACATAAACTCATCATTTGGCTACTTCGTTTAAAAACTACTTGAGCAATTTCTCCCCCCCTCACTCTTGATGTGCGTCATCAGAGGAAAAAAGTATATGTTGAAATCCTGATCCTGTGCCATAATCCTGTGGCATATTATACACTCATATCCACTCCTCATCCATTAGCTGTGGCCATTAGGCGTCATGCTAAAAAAGGAAAGGAGGCCTGATAGCCTTCCTCCTCACTGAGCTCAATGCAAGGTCTGTTGTCAGAGCTAAGCTATAGAGCAGACCCCTGCACCCTCTCTGCCCCTCACTGGGTTGTCATTTGTCAATGTAAAACTCACCACCACTGACCCTGCCTATGTCTGTAGTGAACCTCAGCACCGACGTATGTGACCGTTGCTGGGTAGAGAGAAGTCAGGGCAGTATACTGTAGGTATTGAGTGAGATTTTATATCAAATGGCAGATTAAGAAGGTTACTATATAAAGACGTGTGCATTCTGCTGCCTGCCTGGAGCTGCAAAGCAAACTATTATCAAAACAAAAATATCTACAGGGATGACATCTTGAGGGTGTGTGGGTATTCCATGTGGAAGGTGACAATTGAGCGATTTAGCACATTTGATGGAGAGATCAGATAAATAATAATAATTATTATTATTTATTATAGATCAGTCTCCTCCCCTGTTCCCCAGACCTCTCTTTTGCACTATTTTTCTTCGGCTGTAGAAATGTATTTTAATTGTGTGTTAAAATGGGATTGGATAAATTAGAAGATATTAATGAGTATGTCCAATCCACAGTAGATCCACATGGTTCTCCTCATTATTTACCTTTGCCACCCTCCACCCTAGCCTGGTTGCAAGTCTGTCTCTGCTGTCTTGCCAACTCCTTATGGAATTGTCATGCCCCTCCACGAATCACAGTCACAAATCACAGAGTCAGGGCACAATCATACAGAATGTTCTGATGGACATGTGAAGCAGACCCTAGTGCTCTTTCTACTCTGTGTTGAGAAGAAAAGAACATACCCGGAACACCAAAATTGGTTTTGTGGAAGTTCCCAGAACATGCGTTAAGTCTCAGCAAATGTTCTCATAACACAAAAACTGTCCAGTCATGCTGATGAGTATAGAATATTTGTATAAAACAGTCGTGTGATGTTGCAAAAACATTCCTAGAACGCATTTAATGTGTTATTTAAAGGTTCCCAGAATGTTTCATTAGGTTGTGGGAACAGTCTAGTGAGAACATTGTGGGGACATCACAAAATATATTTTCCCAAAACACAAAAATATTATCTTTAACCTTAAACAAATATGCTATGAATGTCATAAAAACAGACTTATTTGGAAATTGTGGAACATTGTGCAACATTGTGGGAATGTTCTGTGCAACCTTTGTGAATATCAAAATGAGGAAAATGGTGACGGAGCTGCCTGAAGAGCCAGATCACAATAAGGGCCCAGGACGGTGGAGAGACTGAGGGCCAGGCAGAGGGTGAGCAGATTTCTTGAAGAGAGCTGCATTTTATTTTAAGGAGATTATGGTATGTTCCTGATTAAAAGGGATTTACAGTATATCTATGGGTTCTGAGTAGCCCAGATGCAGAGGGTCCGGACATTATCCCTCAGGGGTGCTGGGTTTCCCCCCTAATGGCTCTAAGGGAATAGCATGTGAGGAGTCCTTGGAGTTCTTGCTGGGCCAATTCTAGATTTATGCTACACAGTATGCTCTAGGCCAGGGTTTCTAACAGCAGAACTCCCATGGATCATCCATACAAACATTGTTTTTCTCGCTTTTTCTAGTCTTTACTATGGTAAACATTATAAAAATGAGACTGTGAGTGTGAATCCCATTGAAACAATAACATAATACAAAGTACAATCAGTGTATTATGAATTTGTTTTATCTCCCAAAGCTCTTCAGATATTATTGAGCTCTGTTGATATGAATCTCTCTTTATTTGTTTGCAAATCTTCTCCAACTTTCTGTTTAACATCTGATGATAGGGACCAACCAAAGTCATACGGATATGCTAAATATATGCTAATATATTATTTCTCTAGCATTGCAATCCATGCTATTTTATGTTGTTCTATTTAGCATTTATCCCAGGGCGAGTCATGCAGGGATATGTATGATAGGAGAGGTAGAGAGATGAATGAGTTCAATTATAAATCTTTCAGGAGCGGCGGTTTGGGTTATTCCTCTTTCAGCCATGAGACACCTTCCTGAATTCATGAACTCAATCATCTTTAAAAGCCACCCGCCTCCAAATCTCTGAATATAAAAACATTACCCCAGCCTCATTGCAGGTTAATGTGCCACCCTATTGTATATCTGTTTAATCATATACATTGCATGTGCAAATGAGGTATTGAATGTATAGAGTAATTAGATTTAAAGTTAATCACTTAGAATACATTACAGAATAGCGTATAGATTTCAGGTGATTGGTTAATGCCCCTGTTTGCAATCATTATCAATTAGTCATTAGGAAATACAGTGCCTTCGGAAAGTATTCATACCCCTTGCTTTTTAAACATTTTGTTACATTACAGCCTTATTCTAAAATTGATTACATAGTTGTTTCCCCCATCAATCTACACACAATACCCCATAATGACAAAGCAAAAACTGTTTTTTTTTTAAATGTTTGCTTATTTATATAAAAAAAAGAAAACGTAAATATCACATTTACATAAGTATTCAGACCCTTTACTCAGTACTTTGTTGAAGCACCTTTGGCAGCGATTACAGCCTCGAGTCTTCTTGGTTATGACACTACAAGTTTGGCACATCTGTATTTGGGGAGTTTCTCCCATTATTCTCTGCAGATCCTCTCAAGCTCTGTCAGGTTGGATTGGGAGCGTTGCTGCACAGCTATTTTCAGGTCTCTCCAGAGATGTTAGATCGGGTTCATGTCCGGGTTCTGGCTGGGCCACTCAAGGACATTCAAAGACTTGTCCCGAAGCCACTCCTGCGTTGTCTTGGCTGTGTGCTTAGGGTCGTTGTCCTGTTGGAAGATGAACCTTCGCCCCAGTCTGAGGTCCTGAGAGCTCTGGAGCAGGTTTTCATCAAGTATCTCTCTGTACTTTACTCCGTTCATCTTTCCCTCGATCCTGACTAGTCTCCCAGTCCCTGCCGCTGAAATACATCCCCACAGCATGATGCTGCCACCACCATGCTTCACCGTAGGGATAGTGACAGGTTTCCTCCAGATGTGACCCTTGGCATTCAGGCCAAAGAGTTCAATATTGGTTTCATCAGACCAGAGAATGTTGTTTCTCATGGTCTGAGAGTCTTTAGGTGCCTTTTGGCAAACTCCAAGCGGGCTGTCGTGCCTTTTACTGAGGAGTGGCTTCCGTCTGGTCACTCTACCATAAAGGCCTGATTGGTGGAGTGCTGCAGAGATGGTTGTCCTTCTGGAATGTTCTCCCATCTCCACAGAGGAACTCTAGAGCTCTGTCAGAGTGACCATCGGGTTCTTGGTCACCTCCTTGACCAAGACTCTTCTCCCCCGGTTGCTCAGTTTGGCCGGGCGGCCAGCTCTAGGAAGAGTCTTGGTGGTTCCAAACTTCTTCCATTTAAGAATGATGGAGGCCACTGTGTTCTTGGGGACCTTCAATGCTCCAGACACAATCCTGTCTCTGAGCTCTACAGACAATTCGTTCGACCTTATGGCTTGGTTTTTGCTCTGACATGCACTGCCAACTGTGGGACCTTATATAGACAGGTGTGTGCCTTTCCAAATCATGTCCAATCAATTGAATTTACCACAGGTGGACTCCAATCAAGTTGTAGAAACATCTCAAGGATGATCAATGGAAACAGGATGCACCTGAGCTCAATTTCGAGTCTCATAGCAAAAGGTCTGAATACTTATGTAAATAAGGTATTTCTGTTTTTTATTTTTTATAAATTAGCAAACATTTCTAAAAACCTGTTTTCGCTTAGTCATTATGGGGTATTGTGTGTAGATTGCTGAGGTTAAATAAATAAATACATGTAGAATAAGGTTGTAACGTAACAAAATATGGAAAAAGTCAAGCGGTCTGAATACTTTCGAAGGCAGTCAGTCAGTTCTAGTACCATAGTTACAATGTGCATGGATACTGGAGCGATAGAGGTAGATACTTATAGGGGTAAGGTGACTAGGCATCAGGATATATGATAAACAGAGTAGCAGCAGCGTATACGATGATTGTATGTGAGTGGGTGTGTGTAGAGTCAGTATAAATGTATGTGAATATTGTGTGTGTGTGAGCACATTATGAAGTGGGTGTTTGTGTGTGTGTGTTGTGTTGGAGTATTAGTGTGCGTGAGTGTAAAGGGTCCTGTGAGTGTGTAGGGTCCTGTGAATGTGTAGGGTCCTGTGAATGTGTAGGGTCCTGTGAGTGTGTAGGGTCCTGTGAGTGTGTAGGGTCCTGTGAGTGTGCATAGAGACAGTGCAAAAATAAAAAGTAAATACAAGGGTCCTGTCCTGAAAGGTGCTGGCCTACCCCAGGCTGTGGTTGAGCAATGCCTTGTAACACATCTGCTGTTCATGGACTATCCTATCCTCCATTCCATGACTCAATAGAGAACTCCAAAGGTTGAGACACCCATCCCTCAATGAGATATTAATAGTGAAAACATTTGACCTGATGGAGTCCTGTAAGAAATGAAAAGCTAATTAATTCCTGTGTAGCGATGAGGAGAAGCTGGGCCGTAGGAGAGAGAGAGAGAGAGAGAGAGATGGAGAGAGTGAAAACAGTGAGGGCAGAGAAGGTGCCATGGTAATGGGAGCCATGAACTCAGCGTTCAACATCCAGTATGGCACTCTGCAAATGTCCTCTGGAAGTGGATAATATAGGAAGGGATGAGGGGATGAAATGAACTGAGATCAAACACAAGCAGCCTGGTGTTGTTGTGTTGTGGAGTAAAGGCTCTTAGATTCTCAGACACTGGCTCTTTGTGTGTGGAGTCGGGAAAGCTCACACAACTCAATTTTTCTCTCTCCCATGGCAGTTCTCTGGAGGTTAGAGCAAGGGAACGATTTGCTTTGTCACTTTCACTTG
This sequence comes from Coregonus clupeaformis, assembly GCF_020615455.1. Taxonomy (NCBI): domain Eukaryota; kingdom Metazoa; phylum Chordata; class Actinopteri; order Salmoniformes; family Salmonidae; genus Coregonus; species Coregonus clupeaformis. The sequence continues at coordinate 41,428,736 of NC_059197.1, forward strand.
TCATTGATCTTGTTTGAATTCAATAGTACTTAAAGGAAGAATCGTTGGTTGTCTGAAAGTCATTTATAATTAACGTTATTGCCTTTATCTGGCATTACTTTATTAACACTGATCTTAGAAGAATAGAGCTTGAGGGATCTCTCTAAATACTCCCTCTTTCTAGTCTTGAAGAATGTGAATTTGAGAAACTCACTGACCTTCATACTTTTCACATGATGTCTGTGTAATACTAAAGATTGATTCATTATCATAGTGTGTTGAGAGTTGTTGAGGCACAGTAGCCTACCTAGATATGGAGCCACCATCTCCAATGTTTCATGGTTCATAGAGAAGATGAGCTGGTTAACCTCTGAGCTCAATTGTTTTGCTTCAGAGCCTTATATTTCTTTATATGAGCTTGATTTGTGACCAATGGAGCCTCTCTGCCCAAGGCCCTACAAGCTAATGCAATTGTTCTGCTGCCATTTATGAACTTGAAGCTGAAAGGAAAAACATATAGATTCACATAATTAATTTGTCCTTGAATACTCTGAATAATGACATGATGACGTACATAGATGTTTATTCTGATGTAGAAAATTATCTGTTTTTCTCTTTCTACCCCTCAGCCGCTTCCCGCAAGCACAGCGTCTCCCACTGGCGGATGCAGGACATTGCACAGGAGTCTGTTGACAGCTCAGATGAGGAGTTTTTCGATGCCAGAGGTTAGTTTAATTTTTTCCTTTGATAACACCCAAGGAGCTTAGTTCAACTCTCTCTCTTTCCTGTCTTTCTTCCTCTCTCATCTTCCCCTTATCTCTCTTCCTTTGTGAGCACCCTGAAAAGCGCCATATCCCGTCACATGGGTCAGGTTGGGCTTATATGCCTGACACGCTGATATATCCTCAGGCTTCCTCACATGGGAGTTTTTTTTTTACTGGTCTTTTGAACAGTGAAAGGGGAAATCAATTGAACTGTAATGCTAGAATCACCGGGGAATTTGCATGCAGTTTGGGATGTGGTCAGGGGAGCTATTTAACGTGGGTCTATGATTGCTGTTTTGATTGACTGGAGAGAAGTCTATCTTCAGGCTAGGAGAGAGGCTGATTGCTAATGCTAGACCCCCGGTGGGAAGATAGAGGCGAAGAAAAGTGACTCAGTTGTATAACAGTAAGGCATGCTGATCACTGTTGAGTGGATTCCCTACAGGAACACCGTAGTAACAGGTGTATTGATGCTCTTAACACCAGGCTTTCACACATTAGGCTCATGGTGAAAATCATAGGTGGTATGGAACTATTGTCCCCTGTCTGGAATGGAGAGCATCTGTTGCATGTTGCTTGTATGCTCTGTCCTGCCAGCTTTGTCCAACCCAATTGCTTTGTCCTTGTTAACTAATTTCCCTCTCTGGATCAATACATCTCCAGTCCTTAGTTTTACCTATGTAGTGCACTATATAGGGAATATGGTGCCATTTGGGACGTATCCATGGAACCTGAGGAAGATAAATCCTGTCTTGGATGTGACCCAAGACCCTCTCTATACCTCTTGTGGAAATGCTAGGGACATATTTAATCAGTGCTTATGCCGGTTTATTATTTCTAAAGCACCGAGGGTATTTCTCCCGGTGAGGTCATCCTGGCAGTCTCCATCTGCTATGTCTCTAGTCTAAGAATAGCCCTGTGATTAAGCAGATAATCATCATTAGAGGTGGTAGTTAAAAGTGTGAAAGATGTGGAAGAGAGAGGCTTTATAGGGAGGGAAATCCTCATGGAGCACAACACACACACACACACATACACACACACAAATACACTAACACACACACACATGGCGCACCACGGCATCACATCAGTAGCATGGGCCTTCGACCGTATTTTAATATAACAGCCAGGGAAATGCATCATCATGCATGTCATGTTTATGATCAATCATTTATATGGTTATATCTGTCGTTTAGGGAATAGTGGTAGCATGATTCGGTAGGTTTAAGTTGGTTTGTTCCTAGAAAGGATTATATTTTCCCAGGGAGAATAGATAAGCCATCACGCCCACTAGGGTAACTGAAAATGTTAATCACACAGATTCTTTGCTTCAAGCGCCTTTCTTTTGGAGAGATGGATAAGGGAGGTAAGTCAAACCAATTATACAGTATGTTACAGTTTTTTTCAATTGCTAACATGCATTGGTTAAAACTGAAGTTACATTGTCAAAACTCTTCACACAGTCAGCGAAACAGAAGTGTATGTGGACCAAACTGTGAATCATTTTTCATTGCTTTCACACAAAATGCATTCAATGACCACAGTCTCCGAAATCCATGAACTCTTTTCTCATTCATACTCCACCACCTGCAAAACTATATATTTGCAGCACGTTTTCAAATGCTAACACACTGTTTGCAAAACTGTTAAAAACACATTCAAAACAGAATTATGGCAAATGTCGTGCATTTCTGCAGTAACTAGATTGAAACATACAGAAAATCTCAGCAGAATATTTCATCATTCCAAACACAGCTGATTGCAATTTCAGCTGAAAGCCTACCCAAGTGTCCTGTTTTTAGTCTCGTTACCAAACAGACAAAAGAGGACGGCTTCGGAATGATTTAGTTTGGAAACATGGATCAAGGAAGACAGGTTGGTGGGGAAAGAAGAGTGGCAGGGAGAGGGAGAATGTGTGGAGGACAAAGGAGAGGAAGACCAAGAGTGGTGGTCTCTGATGAGATAAGGGCCACAATTATTGACCATGTTGTAAACCATGGTCTCTCTTTGAGAGAGGCCGGTTTAAGGGTGCAACCAAATCTGCAGCATTCAACAGTTGCATCAATAGTACGAATTTTCCGGCAAAACAACAGGTGAGATGTGCATCCTTCAATGATAATTGAACTACATATTACAGTACAATACAGTATGTTCATATTTTTACATGTACTGACATTTTGAAATATATTGATTGTTTTGTGTTTTTCAGTAGGATCCAAAGGTTGCCTCCCACAGGAGGGAGAGACAGAATATTATCAGATGTGCAGGAAATTCCATAATTGACATGGTAATTAGCAACAATGCAATAAAACTGAGGGAAATTTGGGACAGAGTGCTGGCAGACAATATCACTTTTGGGAATGTGAATACGGTCAGTACAACGACAATTGCCAGAGTCCTAGAGAAACACCAAATAAGGATGAAGCAGTTGTACACTGTACCCTTTGAGAGAAACGGTGAACGTATGAAAGAACTCCGGTATCAATATGTCCAGGTAAGATATTTGTTCAATAACCAAACAGGGTACATACACAGCTATGCATAATGTAAAGTACTGTAAAACTGTGGATTTACTGTATTTTAGAGAGTAATGGAGATGGAAGCCAGGCAAACTGCACATACATTCATCTTTGTGGATGAAGCTGGATTCAACCTGGCAAAAACACGCCACAGGGGAAGAAATGCGATTGGACAGAGTGCAACCGTGGATGTCCCAGGCCAGAGAGGAGCTAACATCACAATGTGTGCAGCACTGTCCAATGATGGTTTGCTGTTACACAAACCACTCATTGGCTCCTACAATACAGAGAGGCTAATTTAGTTTCTGGATGAACTGCATAATCGACTTGTGCCAGCGGAGGAGAGAGGGGCAAGAAACTCCCCTACCTTCGTTGTTGTGTGGGATAATGTGGCCATCCACCACTCTGCTGCAGTCACAGACTGGTTTGCTGCACATGCCAGGATGTCTGTACTATTCCTGCCTCCATACTCCCCCTTCCTAAACCCCATAGAGGAGTTTTTCTCTGCGTGGAGGTGGAAGGTTTATGACCACCATCCACATGACCAGATGTCCTTACTGGATGCCATGAATGCGGGGTGTGGAGACACTTCTCCTGAAGACTGCCAGGGTTGGATTAGACATTCCAGAAGATACTTTCCAAGATGCATCGCCAGAGAATAAATAAGATGTGATGTTGATGAGAACTAGTGGCCAAATGCAGGAGAGAGGGAGAACTAGAACCCTCACAGTACTGTACAGTATGTGTGATTATACTAAACATGTTGTTGATGTTTTTTGTAATTATTATTGCAGCCCTGGAATTTCATGATTTTGTTTTTTGTTTAAACTTTTTATTTTTCACAAGTAAATTACTATATGCAAAGATATAGAAAAAAAAGGCTATTGAAGCAAATTGCTGCATTTCTGAATCATTCTTGTTACATATACTTTAATACAATCAATAAAGTGAAAAGGTGTTGTTCTTATTCTATAATGAAATACTGATTTATGTGAAAGATCATTCAAATTTCAAAGAAAAAATTTCATCATTTATGTAATGCTCCCTGTTGTTAGTGTTTTTTAGGTCAGTGTGTTATGAGTGACAATGTATGCTTTCTGAGTGAGAATTGTTGCCAGTGTTATGGTCGAACAAGCTTATTTTGAGACATGTATGAAGTGTTTTGGTGGTTTGAGTGAGTTTTGGAGGTGTTATTAACTGTTTGGCCAAGATGCATGATGGTAATGCAGACTGTGTGAAGAGTTTTGAAAAAGTGGCTTCAGTATTGACCGATGCTTGTTAGCAATTGAAGAAAACTGTAACACATTTAATCCAAATGTATTATTAACCCAGTCAAATTTCTGGCATCTTGTGTAACACAATGACCAAAAAAGCAGCACATTATTCGGATAAACGCTTCAGATTTATCTAGCCTCAACATAGTTCCACTTCTCCTGGTGGACACTGCACAGCTTGCCTCAGTGACAGAGAACAGAGACCATATCTCACTCCCAGTCTTCCTCTCTTGTCCCCTGCTGAGAGTGGAAGTTTTAATGAATGCCAGGGGTTACAGAAACAAATGTTAAGTCTCTGCTGCAACCTACGTCACGTTTCTGTCGACTGTGTTAATGGCCTGCTTATTTATACTGACTTTTCACATTTGTGTGTGTGTGCGCGCGTGCGTGTGTGTGTCTGTGAATGTGTGTCTGTGTGTGTGTGTGTGTCTATGTGTTTGTGTCTATATGTGTGTGTTAGTGTGTGTGTGTGGATGTCTGTGTGGTTGTTTGTGTGTGTCTATGTGTGTGTGTCTATGTGTGTGTGTGTGACTGTGTCTATGTGTGTTAGTGTGTCTGTGTGTGTGTCTATGTGTCTGTGTGTGTGTGTGTGTGTCTGTGTGTCTATGTGTGTGTGTCTATGTGTGTGTGTCTATGTGTGTGTGTGTGTCTATGTGTGTGTGTCTAAATGTGTGTGTCTGTGTGTGTGTCTATGTGTGTGTGTGTGTGTGTGTCTAAGTGTGTGTGTGTGTCTAAGTGTGTGTATATTTGTGTGTGTTATCACCTAAACGGTGTGAATACACCCTGAGTAATTAAACACAATTCACTGACAAACCATGAACAAATCTGACTGATGCTAATGAATAGTGTACTGGAGTATGCAGCTTGTATACATGCACACATACATGTTGATACACACCCACACACACACATCTCCACACATATTTGGTTGTCTCGTATGAGACGTGCTGTGCTTCCCTTATCACTGTGCTGTGTCACAGAGCAGAACTGGCTGAGAAATATATTCCACCTGACTGGCAGAGTCACCAGGGTAAAGATAGCATGTGGCCTATAAAGTGTAACAGATTTACCCTGGCACCCCCATGTCTCTCCCGCTCACTATTTCTCACCGCAGCATGAAATACCCATGCTTAGAGAGATGCTTAATTACTGCATAACATGGAGAGTAAACAGAGGGAAGGGGGAGGCTCTATTTGCAAAATGGCAGCAGGTAAAATGGACCAATTTGTATTTTGAAGCAATTTTCTCTCTTATTATTATGGGGGGTACATTTTGTCAGTCACACAGTGTTTATGATTGTCTCCATGGGAAGTATAATGGATTTTCAACAAAGCTCTACAACAAAACAGACAAGCTCACACTGCATTATTCAAATGTCTTGTACCGCATTATGTTGTGTCACTTCCCCTCTGGAAACAGAATGAGTATGACGTTATTGTAGTTGCAGAATGAACTGGTAACTCTCAGCTACCTGCATGTTTCCACATCAATCTTTCATGAGACACATTTCTCATTCATATGTAATGAGGGGTTTCTGGCCCACCACACAACAGGGGATTTAAATTAAAAGTCCAGATGTTAGTGCCTGCCGTCAGCTGAATTGGGGAAAGTCCCAGCCAGTTGTTCTCCGAGGCTTTTCATCTCTGGATGTCATTGTAGTCTTTTGATTGGTCTGTGCTTTGCAGCGTTGCGGCTCACCAATCGCGCCTCATCCTGTAGTCTTTGATTGATGCATAATATTGGAATAGCTTTGTGGCCGCCCGCCTGGTGTTTTTGAAGCATTAAAGTGTAATGGGAAAAACCTTGGAGGAACCTTTCAAGCTTACATAAAAGCTTCCCTATCTCAATCAATGAAAAAATTTAACCTCTTACACAGAAAACTATTTTGAAATGTTATGTTCATAACAGCGTTATCAGTGTAGTATATTCATGAACATATCAAGCGGGAGAGAGGATGAAGTTTTCTTTTTTGTGATTGTTAAAAAACTCTCTACTGAGAATGCCCTCTTGGGGATAAGATATTTCAAAAATAAACCAGAGCAAGCTAATAAAATGGTGGTAAAATGTCCTGAGATAGGCTATTAAAGAGATGGGCTTGCTCTTAACAGGAGGGATGGATGGCTCTAAAGGTTATATTCTTAGGAGCATGTAATTAAGTAATGTCAGGACAACTTGTTTTCTCCTGAAATAATACTACTTTTAGGGAGAGAGAGAGAGAGAAAGAGAGAGAGAGAGAGAGGAATGGAGAGGGGGAGGGAGTAAGAGAGACAGAGAGAGAGAGGAGACAGAGAGAGAGGAGAGAGATGGGGAAGATAACGTTTGAGAGAGAAATTAAGAGTGAGAGGGAATTAGTGAGTAAGACACAGAGAGAGAGAGAGAGAGAGAGAGAGAGAGAGAGAGAGAGAGAGGATAGAGAGAGATGGGTGAAGAGAACGTTTGAGAGAGAAATGAAGAGGGAGAGAGGGAGTGAATGAGTAAGAGAGAGAGAGAGTGGGAGTGTACTGTATTATACCACTCAAGCCATCACGATGAGCTCCTGGGAGTTGTATTTATTTCAGGATGATTAATGCTGTCACCCACGCCATAAAGCTCCAGGCCAGTAAAACCATGAGAACGTATTAAACTGTCACAAATATCTTCTCTGATATGCTAAAGAGATAACCCATAGGCTGTGTCCAAAATGGCACCCTATTCACTATATAGTGCACTACTTTTGACCAGAGCTCATATGGCTCTGGTCAAAAGTAGTGCACTATGTAGGGAATTGGGTGCCATTTGGGACACAGATGTGGACTCACTGAAGAGGCTGCCTGTCCGGCTCTCTTCTGGAGGTGTTTGGCTGCTCCTTAGAGACTATATGTTCATCTGGCTTTCATTCCATTATTTCCATTCTACCCAGTGGTAAATTAACGCAAGCTGACTCCACCAAGGACCTCTAGGAATGTTCATGATTGCCTCTAGAAAAGTGAAACAATCATACAACACTTTTGACCAGAGCCTTATGGGCAGTCAGAGTGTTAGAGTGCAGATGGGAATGCTTCCTATGTGATTAATTGAGCTGGGGTCCTGTATCTACTCAGGTCTACTTTGATATCCAACTGGAAAATATATTGCTCTTGCAAAAAATATCAGTGAATCTACCCATTCCAGTCTCATTCCAATCTTCTCTCAGTAGAGCAGCCTTGTCTGAGAGCACTGTGTCAGATAGCATGACATCTCCATCTGAGGGACGAGCGTCATGTAGGAGTGACGCCACCTGATTAGAAAACAATGGTGGCAGAGATAGACACACCAAATCTCCAAGACAAACAAATATACTCCAGGAGTCACTGCCGTGGGTTGGTCAAATGACAAATGCCTTGTTGCTGAGGCTGTTCTCGTTAGTGTTGTCATGGCCTCACAAATGACTGCTCTTAGAGGGTCACTGGTAGTATTGGAGAAAGGAAATAGAAATCTCAATATGACAGCTTCCATTCTAGTGAGAGCTGGAGCTCACTGGAGTGCGTTGTATATTCACAGTGGTCTGTGTTGTCTTTGACCAACCCAAGGCAGTGACTACTGGGTCAGAAGGCGACACAGTGTGTCTGTCTGTGTGACAGTGTGACGGTATCACAGCACTGTGATGGCTGTGACTGACTGAATGCTGTCTGTTGACGGTGTTGACTGAGTCACGCTGTTGACTCACCTCCCCAGACAGACAGAGCTGAGGATCAAGACCTCTATAACAGGGGAGTATATTTGTCTTAATGATTTGGTGTGTCTATCTCTGCCAACATTGTTTTCTGACAGGTGGCGTCACACCTAAATGACGCTCGTCCCTCAGATGGAGATGTCGTGCTTTCTAACGTAAGACAATGTCTCTGCCATAGTGTTCTCAGATTAGACTGCTCTACTGAGAGAAGATTGGAAGGAGATTAGAAGGGGTAGATTCACTAATAATTTTCGCAAGAGCACTATATTTTCCAGTTGTCTCGATATATGCTGTGCAAGATTTAAAACTATCTGAGTAGACCTGAGTAGATATAGGACCCCTAACGATACCAAACAAATGCTTTTCCACCCTTTGCACATCAGACAGCTTCCATCTCCTTACATCCCCCCCTTACCAATGACTCTCCACATTTCACAAGCCTTGAGTTGTATCCACCAGAGTGAGGAAAATCTCCCATCATTCTGAATGAGTGCTCTCCATTCCAGGCCCATGCAGGCAAGCCTATGCCAGCTCAACTGTCACCGTGCTTATTGACGTTGTGCTGTTGACACATTTCTTCTGCGTTAATCCTGATTTGTTATCTGATTACATGAATTTGAATAATGAGTTGAATTTGTCGGAGTGGGCTTTATACAGATCATATTTACTGTTGGGTTTAAGCCGCTTCCCTGATTTAAAGTGGTAATAAATGGCTGCTGGAGACAGATTGCTTTTCCCATTATCGTAGGTGTCACGACTTCCGCCGAGGCTGCCTCCCCTCCTTTTTCGGGCAGGTTTCGGCGTTCGTCGTCACCGGCTTACTAGCTACTGCCGATCCCATTCTCATCACTCCACTTGTCATGTCTTGTCTTGTAAATCACACACACCTGGTGCTCATTCCCCTAATTAGTATTTGTATAAGTGATCCCTCTGTTCCCCTTGTCTTTGTGAGTGATTGTTTCATTGTGAGAGCGAGTAGCTCGGTTGAGCCAAGGTGGAATATTTCCCTTGTGATAGTTTCGTATTGACGCTGGGTGCGTTTTATTTATGTAAACGGAATAAACTCTGGACTTCGGTGTTTTACCTCCTGCGCAATGTAAGGGATTTCTGCTGCAACTAGAGTTGTATTTCTCCAGCATCAGGTCGACGCCACTGGAGCGGGAGAAGGTATCCGTCCTTGTTTCCTGCCTTTGTGGGAGAGCCCTGGAGTGGGCCAACGCGGTGTGGAACGAGGGAGGTGCCGCGTTGGAGGACTACGGGGAGTTTGCTCGCCTTTTTCTGGCCCTTTTTTGATCACCCGCCTGAGGGCGAACGACTGGTCCATCTGAGGCAGGGGGACAAGGACCGCACAGGACTATGCGCTGGAGTTCCGGACGCTGGCAGCGGGGTCCGGGTGGAACGAGCGGGCCCTGATCGACCATTTCCGGTGCCACTTAAGGGAGGACGTCCGACGGGAGCTAGCCTGCCGTGATGCCATGCTATCGGTCTCCCAACTGGTGGACATGGTCATCCGGCTGGACAATCTGCTAGCAGCCAGAGGATGTCCTGGTAGGGGTCTGCCCGTTACCACTCCGGACGACTCTGACCCCGAGCAGATGGAGCTGGACAGCGACAGTGCCACTCTGGTGGCACGAAGGGACAATCCACTTCACATCACAGTCAACGTTCCTTTGGGTCTGGAGGCGGTAGGCAGGGTACTCACGCATCACCCCAGCTAACGTTCAGAGCCCTTTGCAGCGCACTGTTCCTTATCTATCTCCTTTCCCGATCACCTGGTAGTTTCCCAGTGTAAGGCGCTAGTCGATTCAGGCGCAGCTGGGAACTTTATGGACAGGGCATTTGCACGCCGTCAAGGCATTTCATTGGTTCCCCTATCCATTCCACGCCCCATCAGAGCACTTGATAGTCGACCATTAGGGTCCGAGTTGGTTAAGGAGGTTACTGTACCAGTCACCATGATTACACAGGAGACGCATGTTGAGCAGATCACTTTTTTGATTTTTGAGTTTCCTGCTTACCCTGCAGTCTTAGGTATTCCGTGGTTAGCCCTTCACAACCCCACTTTTTCATGGCCGCAGAGGGTTCTTACGGGGTGGTCGCGTGAGTGTCCGGGTAGGTGTCTAGGTGTTTCCATTGGTGCGACCACAGTGGAAAGTCCAGACGGTACCCCCACCGTGCGCATTCCCCCTGAATACCATGATCTGGCGCTCGCGTTTTCCAAGATGCAAGCGACTACATTACCACCTCATCGGGAGGGGGATTGCGCGACAAACCTTTGGGTAGACGGTGTACCTCCCAGGAGTCATGTGTATCCCCTGTCACAGGCTGAAACTGAGGCTATGGAGTCCCTGCGCCAGGGGTATATACGTCCCTCCACTTCACCTGATTCCTCAAGTTTCTTCTTTGTGAAGAAGAATGATGGCGGTTTACGCCCGTGCATTGATTATTGACCTCTGAATAAGGTGACTGTATGATTTAGTTATCCTCTTCCCCTCATTCCTTCAGTGATTGAGTCAATGCATGGGGCCTGTTTTTTCACCAAATTAGACCTCAGGAGTGCCTACAACCTGGTGCGTATTCGGGAAGGGGATGAGTGGAAAACCGCATTCAGCACAACCTCGGGGTCATTATGAATACCTGGTGATGCCCTACGGTTTGATGAATGCTCCATCCGTTTTCCAGTCCTTTGTGAACGAGGTGTTTCGGGACATGCTTGGTCGCGGTGTGGTGCTCTACATCGATGACATCCTGGTGTATTCCGCTACGTGCGCCGAGCATGTGTCCCTGGTTCGCAAGGTACTGGTCCGACTGCTGGAGAATGAGCTTTATGCCAAGGCAGAGAAGTGTGAGTTTTTCCAGCAGTCAATCTCCTTCCTCGGATACTGCATTACTACCACAGGTGTGGAGATGGAGGGAGATCGAATTTCAGCCGTGCGTAATTGGCCGACTTCAACCACGGTGAAGGAGGTGCAGCACTTCCTTGGCTTTGCCAACTGCTATCGGAGGTTTATTCGGGGCTTTGGCAAGGTCGCAGCTCCCATTACCTCCTTGTTGAAGGGTGGGCCGTCCCGGCTCCACTGGTCTGCTGAGGCTGATTTGGCCTTCAGTAGATTGTGGGGTCTGTTCACCTCAGCCCCGGTACTGGCTCACCCCGATTCATCACTCCGTTCGTAGCGGAGGTGGATGCGTCCGAGATAGGGATAGGGCGCTGTCTTATATCAACGCTCGGGCACGCCACCCAAGCTCCGCCCCTGTGCCTTCTTTTTCGAAGAAGCTCAGCTCGGCGGAGTAGAACTATGGCATGGTGATTGGGAGCTGCTGGCTGTTGTCCGAGCTTTGACGGTGTGGAGGCATTGGTTCGAAGGGGCGAAACACCCTTTCCTCGTCTGGACAGACCACTGTAACCTGGAGTACATTCGGGCAGCGAGGAAACTGAATCCTCACCAGGCCAGGTGGGCCCTCTTCTTCAACCGATTTGATTTCACACTTTCAAACATTCCGGGTACGAAGAACGTGAAGGCAGACACACTGTCTCGGCTGTATGACACAGAGGAGAGGCCCAGAGACAACACCCCCATACTCCCAGCCTTATGCATTGTGGCGCCGGTAGTATAGGCGATGGACGCGGATATAGCGCAGGCATTACGCACAGATCCATCTCCACCGCAGTGTCCAGCTGGGCTGCAGTACGTGCCTGCGCTTATCCGTGATCGTCTGATCTACTGGGCACACACAACACCCTCCTCTGGTCATCCAGGTATCGGTCGTACAATGCGCTGCCTGACCGAGAAGTACTGGTGGCCTACCTTGGCTAAGGACGTGAGGGTGTATGTTTCCTCCTGCTCAGTGGGCGCCCAGAGTAAGGCACCTAGGCACCTCCCAGCGGGTAAGCTAACCTTTACCAGTTCCACAACGACCATGGTCTCACCTTAGTATTGATTTTCTTACTGATCTTCCCCTCTCCCAAGGTAACACCACTATCCTGGTCATTGTGGATCGCTTTTCCAAGTCCTGCCGCCTCCTTCCTCTGCCCGGTCTCCCCACGGCCCCACGGCCCTACAAACTGTGCAGGCTCTGTTTACTCACGTCTTCTGGCACTACGGGGTACCAGAGGATATAGCGTCCGACTGAGGTCCCCAGTTCACGTCTAGAGTCTGGAAGGCGTTCATGGAACGTCTGGGGGTCTCAGTCAGCCTGACCTCTGGATTTCACCCCGAGAGTAATGGGCAGGTGGAAAGGGTGAATCAAGATGTGGGTAGGTTCCTGCGGACCTACTGTCAGGATCGACTGGGGGAGTGGTCGGTGTTCCTGCCATGGGCAGAACTCTCTCCGCCACTCCTCCACTAACCTAACACCCTTCCAATGTGTTTTGGGTTACCAACCGGTCCTGGCACCGTGGCACCAGAGCCAGACCGAGGCTCCTGTGGTGGATGACTGGTTTCGGCGCGTGGAGGAGACTTGGGACGCTGCCCACATTCGCCTCCAGCGCGCCGTGCGTCGTCAGAAGGCGAACGCTGACCGCCACTGCAGGGAGGCCCCGGTTTCGTACCGGGGATCGGGCCTGGCTCTCGAACCGGAATCTACCCCTCCGCCTGCCCTGCCGGAAGCTGAGCCCGCAGTTTGTGGGGCCATTTAAAGTCCTGAGGAGGATAAACGAGGTTACATACGGGTTGTTACTCCCCCTGATTACCGTATTAACCCCTTGTTTCATGTGTCTCTCCTCAGGCAGGTGGTAGCTGGTCCGCTCCAGGAATCTGAGGTGCGGGAGGTTCCTCCACCTCCTCTGGACATCGAGGGGGCCCCGGCGTACTCGGTCTGTTCCATACTGGATTCGAGGCGTCGGGTGGGGGGCCTTCAGTATCGTGGGAGGGGTACGGTACGGAGGAACGGTGCTGGGTCCCAAGGAGGGACATCCTCGATCCCTCCCTGTTGAGGGATTTCCACCGTCGCCATCCGACTCGCCCTGCTCCGCGTCCTCCTGGCCGTCCCGGGGCCGGGGTCGGCGCACTGCTGGAGCTGCGCATCAAGGGGGTACTGTCACGACTTCCCCGAGGCTGCCTCCCCTCCTTGTTCGGGCAGGTTTCGGCGTTCGCCGTCACCGGCTTACTAGCTACTGCCAATCCCATTCTCGTCACTCCACTTGTCATGTCTTGTCTTGTCAATCACACACACCTGGTGCTCATTCCCCTAATTAGTATGTGTATAAGTGTTCCCTCTGTTCCCCTTGTCTTTGTGAGTGATTGTATTTGTGAGAGCGAGTAGCTCGGTTTACTCTTCCATTTGTTATTGCCAAGGTGGAATATTTCCCTTGTGATAGTTTCGTATTGACGCTGGATGCGTTTTATTTATGTAAACGGAATAAACTCTGGACTTCGGTGTTTTACCTCCTGCGCCTGACTCCTTCATTCACACCTCATCACAGTAGGCTACCACCACAGCCACTCATTGTAGACCCATTACTAATGTATTACCATAGCACTGTACACAAACACTTCTTGTACTTTGAAATTAATGTCAGAATTTTGTCAGAACATATTGCAACAGCACTGGTGATTGGAGGCTTGGGCTTTCAGAATGTATCTTGCTGTATTTACTTCAATTTTAAATACAGCCAACAGGCACCATGCCACTGGTTTTCCATGTAATTGTTTGTTGTCTCTTGGCCCATGCTGGTAGTGACTGACTGGAGTCACACACTGCTGAAAATGGAAAACAATCATAAGCAAGCCAGACCAGTGCTACACTGAGGCTCACACTCCCTGATTGGAACATTCTATTTAAAACTCCTTACCTACCTCACATGTTGTGTACACATTTACCTGGTTGTGCAGTGTAGCCTGCTATTAGTAAGGGCAGCAATTTGGTCTCTTGTGCATTTAGATTGGAGCCAACAGAGAAAGAGGTTTCTCAGCCTGCATAGTGATTTGCTGACTGTCTCTTCACTTCCAATCTTTCACGTCTCCTATCTCTCTCCTGCTTGACAAGCATGCCTTTAAACTGGGATAAAAAAAAGATCAATTGTGGATGTCACATAGATGCCCTGAGTAGACACAGTGTCATCTGTAGAAAGATATGTTTTTATCAGGAACCATTCCTCATGTATACTGAACAAAAATATAAATGCAACATGTAAAGTGTTGGTCCCATGTTTCATGAGCTGAAATAAAGATCCCACAAATTCTCCATATGCACAAAAAGCTTATTTCTCTCAAATTTTGTCCACAAATGGTTCACATCCCTGTTAGTGAGAATTTCTCCTTTGCCAAGATAGCCCATTCACCTGACAGGCGTGGCATATCAATAAGCTGATTAAACACCATGATCATTACACAGGTGCAACTTGTGCTGGGGACAATAAAAGGCCACTCTCAAATGTGCAGTTTTGTCACACATCACAATGCCACAGATGTCTCAAGTTTTGAGGGAGCGTGCAATTGGCATGCTGACTGCAGGAATGTCCAACAGAGCTGTTGCCAGATAATGTAATGTTCATTTCTCTACCATAAGCCGCCTCCAGGGTTGTTTTAGAGAATTTGGCAGTATGTCCAACCGGCCTCACGACCGCAAACCACTTGTAACCACGCCAGCCCAGGACCTCTACATCCGGCTTCTTCACCTGCGGGATCGTCTGAGACCAGCCACCCGGACAGCTGATGAAACTGAGGAGTATTTATGTCTGTAATAAAGCCCTTTTGTGGGGAAAAACTATTTCTGATTGGCTGGGCCTTGCTCCCCAGTGGGTGGGCCAGTCTCACTTGACATTGAGTAATGAATTGTGTTGTGGATGTAAAGGAAAGTAAATAAGGTTTGTTTGTTGAATTGAGCCTGTGTGAGTCACTGTTCTAGGTCTTTTTAGTTGGATAGCGACTTAAATTAAAGTTTCTCTCTTCCTTTCCCTTCTACCTATTTATCATATCTTCCTCCCCAAACATCTGCTCCTCTATTCATGCCAGTGGGCTACTTTCACTCCTCATTTCTGCTATCCATCTTCCACAGCCTTTATAATGTCATGTCCTGATCGACTCTAACTCTACTTTTACACCCGTATTCACTTAAACTAGCAAATCATCATCTTTCATTATCTCAAAGTTATGTAATAACCATGATCATATGCTGTAGCTAGGCTACAGTGGATATTGTTGTGCTGTCCTGTTTGGAACCATGATGATGTTGAAGACATAGTAATCGCTGTCATCCAGAGTTTACGTCCATTCTAACTGTATACTTTCTGCTCTATACAATCAGTCTTCCTTTTCTTCTCTCTCTCTTTCCCTCTCCCTCACCCTCCGTGCTGTCAGGTTGAAGGACGTACCTGCATCCCTCCCCCTCTCTTCTTTCTAATCCAGGGCTGTCAGTTGCAGGGCAATCTCATCCTTCATTCATTCCTTCCCTCTCTGAATCTGAATGAGATGCAGCTTTATTTTGGCTTTCCTTCTGACCCTCTTGGCGTTGGGCGGTGGAGGTTTTTATTTAGTCTGTGTTATTTGGTTCTGGCTGCTTGTATATTTGATCTGATCATAGCTGAAATCTCCTTTCCTCTGCTCGGAGCGCCAGGCTTTCTGTTGTGTTCTTCTCTCTCCTTGAAACATGTTTCACACCTCACAGGCGTTGTGTTCTTCCGTTGTGGCTGTAAGCTGCTCTCATCAGCGCTGCTCTCTGGGAGATGACTCAGTGCATTCTCAGTGCTTGGTTAAAACCTGCACGCTTCCCTGCCTTAACTCTGGCCTTTTTCAACTCCTGCAGGGTGTTGTTGTGATCTGGATGCTGAAGTGTGTGTGTGTGTGTATTTGAAATGCATCTACACATTATGTGTATTTGCATGTGTGTGTGTTGGCATCGACAGAGACAGACAGAGACAGAGAGGAAGAGAAGGGAGGTAAAGGGCTATAGAGACAGACAGTGACCAGTAGGCCTGCCAGTGTGATCGTAGTGGACAGGCCTGGCAGAACAGTGTCACAGCCACTCTGAGATGCCAGGCATGCGTGGTTGTGTGTGAGAGAAAGAGAGCGAGAGAGAGAGAGAGCAGTGTATTGGACACGGTGTGTCACTCTGTCTCTATGAGCCGGCCATCAGCAGACAACCCCTCTGACCATGGTACTGTCGCTGCAGCAGCCCAGTGTGACCATCACAGCAGACAACCCCTCTGACCATGGCTAATGCTTACCATTAGCACGCTGTCGCTTCAACTGGCTCCGATGACGGTCCAATGGGAGTCTGAGTATCCTCTGTTCTGTAGTTACATGCCATGTGTCACTGATGTAGTCTCTTTCCACATCTGCTGTGTCTGGGTTTGGCTAAACTATGGGAAATGTAGTAAAGGACAGAAATAAACTGTATGGAAATGTCTGTAGCAACCAGCCATCTAACCCCGCTCTCTGTGTGTCTGTGTCCCAGCAGATTCTAACCGCTGTCCCTGTGTCAGTGTCCCTGTGTCTGTTCCTGCGTCTGTCTGGATTTCCCCCATCCTCTGTGTTAACCAACCAGATAATCTGTTCAGTTCTCATCATCAACTATGTGTTTGGGTTCTATGATAATGTAATGGTGGGCGGCTGGTAGCCACGTTGGGCCAGTAACCGAAAGGTCACTGGTTCGAATCACCGAGCCGACTAGGTAAAAAGTATTTCGATGTGCCCTTGAGCAAGGCAGTTAACTAATTGCTCCTGTAAATTGCTCTGGATATGAGCGTCTGCTAAATGACTAAAATGTAATGTAAATGTAAATCTTCTTCCCTGTCTGTCTGTGTGTCCCCCAGCAGACAGATTGTAACCCTCCTCCCTGTGTGTCTATGTGTCCCCAGCAGACAGATTGTAACCCTCCTCCCTGTGTGTCTATGTGTCCCCCAGCAGACAGATTGTAACCCTCCTCCCTGTGTGTCTATGTGTCCCCCAGCAGACAGATTGTAACCCTCCTCCCTGTGTGTCTATGTGTCCCCAGCAGACAGATTGTAACCCTCCTCCCTGTGTGTCTATGTGTCCCCCAGCAGACAGATTGTAACCCTCCTCCCTGTGTGTCTATGTGTCCCCCAGCAGACAGATTGTAACCCTCCTCCCTGTGTGTCTATGTGTCCCCCAGCAGACAGATTGTAACCCTCCTCCCTGTGTGTCTATGTGTCCCCAGCAGACAGATTGTAACCCTCCTCCCTGTGTGTCTATGTGTCCCCAGCAGACAGATTGTAACCCTCCTCCTGTGTGTCTATGTGTCCCCCAGCAGACAGATTGTAACCCTCCTCCCTGTGTGTCTATGTGTCCCCCAGCAGACAGATTGTAACCCTGCTCCCTGTGTGTCTATGTGTCCCCAGCAGATAGATTGTAACCCTCCTCCCTGTGTGTCTATGTGTCCCCAGCAGACAGATTGTAACCCTCCTCCCTGTGTGTCTATGTGTCCCCCAGCATACAGATTGTAACCCTCCTCCCTGTGTGTCTATGTGTCCCCCAGCAGACAGATTGTAACCCTCCTCCCTGTGTGTCTATGTGTCCCCCAGCAGACAGATTGTAACCCTCCTCCCTGTGTGTCTATGTGTCCTCCAGCAGACAGATTGTAACCCTCTTCCCTGTGTGTCTGTGTGTGTCCCAGCAGATATGCTGGAGGGGAAGAGTGCCATCCTCCTGGGAATGAGCCAGTGGAACTCTAACGACCTGGTAGAGCAGATCGAGACCCTGGGACACATGGACCAATCACAAGGTATGTTACACACAGGGTACACTGGGACACATGAACCAATCACAAGGTATGTTACACACAGGGTACACTGGGACACATGGACCAATCACAAGGTATGTTACACACAGGGTACCCTGGGACACATGGACCAATCACAAGGTATGTTACACACAGGGTACACTGGGACACATGAACCAATCACAAGGTATGTTACACACAGGGTACCCTGGCACACATGGACCAATCACAAGGTATGTTACACACATGGTTCCCTGGGACACATGGACCAATCACAAGGTATGTTACACACAGGGTACCCTGGGACACATGGACCAATCACAAGGTATGTTACATACAGGGTACCCTGGGACACATGGACCAATCACAAGGTATGTTACACACATCACAAGGTACGTTACACAGGGTACACTGGGGGCATGAGAGGGCTCTAATGTCCCCTAAACATCTGTTCAACTCTCTCCACCTCATACTGTAGTACTGTGGAGCTGCTTGCTCTCAAAGACATACATGCACGCTCACACACAAAAAAACGCAAGCTCAAGCATGCATTCACACTGTTTTGTGCAGTTAAACAAAGAATTTCACACAACAAATCACAAATGAGGCCTTTGAACCACCAAAATTCAAACAAATTCAAACATCCATTTATGTGTTTATACATTCGGTTAGTTTAACATAAATCAGACAGAAGTTGATGCTCTGCTGCATGTATTGATTTGTAAACTCTTTGTTCTTATCAGAATAAGCCAATACCACCCCCCAACGATTTCTCTATTCAGTTTGTTCTTATGGTTTATTTTTGTTTTCTGTTTTACTTATTTTTCATTTTAATCTCAGTGCTCTGATTTGCAAACCCCAGGGATTTATTTGGTCATTAGTAACTCCCTCTCTTGGTTATTTTTTTCCAGAGGCCGATCCATGAATGCCTAGTGAAAGCAGCTACTGTAATCCAATTACCTTCTCTGAAATTTCCCTCTCCATCACTCTGCTTCCCTTTATTCAGACTCACATCAACTGTATTTAATCTTAAATCACATTCATTAAATATTGGTTAGTGTTAAATGTAATTCAATGTGTTTTTCAAATGTAAATGAAGAAATTAGAACTTGATCTTATACAGACAAGTGATTTCCCTAATTAGCTACTTCACTGTACTGCAGACTCATGCAAATGACTGTCTGTAATGTAGATTCATGACTAAAATGTCAAATGTAATTAATGTTTTATATTGTCTCAGCACAGGTAGATCATCAGAACATTTTTACTGAACCAACACAAAGCCCTTGGGAGACTTACTATAGCCATATTATACTTCAGAAATCCTACAGCCTTTATAGTGAGACACATCAATGGTAGAAATACAGCAGAATGCTTTGTTAGTTCAGGGAGGACAGTGTTTTTTTATATTACAGAATTGCACAGTTTAGAGACTATGCAACAACAACAGCAGCTCACATCAGATGACTCACTGAGCCACCCAGTTACTCAATCCTGTCTCTAGTCTGAGGGCGCATCCCATATGGCACCCTATTCCCTATGTAGTGCACTACTTTTGACCAGAGCCCTATTGCCCCTGGTCAAAAGTAGTGCATTACATAGGGAATAGGGTGCTTTTTGGGACACATCTTGAGTGTTTACCCCAACAGTCAATGCAAACCCAGCTGAACTTCTTTATTGGACAAGACAATGGGGAATTAAGAACAGGGGGTCTTAAGCAGGCCTGACAGAGTGATGAAGAAGCAATCACTGGGCCATGCATCATGCCTGCCAGCGTCTCCCTCTCTTTCTCCCATGCCACCCTATAGAAATAACCTCATTTCTGGCTGGCCCCAGTCCCTGTGCCCACTTCACTTGCCAAAATATACACATCAAACCATTTGTTAGATGAAGGAGGGATGAGGGGTATCAACGGGAACTCTTTGGGGATTGTTTTTCCTGCTAAATACAGACATTCTTATGCTTTCTGAGAGTTTTTCGCGACATACAACCATCACTAATATTAATTACATCACATTAACTAAACATGATAAATTAAAGGATGTGAATCTTGTCAGCACTTTAGAGTGGAAGTTAGTGAGTGAGCTTTGAAGTCTGGGAAGGATCAAAGTCAGACATTGCAATCTCTTCATTGGTTTTCTCTTCTCTAAGGCTTCGCTGAGAAAACATTCATTGTCAGCTCAAGGTTTATTGATTAATCTCTCTAACTGTATTGTACTCAGATAACATTTCTTGGCTGGCTATAACATCATAAAATGTAATACCATTTCTCATATCCAAATCTTTCCGTATCTACAGCAGTGTGCTGCAGTAGCTTATAAGGTAACGATCATGCTTGAGGTCCTACAGATTGAAGTAGATCGTTTTAATCGCTGGGTTTCTGGGGTCTGAGAGATGGTGGGGGAATGCCCACCTGAGAGATGAAAGACCTTCATATAAAGATGTTCAATCAAACACTGTTACATAAAGTAGGTGTGAAATGTCACTGGCACTGTACTGTAGTGATCTGTACAGCACCAGAGTGGCCTCATGGTTAGTTCATCACATAAGATTATTCTAGAATGGAACCAATCTAAGCTATTCCATTACAAAAGCTGTATGAAAGGTTACTCTACATTCTATAGTACTGTAGTGTGACTTTAAAAGCCTGCAGGTAATCTAGTGTACCCAGCATCCAATTTTCCTCCTCAACCATTTGACAAACAACATGCCTTTGTCCATGTACTGGACGGTGGGATGCGTCCCAAAATGGCACCCTATTCCCTATAAAGTGCACTACCTTTGACCAGGGCCCATATAGGGCTCTGCTCAAAAGTAGTGCACTCTATAGGGAATAGGGTGACATTTGGGTTGCAGACGTGACTTTGATAGGAAAGCAACAAGTGCTGTCATAGCCATCAATGGCTGGACAGTAATGGCTGTAACCACTCCATGTAATTATCCCTGTGATATTGTGTTACACACTCAGCCCCCTGAGTGAATTTGATGGCTGGTCCCTCACGACTTATAATTGATGCTAATTTAATTGTTTTTTAGGCTAATTGTGTGTTGGGTAGAACTGTGTGTGTGTGTGTGTTTGCGTGGTAGGGACTCCAGACAATCACGGATTACAAAGGGAAAACCAGCCACGTCGCGGACCAGCCACGTCGCGGACACCAACGTCTTGCTCCTGGACAAGCTAAACACCTTCTTTGCCCGCTTTGAGGATAACACAGTGCAACCGCCACAGGCAGCTCCCGACGACTGTGAGCTCTCGTTCTCTGTGGCCAACGTGAGTAAGACATTTAAGCGTGTTAACCCTCGCAGGGCTGCCGGCCCAGACGGCATCCCTTGCAGCGTCCTCAGAGCACGCACAGACCAGCTGCCTGGAGTGTTTACGGACATAATCAATCTCTCCCTTTCCCAGTCTGCTGTCCCCACTTGCTTCAATATGTCCACCATTGTTCCTGTACCCAAGAAAGCGAAGGTAACTGAACTAAATGATTATCGCCCCATAGCACTCACTTCTGTCATCATGAAGTGCTTTGAGAGGCTAGTTAAGGATCATATCACCGCCACCTTACCCGACGCCCTAGACCTACTGCAATTTGCATACCGCCCCAATAGATCTACGGATTATGCAATCGCCATCGCACTGCACACTGACCTATCCCATCTGTACAAGAGGAATACATTGACTACAGCTCAGCCTTCAACACCATAGTACCCTCCAATCTCATCATTAAGCTCAGGGTCCTGGGTCTGACCCCACCCTGTGCAAATGGGTCCTGGACTTCCTGACGGGCCGCCCCCAGGTGGTGAAGGTAGGCAACAACACTTCCACTACCCTGATCCTCAACACGGAGTTCCACAAGGGTGCGTGCTCAGCCCCGACTACACCTCCAACTCAATCATCAAGTTTGTAGACGACACAACAGTGGTAGGCCTGATTACCAACAATGACGAGACAGCCTACAGGGAAGAGACGAAGGCCCTGGCAGAGTGGTGCCAGGAAAATAACCTCTTCCTCAACGTCAACAAAACGAACTAGCTGATCGAGCACTTCAGGAGACAGCAGAGGGAGCACGCCCCATCCACATCGACGGGCCGCAGTGGAAAATGTGAAAAGCTTAAAGTTCCTCGGCGTACACATTACTGACAATCTGAAATGGTCCACCCACACAGACCGTGTGGTGAAGAAGGCGCAACAGCGCCTCTTCAACCTCAGGAGGTTGAAGAAATTATTCTTGGCCTCTAAGACCCTCACAAACTTTTACAGATGCACCATTGAGAGCATCCTGTTGGGCTGTATCACCGCCTGGTACGACAACTGGACCGTCCACAACCACAGGGCTTTCCAGAGGGTGGTGCGGTCTGCCCAACGCATCACCGGGGCCACACTGCCTGCCCTCCAGGACATCTACAGCACCCAGTGTCAAAGGAAGGCCAAGAAGATCATCAAGGACCTCAGCCACCCGAGCCACGGCCTGTTCACCCCGCTATCACCCAGAAGGCGAGGTCAGTACAGGTGCATCACAGCTGGGACAGAGAGACTGAAAAACAGCTTCCATCTCAAGGCCATCAGACTGTTAAATAGCCATCGCTAGCCGACCTCCATCCAGTACCCTGTCCTGAACTTAGTCACTAGCCGGCTACCTCCCGGTTACTCAACCCTGCACCTTAGAGGCTGCTGCCCTATATACATAGACATGGAACACTGGTCACTTTAATAATGGAACACTGGTCACTTTAATAATGTTTAAATACTGTTTTACTCATTTCATGTATATACTGTATTCTAGTCAAGTCTATCCTATTCAACTATTGTTGTACATATACTATTCTATCCTACGTATTCTTCAGATATACTACATATTCTATCTACATACTGTCCATAATGTCTATACATCCCATCACATATATATATATGTATTTATGCTCCAGAGTCCGACATTGCTTGTCCTAATATTTATATATTTCTTAATTCCATTATTTTACTTTTAGATTTGTGTGTATTGTTGTGTGTTGTTAGATATTACTGCACTGTTGGAGCTAGGAACACGAGCATTACGCTACACCTGCAGTAACATCTGCTAAATATGTGTATGCGACCAATAACATTTTATTTGATTTGAGTGTTGGGAATGCCAGTATAACACTCATGACTGACAGATGGAGCAGCCCCAGTCAGTTGGGAATTGCGGTTCTGTCATGACGGCATTCATCTCCATGGTTTAATGGGTAGTCTCAGGAAACTGTCAGCCAGACAGCTAGGCCCCTGACTGGGATACCAACACCATGCATGCACCTGTTTTACTTACTCACTTGTTACTGTTTAATTGGTGTCAATGGCTGATCAATCTGGTTACCCATGCAGGGATGAGGAGCTGAACAGGGATAGCTAGGTGCATTATTGCATTCACCGGACTAGATTGGAGTATGGTGTTGGAGGAACAATGGTTACCCTGGGCTAGTAATGTGCAACAGTTAAGAACTGTCACAACCTCCATTCCCGTAAAGAACAGGAAGGTCCGCACACTGTTTATGCTCCCAATTCACCGCTTTATTGACAACGTTTTCATCCGAAACAGATCTTCGTCAGGTCAATCAGACTCACATCCCAAAATATACACATTTCACCTCACATGACCATTAAGCACATGACAAATGGTGGGTGTGAAAACAATTCAGTTCAATTCACTTTTGTGTTTGCTCAATCATCATTAATCACGGAGGTACATATGGGTATAAAATATTATATACATACAAATCGGTCCTAGTTAAAACCTAGACAACAGTAAAAAAGCTTACGTTGGAAACGGTTGGAATACCCGCCCTGACCATTACGCGCAGGACATGCTGTGGCCATAGATATAATTACAGTGACCTATTTCAAAAACAACTTGCATACCTCTAATAATTGGATATCAATGAGATGGGCACATGTAGTAATACATACACTACAGTGCATTCGGAAGGTATTCAGAATTTTGTTACGTTACAGCCTTATTCTAAAATGGATTAAATTGTTTTTTTCCCCTCAACAATCTACACACAGTACCCCATAATGACAATGCAAAAACAGTTTTTATTTCTATTTTAGCGAATGTATAAAAAATGTATAAACTGAAATATCACATTAACATAAGTATTCAGACCCTTTACTCAGTACTTTGTTGAAGCACCTTTGGCAGCGATTACAGCCTTGAGTCTTCTTGCGTTTGACGCTACAAGCTTGGCACACCTGTATTTGGGGAGTTTCTCCCATTCTTCTCTGCAGATCCTCTCAAGCTCTGTCAGGTTGGATGGGGAGCGTCGCTGCACAGCTATTTTCAGGTCTCTCCAGAGATGTTCGATCGGGTTCAAGTTGGGGCATTCAGAGACATTCAGACACTTGTCCCGAAGCCACTCCTGCGTTGTCTTGGCTGTGTGCTTAGGGTCGTTGTCCTGTTGGCAGGTGAACCTTCGCCCCAGTCTGAGGTCCTGAGTGGTTTTCATCAAGGATATCTCTGTACTTTGCTCAGTTAATCTTTCTCTCAATCCTGACTAGTCTCCCAGTCCCTGCTGCTGAAAAACACCCACCACCATGCTTCACTGTAGCAATGGTATTGGCCAGGTGATGAGCGGTGCCTGGTTTCCTCCAGACGTGACGTAAGATGTTTCTACAACTTGATTGGAGTCCACCTGTGATAAATTCAATTGATTGGACATGATTTGGAAAGGCACACATCTGCCTATATAATGTCCCACAGTTGACAGTGCATGTCAGAGCAAATACCAAGACATGAGGTCGAAAGAATTGTCCGTAGTGCTCCGAGACAGGATTGTGTCGAGGCACAGATCTGGGGAAGGGTACCAAAACATTTCTGCATCATTGAAGGTCCCCAAGAATGGAAGAAGTTTAGAACCACCAAGACTCTTCCTAGAGCTGGCCACCCGGCCAAACAGAGCAATCGGGGGAGAAGGGCCCTGGTCAGGGAGGTGACCAAGAACCCGATGGTCACTCTGACAGAGCTCCAGAGTTCCTCTGTGGTGACAGCCATCTCTGCAGCACTCCACCAATCAGGCTTTTATAGTAGAGTGGCCAGACGGAAGCCACTCCTCAGTAAAAGGAACATGACAGCCCGCTTGGAGTTTGCCAAAAGGCACCTAAAGGACTCTCAGACCATGAAAAACAAGATTATCTGGTCTGATGAAACCAAGATTGAACTCTTTGGCCTGAATGCCAAGCATCACGTCTGGAGGAAACCTGGCACCATCCCTACGGTGAAGCATGGTGGTGGCAGCATCATGCTGTGGGGATGTTTTTCAGCCGCAGGGACTGGGAAACTAGTCAGGATCGAGGGAAAGCTGAATGGAGCAAAGTACAGAGAGATCCATGATGAAAACCTGCTCCAGAGCGCTCAGGACCTCAGACTGGTAGGAAGGTTCACCTTCCAACAGGAAAATAACCCTAAGCACACAGCCAAGACAACGCATGAGTGGCTTCGGGACAAGTCTCTGAAAATCCTTGAGTGGCCCACCCAGCGCCCGGACTTGAACCCGATCGAACATCTCTGGAGAGACCTGAAAATAGCTGTGCAGCGACGCTCCCCATCCAACCTGACGGAACTTGAGAGGATCTGCAGAGAAGAAGGGGAGAAACTCCCCAAATACAGGTGTGCCAAGCTTGTAGCGTCATACCCAAGAAGACTAAAGGCTGTATTCGCTGCCAAAGGTGCTTCAACAAAGCTTACATTTTACCTTTATTTAACTAGGCAAGTCAGTTAAGAACAAATTGTTATTTACAATGACGGCCTACACCGGCGAAACCCGGACGACGCTGGGCCAATTGTGTGCCGCCCAATGGGACTCCCAATCACGGCCGGTTGTGATGCAGCCTGGAATCGAACCAGGAGTCTGTAGTGACGCCTCAAGCACTGAGATGCAGTGCCTTAGACCACTGCACCACTCGGGAGCCCTTTACTGAGTAAAGGGTCTGAATACTTATGTAAATGTGATATTTCAGTTTATTCATTTTTTATAAATTTGCAAACATTTCATGCTTTGTCATTATGGGGTATTGTGTGTAGATTGTTGAGGGGGGGAAAACAATTTAATCAATTTTAGAATAAGGCTGTAACGTAACAAAACGCAGAAAAAGTCAAGGGGTCTGAATACTTTCCGAATGCACTGTAGCTCTGCCCTGCCTTCACCATGTAGCTAGGTGCTCTCTCTAGCCCTGCCTACTGTAGCTAGCTCCTCTCTCTAGCCCTGCCTACTGTAGCTAGCTCCTCTCTCTAGCCCTGCTTGCTGTAGCTAGCTCCTCTCTAGCCCTGCCTGCTGTAGCTAGCTGCTCTCTCTAGCCCTGCCTACTGTAGCTAGCTGCTCTCTCTAGCCCTGCGTACTGTAGCTAGCTGCTCTCTCTAGCCCTGCCTGCTGTAGCTAGCTCCTCTCTCTAGCCCTGCGTACTGTAGCTAGCTGCTCTCTCTATCCCTGCGTACTGTAGCTAGCTCCTCTCTCTAGCCCTGCGTACTGTAGCTAGCTCCTCTCTCTAGCCCTGCGTACTGTAGCTAGCTGCTCACTCTATCCCTGCGTACTGTAGCTAGCTCCTCTCTCTAGCCCTGCCTACTGTAGATAGCTGCTCTCTCTAGCCCTGCCTACTGTAGCTAGCTGCTCTCTCTATCCCTGCGTACTGTAGCTAGCTCCTCTCTCTAGCCCTGCCTACTGTAGCTAGCTCCTCTCTCTAGCCCTGCCTACTGTAGCTAGCTGCTCTCTCTAGCCCTGCCTACTGTAGCTAGCTGCTCTCTCTATCCCTGCGTACTGTAGCTAGCTCCTCTCTCTAGCCCTGCCTACTGTAGCTAGCTGCTCTCTCTAGCCCTGCCTACTGTAGCTAGCTGCTCTCT